>NC_049238.1:22845794-24045794 GCF_011100685.1 Canis lupus familiaris
GGCATACAGTTTATTAATCTAATGTCATCAGTCTTCACCGTTATGGCACCTCAGTACTGTCCACTGTAATGCCGACCCACTGTGTTTCCAAATTGTATACTGGATCAGAAAATGCAGAATGAGAGGCCATAGCAGTGTAGACAGCATCATTAGGAAACAGTCTGGCCGAGGAACAGAATAGATGGAGTTCATTCTTCTGTACAGTGCTGGCTGACAGGATGTGAGAAAATCAGATTGTTCTTGGCAGTACTGTGATGGGTTTTCATATATATATATGTGGATAATTTTTATTAGGAAGGTAGATCTGAGAAGAACAGGGCAATTGTAAATGCACTTTAGGAGGTGAGGGACATCAAAAGAAAAACCCAAAAGTTGAAAATCAGCACTGTAAAAATTGCCTGGCATATTTGTAGGTAATAATGGCTCAAAGAGGGAGGAAGTATTCTGCTTACTGACTGCTGAAGTTAAAGGGTTTCCTGATGGAAGTAAGTAGGTATGAAAGCATTTTGGTCTACCCTGGGCCCTAGTTCGAGGGGAAGGGGCAGTGCCAATGGTGAAGTGTGAGGCCACTTGGTGACTGCCTTCACTGGCCTGGTGTGGTTGTGATACGCTGAAACTGAGTCAAAGCTTCACAGGTTCAAAAACTTTTTAATGTTAAAAAAAAACCCCAAAAACTTAATGTTGTCTTTGTCCTTAGACTCGATGCAATTTCATATAGTGAAGTCATTAACCAAGCTTCTAAGAAGAATTGGTATTTGAATGGTGTATTTACAGTGAGAAGTCTACCTCTCAAGTGGAGCAGAGTGTTCATGCTGCATGGTGACCTGTTTTCCTTCTGCACAGGAAAGCCACAGAGTAAATGGCTTTATAACTGGAAGATTGTCTTTGAACTAGAGTGTGGGATTGGAGTAAGATATGAACTGGTTGGTCTTACTAGCTAGTGTTATGGGCAGTGTGTAGTCTGTACTTGAAGAAATTGGGATCTTGGCTTCCCTACGTGTTGCTCTGAGTCCTCTTACTTCATACTGATTTTTTTTTTAAGATTTATTTATTTGACGCAGAAAGAGAGAGAGCACAATAGAGCAGAGGGAGAGGAGAAGCAGGCTCCCCACTGAGCAGGGAGCTGGATGTGGGGCTCGATCCCAGGACTGTGGGATCATGACCTGAGCTGAAGGCAGACACTTAACTGAGCCACCCAGGTGCCCCTGATCCTTTTCCTTTTAACAGGACAGTTGCTGTGGTTGGAATACCAATGGTTTGGGTCTCCTCAGGCACCCACTTAGGACAGCCAGTTAGTGTACACTCCAATCTTTTAGGGGGCAGCTTTCTCCAGACCATGGTTACCATCACCATACTGTTAACGCCTGAGAAATAAACTTGCTATTTTCAGACAAACTTTTACCTTGTTTTTTATATTTAAGCTAGCAAAATCTGGCTCCTCCCTTTTTCTTTTATTATAGTAAAATATACATAAAATGCACCATCTTAAACGGTTTTTAAGTGTACGATTTTGTGGCATTCATTATGTTTACCTTGTTGTGCAACTGGTAAAGTCAATTGGTGAAATATGTCAGAGGATCAGGTCCAGGAAATGAAAGAGGGCAAACATGAATTTAGTCGGTATATTGTGGAGGAACCAAATTTAGGGCCAGAAATTTCAGTTCTAGGCCTACACTGCACCATGGCAATGACAAACTTACTTAAATTCTTTCCTTTTTGGTCTGTGACAGGAGAGTAGTAACAGTGCTGCCTGTTACAAGAATGCTGTGAGAACCAAATGCAGCAGTGTCCGTGGGACCCTGAACACCAACACCAGGGCACAGTACTTGGCGAGGAGCTTGTTTTCAGAAAATTGTCAGACATTTTTCCAATATGAGAAGGGAGGATGGGGTGCAAGTTCTAAGGGAAACTCCTTTCTGTCTCTGGCATTCTTAATTCACACAACCTTATGGGTAAACCCTCCCCCATGACCACAGGTGAAAATGAAATGAACCGTTTTCCTTGTCTTTATTTTTGAAATCTATTTTAAAAAGTAATGACATCCATTGAGTAAGTTTTGGAAAATACCAAAAAGCATAAAGAAGGAAAATAAAATTCTATTAACAGATAACCATTTAGACTGTTTTGGTGTATGTCCTTTTAATCTTTTTCTCTTTGAGTGCACACACAGCTTTCTTATGAAATTGGAATCCTAGTATCTTCATTTTACCCTTTGTCACAGAGTATCATTAATTATCCTTTGAAATAATGCTGTCTGTGGTTCTTTTGGTATTCCATGCTGTACTTGAACTAAATTTGTTAGAGGTAATGTTACAGTGAACAATTCTACTCACATTTTGTATTTCTTTTTAAATGTATGCTTATGAGATATTCTTAAGGGTAGCATTACTTAAGGTACATGAATATGCTTTTTTTGTTTTAAGATTTTATTTATTTATTTGAGAGAGCACAAGCAGGGGGAGTGGCAGGCAGAGGGAGAGGGAGAAGCAGACTCCCAACCAAGCAAGGAACCTGACTTGAGGCTCGATCCCAGGACCCTGGGATCATGACCTGAGTGGAAAACAGATGCTCAACCGACTAAGTCACCAGGTGCCCCAAATATGCTCTTCAGACTTAAGAAATTTGTTACTTTTCCAGAAAGGTTGTATTGACTTTTAGTCCCACAAGCAATGCTTATGTTTCTGTTTCATTGTGAACCCCATTCACTTGCTTTGTTCATTGCCACTTGTATTTCTAGAGTTTTGTGAGTTCAGGTCCTTGTCTTTGCTTCAAAGGATTGTCTTACTTACCTGTTGTAAAGGCTTTCTATATATTAGAAATACTCATCCCTTGCCAGACATATGCCACAAATATTTCCCCCACTTTGCCTTTTCCTTTTTTGCATGATACTTTTGGCATTTACAGTTTTCTTATTTTTAAGCTTAAAAAAAGCTTTTCCCTAGGAGGATATTCCCTGTATTTTTAGTCCTTTTATATTTTTATCTTTTCTCATATTTCTCTAGTAACAAGTTGTGATTTATCAGTGCATGTGGAAATAAAGTTGGTTGCAAATACCATTTTTCAAAGTAGAAAAAACAACTAGAAGAGCTATCAGTACATTGAGAGTAAATGTATGTAGTTGAGAGTAATTGTTGAGGAGCATATATATGTTAGATTGCAATGTAAAATGTGTTTCTATGGGTAAGATACTTGAAAGCTGCTGCCGTAATCCATTTGGAATTCCTTTGTGTGTTTCTGTGAGATGAGGCTCTAACTTAGTTTCCTCTTACATCAGTTTTCTCTACACTGTTGAATAATGTGGGTTACAGGCTGAATTTGTGGCCTCCCCAAATTCTTATATCGAAAACCTAATCCCTGATGTGACGGTATTTGGAGTTGCGGCCTTTGGGAGGTAATCAAGTCAGGAGAGTGGATCCCTCATGGTGGGATTAGTGCCTTATAGGGAAGACCATATGAGGGCGCAATGAGGACCACTATCTGCAAACCAGGAAGCAGGTTCTCAGCAGGCCCCAGATCTGCTGACATCTTAATCATGGACTTGTCAGCCTTCAGAACTGTGAGAACTAAATGTTTGTCATCTAAGCCCCCAGTGTGTGGTAGTTTATTACAGCAGCCCAAGCCGACTAATGCTCTTTATTCCATAGACTCTTGCTCTGGTGGTAGGTCTGTTTCATTGCCATCTGTTCTGTCCACACCTCTGTTTTCCTGTACCGGTACTACATTAGTTCGAACTATTGTAGCTTTATAATTAATTCAATTTTGGTTTTGGTATCTTTATTCCTATAGTTTCCTAAGTGTGTGTGTGTGTGTGTTTTTCTTTCTTCCATACTATTAAGGAAAGATTATTTAGATGTAAGAAAACTTAACTGGAGGCAGCATAAGCAAAACAAATGTAGTATGTTCCAAAGCATCGCTGGACACAGGCAGAGAGAGCCAACTGGGCCCTGGGATTGCAGTTGGGAGGGGGACGAACCGCCAGGGTCTTCCTGAGGTCCCTTTCTGTTGCCCTCTGCTGCCTCAAATCTCTCTGTCATTTGGTGGCCCCACACTGCCCACGTTTATGATGTTACAATCCAGCACTGCTGTCTCCAGAGAAGCTGGATATTCTCTGCCTCTCCAGATCCACTCTCCTGTTCCTCCATCTGCTCTGTGCCCTGGGAGGCTGAGTTTTATGCATTACATCAGCCTGGCTCCTGGGCTGGCCACTGGTTAGGATCAGCCAGTGGGTGGTCCTGGCAGGACCTGGAGGATGGGAGACCTGGAGGCCATTGTTTATTCACCTGGGGCTGGCAAGCTCCCTGCCTCGCTGTGGGGTGTCAGGGGCTTAGCTCTAGCTGGAGGCCAGTGACAATCTCCTCCTTGGCTCTTCCAGTGGCTGCAGTTTAAAGTTTGCTTTGTTTTCTTTGCCTGTCTTGGAATGCCTTGCCCTCGCTGGACAATTTCCCCTAACTCTGGTCACGCCTTTGCAAGTAGCCCCTTCATGAAACTCCTCGGACACCCTGGAGTTCCCTGTCTTCCTCTGGGAGTCTGAGCCAGTCCAAATGGCTAATTCCTGGGAGACTGGCTTTATTTCAATTCAGGTGTCCACCATACCCAATCAGCCGTGCCACAGTGGTGACTTCCAGGAGCCTACCTCAGTAAAGGGGGCAGTCTTCTGCTCAAAGTCAGGTTCATTGTGAACTGAGCTGTGGTCTACCTCAGGAGAGTTGAAGCATTTAAAAAATATATTTAACAAGTTTTGAGTTAATGTAAAATATATATAGTATAAAATTTACCATTTTAACCATTTAAGTATATAGTACAGTGGCATTAAGTACATTCACACTGTACAAACATCACCATCCATCTCCAAAACTTTTTCATCCTCTAAAATTGACACTTTACGCATTAAACATTAACTCCTCATCTCCCCTTCCCCGTAGCCCCTGGCAATCACTGTTTGCCCTTCTGCCTTTGAATTTGATTACTCTAGGTACCTCATTTAAAAATAAATCTTAATTAGACAAGTAACACAGAAATCCATTCTTGTAAGAAAGGATGAAAACATTATGTATAAGGCTAAACTGAATTTGCCCACCACCGTGGATCTCTCACCACTTGTGATGGTTACCCACATGCAGAGGTGAGCATGGTTATTTTAGAGTCTGGGGTCCTCCAAGTCTGTCTTTTTTTTTGTATGATTTATTTATTTTAGAGTATGTGTGTGTCCACAAATGGAGGAAGGGGCAGAGGGAGAGAATCTCGAGCAGACTCCCTGATTAGTGTAAAGCCCCACATGGGGCTTGATCTCATGACCCTGAGACCATGACCTGAGTCAAAAACCAAGAGTGGGTTGCTTAACCCACTGAGCCCCCCAGGTACCCGCCTCTCAGTCTTTTCCTATGTCTTTGGTACATACAGGTGTGCACTTTGAAAATAGGTAGTTTCTTCTTTTCTCATGTAAATGGTGTCATACTCTGTTCTGCAACTTGAACTCACTTTTATTACCCAGCATATGTTGGGAGACTTTGCAAGTTAGTAAGACAGAACTACCGCATTCCTTCAGACTACCTCAGAACCAGGTGATGGGGCTTGGGATAGACCAATAAGTTGAGAGAATTGATTTCATCTTGAAATATTCTAACATTAAAATTTATTTTTCCCATTTGATAGGTATATCCTAGGATGATGATTATTTTTTAAAAATTGAGAAATGGTGTATGTGGCCGAACTTTGGGCAAAGTAAATAAGATTCTTACACAAGAGGGGATCCCTGGATGGCTCAGCGGTTTAGCGCCTGCCTTCAGCCCAGGGCCTGATCCTGGAGACCCGGGATCGAATCCCACGTCGGCATGGAGCCTGCTGCTCCCTCTGCCTGTGTCTCTGTCTCTCTGTCTCCGTCTCTCTCTGTCTCTCATGAGTAAATAAATAAAATCTTTCTTTAAAAAAAAAAGATTCTTACACAAGATATTTGCTAGGCTGTTGCTTCAGGCTTGAATGACTTTGTATGTTTATTTAGGACTCCAATAGGCTAGGGGAAGCACTGTGGTTCTGCATAGGTGAGAATCTTTTCAATGGGAAGGGTTTTTTGACCTCTCTTCTTTCATGGCTGAGTGTTACAGTCCTTTGCACACAGTTGATTGCGTTTGACATGCAGCATTGAAGATCCTTGGGACTGCTACTTGGACACTTACGGTTTAGGAGTGAGGACAAGTGAGGAGATAAATGGAACAACTAATTAGAAAACAAGGTAGAATGAAGTAAATGTCATTTACAAGAGAAGTGCCAGGAAGTCATGAGAAAGGGGGGACAAACTTCTCCCAACCAGGGATCAGAATGACTTTACTGCATAGATCTAGGCCTGAGGGAGGGTCTTTTAGGAAGCAAGAACAACAAAAGTGAGCAGCAAATAGGTGCTTAATACGTACGTTCTAGAAACTTCTAACATGAACACCCTAGAACTGAGGTCTTTGATCAGTGAAATGTGGGAGACTATCTACTTTTAAGAAATCAAAATGAGTTTTGATGAACAGAGAACCTATGGCAAAATTTTCTCAGGTAGTCCCACACGGTCCTTTCTCCCTCACCCGACAGTGTCCAGTTTAGAGTGCACATGTGTGTTGCTTATTGCTCTTGCTCCAGTTTGCTGAATCTAGTGGGTGCATTTAGAACCAGGGCATTGCAATTTCTCTCATCTTCCCCAGGCCTTTTCTGGTTGCCCCTGGTTACTTTATCAGTTTAGAAGGACAGCATCAATATAGAAACAGCCACTAGGTGCCATCCTTGCTTTTTGCAAATTTCCCAACTCTTTTCTGGTACTTTGGTCCTAAAGCAGAGCCTGAGTGTCTCAGGCCCAGCAACACGCATTGTGAGAGGGACACTGAAGTGAACCCTATATAGAGGAGGTTCAGTCTCCAGGTGATTGGCCCATTTGGACAGTGGCTGCTGAGGAGGCAACTGGTTTGTCTACACTCTTCTCAGAACTGCTTGCCAACCACTTCCCCCCCGCCCCCTACTGGACCACAAGCATCTGCCTGACAAAATGCCCAGCTGACAGGAGAAGCAGCAGTTTGTATGAGTCGCCCAGCATTAGGAAGTTTGAATATTTCCCTTTCTGCATTTCCCTTAAAAGTGAAGTAATAATGATAAAGCCAAAAATCAGAGAAAAATCACACATATCATACACCAAATGCATTAGTTTTCCCTGTAGAACCTTATCCATGGTAACCATGATTTTACACTATGACAATAAAGGGAGGGGGGTAGGAATTTTTTCTACTTCTCCCAACTTATAAAAATTTCAAATATACAGAAAAGCTAAAAGAATAATGTAATTATTATATGCACACCACTTACATTAAACCATTGTTAATATTTTTCATCATCTATATTTGTGGGCATATTTATTTTTGCTGATGTTTTAGAAAGGAAATTGGAGATGTCATGACACTTCTAAATACTTCATTGTGAAGTTACTAAAAATTGTGACCTCCAACATGATCATAATACCAATATTATACCAAAAAAAAAAACCCAAACAATAATTTCCTAATATTGTCTGATGTCTGGTTCATACTCAATTTTTTTTCCAACTGTCCTCCAAATGACTTTTATTTATTTATTTTTCTTTTATTTTTTTTAAGCTGTCCTTTTTTTCCCCAAGCCAGGATCTAGTCAAGTTTTGCTCATTGGATCTGGCTAAGTCTTCTTTAGTTACTTTTGCTCTAAAACAATCTCTTCCCCTTTTCCTCTTTAGTTTTTCTATGACATCAATGTACAGAAGAGACCAGGCCAGTTGTCTTGTAGAATGAGCCACATGCTGGATTTAAAGGTTTCTCTGTGTGGGCATGACTAACTCTTTTATCCCCTGTGTTTTCTATAATCTGGATATGACATTGCAGTATTATCCAATAGAATTTTCTGTGAGGATGGAAATGTTCTCTGAGATGTCCAATATGGAAGTCACTAGGCAGATGTGGTCATCAAACACTTAGAATGTAGCCAGCATGACTGAGTAACTGAACTTTACATTTTTTAAAGATTTTCATTTATTCATTTACATTGAAATAGCTACATGGAACTAGTAGCTATGGTATTGAACAGCACAGATTTTTTTTTTTTTAATTTAAACTCAGCCAACAAATAGTACATCATTAATTTCGGATGTAGATTTCAATATTTTATCAGTTGTGTATAATAGCCAGTGCTCATGTGCTCTCCTTAATGCTGATCACCCAATTACCCCATCCCCCACCAGCACCCCCTTCCAACAACCCTCATTTTGTTTTCTGTAGTTAAGCGTCTCTCATGGTTTTTCTCCTACTCTGATGACTTCCCACTCAGTTTTCCCTCCCTTATCCTATGATCCTCAGTGGGAACAGCACAGATCTTAAAACTTAATCAGATTTGGCTTTAAAGTTTTGATATGACATTAAAGATGACATTGTATACTTGATATGGCAACACAACAGGAAGCAAGATAATAACACATTGTCTAACTATTAGTGATGCTAGTTTGAAAAAACCATTCAGGTACAATTTATAATCAATAAAAGCATACATTTTAAACAAATGTTTCCATCTGTATAACCATGGCATGATCCAATACAGGAAATTTCCATAAACTCAAAAGTTTCCCTGGTGCATCTTCCTAGACAAATCCCAAATATCTTCCTCCCCCTAAGTCTGAGGCGACCACTGATAGGCTTTCTGTCACTGTGGAATAGATACCTTTCCAAGAGCTTTATGTAAATAAAATCATATAAATGTATTCTTTTAGTTCTGAGTTTCCAATGAAGGATATTCAACATAATGTGTTTGAGATTCACTGATGTTGTTGCATGAACCTACATTTGTTTCCTTTATTGCCAAGTGATGTTCCATTGCATGGGTATGCCACAATTTGTTTACTCCTCTGTTAAAGGAGACCTGGTTTGTTTCCAGTTTAGCATGAAAAGCCAGACTTTCCCATTGCTGTAATCCACAAATTTTGATAGGCTGTGTGTTTTCATTTTTATTCAGTACAAAACAGTCTCTAATTTCTCTTTTCTCTTTTGAGTTCTCCTTTGACTCATGGATTATTTAGACATGTGATTTTTAATTTCCAGCTATTTGGGGATTTCCTGAGGATTTTTTCTATTATTATTTTCTAACTTAATTCTGTTGTGGTAAGAGAACATCCTCTGTATGACTTAATTCTTTATATTTATTGGGGATTTTTATTTTTATAGCCCAGAACACAGCCTATCTATCTCAATGTTTCTTGTGCACTTAAAAAGAATGGGTGTTTGCTATTGTTGGGTAGAGTGTTCTATAAATATCAGTTAGGCTGGGGCACCTGGGTGGCACAGTTAGTTAAGTGCCCAACTCTTGGTTTTAGCTCAGGTCATGATCTCAAGGTTATGATGTCAAGGTCGTGAGATTGACCCCTGTATTGGGCTCCCCCTAGTGTGGAGTCAGCTTGAGATTCTCTCTCTCCATCTCACTCTACCCCTCCCACTCATGTTCTCTCTTTCTCTCTCAAATAAATAAAGAAATCTTAAAAAATATATATATCAGTTAGGCCAAGTAGCCTGACAGTGTTGTTCAGGTTTTCTACTTTTTGTGTCTACTTATCCTATCAATTATTGAAAGAAGTCTGTTCAACTATTTAACTATAAATGTTTTTCCTTCAGTTCTGTCAGTTTTTGCTTCATGTATATTAAGCTTTGTTATTGGGTACATACACATTTAAGATTGTTATATCTACTGGATGAATGGAATTCTTTGTCATTGTGAAATGTCTCTGTTTATACTTGGTGACATTGGTCCTAATGTCTACTTTGTCTGATATTAACATAGCCATTCTAGTTTCCTTATGCTTATTGTTTGTGTGATATCAATCTTTTCCTATCCTTTTATTTTTTGCCTATCTGTGTTTTAAAGTATTATTTAAAAAGATTTATTTATGGGGTGCCTGGATGACTCAGTTCAGTGTCTGCCTTCGGCTCAGGGCATGATCCCAGGGTCCTGAAATGGAGCCCCGCATGGGGCTCTCTGCTCCACAGGGAGCCTGCTTCTCCCTCTCCCTCTGCCTGCCACTCTGCCTACTTGTGCTCTCTGTCAAATAAATAAGTAAATAACTTTTTTAAAAAAGATTTATTTGTTTGAAAGAGAGAAAGCACTCATGCACATGAGCGGGGATGGGGTAGAGTGAGAGGAAGAGAGATAATCCAGAAGCAGACTCCCTGCTGAGTGCAGAGCCTGATGTGGGGCTTGATCCCAGAACTCTGAGATCATGACCTAAGCTGAAACCAAGAGCCAGCCATTTAACTGACTGAGCCACCCAGTTGCCCCACACCTATCTGTGTTTTAAAGTTGAAAGTGTATGTCTTGTAAGCAGCTTGTAGTTAGTTGAGTCTTGTTTTTGTCATCTGACTCTCTTTCTTTTGATTTGAATGTTTAGACTATGTCTATTTACTATAGTAGTATGATTGGGATTAAGCGTATCATTTTGCTATTAATTTTTTGTTTCTGTCTGTCTTCTCTGCTCTTTTGTTTCCTCATTCCATCTCTTTTACTGACTTTTGATTGAATAGTTTTACAAATTCCACTGTATCTTTACTATTGTCTTATTTGCTCTACTTTTTTTTTTCTTTACTGGTGGCTGTAGGTTTCCACATGTATCACAATACACAGGACCCTATGAGTCCCTAGTGAATGCCCTGAGTTATTAAGAAGGACTCTCCTCTCTGGCCTGGTGGAAATTCAATGTGGTGTAAGTTCTGAGAACTGCTCTGCTCACTGTTTCTTGATAGCTCTTTGTCTGACCTCCCAGGATTGCACTCTACATGTGAGCATCTTGATATTCAGTAAAGACTGAAGGGGATGCCTGGGTAGGTTTTCTTTGGAGCTGTTTTTCCACCTACCTCTCTCTCTACCAGAATTCTGTCTTGCAACTTCCGGCTGCTTCAGCTTCTCTAAACCCCCATCTCTGTAACCTCAGCTGAATTGGGGCTCCCCTTTCCTGCTCTGTGGTCTGGAATGTGCCTCCAAGCAGAAAGTTAAGATTCCTTCAGGCCTTACTACTTCCATTTCCTTTCCCTCAAGAGTCAGAGTGCTACCTGTTGTCCAGTATCTGAAAAGAATAGTTTCATAGATTTTGTCTGTTTTTCTAATTGTTTATTGTGGGAGGGTAAATCCAGTCTATGTTATTCTTTTCATGTCAGAATAAGAAGTCCCATTTAACTTTTGATTATTGATCTTTTTTATGTGGCTATATAGTCTTTATTATAGTAATTTAAAAATGCATATAAATAATCTATATTCATAGTAGAAAACCTTGAAATACCAATTGAAGTAGAAATCATCCATAATCCCCTCCATCATAGAGTAAGCAGAAATAATGTTTTAGCATATATCCTTCCAGACTTTTCTATGTGCATATGTATCTATAAATATAAAAATAAGACCTCATGCTCCCCACCACAACGGTGGTTTATAACACCTGCCTACTCTCCAAGAACATGGGAGAAATGGTGTCCATTTTTCGTCTGCATTATGACAGCTTGTGAGTTTCACAGGAGAGCCCTACTGCATTTCAGAGACATTTGCAAGACTCTGGACTTGAGAAATTTCATGTGTAAGAGAAAACTATCTTTGTTCTTTTTTTTTTTTTTTTTTTTAAAGTCTGCAAGTTTGTAAATGTAAAACTTTACAAGAGGAAGACTTTTATTTTGTGAGAGAGAGGAAGAGAAGCAATAGGTTTGATGTTAAATTCTTAGGCCCCTAAGGGGCTTGTCAAATGTATTGTTTGAGGGGGCAAAGACTGAGAACGTTATTTTATTTTTAAAGATTTTTATTTATTCATGAGAGACACACAGAGAGAGGCAGAGACATAGGCAGAGGGAGAAGCAGGCTCCCTCTAGGGAGCCGGATGCGGGACTCAGTCCCAGGATCCCGGGATCATGACCTGAGCTGAAGACAGATACTCAACCACTGAGCCACCCAGACATCCCAAGACCATTTTTTTTTTTTTTTTACAGATTGTCAGATTTCAAGAAATTTTTCCAAGTCTAGACTGTTAATCAATTTGGATCTTTTAAAGTTAAAAAGAAAAAACAAATAGGCCATGCTGCTTAAAAAACTGTACACATTAAAACTCTTTAGCTCTTCTCATGACACGGCCTACAGTGGCCCAATAAGAGGTGGCCATTGCCTGGCCCCATGTGCCTTTTCCTATAAAGAAATCCAGGATGGCAGAAGCTTTGTAGTAGAGAGTGGAGGCCCCAGAGCTCTGGCAAGCCCTTACCTTTCTCAAGTCTCAGTGTCCTCATCCAGAATGAAAGTGAGTACAGCTCTGAAGGTGGCAGTGAAGATTCAGTAAACTAAAGTTTCTAGTGTGTCCCGCAGCCAGCAGCACACAGTGTACAGAGATGTTACAAAACTAGCTTCAGGCTGTAGAGCCAGCAGATCATCAAGTAAGTACCAAATCACTTCTTCAAACCCTGAGTACATTCATCCCCTCTACCGTCGTCTATTTTCCAGTTAGGGCCTCTTTTTTTTTTGCCCATAATGCTGCAAATTCTCTATGCGGTCACCTTGGCTTCTACACTCTGATATGTGCTGTGCTGTCACAGACTCTCTTTTAGACTCTTCACTGCTCTCTGACTCTGTCTCCTCGATCCCTGCCCCATCCACGAGGCTTCCTTTTTCCTCGATGTGACTATTTGGTGGAGATGAAGCCATCTTTGTCCTTTACACCTTTGCCCTCCTCTAATCTGCTCACATCCTAAGGGAAGTGTACATGCTGGATGTGTTTCTAGGGAACCACTCCCTCATTACCCTCCGGATCCTTAGAGAGCCATTGCTTCAGCAGTGGTCATAGGCATCGTTTCAGAGGGTTCCCAAAGCAGGCTTACCCTGCCCCTGGGGTGGTTGAGGCCATCTCCCAACCATCTTGTGAGCTCCAAGAAGACCAGCATGAGAGAAATACAGGTTCTTTGCTCTTTGATCTCACCAGAAGAATGTGCCATTCCTGTTTGCAGCAAGAATGGCAAATGCCCATCTGGGTTTTATGAAACATCGGGATACTCTGTGCACAGAGAGGTCTCAGGAGGATCATATATGGGCTTTAGGAGTTTTGCAACGTTTGCATTGCACTGCATGCTACCTCCAGGAGTTGAGATTTGCCATGCAACCTTCAGTTCTGGTTTTAGCTCCTTTGAAAGGTGAATGTTTTGGGCCTGTAATTGCCTGGTGGGATGTGCTACAGAGCAGTGGGTGCTACAGGTGACTCAGAGGCAGAGGGCCTTCGGATAGGGTGGACACCTTTCCTAACTGCAGAAGTTAGAAGCTGTAGCCTTTCTGTGGCCCATGAGACAGGACATGCCCACACTGGTGGGGTAAATGAGGATTCTAGAAGACCAGAGTCCCATGGGTACTTAGATTATTAATGCTAGTGGGGTCTTTTTGTACCCATAACATTTGGAATACAAAAACAAATGAACAGGAAATATAAAAAACAAAAGCTTTTTTTCTGAATCCAGACTCTTGGGCTTCCTGACTATGAGGTCTTTAATACGTGGCTTTCTGCTTAGGTTCCTTATCTTTCTTGCAGAACTAGAGATAAGTCATTATGTGAGAACCATGTAAGTGCTCTGATACACAGTAGGTGATTAGTGAATGCTAATTTCCTTGCCTTTTCTCTTCCCTAAATTTGGATTAGCCTTGACATGATTCTTATAACAGTTCTAGGACATAAGCAGGGAAAATATTTTTTTTTAAATTTTTTTATTTATTTATGATAGTCATACAGAGAGAGAGAGAGAGAGAGAGAGAGGCAGAGACAGAGGCAGAGGGAGAAGCAGGCTCCATGCACAGGGAGCCCGACGTGGGATTCGATCCCGGGTCTCCAGGATCGCGCCCTGGGCCAAAAGCAGGCGCCAAACTGCTGCGCCACCCGGGGATCCCCAGGGAAAATATTTTTATTCCCATTTTAGAGGTGAGAAAATGGGGTACAGAGACATGTACTGATCTGCGTGAGGCCACAGGGACAAGCTGGGTCTGTGTCCCCAAAGTCTTGGATATTACAGGAGAACTGGTAGGGAACTGGATAAGTTTTTGATCCTGGTCCTACTGCTGTTGCCTGGGTGATACCTCTGTGTCTCAGTTTCCTTGTCTGTAAAGTGGAGGTAGTTAAGAGTATTTACCCCCAAGGATTGTTGTGGGGATAAATGAGCTAGTATCTATAAAGCACTTAGACTGGCAATTAAGGGGTGGCTCTCATTATTAAATGCCCCATTACTTGTAGGGCCTACTCCCAGGGGCTTGTTTTGGGTATTTTCTTTGGGCCTTCTGGGAGGCACATGTCATGTGTCCTTTAGAATTCTGGGTGTCCTGCATATTAATGAAGGGTAAAGCGAGTTAGTCAGTACCTACCTATGTCACACTGGTTCTCCACAAGGGCCTGTGTACATGTGTGAGTGCCATGTTAGGATCCAGGGTGGGGTCCCCGAGCAGCCACCCCCTGGTGTCCACTCCATCAGTGGACCCAAGCTAGCATCAGGCTCTCTGCCAGGTGTGTCCCTGCGTGACTATGGTTCAGGGTGAGCTTGCTCTTTATATTCAGTTGGCAACTGACAGGCACCCTAAATTGATTCATATCCATGGTAACTGTCACCCAGGGGAACAGTGAGAAACAAGAGTCTTTTCTTTCCATCCTCATCAAACAGAGCCAGTGCTCAGAGACCATCAGGCCTGGCTCTCCTTCCAGCTGGCGCTGGCTCATCTCTTCAGAGAGGTTGTGGGTGTCTCCTCCTCCTCACTTCTCCCTCCCAGGGTGCACTGGCTGACTGCTTGAGGCAGCTGAGGACCAGCGGGCCTGGACACTGCGGAACTGGGCCTGGTACTTCTTGCTTTTGAAAACACTCCTGAAGCCTGTACCTCAGGTAATGGGTGGGAGGCTTGGGGAAGTATTTATCAGATGTAGTCCAGAGGGGGCCAAAATTACTCAATAAAGCTTGTATTTGTGGTAGTTTATGGTTATTTAGAAAGAAGATTGGTGGTGATGTCTATGGGGGGAGATCCTTGATTGACTTTATGATGGTAGGAAGATATATCCTATCTCTCTTTTATATGTGCTCTGAGGTATTTTTTTTTCCTCTGAAGGGTTTTTTCCTCCTTTTATGGCTCTGATGACTTTTCTGGAGGGAAGTATTGGTGTTCTGGTACCAGCTGGCAAGGGAGATACACACCCTGACTCATCTGAACAACTTTCTTGAGATCTGATTTGTCTTGATGGTACCAAGAGGTAAAATATGATTTGCATTGAATTATAAATTTTTTATTTAGTTGGGCTCAAGTTCTGGGCTAATTGCCATGGAAACTTTGAGACAGATTAGAACTTTGTTTTGTAACATGTATTCTTCACAACTCTGGTCCTAAGAAGTAGTTCATGAACAAACAGGTGTAAGGTCACATAGATCTAGAAATTGCTTCATATGGGTCTATGGTCATATATATTTGGAAATCACTTCATACTCTACCCCTTATTGGAGCATTACAATACATAGAACACATTAAAGATCCTGAAACATGGTCAAGTTAAGAAACTAGTTCAACATTATCTGAGTCCATGTTTCCTAAACTTCCTTTATTGGAATTTTTTTTGTATTCATAATTGTTCCATGAAACACAATTGAGGGATGGCTTGATTGCAATTCTTTATACATTCCAGATTCATTCTACATTCCAGAATGTAGCTGGAAGGAAACATAGAATTCACCTGAAATGCAGGAGACTGCTTCTCCCATCTCCTGTGCATTATAGAGTCATGGAGCTATAAATGTTCTAGTGAGGTTGGAGAAAGGAAGGCCAGGTGGGAGGAGGCTGGGTCCCTATTAAGCATCCTGGAAGGATGTTGTCTGGCTTCTCCTCATACATCTCTAAGGATAGAGAGCTCACTCCTTTCTGGGAAGCTATTTGTTAGAGGGTTAGGAAGTGCAGCATCCTGCACATCCAGTAAGTAGTGCCCTGGCCTCTCGACCTGTGCAGCCAAGCTTAGTTTATTTTGACTTGTTATCCCTTCAGTGGATCAACAGAGCCCTCACACTCGCCTCTGAGTCCATTTTTTCCGATGTCTTCACAATTGCTTATATGATGTTGTGATCTCACTGTCATGTTCTCATTCCCGTGGATGGGCTGTGGTTTGCTAATATCCTTCCCACAGTGTGTAAGGAGAAGCAGGTCTGAAGGCAGACTGAACATTTCCCTCCAGAGTCTGGAGCAGCACCTGCCTCTAGTCTTTGGTCTAGAAGGGGTCAAGCTCTCACCTGCTTGTGTTTCTTCTAGGGCAGCAATTTTTATGTATAGGTTCTTTGATTAGACAGACTGTCCATGCCACACAGGTCCACACCAAAGATGTGATTTGTATTCACATGGGCTGAATTAGGTGTCACCCTAATGAGGTGACAATCATAATGAGGAGGATTTGTCAAGACTTTCCATTTTAGTCATTATGTTTTTAGCACAAGGGTCTTTGAGTAGAAAGTCTCAGCAAGCAAGTTGCCTTATCATTTAGGAAACTGTCATCTTCAAGTAATAGAAAACCCTCCTCAAAATGTCATAATAAAAAAACCTTACATGCACACCAGTTGGCATTTGGTAGTAAGGCTTGTGGGTTGCTTGACCCAGTGGCTTAAAGTGCCTCAAACATACCCTTTCACTTTGTCCCTTGATAGTGTCCAATTGTGTGAGGTTTTACAAGCCTTTGGGACACTCTGTTGCTACTCTATGTGTCTGCCTTGCTCCAGGGAGAAAAACCACTTACCAGTATTTTTTACTCTTTCCTTGTTCTTCATTCCTAATGTCTCCAGTTTCCTTATTTTGTCATTTCTGTTCTGTTTGAAAAACTTCTCTTAGCCATTCTTTTAGGTTAGGTCTGATGATAACAAATTCTCTTAGTTTCTTTTGTCTGAGGATGTCTTGATTTCAGTTCCATTCCTGAAGGGTATTTTTTGATGGGTATAGAATTCTGGGTTGACAGCTTTTTTCTTTCAATATTTTTTTTTGTTTTTGTTTTTAGTTTTTTGAACTTGGATTATGATATGTCCTGGAGTGGATTTATTTTTTTTAAAGATTTTATTTATTTATTCATGAGACATACAGAGAGAGAGAGAGAGAGAGAGAGAGAGAGAGAGGCAGAGACACAGGCAGAGGGAGAAGCAGGCTCCGTGCAGGGAGCCTGGATGTGGGACTTGATCCCGGGACTCCAGGATCGCACCCTGGGCTGGAGGCAGGTGCTAAACCACTGAGCCTCCCAGGGATCCCCAGGAGTGGATTTCTTTAGGTTTATTCCATTTGGAATCTGCTCAGTTCTTGAATCTGTAGATTAAAGTCTTTCACTATGTTTGGAAAGCTTTCAGGGATTATATCTTTGAATACTTTTTTTTAGCCCCACACTCTTCCCTCTCCACTCCAATTGTACAAATGTTAGAGCTTTGGTTATAGTTCTACAAGTCCCCAAGGTTCTTTTCCTTTCTTTTCAGTCTGTTTTCTCTCTGTTGTACATATTGGGTAATTTCTATTCTTCTCTCTTCAAGTTTACTGATTCTGCCATCTGTCATAGTTATATTCACATTGAATTGTTTATTTAAGTTGTACTTTCCAGTTCTAAAATTTCAATTGGTTCTTCCTTATATATTCTATTTCCTTGCTGAGACTTTCTACTTTTTAATGTGTTTCAAGCATGTTCATCAAAGTATTTTATGATGGTTGCTCTTAAATCCTTGTTAGATAATCCTAACATCTGTGTCATTTTGGCGTTGCATCATTGATTGTCTTTTCTCATTTGATATTTTTCTTGTTCTTGGTATGATGAATAATTTTCAGTTGTATCTTGGACTTTTGGATATTAGGTGGTGAGACTCTAGATCCTACTTGGCCTCCTCTTTTTCAGGCAGTTAGGCTATCTAGGTGTAGCCCAAGATCTAAGTGGAGATTTTTCCCACTGAGCCCCATTGGCACCATCCTAGCAAAAGCAGGGCCCTGCCTCACACTGCCATGCCTTGCCTGATTGTAATGGGTGGGATAGAAGTTCCATTCCCCACTGGACCCTGCTGGGTGGAGCCTTAAGAAGAAAAACAAATGTACAGAAATGTATATATATCATGTGATGAATTTTTACAGACTGGAAATGTGGGGGCATTTTAAGAATTTTCTGATTTCTTTGTATGTGTGCATTTTTTTTCTTTTTTAAGATTTTTAACTTATTTATTAGAGAGAGAGAGAGAGAGCACAAGCAGAGGTAAAAGGAGAAGCTAGGGGCTCGATCCTAGGACTTTGGGATCATGACCTGAACTGAAGGCAGATGCTTAACAGACTCAGCCACCTAGATTCCCCATCTTGGCATGTTCTATTAAAAATGTATCAAATCATTTTTCTTTATTATTCCCCACCCAGAATTCTCCAGAATTATCCATTCACTTACTGATTCCTTCTTTCCTTCTACCCCTCATCTTTCTTTACATTCATTCTTTCATTTATTTATTCATTTATTCATATATCAGTTTTCTTCCTTTCCTTCCCTCCTCCTTCCTATCCATCCGTCCATCCATCCATCCATCCATCCATCCATCCATCATTGAAGGAACAGGTATCCTTCTTCATGTTCCTTCTGTGGCTATGGGGGCAATAAGCTTTTCTTCTCTAACACTCTTCTGTGGGGGTAAAGAAGGAGGGGCACACCCTATGTGTGGTGAGGGCCTGGGTTTTCTTTTTTTTTTTTTTTTTTTAAGATTTTATCTATTTATTCATGAGAGACACACAGAGAGAGGCAGAGACATAGATAGAGGGAGAAGCAGGCTCCTTGCGGGAACCTGATGCAGGACTTGATCCCAGGACCCTTGTATCATGTACTGAGCCAAAGGCAGATGCTCAACCACTGAGCTACCCAGGTGTCCTGAGGGGCTGGCTTTTCTTGGGAGAAGTCCCTGAGAGGCAGCTGGCCCAGAAGCAGCATAATCAGAAAGCTTCAGTCCATGTCCTGTCACTACCACTGACTTCTGAGACCCCCTGGGCCTCAGTTTCCCTCATCTGTAATATGAAGGGTTTGGCTTGGTCCTCTCTTTGACCCTGTGACTCGGGTTGCCTCTATCATTTTGGAGTTTCCCAGGAACTTCCCAGGAAATGAGCCAGCCCACAGGTGGATGCCCATTTAGTGGGGCCCTTTCTGTGCCCTTGGCAGTCTGAGCACCTGCACCCAGCCTGCACTGTAGTCAGCACCTCCCAGGCTCCCGTGGGCTGGGCTTTGAGAGGTAGGCTGGGATAAGAAGGAACAAGAGTGATATTTTGGGAGGATGAGTCAGCCCAAGTGTCAGTCTAGAAACAGTACCAGCTTGCCCCCATTGTTCTATTTCCCTGTGTGGGGGTGTGTGTCATATGGAAGGGAGGGAGACGTCTAGCTCTTTTCCTCAGCCAGGGAAGGACTCAGGATACACAGTATCTCAGTGTGAAGGGACCTGGAGGTCATCTAGAACCAGATCCCCTTGTTTCACAAATGACAGTTTGGAAGCCCACAGAGGATGGGGACTTGCCAGAAGCCACACAGTAAAGTTGATGACAGGGTCAGGACTGGAACCAACCCCCTTGTCTCCTTGTCTTAAACCCGTGGTCTGGCCATGTGCTAATCATCAATAGACTGGACTTGCTTTATCCTGAGAGGTGTGAACCCAAGGCCCAGCCTGGGCATTGTCCTCTTTGGGGTCTCCACCAGAAGGGCCTTCCCCACCTGCTGCATGTGAGCTAACCTTAATTTGTGGCTAGGACAATGCTGGTTTTTAATGAGGCAATGCTGGCCAAGGGGTCACCCCAGACCCCCTTTTCCATCTTCCATATGATGTGTGGTGCTCGGACTCTGGTCTGTGGCCTGGGGATAATGTTTTTAATATCTGTTCTTGGGAAAAGCGCTGAATGTTACAGGAAATGGAGCACTGTGCCACTAACTGTCCTCTGTTCTCTACATCATCAGGGTTTGTGTCAATCCCATCACATGAATTGAGTGTCTATGTGTACTCTGGCTGGTGCTATGGTCTGGCGAGCTCATGGCTTAGTGTGTGTGTGTGCAGTTAGCTGGGGGCAGGGGGAGGGGGCTGGGCCAGGTGGACCATCACAGCTCAGTGTGCTGAATGGAGTTGTGACAGGGACATGTGAGGCTAGAGAAGTAGAGGGGATCCTGAGTAGTTAAGGAGAGCTCCCCAAGGGACAGCAGGAGTTGGCCAGGGGCAATATGTATATGTAGGGGTAGGAAAAGGTTTGAGAAAGGCTTTTTCCCAGTTATGTATTTTTTAAAAAAGATTGTATTTATTTATCTGAGAGAGAGAGCAAGTGAGCGAGCGAGCGAGAGCATGACTGGGGAAAGGGGCAGAGAGAGAGGGAGAAGCAGACTCCCACTGAGCAGGAAGCCTGATATGGGTCTGCATCCCAGGACCCTGGGATCATGACCTGAGCTGAAGGCAGACGCTTAACCTGACTGAGCCACCCGGGTGCCCTCAGTTATGTATTTAGAGGTTTATTGACATATTTTAACCAGATGTCTAGATATTTTACAATGGGAAGTGTGTTCAGGATATCCAATCCTTTACACTGCTGGAAATAGAGCAGTTTAATTCATTTTACAAGTCAATAAGGTCCAAGAGGACCCTCAGGGATATTTTCAGTGAAGGGATAGGGTAAAATGTAATCATCATCCATTTACCCAATCATGTGTTGTAAGTTTCAGTCTATCAGTTTTTGAAAATTTCAGCTGCTGCTGGGTAGGCAGGGACTGTCCTCTGTGGACATGGTGGGGACTACTTATCTGGTGTGTACAAGAGTCCTTCCAGCTTGTGATTCTGCACAGTCAGTCCATTTAATTCATCACTGAAATATTTATTCAGTGCCTTCTGGGGTGAGCTGAGCCTTGTGCCCTGTGTTGGATGTATGTAAATAATTACTCATGGTCCTTGTGCTCAGGGAACTCACAGAATGGTGGGGGGCACAGACATGGAGTCATCAAGCTCACTTGAGAATTAGTGAGATGACAGGGAACATAGGGACTGGATGGAGACAGCCTCATACTCAAATTGGGTGACTGGAGGCAAGTTTCATGGGAGGGTTTTATACAGGTGTGGGCAGGATGTGGAGAAACCGCAGAGGAAGCACTGGGGTCTGCTGGTCATGCTGGGTGCCTCCACCATCCCTAGGCTTGAAGGGAGTAGTTATAGGACCTCAGAAACACAGAGGGCTCCCTGTCAGGAGCCATGACCTTTGTGTGAAGAGCTGTGACCTTCAGGTGAGGGGCACAGCCAGCCCAGCAGGACCACATGAAGGATGCTGGGGGAATAGAACCCTGGCCTCTCTCCTCTGTCTTCCACTGGCCAAACCCAAGGGAGCCAGAAGGCAGGGGGCCTGTTGATGTAGCCTGGCGAGGTGGGCACAGAGCAGAGTGAAGAGGAGGGGGAGAGGACGGGGGTGCAATAGGGAGTAGGAGATATCTTGTACTCAGACTCTTACTGGAAGGAGTGGGGAGCTTCTCTCAGGAGAGGATGATTGAGCTCTGTATCTGTATCCTGGGCCTGCTATAGAAAGTACCACACACTGGGTGGCTTAGAACATCAGAAGTGTATTGGTTCACAGTATGGATACGCACGAGTCCAGAATCAACCCTATTGGCAGGGCCACACACCCTCTGAAGGTGCTAGGGAAGGATGGTGCAGGCTTTGTTCCCAGCTTCTGGTAGTTGCTTGGTTGTGGCAACCTAACTCCAATCTTCCCACAGCGTTCTCCGTGTGTGTGTGTATGTGTGCTCACGTGTTCGAATTTCCCCTTTTTAGGCAAATCAGAGAGGGAGACAAACCATAAGAGACTCTCTTTTTTTTTTTTAAGATTTTATTTATTTATTAATGAGAGAGAGAAAGAGAGAGGCAGAGACACAGGCAGAGGGAGAAGCAGGCTCCATGCAGGGAGCCCAACATGGGACTCGATCCCGGATCTCCAGGATCAGGCCCTGGGCCGAAGGTGGCGCTAAACCACTGAGCCACCCGGGCTTCCCTGAAACTCTTAATCATAGGAAACAAACTGAAGGTTGCTGGAGGGGAGGGGGGTGGGGGGGATAGAGTGACTGGGTGATAGGCATTAGGGAGGGCACATGATGGGATAAGCACTGGATGTTACATAAGACTGATGAATCACTGAACTCTATCTCTGAAACTAATAATATACTATTAATTATTATAATTATTCAATTGTAATATAAAATTCAATTAATTCAATTAATTACTGTTAATTAATTGAATTTAAATGAAAAAAACCCACAAATTTCCCCTTTTTATAAGAGCACCAGTCATATTGGATTAGAGGCCCACCAAACTCTAGTAGGACCTCCTCTTAACTGAGCCAATTAGATCTGTAAGACTTTATTTCCAAGTAAGGTCCCATTCTGGGTTATTGGGGCCTGAAACCTCAACACATGAATTTTCAGAAGACACAATTCAACCCGTAAAAAATTATGTCTTGCCTGGGGGTTCAGTAGGCAAACAAGCATGGGTGTATGTATATTTGTGTGTTGTATGTATATGCCCGTGTGTATGTGTATATGCACATGGATATATGTGTGTATTTATGCATGTGTGTATATGTGTGTGCACACATATTTATCCACGTGTGTGCACGTGTATATGCACATGTGTATGTGAGAGTGCATGCATGTATATGTGCATGTGTGTGTGTGTGCATTCATGTGTGGGTATGTGGGTACATATGTGGGTGTGTGGGTGTGTGGGTGTGTGGTGCCACGTAGGTAGATACCCAGAGGCCTGAGAGCCATTTGGTGGGGGTCTTTCAGGTGGCTTGGATGATGCTGAGATCTGATCTCTCCTCCCTTACCCCTTCACCTGTGCCCTGCAGGCTCCCACCTCCTGGAATTCCTCTGCCTGGGGATTGATCCAAGCTTTGTGGGACTTGCAGCTTAAACAATTCAGAGGCTTTTTTAAGAAAGAAGACAAAATTAGATCTGAAAATATTTAGGATGACACAAGAAATCACAACAAATTGGTGAGGCAGGAGATTCAAGGCCCTTCCTTCTGGGATCTCCTCAGGTGAGTGACCAGAAAGCTTTCAGATGTCAGCCTGCCCCCAGGCCCCCTCTCCCATTTGGGCAACTCCTCTGGCTCCCAGGCCCTGGGAGTGGATGGAGTTCAGCAGCTTCCATCCCTGCTGGCACCTGGCCAGCTCCTTACCCTTCAGGCTTCGGGCTTACGCCACGCATCACGGCCCCCGGGCTTACTCTCATCACGTGGTCACAGCAGTGGGGAGCATGTGACTCCCCGAGGGCCTGCTCTGTACCCAGCAGAGCACAGAGTGCCCTCTGAGGGTCAAATACACTGGGAGGAGGGGCGAGCTGTGCTCCTCCCAGGCTGGCATGTGGGGAAACCCAGGCTCCAAGAGCTTGTTTCTTGCCCAAGGTCATGCTGGGGCTGGAATCACATCCAGTCCGCCTCGCAAGCTCCACTTCTCAAGGGCTGCACAAAATGTACCTCCCTTAGTGCAGGGAATGCCGGAATACACAGGTGGTTTGCGGGAGGTGGGGGTGGGGGGGAGTCTCTGCATTATCCAGCTCCTGAGGGCAAACTGTAGTCTTTCCTGTGTTTCTGGCATCTGGCAGAGAATGTGGCACAGGAAGTCCTCAGGAGATGCGTTATGCTCCATGGTCTAGCAGGGGCAGGTGGAGAGCAAGAGGACTGGACAGGGGCCAGAGTGGAGGGGCTTGTCAGACGTGGTGCCCAGCGTGGCCTTTACCCAAGGACACTGGGAGCCACAAGGGGTGTCCGGCTGGGGAGTGATCATCGGATCTGTAGTTCTGTAGTTCCGAAGCTCTGGCTCTCGGGCTGTGATGTGAGGATGCAGTCAGGGGGCAGTACACACATGCCCTCTCCTAGCAGAGCTCAGGAACATAAAGGCTGGCTTCATCCTGTCCCTGCCCTGTCTGGCCTTGCCACTGATGAATCACTGTCACTTATAAGCTATGAAACCAGGGCAAGGGCTTACCCTGCTGGGCCTCAGTTTCCCCATCTGTCACTTCATGCCTACGGTGCAGGGGGAGAGTCCAGTGCAAAACACATGGAAGCCTCTTCCAGCTTCTAGCTGCCACCAGTTCTGGTTTGGAGGAAGTGCCTCCTTCCTGGGGCCTCTGCTAAAGGATGTTCAGGAGCTCAGTTCACCTTGCCAGCTTGCCCCCTGGGGAGTGATGGGGGCTTATGGGTTTCCGGCCCAGGGCCAGTGTCTGCCATGGGCCATCTTCTCAGTGCTCATGGGCTGGCACTCCCAGGCCCCTCATGGAGGGTGGTTAACAAAACCTGCTTCTTTCAGGGCCTCAAGAGAGAAGGGCCTGCTCTCGGTGTGTATCAGAGAAGAGGAGAGAACCCAGGAAAGTGCTGGTAGGTCCAGGAAAGGGTTCCGTCAGTCAGCCCTGGGCACATATGAATCAGTCAGCCAGGCCTCCTGGATGTGTGACCAACCCCCTGCCAGCTTTCCCTGCTCTATATTCTGTATGCCTGCCTGGTCCCCTGTAAACTTGGGGGATCTGCCTGGAAAGCTTTGTAGTGTCTTTGGGCAAGTGGCTCTTTACAAGGCTACATAAAGTCAATGAGGCCTCTGGCTCCCCCTGTCCCCACCCCATGCCCCTTGGGTGGTGAGAGTTAGAAGGGGGTGGCGTGAGGAATGGAAGCAGTTGTCACTTGAGGCAGGGCAATGTCAATGAGGTGTTTCTGCCAAGGGCCTGGGCTCAACGAGGAAGCACACATGAGCTACTAGGACTCACATTTCCCAAAAGCTGGGGGAGTGCAATCTGGCTGAGGCAGAGACCAGAGGCTTCTTGCTATGCGTCTGTTTCTGCACGTGCTGGTGACGGGCACTAATGGATGCGGGGTGTATGGTGGGCTGGACAAAATCACAAGCCTGTTACATGCTCTGCTTAATCCTTACAGCTCACCTACCAAGTCAGTCTTTTATCCCCATTTTATAGATGAGGAAACAGAAGCTGAGAAAGGTTAAAGACTGGCCAGAGGTCACACAGCTGGAAAAAGCAGGACCAGGATTCAAAGGTAGTTCTGCCGATTGCCGAGGCCTGGGCGCTCACACTACCTGCCCTTCTGCATCTAGACATAGCTTGAGAACTACCCAGAATTGGGCCCACGGGCCCCAGCAGCAAATCCAGGGGCTCACTGTCCGGGGCATTCCTGCCGCAAGCCTGCCGTGCACTCCCTTGCCGTGGTCACTGAGCAGTAGGGCCCAGGTGACTCTCACCGGCAGCCCCACAGGACAGGTCGACCACTTGGGAGTGCCCAGTGCCTGGCGGGGCCCCAGAGGAAATGAGGCCAAGGGGAAATGTCTCCTGGCTCCCTCTCCCTCATGCAGGAGCTACGGGCTCCTTCAGGGCAGCGGTTGCTATGCAGCCTTGTTTATTCAAGGAGAGCCTGGCAGAGGCCAGGAGCACGCCAGCAGCAGGACCAGGGGCTCTCCAACAGCCTGGGGCTGGCCAGGTGTGGGGCCACGTCGTCCTTGCCCCCTTGGGCCCATGGGCCACATTGTCCACAGAGAGATTGCAGAGTCTGGATTCCTCCAGTGACAGGGGTTGGCCTCTGGACAGAGAGGTAAGGGGGTGTGCAGGGCAAAGGGAGTGGGCGGAGGGTCAGCCTGCCTGGAGTCCTTGGAGGACAGATCTAGAGCAAGGACAAAGGGCACCCAGGGATGGAGGCTGTGGGGCGTGGGCAGGCCCTTCCTCTCTCTGGAGCCTGCGGTTCTCTGAGCCTGCGAGCCAAGGAAGGGGGCTGTGCTCTCCTCCTGGCCATGACCTCTGGCAGAGCTCCCTGAGTGGGGGCCAGCTCCACTCCCTGGGATGCTGAGGGTGAAGGTGTCGGAGGGATGAGGAAGGCTCTGTGTTAAGGGCACAGGCTGTGGGCCGGCTGGAAAAAGCAGGATTCAAAGCCAACTCTTCCTGCTGCCCAGGCCTGGGTGTTCACACTACCTGTGCTTCTGCGGCTGGGTTTGAATTCTGGCTCCGCCTCTTACTGGCTGTGTGGACTTAGGGTTTTTTCATTCTGAGCCTCAGTTTCCTTGCCTATAAAGTGGGGGTTAAGTGATACGTCCCTTGGGGCTGCCTGTGAAGGGTGGAGGTGGTAAGGAGAGAGAGGGGAGAGTGTTAGCCCCTGTGCTAAACGGAAGTTACTTTTGTTGATGCCATTATTACTACAGGGGAGATGATGGTGTTCCTTTCCAGAGCAGACTCTGGGCTCCAGAAACAAGGGTTTTGTGAACCACGTCTCCAGGACAAGGACTCACATTGGCTGGGGACCTCAAAGGGCTAGTGTTACCTCCAGAGCCCTGGGAGGGGCTGTAGGGCCTGAGCTTTGTGGATGCATCGCTGCAGAGGGTCACCCAGGCAGAGGGTGCAGGGGTGTAGCCAGGCGGGTCCCCTCTAACCCCAGGCTGCCCACCTCGGCCCTGTAGCCTTGGCCTAGGAGTCTAGAAGAAGGAGGAATGTCATGGGAGCAAGTGATGGGGAGGTGTCAGGCTGAGCTCGGGAGGGACCTACTGGGGCCACCTCACAGGCACCTGGCTCTGCTCACTGGCGTGGATGCTTAGAAGTTTATTGTTTTATACTCAACCTCTTGGCAGCCAGAAAAATGTATAAAACTCACCAACTGTGTCAAGTAGGATTATAAAGTCAATGTGTAGCCACCACCGCCCAGGGCAGGAAAGAGACGCCCCCCAGGGCAGCCTCCTGAAGGCTCCCCCACAGGCCCCTCCCCGTCACAGCCACCTCCCTGCCCCCCAGGGCTGACCACACTCCCCACGTCCTCTGGCTTTCCCACGAAGTCTTACCATCTCTGCATGCATATCTAAGCTGTTGAATTTTGTCTTCCTTTGAACTCCATACAAACAGAATGGTACCCTCTGGAGTCTTCCGTGCCCGGCTTCTTTCAATAAACACTGCTCTGGGGAGTCACCATGGCGCTGAGCGGAGTGGGGTTGAGTAGTTTTTCTCATTTTCATTGCCGTGGAATATTCCACGGCATCAATACCCATAACTTTTTTCTCCAGGTTCCTGTTGGGCATTGGGATTATTTCCAGATTTGGGCCATTGCCATCAGAGCTGCTTGGAACATTCTCATACTTCTGTGTTGGTTCACAACATGCAAGGTTTTCTCTAGGGTAGATGCCCGGGGGCCGTCTTGCTGGGCATAGGGCTTGCATGTCTCTAACTTTATTAGATGAACCAGACGGCTTTCCCCCGAGGCTGTGCCCCTGTCCCAGTCGCCAGCCCTGCATCAGAGCCTGGCTGCGCTGCGTCACAGCAGCACTGGATGTCATCATTTTTTGGTCAATCTTTGCGGACTGGAAGCATCCTAACTCATTTGCATTTTCCTGATCAGCAGTGGGTCGGGGCCTTCTTTGTCTTTCTTCCTCCTGGCTTCCCTCCTTTTTGGACCTGCCCCTGGTCTCCTTGCTCAGCATCCTCATTGTGCTGCTTCCCAATCTCTGTTTTCCTCTCTGTCCTGTAGACCCCTCTGTCCCTTTGCCTCCATTCTCCTTCTGAGGGGACAATCATTCATCCATGTCATTTCTCTGCCATCGATCTTGGAGCAGCAGTCCCAGACTTCTGAGCAGCTGTCTGCAGGTCTGAGATTTTCACTGTGTTTGTACTTCAAAACCTATGGATTTGGGCCCTCCTTGTGTCATTTCTTGGGCCTTGGCTTTCCCTTTCAGGAAAATAAGGACAGAAGAAATGGCCCTCCACAGAAGCCCTTTCAGTTTTCCAGGCAAAACCTGGCATATGTCCTGGAGAGGCACCTGGAAGGTTCTAGCGTTTGGTCAAGCAGGGTCAGCTTTCTCCTGGGGCCACTAGGAAAGGACAGAGCTGGTGGTCCGAAGTCTGCTGAGCTTCTAACAGGGAGACTTTTGTGAAGAGCCATTTCCTGGTACAGGACAGTCATTTAGACACTAGGCAGGGCCACCCCAAGTTTGCTGAGATGCTGATTGGAAGAGATGTTTAATTCTTCTCAGCCCTTCAGGTCCTCTCATACCTGTAAGTGCTCACGGAGTGGAGCTCCAGCTGCTGGGCAGGGGTCCCCGAGCGGAGAAGCCAAGCAGAAAGCCTTCCTGGGGCAGTGGACTGGGCGACTTTGCGTCAGACTCCAGGACTAGGATCAAACCCTTGGACCACTCAGACCTCAATGGTGGAAATGTCAGGGAGGATGGGCAGAAGGCTTCCGAGTGGCAGCCAGTGGCTGTGTTTCAGGCAGGCTTGACACATGGCACCCAGCCCCAGGAAACGGTCCTCAGGAAGCGTTGTCACGGCCTGACCAGGCACTGCCGTCTGAGGCAATGCACTGAGCAGTGCTGAGGTGCCCACTTAGGGGAGGCCTTGGTGGGAGGGTGGAGGAGGAAGCTGAGGACCTTGCCAGCTGGTGGCCAGTGTGATGCCTGCAGGGGTGTGGCCCCTCAGGGTAGGCTTTGGCTGTGACTGCCCTGTAGCAACTTCAGGCCCCACATTAACCCCTCATTTACCAGCCGGGACACTAGCTGATCTTCAGGGTCTCTTACAGCTCAAAATTCAGTGACCAGAGAAATAGAGGAAGGCACCTCTTGCCCCACAATGTGAAGCTTCGTTGATCTGATCTAGCACATGATCTGATCTCTAATTTATATTTGCATCAAGATGATACACAAAAGTGGGACAGACTCAGATTTTGAATTTTGTAAATTTGTGGATATGTTATATATCCTTTCCCCTAGGGACACCACTTACTCATCCAGTGCCTTTGTGTGGATTAGAAAAAGACATCTCATGATCAAGGCACTTTACTTCTCTTCATCAGAGAAAGGCACTAAATGTAGCAAATCCGTAGTGTCTGCAGTGTGAATCATGCCCCCTTAATTATGATGCCTTGTGCAGTGCCCAACCTGAACAATCCCACAGGGTGGCTGTGCTTGTCACCTACTGCCATAGTCTTCCAAACAGAGCCTACATAAAATTTTTTCTCAACCATGGGCCTTCCCATGTCTTCTAGACCAATGATCCTTATATCAGAATTCACGGCCCTAGACATATATGCAGCTCTTTCCTTCCTCTCTCTGTACCCACCTCCCTCCCCCCCCAACACACACACTGAATTATTGCAAATGGAAGGCTTCATTCTTCAGCTGTGTTGGGAATAAAAATGGTTGAGAAGTTCTGCTTTGGGCTCTTGGCCATGAGATCCACCCTATCCCGGAAAGTCATTAAAACGCAGGCACTGACTTCCTCCTTAACAGACTCTGTTCTGGTAAGAAGGGATCTCTTGGAGCATTTCCCAGCAAGGTAATACTTGGGCTGCTCTTCCAGGTGTCCTGCCCCAGCCTGTCCACGGATGCGTGCTTGTCCCCGAAAACTTATGCAATGAAGGACATCCGTCAGGTGGCACCTCCATGCTACCACAATATTACCCCTGAATTCTTGCTTCGGGGCTAGACAACTTGAAATGCTTTTCATATTTTATTGAATACTCTCAGTAATATTGTGAGAAAGGTGTTATTATTTCCCTTTTGCAGTTAAATTGAAGGCCAGAGAGGTTCAGTAATGCGTTGTAACGTGTGAAGTCACGCAGCTAGTAGGCGATGGAATTAGTGCAGGGCTGTTAACTCCTGAGCGCACACTGTCCTCTCATGTCTCCACTGATTAGTTCTAGGTCTCCATCCAGCTACTTACCCTCTCTGAGCCTCGGTCTTATCATGTATAAAATGAAGACAATAACATCTGCCATGTTGCGCTATTTCAAAAGCTAACTAGAACCATCTGTGGCAGTACCCGGCCCTACGCCTGGTGCAAACCAGCACGGAACTAAGAAATGTTAGTTCCCTTCCCTGTTTCTTCTCAAGAAAGCTGTCTGTGAAGATGTGCTATAGTTTTGATTTCTTCATGCATGTGTGCTGCAACCGGTTATGGAGGTCTTACTATGCGCCAGGCACTGTGTTCGTCGCTTTGTGTTTCTCTACAGTCCTGTGGGCCTGCTAGCTGATGCACCCCCTGCTGTCTGGAGCACAGAGGGTTACAGGAGGATCGACCCCACCTGATCCCATTACAGCAGGGAGGTGGCATCTGCAACCAGTGGGTGTAGCGCCAGAGCTGGTGAAGGGGCCCGGGAAGGGGCATTAATGGTGGGGGGGGGGGCATGTCATCTGTGAGCTGCCTTCCTGCCAGCCCTGAGTGGGGAGCCTGAGTGGGGGTCCTTGGGCACCTCTCCCAGGGATTCTGGTGGGCGTGGGGATCAGTCTCCCAGTTTTGGAGGAGATGGCTCCTGGACTCCCAGTCCCAGAAGTCAGATAATGTCATTCTTCTCCTTGAAAAGTCTTTAGAGTTCCCCTTGCCTGCAGAGCAAGTGCAGACTCTGAAGAGCACTATGGGTCTCCCCACACTGGCTCTCCACCTTCCCAGGCTCGGGTCCTCCTGCCACGCCCCAAACTCACAGCCTGTTTGTTCCTCCACGCCTCTACTCAGACAGTTTTCTCAGCCTGCGAGGCCTTCCTCACTTCCCTCCTCATCTAGACCCTGCTTCTTTCCAGGCCCGGGGAGGATGCTGCTTTCCTGTGGGGGGTCTCCAGGTGCCTAGTCAGACAGCACCGCTGCCCTCCCGTGTGCCTGTCCCCGCCCAGGACCCACTGTGCTCCAGCCAGTGTCACGGCAGGTGTTGCTTCCCAGCACAGCAAATCCCAGGTGAGAACCGCGGGAGGGCCCGGCCTGGCTAGTCTGAGCCTCTGACCCTACGGACCTGTCTGTCTCCTCCACGTGAGGGGCACCCGTGTCACCTGGATCTGTCTTGCAGGGACGGAGGGCTGGCCCATCATAACTTTAAGGATGGTGCATGGGCAGAGGAAGGGAGAGGAAGAGTTTACACCTGATCTTATTGACTGTCTAGCAGCAATGGTGCTGAATTTTTTTGCACGTGACTTCACTTAATCCTGACCAAACCCTTTGGTAGGACATTTTTTTAAATGAAGAAACCAAAGCTCAAAGGAAATAAAGAAATTTCTTGTTAATATGAGAGGGGCAGAGCAGGGTTCAAACCCAGCTGTGTTTTACCTCAAGGCTAAAGATCTAGGTGTCCTGGGGGTGGAAGGGTGGTATTTAGGAGCATTCTGGGCTCGGGGTGTAGGGTGGGAAGGCTGCCCATCTGAGGCCTCTGTTTAGAAGAGAATGTTTCAGTGGGGGATATTTTTGGGTTCAAAATCGAAGTTTGTTCACTCTGCCATCTTTGCCCTATTCCCCTTCTCTACCTATCTTGACATGTCACCACTGTTCCCCCCCGCCCCAGTATGTTCAAGGAGGTAAGAACTCTGACTTCTTGGAACCCATGCCTCTCAGAGGTCTCTAAAAGGAGGAGTGGGTAGTGTCACAGCCACACGAGGGAAGTTGCACCTGTGGCAGCCCCGAGGTGGGTGGGCAGCTAGGGCTGCATCTCAGGACTGGGCCCCCATTCTCTCCTGGGCCTCTCTGCAGGTACAAGCGTGATTGGGATCTTGTCGCTGGGCCTGACATTCTTTACAGGGCCAATCCTAGCTTTGTTTCCTTTCCACTTGAAACCTGAGTCCCCTCTGTGGCCTCTCTTCATTCCTGTGGTGCCAATCACCATGGAACCTGTGTAGCTATAGCTCTAGTGGAAGGAGCAGACAATGGTCAGTTACCTTGGGCCACTCCATTCCCTAAACTGGGAGGCCAAGGGTGGAGGAGCCAGCTCTCTTGGGCAATCCAGAGCCTCAGGGAGTAAGGACAGAATTTTGGTCCCCAGAACCCACTGGCTAGTCATCCTGTAGGTCAGGGGGTGGCTGTTCCAATAGAGAACAGTCATTCCTTGGTGCCCAGAACAGAACAGTGCCAGGTGCAAGTGGGGGTTCAGTGAATTGTGTCTTGGGGGATCAGGTGCTAAGTACACTTGATGCTAAGGCCCAAAGTTTTATCCACATTTGGGCTGGGATTTCTGATCTTGGTTTTTATAGTTTGTACATGAATTTTTAAGCTCCTACCAGGTTGTGGGCCTCTGTGACTTTCCTGGGGAGGTGCTACCCATTGTTTTCACATAAGACATAAGACATGGTCATTAGCCACATGCAGCTGTGGCCACTTCCCCTTGGGCAGGTGCCTGGGAGATCCTGCACACAGACCTTGGGGGTCTAGAGGACACACATTGTTGACACGGTCAGGAGCAGGCCTGAGAGGGGATCTGGTGGCTGGGTTGCCCTGGCAGGCTATGACGTGGCTGCAGGTCTCTTCTCTGTGCTGCAGGTGTCCCCAGGGCATGGAGTAATATCAGCTTCTGGCCCAGTGGCCATTGTGCCTGCTGAGGAGGTTGTGGCAAGTGGGGAGGGGGCTGTCTTGTTCAGAAGGCCCTTAGCAGTAGCGCTGGCCACTGAGACATATGCCATCTGTACTCTCAGGTAGCTCCAAATTTTCTCTTTAGTCTCCTAGAGAGTGATCACTTTGGGGAAACTGAGGCAGTAATAACCACTTTGACAGCATAAGGTGAGAAGCAGGGCTGAGATCTCAGTCGGAAGTGAATGCGAACTGTAGCCCAGTGGTTCTCAATCCTGTTTGAACATCAAAATCACTCAGAAGTCAAGAAAAAGTAACCGAACAGATTCTCATGACCTGGTCCCTAGAAGACTCTAATTCAGTAGAGGCCAGAGGTGGGGCCTTGGAATCTGTCGTCCTTTCTATTTGTTCCCGGGTGGCTGTGATCTGCAGCCAAGGCTGAGAACAAGGGCTGTAGCTAAATCTCGCTTTTCTGCATATAATTCACATAGAAAGCCAATGCTCTGGTTAGAAATGGCAGGTTTCACTGTCTGCAATGCCTGGGCTCTGGCTTGTTTTGCTTTAATTCAGCTGTGGATGGCCTGTCCCCGCCTGGAACATTCCTGCTGGGCTTTGCCGGAAGCAGCTGCTTGCCAATCTCTTGAGTCTCTTTGCCAGCCCACTGGGACGAGGGGCGGGTTGTTGAGACCTCTTCCACCACCTGCTTGGGAGAAGTGCTGGGTCTCAGGGACATTCCCTTGTGGCCAAATACTTATCCTAGTAGTCAGCAGACAGGGAGCTGCGAGGAAAATTCTCCTTGGACAGGGAACCTGAGGGCTTGAGGACGTAAGCAGAGAGACCAGGCAAAGGCTGAGCTGGAACCTCTGTTGGGGCCAGAAGTGTTGCTAGGAGCTGCTCTGCCTTCTGGGGCCAGGGTGGGGACGGTGGCAGGCTGGCTTCCAGACGGAAGGAGGTTTTCTCAGTTTCTGAGTTGGGATTTGCTGCTCAGCAAAAGGAAGTTGGCACTGACTGCATCCTGCCCTGTCCCCAGATGATACCTCGAGGGAGCTGCTCCAGAGTAGAGATTGGGAGATGTGGCCTTTACCCCTGATTTTGTCACTGATCCACTCTGGCCATCCACCTCCCTACCCGTCGAGGTGAAAACAGGTCACCCTTATCTCAGCAAAGACTATTAAATTGGGTGAAGTCACATGGTGAGACCCTTGTCACATGGAAAGAGAATGAAGTCAGGTCCGGAGTGAGAGCTGATGATTGACCCCAGGGGATTAAGGGAGACCAGAAAGAGGCTTGAACTGGTCAAGCAGTTGGCCACAGGGCGATGCGGTGACTCTCTGACAGGGTCAGAGGTGTATGGCTTGGTGAGACAGGTGGGCCATGAACTTCGTGCAGATAGAGGCTGGCACGTCCTGAGAGAAACCAGGGAGCTGCTTTCTGGGGAGACCCTGCCACATCCTGAGCGGTAAGCGGAGTCACGGAGCTCTACATGTGTTACGAGCTTCCGGGGAAGCAGGCAGAGAAAACAGGTTTTTGGTTTTGTTTTTGTTTTTTTAATTCATGAGAGACACAACACAGGCAGAGGGAGAAGCAGGCTCCACGCAGGAAGCCCGATGTGGGACCTGATCCTGGGACCCCTGGACCACACCCCGGGCCGAAGGGAGACACCAAACCACTGAGCCACCCAGGGATCCCCAGAAAACAGGTGTTTGAAGAAAATAGAAACTAATAGAGAAAGAAGACATCAGATTCCGCCTTGATAGATTCCACCTTCCCCAGAGACCCTAAGGTGTCCTTGTCAAAGCCACAAGTTTAGCCAGCTTAGCGACTTTCGGTGACACTCTTCGTAAAACAGCCCTGCTCACGGTCATGCGGCCTTGGCACTTGGAAAGTTTCAAGTGTCTCAGAGAGTCAGAACGTCAGAAAAGAGATGTCCTTTGGTCCAGCAGCAAATTTTCTCACTGGGAGAGTACTTCGGCTCCTGATGGGCTTCCTACAAAGTCATTTAAAAAGTGTGTTATCTGTGCGGACTTAGCTCTGCCGCTCCCTACTGTAGGCCCTGGATGTTTCGGGCTGCAGCCTTCTGGACGCCCGAGGACTGTGTTTACAGCCCAGGAAGTAGCACCTGCCTCCGGACAACCTCCTGGCAGCTTCTCCACCCAGGGCATGGGCAGCCGCGATGCTGTCCCTCCAGGTAAGGGGCTGCACTCTGCCTGGGAGACGTAGCAGGCAGGTGGCCATGCCTTTCCCCCCGGCCCAGCTCTCTGCTGGCTGACGCTGGCCGTCCATGCTCAGCTTGTTGTCTGGGGGCTTCCTGGCCCCAGGGAAAGGCTCAGAGTGTTCTAGAAATTCACTAGAGGCTGAGCTGTGCCTCCATTGTCTGTGTTGGTGGGCTGGCTGAGGAGCTGGCTTGTTTTGTGGTCAGAGGACATGAGGCTGGGCTCTCAGGGACGGCTGGGTGTCTCTGTCTCTTCGGCTGACAGGGCAGGAGGATGGGAACAGCGTGGCTAGCTCGGTGTCGGGAGGTGGGGTTCCAGGTCTGATGCTCTGCCTCTGGGAGCTGGCTACATGAACCTCAGTGTCCTCTGGAGAGTGAGGAGATCCACAGGTCCTGCCACAGATGGAAGGGGTGCTAGTGAGGTGGGGAGCTGCTTTTCCCTGGAGAGGTTGGAGCCAAGGCTCTGGGATGACTTGGGAGGGAGGTAGAGAACCCTGCCATGACAGAGTCGTTCAGGAAACAGGTCATTACCTAGGGGCAGAGCACCCTGGGGCTTTGATATGTTAATGTAAGAACAATTTTAATAATTTAGTGCCACATCAGATCCTGCTGGACATTAGATTCTTGTAGGGAAGTGCTGAAAGCTTAAGAAAAACCTGGAAATCTAGAAATAGAATGAAGGTGTGACTGTGACCGTATGAACCCCTAATCCTGTCCAACTCCTTTGCTTCACTGATCTGGGGACTGAGACTCAGAGAGGCTAGCTTATTTCCTCAAGGTCCCACAGCTGACAGAAATAGCAAGGGAGCAGACTCCTGACTCCTGGTCTAGGGACCTTCCACCCGGGAGTGGGTGTGCTGGGTTGCACCTTGGTGGGGGCTTCTCCAGCTGGTGGTCCTGAGATGTACCTCAGATGGGGAGCCAGGGGGTGTAGGGCCAACGATTCAGCTTGCTAACATTTAAGTGCCTCCTGAGCAGGTCCTGCAAAGAAGACTAGGACGGGGTTCCTGTGCCAGGGTGTGGCAGGGTGGGGTGGGTAAGGTGGAGCACGCCTGGGCTGCAGTGGGGACACGGAGGAGAGGCAAGGCTTCTCAAAGTAGTGACTGCTTAGCCGAGGCCTCCTCCCCACTTCCTGACCCTCAGCTCGGGGCCCCACCGCTGGGCTCCGAGCCCCACACTGTCACTGCCTATTCCTCATCGTCTCCCCCACCGGCCTTCAGGCCTTGCCCAGGACAGTATCACTGGGGACTGGGGCGCAGAGCCCCTGACAGGCAGCGTTTGATACATATCCGCAGTAGGGATCGACCGAATCAATTTGCTGAGCCGGGGAGGTTTTGGAGGAGATAAAGGGTCAGTGCAGGACACGCTGATGAGGGGCGGGAGGACTCTCAGGAGAGGGTTGTTGGGCAGGTAATTAAATGCTCTGCTTGGCCACCAGCCACCGTGGGGAGAGGTCAGGGTCGAAGCCATAGATTGGGGGTTACTGCATGAAGGTGACAATTAAAGGCATGGCAGGGAGAGGCCCATGTGAGCAGCTAGAGGGAGATGTGCAGGGGAGGTGGGGCAGGGGAGTGTGGGGGAGGGAGCCCGTGAAGGGGCCTGTGAAGGTGTGGAGTGGCCGGGTAGGGGTCGGGGCTGGAGCACAGCTGGACAGAGAAGGCCGGCAGGTGTGGAAAGGGGGAGCCAGGCCAAGAAGGCTGGGCAGAGCGAGGTGGTGGGCTTTGGTGGGATCATGGCACCCTGGCCAGCTGGGTGCAGGGTGCGAGGTCCCCACCTTGGGCCAGGCTCTTGCTTGGGGTATGGGCCACAGAGCTCCCCATGGGGGAGGGTGCTGGGGCAGTCTGTTGCCCGTCCGGATCTCAGGTGCTGCTCTTCCTGTGTTCTGTCCCCAGCCAAAGTTCCGGCTCCGGTGGCAGTGTACTGTGGGAGTGTCCCTCGAACCAGTGCTGGGCCCCGCGCGCCCCCGGCTGGACGCAGCGACTCCAGGCTGCAGGCTTATGGAGAAGGTGAGGTTGGGGGACGAGGCCTGCTGATGCAATCCCACCATGTGGCCTTCGATGCCCCGAGTGGCCTCTCCGGGTTCCACGGGCAGCTGCCCCATCAGGGCTGGGGAGCGGAGAGCAGAGCCTAGGCCTCCGCCTGGAGAGAGGACGTGCGATGGCCTAGATGCCTGGCTGGGCCCCCCAGCTATAGGCAGAGCTTATATTTACAGTAGTGTCTGCTCTAAATGCCCCTCAATTCTAGGTGGGTCCTTTCAATTTTGTGGCTCAGGGGATGGAGATGCTAGAGGGGGACCTACAGGAACAAGATGTGGGGATCCCAGCACACCCCTCACTGTCCGCAGAACACAGGGAGAGCCCCGGGAGGGCAGGGCCTGCTGCCCCTCACCTGGGGGTCTGGGCAGGCAGGCAGCATCCAGGGCGGAAGGCGAGGAAGAGGCCGCCGGGCAGGGGACAGCCGCTGGCGTGGTGGTGTTCAGGACAGCCATCCAGATTCCCGGCCTCTTTCTGCTCTACTTCCAGCTGCAGACCCCCTTCCCTGCCGAGCCCTGGTTCGAGGGTTTGCAATGGAGAACATGATTACTCTAGCGGCTGGCCCTCCTTCAGGCTACAGGCCTGGGGTGGCACCAAGGTCACCTCTTGCTGGGTCTGGTGCTGTCCAGGATCTGTGACCTCTTTCTGCAGGGGTCACGGCTTATGTCAAGACACTCCAAAAAATGCTTTCTGTGTGTGGTAGAAACTCTAAAAGCTGGTCTCCTGGTTTGCTTTCCCCGGCTCTCCCATGGTCAGGGCTCCTTCAAGGACTAGTTCAAACATCACTACTTCATGAAGGTTTTCTAGATCCTTTTCTTCCTTCTCTACATGCATAAAGCATTTTACTGAGATCACTTTTACGGCACATCTCACCTTTTACCTTGTAATGAACCCATTTAGGGACAAATCTTATTTCTTGAATAGATTGAAAGTCCTTTAGTGGTAAGGACCGCGTCTCCCCCATCTCTGGACCTCCACTGCCTGGACAGTGCTTGGCACCCACGAGAGGCTCTCACTGAGTGTTTGTTGAATGAGCACTTGGATAAGCCAGTGTCTGCGTGGAAGCATGCTTTGTTCTGAGTCACCTGAACTCTTTTCAATCTGCATTTGGTATTGTTGGGTATATATTTATATATTTTAAAGATTTTATTTATTCATAAGAGACACAGAGAGAGAGGCAGAGACACAGGCAGAGGGAGAAGCAAGCTCCTTGCAGGGAGCCTGATGTGGGACTTGATCCCGGATCCCAGGATCACACCTTTAGATGAAGGCAGATGCTCAAAAAATGAGCCACTCAGGCGTCCCTATTGTGGGGTATATTGAATGAATTGGTTGGGGTCCTGGAACTTGCTGCTGGATGGTGGTCCCTGAGCAGAAGGTCTTCCCTAAGTATTTATGGCCTCATGTCTGTGCTGTGATAGGGCTACATGTTGACTCCCCTTTCTTCCCTCAAGTAGCTCATGACACAGGTCTTGTTAAGGTTAGGCTTCACAGAGGCTGTTGAATGAATGAATTGAGCCAAGGAGCAATAGTGACGCCAAGTGATCAGGATTCATGGGGCAAGGCCGGATGGTTCTAAGGGAGCAGCACCGAAGAGTTGGCTGGTGCCCCGTGCTGCCGTGGGTGCTGTGTGCCTAGCTACTCTTGCCTCTGTCTCCCTCAGGCTCCCTCCAGCCAACTCTGAGCGTCCCGCTGGAGAAGCCGCTGCACCTCTTGAGTGGATGCAGGGACCCCAGCAGCCTCAAGCTGGATGCCCCCCTGAAGAGCTGGCAGGCCAGGAATGGCCACCCCAGGAGCCTGGCCACCTTGTCCCTGGGGTCCAGCCCCCCAGCACCCTTCTCCTCTCTGGAGTCTGAGGTCAACAGTGTGGCCCGGGACACCACCCAGATCAAGGACAAGCTCAAGAAAAGGAGGCTCTCAGAGGGGTTGGCAACATCCTCCCGAGGTGAGCCCTGGGCCCAGTGCACCCATCTCCCACCCACCCTGAGGCCAGGGACCCCAGGCTACCTGGCTGTGAGGATCGGTAGGTCTCTGCTGGCAGCTGGGTTCTCTCCCAAGCTGGTCAGGGCGCACCCAGCGAGCTGCCCTCCCGGGAAGGCCACCTTCCACCTGGGCTCTGCAGTGGCCTCCCAATGAAGCTCCCCATTCCCCCTTGCCTCCTTCTCCTCCTGCAAATCTTCTCTCCAGAAGGATCTTTCTAAAGTGCCGACCTGATCATGTAGTTCCTCCCACTCCCACCAGTGATGCCTAGAACCACCCCATGGTTTGGGGATGTGCTTACAGTAAGCTCCTAAACAGTCCCCTGTGCACGAGGCTGTCTGTCCTCACCCTTTGTCTACACCACACTCACCCCTGCTCTCTGCTCATCAGATACACTGCCCCCCCCCCCCCCCATTCTGGAGCAGGTGGGCTCCCTCCAGCCTCAGGCTCTGACAGGCTACCTCCTCACCTCCCTCCATTGCTCGCCCATCCTTCCTGCCCAGCTCAGAAGCCTTCCTCAGAGGGGCCTTCTTGCCTCCCCAGTCTGCCTCCGTCCCAGTGACACTCTCTACTAATGCCCTCCAGTTTTGCGTCTCAGCTCTTTTCACGGTTTGCATCTGTGTATTCACTTGTGTGATTATTTGTTCCACATCTGAATTTTGGACTTGGCGGTATTCTCTAAGAGGGCGGGCACGGAGAGAGTTGCCTGGCAAGGGAGATTCTCCAGAAACGTTTGTTGAGGAGATGAGCAAAGAATTAAGCAGTGGGAACTTTATATTCCAGTAGTGGACAAACCAGGAAAACGGGCCAGGTTCAAATCTCAGTCCTGACACTGGCTGGCTCTGGGACTTTGGGCAAGTCACCCCTTCAACCTCGGTTTTCCTGCAGTGTGATGGCGATAGTAATATGCCGTGTGACAGAGTTCAGTGACAAATCATGCACAGAATTCTCAGCACCTGGCGTTGTGGGTAGAACCTAATAAATTTTCATTTTCTTTTCTCTCTCCTCTTCTCCTGGACAAATCGTGTCACTGGGTCTTTTCTTAGCTCAGTGAATGCTTGAGCAACAAGGAATAAGAAGACTTGAAGTCTTAGGAAGAAGGGGGACATCCTGTTGAGGGGCAGGTGGTTGCCGCTGTCAGACTTGGGGTTGTACCTGGCCAGCCCTGCTTCCCTTGAGGTCTCCCTGGGGCATGATGGTGCCCAGGAAAATGCAAGGGAGCCCCTGTTAGGAGTCCCCCTGGGGCTGGACATTATGGAGGCGGCAGGTGGGGGGGTGGTCAGAGTGCTTAGAATTTCCAGGTGGCTCAACTTCTGGAATTGCCGGGCCAGTGACTCCCTCCTTGAGAGGTCTGAAGTCTTTTTCTAGACCTGTCATCTCTTTTTTTCACCAAGTTCTAGTATAGGAGAAAAAGAACAGGGGTTGTTCTATGCAATGTACAGATGGGAAGTGGTCTTGATTTATCAGGTCCCTCAGCAAGTGTGGTGGCACAGTGCCCACTGGTCCCCTGAGCAGGCCTGGGCTGTCCTCTCCACCCTGGACTGAGGCTATGTTGGCCTCTCTATGCCACCACCCAGAGGGGGCCCAAGGTGGGTACCGTCTCCACCCAGCTTGTGACCCCGTCCTTACATCTCTCCCTTCAACACGCTCACAGAACTGATGACAGGGCAAAGCAGAGCCAGGCTGGGCAGGGGAGCCAGAGAAGCTATTTTGACTTGGTTGTTTTGATGCAGCTGCTTTGATGTAGTTGGAATGAAATGGCCTTTGAAAGTTACACACTCATTTGTTTTTTTTTCACCACCATAGGGACGGCAGGGGCACGCGGCTGCTCCCGATGGGGTGTGGCGAGGGGCAGAGAGGATGCCTGTTGGGCACATAAGTTACTCGTAAAGGAGCTGAGAGTGTAATGGTCTGCTTTTAAATTAGGTCAGGGTGTCCCCTGTGTCAAAACAGCAGCACCCCTACATCATCAGCTGAAAAGGACGGGGGCACCGAAGTCATTTATGGGCACCCGCCATGTGCCAGGTCCTTTCGTGGTGTTGTACGCAAGTCGTTGAATCTTTGGATAACCCCTTGACGTCACTCCTTTCATTTCACAGAAGAGCAAATGGGGCTTCAGAGACTTGCCCAGCTCCCCCAGCCACTAGGCCGGCCCGGAGCCCACTGGCCTCAGTCCTCGTCTAGTACTGGCGTGCTTCCCTTCCTGTCCAGCCTGCCTCTGAATTTTAAATAGATGACTTTGATTGGCTCTTTTTACCAAATTTTATAGAAATGGGAACAGACCCTCAGCAGTGTCGGCTTGCTCAGCCTAGAGGTGGGGGTAGGGCTGGGGTGATCTCCTCCTCCCCTCACAATCCCAGGCATCCCTGGAACATATGGCCCTGTTGCCAGTACCTGGATTCCCTCACTCCCCGTGCTCCTGGGACTAACTTATGCCCCACCCCTCCCAGTCTCCCTGGATCCTGTGGGAGGCCCCAAAGGAGTTCCTCTGAGGAGTGCCATCCCCCGGGCCACCTCACAGAGGCTCCTGAGACTGCCCAGGCCGATGCCTCCCATCCAGAGCATCCCCACCACCCCTGAGGCCGGCGGAGCCAAGGAGAAGGGCCTGGACCCACCTGGGAGCAGTCAGGGTCCGCAGGGGCTGAGACCCGGTGCCCAGGAGGTAAGGTGGTTTGGCTGCTCGGAGTTTTGCCTGTCTGTCCTGTCTTTATTTTCATTCTTTACCACCCAACCCTGGTCCCTGAGCCCTGAGCTTCTCTGGAGGTGTGCGAGGGGCTGCCTTCAAGGGCAGGGGTGGCACTGGGAGGGGCATCTTCCCCACAGCATCCAAAGCCTTTGTACCTGGCCTGGGAGCTTGGCTGGCTGCCCCAGGGGTGCTGAGCACAGGCTGTGTGCCCTCCAGTCCTACACTTGGTGGTCCCTAGGCCTTCTCTGGTCTCCATGTTCCAGAGTTGCTCATGCCCTGGCTTCCACTCTGCCGCTCACTGGCTGTGTGACCCTGGGCCAGTCATGGTCCCCTCTAGGCCTAGTCTGCACGTCTATAAAAAGAAGATATTAGACTAGATGTTTTTGAAGATCTCTTTCATCTCTGATGTTGTAGGATTTTCTGAAGTGAGGAGAAAAACAAATAATAATAACAAAAAGGGAGTAGGGATGAGGGGGCCCCGGCAGGTCTTCTGTTGTGGAGGGGTAAGGAAACAATGAGCTTTCGGTGTGGGTGGGAGGGTCCCAGGGTTGTGTAGCTGAAAAGAAAAATGAGAAGACACTTCCCAGCACTGCTTGTTACTCCAGGTGGCTCCTGATGAAAGGGACCGCCCTGTGTGAAGGGCCTGGAACGTGAGCATCCAAAACCTTCCCCCCAACCTCTGCTCCAGGTGCAGATCTCCAGACAATACCTGCACTGCAATGACGAGAAGATGCACAAGTCGCTGGGGGGCATTGTGATCCCGCCCATCCCGAAGGCCGGGGTGTCTGCTGGGACCTCCTCCTGCACACCTGGCTCCCTTCCCAGCTGCTTGCCTCCAGGCCAGGATGTCCTCACGGGCCTCAGGGTCCCCCGCACACGGTAAGCGACCCTAAGTCAAAACTGCCCTGCAGTCCTGTCCCCTTCTCGCTGCCCCCCGCCCCCAGATCCGCTGCACAGGGCCAGGGCAGAGCTCTGGGGGGCCGGGCACGTGAGGACTGGCTCACCCATGAGCCACTGGCCCAGGGAGGTCACAGCACCGACGCCTGCTCATGCCCCTCGGCCTCCGTTGTCCACCCGTCTCCTGAGGCCTCTGGGTCTCCAGGGATGAACAAAACACGAGCTCCATTCACAGTAGCTCTTTGTTATTACATATTTTCTTAATGAACAGATACTAAAAATACAAGCACTACCAGGTATGTGTATGGAAGTGGGAGGGGATGGCTCACAAAAGTTTTGGGCTTGAAAAGAGGTCTTCATCCTCAAACCTGTTTGAGAACCAGGGGGGTGGAGGGTTGCTGTGTCGTGATGAATCTGAATTTATGGCTCCTGAGTGACACACAGGAGCTCTTCAGAGGCCCTGGAACATCCCCAGTCAGTCCAGACTGATGGAGCCAGTGCGCGTGTGTGAGACACAGAGACAGACAGAGACAGAGAGACACAGGAGAAGGGAGAGAGGTATCCCTTCTCACATCAATTTGGGGCTGGCGGAACTGAATTCACCCATTTCTCTCCCGCCCCCTCACCTCTGTCTTCCCTCCTTCCCAGCGCTGGCCGAGGTGGGCCTGCTCCTGGAGGAGAGCGCTCCATTGCCCTCTGCTCTGCACCCCGTGTCCTTCCTCCTTTCTCCCCTCAGAGGTGGCCCTGGTGGCTGGAGGGACAGGACCCCAGGCCATCACACCCATCTCACTGCTCGAGGCTTCACATCATGTGAAGTGGTGACATCCTTGTCATCTTCTCCTTCTTTGTCCTCCTGACTTGAAACATTCTTTTTTTTTTTTTAATATTTTATTTATTCATTCATTCGAGACACACACACACACACACACACAGAGAGAGAGAGAGAGAGAGGCAGAGAGAGAGGCAGAGGGAGAAGCAGGCCCCATGCAGGGAGCCCGATGCAGGACTGGATCCCAGGACTCTGGGATCATGACCTGAGCCAAAGGCAGATGCTCACCCACTGAGCCCCCCAGGCGCCCTGAAGCCCACTTCTTGACCTTCTAGGCAGTGTCCCCTGCACTCTCCTGCGTCCATCTCTTACACGTGGCCATTCCTGCGGTTTGGTCCTGGCCCTGTGTGCCAGCTCCTTGTTCTCTCCGGGGGAGTCTCGTCTGTGCTGGCAGCATGCGGGGATAGGAGTCTTCCTCATGCGCCCTCTGCCCTCGGTCTCCCTAGAGTCGAGCTCCACATCCCACCCTCCTGGTGGGCATCTCTAGGGTCCTCCTGGCCGATGCAGGTCTGGCGTCAGAGGGAGAGAGGGGGTCTGTGCCACCATCACGGCCACACTGATGGGCCACCTCACGTTTCCCCAGCCTCCCTCCCTCCCATGACCTGCCACCAGGTCCCTTCCATTTCTAATTTTGGCATCATCTTTGGCTCTTGCTCCTGTGGCCTCCGGTCCTGACAGATTGCCACACCCCACCAGGTCTTCTGTAAACAAGGAAAATACGAAGGCTGCCACCCGTCTCTTGCCCCTGCCTTGGTCTCTGTTTCTCAGCGGCTCCCTCTCGAGCCCCCCTACTGCTCCTAGCCCGGCTGCTTGCTGCCTGGGCTCTGCGTGCTAATCTTCTGTTCTCCTGCAGCACCCTGTGGACCTTTCCTCCATGTGATTCACATTTTATGACGTCCTGGGCCTGCAGCTTAAAGCCGAGTTTCCTTGGTCTGACGTTCAGGGCCTGTCCCAGCTCGCCACTCTGCACGCCTTCTGTGCTGCCCTGCAGGAGGCCTTCCTGCCTCCAGAGCCCCGGGGGGTACCTCCCACTCCGTCCCGCAGCCCCAGCACCAGCCTTCCCCCAGGGCCCCATTCAGCTCCTGTGGTTCTTCAATCCCCACCAGTCCATGCACCAAGGCCTTCCCTGCCCTCCCTGGGGATAGCGATCTGGGGCGAGGGGTGGGGTGGGGGGAGGTGCCTCCTCTGTGCTGTCCATGTGGCATCCAGCCCATGGGCCTCCTGACCACACTTTTATTTAAACTGCCTATCTATCCATCAACTGGGAGCACTGCAGGCAGAGGCCATATTTCAAAATCTGTGTGGCTCCCATGGTGCCAAGCTTGGTACCTGGCACGGGTAAGTCACACAATAAATATCTGCTCATGTGCCACCCTCCTGTGACGTGGATTTCTCTCCAGGCACCGGGGGTGGCTAGCACACACATGGGAAGGAGCCTCCATTAGCATTTCTTTCCTCCCTTCCCTGTTCACCCACCCATCCCTACATTCGTTTACTTAAGTGCTACTAAGCACCTGCTGTGTGCCAGGCGCCGTGGAAACAAAGCCAAACAAGACAGTCTCTGTGTCCTAGGAGCTCATGAGAGAGATTTATTAGTAAACCGTTGGATCGACGTCTAGGGAGGGAAGTGCTAAGATCGAAGGCTGCCCATCACCCATCATTCTGGGAAATGATCTCAATCAGGCCGGGAAGCCTTCTTGGAGGAGGTGAGGCCTGAGCTGACAGCTGAGGGAGAGTCTGTAAGATGAGGAGGAAGCAGTGTGAGGCATTCCTGGAACCGCAAGCGGTCGGCACGGCAGCACCGGTGTTGGTGTGACACAGGCGGGGGCGATTAGCAGGGCCGCACAGCCCCGTGTGCGACACCCAGGACCGTGAGCTTTATCCTGAAGTAGCAAGGCACCACTGAAGGCCTTTTGGTGTGGAAGTGCCACCAGATCTGAGTTAGACCACACTGGTGACCAGCATGGTGCATGCTGAGGGGGGGACCCCGAAGGGGCAGCGGGGAGAAGCCACGGGTGCCTGAGCAGGGCGGAGGCAGGGGTCTGCGGCATCTGTGTCTGGCCCCAGCCCGGCCTGGTCTGGTCTCCCCGCGGTCAGCCTGCGCTTCACTCTGCAGTTGGAGCAGCATCTCCTGTAGCTTTGAACTCCTAGCCAAGAGCTTCTCTACAGAGCCCACCCGCAGCCCCTTCCCTGGGTCCCCCCTCCCGCCCATTGTGCCATCCCGGAGCCACCCAGCGCTCCTCACCACACTGGCTCCTACTTGCCACCTCTCATGGTGCTTCTTTTCTCCCCCATTCTTTTAAGATTGTTTCGGGAGAGTGGGCCTCGGGAGAAGACCCCTAAATCTCTGGGTATGTACTCCCTATGCATACCCCCACTTGCTGCTTATTCAACTCCCTGCTTCCTAAACTGGGTATGAGATCAGAACTAAGCCTGGAGTAGGTATGAGCCCCTCATGTCCTGGATGGGGAAGCCGAGGCCACCGGCAGTGCCACCTGCGAGGACAGCGGTCCTTGCTCTGTGCCAGGCATGTGGGCGTATACCAGTACGTGAGCTCCACGATACCCCAGCTGAGAGAGAAGCACAGTGCCTGTGTGACACAGGGATGGGGGCACCGAGACTGCGGGCTGGACCCCGTCCCTGGCATGGGAGGCAGCCTGTCCTATTTGCATGCACCTTGCATGCCTCCAAAGACCATGCTTCTGACACATTGTGCAGCCGCCCCTGCACTGTTTTAAGCAAGTAGAGGAGAATGTTCCTCACTAGGTGGAGTGAGAAATTAAACCACACCCCATGAACCCCTTGGTCAGCTGGTCCCAGAGGGTTTTGGTGTTGGGAGAATAGAGCCAACTGGATTGGAAGTGAGCGGGCAGCCAGCAGGTGCAGAGAGCCTTCGGAAGGGAGCAGGAGGCTCTGCAGCCTGATGACCTAACTCTGTGGGGAGGAGGGAGGCTAAGCCCAGGGCAAGTTGGGTGAGGGGATCTGGTCTGAGCACCCCGAGCATGGGGATGAGGGTTGACGCAGCTGCTGTGCTGACTGGCAGGAGGGGGCAGGCTCCTAGTCCAGCATTCCGGCAGGTCACTCTGTACAGCTTAGCAAGTGGGTCAGTTGGTGAGGGGAAGGCTGTTTCCCAAGAAGCCCCAGGGTCAGGACCTTAGCTGAGCCCAAGAAGCAGAGCTGGCATAGAGACCTCCGGCAGCTGCTTCTCCTGCCGCTCTCTGGCTGGGCTGCGGTGGGATGAACTTAGGTGGTCTGCTGTGACACACACTGGCACCCACAGTGTCCCCCAACTGCCAGCATGGGGGTTTGGGCCAGGAGACCCAGTTTGTAACTAATCCCTTGTTTGCATCACCAGCTGCTGCTTGAGAACCAGGTCCCTGGGGGTTTGGGCGTAGGGGCCAGGCTGCTCAGACAAGGCTTTCTAGGATGTCTCTTGAGGTGGAGGTGAGGAGAGGGGATATGAAATAGTAAAGTTCTTAAAGCCCTCTCAGACCCTTTAGCCGTTAGCTGGGGATAACATTGCCCAATAACACGCCTACCACATACAAGGATACAAGGAGCTCACGTGGTATTGTCTGAAGCTGAGGGCTTCCCCCAAACTTGTGGCATTCCTGCAGTCCTTGCCCCCAAATTAGCTGGCACCCGGACATCTGTGTCCTCTGCCCTGCTCCTTACTTCTAGGCAAATGGAGCCTTTGCCCTCCTCCATCTTGGCCCCTGATCCTTCTCCTGGGATCCAAGCAGAGGGATCCTTGGCAGAAGGCATGGGCTGGGCTGAGGTTCAGGGTAAGCTGAGGTCCAGGCTGAGCCCTACTGGAGCCTCTGGTTCCAGGCACTCCTTCCAGCAACAGGCAGCCCTAGATGGTGGCCCCCATTCCAGTGGACAACTTATTTGCAAGTTCACCCAAGGACAGTGAGCTCCAAAGTTTGTGAACAGGAGAACCCAGTTAACATTTCTTTCATTAAAAGAAGACTAATCTACCCCTATCCTGCCTCCATAATAAGACATGCTACCTTTGAAATCTATTGATTAGGAAAATCTAGAATGACCAAGAGATCCTACCGATTTGATGTCATCTGGAAAGGAAATTTTTTTTAAAGATTTATTTATTTATTTATTTATTTATTTATTTATTTATTTATTTGAGACACAGAGAAAGAGAGAGAGGCAGAGACACAGGCAGAGGGAGAAGCAGGCCTCATGCAGGGAGCCCGATGTGGGACTCGATCCCGGGATCTCCAGGATCGTGCCCTGGGCCAAAGGCAGGTGCCAAACCACTGAGCCACCCAGGGATCCCCTGGAAATGAATTTGTACTGCATCAATCACAAGAGCTTGTGAAGGGTGCTGGGTCTCAGCCTGTCTGTCAAACGAGGGGATCAGACTAGCATTGCTTACTTCTCTGGTCCCTTCATGCTGTGTGACGACTGGGTTCGTTTTATTTTCTCTCTTCCTGCGGTACACACCTCCTGGGTAAGATAGACTGACATTCTTTTAAGCTTCTTAAACAATATCTTGAACTTCCTAGATAACAGACTTGCCCCCTGTTTCCTGCCCAGCCTCCTCCCTTCCCTGTCTTATAATAAGGTGTGTGATAATTATTGAATGGATGGTTGGTTGGAAGGATGGATGCACAGATGAAAAGAGGAGAATGTTGGTCCTTGGGCGGCCCCTTCTATGCCCGCCAGTGCTGTTCTATAAAGTTTCACCACCAAGAAAGCATTGGGCAGAACAGTGGAGAGTAGTAGGCTTAGGCAGTAAAACGTCACACCATCCACAGGGTTCCAGAACCCCAGGGGTAGCCCAAAGGGGTGGGTGCTGCTTCAGAGTGCTGGGTGTCCTCAGCTCCATTCTTATTCTTGACTCCTCAGAGCCAAGACCTTCAGCCCTGCCTGTGAGAGACAGGTCTGCCGCCCCTGAGAAGCCTGCCCTGCCCTCATCTCAGTCCGCTCCTGCACTCACAGCCTTCTCCTCCGGCCAGGCCAAGGAAGCCCGCCCCTTGTTCAAAGAGGAGGACCAGAAGGAAAGCAGTACCAAGGTATCTGGAAAGTGAGGGGAAAAGAAAATGGGGGTCATAGTGGACCACCGGCTGAACACAAGCAGGCTTCTGAAATATATAAATGTGGGGCCAGCTTGAGGAGGACAAGAAAGAGCCCTGAGTCAGCTACCCTGGTGCTTAAGGCTGGAACCTGTAGATGGGTCATGGGTGAGGACCAAAGAAAGGAAGAGGAACAAGAGAGAGGAAGAGAAGGATGAGAGGGGGGTGCTAGGTAAAGGGAAGAGTGAGTGGGGAGCTGAGGGGCAGGATGAGGGAGGAAGGGAGGGCAGAGGGAGGTCACACAGGGTTCCGAAGGAAGCAGGATGTGGAGAGTAGAGAGGGGCTTAGGTGAACCAAGCCGAGTAATTTGAACCAACCCCCAAGATAGCAACGGAGAGGCAGCTGACTCAGGGGCAGATCAGCCAAAGGCTGTGCTTGACAGGCTGACAAATACCTTGCACTAAGGTGACCTTGGTCCAGATGATTCTCTTCCCTGGTCTGGATGAATTTACTAAAACTTGGAAGAGTCACTGTTATGGGAGAACTGTGCTCAGCATTTGAAATAGAGATAGAAGAGTACAATAAACATCCCTGGAGGGCGCGCTGTGTGCACGCGCTTTGTTAGGATCCGGTGATGATGATGATGAGATCCGGGCACCGCAGCCCTCCCACTCCAGCCAGGGTGCCAGAGCATGAAACAAAGAATAATTCAAGGCTGGAAGGTGACCCCACCGTCCACCCTGCCTTGGCTGCTCACACCCATGGTCAGAGCTTGGACCTTGTGATAACTTCACCTCCACTGGCATCTCTTTCAAGCAATCCCTCTCAGTCACCGCTGTGCCCTGTTGTTCTAGCTTCATCCAGCCGCACCCCAGCCCCAGCATTTCTTCTTGTTCTTGCATCAGCAATATCCTCCCTGAAATCAGACCATTCCTATCAACATCTTTGGCTCTCTCTGTTGTTTCTTTTATCTTAAGAAAACAAATCTACTGCCTGGTCTCCCATTCAGTCTTGAGTCCACTGCAGTTGGATTTGGGTCCCACTGTCCCCACTGAAACTGCCCATGTCAAGGTCACCAATGACCTTTACCTTCCCATGTGCAGCATAGCTCAGTCGTCTTCTAATTTGACCTGCCAGCAGCTTTGGCTCATTCTTGGAAGTCTCCACCTTGGGAAGGAGGTGAGGGAACGGCTTCCCTCTTGGTTCTCTGCCTCCTCCAGCTTTCGTTCCTTCCCAGTCCTTCTTTGCTGGCTCCTCCTCATCTTCCTGCCTTCTACATGCCAGAGCTTAGATCTCTGGCCTCTGGTCTATTTATCCTGACCCCCTGTGACCTATGCTGGTCCCTGGCATTAACTGCCATCTCTATGCAGAGGACTCCCAAATCTCCCCGTCTGGCCCAAACCTTCCCCTGACCTGCAGGAACAGTTAGATTATATAGCCAAGTATGTATTAACTGATATTTTCCATTTCCATTTTAGTGTCTAATTGTATTTCAAACTTACCTTGTCCAAAACAAGTGTTGCATCCTTACCCACCAAAATCTCTTTCCCCAGTGTCCCCTTTTAGTGAATGGCGGGAAAAGGCAACTCCAGCCTTCCAGCTACTCTGGCAAAACATCTTGGGCCCGCCCTTGCCTCCTCTCTTTCTCTGCTGCTCCACACCTCATAAATCAGCTAAAGCAGTGGGCTCTCCTTTTGGGACATATCCAGAATCAGGCCATTCTGTCATCTTCATTCTTGCTATGCTAGTGCAAGCCCCATCCCACAGAAACTCTTGGTTCCATTTGGCAACTTTTCCCCAAATTAAATTATTCCCAAATATAAAGTTAACACTTAGAGGAACCCTTCACTCTCGATGGAAGTCAGATCATGTCACTCCTGTGCTCAGAACCTCAATGATTTGCTGTGTCCTTTAGAGGACAAATCTGACTCCTCACCATGGGCCACAGGGCCCAGTGTGCTATGGCTATGCCCACCCCTGCCACCTCTGACCCAGTGTTCTACCGTCCTCTGATTTGGGGTGCTCCAGCCAGTGTCCTCATAGCCCCCAACCATGCCCAGCATGTGCCAGCCTCAGGGCCTTTGCATTCTATTCCCTCTGCTTAGCACACTTCTCCCCTAGAAATCTGCATGGCCCCTGCTCCCATATTTCATTCATGTCTCTGCTTAAATTTCACCTCCTCAGGGAGTCTCTCTGGGTCTTCCTACCTAAAATGGAAGCCCCGTCACCCTCTGTCTCTGACTTTCCTCTGGTACATATTGCCTGATGTTAGAGATTGATCTGTTCGCTCTCTCCCCTCTCCATGGCAGGGAGCAAGCAAGGTCTTGGTCGTTTTGTTCATTCCCAGAAGAGTGATGGCACATAGGAGCCACTTGCATTCCTGATGATTGGATAAATGAAGGGACAGAAAGCAGAGTTGGGTCCTCGAGGTAACAGAGTTTGCCTTGACCTTGTGCCAGATCCAGGTCACCATCTCCAAGTCTGCCCAGGAGAAGATGCGGCTGAGGCAGATGAAGGAGATGGAGTTGCTCCAGAGGGCAAAGGAGCCAGAGAGGGAGAGGGAGCTTATTTCCCAGAGCCTGGCCTCCCGGAGAGCCCTGATGAAGGAAGGTACTGGGTGCCTGGGGCAGGATTCCCTCAGGCTGGGCAGACAACTTGGCCAACCCCTGGGCAAGAGAGGGACTACCCATAGCTCCCCATGCTTCCCATCCTGACATTGATAGGCCCATGTCCAAAGGAGGACATTGGGGCTAAGGACAGGTGGGACCGGCTCTGTCCTAGGACTTTCTCTGCCTCCACAGGCCTCCTCCCCCTCCGGGGCAGTGGGACCGTGTCTGTGCCCAGTGGGCTGAGCAGCCTACGCAGAAACATCGGTGTCATCCTGAGGAAGCGGGCCAACCGGGCCTCTCTGCCCAGCATCCCCGTCAGCAAGCAGGAGCCCAGCTTTGCCCGTCATGCTTCAGGTAGGGCCCAGACCGCCCGGGTGGAGGACACATGTCCCTCTTGCTGAGCTGCCTTTGGGATGCTTTGGGGCATGGCAAAGGTGACCTGGGCTGCTCTGCTTCTTCCTGTTACCTGTGTTAGAGGGCAGCCTGAGGTGATCATCCAGAGAGAGAGGAATAGTGTGGGAGTCAAAGTGTCTTTGGGCCAGACCAGGGACCCAGGGAAATGCAGCCAGAAGTAACTGAAAGAAGGGCAGATGTGCCCAGTCTGTGTGATGTGTCCTGGAGGGCCCAGTGGTGCACCAGGATCACAGATGCTGGAGAAAAGCATCCACGAAAGTAGCTGGAAATATCGAGAAGAGGAAGAGGTCTGTGAAGACCTTGGGTTCCTGCAGTTTGCCTCGTAAATGTTGGCATTGGATAGGGCTGATTACAGCTTGGGATCCCAGGATCCAAAGGTCCTCCGGGATTCTCAGGAAGGTGCCAAGGGCCAAAGGAGGCTCTGACCATATTCTACCAGAACAACATCTATTTTGCCTCACTTTTTTTTGGTATATTGGGCTTGAGATTTCACTTTTGAAAGATTTTGCTGCTAAAGAACATTTGAAAACAACCAGCCTGATTCAGAGTTTCTTTTAAGTGTGGGCTGTGGTGGGACCATGCTGATGGGATAGAACATCATTTTGGTGCCAGAAACAATATTGACTCATCCTTCTTTGCCATTCTCTTTCTATCCCTTTGATTCCTTCAAGTAGAAAGTCTTAATTCAGTGCCGGTCTTGAGCACCCGTCTCAGGCTGGGAAATCTCCTTTTTAAACAAAGAAATCTTCCTTCCAGCTTAAGTCATCAGAAGCTGGCTACGATTTGATAGCCGGAGTTTATAACATCCTTTTATTTTTATTGCAAATACCCTATTCTGTGACAGTATTTGTTTATTGATTATGGTAGTGACATAAATTTCCCTTTAGGATAGACTTATTTAAGATTTGAAAAGTGGGTTGGCTTGAAGAATTTTATTTATTTTATTATTATTATTTTTAAAGATTTTTTAATTAATTAATTAATTAATTTATTCATTCATTCATTCATTCATTCATTCATTCATTCATTCATGGGACACACACACACACACACACACACACAGAAAGAGAAAGGCAGAGACATAGGCAGAGGGAGAAGCAAGCTCCATGCAGGGAGCCTGATGTGGGACTCGATCCTGGGACTCCAGGATCACACCCTGCGCTGAAGGCAGGCACTAAGCCACTGAGCCACCAGGGAGCCCCGAAGAAGAATTTTATATAAGTAAAATTACAGGTAGTTTTTTTTTTTTTTTTAAGATTTTTTATTTATTCATGATATACAGAGAGAGAGGCAGAGACACAGGCAGAGGGAGAAGCAGGCTCCATGCAGGAAGCCCAACGCAGGACTCAATCCCAGGTCTCTAGGATCACACCCCGGGCCAAAGGCAGGCGCTAAACCGCTGAGCCACCCAGGGATCCCCTAAAATTACAGGTAGTTAAGAGACATGGCAAGAAGTCATGAAAGTGGTAGTTGAGTGGTTGCTACTTGGGAGATACTGATCTATATAATCCACCCCACTCATTTTATAGCCAATAGCACTGAGACCAGAGACCCAAAGTCACCTGAGTTTACTTAAGGTGATGCTGGTCCATGGGGGCTAAGATTTTGGCTAATGACTCTTATCCAATGGCAAAGCCAAGAAGAGAATCCAGGAATGAGGTCATTTTGTCTTGGTTTTAAGTAAAGGATTGTCAACTCAGATTTGCCTTGGACCTCCTGGAGGCACCATGTGGCAATCATGCTGGTAGAGATGAGCCCCTGAAGTGAAGTAGCCACGAAGTGAGGCGTGGCTGTGAGAGCTCTGGGTTCAGAAGAGACCCTCTTATCATGGCTCTGCTGCTGGAGGAGCTGAGGGACTGTGGGTGGGGACCCCCATGTCCCCATGTCTCTGAGGCCTCGATGATGTGTTTCGGGCATTGGAGCGGATAGGTAGCTAAACTGCCTTCCTAATCCCTTCCTAGGGTTTTCTGATTCTAGTATCTGCCCCCAAGGAAGGAGAGCCTAGAGAACATGACCTGAATTTTAAACAGCATCCCTGCTTATTGGCTGTCCCTGCCAGTGTGGCCATGTCTTGACCACATGGCCCCCCATGAGCTGCATTGTCTCCTTTGCACTTTCACTGTCCCTCGCTTCCCCCTTTGGACCCCTTCCAGGCCCTGCCCGTGGGCAATTTCACAAAGGACTGAGAGGAGGGGGAAGAAGGAGAAGCTGATAACACAGGTTCCCAGAAGGGGGTGACATTAGAACACCACCAGTGTGAGTAGGGGGTTCCCTCCTTGCAGACTTATGAGCCTCAGCCAACCGCAGATAGGGCAAGATGGGGGCAAGTCACCGGCTCAGTGGACTCTGCACATGGCATCAAGCAGTGTACGGCAGGCCAGCTTGTTTAGAGCCATCAGATTGGCAGGGCTGGGGTGGAAAAGGCTGACAAGACGTAGAGCTTTCGGTGGTGTCTGTGGCTCCCCAGAGGGGGAGGCACAGCCCTGCCCTCTCAGCCCTGGCCAGTCCTTCTCCGAGCACACCTCGTGATGCAGCCAGGCCTGGGTCTTCCTGCTGAAATGTGCCCTGTTCCTCTTCTTTTCCGTGAGGGCAGCCAACTCATTACCTGCGGTGCTTACCTTGGGGTCTCCTGAATGGGATGAAGAGGAGGAGGAATTGGATCCTAGAATCTTTAAGGAGTTGAGGCCTTTCTCAAACCCTGAGCTGGGGCTGATGGATGCTCTCCAGTGCCTCGAGAGCAATGACTGGTGAGGGCACCCCTTCTCCTGACCTCAGCTGCCCGCCTCCCCTGCTGTGGGGATGGGGTGGGGGTGGGGGTGCCCCTGGTCTGCATGGGGGCCTCCTCCCTCCCCACCTGCCTGTGACGGCCTGGAACTCGCTTCTCAGGCAGATGAAGGAGAAGGGCCTGCTAAGTGTCCAGCGCCTGGCGGCCTGTCATTCAGATGTCCTGGCTGGGAGGCTGCACGACGTGTCCTTGGCTGTGACTGGGGAGGTGAGGCCACCTAGACAGCCTGTGTCCTGTGTGCCGTCCCCACCCTGCAGCCAGTCCTCCTTCCCTGCTGCCACCGCTCAATGAGGGTCATGTGGCTGCCCCAGAGGGACCATGGCTCCCTGGAATGTGGCATCCCCTGTTCACTTCTTAGCCCTCAGCTATGGAGGTGGGAGGTAGTCCCCTCGCATCTCAGATTGGAGAACTGGGCTCAGGAGTTTCCTTGTTTCTAATCTCTGGGCATTCAGAATCAGAACAATCAGAATCCTGTTTGATCCTGTTTGTCACAGCCCGTGTTGTCCTCTATACTCAGAGGTCCCACTGAGGGGCTGGAGTGTTCTGAGCCAGATCTCCAACCTCAGGGAAGTTGTAACATTTCCCAAGGACTTTCTCCCTTGGGGCTGGGGCTGGGGCCTAGATGGGGCCCGGAGGGGCCATGAGATGCTCTTATCACATGTGGAGGCCAGGCCCCTTCTTGGGAATAGACTATTCCAGTGGTGGGGGCGGGGCGGGTGTGGGGGCATTTGTGATACCCAAATTGAACACTATTTGTAAAAGTACTTGGAAGACTAAGTGTTGTACAAATTTCAGATGTTCAAATTTTAAATTTCAACTGGAATTAATAATTATGATGATAACAATAATAATTTATTTTTTAAATGGGGCTGTTTTGTCGAGAGCTACTATGTGGTTTTCGTTTCCAGCCTGGCAAAGCCTAGGCCTGCAAGGGGCGGTGGTGGTGGTGGTGGTGGTGGGAGAGGGTGGGCCTGTGCCTTGTTCTTCATATGTTCTGGAGCCCTTGGCAGGGCCCAGCAGTCCTGGAGGGTCTCTGTCCCATCCCTCTCCTAGGTCACCAACCTCCGCTCCAAAGTGTCACGACTGGCCATCAGCACCCTGGGTGCCCTCTTCCGGGCCTTGAAGAAGAACATGGACCAGGAGGCTGAAGAGATTGCCCGCTGCCTGCTTCAGAAGATGGGGAACACCAGCGAGTTCATCCAGAGAGCGGCCAACCGCTCCCTGGGGGCCATGGTGGAGAATGTGACCCCTGCCCGCTCCCTGGTGGCCCTCACCTCGGCGGGCATCTAGTACGTGGTGGCTCATTGTCAGAGGGGTGGGTTGGGAAGGTAAAGCAAGGGGAGAGTCCCGGAGAGAGGAGTGGGCAAATGGAGCAGGTGCCTCACACATTTAGCTGGGGGAGGGAGACCCTGCTTCCTGGTGGGCTTCTCTGCCACCCTTCTTGGGCCAGGTTGGGGATCAAGAGGTGAGCATGGGGCAGCCCCAAGCCTTAGCCACAAGGGTTGAGCTGCTGTGTTCTGTTCAAGGCTGGGGAGTTCAGAGCATCTGTGGTAACGTCCCCGGAGACAGGGCTGAGAACCAGCCTGCGGCCTGTGTGCCTCTCCTGGGGTGGGGCAGGCATTCTTTCTGATGAAATCAAGGCTCTGAGCGGAGCAAGGCACAAAATCTTACTCCAGCTCACACCTCTTGGACTTTTCCTGGGGAGGGGAAGGTGCTTGCCTACCCCCCTGGCGCCTTTCACCTTATTAAAAAACCCAAACCCCAAACCATTTCCTAGGGCACTTGGGTGGCTCAATGGTTGAGCATCTGCCTTAGGCTCAGGTCATGATCCCGGGGTCCCAGGATCGAGTCCCACGTCGGGCTCTTCACAGGGAGACTGCTTCTCCCTCTGCCTGTGTCTCGGCCTCCCTATGTCTCTCATGAATAAACAAATAAAATCTTTAAAAAGAGAAACAAAACCATTTCCCAAACCCTTTCAATCCCACAGGGCCAAACCACTCTCAGCCCCAGAGCCAGTCATGACACTGATGCAGGAAGCTTCTGGGACAGGCCTCCCCCCACCCCCCACCCCGGCTGTGTGGAAGCAGCCACACCACAGCCCAGTACAAAGGGTGAAGGGAGGTTCACACCCTGGGTGAGCTTAGCTGCTCTGTGCTCAGTCTCCTCATCTGGGAATAATAACGGTGTACACCTCCTCAAATTGTGAGGAGTAAATGAAACGATTCATGCAAAGGCAGCGCCTGCCTTTACTGTAACATTTACTGAGTGTGCAGTGTGGCGGCCACTAACTCTTGGGAGAAGTTCGTTTTTTTTTCTGGACTGCTCCCTCTGCTCCGCTTCCTTCTCTGCAAACTGATGCTAATAGTGGCTTGTGGCTAGAGGGTGTTCAGCAGGGCTCCTGGCTCGGAGCGGAGCGTGTGCTAACTACAAACTGAGGCAATTGATCATTGTTGCGAGAAGCAAGGTCAGGCGTCCTCAGGGCTGTGCTCAGGAATTCCTGAGGATCTTGCCAAAATGCAGATTCTGACTCAGATGCTAATGGAGCTGGTCCCTGGGCCACAGGGAGTAGGGGGAGGCCAGAAGTACCCCCTTGTGTTACGCTGGGTTGGGACCCTGGTGGAAGAAGGGGTCAGTGTTGCCTAAGGAACTGCGGACACACAGGCCCTGTTTGAAAAAAGGTGAAAAAGAAACAGGTGACATCCTGTTGGATTTCTCTTGTAAGACCTCAGCTTCTCCCTGTTGGGGTTACCAAATCACCCACTGATGCCCTGTCGCCCCCTCCTGTCTCAGTTCACTTCAACAAACGTGCAGTTAGCTCCCACTAAGTGTGGGCATGTGCCAGGCACCAGTGGGGCACAGGATTCCACTTGCTGCCACCTCCCTGGGAGCTCCTCGCCTGGCTGGGGAGCCACAGGGGTGCTCCTGTTCTTCCCAGGGGACAGGGATAGCTCGAGTCCCAGGGAGCATTCTGCAGAGGAGGCTGGGGAAGGCAGAGAATGATCTCTGATTAGGTAGGATCTTTCTAGGTGGAGAAACGATGGGGAAGGCACACATGCAGGAAGGCCCAGAGGAGGTGAGCACGTGTACATGTGGGGAGCACCACATGGCTTTAGGGCTCCTTCCTCCTTCTCCTGCTTACCGTTGTCATCCTGGGTTCTATGAGCCGGATGTGACTGGTCTTCCCTTGAAGATTCCCTGTAGCCCATATGAGACAGATTTCAGAGCCCATCACGGCATGAAACGTGGGTGCACAATTATAGATCCATGTGCAGCAGTCTAGGGACCCCGCACCCCATTCCTTGTCTGACCCCTTGACTGTGATGTATTTTTTTTCAGCCACCGAAACCCCTCAGTCCGGAAATGTACTGCCGAGCACCTCTCAGTCGTCCTGGAGCAGATTGGTGCCGAGAAGCTTCTCTCAGGCACCAGGGATAGCACAGAGATGCTGGTGCACAACCTGGTGAGGCTGGCCCAGGATTCTAACCAGGACACCAGGTGATGCAGGGCCAGGGGGCCTGGGGGCTGCCTACCTGCCAGCCCAGGGCAGATAAGGTGACCAGCCAGCCCTGAGAGCCCTGGCCCACACAGCTCAGCTTTCCTGGGGTCACGGGAGGGACAGCCAGACAGGCTGAGGCTGTGTCCGTCCTTTATGGCCAGCATCCATCTGTCTCCACCCGCATAGCTGGGCCTGTAGGAATGCGCAGAGCTCCCCGCCTCCGGTTCTCCTTCTCTCACCGCTGCTCTCGCTGCTCTCTCTCTCTTGTTTCTGACCCATCCCAGCTCCAGCCTCTGAAAGAGCATCCATTCCTTTCAAGGATAGTGCACAGAGGTCACTCTTCATTATTCCGGACAGGACAGTGAATGGGAAAAATTAGGCCTCTACTATCCTGGAGCTCACCCCTTGTAGGTGGGGATAGACAGAAAATAAACAAATAAATTAGTATGATCATTTCAGGTTACAGATAAGGGATGCAGCAAGAAAAACACCAAGGTGGAGAATGGGGTGGTGCCTACTTTGATGGAGTGTCGAGGGAGATCTTTCTGGAGAGTAACATTGGAGCTGAGAACTGATGGGCCAACTGATGGGCCAATGGGGAGCCAACTCACTGGGGGTCTGGGGTGTGAGCGTCCCGGGCAAAGGAAACATACAAAGGCCCCCCAGATGGGAATTCGCTTGGTGTTCTGGGAAGAGGAAGGCTGGGCTGTGTGGCAGCCAGTGAGTGGGACAGTGTGGACAGGCGATGAGGCCGACAGGGCAGGGCCAGGCCAGGCAGGGACCCTCAGGCAGTGGTCAGGAGTCAGGATTTTGGCTGGTGTGGGACGGAAGCCACCAGAGGATTTTTAGTAGGAGTGTGAGGAGATACGCAATGGTGTTAAGCAGGAGAGTGATAGAACCCGATTAACTGAGGTGCCTGGGTGGCTCAGTCCGCTGAGCGTGTGGCTTCGGCTCAGGTGGAGATCCCGGAGTCCTTGGATAGAGCCTGCTGCTCCCTCTCCCTCTCTGCTCCCCCTGCTTGTGTGCTCTCTCTCAAGTAAATAAATGCAATCTTTAAAAAGTAAGGAAAAAAAGTATTTTAATATTGCTATTAAAAAAAAGAATCCGATTAACTGTCTTGGAAAGCTAGGATTAGGGCCCAGTCAGTCCATCATCACATTCCTTGGTTCCTAGGACGTTACGGCCAGATCTGGAGACACGCCACATCCGGTACTGCTCCGCGGGGTCTGTCCTCCCTATGTTCTGTGTTGTGCTCCAGCCTGTGCTCTCATAGCTGACAGTCTGAGGTTCATCCTCCCCACGGCAGCCCTGCTCCACGTACCATGCTCACACGTGCTCCCCCCGTGGAGCCCAGGGAGAGTGTCTGGGGTATGGCCAGGGGGCAGGACTGTGGTCAGGGGTGCATGTCCACTGATGCAGCTCGAGCCCTGTGGGGAGCCCTTGAGCATGCTGTGCCCCTCAGCCTCCCTCCCACGGCGCCACTGCCTATGTCCTCACGACCTTGCAGTATCTGGAGTTCTAATTTGTATTGATCTAATGGGTAAAAGTGTCATCTCATTATTGTTTCCGAGTGCTTTTCCCCCTGATTACTAGAGTTTGTGTGTCTTTAAATGCTTGCTGCCTTCTTGATTTTTTTGAAAAAAATCTTTCTGGCTGCTCATTAGAGAATTGATAGTAGGGGAGGGGGCCTGGGTGGAGGAGGGACATGAGACAGATGGTTACTCCCCCAGGCCCCGCCAGGGGTGCTGGAGGCCAGCAGACGGGAGGGAGAGCTGGATTGGGGTGTCTTGAAGGCAGAGCCAACAGGATGTGGGTGGTGAGGCTTTCAAAGAGAAATCAAAGATGATGCTTGGGTTTTTAAAATGAACAATTGGATAAATGATAGTGTCATTTACTGAAATGAGGAATATTGGTGGAGAACTAGAAGGTTTTGGTTGATTTGTTTTTATTTGTTGGTAGGGGGATGGAAATAAAAATTTAATTCTCTCCAGCTGGAAATGCCCCCTCCATCCTGACTTCCCTTACGTTGCCAGTGTTGACTACACTCCATCTTCAGTCAGGGCACCCGTGCTTTCAGCGTCCATGGCACTGCGCTCCCTGGTTCCCCTCTTCCTCTATGGCCACCTCTTCGCCTGCCTGCCCTCTGGATATAGATGGCCGCAGGAGTGTCTTCAAGCTTCTTCTCCTCTTACAACTTTCCTGAGCACCATCACTACTTCCGTGGGTCCAGTCACAGCAACCTGATGCTTCCTAGGGTCTCCCTCCAGGCCACCCCTGTCTGAGCACCAGTGCTCTACCTCCAATGCTTCTGGAGGACCCATCACCACTGTCAGATGTCCTGCTGTCGTCTTTGGTGCAGACTGTCCCTAAATGAGCCCTCTGCCTTCTCCCCAAGCCTGTGTTCCCTCTATCATTAGAAGTCATTATTATTTACTGAGTCATCTAAGATGATAAATGAGGACCTTCATACGTCATTGACTCTAAGACACACAATTTCTCCGACATTTTAATATCTTACGATCAGAGGCATCTCACAGTTGCTGCTGGCCAGGCAGCAATTTTGATTTGGGTTTTACTCTCTGCACATTTTCGAACTTGGTCCTTATTGCTCGTGGCATAAGCCTTTGAATTATGGTTTGCATTGTAGAAACTAAACTATGAGTCTTTCTTTGCTTGTTAGCCTTTTATATTTATTTTAAGAAGTCACCATGGGTGCTCTGCGGGGACTTGTTGAGTTTAATTGCTCCCGAAAATGTCTTAGAAATATTACTCTATTATTCAGCATTGAAATGAAAAGTTATAGTGTATGAGAAGAGGCATGGAGATAGGGTGATGGGACATAAATTAGATAGTAATGCAAACAGTCGTGGAAGGAGTGACCAAAATTCCACATTTTCTTACCAGGCAACCACCCAGTGGTTTACCCAGCCTAAGGAAGGAAGGGCACCACCTGCAAGTAATGTTACCTCGATTTCTGAGATAATACATGAAAGGGGTGCCTCCCCACATGGGGCAGTGTCATTAAAGGCACTGGAAGTTGCCAGTGTTTTCTATTTCTGTTTTTGCTCAGTGGAAAAGGAATCAATGGTGCATTTTACAATCAGTAGAGTCTTGGGTTGAGTGAAATATGAGATTGTAGATGATTCTTGCTCCACCTCTGATCAACTACCCTACCCTGCAGTTTTCTTAGCAGGTCCTGAATCTGACCATCCCTTTCTCCTCCCACTCTACAGCCTTATTTCAGGACTTCATCATGTCTTGCTTGGGCTATCATGGTGGCCCTTGTCACCAGAGAGAGACGTTCACCACACTGCTGCCAGGGACATTTTCATAAAGTTCAAATCTGGTCATTTCACACTTTCCCATGGTCTGAGGGCTAAAGCCCAACTCCTTCACATTTCCAGAAATTGGGTCCTACCTTCTCTCTTTCCTATCCTGCATCCAGGCCCTGCCTGCTGTTTTCCAACCACATGCCTACTGATGTGTCAGACTGTATTATGGATCCTGAAGTGACTAACCCCTGCCCCCTTACTCCCTAATCCCATCCCACTATGGACTCTTACTCCTCAATGCGAATCTAAGGATCTCCTCTTCCATGAAGCCCTCTTTGATTTCCTCCCCCACTCACCGCTGTTCGCTGGGTAGAGCTGACCATTTCCTCCCATACTGGCCCCTGTACCCTTTCTCAGACTTCCAGATGCCCCTATACTAGAAGAAGTTAAGTATAGTCATCCAATGGAATATTATGAATTTACTAAAAAGGATGACATGGGATGACTAATGGTAAAGTGAAAAAAGTCAGAGGCAAGTTTTATATATATTCTGATACCAACAAAAATGTGTATGTGTCTAAAAGACCATAAGAAAATATGTAAAAATTTAATAGTTTTTCCTTGGTAATGGGGCTACGGATGATGTTTATTCTTTTTATGAATCTAGTTTTTAACTGTCTTAATTAGCGATTATTGTCTTAAGTGGAAAAAAGTATTAAAAACTCTTTTATTACAATTAGAAAACTCCTGTAAATCTGCAGAACAGATTTATGATGCATTTCTGTGGCTGTTTCTTCATCCCTCTCTTTCTCCTGTGGCAGGTTTTATGGCCGGAAGATGGTGAATATCTTGATGTCAAATACGAAGTTTGATGCATTTCTGAAGCAGAGCCTCCCATCTCACGACTTACGGAAGGTCATGGCAGCTATTAAGCAGCGGGTAAGTTAGTGGCCTGAGCAGGTGGGGGATGAGGGGGGTGGGGTGGAAGGTCAGAGCCAAGCCAGTCATGGGAGTGGGGTGTGCACTCCAGAGGTTCCATTTCGTGCACAACTCCTGGCAGGTGGAATTAATGTGATTTCCTTCCCCTGTGCTTGGACCTGGCTCTGTCCCTCTCTGCCCGTGTCCCTTGAGCCACCTGGGTGTCCACACTGTATCCTGTTAAATGGGGATCTTGATCCCTGCCCTGAGTACCAATGGTCTGGAATGCTTGGTTGTACCCTCTGAAGCCCTGCCAGGTGGAAGGGGTTATTCCTCTCATTATGATCTAGCCTGGGGTGGCTGGCAGTTCCCCAGAGGGCCACCCCTTTGGCTCATGTTTTGTGTTCCCTTTTCCAAGGGAATGGAAGATGGTGATGGACTTCTATCTGCCAAGGGCCGCAAGGTGTCGAGGAGTCTGGTGTTGTGTGAGAATGGGCTGCCTGGAGAAGATGGGTATGGCTGCTCTTGTCTCCCTGGGGCTCCACATCCAAGGCTGCCAACAGAGATGGGCCACTTGCCCTGGGCCAGGGGTAGTGGTTCTGGGAGGCTGTGTGGATCCAGGCTACGGTGGAGACCTAGTTGGGTAGCAGCACTCATGGGTGAATTTCCCCACCCAAAGCTCAGGGAGACCAAATCCTAGGATTTGGACATACTTGCCATCCAGCAGTCTTGCCAAGGGGGTGAATTCCAGTAGTCCGGGCAGGGCATGTTGTTGGCTGGACCATCAGCATGAGCTCAGCGTTTCTCCATCCACTTCAAGCAGCACATCCTGTTGCCATCAGGGTGGCCTGGGATGAATTTAGAGGCAGCTGTGGGACAAAGGCAGAGGAGAGGGAATGGGCAGAGAGGCTAGAGAGTGGGTGCTGGGAGGAGCTAGAAACCAAGCAGAAACCCCCTGGTCATTGATGTGCCTGAAACTCAGAATCCTTCTATGGTGCTCAGGGAGGGCTACATCTGAACTCTCACAGGCACCCAGGGCAGCCCCCCACAACCAGCTCCAGATTAGCTTCCTGCTCTCTCCCACACACGGTGTCCCAGACAGGCCAGAGCAGCTCCTGCTCCCTGGCCGATCCCTCCCCCCACGTTCTGTCCCCTACCTTTGCTTATGCTGCATCCCTTGCACCTGGAACATGCTTATTTTTTCTACCAGATTCCACAAGATTCAGATGATTGTTACCTTATCCCAGAGGCTCTCTCAGACACCCTGTGCTCTCTGTTTCTCAGTCCTCTGTCATCCCCTTGACTTATCTGTCTCCCTTTGGTCTCTGAGCTCCTGAAGGCAAGGAAGGTGTCTCTTGTCTCATTGTCCTTAGTGCCCACCATAGCTCTTGGCACTTGGTGGGCAAGCAGCGTGGAGTGTAGGAAGGAATGACAAAATGGATAATGTTGGGCTCTGTCAGAGGGGACTTTGGTGTAGGGCCTGAGCTCAAAAAGCTGAGTTCTGAGCTGGGTGTGGAGGTAGGAGTCCTGAATGGAACTGTTCTCATGCTGCCTGGACTGGGCCAGGGGAAACCATAGGCCCATGCTCTTAGCAGAAGGGAGCAGGGCTGCTTCTTCTTCTTTTTTTTTTTTTTAATATTTTATTTATTTATTCATGAGAGAGAGAGAGAGAGAGAGAGAGAGAGGCAGAGACACAGGCAGAGAGAGAAGCAGGCTCCATGCTGGGAACCCGATGTGGGACTCGATCCCGGGTCTCTAGGATCACACCCTGGGCTGAAGGCAGCACTAAACCGCTGAGCCACCCAGGCTGCCTGGAAGCAGGGCTTCTTAACATTTCTCTGGTCACTGGAGAAGTATGAGCCTGGCTTAGGCAACCAGGGATTGGGATAAAGGAACCAGGTACTCTTTTTTTTAAAGATTGATTATTATTTATTTATTTATTTATTTATTTATTTATTTATTTATTTATTTATTTATGAGAGAGAGAGAAGAACGGAGAGAGAGAGAGAGAGAGAGAGATAGCATGAGAAGAGGGAAAGGGAGAAGCCGACTCCCAGCTGAGCAGGGAGCCCGATGAGGGCTCCATCTCAGGACCCTGGAATCATGACCTGAGCTGAAGGCAGACCCTTAACCAGCTGAGCCATGCAGGCGCCCTTCCCTCACTCTTAGATGAAATGCACAGTCGTCCTTTTGTGGACTCCCATACTGGGCCCCCTTTCTTCACGTACTTTCTGAAAAGAGAAAAGAAAGGCAGGAAGAACGAGGTTGGCAAGAGGATGGGGCTCTAGGCAACCTTATTGTTGTCCCCTGAGAAAAAGGGATTTCCAGAGTCCCAGGGCCAGTGTCCTCAAGCAGTAGGCGGAGAAGCTGGGGGTGGGCCTAACTGCAGGGGATCCCCTGTCTCAGTCTCTCTTGTCCATGGGAAGGGCATGGGACAAGAGGTGCGTCCATCCTCCGGGGCTGCCCGGGTCAGAAGTTCCTTTCACTCAGGCTCAGCTCCAACGGCCCTCGGCTGGAGGGGCTCCACTCCTCTGTGCGCGGTGGCCTGGAAGTGACCAAGCAGCTTCGGGAGCTGATGCGGCTGCTGGAGGCCAAAGAGTACCAGTCTCGGATGGAAGGCGTGGGGCGGCTCCTTGAGCACTGCAAGGCCAGGCCAGAGCTTATCACCGCCAACCTGGTCCAGGTGAGCACTGCCTCATCCCTGCCCTCTTGCCTGTCTCTTCCCGGTGGGTGCAACTTCAATTTGGAAAACTCAGGACAGAGTTGGACATAAATTAGATATTAATGTGCTAATAATTAGGACATTGTGCTAGATCTCTCAGGGTAAAGGGAGCCTGAGAAGCACCTGCTATCCAGTTGCCTTGGTAACGCGAGACTGCCTGGAAGTAGCTGAGGGGACAAGGCACCTGTGGACCACCCAGAGATGTCCCGGGCATCACCCAGCTCTTTGGCAGATTTATGGGGAGGAAGGTAGAGGTAGGGGATGCCACGCCTGAGGGCTGCTCCTGGTCTAGCCATGCACATGATGTGTTGGGGGCAGAGCATGTGGTTGGCCAGGAGACTGGGCCAGGGTATTTGGATGGGTATATTGGGAGCAAGCACAGGCCGTGCTTTCATGGGCTGGAAACCAGGGCAGATGCCTGCTTCTTCTAGGATTGAGGCTGCTGATGCCAAGCCATGTACCAGAGGAGTTAAGACACAGGCTCGAAGTCAGCAGACCAGGGCATCCAGCCAAGTTCCTTACTGCCTCTGTTTTTGTTTTGTTTTTAATGATAAGTTGAGGATGGGAACCCCTGCTTCATGGACTAAGACCATTCCATGCGAGTGCAGGGTGCCTAACGAGATGCTCTAGATGCTTTGACACACTGAGTGCTCCATATGTGGCTGTTTCCTCCCTCTCTTGGCATCCTCCCCTTTTGAGGAGGTGAGACCCTCATCACTGAGAATGTTCTGGCATAGGTTAGATGCCCCTGTCAGGGAGGCAGGAGGAACCCCTGCCAAGGGTGGTTGGTTGGGCTGTGGGCCTCCTGCCCAGCCTGGGTTCCCATGGGCTCTCGATTTCTGTTCCCTCAATAGGTCTTTGATGCTTTCACCCCAAGGCTTCAGGATTCCAACAAGAAAGTGAACCAGTGGGCACTGGAGTCCCTTGCCAAGATGATCCCCCTCCTCAAAGAAAGCTTACACCCCATGCTGCTCTCCATCATCATTGCTGTTGCAGACAATCTCAACTCCAAGAACTCTGGGATTTATGCCGCTGCCGTGACTGCACTGGATGCCATGATTGAGAGCCTGGGTGAGCCTCCTGCCTCAGCCCTGTTTGGCTCTGGTGGGCAGTGGGCTTGCTCCCTGAGCCCACCCCAGGGTGGGCTCACCCATCCTGCCAGGAATCAGCAGAGTGCTGATAGGCACTGGGGGCTCTTAGGCCAAATGTTTCCCTGGAGGCTGGGTAGGACAGGGGTGGGCAGCGCAGAAGCTGGTTGGCAGGCTTTTCCATGTCACATGCACCAGAGTTGGAGCGGGGGAGATGTGTAGATGATCTAGTCTTGCCTCCTCCTAGTATGTGTGACAGAAATGACTCACCCAGGGTCACACCATACTGTAGTGATTGAGCCAACAGGGAACTGAAGGGAAAATAAGTCAGGATTTCCAGGAAGAAGCTGGAAGCACCGCTAGTGATTTTTTTTAGTTGTAGAGATGATAGCAGTGGGGGTGGCTTGTACGAGGACCAGGCAGGTTGGTGCTGAGACAGCAGAGTCAGCCTGCTGGAGAGGACAGAGTGGATGAGTGGGTGGGCCCAAGCAGGCCACCTTAATTGTCTGGCATAGGGGTTGGGCTGGGATCCCCTTGGCTTTTGACCGTGAAGTGGACAAGAGTTGCCACTGAGGAAGACTGTTTGGGGCCAGGGTTCAGGGTGGGAGGAATTTGGGGTGAGGAGTGGGAAGGGTTGGGGGGGTGGCATGAAAAGGGAAAAAGGAGCTGTGGGTGAGATGTCAAGAATGGCGAGAGCTCCCGGTTCGTCTGTGCTTCGTACTAACACATCTTGGTTCACCAAAATTAGGTGGGATTTGGGGTGCATCTACTTCCTGTTGTCCATTCCTTTCCTAGATGATTAGAGGGTGATATCTGGTGTGTCTAGGGCACAGAGTGAAGCACAGATGTGTGTGGGACATAGCACATGAGTACCGTCATGTCCAGACCAGAGGAACCACTCTTGCCACAATGCAGGAAGCTCATGAGCTGAGAACCGCCTGTGCTGGCCTTGTGGCTGTATGTCCCCGTGAGCACAGAGCCACGTCCTGCCTTTAGGACCCATAGAGCATCCCCTTGGTGAGGCCACAGACATGCCAGGCACCCCACCCCTCTCAGTGTCCACACCCTGCGGGAGCCCAGCTCCCTGGGGAGGGGTGGCAGCCGTGTCCTTGGCTGGAGCTTCCAGAAGCAGTTTCAGTTACAAATGAAAGGGCTGGTCAGGTCCTTCTCTGCCTTTTGAGTTCATAAATACTGTCAATTTCCTCTCTTCATCTCAAAGGGAATTTATGATTTGCTGAGTTTGTTGCTGTAGAGCAAACAATATAAATCCAGCTTTAAATTACGGCTTGTTCTCAGCACGGCTCTGGGTAAGTGAGATTGCTGTTGCCAATAACCAAGGCTCTTGGTAAATCACTGCGGGCCCTGGATTTATTGGGGAAACCTGCACCAAGCAAAATAGGCTTCAGCTATTTGAAGAGGCTAAGCACCCTTGTCGGGGAGGGACACTTTTAACCCTTTCCTCTCCAGGTGTCATAGTTTTCCACTTTCTGCCATGGGCCGTCCTTCTAGAGCACACTGGGGCTCTGGAGCTTTGGGCTGCAGAATCTGGTGTCTTGCATTGTCACAAGACTCAGGCCTTCTGTACCTGGGGCCTTGCTGTACTTACCTGGGCTGGACATCCTGGAAAGAGGGCCTGGAGCTGGCCTGCTTCTGTGATCTGACTACACCTTGAGGCAGGTTGCAGCTTCCAGGAAGATGCCTAGAGTTGTCCTTTCCTCCTGGGACTGGGTCTCCTTGGGAATGGCTGATGATGCTCCCTTTGGCCCATCAGCCACAGGATCTGATGGGAGAATGGAGGCTGGCGTGAAGGGCACTATTTTCCTCTCTAGTCCCTAGGTCACTGTTAGGCTGGAATGGAATATTGTTGGCCTCAAAGAGTTGGATGGAGCCCAGTAAATCCCTGGCAAAATGCTCCTGTGGGACCCAAAGATTGGAGCACGGGGTCTTGTTCCAGGTCATTTTTGAGCAGGTACAGCAGTGGGCTCTTGGGGCTACATGGCTGTGCTAGGAGCCATATCCACTCTGCCCAATGAGCAACCTTGGCTTTGGAAGTATTTTGGCTTTTTTTCCCCCCTAAAGGTTTGATATATTCATTTGAGAGAGAGAGAGGGAGAGAGAGAGAGAGAGAGAGAGAGAACACAAGTGGGGGAACAGCAGAGGGTGAGAGAGAAGCAGACTCCCTGCTGAGGAGGGAGTATAAAGGGGGGCTCCATCCTAGAACCCAGGGAACATGACCTGAGCCAAAGGGAGACACTTAACTAACTGAGCCACCCAGGTGCCCCTGGAAGTGTTTTTAACTATGAAGTGACTGGGTGATTTCTATGTTCATGAAGGGCAAAAGTGGAGGGGTTTAGATTGCCAGTAAGAATTCATCGCTGCCAAGGCGTCCCTAGGGTAGAATCAAGCTCTCTCTGGGAATGGTTCTCATCTGCCTGGAATGGTCTGAGTCCAACCTGCAGGAGGAGAAATGGATGCAAGTAGCTAAGCTTCCCACTGTCCCAGGGAATTGGGTGGTAGAAGCAGAGACTGGGGAGGAGGGGCAGAAGAGAAGGGGTGTGAATCTTCCTTTCCATTTCACCCAGGTGGAGCCTGGTGGCTCCAGTCCACCCTCAGCATCCTAAGGCCCCTCCTGGAAGTGGCTTGGAGCCCTTTGAGCAGAGGGAGCTTTATCCCAAGCTAGTGTCATCCTCCCCAAGGGATTCTGGGCTCTCGGCTGGAGAGGAACCATGAGATCCTGTAAAGTAAGAAACGTGGAGACTCACAAAGGCATGGCTCAGCATGTTATGGTTTGTTCCCTGCTCAACGGGGGCCACGGGGATGGAGACCATAGCCAGGGTCATCCGTCTTCTGGCACTAAGTCCAGACGGCACAGCCAAATTGGGAGGTTGGCTTTCTTAGGCTGCCTCTTATGGTCCCTCTTGATTCGGGAAGTCAGTGATTAAGTTGACTCATCAGCTGCCACGTCTCTCCCAGTTCCTTGGTCGTCCCGAGGGTGTATGAGGCAGGTGGTGAGGTGATCGACAGAGCAAGTGGCGATTTCTGCCCACATCCTCTTTTCAGGAGGTGGTGAGGAAGGAGGCATGTGGGCACCTCGCTCCCTGCCCTCTGCCCTTTGTCTCTGCCTGCCGTGGGGGCCTCTCCAGCAAGGAGCCTGGGGTGGCATCTTTTCTACTCAGCATCAAGACCTTCTGATTTCAGGGGAGTTACCCTAGGGATCAAGGCAATCCCTGAGAAGACTGGCTGGTTCTGTCTTTGGGCCCTGTTACTGGGTTAGCTACAGAAGAAACTTCACTAATTAAAACATCAGGCTGCTGATAGTCCCGCCTCCTGCCCCCCGCCCCCGTCAGACCAAATAGTCAAAAGGGGTTTTCTTAATTTAGTACAGCCCCAGCCAATGCTGGAGAGAGCAGATAAGCTCGGAAATGGTCAGCTTCAGATCGGCTTTTGCTAGTTTGCTCTGCAGACTCTAAATTCATTACCTTATATAAATCATATGAGCAACATGGTATTGTTTGGGGCATTTAGAGATTCATCCATGGTGCTCCTCTAATATACCAACTGCTTAAAAATCTCTCTTCTTTTTCTTGTCGACATGTGTACAAGTTTCCCTGGTTAAAGATCGTAATGTAAATAGAATTTAGACTTTGCTTCTTTCGTTTAACCAGTTTTTCACGCTATCATGCAGCCTTCCTACTTAACTTAAAAATATGAAGTTTATTTTCCACCACGTAAAAGTCATACTTATTCATTACTGAGAATACAAAGAAAATACAAAGCTTTGGAAAGGAAAAAATTGAAAGCCCCTCATTTTTGGTCTAAACTTCTGGAAGAGACTGTTATTAACATTTGTCATTTTTCATGCTAGATTTTTTTTCTGTACTTTTATAGAGTCATGATTATATTACGCATTTTAAATTTGCATCCTGCCTTTAAAAAAAGCAGAGCACAAGCATTTACATATGATTACACACTTGAGTCACTTTTAATAGCTCTGTCCTATGCCTGGACCGTAGCTTGCATTTTTCTGTTTAAGTGGATCATGCTCACTTTTCCTGTGATGAACGGACCTCGTTTTGGGGGGCTGTGTGACATATCATGATTCAGAGTCCTGTGCTTATTGTCGAGAGCCCACCCTGGACCCCAGTTTCTTTGCTGTCACCATCCAAGCTACCATAGTATTTCCACTTTGAAAAAAAGTTATTCTTTGGCCTCCCAGTAGCCCGAGGATGACATGGCCTGGTGGCTTTAGGGTTTGGCTGCATGGGACAGGTGAGAGGCCCTGTAGACCTCTGCCCCCTTGCCGAGAGGGATGGCAGGGCCCAGGGAGGGCAGAGTGTGTGGCCTGCTAGCTTGTAACTGTTTTCTCTACGTCCCATGCCTTTGCTTGTCCTTGTATGCAGGCAGCACCAGGGTCAGCTCTGCCTTCCTTATGGTACAGGAGAGGAGCCTATCAAAGGCCCAGGCTAATAGAACATGGATTTTAAGTTTTCGAAAGTCAAATTCTGGCCTCTTGATCTTTCCTCCATTCAGGCTGCTGGGCTTTTGGAGCATTTTTGAGTAATTATAGTAAACAGTAGCAACAATAACTGATACTTAGTAATTATACACTCAAGGTACTACCCTAAGCATCATAACATGGGAGCAGCTCTAAGAGGAAGACAGGAGTATTATCCTCTTCTTACAGATGGGTAAACTAAGGCATAGGAAGTTTTGTCCTTTAACAGGGAGAAATGTGGAAGAGCCAGAATTTAGTCCAGGCGATCTGCACTCAGAGCCCACACCCTTCAACATATACTTTCCGGCCTCTCATTAAACCTGGGTGTGACCTGGAAGGTGAGCCATCACTATGAAAGCAGACAGAGGAAGGGAGGCCAGCTAGTTGGGGCGTAGAGCTCTGGGGTTTATAAACCAGCTCAGGCATGCTTAATGTCTCTGCTTTAGCACTCTCTGTAGGCCTCGAGCATTTATTGAGCACCTGTTGTATACCAGGCACAGGGGAGCACAGTCTGGCACAGATGTCCACTGCATATACATTTTTCAAGTATCTCCTAAGTTCTAAACTTCTCTCTGGCTCTGGGAGGCCATGTCAGCTGCCAGGAGGGGGAGGTCCAGCTGTGTCCAGAAAATGTCCTGGACCAAGTGTTGCTGGGGAGAGCAAGGAGACAGAAGTCCTTGTCCTTGGAGGTGAGCTCATGGCTAATGATGGGAGTTGGCCAACAGAAGCACTTGGAAACAGTAATGCAGGTGACATTGATCTAAAAACCTATTCTTACACAATTCAGATTTCCCAAGACACGCTGAGACCACTTCTTGCTAACTGCCATATTCTAGAGGCTGGATCTTTTATTGCCCAGAACAGATTATTTTAAAGACTCTTGCCTTATGGGTGGAGTTTTGCAAGCAGCAGGGATGTGTGTGATGTACATGTGTACATTTTCTCCTGTGTCCCTTACAGCTCTCAGAGGAAGAGCAAGGGGAGCATGAACTCTTAGCTAGAATTGTTCCGGGGGTGGGGTGGGGAGTGAAGCTTTGATTGCATATCCAGGAAGATGCTGAAGTATTCAAGGGACTCAGAGGAGGTGGAAGTTGTCTAGAAAGACTTCCTCAGGTGTGTCTCTAATCTCTGTCCCCTGCTAAGGGAAATCTGGCCTTGAGCGGGTCAGTCCCTGGGACCCCAGGATGCACTTTCTGGGGGTGCCTACAGACCACCATGACAGGTGCAGGCAGGCCCCACAGCCACATCCCTGAAAAGTGGCTTTGTTATTTGCACTACCTCCAATGGAGTTAGGCTGGGGCTGCTATGGCGGCGTTGGGAGCTGGGTGTGTATTGTCTACGTGAGCACGTCTTTCTCAGGTAAAGGGCTACTTTCCTCACCTTGTGTGTCTCTGTGAAGAATGCAGGACTTCAAGTTTAATAGTCTGAGAAACCAGGAGATGTCAGCCAGAATGGGGAAGAAAGAATGGTTTCTAAATTCAGCACCTATGAGATCTTGCTGGAAGTGGCTTTAGAAAGACAATTGAGGAATGCCAGAGGGCTTCTTTATCCCCCAAGCATTCCCCACCCTATTTGCCTGTGATTTCACCATCAGTGGTTCATTCTGATAAACACTCTTTTAACACCCAAATGGGGAGGTCCCCAGTCTTCAAGCTCCGCTCCCCCCAGCGTGTCTGGGCAGCAGGGACTCCTGGGGCTGGGTGTGACTGGAATGGGTGTGGGGGGTGCTAGGATAATTTTTTTAAATTTTATTTTATTTTATTTATTTATTTATTTATTTATTTATTTATTTATTTTTAAAGATTTTATTTATTTATTAATGAGAAGCACAGAGAGAGAGAGAGAGAGAGAGAGAGAAAGAGAGGCAGAGACACAGGCACAGGGAGAAGAGGCTCCATGCAGGGAGCCCGACATGGGACTCGATCCCGGGCCTCCAGGATCATGCCCTGGGTTGAAGGTGGCGCTGAACCCCTGAGCCACCCAGCTGCCCGATGATTTTTTTTTTACAGGTTAAAAATCCCCCTTTCCCCTAAAACTCCTGAAGAGTGGGTTTGGCATGTGGAGGATGAAGTCTCCTGTCTTTACAAGTGTGCCATCTGGGCCTCAGTGTCACACAGGGAGGTTTTAGATATATACTATTGAGAGCTAATACACATCCCCTGCAAGTTCCCTCCTCTGACCCAAATAGAGCCAGCAAGAAGCTTCTGCCCCTCATAGGGTGACCAACCATCCTGATTTGCCCAGGACTGTGGGCAAACCCTCTTCCTCCACTGCCCCTCAGACTCAACAATTTTGAGGAAGCGCAAACAGGAGGAAGCAGATGTGTGGGAGTAAGTGCAACCTGTTTGGGAGCCAGTTTATACCAGGCCACTCAGTCTTCCCTAAACACCCCATTGTGACTCAGGAAATTTAACTCAGCTCCCCGACAGGCCTCTTTCTCCATTGGGTATTGCGGGTACCTGACGCCGAACAATGGGTACCAACGCTCAGGCCGCAGCATCACGGCCGCTGACACTCTCCTTCTCTTCCAGACAACCTTTGCCTCCTACAAGCCTTTGCTGGCCGGGTGCGTTTCCTGAGTGGCCGTGCGGTGCTTGATATCACGGAACGTCTGTCCGGTGAGCATCCCCGAAGCCCCTCGCCCCAGCCTTCCAGTCAACCTCCCGGCATGGAGTTGAACCACCCACTATCTTAGACCCCCCAGTAATCCAATAATCTTCACAGACCTTTAACATTTTTTGATAATCTGCTTGTTAAAAATAATTCCCATTTTACCACAAGATAATCTTTAGTTTTGACTAAAATGAGGCAGGTTTGTACATAAAACAGTTTTTGAGAAACTATGATCCATTTCTTCTTTGCAAACATGACTCCCACTAGCCCATAGAGTGCCTTTGTGTGAATCAGAAAAATGTCCCAGCTCTTCTGGGTACACCGTGCTCACGGGGGCATGGCTTGGTCGGCAGCAGCCCTATCGTGAGCACGAGATTGTCCCTTCTCGAGCGCGCACAGCCTGGAAAGCAGAGCACAGCCTGGATTCCAACCCTACTCGACCCCTTTGCCAGGTGCCCGGGCCCCGCAATACGTGGAGCTGGGGCTTTGGCCTGAATCTGCTCTGCTTTGTTTGAGCTTTGGCCGAGGAAAGCTTGCTCCAAGCCAACGTCTGCTCTGAGTTTGCAGTCTCCAGTGATTTCACTCCTGGGCTGAAGCCTCCTGTGGCCCTTGTGGTGGCAGCTTGTTTCGAAAGGGCACAGGCTTTGTGGTGGACAGACTCGTTTGCCACACACCAATTCTGGTCTTGGGCAGGTTACTTACTTGTTTTTTTTTTATCTTCCATGCTTGTCAAGAGCCTCCTCCCCCTTATTAGGAAGGTCCCATCTAGGAAGGAGGCAGAGGACCTGTTCTCTAGACCTCAGAGCGTCCCTCCTCCTAACATGCAGCCAGGTTGTGGTATCCCCATGTGTAAATCCTCCTGTGGGTTGTGTTCAGGTTAGTGTCCTGCTCCCTATAGTGTCCCAGGAGGCCTGTCGCTGGACTAGGCCTCCAGGCTCTGCCCCTACCCCTGCCTCAGTTGTATGTGCTGGTCACTTAATCCTCATAACAATGTTATAAGGAGGGTGTGGGTTCCATGATTACCCCCTTTAAAAAAAAAAGATTTTGTTATTTATTTGAGAGAGAGAGAAAGAACGAGCGCATGAGCAGGGGGAAGGACCAGAGGGAGAAGCAGACTTGCCACTGAACAGGGAGCCCGATGTGGGGCTCTAGCCCAGGACCCTGAGATCATGGGCTGAGCAGACGCTTAGCCGACTGAGCCCCTCAGGGGCCCCAGTGACTGTCCCTTTTGTAGAAATAAGGAAAATGGAGCTCAGAAAGGTTAAGTGCCCAAGGTCCTTTGGTGAGTAATCCAGGATTTGTGCCCGGGAGCCTGGCTGCAGAGTCTCTGTGCTGTGCTACGTCTCCCCGAGTGGCCCCTGCCTTTGCCTCCTGGGCACCAGCATGCGCCACCCTTCCAGAGGTGATCCGTCATCCCCGTGCCTGCCCACATGTGGCTAGAGGCCTGTGGAGCCCTCTCCACTCTTCTTCCTCCACCTGGGGGGGTGCCCTCCAGGTTCTGGCGCCAGCCCCTGTGTCTCCTTCCTCCCTAGCCCTCCCTAGCCCTCTGGTCTGTTTCCAGTGACTCCTGAGACCAGGTCCCACCCCGAGCCAGCCTCAGTCCACACTGGGGGTGCTCAGCACATGTTACATGACTGTCGGTGTCATTCTGCTCCTCCACCAGACTGTCTCTTGCCGTTGACTTGGCCTCTGTGCCCTGGTTCAGTCCTTTCACTGTCCCTAGAGTGGAACCCCGCCTCCCATCCAGGTGCCCAGCCTCCTCCAAGCAGGTGGAGTGAGCAAAGTAAGGTCAGGGGCCTCCAGGCAGCCACAGGACCACATAACGGAGACCACCTGAGCACTGGACAGGGAACTCTCTACTGTTGCTCAAAATCATCGCTCTCTGGGTGAAACCCTTACCTGTCCTTGTACAGGGGATATACGGGCCCCAGAGGTGGAAGGGTACCTCACTTTAGATTATCTGTTTAACTGTAAATATTTTCCATCTGTTTCCAAGAGACCTCAAAGGCAGGAGTTTCTACATAGCTCTCCTGTTAAGTCCCCATCAGCCAGGAGTAGAGCCGAGCATTTCAATGAACACAAGGATTCCGACTAATAATAGCGCAGCTTAACAGGAGTAAATCTTTGGCTAATTACTTCAGCTGCCTTTGAAGCTCAAATTTCATGGGGTTTTCTTCCTCATGATGACTCCCAGAAGGGTCATTGCCACCTCTGCTGGCCTGAGAGGCCCACTGCTGTCAGCCAGGTGACCTCCGCCTCGTGTACCTGGGGGACCCTGGGCCTGAGTGCGGAGGTGAGCTGCCCAGACCCCCGTGTGAACGCCTGGCTGCTGGGAGGGAGAGAGTCCAGGTGTGAGTGCCGGATGCCCGTGAGAGGCAGCCAAACCCCTCACCCTTTGGTGGGCATGGGGGAGCCCTGCCTGGGCCTGGTTCTTGACATCGTTCTCTTCTTGGTTTGCAGGTGAGATCCCCGGGAGGGTTAGGAAGCCTTTGAGTTACAGTTGTTCAGTTTAGGTGGCTAATCAGGATCTTTCTTGTTCCCTTTGGCCACCCCCCTTGCCCAACCTCTCCCTTACTCCTCCTGGCCTCCCACCCCCACCCTCCGCACCTTGGGGCTGCCCTGGTGGCTTTCCTGTTTCCTGTTAATGGGGCCTACCTCTCAGCCTGTCACCAGCTTCAAAGTTTCCGGCAGCTCCCACCTCTGTCCCACTTTATGAAGCTGCTCACCAGCCAATGTGGCTGGGTTCACTCCCTGGGTGCAGTCCTGCCTTCCATAGGAACAAGGACCACTTTTTCTTCTGAGGGTTCTGTGCATTGGGGAGCCCCCGGGGAAGGCCCCACAGTGTGGGGTGCAGGAACCCTGAGGGTGTGGCCTGAAAGCCAACAAACACCTTCCATGGGAAGTGACGCTGCTGGGGGTGGGGGGGTAGGCAGGCTTTGCTGAGGGGGGTGGCCAGCTCATCTTCTCTGGTCCCTTGCTGTCCCAGCCTGGCCCTGGATTCAGAAAGGCCCTATGGGAAACATCCTGGGGGATTGGATGGTGGTAAGCTGGTGAAGGAAGGACATACTGGTGGTTTCACTAAGCCTAAAACTCCACACCAGCCTCTGAATATGGAACCCCTAGGGGCTTGGGGCAGCAAGGGGTGAAGAGTGTGAGCTTTGGAGTGGAGGCAGGTTTAGCCTCTGCCCTCGTCAGCTGTGTGGTCTGGGCCAAGCTCCTTGACCCCTGAGTGTCGGCTTCATCCTCTGGGAGATGGACTGGTGTCCTGCTGGTCCAGAGGCCGTGAGAACAGTGGAGTCAGGCTACAAAACTCGGAGCCCCAAGACTCTGGACTTGGGCAATGTTAGTTTCCCAGATGTGTCTCGGCCCAGGGAAACCTTCCAGTTTCTTTGCTCCATCAATAGTTAAAGTGCTTCTCTCAGTGTTGTCTGTGCTCACCTCTGGCAGGATGGCAGGCGGACCATGCTGGTTGTATAGAGCAAAGATTGTTAGCATGAATGCGTTCAGGGGGATGTGGCCATGGCTGCAGGCTGGAGCAGCCCCTTTGAGGTGACTTAGGGCTGCTCTTGAGGTGGCTTTGACCCTGGCATTTACTCTATGATGGAAGGCTTGCTGGCAGGGGTAGCCTGCTTGTGGGTTTCCTGGGGATTAAAACAGGTAGAGGGTCTGGGATAACCAGACTGGCGGGGGGGCGGGGGGAAGGGGGGGCTCATCACTGAATCAATGGTCTGTGTGGAGTTTGGTGGTTGACAAAGCACATCCCCGACCCCTGGATTATTGCTGGTCTTATTGTAGGGTTTGGCATCTGGACACTGGGGAGGCCACACTGATCTTATCTCCTCCTGGCTGTTTTATTTTTCAGCATGCTTCATTTGAGAGAATATTGACATTTCTCCCTGGTACAAGTTTTCTCTGTTCGTATGAACTCACATAGGTGGGAATGTGGATTAAAGTCATACTAGTACTAGCAACTAGTTTTCACCAGCCTACCTACATGGACACTTATGTGTCCTTATTATCTAATCTCCAGCAATCTCAAGAGTTTGCTTCAGGATTATAATCCTTAGATTAGGGAACAGGCTCACGATGGTTGGGTGGCTTTCTCAAGCTCATACAGTTGGTAAATAGCAGGGGCAGGATTGCAGTTTAGGTGTGTCTGCCTCTTTCCTCTCCCCTGGGCTGCAGGGACCGATTACAACCATGGGTTCTGAGCACTTGGCCTTTGCATACTCATTCCTCCATAAAATTAAAAAAAAAAAAAAAGCTAAAAATCGTATTTTATAACTGGTTGGTATAAACATGAATATAAATGAGGTTAGATAGCTTCATTTTTTCTTTTGTTTTTAAAAGAAATCAAAATGTTTTCATGGTCCCCTAAACGTGTCCCCAGCCCTAGATGTTGTGTCTAATGAACTCGTTGGCCTGTCCGGGCTGCCTGGACTTCGGGGGATAGACCTGGTGTCCCCAGAGAAGGCAGCGGGAGAGGGAGAGAGGGCATGACTCAAGTCTCTTCATTTTCTGTTCAACAGTGCTGGTGGCCTCTGTGTACCCCCAGAAGCCCCAGGCTGTGGAGCGCCATGTCCTTCCAGTCCTCTGGTGTCTCCTGGACAACATGATCGGGAATGGTGTCCTGCCCGGGCGTGCTGGGAACGTCCGCACAGTGGTTCGCCGGCTGTCCAGGAGCCTCCGGGAGCAGATGGGGTCCCGGCTGCAGGACCTGGCCGCTGGCCAGCCACAGCAGGTCCTCAAAACGCTCCAGGAACTCTTAGGCCCAGAATCCCCATGAGGCAGCCCCAGCCAGCGTCATGGACAGCGGGGCACCGACAGCAAGACAACTGGCAGCTCATGCCCCTTTCAACTGGGTTACAGACACATCTGAAACGGGCGGTCATTATTTTTTACCTTATTTTATTTTTATGATGGAATAATTCCCAGTCTACTTTCTCTTAGGGTTCCAGATGTACATAGTATATTTTGAAGTAGAAATAAAAGAAGCACTTATTTTTCTAAGGTTTTATTATCTCGTACTTTTTGTAACCTCAGACAATTTTTTAATAACTAGGCTTGTCACAAAACAACAGCAGAAGTAGCTGCAGATCCACGGGGACCAAGAGTTAGGGACCCACATGTTGTAGACCATGTGTCTAGGCATGGCCCCCCAACTGTGACAGGCTGTGAGGGACCCACATGTTGTAGCCTGCACGTCTGGGCATGGCCCCCCACCTGTGAGAGGCTGGGCAAGCCCTCTGGAACCTAGAGACCCTCCATTGGCCATTCAAATCTGGTTCATTTGTTGTAAGGCTGATTCAAGGTGAGTAGAACAAACATTTCCAGGGTCATCCTGCTTCTGCCTTAACAAAACCTTTGTGCAGCAACTGTGGATCCTGTGGGAACCTTCTAGTGGACCTGTCCAGCTTATCAAAAGGCAGGGAGAGTTTGACACTTGCATTATGGAAAGCCTTCTCTGGAAGCTGGCATTCTGGGTAGTTCTGCAGGGGACTCGATGATGCTTCACACTCCAGTACCATAAATGAAAGCACTTGGTGGAGCATGAAGCTATAGGACGTGCAGAGGTCATGTGGGAGCTTGGAAATTGCACAGGCTCCTCCCCTTGGGCTGGCTGGAACCTGGAGGGGTGTGCTGGATGCAGGGTGTGTCAGAACACCAGGAACCTGAGAGAGGGTGCTGCCCACTGAGCGAGCAGCTGGAGGACAGGCGTCCTGTGGGGAGAGTTGGATGTGTGGGGCTGGGGATCTAGACACAGAAGGCGCTTGGCTTTGCCTGGGGCGAGTGGCAGGTGGACCTGGTGTGACCAGAAGAATTAGAGCTGGGGTCATGACCCCAAACACATGGGTAAGGTGAAGGCTGAAGGGGCAGCAGTCCGGTGCCCGCCATGGAACCCAGCCAGACCCACAGCAACACTCTGGGGCAGCTGCACATGGCTGAGGCCCTGAGACCCCAGCGAGTTTTTTTGCAGGCCTCGCCAGTGGGCCCCCTCCAGTGTCACCTACCCCAAGGTATAATATTAGTTCCACATCACTGTTCTGAGCCTCTCCTGAAGAGCATGACCCAGAGCTGGCTGGGGAGCCCCAGATCCACTCACTTCTATATTTCCAAATTCATGGGTACCCCCAGCTGTGAAACCACTTTTTCCTCTTGCCTATGTTGCCAGGTGCAGCAAGGCCTGCCCCCACCCTCCCAATGCCCTGGGGTGAGGTTGGGTTTGGCACAATCATCCTGGGACTTGAGATTTTAATAGGTGGCTCAAGTGTGACTTTGAGTGATTCTAGCCACAGCAGGAGCTGTTTCTCGCTAGTTGTGACCCCAGCAGGGGCTTCCCAGCAACCACCTCCCCTTAGGCTGATTCTGACTGAACCAGGTTAAAGGCAGGCTAGACAGGGAGTCATCAAAGACACCCAAGAGGCTGATTTTTAAACATTTGGAAAGTTTTTACTCGAGTTAATTGTGTTTGCTTTGCTTGGAGTCTGGGCAGACTTTTTGGGTTTGGTAAGGAGACTGACTTTTTCTGCTTGTCAAAAGCTGAGAACCTGTAGGAGCCAAGGACGTAGAGTCTGGTGGGATTTTGAAGACAGAAATTAAACTCAAAGGCATTGTCCTATCTTGCCTGCTTCCAGGTCCTGTCTTCCAAGTGCATCTTCAAAATGGAAGCTTCCCACCCCCTGGGCTCTGATCCCACCCTCCTGAGTGGAGGTGTTTAAAACAACTGGAAATAGCTGAAAGGCGAAGCATTAACTCTACAAAGTTCCATTTTCTTTCACTATTTTAAGTTTAAATCTAGTCTCTGGACAGGTGCTCTCTGTGGGCAATGCTCCTGGCCCAACCCCATTGGGGAGGCGCTGGGTGGTTCTTGGGGTGCAGGGACCTCAGGAAATTTCCATCTCAAAAGGTTTCCCACATTACTTTTATTTTATTTTTTTAAGATTTGAGAGCAAGTGAACGAATGTGCACCCACATGCACAGTGGTGGGGGGAGGGGCAGAGGGCGAGAGAGTGAGAGAAGCTCAAGCAGATGCCCTGCTGAGTTCAGAGCACTGCAGGGGGCTCCACCTCCCCACCCTGAGATCATGACCTGAGCCAAAATCGAGAGTCGGTTACTTTACTGACTGAGCCACCCAGGTTCCCCCCACATCTTTAATTTTAAAACAAAGGGAAGACAGCATGTTAGCCTGGGCCTAGGAGAAGGAGGCCTAATGGAGGTCCAGTCAGGGGGTCTGAGCCCAGGCCGCCCCATTCTTGGCTCAGCTGTGTGTGCAGCCGGGAGCTCCGCCTCCTTAAGATGCTCTGGGGCCTGGGAATACAGCTTGTAGCCACGGAAGGGCTCCCCTCTGTCTCCAGTGTAAGAATTAAGGATGAGACTTGTCTGAGGACATGAAACTACTTTGGAATTTCTGGGGCTTGAGGAAAAGCTCCCTCCAGGCCCTGCTTCCTGTCTTGGTTTCTTTTCCCTGCTTTGTATTTTTCCACTCGCTCTGCCTCAGCATCATCCAGGGAGACGGAAAGAAATACTGATGTCAAAAAAAAAAAAAAAAAAAAAGAGAAAAAAAGAAAGAAAAAAAAAAAAAGAAATACTGATGTCGGGGACTCACCCCCACGGATTTTGGTTCAGTTGGCATGGGGTGGGGCCCAGGGTGCAGTCTTTTCTTTCTTGGCTTCCCCCTCAGCTTTATTGCATTATAATGGACATAGAATAGAATATAGTGAGAGTCTAAGGTGTACAATGTGTGGACTTGACACATTTCCATATTGCAAAGTGATCAGCACCATAGCATTAGCTAACACCTCCATTCCATCACGTAACTACCGTTTCTTTTTGTGTGTGTGTTGAGTTTTATTCTCTCAGTAACTTTCAGGTACATAATACAGAATCATTAGCCATAATCATGCCCTTGGTTAGGTCCCCAGAATTGGTTGCTATTCTAACCGGAGGTTTGTGCACTTGGATTATCTCCGTGCTTCTCCCTACAAGGCAGCTGGGGTGGAGAAGCAGTGTCCTCACTGCCTGCTCCCAGCTGGGCCCCGGCAGTCCCTTGGCAGGCAGTAGGACAGCATCACTGCCGGGGTTGCTCACCAGATGGGTGTTTCTGCAGCTGGGATCCATAGGGGTTCCAGTTTGGTCCTTAACCATTACTGGGGCTTATTCAGGGCGGTTGTTACGTCATCTCCATGTCCTGTCACCTGGTGTTTCAGTGAAGAAGGCTATAACATTTGAAGGTTTTGTTTTGTTTTAATCACAGCTATATAATTACCTCTCTGTGGGTTGACAGCTGTTATTAGCATCACCTTGGGTTCTCCTTGAGACTCTTTACATCCAGAAAGTGATCCAGCACCTCTGCGGCTGGTGTCAGAAGCCATTAACTAAACAATAGCTTTAAAAAGTCACCAGGTTTTGTAAACAAAGCCAATCCTGTCCCCTTCCAAAGGAGAAAAGAAAAAAAAAAAAAAGCTAGATAAATAATTTTCATGAAGGCAATTTGTTTCCCAGGATCTATATTTCCTTTCTGTCTCAACCGCTGGTTTTTACTACTTTGGGGCACTAGCAATCAAATGGAAGAGCTGTCTCCTAAAATGCTGTCTGTTCAGCCAGGGGGTTCACCTGGAAGCCCACTTTAAGGCTTCATGACAACAAGGAACAAAGATTTTTTTTTTTCTTAAAAAGACTATTTTTTTTTTCAATGCCAGGGGTAGTTTTTGTGTGTGTGTGTGTGTGGTGGGGGGAACGAGGAGAGGTTAAGGTGTGTAGAGGAGGTAATTATAGAAGATAATTCTCTTGGAAATTTTGTTTTGAATTTCCATCCAAGCTAGTTTCAGAGGAACAGCTAAAATTATAGCTGGCCTTTGGCTAGATCTGAAAAATAATTTCCTACTTGTAAATGTTGGAGAAAACTGAGAATTTCTTCCATGGAAGGTTGTGGTATCTTTTAGAATAACCTAAATCATGCTGGCAGTAGGTGTTAGAACCAAGGCTGGGCAGGTGCTGGGGCACCTGTTCTGCCATTAGCTGGCGACGTGTCTTTGACATCCCTCAGCCTTCTTTTTTTTTAATTTGTGAAAGGTGTTGAAAAAAAGACTTGCTTTTCATCTCATGACATTAAAAAAAATCTAATAAAACAATGTAGATAATTGCATTTTGAAAATGTAGAGTGTTACAAAGAAAAGGTATAATTATTATTAACTCTAGCCTCAGCCCAGTAAAACCTTTAGTTAGGAGGCACTAAAGTCATTCCGAGCATCTGACTGACAAATCACCCCCGACTCAGCATGGGAATAAGTGGGAGATTCTGAAGCTTAATTTTTTTTTTTCCATTTGGAATGTTTGACATTTGCCATCGTGATTGCAAGCAAAATGTCTCAAAGTCTTTTCACTTTGAAAGACATGGAATCCTACAGAGAAGGAAGTCAATTCTAGCTGAGTTTGACAGCTGTTTTTAACTTTCTCCAAGAATCAAGCACAGATCTGGAAGGAGGGGGAAACCGTACTTTCTTTTCTTAATCAGAATCTCGACGCATAGAGGTGGCGGAGATGAACATTACAAACAAAAGTGGTGGAGGGATCACCAGGGCAGTTCTTCCAGAAGGCTCAATAAGATGGCTTAGAAGAGGCGAGTTTCCCTGTGTCTTATCCATGACAGGATATGGTGGTTGGCATCATCATCGCACTTTCCAGAGGAAGGAATGGGCCCCTGGAAGCTGGGTCACAGGGCGGCGGTGGGGGATGGAGGAGTCGGGCCTCAGTTTCTGGGTCCCAGTTCCAACCATCAGGAGCAGCGGGATGGACTCCGGCTCCCCAGCATGATGGACACATTCACCACGCCCTTCTTCTCCTTGTTTCTCAATTCATCTCCTTCCTCCACCTCAGGCCCACCAGGCTTGTCTCGGGCTGTACCTGACTCCTGCTAATGCTGCCATTCTAGCCAAAACAGGTTGTTAACTCCTGTGCGAGACTTCAAGGGTGTCTGGGATTAGAGCATTCAGGACCCAGGCTACCAGGTGGCTGGAATCCTGTAGTCCCAGGGTCCACAGGCTGTTGGTGAAGTTACTTTCTGAAGTCCGTGAAAGTAATCAAGCCAGCAGTGTCCAGGGTCCTCCATAAAATTGAATTAGAGTGTGGAGTGAATTAACCGTTTGCTCCTCTGCGTGTGCAACGCATCTTTAATTACATTTCATAAAAATGTCGGGATGGATTGATGGAAATTTATTTAAACTTCAGGTAGGCACAGGGAGTAAACCACAGTGCAGTATAACACGTTCTGTTAATACAGGCCCAGAACACATTTACTTTATGGCAGTTCAACAGAATCTCTGGTATGAGGCTACTTAAAAATATATTACCTTTGCAAAGCTTTCCTTTGGAAGATGTGGTGAGTGTTGGCAGCCTGTACGCCGTCAACCAGATGATCAATTCAGTTCAACAAACATGTTGACACTTATAATTCACTGCACCAGCTCCCCTGATACATGCAAAACACTGGTTTAGTTTAGAAAAAAGAATCTATTTCTCAAAATCCCTTTCATTCATGTCGTAGGGTTGATGAGACAAGTCTTGTCAAACATAAGCTTTTCATGGTGAAAGAAAAGTCTCTTCAGTCGTCTGCCCTGCATTTCTATCAACACGGATTATTTCAGGTTCTGAACTGGGGATATGATGTAAGGAAAGAACTAGATGCTGCTCATAGTGAACAGCCACGCAGATCCAGGCTGTGGAGAGCAGTTATATTTCGTCTTGTATTTATACTTGTTAAAAGCTATCACTGTTGCACCAGAATATTATATCTGTTTGTTTTTTTCTTTTCTCCATGAATCCTTTTGATAGACCTGGAAAGTTGTGTTTTGCCCTTGGGGCAGAACTATATGCTATGTTTCTAATGTATTAGATAAAAAGCTAAAGCACCTCCCTCTCTGCAGCTCTGGGGATCTCCATGGGTGTTGATGATTGCTGGACACCTCTGGAAGAGAGTTGTCCCAAAATAGGAATATAGGTATTATATGCACCCCTTAAATTGATCTTTTTTGTGGTGGGCTCTCTTTTGTCCTTATTTTTTAAGTTTTTTATTTATTTGAGAGAGAGTGAGTGAGAGTGAGAGTGAGAGAGAAAGAGAGTGCACGAGCAGGAGGTAGGGCAGAGGGAGAGGCAGGCTCTCCACTGAGAATAGAGCCTGACTTGGGCTCTATCCCAGGACCCTGGGATCATGACCTGAGCTGAAGGCAGGAGCTTAACCTCCTGAGCCTAACAGGCACCCTCTCTTTTGTCTTTATGCCCAACATTCCTTCTTGGTTTCTAACTTTGGGAAGGACGGACACAGACTCATGAGTCTTTAATGCGTTGGGCCTATTGGTATAATTACTTTTAAAAGATAAGACAAAATAGAAACTCTGCTCTCCCTTCTGCTTTGAGCTCAAGAAGTGGATTGGGCTCAGCAAGGATGAGGTTCTTGGGTGGAGGAGAGGTGGGTGCATGAGAGTGACCTGAGAAGCTGTGGGATTGGGCTTGTCCCTCATGACCACCAGCAGCATGCTTTCCAAGGCAGGAACCAAAGACATGGGTTTGAGTAAAGGCTTGTTCTCAAGGAGGGGTGAAACTGAATTGAAGCCACTCAAGTTGCCTGTCATGGTACATTTAATTTCTTTTATACAATGTCTAATTCACCTATAATTTGAGCTAAGTCTGGTGGTTGTGATGGTAGCCAAAAAACCACATCTGTGACCCATCTGCTCCTGTGCCAGCTAGGCACTGCTTCACCTTTGACCTTGGCCTTGCAACCCCTCTGCTTTACCCCAGAGGAAGCTGACTTGGGATTCTTGAAGACTTTGGGTCCTTCACCAACACAAGAGTCTATATCACCTCATTGTCATTGCTGCTTGGACCGGGAGGCCTCTCACGACATCATGTATGGGGGTATATAGCAGGAGTCTGGCACTGTCCTGGTACAACTAGGTGCTCAGTAGATGTGGAGGGAGCAGGTCAGGGCCCCTGACACAGGAATCCTGGAAGCCCTCTATCCTTCAGCGCTGCCTGCAGCGCAGGAACGGTGGATGTCACTGCTGCTTAGTGGCCTAGCTCGGGGGAAGGGGCACCGTCTGCCCTCAGAGAGCCTCCTGCCCGGCACACTCAGGGAGGCCCTACTCTTGCAGGGCATTCTCTCTGACGCTGACTCCCTCTGGGATGTAATAGGGTACGTGGCTCCCAGGTGTCCACACCTAGCTTTCATTGCCGTAGCTGGGTACACTCGGCCCCCCTAAAGACTTAAACCAGCCCAAACCTCTGAGTGGGGATCCTTTGAGGGAGAGGTTGGCCTTTCTTCCTCCTCTTGCAGATCTGGCTCCCAATTCCTATCCTGGTTCCCAGAACTAGATTTTTTTATTGTCTCTGTGATAACACCCCAGATTGTCTCCCCATTTCATGAATGGCGTCCCTGTCCAATCTCCCTTTGCTTCTCTGTTTCTGCTTTGTTTCTCCAGACCTTGGGAAGTCTGCCCCTAAACCCTTGCCCAGGGCAGGGTCCATCCTGAGCCTGCTTACCCATGAGCTGCAGCATTTCTTCTCCTGCTTGCTTCCCCTTGGCTTGGCTCCGTGCCCAGCCTGCCTAGGGCCCACACCCCCCTTCCCTCCCCACTGCAGCTGGCCTGCCCAGGTAGGCAGACTGGCCAGCTTTGTAGCACGCATGTTTCCCAAAGCTGGCTGTTCCCACACACTTACCTCAGCCCTGCCCTGCCCGGGTAGCTGGACTTGCTCCCATTTCCTGTGGCCAGGCGGATCCCCAGGTCCACCCACTCACCCCTGCATGTGGCTCTGCCCGAAGTCTGCCCTACAGCTGCCCGAGCTCTGCTCTGACAATTAGTGCCGCCACGCAGCAACCGTGAGCATTCAGCTGGGTGTGTACAGACATTTCCCAATAGAGGGGTGGCTTGTGGCCCCTGTTGGTGGTTTAATCAATGATTCTTTGGGTGCCTTTGAAGAGATTATCCTTGTCACCCCTATTTTAATAACTGAATGAGTCAAGGTGACTTCATTTACAGGTAGCTGTAGCCCGTAGGACCCAGCTTAACTTGTTCTCGAGCCATGATCTATTTCAACCAGAAAGGACTTGAAGTCTGTAATTTTTCCAAACTTAAAAAGAAAATCAGCTTTGCAGCAGATCTGGAGGATGGCCCCTTAGCCATACCCCGTGGGTGAGAATTCTTGTCTTTTGACAACCTACTGAGCCGGCACTGAATCACCCAATTACTGCAAATTCTTTCTAAATAGAAAGCACTCACAGCCACCAGTGGAAGAGTTCCAAGATCTGCAGCAAATATCTAGCGCGTTGGCAGAAGCAGGGTTTTGGCAGGAACGGTAGTTCTTCACTCCATTTTGACTCTGGCAGAAGTTGTCCAGATGACTTGGGAATAAAGTTGGCCGAGAAGCCCCTGGGAGAGACTGGCATGTGCATACACGTACGTGTCTGTGTGTGTGTGTGTGTGTGTGTGTGTGTGTGAGTGCGTGCATCTTCCCGCGCTCCAGCCCCTATAGGGCGTGGAGAATAGGCTGCTTGTTTGCAAGGCATGATTGCACCCAGTGTGAGAGGCATGTGGATGCGTAGGGCAGAGCATCCAAGACACGCCTCTGAGAAGCAACCCGAGGCCGCTCAGCCAAAGGAGTGGGCTGGAAGCTGTGTTGAGGGCTTTGGGTCTGTACTTGGGAGGGAGGAGAAGGAGGGTGTGTGTCTTAATTCCATGGTCTTCCTATCTCTGGAGTAATCAGCTTCTCAACAAAGCTCTCAATGGTGACTTGAATGCTGTGCCGCTGTGTAACCTGTGAAAAAACCACAACGCTTTCCAACCATTTGTACAACTATGTTTGCTTTAGGCAAATGGAGTGATGGAATAGTCATGGGCAATGAAACGTAACGAAAAACAAGGGATTCTGGTGTCAGGCACACCTGTTCAAATTTTTGCTCTCTTCTCTTCCTGGCTGTGAGACCTCAGGCAAGACACTTTGGGGTTGGGGTAGGGGAAGGGGCGCTTTGGTTTTCGTATCTGCAAAACCAGGAACATGCTATCTGCTCCATTCGTTGTTGTGCAGATTAAATGAGTCCATGAAACTAACCCAGGTAAAACCCCCCAGCCCATCAAGTAGGCGATAAATGTATTTTCCCCCCTAAGTTAAGGCCAGGACTTGAAAGATTAAAGAATGTCACCCTGGGGTCCAAAGTTATAGTTCATCTTTGAACCCTTAGGCAAACCAGAATCTGGGGCTGAAAATGGCAAATGTGTAGAATTTAGCAGACCCTCTGGGCATTGCACCTTCCAGATGGTTCTAGGACACCTCCATAGGAGTTTGGTGGGCCCACCATTTATGGGACAGTCTGATGCTTGGCTGTCTCCCATTGCCTTCTGGGGTGACTGGCATCAGTGTCACCCTGTTGGTTAGCCTGTCAGGCTACCTCTTTCTGTTGAGGCTTGTCCTGGGTGCGGCTGGCTCTGACCTCCCGTTGCAGCCCGTGGCCCAACACGCAGAGCTCTGGGGGAGACGCACCCCTGCTACCACCCTTCAGTTCTGGGGCACAGGGGCTGTTCCATGGCTCTGTGTCCTTCTTGAGGCTCTCCTCACTGCTGCTGCGGAGAGAAAGGACAGATGCAGATCAAACCCTCCTTAGCTGTTCCTTCTGCCCTCCCCCCAGCCCCCCTTGCCCGGTAACATCCACTCCCATTCTGATTCTCTCAGGTCCTCACCCTCTGTTTCACCCACAGGCCCGTGGATCCCCCTCATCAGGTTTGCCTGACTGGTGCTATCTGGGTGCCGTCCCGGGGCGTGCCTGTGGTGGTTGGGCGCCGTGGGAACTGAGCCCTGGGGTTTGTGCTGACAGGTCGAGTCCTGTTCCTCCCCTCATGCCCAGGATCCGGCTGCTCTGAACAAAGCAGCTCCCTCAGGACCTCTGGGAGCTGGGCCTTTATTTTATTTTTATTTTTAAGGCACTTCTTGTTTAATGAAGGGCTAGGCTTAGCTAGTTGAATTAAAAACAACACCAACAATAACAGCAAAAAGAACACCCTACCACACCCTGCTTTACTCAGCTGCCACCCTTTTCCTGAATGGAGAAAAATGGCAAGTGCTTGGCCTAAGCCTGGCATTTGGCTAGAACAGAACTTCTCAGCTGCTGAGTGACACAGTGAGAGGGGCTTTGAGGGGAGAAGGATACCCCGTGTGCATTGGGAGTGTGGAATGAAGAATGATCCCAAGCATGGAGCAAGCTCAGGCCAGAAGGGGACCAGCTCAGAAAGCCACACTGGCTGTGCGCTGGCAGGCTGGCCTCATCGTTACTGCCTGAAGGTTGGAGTCTGGCCGTCTGAGTTCAAGTCCTGCACTTACTAGCTGTGTGTCCCATAGTACATTAATCTGGTTCCCAGTTCCCTTCTTTATAAAATGGGGATGATAATAGTACACATCTCACAGGGCGCTCAAAGGTATCAATATTGAATGAAGTGTGTAAAACTCTTCGTATAAGAACTAGCGCGTGATAAGTGCTCAGTAAATGGCCAGCTGTCACTCTGGTGCTGCTTCATAGCATGAACAGGAAGTCACACCTGGAAGGGAAACTAGGGACCACCCTGTCACATGACACATAGGCACCTGAGGGTCAGTGCCTCACAATTAGTCACCTCAGGTCCAGGACTGGACCCACCTCCCCACATAGACAGACCAGAAAGCCCTTCTCTCTGCCGGTGATGGCAGGTTCTTGAGCTTTATTATGCAGCGTGCTTAGCTCTGTGTGGTTAGGCTTACCTGAGACATTGAACCAGTGGAGGGTAAGTTTGAGTTTGGATTCTACTAAGATCAAGGTGGCAGGAATGTGGGCAGGGGTGGAGTGGGAACTGAGACTGGCATGCATGTGATTTTTAGGCAGTGAGAATCTCACTGTGTTCCCAAGAGCCAGTCTCATCCACGTTGGCCTTTGGCCTCATTACTGGGAGGTCCCTGTCTGATCAAGCGTGATTTTGTGTGCAGGACCAGCTCCCACCTTACTTACTGCTCCCTGTGCCCCTTGTGGAGCAAGGGAATGCATGTGCAGGATGCACTTCATCCATGACCCTTTGGGGCTCCCCAGCTGGAGTAGCTGGCAGGAATGGGGCATGTCTGGAGGATAGGCTGTGGCATGCAGCGTCAGTGGAGATGATAAACCATTTTGTCCTAGAACTGTGGTTTCCCCAACCCCAACCAGGTTCCACACTTGTGTGAGGCTCGGTCTAGGAGGTAGATTTTCCTGGTTGCCACATTGAGGCTGTGCTTCTACTCAATCCCAGAATGGCTGGGGAGGCAGGCTGCCCAGCCACTGTCCTGCTGGTCGGTTGGTAGCCTGCTCCAGGAAGTAGGGTTGGGGGAACTGGGCTGCAGAGAGCCCCTGCCTGGTCCAGTATAAACAAAGAAAGCATGGCATGCAGGCCAGAAAGTCTGGACCCTTCTTGAATGCTCACAATGCCTCAGCATGCTAAAACCTAGAGATGGCACATCCATCAGGGGATCCAAAACATAAATAACCGCTGAAGTTCAGTACCTGAGCTTCCTGGGTAAGCCTCCAAGGACGATCCCCAATCCCCCGGGCTCCAAGATCAGGGGGATATAAATTATCATGTTTTCTATAAAAGGGACTGGTGCCTGGCACGGGGTGATGAGAAGCAGGTCAATGCCGCATGTGGGCCAGGTCATCCTGCAAAGCCTGCCTCTGCCACAAGGTACCTTGGGTGTGGTTGCAGCACTGCCGTCCCTGCTTGGGGAAACAGCCTGCTCTGAGTCCTTTTGGTCTCTGGCCCTGGCTTATTAGCTAGCTGCATGATTTTGGGCAAACCATGCCTATTTCCTTGTTCTGGTTTCCTGTACACAGGAGGGCAGGCAAAAAAAAAAAAAAAATGCATTTACAGAGTGGGAAACAGTGCTTTTGTAGCTGGCATGCTTCTGCTCCCAGATGTCAACTTTACAGGGGTGGAGGGGTGGAGGGACTGGACGATGAGTATTTTCCCAACACATCCAACACATCCAACACATGCTCACATTTTCTGTTGGTGGGGGGGGGGGTGGCTTGGAGGTGTGGTCTACTCAGGAGGTAGGGGAAGGAGTGCTATTGTGACCTTCCATGTGACCTTGGGAAGTCTCCTGTTTAGGAATCCTTCTTTCTTTCAAGCTACAAGCACTTCCTCTCCACCCCCCCTCCCCCCCCCACCACCCACCTCCCATCTCTTCAAGTAGTGAGATTCAGGACATAAAACAACCTTTTAAGCTGCCCTATTCCGTAGAGAAGCCTGAGAGAAGGGCATTATTTTCTTCTTGAACAATTTTATGTTACTTTATTATTGCTCCTGCTGTTTTAAAATGTTAGTGTTTTTAATTAATGCCATTTTATTGTCCCTGTTCTCCCGAGCTCTTCTCCTGAAGGGCACAGTTTTAGAAATGTAATAACAGAATAAGTGGCTAGTGTGAGGAGTAATGCATTAACATTTATAGAGGTTCTTAGATGAAAAGCACTGTACTATAGGAAGCTCATTTTAGATTTAAGAAAAGAGCAGCATTACATTAAGATTCTTGCAAAAATAATCAATATTTCATTTCTTTCAAGTGGTTGGGGAAGTTTATATAACTATAATAAGGCACAACTTTCCCTAGATAATATCTTTTTTTCCCTAGATAATATCTTTATTTAAAATCGACTGCCAAGTACTTTGTAAAAAATTACCATTTATGCCTCCAACAGATTGTGAAGTGTGTAACACGTATCACTCTGGCCAACATAAACTGCTGATTGACACAACAATGGGTATTTCGAAGATAGCAAAGACCGTGTTGGTTGAGCTTTGTCCCATCTGACATTAAGACACATTGATAAGAGTTCTTCTCCAACAGGTCTCAGATACTTTTCTCCCCATGTCGCATTCTGGAAAAGAAGCATTTCCCTTATGCGTTCTACCTACTTGGGCCTATGTGTCTTTCTTTCCATGTTCAGACAATGGCTCTACCTTGACTCATGACCCGTTGCCACCTCATGCCCAGGCCTGCCTACATGGCTGGGCCAATGACACGCAAGTCAGCTGCCCTCACGAAAAAGGCACATTTGGAATTAGTCTGCAAAGGGTAGTGATGGCAGTCTTTCTACCTGATTTCTGGTACTCAGTGCCCATGAAGGATCCTGCCCTTACTCCACACACCTCCTAACAGGGAGGCAGAGACGAGGCTAGAGTGGAAGGGAAGTGGAGGCAAGTCTTTGGAGGTGTGGGAAAGCCAAACGTTTATATTCCATACTTTTAGGACCAGCCATCTCAAGACTTGTCCCCTGGGTGTCCCTGAGACACTTTTTGAGGGGGATCTATGAGGTCAAAACTATTTTCATAATACTATCAAGATGTTATTTGCCTTAGTCATTCATTCTTTCATGAATGTAGAGTGGACTTTTCCAGTCTATAGGATGTGTGATATCACACCAGATGGAGTGCAGAAGCAGATCTGAGAAGGCCACTATCTTTCCCTGAAGCCAGACATGAAAGGAATTTTTTTGCGTATTTTGCAAAAATATGAGACAATGCCATTCTTTTCACTAAATTTTTTTTGTTGTGGAAAATATACCTGCTTTTTATGGCGATGTATAATGGGGTCATTGAAAAAACAAGTATTTTAAATATTTCTCAATTTTAATTTATAATTCAGTAAAAAGTGATAGAGGCAGCCCACCTACACAAAGGTTCTTTGAGGTTCTCCAGAACTCCTAAGAGTTTAAAGGGGTCGTGGGATCAGGAAGTTTGAGCATCTCCCACCTACTTCAGTAAACCAGGGACAACAGAATCAGGCTGCTGGTTCCAGACAGGGTGACAGTGGCTCACCGGGGGTAGGACATCATTTCCTGTCCTTTAGCTCAAGTGTAAAATAAAGGTTGTGTGTGTGTGTGTGTGTGTGTGTGTGTGTGCTTGGATTAATGTGATTATTTTAAACTCTATTTTTAACGCAGAACTTGGTGCAATTACAATCTTTCTTGGGAACCTGAAATGAGGGACAGATGAAGGCGCAGTTGCTCAAGGATGGGGCGGGTGGCGGGAGGCTGGGTACCCCCCCCCGCACCCCCACCCCGCAGCCCCTCTTCCCACTGCCTCTTCCCCCGGAGCACAGTCTGGAAACGGCTGCCCCAGGCGATCCCAAGGGCCGAGCGGCGCCACTGATCCCGCAGGGCCACGCCGAGGACCCTCCTTACCTGCTCCTGCTGAGCGCGGAGCCCCCCGCGTCGCCGGCCGCCCGGGGGGCGGGCAGCCGGGGGCGGCCGCCGGGGCGCGGGTCCGAAGCGGTCCTTCTGATGAAAGGCCGGGGGTTGAGCGCGCACAGAGCCCCGCCCCGCTGGGAGGCGGCCCTGGCCGCGGGCCCCGAGCTCCTCCAGCCGCCCGCGGGGGTCCCCCGGGGGCCCCCAGCCTCAGGGGGCGGCGGCCCGGGTGGGGCGGCTTCAAACGCGGGCGAGGACGCGGGCCAGAAGAGGGGGCGCGGGTTCCCCGAGGCTCTGGCTGCGCCGCCCCCGCCCTGCCCAGAAGCGCCCGGCCACCTGCGCCCCAGAGCAGGCGACACGGGGGGCGAGGGCGAGGGGCGCGAGGAGGGGGAACTGGCCTCTGTGCGCGGGCCCGGGGGGCTGCAGGCCTCGTCCTGCGCGGGCGGGCTCTCGGGCGCAGCGCTGGGCGCTCCTTCCCCCCTGGCCGGGGGGCCCCGCAGCGGGGGGCTGCGCGGGGGGCTGCCGGGTGCGCTGGGGGGGCCTTGCACAGAGGGAGCACTCGGCTGGGCGGGCCTGTGACAGGCCGGCTGCCTCCTGTCTGCTCGGGGTGTCCAGGAGCCTCTTGGGGGAGAGGCCTTGCTGGCGAGCAGGGGGCTCCGGTCTTGGCTCTGCCGGGGGCCCTCGGGAGAGCGTGGCCCCCCCGCTGGCCTGGCCGGGCTGGGTTCCCAGGTCCTGTGCTGTCCACATGTGTGGCTGGGGTGGTGCCAGGGGGTGGCCTTCTGGGGATGCTTGCACAGGCTGGTGGCCCTGTCTGCAGGCGCCGCACTCCGAGCCCCTCTGCCCTCCGCCTCTGGGTTTCCACTGGCTGCGGGCGGGGGGCTCAGGTCCAAGGTGAGCTTTCTGGTACCGCAGCCGCTCTTGCTGCCCCCCGGGCCTGTGCCGTGGGGCCTGGCGGGGGCATTCGCGCTCTTGCTGGGTAGCAGGTCAGTGGGGCTCAAGGAGGCTCTTAGCTTTGGCGAAGCCCACGTTCTCCTGTCGGGGTCGGCCGATCCGAGCCCCGGAGCCCGGGTCCCTTTGGAGGAGCTCCCTGCTGGCTTGCTGCTTTCTGGGGACTCCAGAGAGGTGAATGATTTGTCCATCAGGATTTCCAGAGGTGGTGGAGGGAGGTGCTCTAGATCCTCTTCTGTTTCACAGTTAAAATTGGGGTCCTCCCTCTTGCACGCTCCTGCTGTAAGCAGAGGAGGGAAAAGGGGAGCTAGGGGCCTCCAGCCTGGGCCCACCTTGAGAGAGTCTCCACTTGCAGCTGGAGAAATTTGGGGCTTTGGATACAAAGGGGAAAGTCCCCTGTATATAGGAAATCTGGGAGGTATGATGGGGATCCCCCACTTCCTGAGGCAGGGGCTTGGCCCAGAGTCCTTGAAATCGCCCAGGGTCCTCAGACCCTCAGTGGGACTGAAGGTTTCAATGAGTTTCTTGACTGATGTTCTGGTGGGACAGCTCCTGACATTCCAGTCCTCGGCCCCTGCAGCCTCATGGGCCTTCTCACCCGATGGAGTGGTGACCCGGAGCCCCTCGGCCTTCCCCTGTGGGGACTGTTTGCTCTCAGGGTGGGGACTGCATTTCTGTAAGATGCTCTTGGCCTGACTCGGTAAAATGCTGAAGTCCTTGGTGAGGGAAGCCTTCAGTTTGCTGGTGGTGTTGCTGGGTGCAACCCTGCAGGTGTCGGGCCTCAGAGCTGTGGCCCGGGGCTGCAGAACCTGCTTTGAGTTCTGCCCCAGATGTGCACCCAGGGCATAAAATGCCTCCAGCCTCTGGCTAAGGTCTCTCTGGACCCTCTGCAGCTCCTGGAGGGTGGGGTCCTCCACGTGACTCTTCAGACACCCCTCTGAGTGGGACCTTCTCTGCCTCACAGGGGCCCTGCTGCTGCCACTGGCTGTGCTAGGTCTCGGGGAGACCACTGTCTTCTCCTCCTCCTCGGCCCAGTCCTGGGGCCCAGAAGGCACAGGGACGAACTTGATCCTTTCACTGATTGCTTCCTTCATTTTCAGAATCATTTCCTGGGCTTGGAGACTCTTGAGCCTCCTGGGGTGTGGCTGGAATGGGCTTGCTGGGCCACCAGGTGAGGAGCGTGGCCTCGGATGGGACAATTTTTCCTGCCATGGACACTGACTCATGCCACTCACCTGGTCTTCCTCCTCGTCTGGGCTGCTGTCCTCACCTTCACTGAGGGAAGGGGTGTCCATCAACCTGGAGCCTTTAGAAAAATGTGCTTCTGTCGAGATCCCAATCCCAAGGGAATCACACAGAGCACTTTTGCTGATCCCTCCAGGCCTGGCAGTAGTATTTTCTGGGCCTGTGCTAGAGGGCCATGGGCCACCTGCTCCACCCCATGCTGTTGGCTGAACCTTTGCCGTCGGAGGCCTGGAGAGTGGGCAGTCCTGGGGTCTGTCGGAACCCATCCGGAAAGGACCTTGCTGCCAGCTATGTCCTGACAGCTTGGCTTCCCCTGTGGATGAAAGCACTGGCATCCATTCTGCAGGCTCTGATGCTGAGTCCCAGCTGGTTTGCTTGCCCAGCTTGTCCACCAGATGCACAGACTCGTTGTCAGCACCGATGCCACTGTCCTCAGAGCACAAGGGTCTGTCCTGCATCCCAGGGTCTCCGTGGCCGCTCGCCAAGCTTTCCAGTTGCCCCAGAGCCCTTAGGAGGCATTCATCCACACCCCTCTTTGTACTCAGCTTATTTCCCAAGTGGCAGGCGGTAGCGTGGAGGTAATTGCCGGAGCCCTCCAGGAAGCTGCCCGTGATCGAGGCCACCGTGCCACTGAGCACCAGCAGCTTGCTGACTGTGTACTGCAGAAGCTGTTGCAGGAGATCTGGCTGCTCGTGGGGCTCTCCTTTCCCCAACGGCCAAGACAGATCCCCCTTAACTTCCTTGAGAAGCATTTCTCCATCCTTGGAGATCTCCCCCAAGAGCCGGTTGACCTCATCAACGCATAGCAGCAGGAAGGTGACCATGGGCTGCAGCAGCTCTTGGGTCTGGGTGGCCTGATGAATGATGCACAGAATTGCTTCATATTTGGAGAGGCAGGAGTGTAGGTAGGTGTAGGCGTGCTGGTGGGCCTTCACCAGGGGCTCAGGGAAATCCACTTTGCCTTTAGGCTCGTGAGCAGGAAGGATGGTTTGGCAGAAATGGCCCTGTTGGCCACATGTGTGGCATCTCAGCTTTCTTTGCTGGGTAGTACTTTCTTCACTCTCTTCCCCAGAAAAGGCTGCCCCTTGGAACCCATGAGAACTCTGTGTCTTGGATGGAAGGTCCTTAGCCATGTGGCTTTGTGATTCATCCAGCTGGGATCGGGACGTTTTGGTTTCTGGGGGCAGTCCTTCCATATCTTTCCCTTTGGGATCTCTTGTGAGCTGATAGAGACCTTCATTTGGGCTTTGGGTCCACCTGGCCTTTGGCTGCTCCTCTGCCAGCCTCTGTGCCTGGGAGGAGCCTCCCCCAGAATCATAGCAGGTGGAGCTTGGAACCAGCAAAGGGATAGAGCATCTTTCACTGCCCCCCTGACGTCCTGGCAAAATTGCCTTGGGCTTTTTAAAAAACTGGATGCCACTCTTAGCAACACTATTAACAATGTCATTGTGGGAAGGTGTACACCCCATGACTTCAGCCTGCAGTCATCTCCCACCCACCCACACTCTTTGCAATTTTCAAAGAATCATCCTTGAAATAGGAACAAAAGGCAGCCTTACTAGTTGGTCCAGGCAATTTCCAGGCCAGAATTCCCTGAAGTCCATGCTGCCGTGTCCTTGGAACCAGCTTTCTTTACTTCCTTGCCCCACTGTGTTGAGGCAGTTGTGCCTGTCGTCCTGTTGCTGTAAGTCTCAAACCCTCTGCTGTGAGTGAGCAACAGGGCAATTCTGAAGGACCTCAGTCTCATGGATTATGGGCCTGTGCTCTGCTCATGTCCTGACAGATGTGGATGGCAAGTGGAACTTTAAGCCTATTAGGTTAATCATGGCCTAGCCAGTCAGCACTCACAGTGTGTTCTAATATAGAACTTCTCAGCATTTACTATCTTGGGAAGCGGATTATTTTTGCACGTGCTTATGCTTTTAATTCTGTTCAGACGCCTGCCATATGAAACCTAGAGAAATGAGCCATAATTGCAAAAAAGCTCTGGAAGAGCTTTTTGTGGAAGAGAAAAGAAGGCTCGCCGGCTACAGATCCTGGCAGAGAAGTGACCTTCACAGTTTAATAAGGGCAAACCAGCCAAGTGTGCTTCAACCTGCTATTTTCAAGGAAACCCCAAAACACACAATTGACAGTAATTGAAGCGATGCGTTGTTGTTTGTGTGGCTTATACAAACACCATTTTCTCTAGTGCTAGAGAACTTCTCAAAATAAGACAGTGAATAAAGAAGGCAAGGTGGCTTTCCTTTACACTGGAGAAGTGAGTTTGATAGCAGGGAAGTCATCTTCCCTGGTGTGAAGGGGAAAGCAGAGAAAGCTCACTGCCATATAAAACTCAAGGCTGGTCCCTGTGGAGCAGAGGGGCTTAGGGAGGCAATATTCTCAAAGAAAGAGGCTTTTAATTAAATCTTACTCATAGGAAAATAAGCCAACCCTAGGTAGTGGGGTGCCATTTGGTCATTAGGAGTAGAATGTAAGGGTAAATTGTATTTTCCTTTTCAAGCGCAGCTTTGACATAATTTGAGCACAGAGCTCTTGTTCATAGTGAAGGGGAGTATCTGCCCATTTTAAAACTACTTTTAAACTTTTTAAAGCTGTCAGTAGTTTAGAGCAAGGAGTAGAGAGACTTGGGCTTAAATCCTACTCCTTCTCTTTTTAGTTGGGGGAGCTTACAAAGTTATTTAACTCTTGAGGCTGAGCCCATCTTTGGAGTGGGGGTAATGGTACCTACTTCATGGAACTGTTGTGGAGATTAAGTTGATTAATGCTTAGTAAGTGCTTGGTTCAGTGCCTAGCTAGTGAGAAAGAAGAAAAAGAAGAAAAAAGAAAAAGAAAGGAAAGAAAGAAAGAAAGAAAGAAAGAAAGAAAGAAAGAAAGAAGAAAGAGAGAAAGAAAGAGAGAAAGAAAAAGAGAGAAAGAAAAAGAAAAAAGAGTACAACCACTCTGGTAAACAGTATGGAGTTTCCTCAAGAAGTTAAAAATAGAACTACCCTACAACCCAGAAATTTGTGTTACTAGGTATTTACCCCAATGATACAGATGTAGTGAAACGATGGGACACCTGCACCCCAGTGTTCATAGCAGCAATGTCCACAATAGCCAAACCATGGAAGGAGCCACGATGTCCTTCGACAGATGAATGGATAAAGAAGCTGTGGTCCATATATACACTGGAATATTACTCAGCCATCAGAAAGGATGAATACCTACCATTTACATCAATGTGGATGGAACTGGAGGCTACTATGCTGAGTGAAACCGGTCAATAGGAGAAAGATAATTATCATATGGTTTCATATGTGGAATATAAGTAAAAGTGAAGGGGACCATAGGAGAAGGGGGGAACTGAGTGAGGAAAAATTAAAGAGGAAGACAAATCATGAGAGACTTCTGACTCTGGGAAACAAAGAGTTGTGGAAGGGGAGATGGGTGGGGGGATGGGGTAGCTGGGTGATGGGCATTAAGGAGGGCATGTGATGAGATGAGCACTAGGTATTATACTATATGTTAGCAAATCGAATTAAATAGAAAAGTCAATAAAAGGAAAGTGTCCAAATGGAAATAAAATTAAAAAGAAAGAAAGAGAGAGAGAAAGAGAGAAAGAAAGAAAATGAAGAAGGAAGGAAGGAAGGAAAGAAAGAAGGAAGGAAAAGGAACTCCTTATTCTTTTCCCCCTGGCATCTAAGCCACTTAGAATAATAAAAGTCATAAGAAACTTCAGTAATTAGTCCAGGACCAAGCCTCAATCCTGAATCATCTGGAAAATACTGCCTATAGGAGGGCTTGCAGTCCTGGATGTGGGTTTTGGCACTTCTGTGCCTGCAGAATGGCCCTCTGCCCAGCACATTGTTGCCTCAGGATTTCCTCATGGTGTCCTTCTTCTCCTCTTAAGCACACAATTCCCATCATCTGCACTAGGAAGAAGGGATTTTATTGAACCATTTCTCATTTTTGCTGGTTGCCAATTTTTAATTTTGCTAATAGAAAAAAAAAAAAAGATCGCATTGAGCATCTCCTGAAGTTTCTGAGATTGGACTTGATATGCTGGCTTTACAGTTTTCATTTTTCTCTTACAGAGCCCTGGACAACTGATAGAAATAATCCTATGGGTGTCAGGATGGTTTCAGAACCAGAAAGGACATAACATGCCTCCTGTGCCGTGAGCAAGCTGGAGATGGGCTACTGGAGCTGTGTGCAGAGCCTGAGCTTATCACAGCCCTATGCCCCAGAGTGCATAATTAATAAAGTTATCCGATCTGTTTATTTGAGGCTGAACTCATGGGAAATACAAAGCTGACTCAGTGCCTGGGGGCAAGCTGTGTTAGGCATTGAGAAGTTGTTTCATTTGTCAGGCGCTGGACTGGCTTAGTAAACAAGTGTGCCATGTGGGAAGATTCTTCTTTCTTCCATTTAACAGGGTGGAAAGCTCACCTGGAAGGTTCTTTATGTAAATTCTTCTTCTCTTGGGATTTGGGGCCCTGGTCAAATCATCTTTATGAAAACCGTGATCTAAGGGGCTAAAAACATTTCTAAACTGATGATCAGAATAAAAGTATTTGCCTGGAGGATCAGCTGTCAGATAGCTCTGTGCCTTGTAGAATGGTTTTCTTAACTATTCCAAATAATTTAAGAAATTCTTAAATTTATTATTCATTGCCTCTCATTTTTTTGTCAAGACTTTTATTTTTCTTTCTTTTCAAACTGAGTTTGCATCAAATGAAAAAAAAGTTACTTTGAGTGGAAATGTAAGATGACCCAATTATTTTAGAAACTTGTGTGACAGTTAAACATAACACACATCCTACACCCACCTTATGACCCATCAATTCCAGTTCTAAAAATTTACCCAAGTGTATTGAATGGATAGGTCCTCAAAAGGGACTAGCACAAGAATATTCCTACAGCTTTATTCATAAAACCTTCAAGTTGGAAATAATCCAAATGTTTGTCAATAGAAAAATAAACAAATTAGGCATAATTGTACAATGGAATACTTGCCAGGAATAAAAGGAAGAACCTGCTGAAACATGTAACAACATAAATTTAAAAATTACTATGCTGAGTGAAAGAAATCAGGCATAAAGGAGTACATGTGAAATTATTCCATTTATATAAAGTTCAATACTATGCAAAACAATCTATAGTTACAGAACCCAGAAAAGTGGTTACCTCTGGGAAGAGTTATTAACTGTATATGGGCATGAGAGAATTTCTGAGCGTAATGGAAATATTCTGTATCTTGACCTGGGCAGTGATTATATATGTGTACAAACTCCTTGAGCTGTACACTTAAATTGTGTGCTTCATGTATGTTAACATACACACACCAACTAAAATGCAGTGCTGTATGCTTTACTTTGTGCCCAAGAGAGTCCCAGCTATAATGCTCTTGATCTTGGAGAAAAGCCCCTGTATTGGTTGCCTATTGTTGGATAACAAATTACCACAAAATTTAGGAGCTTAAAACAGCAAACCGTGTCTCATTATGAAACACAATGTTTCTGTGGGTCGGGAATTTGGGAGCAGCTCACAGGGTGATTCTAAGGGTTTTTCATGAAGTTGCAGTCAAGACATTAGCCAAGGTTGCAGTCATCTGAGGACTAGACTGGGGCTGGTTGACTTGCTTCCGAGGTAGTAGTTCATTCATATGACTATTGACAGAAAGTCTCCATTCTTTGCTTGATGTCTACAGGAGTTGTCAATTCATCAGGTGGGCCTCTCCATAGGCCTGCTTGAATGTCCTCGCAACGTGGCAGCTGGCTTTCCCTACAGTGAATTGTCCAAGAGAGAGCAAGAAGGAGGCCACTCTGTCCTAGTCTCAGAAGCCATTCTCCACATTTTATTCTTTGGAAGTCAGTCTCTCAGTTCACACTCAAGGAAAGAAAATTAGGCTCAAAAGGTTGCCAAAACCTTAAAAATGGACATATCATTCACAGGTTAGACCATGACATCCAAAACATAACTATGTATAGTAAACATTAACCTACTAAAGGCCATCCTTGCCCTTCAGCATGTTAAATAAATTCTACCCCATTTTTAAAATCTTGTGGCTTTGAACTAATTGATCAACAAAAGATGGACCTATCAGGACATCAATTTTGAACCAATACTGTAGATCATTTAAGCAATCTGATAAGATGTCTTATTTCTCAAGTTCTGTAAGTGTCACTAGTGAGCTCTCCTGAACCTAAGAAACATTTCCTACTACCAAAGGCCTTGGGCATATCCGGTCCTTCAGCTCTGAAGGGATTATCTTTGCACACAATTCCCTGATCCAAATGTGGGATAAACAGGCAATATGCAACTGTTGTGGTGAGCTATCAGGAAAAAGGGGCTAATATTTGTGTTGCAGGCATGGTATTAGGAATGTTGCTGAACATGGAGCCCAACCTCAAGAGGGGTCTGCTTGAGATTCCCTTTCCCTCTTCCTCTGCCCCTCTCCCTGCATTCACATGTGCTCTCTCTCAAATAAATATTTTTTTAAAAAAGAATCAAATCTATGCAATAAAATAGCTTCTCTTATTATGTAAAAAAAAATGGATAAATTTTTGCCAAAATTTGGAGGATACATTTAGGATACTTTGATTAATATAAGCTACATAGTATAGGCGAAATTTATTTTGTTGGATCCTCAGAGACACCTCAAGGAGTTAAGCAATACATCTCCAGAAATAGCATAAAACATCTGTGTGACTACTGATTCGTAAGCCATGCATATGAAGATTCAGTGAATATAGGGTTTCTGATGTGATCACCAAAAGAGAAGCTACTTAGGGCAGACACTTGAAGGTCACATGGTGATTTCCGATAAAATTGCTAATCATATGGGGGCATCTGGGTAGCACAGTTAAGCATCTGACTCTTGGTTTTGGCTCAAGTGGTGATCTCGGAATGGTGAGATTGAGCCCCGTGTTGGGCTCCATGTTCAGCCATTGTGGGGCTTGATTCCAAGACCCTGAGATCATGACCCGAGACAAAGCCACGAGCCAGCTGCTTAACCGACTGAGCCACCCAGGTGTCCCGTTTACACTTAATTTTTACTTAAACAAACAACCTCCAAATCTCAGTGGCAGTGCATGAAAAGTTATTACTGCCCACACAATGCTAATGTAGAAGTTCTTAGTTGAGTAGCTTTCCTTCAAATGGAGATCCGGGCCCTTCCATGTGGAAATGTCAACAGTTTTCATACATGACCTCTAAGGCAAAAGGGAAAAACTGTGCGGAAGGCATACCAGTACTCAACTATCTTTGCTGGCAGTTGACACCTATCATTGCTGCTCACAGGTTAATGTCTAGGACATGTCTCATGGCCTCACTTAGATGCAGATAGGCCAGCAATATCTCTATACTGTGGAAGGAGAGCCCCAACATTGGTGACCAAGTAATCTCCTCTGCCACACCCAGGTTTCCAGATGAGGACACAGAGGCTGAAAAGGTTCGGATAACTTGCTCAGGTCATATAACTAGCATATAGCTGTTGTGGAATTTGGACCCTAATCTCTCTGATTCCAAAGCGAGTGTTATTCCTATGACATTTTTTTGGATAAGATACCTGCATTTCAAGCTTCACTTAGGACTGATGGTTCATCTCACGTTAGACTTTCCAGTCACACATTCAGATTCTAGTCCACCAGGAGAAGGCTGGTAGGAGTCTATGAGAAGTAACTTTGGATTTGCTCTGCAAACCAAAGAAGCCCTCCAGGTTGCCCTTCTATCTCTATCTCTGACTAATCCCTTTGGATTGATGACTTGGCTGGATGGTCATTGATTTTAATTTTGTCCCTGGATAGGGACTTTCAGATAACCCCTAGCTCTAAATTCTAGATTACCACAGAAAGTCCCATGCTCTGCTACCTCTGACCTCAGCCCAGATTCTGGGTCACTGACCCTTGGCTGGTTTACCTCCTAGCACGCCAGCTAGCCAGAGTGGTGGTTGGGACCAGGGAATTGAACACGTAAAATGGCTTCATATTAACTACTGATTAAAGTTGCTAGCAGAGGAAGATGAAGACTAGACTTCTATTCCCAGAGATATTTTAAAGTAAGAGATGTTGACTTCAGCAAAAATGCTGGCATTTCATAAACATGCTTGCATTTCACAAGCACTGTAATTATTTATTTTTGCATATTACCTACCACTCTTTTCTTCCACTTGTATATATATTTCGCATCATGCCATTATCCTTGTTCGCTAAAAACACATTATAAACATTTTCCATGATACAATGTTTCAAAAATACTTAAGGGAAAAACTTTTTTGTATATAATCAGGTTAGCAATCTCTTACTTTAACAAAAAGATAAATAGCAGAGTCCATAGGTATAAATCAAAGTAAAATTTATGAATTTGCTAAGTGTTCTTCCCCCATGCAGATGTTTCTCAGAGAGAAAACCTTCACAGAAATGCATATAGACATCACCACACATACCTACTCTGTGGCGTAGGTGAATTGGAGAAGAGAGAGGGTGATCAAATATACAGGATGTGTCTGAGAAGTCCATGCCTTGCAAAGATGAACATCTTGAAAGTGGGGGAGATAGGCACTTAAACCTCATATCTGGCTGATTCTCAGGCTCCTTTTTTTCCCCTCCATATTTAGGTTATTTCTATTTTAAGTAATACTTAAATATCCTTGCAAATAAATCTTTGATCACATTTGTGATTACTTCTTAAGGATAATTTCTGGATGTGGAATTGCTTAGCCAAAGAATGTAACCATTAAAATAATTTAATTGATTTAATTTTTCTGGAATAGTTTGAAACTTATAGAAAAATTGAGCAGAGAGTTCCCATATATTCCTCCTCAATACAGTTTCCCCTATAATAACATCCTACAATAGTGTAGTATGTCATATATCTTTTACAATTATTAAACCAATCATAATTATTAGCTAAAGGCCATACTTAGTTTTTACCTAATGTCATTTTTTTCTGTTTTAGGATTCCATCCAAAAGACCACATTACATTTGGTCATCATGACTTCTTTTTTTTTTTTTTTTTTATTTTTTTATTTTTTTTTTCATCATGACTTCTTAGACTCCTCTTGACTATGACAGTTTCTCAGACTTGCCTTGTTTTTGATGACCTTGACAGTTTTGAGAAGTACCAAACTGTTGGATGTCCCTCAATGGGGATTTGTTTGATGTTTTTCTCATGATTAGACTGAAGTTATGGGTTTTTAGAGGAAAATCATAGAGGTAATGTGCCATTTTTATTACATCATATCAAGAGTACATATTATCAACATGATTTACAACTGCCAATGTTGACCTTGATCACTAGGCTGATGTGGTGCTTGTGAGACTGCTCAGCTGCAAAGTTTTTTCTCCATCCCCTTTCTCTACTGTACTCTTTGGAAGTATGATGGAAAGCCACACTTAGGGAGTGGGGAGTTATACTCCCCCGGAATATAAATATTTTTAAGGCTTTTGGTACAAATTGTGGAATTACTCTCCAGGAAGAGTGATTATACCAGTCTACATTTCTAGCAGCAGTGTGCATATGTATTTACTTTATTGCAAACTTGCCAGCATTGGATATTGTCCTGTAAAAAAAATCTGCTGATTTTAAAGAGGAAAAATGGCATCTTGATTCTATTTGCATTCATGAATTTATTGGAGAGTTTGTGTATTTTAAAAACTATATGCTCTGCTGGCCACTTGCATAGGTCCTTTTGGGGATTACCCATACATCCTCTGTTCATTTTTAGAAATTGGGACATTTATCTTTGTTTTGTTAATTTTCAAGAGATTGGTATTTCATTTGGTCATATATGTTGCCATGTTGCCAGTATTTTTTTTTTAAGTTTTCCTTTTTTCCTCCTAATTTTATTTATGATATTTTTTGGAGTATGAAAGTTTTCATTTCACACGATCCACTCTTTGGTCTTTTTCTTTATAGTTTTTAATTTTGTTGTCATGTTTTAAAAGGTTAAATTTATATCTTGCAAAATACTTGGACAAATTTACATTTGGGAAATTATTAGTATTATTTTAGGAAGTTATTATTTTTAAATGTTGGGTTCCTGTGAAATGTTTGTCTCTGGAACAGTTAACACATTTTAAGGACACATTGGAAATGGATACATTTCAAGATGGATAACTGTTAATCCTAGCCTCTCAAGAATTTCTGGGACTGGTTTTAATGTATTAAAGAATTCTTAAAATGGGAGTAAACTGACTAATGTGATACCAAGTTCTTTAGGGCCACAAAATGGCAAACTAATGGGGTGACTTGAAAATGCATTAAGTGAGCACTTTGGTGAGAGATGAGCTTTAAACTATATGATGATAAGAAATGTGACTACTGGGGCACCTGGATGGCTCAGTGGTTGAGTGTCTGCCTTTGGCTCAGGTCCTGTTCCTGGGTCCTGGGATCGAGTCCTGCATTGGGCTCCCCACTGGGAGCTTGCTTCTCCCTCTGCCTATGTCTCTGCCTCTCTCTCTGTCTCTTATGAATAAATGAATGAAATCTTTAAAAAAAAAACATGATTATTAAGAGATGAGTTTGATCACCATCCTTCAGTAATTTACATATCCAAATTGATAGTCAGAAATGGGGAGATGGGGGCTTGGGAGTGGTGGGATGGGGGTGGCCAGAAACATGTATTTCCACATATAGCTATTCCATAAAGCCCCCCAATTTTTAGAATAGTCTTGTTTAGAAGTTTCTTCTAAGCCAACCTTAGTCATGAAAAAAAATTAGTCTAATTACATTTAGTTGTGCCTCACAAGGTAAAACAGTACATGGAAATAAAGTAGGCTGAGAGGTAGAATGTTACTTGGTGTGCTTTTGTCTCTTATACTCATTAGATCTTTTAAGCACATCTCAGGCCCCTTTCCAGCGAAGCACCAGAGAGCAGGTCAGTGAATCACTGATGCCGAAGTTCAAGGGCTCCACTCAGGTATAGGACAGAAAAGATCTGCAAAGGGGTTGGAGGAGACAGACAGTGCCCCTTCCCCTCTTCCAATAATTAATGAATACCTGGAGCTAGGAAAGGGTAAGAGTTGGGAGAGAAGCCACAGGGTTATGTGTGGGTGTGGGGCTTCTGTACCTGTCTCTGATCTCAAGGTCTCATCTGGAGGTTGTGAGAGAAGAGGTTCTTGTGGCCCTTTCCTGGGCCATAGCTCAATGCCAGGAGATAGCAAGCCAATAAGCCTTGTAGGGAAATGCCTCATATTACCTCAAAGTAACAGAATAGGAATGCTGCTGTGACATGTTTAGGTATAAAAGGATGGGAGACTTCCCCACCCCAGGCTCCCACAGGTCAGACTGGCATAAGAGGACCCCTATAATGTCCTGAAGCCTTCCATATGAAACACATTTGCCAGAGAAAGAGAGAAAGCCTGGGAGTCAGCCGGCCCAGGATAAGGATGAGAATTGGGATGAGGATAGAGCTGCCCTCTCAGTGGAGAGAACTAGTGGGAACCCCCTTATGTTCCACAGACCACCCAGGTCACCTCTTAAGGGAACACATTTCATCTGCTGGACAGGACAGATTAAGACCAAGAAGAGGGAGGGAGTCCTCGGATAAGCCTTTGAGAGCTGAGACTGGTTCCAGGGAAGAGAAGCAGAGGGAGAAAGAGAGAGTTTTAAACCTAATTGTGACTGAATTATAAACTTGAATTGGCTAAGAAATGACTGAATTTGAATGAGTTTATCTGAGAGCGACTAGATTAAATTTTCTCTGCTTTGAGGCAGAAAGGAGGCACAAGGCAGAAATTACACTCAATTATAGAAGAATAGAGAAAATTACATTTTTGCACACTCGAGTCAGTGACTGTGAAATTTGTACTGGCTCCAATAATTATAGGCAGCCAGGTGTCAGCAAAATCTCAAGAATAGACCACGGAATCCATAGACTGCTTTTCCAAGTTATTACCTCATCTGTTGCTGCAGCTCAAAAGGTCAGCACAATGTCATCTCATCAGAAATCATGACAAAATCCATTCTAATTTCTGTTCAAAATGTTCTCTTTATGTCAGAGAGCAGAACTAACACCTGTTAGTGGGAAAAGGACAGTTTTTGGAGTTGGTAGAAAAAGAACAGTTTTTGGAGTTCTGAGGAGGTCCAGTCCAGGTTAGAACCCTATGACCCAAAGGGGGGAGATATGAAATTGCAGGTCCTGCAGGATATCTTCTGTTTTCACCCTCCAGATCCGCTCTCCACACTTCTGTGCCCTTGTGGATAGGGAGGTGGATCCCTATTGCTCCAGCCCCAGAGAGGCATTGACCAGCTCTTGGAGGATTAATCATTCTTCTTCCTCTGCCATTGCTGCCAGCAGCCTCAGAGGTAGGCTAAAGGTCTTAACTATTTCTCTGGCCCTTTAAATCTGGTATCCATAGCACCAACAGCACTATCATTATTATGTATTTGCTGCCAGTAGAAAAGCAGGCTGGTGCACTCAAAGGAAGGCTCCACCACAGGGAGTCAAGTCAAAGCAGCCACCACCACCCTGGCTTTCTGTAATTGGAATCTGCATATGGGCCCAAGGGAACCCATTATGAACACCTATTTTCATAGACTCCCAACCAACACTCTAAACAATTTGTGCTCTTGCTGAGGAAGATCCATGAGAGATTGAAAATTTTTTTTTTCTGGGTGCCATTGAGAGGACAGTGTCATGATTGGGTAAGTTTCATTCTAAAATGAATCTCCTGCCCACCCAGGCCTCTGATGAAACCTCATTTGTGCAAAGGCACAGGTGAGCATCCTGAACACAGCATCCGTTATTTTAACAAATTAACATGGGTTTCAGGAGTTGGACATATGCTGTGAGGCAATTTAGACTAAAACATTTTACAGAAGTGTAGCCTTTCCTACATAATGACACCAAAAAGTAAAAAAGTCAGTTCAGTGCTAAAAACCTGAATGAAGTATTAAAAATGCTTCACAATCCGCTCCTTTTTTAAAATTATTTTTTACAGTTGATGAGCCAATACTGATACATTACTGATAACTGAAGTCCATAATTTATATGACGGTCCGCTCTTCGTGGCGTATATTCTGTGGCTTTTGACAAATGCATAATGTCACATATCCACCATTACAGCATCATACAGAATGGTTTCACTGCCTCAAAAATCCCTTGTGCTCTACCTTCCTCCCTCCCCAGCCCCTGGCAACCACTGATCTTTTTACTGTCTGTCTTATTTTGCCTTTTCCAAAATGTCATAGAGTTGGAATCATATAGTATGTAGCCCTTTCAGATTGGCTTCTTTCTTTTAACAATATATATTTAAGGGTCCTCCAAGTCTTTTCATGGCTTGATAACTCATTTCTTTTTATCACCTTAATATTCCATTATATAAATGTAGCACAACTTGCATATCCATTCCCTTATTGAAGGGCGTGTTGGTCATTTGCAATTTTGGGTAATTATGAATAACTCTGCTATAAACATTCATGTGCAGGTTTTTGGACGCAAATTTTCAAATCACTTGGGTAAATATCTAGGAATGAGACTGCTGCATCATAAAGTAAGACTATACAGTACTTGGCTTTGTAAGAAACTACCAAACTGTCTTTCAAAGTAGCTCTACCATTTTTCATTCCTATCAGCAGTGAATGAGAGTTCCTTTTGCTCCACATTCTTGCCAGAATTTGGTGTTGTCAGTGTTTAGGATTTTAGCCATTCTAACAGATGTATAGAAGTATCTCACCATTGTTTTAATTTGCAGTTCCTTGATAGCATATGATGTTGAGCATCTTTTTTTTTTTTTTTTTAAAGCATCTTTTCATATACTTTACCTCTCATCTTCTTTGGTGAGGTCTGTTCAGATCATTTTCCTAAGGAGTTATTTTCTTACTGTGGGTTTTAAGAGTTCTTTGGTCTATTTTGGGTACAAGTCCTTCATTAGATATTTGTTTTGCAAAGATTTTTCTCCCAGTCTATGGCTGCTTTTCATTCTTTTAAGAGGGTCTTCTGTAGGGCAGAAATTTTAAGTTCCAATGAAGTCCAACTTGAGTTCCATTTTGGACTTAAGTTCCAATATGGTGGTGTATCTTATATTTGGTGTTGTGTCTAAAAAGTCATTACCAAATGCAAGGTCATTAGATTGTCTCCTATGTTATTTTCTAGAAGTTTTAAACTTCACATTTTACATATATATCCATGATTCATTTTGAGTTAGTTTTTGTGAGAGATGTAAGATCTATGTTTAGATTAGTTTTTCTGTACATGAATGTCCACTTGTTCCAGCACCATTTATGGAAAACATTATTCTTTTTCCATTGAATTCTCTTTGTTCCTTTGAGGAAGAATGGTTGACTGCATTTGTATAGGTATATTTTTGTGTGGGTATATTTTACTCTGTATTCTATTCCACCAGTCTATTTGTCTTTTCTTTCACTAGTACTCTACTCCCTTGAAGACTGTAGTTTTATCCCAAGTCTTTAATTCAAATCTTGTCAGTCATTTGACTTTGTTTTTCTTCAACATTGGGTTGGTCATTCTGGGCCATATAAACTTTGGAATCAGGTTGTCAATATCCACAAAATAATATACTGGGATTTTGATTGGAATTGCATTTGAATGCATAGATGAAATTGGGTAGAACTGATTTAATCCCGAGTCTTCGTATCCATGGACATGGAATAGCTCTCCATTTATTTAGATGTCCCTTGATTTCTTTGATGAAAATTTTCTTGTTTTCCTCACATAGATCCTTTACATATTATTAGATTTATACCTAAGTCTCTCTCTCTCTTGATACTGTTTATGGTGTTGCTTCTAATTTCAAATTCCAATTGTTCATTGCTGATATCCAGGAAAACAATTGGCTTCTGTATATTGGTCCACATTTCAAATGTTTTCTTTGGCTTTTCCTTCTTTGCTGCCTTCTGTGCCTTGAAAGAGAGGAAGGAACTCAGGATTTGAAGAAATATATCGAATTATTTATTTATTTATTTTAAAAAGATTTTATTTATTTGGGAGAATGAGCAGGTGGGGGTGGGTGGATGGGAGGAAGATGGAGAGGGAGAAGCAGGCTCCTGGCTGAGCAGTGAGCCCAATGTAGGACTCCATCCCAGAACCCTGGGATCATAACCTGAGCCGAAGGAAGATGCTTAACCCACTGAGCCACCCAGGTGCCCCAGACTTTATTTTTAAAGAGTAGATTTTGGTTTACAGAAACTTGGACACAGTACAGAGGGTTGTGTAAGTCCCTTCTGCCCCTCTGCAGTTTCCCATATTATTAGCATATTGCATTAGTGTGGTATAATTTTCTATTTTAAATTTAACACAGCAAGGAGGTATGGAGTGCTTTTAGGCACACAAAAGAAAATGTTTCCTGCCCTCATGGAGTTTATAGTCTTACTGGAAACGCAGGACAAAATACTTCCATATGAGTGCCTCGTATACAATGTATGCTTCTTTAGTGAAAGAGAGAAATTAGAGAGCTAGCTCTCCATAGATGAGGGGAGATGTAGGAAGGGCCTGGAAGGATAATAGGATTTGGATGGGTGGAGGTAGCTTGCAGGCAAAGTGCAAGCAGAAGGAATGGCATCTACAAGGATGCAGAGGTGTAAAATGACCTCAAAGAATATCAGTGTGAGTAATCAGAACTTAATAAAGTGCTTAGAGGTGAGTTTCTTTTTTTTTTTAAAGATTCTTTTTATTTTCAATTTTTTAAATTTATTTATGATAGTCACACACACACAGAGAGAGAGGCAGAGACACAGGCAGAGGGAGAAGCAGGCCCCATGCACCAGGAGCCCGATGTGGGATTCAATCCCGGGTCTCCAGGATCGCGCCCTGGGCCAAAGGCATGCGCCAAACTGCTGCGCCACCCAGGGATCCCCTAGAGGTGAGTTTCTAAGCAGATCCTTTGGGTCCAGTTCTTTTACGAACATTGGGTTTTTGGTTTCACATATACCTCAAGGCAGATATCCTGAATAATTTGTTTCTTTGAATACAAATTACAGGTTAATGCCAGGAAGTTTTTCTAAAGAGAAGTTTTCCCCTTCTAGGGAGAAACAACCAAATGAGGCTGCAGGTTTTTCTTTTGCTCCAAGAGTAGAATCTCACATACAAGCACATCAGGAAAAAAGCAACCTATTTGGGAAGTCAAAAATAGTGATGCAGATGCCAAGGGAAGTTCCCTGAGTTTCCCCAGGCCCCTTACTGGCTGGCTGTGTTGAACTCACTCTCTTTGAAGAACTCAGGCATTACTGGGGGGTAGGGGAACCCTGTGGGGTCTCTCAGGAGGGAGGAAAGCAATGAGGGAATTGTATGGAATTCCAAAGCTTTAATCTCTTCTCACAACTTAGGGAAGAGCAAAGAGGGCATTAAATGCCCTAATTTATTTTTTCTTGGTCTGACTTAACTTACTTCATGAGGCCTCCCTAGAGTTACATGTAATTGCTTATTCAGGTCACCAGTAATGGCTCTGCAGGGATTCAAGGAAGTTTTCGTAGTGAAAGGCCACATTCATATTCACAACTCCAGTCATACCTTCTCCACAGACATTACCTTCCTCCATAACTTCTCTCTGCATCCAATTTTTTCCACCCCCATCCCCACCCCCCACTCTGAGTATAGCCACCCACCTGACTATCAGGACAGCCACCTAGCAGATCTCCTTGACTATAGAGTCCCTCTCATAGTGACTTGGTGTCAAAACCTCAGATCCATTCTTTTCCTTCCCAAAGGCTCATTCATTCTTTCTCTAAAGCATACCTTCCTTCCCAACCCCACCTTATCCCAGGACCCCAGCACTTTACCTCTAACTGTCCCAAATATTTTGCATCAAACATAGGCTCTTTGGTCTGGATCTTAAGATGTTCCAATTAAAAACTTACAAGATGGGGATCCCTGGGTGGCTCAGTGGTTTGGCGCCTGCCTTTGGCCCAGGGTGTGATCCTGGAGTCCCGGGATAGAGTCCCGCTTCGGGCTCTGGCATGGAGCCTGCTTCTCTCCTTCCTCCTGTGTCTCTGCCTCTCTCTCTCTCTATATATCTATCTATCATGAATAAATAAATAAATAAATCTTAAAAAAAAAAACCTTACAAGACTATCCATGTGTTGCTCCTGTCTTGGGTCCACTGCCACTCATGTTTATCCATCTGCCTAGTGTTTTTCTCTTCTTTCTTGCCATTTTAAGCAAATAAAATAAGCACATATCCAGCTAACTTTGAATTTCAGGTAGACAATAATTTAAAAAATTTTTGGTACAGGGGCACTGGGTGGCTCAATTGATTAAGCACCTGCCTTTGGCTCAGGTCATGATCTCAGGGTCCTGGGATCAAGCCCCATGTTGGGCTCCCTGCTCAGTTCGGATTCTGCTTCTACCTCTCCCTCTGCCTCTCACCCCAGCTCATGCTTTCTCTCTCTCTCTCTCTTTTTCTCAAAAAAATAAATAAAATCTTAAAAAAATATTTTGGTACAGACTTATACTAAAAAATCACTTGTTATCTGAAATTCAAATTTAATTGGGCAGTATATATTTTATGTGTTAACCTTACCATAATGGAAACTTTTCTTAATGATCCAGTTATTCCTTATCTGATATTTTTTTAGTTCCTAAAATTCCTAATGGAGCCTTTCATTATATGCTATCTTATAATTATTGATTATGCAAGCAGTATTAACACTTATTGAGCAATGATTCAGCATCAGGCACTGTGCTTAGTTCTTTTTATACAATAGCTTATTGAATTCTTACAAGAAATATGTGATTAGGTGGGTCCTACCATGATACCAATTTTATAAATGAGGAAGCTGAGTCTTTGAGAGGTTACTTTATTTGTTCAAGGTCCCAAAGCTAATTAAATTTGAACTTTGATCTGTCTGTAGGGTGACCAACTTGTTCTGGCATCTCTGGCACTGCCCTGGCTTTTAAAAATGAAAGTGCCATATCCCAGAAACCCTTTCAGTTCCATATAGTCAACCCTATATGCTTGACTTTAAAGTCTGGAATTTTACCTAGCTTCCCATATTTTTGAGTTTTAATTTCTTTCCTCTCAGGTTAGAAAGTCCCCAAAGACAGGGTGATATCTAATGGTATTTATAGACACTAAGAATTATTTAGTAAGTGCTTGACAAATGAGGACCAGAAGGTCCCCTCAGAGGCCACGCCTCTTTTCTTGAGCCTCTTCAGATTGCAAGAACTGTGGACTGTGCTTGAGGGTGGCTAATTTTAGATGCAGCTGAGACCTGAGCATGACCAGTGGCCTTTGCAATAGAGGCACAAAAGTGATCATGATGCCACTGGCCTTTGCTTACAAAGATATTAGGCTATTGTTACCAGCAAGATTGCCTCTAAATTAGTGAAAATGCAGCTCCTTGGAGGTGTGTGGTGCCTCTCTTTACAAGCTGAACCTTGAGAGACTCCCTGCTTTGAAGTCTGAGTTAAAGCTTAGATGAGGCTGGAGAAACAGAAATCACAGTGCCAAGAAAAGTGGAGTACAATAGGGTGGGTAGCAAGTCCATCAGCACCTTGCTGGATGGACAGCACCCAAGGACGCAAAGTGGCTGTTTTTTTCCTGGGACTGTGCTTTTTTGTTCAATGCACGCATATCCAAAAGATTATTATGTCATTACATCATTATATAATAACTGAGTGGTTAAAATGGTGATATGTAGCTGTTACTATTATGTTGCAAAGTGGTTAATGGGGTGCAATGGGAAAGGCGGAAACGATAAATTTCCATCCCCCAAAGACATCTGTATAACTTGTCTCCACTTCGTTTTGAATGCAGGTCATTACTGTGCATACATTACACTAAGTTAAATTAAGCTGTCTGTGGAGATATCATTTGTAAAAATAATTTGCTATTTAAAAGAACTAGTTAAATTGAATTCATAAAGGCTAACACTCTTAAGCCAACTTTATTTTTAGTTGCTAAATTTCACTTCGAAATGCTTGAATTTTTAAGTATGCTTTTGTTTTAGCCTTTTTATTAAGAGAGAATAACAGATATGGGAGATAAAGGTTAGATAGGAGTTTCTATTTTGAACACTGCTGACAGGTTCTATGGAGTTTTTCCCTCATTCTCACAACAGTCTCTTAGCCTCCTGTGTGACACTCGAGACCATTCTTGATCTAGCTTCAATCTCCCTTTCCAGTTCATCTTCTACTGGTCTATACCACAGGCTCTGTGCCAGCTAGACTCTTTACTATCTTTCAAATGTATAGTTAGCTTTTCTGCTTCTAATCCTTTCTCTTGCAAAGGTTCATGCTGAAGAGTTTAATCTCTTGAACTAGACTGCCTGGGTTCAAATCCTGATTCTGCAGTTTACTCTGATATATTTTTTAAAGATTTATTTATTTATTTGAGAGAGAGAGAGAGAGAGAGAGAGAGAGTAGGGGGAGGTGGGGAGAAGCAGAGGGAGAGAGAGAGAACCTTAATCAGACTGAGCCCCATGTGGGGCTCCCTCTCACAACCCTGAGATCAGGAATCAGCGATCACAACCTGAACAGAAACCAAGATATTTCTCTTTAGGAGTAAAATAATTCATGAAAGTGCTTAGAACAATGCACAGCACTATTAAACCCTCAGTAAATGCTAGCTCCTCATTTATATAACTGGAGCTCATAATACTCCCTACTTAACTCAAAGTATATCTCTTCCTTAAGGCCTTGCTTGATCACCCCATCTAGCAATGTGTTCTTCCACTTGGGAAATCCCTAATACTAACAGTGTTTCTTTGGCAGGTTGTTGATGTTCTTTTCTCATGCTCATGTTTCATGGCCACATGCTATAGTTTTCACCTAGGTATTTACTGAGCTCCCTTGGCGTCAGGCCTTGTATGCATGACACTTAGACAAAGTTTTTTTTTTTTTTTTTTTTAAGATTTTATTTATTTTAGAGAGAGAGCGCATATGAGTGCGGGGAGGGGCAGAGGGCAAGAATCTCAAGCATATTACCTGAGATCATGACCTGAGCCACCCAGGGGCCCTGGAGGCAGGTATTCTTTTTTTATTTTTATTTTTTTTAAGATTTTATTTATTTCTTCATGAGAGACACACAGAGAAGCAGAGACATAGGCAGAGGGAGCAGTGAGCCTGATGTAGGACTTGATCCCAGGACCCCAGGATCATGACTTGAGCCAAAAGCAGATGCTCAACCACTGAACCACCCAGGCATCTCAAGGAAGGTATTTTTGATCTCACTTGACAAAGGAGCAAACTAAGGCTTACTCAAGGCTGGACATGATTGCCGCCTCAACTCTCTTTCTCTTATCCTAAAAAACATGGGGTGAGTCTTATACTGTGGTAGAGTCTATACTTCCATTCAGCTGGGAGGCATTCAGTTTATTTCTGGTGATTTGATGGACAATATGCAATTTGGTTGCCTAAGTGTCATTCAGTGCTTATGGTTTTGATTATTTTGATGATAATAATGGTATTGCACAAGATTTTTTGACGGGCCCTAAAAAGATAGACTGTAACTTATTCTTCTTGGGTTGAACCCCATGAGAATCTAAAAATACAAATCACATTTATTTTTGCCTTAACTGTTCCCTGCTGTTGCAAATATGGTTAGATGAGGAATGTCAGAACCCATCTTATTATCAATGCAGGTTTTGTCACAAAGGAGACTTTCTCATGATTCAGTACCAGCTAATTGGTCTGCCAATGGCTTTCTTTGTTAGGTAAGTCATTTGCTCCATTGTTGACATGATGCAAACTGTTCTCTACCCAAGGGGGAAGCTCCAGTGGGTCTGACATTCTTTCAACCCTTAATCAAGATGCTATTAAGCAGCTGACGGCTTACAGTGAACAGGGATGAAACTGTATTGGTTTTGTAAGCAGCTGGTGGAAAGAACTTGATGGAGCTTTGGTGATGTATGAATGCTTCCTATTTTAGAGTGTGTGCATGCACGTGATGCACAGGCAACTTCTGTGATTTCTAAACTCCTTGGACATAATAGTTATATCTTTACTGAGACAGAAATCTTAAAGAATCAGGCCCTTCTATCAACAAATACTTCTTGAATTTGTATTATGTGCTAAGTATTGTTCTAGGTACTGAGGATACAGCACTGACAGAAATAAACTAAAATTCCTGCCCTCTAAAGCTTTCTCTCTTGAAGCTTTTTATTATGGAAAAAATTTCAAATTTATGCAAAAGAAGAAAGAATAATATACCCATCATTCAGCTTTAATAATGATCAATATTTTGTCATTCTTGTTTCATTTTTCCCTCCCACCATACACATACTTTTTAAATTGAATAAATTTGACATGTAACATTGTGTTAGGTTGTATACTGTATTATTTTGATACATTTATATATTATAATATGATTGCCAATGTAATGATATTTGTCACATTACATACTTACAGACAATATTATTGTCTATATTTATTACATTGCATATTAGAACTCTAAGACTTATTTATTATTCATTGTAAGTTTGTGTCTTTAAACACCATCACTCTTATTCCCCCACTCTACCCCTGGTAGTCTCTAATTTTTATAGTTTTAACTTTTTTAGATTCTACATAAAACTGATATTATACAGCATTTGTCTTTTTCTTTTTGACTGACTTTGTGTAATTGCTCAAAGTCCATCCATGTTGTTGCAAAGGGGAGGATATCCTTCTTCATGCCTGTATAATATTCCATTGTGTATATGTATCACACCTTTTTTTATCCATTCATCCACTGATGGGCATTTGGGTTGTTACCATCCTGTGGCTATTGAGAATAATGCTACAAAAAACATGGATGTGCAGATATCTTGTTGAACTCCTGTTTTCATTTTCTTTGGATAAACCCAGAAGTAGAATTGCTGGATTGTATAGTAAACCTATTTAAAATTTTTTGAGGAAACTCTATATTGTTTTCCATACTATTTGGACTAATTTGCTTTTCCATGACATGCTTATTTTTAATGGGCCACTTTAAAGCAAATCCTGGACATTAAACATTTAAAATTTTTTAAAAAGATTTATTTATTTATTCATGAGAGACACACACACACACACACAGAGAGAGAGAGAGAGAGACAGAGGCACAGGCACAGGCAGAGGGAGAAGCAGGCTTTATGTAGGGAGCCTGACGTGGGACTCGATCCTGGGTCTCCAGGATCAGGCCCTGGGCTGAAGGCAGCGTAAACTGCTGAGCCACCCAGGCTGCCCCTTAAACATTTTATCATAAATACTTCAGTATGAATCTCTAACAGATAAGGACTTCTTAATAAAAACATGATCACAATATTATTTTTATACCTAAAGGAATTAACAAGAATTTCTTGATATAATTTAATGTTCAGTTCAGGTTAATTTTCTCCCAATTCTCTCAAGAATTTTTTAAGATTTTATTTATTTATTTATTCATGAGAGACACAGAGAGAGAGGCAGAGACATAGGCAGAAGCAGGCTCCCTGCCGGGGCGGGGGGGCGGGGGGGGGGCGGAGGCAGCAGGGGGAGCCTGATGCGGGACTCAATCCCAGGACCCCGGGATCATGATCTGAGCCAAAGGCAGATGCTCAACCACTGAGCCACCCAGGTGCCCCTCTCAAGAATTTTTTTTACATTTTGTTGCATTCTGATCCAAATGCTCTACACATTATAGGTTGTGGATAGAGCTCTTTATCTCTTTTGATCTATACCAGTTTCCCTTAGTTACTTTTTGATTGTAGGAATAGGTTATTTGCCCTGTAGAAGTTCCTACGTTTTGGATTTGGCTTATCGTATCCTCATGGTGTTGTTTATGATATTCCTTTATGCTTCACATTTTCTATAAAATGATATTTATATCTAGAGGCTTGGTTAAAGTATGTTTCAATGGGGGGGCTGGGGACATTGGAACTAACATCTTAGCGGACACTGTCTTCATGCCATTACTGTGTGTCAGAGATGGTTCTGGAAGTGTCTTGGTGGCCCAAACTTTGAGCAGCCAGTGTGAAAAATTTAGTTCTTGGACTGACAGTTTTCATACTGATGCCATGAAGCACTCCCTTTGTCCTTCTTCCTTTATGTTGGCCCATAAGGAAGACTTTTTAAAAATGTGGTTGTGTCATGTGGTGTTTGGGAGTGGCATCAACTGGAGGACCTGCTTCAGGAATGAGTCGAGTTTGAAACCCTCACTTGTTAGTGTCTTTTGGGGAATTAGATTAACAAGAGACTCTACATTAGGCCAGTTGAGTTAGAATATATGAGGGAGTCTCTAGGGTTTATTTTGTGAAAGATATTCAGGACATTCAAACATGCAACTGGGAATGAGAACATGGATTCAGATAATAAGGCTTGTCCCCACCTGAAGCTCTGAGAAAGAAAAAGAGCTGGGTCAGAGGGAAGTGACCCTGGGTCACAGCAGTAGGAACTTCCTGGAGTCTCTGGTGACTATTGATTTATAAGGACTTCAGTGGTATTGATAAATTTCTTCATCAGTAAATGATGTCAGGGGTAGGGACATCTTGGCATCTCAGTGGGTTAAGCATCTGCCTTCTGTCCAGGTCATGATTCTGGGGTCCTGGGATCGAGCCTGGCATTGGGTTCCCTCTTAGCAGACAGTTGGCTTCTCCCTGTCCCTCTGCAGCTCCCTTGCTTGTGCTCTCTCGTGCTCTCAGATAAATAATAAACAAAAATCCTTAAAAATATATAAATAAATAAAAAGAAATGATGTCATGAGCTTTTTAAAAAAAATGGGGGATGGGACTTGGTTTGGGAAATCCAGAACTATGAAGGGAAGGAAGATGACTCCAGTGAGCAAACAGAAGAATCAAGCTGTCATTTACTGACACGGAAAGGTTGTGGGGAAGGGTTCTATTCTAAACATGCTATATTTGAGATGCTTATGATACGCTACAGATTAGATGTGGAATAGGCAGTTGGATACATGTCTGACGTTCAGGGCTAGAGATAGAAATTTTGGAATCATCAAAATAGACACGGCATTTAAAGCCATGGATTGGATGAGATCATCTAGTAAATGAGAGAATGGCTTCCTGGAAGTCACCTGAAGAAGGTTACAAACAGGGCACCTGGGTGGCTCAGTCAGCTAAGTGTCCGACTCTTGGTTTCCACTCAGGTCATGATCTCAGGGTTGTGAGATTGAGCCCTGCATTGTGTTGGGCTCTGTGTTCAGCAAGAAGTCTGCTTCTCCCTCTCCCTCTACCCCTCCTCCTGCTTGAGCTCTCTCTCTAAAATAAATAAATGAATCTTTATTATTTTTTAAAAAAGATTTTGTTTATTTATTCATGAGAGACAGACACATAGGCAGAGGGAGAAATGGATTCCCTGCGGGGAGCCTGATGCAGGACTCGATCCCAGGATTCCGGGATCATGACCTGAGCCGAAGGCAGATGTTCAACCACTGAGTCACCCAGGTGCCCCAATAAATGAATCTTAAAAAAAAAAAAAAAAAAACCAGAAGATTGCAGTTTTTCTGAGGCATACATATCTCTAGATTGCTGAGTCATAAGGCATGCTGATACTTTTTTTTCTGTAAATACTGCCAGATTGCTCTATGGACTGTATTTACCAGTTTAAATTCCCATCAACGGTGCAGGATGATTCCCATTTCCCCATATTTTTGCTAATATTTGGGATTATTTTACTAATTTTTGCCAGACGGATGGGTGAAGCAGGGGTTGTTGGAACTGGCTCATGAGAGCAGACTGGACACATTTCTTCTGAACTTCTTGTTCAATGGCCTCATGCTGGTAGCATGGAATCAGGAGGGGTGAGAGTTTTTGCACTGTGGAAGTTGGTAAACACTAAAAATTAGCACTGCCCCATCCCCTACCCTGAGAGTGGTTTTTTTCAATATAGCAGCATCCCAGTGGCTATAGGTAGTACCATACTGTTTGCATTTCTATTCTCTCTGGGTTTGGGCATCTCTCCTATGCTTGTCTGCTATTCCAGCTCTTCCTCTGTGAACTGCCAATTTCTATCCTTTTCTCATTTTTAGATTGGATTTTCTGACTTTTTTGTTGACTTGCAAAAGTTCCATTACATATTTCAGAGTTAATCCCTAGCTGCTTTTGAACGTATCATATATCTTCTTCCAAATTGTCAGCTGCTGTTAACTTTTTCTTTTTTTTTTTTTTTTTTGCTGTTAACTTTTTCTATGGTATTCTTCACAGGAGAAAAGCCTTAATTGTGATGTAGTCAAATCTCCCAGCCTTTTGTTTTAAGGTTTGGGCTTTTGCAGTCTTGTATTTTTTTTAAAGATTTATTTATTTACTTATTTGAGAGAGAGAGAGAGAGAGAGAGAGAGCAGAGGGAGAAGTAGACTTCCTGCTGAGCAGGGAGCCCAACACAGGACTTGATCCCAGGACCCTGAGATCAAGACCTGAGCCAGAGGCAGACACTTAACCAACTGAGCCATGGAGGTGCCCCATGCAGTCTTGTTTTATGAAGTAAATCTCTACCCTATACTCATAAAGATATTCACCTACATTTTCTTTTCTTCGTTTCAAATGTAGGCTCTTAATTCACCTGGAGTTTACCTTTGCATATGGTGCACATATAACTAAGCCAGTTTCCACAACATTTTCTAAATAATGTATGTTTTTCTCATTGATGTGTGGTACTACATTTATATGTTGAGGTCTCATGGGTCTGCCTTTGGGTTCTCTATTTCACTGTTCTATTTGTTCCTGTACTAGGACCACATTATTTTTTATCACTATGTGGTACTAACAATATTTGGCAGGGCAGGTTTCCTCTTTCCTCTTTTTGTTGCTTTTCAAAACTGACTTAATTAACTATTAAACACTTTATTTTTTCCTTATATATTTTATACATTTATTGAACTTCCATAAAATCTGAGTTCCCGTTGGAATTTTGGTTTATGTAACACTGAATTTAGAAATTAAATGGATTTTTACCTCAAGACGTCCTATCCATGGCATATCTTCACTTATTCAAACTTCTTTTACATCCTTATAATTTTAACATTTTCTCCATAAAGTTCTTGCAAGCTGTCAGGTTAATTCCTGGATATTATGCTTTAGAGTTTTATTGCCATTGTGAATCTTATTGTCTATTGCATTTCCTGGTTGCTTACTGCTGACGTAGAGGAAACTACTTTTAGCAATTGATCTTGTATTTGGCAACCTTAGTGAACTCACATATTACTTCTAATAGTTGAGTTTGTTAGCTTTTCTATGCTGATGATCATATCTGCAAATATAAAGATTTTAGGGGCTCTACCCAGTGTTCTGATATTTTGCATTTAACTACTTCTGCTAGTCGGGCTCCAATTTGACACCCCAGTTCTGATAGCTGAATGTCTTTTGTGGTCTTCATGCCGTGTATGACCAGATTCTGGAAACTGAGTCCTTGTTTTCTTCTCCTGTGAATGATATAGTATCCTGCCTGATATCTCAGTCCACATAAGCGCAGTGACTCGGTCTTCTTTTTGCCTATGTCTCCAACTCTTCTCATGGCTTGGGTCCTGTTAGCTGCTGAGAAGCCTTTTTGATGCTGACTTTCTGTCGGTCTGAATTTCTGAATGATTCATGCTGTTTCAAACAGCGTTTCTGAGTCCTGAATGCCCAAAAGGACATGCTGTGCAGGTAATACAAAATAGGGGATCAATACAGGACTTTATATCAGACAGAATTAGGTTTGAATCTTTTCCCACCCCAGGGTACATTGAGCAAGTTCACAACCTCCTGGAGTCTGCTTCTTCTTTTGTAAAGTGAATGCAAATAAAATCCCATAGGTAAAGGGCCATGTAGTAGTCAATCAGTAATGCTCCTTATCCGCATTGGTGCTGATCATCAATGCTGATCACCTCCTGGGACTGGTGGTTTATGCTTCATTGTCTAGGAACATTGCCATGCCTTCAGATATAATTGTGCCTTAGTAGGCCCAGCTGGACCATATCCCCATGTGCCTTCTCATCCCAACAGATGGTTCAAGTTCCAGGTTCTGGTCCTATATCACTGCCCGGTCCAACTCTTGTTAAATGAGCAATACCTGCTCATACCCGTGTGAGCCCATGGGGTATTCTCAGAGGCATTACCCCATAAACCACCTTGATGATGGTTTATGGTGTAAATTCAGTTTTTTGGATAAAGGCAACCAGGTGAGTAGGAGACTCTCTGCCCAGTGGCTTGGTATCCTGGGAAATTACCTCTCTACTATTTTGTATTTGGGTGTAGCAGAAAAAGCTAGTAACTTGGCTGGTTCTTTTTTTTTTTTAATTTTTTCTTATTTATTTATGATAGTCACACAGAGAGATAGAGAGAGACAGAGAAACAGGCAGAGAGAGAAGCAGGCTCCATGCACTGGGAGCCCGACATGGGATCCGATCCTGGGTCTCCAGGATCGCACCCTGGGCCAAATGCAGGCGCTAAACCGCTGCGCCACCCAGGGATCCCAACTTGGCTGGTTCTAACAGCAGTTAAAAACAACTCACCTATCCACACCCTGTCACCTGTTAATGGTGGTATCTCAGAGGGATAATTTAAATCAGCAATAAAAGTGAACTGTATACCTCTAGAAACTTCACCAATAGTATCTTCTATTACATACAGACCTTTAGGGTTTTTTGTGGCTCACTGACAATAGGACTCATTTACAGTTGCTGAAAGCCAACTAAAGGTAGATTGCATTTCTTCTTCTAACCAGTTAAAGAGGTGGTGGGGCCAGACAAGAACAGCAAGATGAGAGCAGGGAGAGGGAGGTGGAACTGCCAAAGAGAGGAAGCATCTGTGTCACATTATGATCCCCAAGAGTGCATGAAGATGCTGAACTTGCAGGGACAGTGGAGCTGGCTGCTGACCAGGGACTCTGTGGGATGATCATGGTGTTTAAATATTGCAAAAGTTCTACAGATTTCAGTTGACAGTATGCTCCACCTGATTGAACAATGTAATGTGACTGCTGCAAACAACTATTTTGATATTTTGGGCTATGCTAATAGAAGCACAGGACCTAGAAAGAGGTGAAAGTTTCTATCCTCTGCATGCAACAGACAGTCTTGTTCATTTGTGAACTCTAGACAAGCTGGGGTGCATCCATAAAGAGTCCTTTAACATGCTGGTGAGTGGGATCTTGATCATGTCTTATAAGGAGCAGTCTAAGACACAGAGAATGCTTGTCCTGGATACCTTGGTTTGGAGCCAGACATGATCTGGAGATCCCCAGGTTAGAAACTCAGTAAGGAGGAGATGCAGAGAGCTGGATTTAGCTCAAGGTAGGAACGACTTGTCGACAATGATGATCGACGATAAAATGCTTTCAAAGGAAGCGAGTTCCTGGTTACAGGGAGCATTCAACTATAGTCATTTGATGAAATGATGTTGTAAGGGAGACCCAAGGAACTGGAAGGGGGCCTTGTGTAGTCCCTGGAATCAGTGATTTTAACAGGAAATGATGCTCTGGTGTGCCCCCAGCACTTAGCTTTGCTCCTGCAGAGACACAGACATTATTTCATTCAATATCTGCTATTGCCAGGCACTGTGCTTGGTGAACACAGAAGTACAGTGTAGTAATCTGTATATCAGAGCCAGAACAAGAAGGCCTCAGAGAGAGTTGCTACGGTGTAACACTAGTGATTCATTGTTATAAAACTCAGTCGGGAGGAAACAATGGACTCATTAAGTTCCTTCATTAAGGGGACTCATTAAGTGTCAAGTAACACCTTCCCTTCACTTAGAGGACAGAGAACCAGGATGTCAGCATTTATGTCTGTTTGTTGTCACAGTGTCATCATCACCTTCTGGCTCTTGGGGGATGGAGACAGGGACCAAGAGAGAAGAAGGTGAAAAATGAACAAAGCAGTAGGGGAAATAAAGTTCTGGGATGACTGCTTGATCCCCTCTTCTGCCTGTACACTGACACCTTTGGGTGGAATTATTCAGCCTGGGTATATACTATCGACTAGGCATTTTATGGTTTAAGACCCCCAAACAGGTTAATTGGCCGATGGACTTACTCTGGGACAAGCACCGGCTGAGACCCAGGGAAGCCCGAGCAGGTAAAACGCCAGCCGCGCCCTGGGGAAGTCCGCGGGGCCTCCGCAGCCGCAGGGCCTAGCCAGGGGCTCTCCGGGAGGAGGCCGAGAGCGCGCCCCGGGCTGCGGCCCCCAACCTCCTCGCAGCCCGGGGCGCCGCGGGGTTGCTCCCAGAGCCTCCCTCCAGCTCGGGGGAAGTACCGGGGCGTCACTACCTCCACGCAGGCTTAACCCCTAGCCGATCCTGATCCGGAGGCCCAACCTTGCGTGGGCCCGGGGGCGCAGGCGGGAGGCGCGCGAGTGCCGACCGTCCCGGCGCGTGCGCGGGGCTGGGGCCGAGGCTTGCGCGCGGCCGGGCTCCTGCACTGCGCGCGCGCCGACCCCGCGTGGGGCCCGGCCCGGCGCGCGCGGAGGCGGCGGGCGGGAGGGGCCGGGCGAGGCGGAGGAGCGGCGCGGCGGGAGCTCGGCGGGAGCTCGGCGGCCGCTGGACACGGTCGCTGGACACGGTCGCGGCGCGGGGCAGCGCGCCTCTCGGCCTGGCCTCCGCGCCTCTGCGCTCGCCGCCGGCCGTCCCGACAGGACCGAGGAGCAGGTGCGGCGGGAGCGCGCGGGGCTCGGGGCCGGCCGGCGCGGGGGAGGGGCGCGGGCGCCCGAGGGGGGCTGGCTGCGCGCGGAGGCCGGGGCCGCGGGCTCCCAAAGGCCTCCCTGGGGCGGCGCGGCCCACCCTCGGGGACGTGCGCTGCCCCCTCCGCCGCTCGCGGGCGGCTTAACTTTCGGAGGAAGCAGGTGCGGCGCGGCGTCGGGGCTGCGGCCCCCGCTCTGCCCTGGCACGTGGGGGGGGGGTGCCACCTCTCCGCCGCCCTGGCACCTGGGGGGGGGGGGTGCGACCCGCGGCCCCCTGGCACCTGGGGGGGGGGTGTGTGACCCGCGGCCCCCCTGGCACCTGGGGGGTGCCTCCTCTCCGCCGCCCTGGCACCTGGGGGGGGGTGCGACCCGCGGCCCCCTGGCACCTGGGGGTGTGTGTGTGACCCGCGGCCCCCCCTGGCACCCGGCCGGCACCTGGCACCTGGGGGGGTGCCCCACGCGCCCCTGCGCTGCGCGCGCTGCGCCGCCCTTGCTCGTCCCGGGGCGAGCCTCCGCACACCCCTCGTGCCTCCCCCTTGCTTCCGAAATTGTTTGAGACCTTTTGGGTTTCTTAACGTGCCAGGGGGAACGCGACGCTGAACCAGATGACTTTGCTTCCCGGCATTTGCCGTAGTCCGGCGATTGCTTAATTCCAGATCGTGGGAATTGGGAAGGGAAGTTGGGGGCGGCGGGGGTGGGGGGGGACACTTGGCGCCCAGACCTGCCCTAAACACACGTGGTTTTAGACCCTCATCCTTGTAGATTAGATTGATGGGTTTATAACGTCAGCTTTCTTTTAGATGTCAGCTTGTTCATTCACCCAGAGACTAGAGAGGCAGTTTGGATTTAAACTCGGAGACAATGTTTTGATATGTATCAGAGGATGGTATTCTCATGGGTTACTAACTTACTCCGTGTTCCCAGCTAAGCTGTGCTTTATCAGTTTGTAGCAACATCATAGTATCAATCGGTGCCCTTGAAATATTTCAATAAAGAAACATCCCCCAATTGTACTTCATTTTCACACTGGCGTTTGTCACTTAATGAGTCTTCTGCAAAATTTAAAGCAAGTTCGTCTAAATGGCGGAAGATCAGGTGGTGTGGGACGTGGAGCAACTATGGATAGAAAGCAGAGAGCTGTAAATGGTAGAAGTCTAGCTTTCTACATTTTTATTATGGGGAACCCTCCCGGTTCTATCTCATTTTGCTAACGTTGATGCGCATTGTTAATACTTTCCTTTGATAATGGAATACGTGTGCTGTAAGATTAGATCTTGATGTGTAAGGCATATTTTTATCTCAATTTTATAGAAGATTTAGCAAGTGGTATATTATTTGTAGTATTTATTTCGAATATTTCAGATTTACCGGGTACAGTTTTCACTAGCAGGCCTTTTAAAAAAAGTGATATTTATATGGTGTCTTTCATTGTTTATAATGACTCTATAATTGAAACATGCACTAGTGATCTTTATGTTAAAGAATCAACTCTCTCTGTTTAAACCTACAAGTATCTGGTGACTTGTAGGCTTATGGTTCCCTTGTTAATTATGTATAATTAACTGTGCTGCTGTTGGCTTGCTTTGTTTGTTAACCTTTGTTTCTTGTTTATTTTCTCATCCGGAGTTTGAACAGCACTGTTTTCTTTCAGTGATATTCAGTAGAACTTTCTGCAAGGAGGGAAGTATTTCTGCACTGTTTCAGCAGGGTAGCCACTAGCCCTGTGTGGCTTTTGAGTACTTGTATGGGGTAGAAAAATGGAGGAACTTATTATTTTGTTTTTTTTTTAAGTTTAATGTAAATAGCCAGATGTGGCTGGTAGCTACCTGCTTGGACAGTGCAGATATAAACTCTTCTCTTAGTCCTTCAGGAAGCTTTCACTGGGCTTCTTGAACCTAGCACTTGTTACAACTATACAGTAATTACAGTTTTCTTATAGGAATCCTATACTAGGCCCCAATCCATGTGAGGACAAGGGCATACCATTGCTATACCTAGCCTAGGAGTTAGTATTTGTTGAGTGACTTAATGAATTTCTTGAGGGCAGGTGTCTTTTATAATCTTTCTAGAGCCAACTAAGCATCAAATACTGTAAATATCTGTTTAGTGATTGAATAGATGTGTGTACGTAACACATAAATGGGGTAACTGGAGATGTGACATTTTCAGATTTTTTTCTTATCTTTTTTTGAAGTATAATTAACACAGTGTTGTATCAGTTTCAGGTATGCAGTAAAATGACTTAACAATCACTGTATTACTCAGTGCTCATCACGATAAGTGTATTCTTAATATTCTTTATCCCTTTCACTCATCCCCCACTCACGTCCCCTCTAACAACCACTAGTGTTCCCTGTTTTTAAGAGTCCGTCCATCCTTTCTTCCCTCTTTCCTTCCTTCCTTCCTTTGTTTCTTAAATTCAACATATGAGTGGAATCATATGACATTTGTCTTTCTCTGTCTGACTTATTTCACTTAGCATTATACCCTCTAGGCCCATCCATACTGTTGCAAAGGGCAACAATGACTGAGTAATATTCCCCCTCCCCCACCCCCAAACACATCCCACATCTTCCTCATCCATTCATCTATGGATGAGTTGCTCAGGTTGCTACCATATCTTGGCTATTGTACATAATGTTGCAATAAACATAGGGTACATATAGCTTTTTGAATTAATGTTTTCATTTTCTTTGAGTAAATACCCAGTAGTGGAATCACTAGGTCATATTGTAATTCTATTTTAAATTTTTTTCTATTTTTAATTTTTAAAGGATACTTAGAGATATGATTTAAATGCTTATTTTGGTTATAGCACTTTTTCCTGGAATCTAATGAACATAAAGACTCCTGGCAAGATATGATATGAAATTGAATGGAAGGGCCTCATGATTTGAACATGTGTGGATACAGCTTAGATATTCTCTTAGTTGAGTAGCTCAAAGATGCTGCCCTTGAACCATATTCCAAATAAAATTGAGACTTTCTCTTGATTTTAGTGAGGTTCCTTAGTGAGGCCTACTAGCCCTGAACCACTTTGAAGAAGTTAGTGGGCATCTACACTCACCACCATTCTGTGTTAGGGCATGGGCTGGGAAGCCTTAAAAAGTCATATATATTAGAGCCATGTTACAAGTTGCATTTTTTTCAGAGCTGATTTGAGGTATAGAGGAGGGTGGGATTCCTGTATAAAACTTTGATTTATTTGATTCTAGTTTGACTGAGTTTGATAGGATCCTAGGTGTCTTAGATTGTTAGATCCAGAGATTGCTTTCAGTAAGGATCCTAAAACTTTACCAAAGTTTTTAGAGGTGTGCAGTTTTCCTAAGTGGGGCAAAAGGTAGAATGTTTAGTTTTTCTTTTTTAAAGATTTTATTGATTTTTTTCATTAGAGACACAGAGAGGCAGAGACATAGGCAGAGGGAAAAGCAGGTTCCTTGCAGGGAGCCCTATGCAGGACTCGATCCCTGGACCAGGATCACTCCCTGAGCTGAAGGCATACACTCAACCACCCACTGAGGCACCCAGGCATCCCTGTTGAGTTTTTCTTGAAGGAAAGGAAATGGGACTAGGGAAAAATGCATTGGAGACACAAAGTACAAAGAATGTTCAGTACAGTGATCAGGTAATATTGTAGCTTCTCTGGGCTTGAAGTATTTAGCATGTAAAATGAATTTATTATATCTTGTTGAATGAATCATCTTTCTACCTTGAATCTAGGATTTGATTATTAAATATGTGTAAGACACTAATCTAGCTCCTGTGGCAGGTGACAGTTGTGCAATATACAGTTCTTTAAGGATCTCAACAGCCTACACAGAAATGACAGGTGGTCTCAGGATCACTTTCAAAAAACATTTTTGGGTGAGAAACTCTGCTCTTTGAAAGGGAGGTTTTTAAAGGTGGCATCCTCTTGACCAGCTCAGAAAGATAGCCACTTAATATAGGGATTAGGAATATAAAAAACATGACTGAGTTCCAAAGTATGATTGTAGGAGAATTAGGAATATGGGCAATCCGGGTGGCTCAGCAGTTTAGCGCTGCCTTTGGCCCATGGCGTGGTCCTGGAGACCCAGGATTGAGTCCCATGTCGGGCTCCGTGCATGAAGCCTGCTTCTCCCTCTGCCTGTGTCTCTGCCTCTCTCTCTCTGTCTCTGTCTCTTGTGAATAAATAAAATCTAAAAAAAAAAAAAAAAAGGAATATAAAAACATTACTGAATTCCAAAGTGTGATTGTCATCAGATTAATCTTCCTAAAACACAGTTTGAATCAGGAAACTCTCCTTTTAAAAAATCAGGGGTTTCCAGTGCTTATGGAGTTAAGTGGTTTGGTCTTTGTTTTTTAAAGATCTTATTTATTCATGAGAGACGCAGAGAGAGGCAGAGATATAGGCAGATCGAGAAGCAGGCTCCCCATGGGGAGCCTAATGTGGGACTCCATCCCAGGCCCCTGGATTCATGACCTGAGCCAAAGGCAGATGCTCAACCACTGAGCCACCCAGGTGACCTAAGTGGTTTGGTCTTTGATCAAGTGTATAAAATACTCCCAAGTGTAGTTCTAAAAGAAAAGTTACAGCCTTACCACCTACACTGTGCCTTGATGTGCCCAAGTTCCAGCATAGTTCCTTTAACATGCTCTTCTTTTAAATTTCTGCCCTGGTTTTTTGCCCATTCATCTTTTAAGACCCATCTCTGGCAAAGCTTTCTTCACTGTACCATTTCTGATCATCAGGAGCGCCCATGGCAAATGTTCCTTGACCTTCTGTTTTGGAATGTGTCCCATTCTCTCTCACCCTCTATGGTTATTAGTGCTATTTTTATTCACCCTCGTAGATGGTAAGCTACCGAGCAAGCGTGGGCTGTTACTTTTGTATTCTCTCAAGTATCTATCTATCTAGAATATTGTGGTGCCTTGTACATAGTGGTTCTTTAATAGCTATTAAACCTTGTTTCTGTCCCTTGACTTTATCTTTTTTTCTGTGTAAAAAGGTAAGTTTTTAGTAAAGTACTGGGACAGAACCCATGGCAGAAAGCACTGCCTGTGTTCCTCAACTTTGAAGGAAGCTTCATACCGTGTATAGAATATTTTGCCCCAATTCGCTGCCAAGGAAGCAGAGGCCAACAAGTAGAAATCCTGAGTTAACTTTTAGCACTGGGAAGCCATAATATTGAAGAACGGCTGTTTTCAGGATGTGTGTTACTTTTTGGAATTTAAGTATTTGAAGATCACCTTGCTGTGTGGTACTAGTCCCTTGTTATTTTCCTGTTTATGTGGCAGAGTTACTATTAAAATGATTCAAATCATTGAGTGACAAGTAACTTTAGCATCTAGGAGAACCTGAATACCTTTAACATAGTTAACACTGGATTAGCTTCTTTAATATAGAATATGCATGCATCATATAAGCATGCATTTTATGAGAAAAAAAAAAAAAAGAAATCACTTTACCAGTTCCTGCTGGTCTTCAGAAAACACAAGAATCAAGTTGGACAGAAACCAGTTAGCTCAGAGAGGTGACTGTTTCTTCGGAGGAGGGTGGTTATGGTGGGGGTAAAGATGGTTAAGTTAGAGACAGGACTAGTTAACTAAGTCTAATAGAACACACAGTAATACCTAGCATGGCATTATCTGGTGGCATAAGCTATCAGTTAACTATCTTGATTTATTCTTTCTACTAAAATGGCCTAAATTCATTTTTATTTAGTTTTTAATACAGATTTTTGCTTATATTTAAAACAGACACAGAAATTCATAATATTTCAGATTTTAAAGATTTGATACAAAAGAAATTGGATGCTTTTTACCTTTATAGTTCAGTTTTACTAACATTTTCTCCACCTTCTGTGCTGTTTCTATATGAGCTAGGCTGCAGCAGCCCCCTTTAGAGCACATTTAGTCTAAGCTCTCATGTTTTCTGGGAAAAAGAGGTAATATAATTGCTGTGGTTTACAAGGCATGGCCTTCTAACTTCTGCTCGGATAGACTGAATAGGTCTTATACATTGGTAAGAAGTGAACAATGGCAGTAAGCTCTTAGACCCATATTTGTACAAGCTATGTGATTGATTTTTCAGGAAGGTTTTCTGGGATGTCAGAAAATAATGAGAACATCCTAAACTAGATTGTTTTCATGTGATGATGAGCACATGATATGAGCTATTGGATGATAGATAATATAACCTGTGTCAGATCCCATGATAGAGATATAGCTACAAGGAATGTTATATCCCTTTGTTACTGTGAGTAAAGAGAAGTTCATCCATTTAGATTAACTCAGCATTTTTTTTTAAATTTTTATTTATTTATGATAGTCACACACAGAGAGAGAGAGGGGCAGAGACATAGGCAGAGGGAGAAGCAGGCTCCATGCACCGGGAGCCCGACATGGGATTCGATCCTGGGTCTCCAGGATCACGCCCCGGGCCAAAGGCAGGCGCTAAACCACTGCGCCACCCAGGGATCCCTAACTCAGCATTTTAAAAAAGTTTTCATCTATTATTGGGAAATACATAGCTTTTTATGTATTGAGACTTCCCAAGCTTTGAGTAAAAGGATTACGTGTCTGTAAGAGATGTGTCAAGCAACATATATTCTTCAACAACAGTTTGCTGAAAGGAAGTTTTGTTTTCCCCTTCCTCTCTAAAAGAGATTTTTGAAGGTTGAAATTTACAATGTCATTAGATTGGGGTACCTGGCTGGCTCAGTCAGGGGAGCATGCAACAGTTAATCTTGGGGTAAGTTTGAGTCCCATGTTGGATATAGAGATTCCTTTCAAAAATAAGATCTTAAAAAAAGTTAATAGGTTATATATTAAAAGAAAATAGGCCTTTTTTTTTGTGATTGAAGGCAATCATTCTATGTTGCATACAAATATAATAGATACACTTTTTTCTCCCTCTCGTTAAAGGTGGCTTTCTAGAAGATGACCATAGAGGACCTTCCAGATTTTCCAGTAGAAGGAAATTCTTTGATTGGAAGATACCCATTTTTGTTTCCAGGTTCTGAGACACCAGTTGTTTTTTCCATATCTGCAGCACCCATGCCTTCGGACTGTGGTATGTCAGGTAGCAGTGTGTGATTTCCTGTGACCCGGAGACTTGACTTTTGTCTTATAGCATTTGCGTTCATAATTTTTCCTAAAACCCTTTGCCATGGTTTTCATAAAATTGCTAGTTTTCCTTTTTCAAAAATACAATTGCTTATTGCCTTTTTCTGTGTCTTAAGCTAAATGCCTTATTTTGCTGTCAGCATTTTTATTATGTAAAAACGTTCATTTTAAGCACCATGATGGATTTAGAGGATCTTATTTTTAGAATGCAGTAGTGCTTAGACATCTAGCATTCTTTTGCTATTGATAAATTTATTTTGGTTAAATATTCTGACTTGCTTAAATATATTTATTAAGACAAAACAAAATATTGTGAGTTAGCCATCATCTCTAAGGGCCCTGCTGTCTCTGAAATGCTAGGACCTAACTTACCAAATAATCACTGCTAAAATGATCCAAATTTGGGTGACAGTGTAACAAGTTATGTGTTTCAGTACATAAGCAAGCGTAATTTGGGTCCTGTCTCAGTTGTCTTCCATTGTAATTACAATGTATACACAAATATAATAAAACCTAAAAAAAAAAAAGCTATGTTACTTAGATAGTGTGAGACCTTTCCCTGGAATATGGAGAGGGATTGGGTCATATTTCAATCAGTTCACTTAAATCTCCTTTATAAAATGTAAATTTATAACTACTCTAGTTTTTACCTATTTAGGCTTATTTTCCCACAACTGTATTTTACAGGTAGTTTATAAAGGAATAAAAGAAAACCAGTAGATAAATTTGATAGGTTTGCTACATTTTTAGTTTATTTAGAATTTTTCAAGTCAAGTATTGGGTCATCATTTCAAATTGTCTTTGGAGGCAGATATTATGCAGTTTCTATTATTTTTTGTTAGTTTTTGGTTTGGAAATGCAATTTTTAAATATTAGTAGATACAAAACTATTAGAGAATTTTTCTCTTTAGTCATATCCATTCTAATAATTACTCATTTCCAAGTTCAGATTCTATAGCAGCTTACCTTGCAGTCATCAAAAGTATTACATAAAACCTGTGCCTAGATCATGGGAGTTATTCGCATCTTTTACAAAACGTGGACTGGGTTTGTTTTCACATATAACAAAATCAATTATGTGGGAAAAACCTTAACTAAAGCACTTTGTACCTTGCTTATGGCACTTATTTCATTCTATCCTGAGTCATAATTGTCTTATTTCCTTTCCTAGACTATAGCTCTTTGGGATGGGTTAGCAATCAATCATGCTTTGTTTTTATCTTATTAGATCACTTATATTAGGTCACTAATATAGTGATCTGTTGATTAGCTACTTAGTCAGTGTTTGTTGAATAAATATATTGAATGTAAGATGATAATGGCCATTGACCCCTTTGTATAACTGAAATTAAGCATTACCTGTATGCTTTGAATTATACATTCTTAGAATGTACCTGTAGGTCAACTTTCCCTAGTCACTTCTTAGTCTAGAAATTCTATTTTCAGGATCTCTGACAAATAACCACTCAGCCACTTGGATAACTTCATTAGTGGGAAACTAATAGTCCATTTCATGGTTAAAAGGTTTTAGTTGTGATATAATTGTTTTTGTATCTAGACTCAAAGTATGTCTCTGTGAAACTCTGCCCAACCAGTACTAGTTTTTGATATGTGGAACACGCTTCTTTATAGGATAGCCTTCATATTTGGAGATAATTTGAATATTTTTATTTAGCCTGTACTTCCTTAGGCTTCATCAGTGCCTCGGTGTCAGGATTTCTGGGTCCTTTCATCCTAGTTGTTGCCTTCTTATAGGACAATATAGTCAGTGTCCCCTTGAAAAGTGGCATCTTGAATTGTATTTACTAGGTATTTATTGAGGGCCTATTATGTGCTAGGTACTGTCCCGGATGCTGGGGATAGCACAGGGACCAAGGCAGACATTTTAGTGGGAAAAGACGATAAGCAAATTAATAAACAAAACATGAATATTACAGATTTTAATGAATTTTGTGGAGAAAAGAAACGAGGTGCTATGATAGAGGATATTGGAGCAGAGTGTCTATTGTAGATGAGGTGGTCATCTGGAATCAGAAGAAGTTGGTCACAAGAGGAGCCTGGAGAGAAGTGTTCCAGGCATAAGAATCCTAAATTAAAGGCACAGAGTTGGGGGGAAAAACTTTGGTATATCCTAAGAATTAATGGAAGGCCATTGTGGCTGAGAAGCAAAGTGGTTGAGGGGCAGAATGACAGGAGAGGAAGTTGGAGAGGAAGGCAGGGGGCAGATCATGCAGGATTATTTAGGCCTTGGTAAAGAATTTGTATTTTATGCTGAGCCTAATGAGGACCATTGAATGTGAGACAGATTAAAACAAGACAGATTAAAACCTGCACAAACCAGAGCTTAAACGTGCAGTTCAGTGTTGATTCTCCACGTGGTTACCCTGCAAGGCAATAAAAAGATTTTTGGAATCTTATGCTTTGAATGTCCTCAGAGCCCGTTTACACAGAACGTATATCAAATACGTTATAATCCCTATGACACGTTGTTACTATTTTTCCTAGAGAATGAGTTACTTCCTAAAGGGATTGAAGTAATAGCAACACATCCTATTTGCCCATGTAGTTACCATTTTCCAGTATTCTTTATTCTGTTGTGCAGATCTGGATTTCTAGTTGATACCATTTTCTTTCTGCCTGAAGGGCTTCCTTTAACATTTCATGTAGTGTGGATCTGCTTTTGGGGATTGCCTGCAGTTTTCAGATGTCTACGAACATCTTTATGATACCTTCTCTTTTGAGGAATATGTTTACTGAGTATAGAATTCTAGGTTAATAGTTCTTCTTCTTTCAGTGCCTAAAGATGTTCTGTTGTCTTTTTACTTGCATTGTTGCTGATAGGAAATCTGCTATCATTTTTTGTTTCTCTGAATGTAATGCAGCTTTTTCCCCCCTCTGGCTGCTTTTAAGATTTTCTCTTTTATCATTGGTTTTGAGCAATTTTACTATGATGTTTCTTAGTGTAATTTTCTTTATGTTCTTCTGTGTGAACAGAAGAAGGGTTTATGAAGCTTCTCGGAACTGTGAGTTTCAGTTTTCATCAAGTTTGGGTGATCATTATTTCTTCAAATATTTTTTCTTGCCCCTGGCCCTTTCAGACACTCTGGTTCCATGAACATTAGACCACCTGAAGCTGTCCCACAGCTCACTGATACTTTTGTCATATTTTAAAAATTCTTTTTGTATTTCATTTTGGACAGTTTCTGTTGCTGTGTCTTCAAGTTCATTAATCTTTTCTTCTCCAATGTCTGATCAGCTGATGATCTCATCCAGTGTAGTTTTCATCTTAGATACTGTTTTCATCTCTCAGGTTTGATTTGGGTTTCATATCATCCATGTCTCTAACCTTTTGAACATTCAGAATAGCTGTTTCAATGTTCCTTTCTGTTAATTATACTTTTGTGTCAACTCTAGGTATGTTTCAGTTGGTTATCCCTGAAAATGGGTCATCTTTTCTCCTTTCTTTGCATGCCTGGCAATCTGTGATTGGATGTCAGACATTGTGAATTTACCTGTTGGGTCTTGGATATTTTCCTATTCCTGGAACTATTCTTGAATTTTATTGTGGGATGCAGTTAAGTTCCTTTGAGAGATTGACCCTTTTAAGTCTTGTTTCATGATTTGTTAGGTGGTTCTGGAGCAGTGCTAATCTGGGACTAATTATTCGTCACTCTTCAGTACTCTACCCAGTGCCCTGTGAATGTTTTTTGTCTTTTTTTGGTAGGGACTGGCACTATTTTATTTTTTAAATTTTATTTACTTTTAATTTAAATCCAATTTAATTAACATATAGTGTATTATTAGTTTCAGAGGTAGAATTTAGTGATTCATCAGTTACATATAACGCCCAATGCTCATTCCATCAAGTGTCCTCCTTAATGCCCATCACCCAGTTACTGCATCCCCCGCCCACCTCCCCTCAGTGTGTTTCCTATAGTTAAGAGTCTCTTAGGGTTTGTCTCCCTCTCTGTTTTTGTCTTATTTTTCCTTCTCTTCTATGTTTGTCTGTTTTGTTTCTTAAATTCCACATGTGAGTGAGATCATATGATATTTGTCTTTCTCTGACTTATTTTGCTTAGTATAATACTCTCTAGTTCTATCCATATCATTGCAAATGGCAAGATTTCCTTCTTTTTGATGGGTAATATTCGTGTGTGTGTGTGTGTATACCACATCTTCTATATCCATTCATCTGAACAGACACTATTTTAGACCTTTTATGAGCACTGGGCTCTGATCTTTTTAATCCTTTAGGATGGTTCTTTCTCTTACCTCAGGTGCTCCTCATAAGCATATGTTAAATATTCAAGAAGACCCTCCATAGATTTTTTTGGGTTCTCTTGCTGTGTATCTCTCTCCTCTCTGATGCTCGTCCCTTTGCACTGTTGCTCCCCTGACTTCCTTGGCTCTCAAGTGTTGTCTCCTCAACTCAGAGAGTCTTCTGCACTTCTCTTGGTTTCCCCCTCTCTGCACTGAGACGTAGAAACTCTCCAGGCAGATACCTGGGGTAATTGTAAGACCCACCATATTTGTGTCCTGTCTCTTATCATCATTGTCTTTCATTGCCTTGATGTCCAGTATCCTTGAAAACTGAATTTCATCGATTTCCTTTGGTTTTTTGTTGTTTCAGGCGGAAGGGTTTATGTGGTCCTCATTACTCCATCCAGACATGAAGTGGGATCCCCCTCCCCACTTTCTTTGGATTAAAGCTTTTAAAAACTTTCCCCTGTATGGAAGCTTTAAACTTTGGATTTAGTAGATTTGTTAATATGTAGTATAGCATTGACTCAAACACTTTTAACAGTTGTGTGATCTTAGGCAAATTACTTATTTTCTCTGTCCCTTATTTGTTCCCTCTATTTCCTTTTTGATAAAATAAGAACAATAATAGTACCTACCTCATGTGGTCATTATGAGGATTAAACTAGGCAAAATATATAAAGTGCATAGAACAGTCCCTGGCTTCTGTTAAGTACTTAACAAGTGTAACATACTGTCATTATTTAATATCTACTGTTTGCCATCACCTCAGTATATAATTACTGAAACATTATTATATGCTTTATTATTTACTGGGCTACTGTCCCCTCTCCCTATTCAGGTCATTATTATTTTTTTTAGTTCAAATATTCTTGTTTATTTATCTTACATTTACTTTTTAGATTTTTGGTACTCAAAGTGTGGTCCTTAGTTTGGTAGAATTGACATCACTGGGAGCCTGTTATAAATGCAATTCCAGGCCCCACTTGAGATTTACTGGGTCAGAATTTACATTGTAACAAGATTCCTAGGAAATTCCTGTCCACTTTAATATTTGAGAAGCTCTGCTACTGATGAACCATAGAATAATTTTGTATCTCCTCTCACAGATAAATCCTGGTGAGGTTTTTGATTAGAATTGAAATTATTTTAAATAAATACTTTTTGTAAAATTGGCAGCTTTAAATATTTTATTTTTTAGTTCAGTGACACGATGTCTCACTCCATTTAAATCACTCTCCTCTTCCAATTTTTAAAAAATAAGTCTCACACATTCATTGGCATGTTTGTTACTTTTATTGAGATTGTATGTGGGATGCTTTTCCCATTGTTTGTCATTTCTAAAAAATAGGAAATCATATAAAAATGCACAAAATATAGTAGTAGCAAACATATATGTCACACATATCCACCATCAGAAAGTGTAAGTATTAGCATTTTGTCATTTTTCCTGTAGCTCTTGTTTTTTAGTTACAAGAAAACCTTAAAGTTGAAATTCCTTCTGTTTTCTTTTGGTCCTATTCCCCTTGCTCTCCAGAGGCAACCACTATCTTATATTTAGTATGACTATTCCAGGTTGTATTATTATGTATTTACTACATAGGTGAGCATACTTAAATAATGTGTAGTATTGTTTTGTGTATTTGTAATTTTATGTAAATTGTAGAAACTATATTATTTTGCAGCTTATTTTATCAATCACTATGTTTTTTGAGACCTATCATTATCAACTCACAATTTAGAGATCTAATTCATTTCTTTCGTTGTTAAAAAGCAAAAGATGGACTATGCCAATTCTATCCATTCCTTTATGGAGAGATGCTTCAGCCCAGCTTTTTTTGCCATTATAATTAATGTTAGAGTAAGAATTCTTGAACGTATCTCCTGTGGACACATGCAGAAGAGTTTCTAGGTATATATTTAGAAATTTATCTACTATAAATGCCCAGTGCTTAGAAAAGGGACTAATCCATAACTATTTATTGAATAGATAATCAGCTAGACACCCCTACCCTGTCTAGTCAGCTGCTGTTTATAAGAAATGTACCCAAAGTGATATTCAAAAAACCATGCAAGGTAGTTCTCTATGTTGGATACCAGTTCTTTTCTTAGTCTTCCTTTCTGAACCTAGAGGGCCATTCTGTTGTCTAAGGTTTTAGATACTATCTCATTCTAGTTTTTGGTATTTCTGATTCTCTCCCAATGGACTGCTGCTCCTCCTTTATATACACATCCATGGTTTTGTGCTTTTTCCACTCACCTTTCAGTTATCCTGATTCTAAAAGTATGAATTGTCTACATAGTATAATTTTGGAAAATATCTGAAAATGCAAACAGCATAAAAATCCCCAAAACCATGAATCGCACTACTCATGTATTCTGTTAAAAGCTGACTTCAAAAGTAAATTCTCTTAGGCAGCATAATAGAGGAAAGAAGATAGACTTTGGGTACAGACTTGGTTTTCTATCCTAGATGTGCCACTTACCAGCTGTGTAATTTGGAGCAAGTATTATTTGGTCTGAGCTTTGGTTTCTTTACCTGCAAAATGATAAGAATAATACCTTCCAGGTAAAGTGTGAGGACTCGTAAGGTGTTTGGTAAATTGTAAGCATTCAGCAAATGTTCAGTAATGCTTTTCTTCTTCGAGTGCTTCTGGTTTTTTAGTCCCCCCCCCCCCCCCCCCCGCCTTTTTTGGATTATTTGAGAGAGAGTAGAATCCATTCTCTTTCGTTCTCTAGCCATAGGATGACCAAAGTTTTTTTGTGAATCTTAGAGAAGTTTTAAGAGATATTTAGATCATGTTCAATTTTGCTAGCATTCCTATGTTTTTACTAATACAAATTCCCAAATGCCCAGGCACTCTGTCCCAAGGTTTCACTTCTGTATTGCTAGATGTTGTTGCCTTACCAGTTGGCATGGCAGTTCTCATGCTTTGTCAGCAGGTAAAAAAGTAATGCCTGTTTCTTATGGAAAATTAGGCAAATACAGAGAAGTAAAAAGAATATTTAAAATTGTACACTACTTGATATTTTGGCATTTTCCCCCTCTTATGTGTGTTTAATTATAGATGTGAATCTACTGTTCATGATATATTTATGTTGAGAACTGAAGATATTGATAAGATTTGATAAATTTTCTGTGCCTTAGAAGTAGTTCTTGGAAAGTTTAGCATTTGAAATAGGTGAGCTCACGTATTTCTTCTGTCTGTAATAAAATGTGGTGTTATACACAGAAATCTTGTTCCCACAACAATTCAGGAATGCTGCATACTTTCTGGATCTCTTGACTTTGGTTTTGAAAATTGCTTAAGGGAAAACCTACTTTTTCTAGCATCTAAAAATATCTGTATTATTTGAGCCTTGGTCTTATGGTTTATTATTTTCAACATATTTATTTGGAACTTTTAATAAGACTAATTTACACCTTTTTTTCAATTTCAAACAGAGTTTTCTTTCTTTGATCCTAATGACACATCATGCCAGGAAATTCTCTTTGATCCTAAAACTTCTGTATCGGAACTATTTGCCATTTTAAGACAATGGGTTCCTCAGGTCCAGCAAAACATTGACATTATTGGAAACGAGGTAAGGAATTCTTCCATTTTGTATTGTTAGAATTGTTAATTGTATAGATGCTCCCCTCTCTACCCTCAAACCCCATCCCTGAATGGAAAGGTGGTGATAAATGAGAAACCTTTTAGAGATTCTGATGGTTGGTCTTTGTATCTCCAGGCTTTGCATGGGGCAGTTGAGTTGGTATTGTACATTCTTTCCACTGTTCCCTCATGCTCTTCACTTGGTTATGCCTGGAGTTCCCATGGTAGAGATTCTTGGTGGCAGCAGGCATTTTTCCATACTTCTTTCTTTGTACAAGTTAATTTTGTAGACTTAATTAATTAATTTTAAAAAGATTTTTTAAAATTTATCCATTTGAGAGAAAGAAAGAGCATACAAGCAAGGGGGAGGGTCATAGGGAGAGGGAGAAGCTGACTTCCCGCTGAGCAGAAAGCCCTCATCCCAGGATCTTGGGATCATGATCTGAGCTGAAGGCAAATGCTTAACCAACTGAGCCACTCAGGTGCCCCAATTTTGTAGACTTAAAAAATATATATTTCATGAGGAGATTTGATTACCAGTATATGTTTTATCTATACTTTTGGGTGGTCTGGTAAATATCTAGGCTTAAATAGAGTTTTAAAAAGTATTTGATTTTTTGAAGGAGAGGAGAAAGAATAACTGTTTTTTTTTTTTTGACCTGCATATCATCATGTTTTAAGAAGAGAGACATTGTCATGTTGTAAGAAGATAGAGCTTATGTAGAAAGACAATTTTGCTTATCCTTTGAGAAGTTAGGGACATATTTGTAGTGCCAGATTAGCTTGGAATAGTCTTTAAGAATTCCCTTTAGTCTAGTGACAAATTATTTTCATTATGGCTATTGGATGCAGAATTTAAAATTTATTTAAGAGAAGCCAGTTCTAGCTACTCATTTTATTGAGAACTAATTCCGATAGGATTGACTAACTTGATTCTCAGCATGAGTTTGAAATCAGTTTTTAATAGTTTTATTATCATATTTTCCTGGGTTTCCTCAGATTCTCAAGAGAGGCTGCAATGTGAATGACAGAGATGGATTGACAGACATGACTCTTTTACATTACACTTGCAAATCTGGAGCTCATGGTATTGGTAAGTGTGTGGCGAATCTGCTAGTGGCTTCAGGATCTGTATTAGTGTTTGTATAAGCTATGTTTAGGCCAACCAGAGTCCCTGGGGGGCACCTAGCCGATGATGTAATACCCCCTGAACAGGCAGGCATTCAGTTGATTCCTCCTAAAAATCTTGTTCCCTACCTACCTTTTTCTCAGTGTGTGTGTGGGAGTGTCGTTGTAGTCTCCTGATATTTCCCACGTTTTCTAGAGCAGGCTTCTTGGCTGCATTCTTGCTAGGTGAGAGTAAGTGGCAACACCCTAGAACATTCCTGAGAGTTTACAGCAAGATTAGACAATCCAAGCTTTTTCCCAAGCATCCCAGTCCCTACAGACCTCAGTCTTTAGGCCTAAGGAGTAGTCCCTTATATCTAACATATATGCATATATTTTTCCAGATTGGTGTTCAGTGCTTTACCATTGTATAAACCTACCTCTGTTACTTAACTACATATTATGAATATCTCTCCCTGTTTCAGTAGTCTGATATAGTGCTTCTTAAACTGTTGATGGTGAGGGACTTTTCCCCCCTACAATCCATAACAGACTGATTCTTTTTGTAAAAAAAAAAAAAAAAGGAATTGTAATAGAAAAATTAAATAAAGACATGAAATACAAGCCCAATTGTTTTTCAAAATGCATGAAATTACATTTCAATTAATATATTCTGAAGAAATGATTTCATGGGGAAAAAGAAAAGAGTTATCAAAAGGACAGAGAAATTATAGTTTGGGACTGGAAGTGGTCCACTGAGTAGCACTGATTTAGTGCATTGCTTTTAATGGTTTTATAGTATTCCACTATGTGGATCACTTACAGTTTAATCAATTTCACATTATTGCACTTTTAGAATAAAATAATTTATTTTTATTTATTTATAGAGTAGTCCAGTTTTTAAATTTTATTCATAGTAAAAAATGCTGTGATGAGCATCCTCACTGCTAAGTGTTTATTTATCCATATCTGTAAGAATGATTATTTTCTTAGAACACATTCCTTGTAAGTGAAATTTTTGTGGTGTGTGGGTATATTCCATATGGTATTTGCTTTGGCTCTTTAAATAAAATAGTAGATATTCATCCATTGGAGCTTCAGTTTGTACTGAAAAAAAAATAATCTAGAAAACTTTCTTTAGGTGATATTGATACAGCTGTAAAATTTGCAACTCAGCTCATTGATCTGGGAGCCGACGTCAGCTTGCGGAGTCGCTGGACCAATATGAATGCTCTGCATTACGCAGCTTATTTTGATGTTCCTGAGCTTATAAAAGTGATTTTGAAGATGTCTAAACCAAAAGGCACGTACGACAAGATCACCTTTAGACGTTACTGATTGACTATTTTATTAGTGGCATAAAAATTAAAATTCAAAGAGATTTTTGCTTCTGATCCATCTTGTTCCATATGACCTCTTATCCCATTTTTTTTTCCAGGAATAGTTTAGTGTATCTTTATTGAAGATTAATTGCTGTCATTAAACAAAAGACATTACAGAGAGATACAAAACAAAGTCATGTTCTCTGGGTTTTTTACATCTCTGCAAATTCCCCAGTATCACATGGATTTTTATCAAGCGTAATTGAATCTGTATAATTTTGGCATATAATTCTTTTGTCTTGAATAGCCAGAAATAGAGTAGGAAAGCTGTCAGAGCTAAGCATTGGAATCATAAGGAGTATTTTAGATTGCATTTGGTTCTGAAATTCCAATTCCATTAAAGGATACAAATTCAGGGTATTTTTTCCCCCTTCTTGTTTTGGTGGTGATATCCTAAAATTGAATTCAGACTGTCAAAATTATGGTCCTGGTATTTCAACTTTCTCTCTGGTCCTCTCAGTGGGTCAGTTTTCTTGCTTTTTCTTTTTTTCTTTAAAAATTTTTTTTTAATTAGAGTTCAATTTGCCAACATATTGCATAACACCCAGTGCTCATCCCGCCAAGTGCCCCCCCTCGGTGCCCATCACCCAATCACCCAACTCCCCGCCCACCTCCCCTTCCACTACCCCTTGTTCATTTCCCAGAGTTAGGTGTCTCTCATGTTTTGTCACCCTCACTGATACTTTCACTCAAATAGGTCAGTTTTCTATTGAGGAAAAAATGAGACAGTAATATTACTCAGTTAAAGGTGGGCAGTGTACAGGGTTTTCCCCATTTGTAGATTTGTTTTAGAGATTCAGTAGCTGAATTTCCCAGAATGTTTGTTTCTTACTCTCATTTGTAATATTGTCCATTTTATTTTAAAATTTTACCTTTTAATTTTTGGTTGATGTTATGAAGAAAGCCTCTTGAAAATACAGTGTCTTTAATAACTCAGGAAGCTTTGTCCTGAGTATGTCTTAGTTGTTTGGAATTGTAGGCAGGACATGTAGGGCAGTATGGTTTAGATTAAGGTAGGATTAATGCAACCAGATATATGAAATCCTTGTTACAGAAAACATGAAAAACAGGATTCCCAGATCTAGGAGATTTCTTGTGTCTGAGTATAGCATCATGGTGATTTATTGAAAGTTATTAAAATGTCCTTAAAATTGCAAGATTCTTTTTTCCTACCATGAAGTCCAAATGCCTTTGCTGAATAAAGTATTATGAATGAATATGATTTGTAAGCATTTCTGTATTTAGTCTTTAATTATTCCTGATTTGAAAATTCTGCATTGTTTTACCTACTACTTTTTATGTAAAGGGCCAGATAGGACATACCATAGGCTTTGGGAACACTGCAGCTATTTGATTTTGCAGTTATAGTAGGAGGCTAGCTGTAGAGAACGTGTGAATAAATATTTATGGCCATGTTCCATTAAAACTTTATTTATAAAAATGGATGGTGAGTTGTGTTTGGCCCATGGACCATAGTTTGCTGGTTCTTGACCTAAACCCTACTACTTCATTGTAGCTGTAATGGCATACATGCAAGAGGGTAATGAAAAATTGTATTAAGATCGTTACTTTTACAAATGTGATAGTTGGAAAGTCTATGATAATATCAGTGCATGTTATAATGAAATTTTATTGTACTAAGAAAATAATTGGTAAGCCAGATTGTAATATGAAGATTTAGTTCCATCATGAAATGGTGCTTCTAGTGGGTGGGTTTAGGTCTCATAAATGGCTTAATAAAGTTCTCTCCCCCCAACCAAAAACAAAAACAAAAACAAAAAAAACCCCCACAACCAAATCCTGCCTGTCTCCTTTTATATATAATAGTTAAATTTAAATTTTTAGTTAATATACTTGTGGTGTTTAATTGTAGATGTAGATGCCACTTGCAGTGACTTTAATTTTGGAACAGCTCTGCATATTGCTGCGTATAACTTGTGTGCAAGTACTGTGAGATGCTTATTAGAGCACGGAGCGAATCCTGCATTTAGGGTAAGAGATTAATTTAAAAGAATTAAAATGTCTAACATCATTTTCCAGTAAAGAGTTGAATCTGGATGTTATTATAGGACTAATATGAGCAAAGAATTTATGTTTTTGTGCTGCATATAAAGAGTAATGGTGATCAGGTTTATCTCAAATAAATATAAGGCCTAGCAGTGAATTTCAGTCCCCTCATATTGATAAGCTCTATAACATTTCTTTTCATTCAGTGAAGTAAAATGTTCTTTAATGTGTCACCATCCTTGATTTTAAGTCTTTCATGTAGTTTTTTGATATATTTATAAAAAGTTAGCTATCGAATTAAAATGTGTATGTTAAAGTGATATTTCTGTATTAAATCATATTTTAAGTTCTGTTAGAAGTAAATTTTATTTCAGAAAAATTTTTAAAATGCACATTTAGAGTGGAGTAAACCCTTAATAATTAAAGAAAAAATGAATTTTTTCAAGGTAGTCATGTAATTTAGTAAATTTACAGTTAACACACAGGATTGAATTTCATAATCTTCAAGTCTTTTGGTATTTTATTGTCTTCACAGAGTGGCTCTCAATGTTCATTTCCTAAATAGTAATAGCAATGACTTGCTCTGGCAGGGTTTCTTAATTGATTTGATATTGTAATAATTGGGTCTGTGCCGTCCCTTCAAGGGACAGGGCTGGGGCTGGGCAGTGTTTGAAAAGGTCTCCCTCCTCCCTCTTTTCCTCTCCCTCTGCTTACTTTCTAGTTCCCCTCTCCTGCCTACTTCTTTCTGCCACTGTTCCCTCTGCTTTACTGCATCATTGGTTAATTAACCCTCTCCCCTTTCCTTCCCTCTGCCTCCTCCCTCCTTCTCTATTGTGTATTGGGCACCGGGAGAACACAACAATAAATAAAAATCTTTGTCTCCAAAGGGAGTGTAATCTAGAGGGGAGGATGGATGAGTACTTTAACTGTGGTGTGTTGTATTCACTCAGTGGGTTACGATGTGGGAGTGGGCAGAATGCCATGGGCTCTAAGCCTTGGGAGAGCTTTCCGGCAAAGGTGACATTGAGCACTTAAACATAGTTAAGAACTGGCCAGTTAGAGGAGGGAGGTGCAAAAACCTTTTAGGCAAAGAAAAGAGTAGCATTTATGAAAGGCTAGGGGATGATCCCGCAGTTTGGTTGGTATGTGAAGGTGATATGCTTTTTGCTTTTCCTAGTAGACTGTTGACAAAACCTCCTTAGTGGAGAGACTATTTTGAATTTAGTAAGATGCAGTGAGGCATGCTATTGAGGTAAATTACCACCTGAAGCCAGAAACAATAATTATTGTATTTTGAAGTTTAATATTTACAAAAAAAAAAAAAAAAAAAAAAAAAAACCAGCCAGCTTGTGGGGCAGCAGTTGCCCTTGGTTCATATTCTGGTAACCACAATTTTAGAAGAGAATAGAATTCCATAATTAATCATGATCAAGCCTTCTTTTAAAAAAAAAAGATTTTATTTATTTATTCATGAGAGACACAGACTGAGGGGGGGAACAGAGACACAGACAGAGGGAGAAGCAGGCTCCATGCAGGGAGCCCAATGTGGGACTCGATCCCTGGTCTCCAAGATCAGGCCCTGGGCTGAAGGTGGTGCTTAAACTGCTGAGCCACCTGGGCTGCCCATGAGCAAGCCTTCTTATGTTAGCATGACATCATCATTGTTTTTATTTTATTATTTTTTTAAACAGAAGTTTTAGTTGCCAAATTTAATAGGAATTAACATAAGTGTCATCATCTTTGAGTTTAAGTCTTTCATTTAGTTTTTGATATATTTATAAAAATATATAAATATTTCATTCTAGAAAGGTGAAGACTTAAAAATCTAAAGTAAGGGATGCCTGGGTGGCTTAACAGTTGGGCGTCTGCCTTTGGCTCAGGGCGTGATCCCAGAGTCCCAGGATCAAGTTCTGCATCAGGCTTCCTGCAGGCATCCTGCTTCTCCCTCTGCCTATGTCTCTGTCCCTCTCTCTGTGTCTCTCACTAATAAATAAAATCTTTTAAAAAAGGGACGCCTGTGTGGCTCAGCAGTTGAGCATCTGCCTTTGGCTCAGGGTGTGATCCCAGAGTTCTGGGATCAAGTCCCATATCAGGCTTCTTGCATGGAGCCTGCTTCTCTCTCTCCCTGTGTCTCTGCTTCTCTCTGTGTGTCTCTGATGAATAAATAAATAAAATCTTTTTAAAAAAACTAAAGTGAAATAGTCATTGTGAATATAGCTTACGACTTACCAGTATAAGGTTTAAAAAAAAAATTCCTCCCGTCTTTTTATCAAGAGTACATATTTGTGCTATACATACCTTCAGTATATTTTGTATATTTTCTTTGAAATCTGAAATTCTTTAAAATAGTCCTGTCGCCATCCCAGAAAGTTGGTAACATGCCTTCTGCCATATTTCTACTTGAGACCAAACTGACTTGAATTTTAAAACAGAAACTGTGAGGCACATGCAAACTAAGTGTGTTCTAAAAGCTTCAGTCTTTCATCCATATGGAGCATTTGAAGATAATTATCAGCAGAGAAAACAAGGAAAAGAAGTTTCTCAGCAAAAGAATCTTGATTCATCATATTAAAGGAAGATTATAGTCTGTAAATTCTCTCGTAAAATCTAAGTTTTTTGGTTAGGGATAATAGAGGAGGTATACCATGTTTGAGGGAAGGATAGCCCTAAGTAGGAGAAAGGCTGTGTCTAGTGGGTCCTAGACATGGATTCAGATGTCACCTCTGCCAGGAATCATGTAAATGACTTTGAATGAGTCATTAACCTTTCCTTGCTAAATTTCCCTAATTGGCAAACTGGAAATGTTAGTAATATTTTATTCGGTTAGTTGGTTATTGTCTCTCCTACTACAATATAAACTCTCAGTGGGCATGGATTTTTATCTGTTTTATTCATAAGCTTTTTCTTGATGTGAGAATCAAATGACAATTTATACAATAGGATTTGGTTATATAAACACCACACACATATTAGTGGAAGTATTAGTGGGATGGTAACAACCATTTTATCTTGTTGCAGGATAAATCCAAGGATGCAGTCTCTCCTTTATAGTGAGACCAGAGCTCTTTTTTTGATTATAGCCTGAATTTTAGAAGTATTGAAACTGTAATTTCTGCTCCTGAAATCTGAGTCACTCCATGAGGGGGCAGGATAGGTGAGGTCCCACAGCCGTGGCGGCAGCTGTGGCACAGTGGACAGAGTCTTGGATCTGGGTCTGGGAGGCCAGTGAGTGCCATGACCTCTGTCTTTGAACCCGCCTTCTCTGAACCTGTGCAGCCAGGCATGCTGTCCACTCATGACCTCCGCACTTGTCCTTCCCTGAACCTGGGCTGCCTCCCCCGACCCCTCAGCCTGTCTAGTCCTCCCATATTTCCCTGGGCCTCTGCGTACCTGCATCTTAGCATTGCACCTTCCTGCAGCTGCTCTGCATGCACACACGCCACTCTCCTGGTGTCCCTCCCCCACCCGTCCCTTCCCCCCTGCCACTTTTCACCACTCAATGTAATATACCATATGTTTTACTTGTTTGATTGTTCGCAGTCTGTCCCTCCTCTCCTCCCAGAAGGTGTGCTGAGGACAGGGCTTTTTCTCTTCACCGTGGTGTCATTAGCATTTAGAGTGGTGCCTGGCATGGAGTAGATGTTCAGTAAATTGTTTGACTAAATATACACGACAAATGTATTTAATTTCAAAAAAATTTTTTTTTAAATTTCAAAAATTTTTTGACTTTTATTTTTAAAAATGTGTCTGACTGCATCGAGCTGTCGGTGATACGGATTTCTCTGTATCTGTAGAACGACAAAGGACAGATCCCTGCTGATGTTGTCCCGGACCCTGTGGAGATGCCCCTAGAGATGGCCGATGCCGCCGCAACTGCTAAAGAAATCAAGCAGATGTTGCTGGACGCGGCGCCCCTGTCATGCGAGATCTCGAAGCCGCTGCTTCCAAACTGTGACCGCATCACCAGCAGGGCGATGCTTACGTCCCTTGGTCTGAAGTTGGGGGATCGCGTGGTTATCGCCGGACAGAAGGTAGGGGAAGTAACTGTGGTCTCCGAAGCCATGTCCGAGGTCGCAGTGTGGGTGGCCCGTGTGCCACGGCTGCAGACATACCGGCGTGGCCAGAATTTTGAGGTTTTCAAAAAAGGGCAATGTGTAAACAGAAACATACTTAATGAAAATGGGGAAACTGAGATGCCTGCTCACTGTGAAGTATGACCTAAGAACATAAGCTCCTTGGGTGGAATAGTGAAGGCCTCTCTGTTGGGGTGGGGAGAGGGGAGTATGTAGTGCTGCTGAGTGCACTTGGAGGCAGGCGCTGAGCCATTGCTGAGCCTGGAGGGTTTCCCTGCAGCCCCACTGCCACCCTCAGGGGGTTCCCCCTCCCCCCGCCAGGACTGCCTGGGAGCATTGGAGCAAAGGAGACTCTTACCATTCATAGATGTTTGGCCTTGAGATCCTATAAATAGAAGAATCTTAGATATTATTTCAACCTATAATAGAAAATGCACATGGAAAAGGGGACCCACCCCCTTGCCCTGGCCTATCGAAGATGCTCCAGGTGCATCTATTCCGTGCCACCACCACCCCCGCCCCCGGGTTCTTATGGCACTCTTGTTGCCATTCTCTCTTTTTTAATACCTCATATGGAAGGGCCGTTCCATTTTCTTTAATTTTGGAGTTACTAGGGAACTGGGTTCATCATAGAGAATGGAATGGGGAGTCCTATTTCCTGACACAGTTAGATGTAAATATTTGGGTGGGCTTGTGGGAAGGTGACAAAAGGTTTCTCAGAAAATGCTGAAAACTAGAAGTTTGATTTACTGAGAAAAGTGCTTCAAAGAGGAAGGTAAACTCCAAACAAACGATTGTGTTGAGAATGACATTTACCAGCTTCCAAAAGAATATATTCATAGGACATTTGTTAGCTTTTTTTTTTAAAAAAAGCTTGGGATTAATATTCAGCCTCTCTAGTATTCCTGTGCTATGTCTAAGAATGGATATTTAGAAGGGTTATTCTGTTGTTTTATTTTACTTTTTATTTTGGATAATTTAAAGCTATACAAAAGTAGAAGCTGAACGTGTATGTCCCATTTAGCTGGGTTTAACTTGATTGTATCACAGCCAATCTTGCTTCTGTTATACTTTCTCTCATTCTGTTGTTTGCCTTTTCATCCTCTTAGGAATGTCTTTCAAAGAGTAGCAGTTTTAAATTTGATGAAGTCCGTTTTACCAACTTTTCCTTAGACGGATTGTGTGTGTTTAGCATAGCTAAGAAATTTTCTAGTGTCATAGGACAGTAGAAGATATAGTACATAGATATTCTCCCAGAGGTTTATAGTTTTAGATTTTACATTTAGTTTTATATTTAATTTTGAATTAACTTTTGTAGAGTACTAGGTTTAAAGTTTCTCTCTCTTTTTTGTATCTGATTCTTCCAGCACCATATTTTGAAAAGACTATTCTTTCTCTCTTGAATTGCCCCTACCCTTTTGTCACCTGACCTTAGATGTATGGGTATATTTCTGGATTTTATTCTACTCCAAGGTCCAGTGATTACCCTTTCTTTAGTACTACCCTGTCATGATTGCTGTAGCTTTATAGTAAGTCTTACAATCAGATGTTGTTATGCTTCAGGTTTTTATTTTTCTTAGTTTCTTTGTCTTTCCATGTACACTGTAGAATCAGCTTATGGATTTCAAGTCATACAAAGAAATCCTGCTGGGATTTTGAATGAAGTTGTGTTGACATAGATCAGTTGAGGAGAATGGCTATTTTAAAGATATGGAGTCTTTAAAACACAGGCACAATAGAAATGCCTGCATGGCTCAGTTGGTGAAGTGGCTGTCTCTTGATTTTTGCTCAGGTCATGATCTCAGGGTCATGGGATCAAGCCCCTGCATCAGGTTCTGTGCTCAGTGTGACATCTGCTTGAAATTCTCTCTCCCTCTGCCCCTCCTCCAGCTCATGCTTTCTCTCTCTCTCTCTCAAATAAATAAATAAAAAACGTCACAAGTGTAACGTATCTCTATTTTATAGGTTTTCTATTTGTTTTGTTATTTTTATAGTTTTAAGCATTTATTTATTTAAATTTTAGGTAGCTAAGGGTTGCCTGGGTGGCTGAGTTGGTTAAGCATCTGCCTTCGACTCAGGCCATGATCCCATGATCTCTAGGTACTGGGATCTGGTTGAATCAGGCTTCCTGCTCAGTGAGAAGTCAGTTTCTCTCTCTTCCTCTATCCCACCCTTGTGCTTTCTTACTTGCTTTATCTGAAATAAATAAGTAAAATGTAAAAAAAAAACCCTTTAGGTATTTAATATACAGTGCAATATTGGTTTCTAAAGTAAAATTCAGTGATTTGTTACTTACATACAACACCCAGTGCTCATCACAATCAAGTACCCTCCTTAATCCCCATCACCCATCTAGCCCATCCCCCACCCACCTCCCTCCATCCACCTCAATTTGTTCTCTATTGTTAAGAGTCTCTTTGGCTTGTTTCCCTCTCTCTCTTTTTTCTTTCCCCCCTTCCCATATGTTCATCTATTCTCTTTCTAAAATTCCACATATGAGTGAAATCATATGGTATTTGTCTTTCTCTGACTGACTTATTTCACTTAGCATAATACACGTTATTCACTTAGCATATACACACATAATACACACATCATTGCAAATGGCAATATTTCATTTTTGATGGCTGAGTAATATTCCACATATATATGTGTGGGATATATATATATGTGTGTGTGTGTGTGTGTGTGTGTGTGTGTGTATATATATATATATATATTCCACCTCTTTTTTCATTAATCAGTTGATGGACATTTGGGCCTTATCCATAGTTTGGCTGTTGTTGATAATGCTGCTATAAACTTTGGGGTGTACATACCCCTTCATATCTGTATTTTTGTTATCCTTTAGGTAAATACCTAGTAGTGCAATTGCTGGATTGTAGGTTAGTTCTGTCATTAACTTTTTGAGGAACTTCATACTGCTCTCCAGAGTGGCTGCACCAGTTTGCATTCCCACCAACAGTGTAAGAGGGCTCCCCTTTCTCTGCATCCTGGCCAACATCCATTGTTTCTTGTGTTGTTCATTTTAATTATTCTAATAGGTATGAGGTGGTATCTCATTATGATTTTGATTTGTATTTCTCTGATGATGAATGATATTGAGTATCTTTTTATGTGTCTGTAAGCCATCTGAATGTCTCCTTTGGAAAAATGTCTATTCATGTCTTCTGCCCATTTCTTACCTGGGTTATTTGTTTTTGGGTGTTCAGTTTAATAAGTTCTTCATAGATTTTGGATACTAACCCTTTATCAGATATTTTTTTTTAAAGATTTTATTTATTTATTCATAGAGATGCAGAGAGAGAGAGAGAGAGAGGCAGAGACATAGGCAGAGGGAGAAGCAGGCTCCATGCAGAGAGCCTGACGTGGGACTTGATCCAGGGTCTCCAGGATCATGCCCTGGCCTGCAGGTGGCACTAAACAGCTGCGCCACCGGGGCTGCCCAGATATGTTGTTTACAAATATCTGCTCCCTTTCAGTGGGCTGCCTTTTGGTTTTGTTGATTTTTTTCTTTTGCTTTTATCTTGATGAGACCCCAATAGTTCATTTTGCTTTTGTTTCCCTTGCTTATGGTGACATGTATAGTAAGGAGTTGCTACAGCTGAGGTCAAAGAGGCTTCTACCTGTGTTTTCCTCTAGGATATTGATGGTTTCCTGTCTCATATTAAGGACTTTCATCCATTTTGAATTTACTTTTGTGTATGATGTAAGAATGTGGCCTAGTTTCATTCTTCTGCATGTTGCTATCCAGTTTTTCCAGCACCATTTATTGAGGAGACTGTCTTTTATCCATTGGATATTCTTTCCTGCTTTGTTGAAGATGAGTTGACCATATAGCTGGTCATCATATATATATATATATATATATATATATATATATATAATGTATATATATATATATATGTATAGCTGTACATTAATGGGTTCTGTATTCTGTTCCATTGATCTATGTGTCTGTTTTTGTGCCAGTACTGTACGTCTTGACTATAGCTTTGTAATGTAGCCTGAAATCTGGAATCATGATTCCTTCAGCTTTGTTTTTCTTTTTCAGAATTTCTTTGGCTATTTGGGGTCTTTTGTGGTTCTGTATAAATTTTAGAATTGTTTGTTCTAGCCCTGTGAAAAATGTTGGTGGTGTTTTGATAGGGATTGCATTAAATGTGTAGATAGGTTTGGGTTGTATAGACATTTTAACAATATTTATTCTTCTAATCCATGAGCATGGAATGCTTTTGCATTTCTTTGTGTCCTTTTCCATTTCTTTTATAAGTGTTCTATAGTTTTCATAGTACAGATCTTTTATTTCTTTAATTAGATTTATTCCTAGGTATCTTGTTTTTGGTGCAATTGCAAATGGGATCAATTCCTTAATTTCTTTTCCTACTGCTTTCCTATTGGTGCATAGAAAGGCATCAGATTTCTGCACATATGTTTTTATATTCTGCAACTTTACTGAATTCATGTATGAGTTCTAGCTATTTTTTGGTGGATTCTTTTGGGTTTTCTGCATAGAGTATCATGTCTGCAAATAGTGGGAGTTTGACTTCTTCTTTGCCAAACATAGTTTTAAGCATTTAGATATTGCTATATTTTATTAGGTTTATACCTAAGTTTTTCATGATCTTTGGTGCTATTATAAATGGTGGTGTTTTGGAAGTTTCATATAGAAATGCAGTTGATTTTTGTATATGGACCACACATTCGGTAACTTTGCTAAATTTATTAATTCTTTTGGCCTTTTTTTTTTTTTTTGAGTGCTTGTGGATTCTTTGGGATATCCTATGTAAATTATCATGTTGTCTGAATAGAGACAGTTTTATTTCTTTCCAATCTGTATGCCTTTCATTTCTTTTTCTTGCCTAATTTCGTTGCCTAGGACCTCCAGTATAATGATGAGCAGAAGCAGTAAGAACTGATAAACTTGCCCTGCTCCCAATAGTAAGGAGAAAACCCAGCCTTTCGTCATTAAGTATGATAATTGTTAGCTGTAGACTTTGTGGGTATCTTTTATTAAGTTGCGGAAGTTCTTGTCTAATCCTGGCTTACTGAGAGTCTTAAAAATTATTATTATTATTATTATTATTATTATTTTAAAGATTTTATTTATTTATTCATGAGAGACAGAGAGAGGCAGAGACCTAGGCACACGGAGAACAGGCTCCATGCAAGGAGCACAATGCAGAACTTGATCCCAGAACTCTGAGATCATGTCCTGAGCCGAAGGTAGACAATCACTGAGCCACTCAGGCATCCCTAAAAAAAATTATTATTATCATGAAAGATGTTGAAATTTTCTAAAACCTTTTTATGTATATGTTGAGAGAGTAAGTTTCTTTCTACTCCTTTCAGTCTGTGAATATGATAAATTATATTGATTACTTCTCAAATGTTGAACTAGCCTTGCTTTCTCATGATAAATCTTACTTGGTCATGATGCTGGATTTGATTTGCTGTATGTTACTGGATTCTGTATATTGCTGCATATGATTTGCTCTTATTTTGTTGAGGATCCTTGTTTCTGGTTTTCGTATCAAGGTAATGCTGGGAATGAGTTGAGAATTAATCCTTCTGCTTTTATATACTAGGTTTGTGAGGAATTGATTATTTTTTCTTTAAATTCTTTGGTAGAGTGCAGCCTGGGTGGCTCAGCAGTTTAGCGCCACCTCCAGCCCAGGGCCTGATCCTGGAGACCCAGGATGGAGTCCAACATCGGGCTCCCTGCATGGAGTCTGCTTCTCCCTCTTCCTCTCTCTCTCTCTCTCTCTGTGTCTCATGAATAAATAAATAAAATCTTTAAAAAATTCTTTGGTAGAATTCACTGTCAGAGTGTTTTTCGTTGTTTGGAAAGTTTTTTTTTTTTTTTTTAAGATTTTATTTATGAGAGAGAGAGAGTGTACAAGCAGGGGAGCAGCAGAGGGAAAGGGAGAAACAGGCTCCCTGATGAGCCCCGAGGAGGGGCTTGATCCCAGGAGAGCTGCAGACAGATGCTTAACTGACTGAGCCACCTAGGTGCCCCTTTTTGGCAAATTTTAAACTACAAATTCAATTCAAATGTGAGCTTTGACAGTTTGCATCTTTCAAGAAATTGGGATTTTTATTTTATTTTATTTTATTTTATTTTATTATTTTTTTATTTATGATAGTCACAGAGAGAGAGAGAGAGAGGCAGAGACACAGGCAGAGGGAGAAGCAGGCTCCATGCACCGGGAGCCCGACGTGGGACTCCATTCCGGGTCTCCAGGATCGCGCCCTGGGCCAAAGGCAGGCGCTAAACTACTGCGCCACCCAGGGTTCCCCATTTTATTTAATTTGTTAAATTTACAGGCAAAGGATTGTTCAAAGTATTTTTTTACTATTCTTTAAATGACTGAGGGAATGTAATAATGTCTGCTTTCATTCATGATGTGTGTATTTTGTGTCTTCTTTCTTTAGTTTCCTTGGTACCCAGATAGAAGTTTATTAACCTTATATACGTTTACAAAGAGCCAGCCTTTGGTTTCATTGATTTTTCTCTATTGTTTTTCTGTTCTTAATTTTTTATATTTATTGTTTCTTACCTTCTGCTTGCTTTGGATCTTCACCTTCTAATGTCTAAAAATGGAAGTTTAGATAATTGATTTGAGACCTTTTCTAATACAAGTGTTTAATGCTATAAATTTCCCTCTAAGTACTGCTTTTGTTGCATCCTACAAATTTTGATATATTGTGTTACCATTTTCACTCAATTCAAAAAGTTTTTAAATTTCCCTGTGATTTTCTGTTTAATCATGGGTTATTTGAGAGTGTATTGTTTAATTTCAAAATAGTTAGAAATTTTCCAAAATCAGTTCGTAGGTGCATACAGATTTAGGATTTTTATGTCTTTTTGGTGAACTGACTCTTATTGTTATATAACACTTCTTTTTGTCCCTGGTAATATTCCTATTCTGAAGTCTACTTTGAGAGAATTGTTTTTAAAAACTTCCATGGTAAAGTTGCAAGAGTAGCACATTTAGAATTACTAATAATCCTCAAAATTATTGTGATTTATGTTTTCTTTAGGTTGGAACATTAAGATTTTGTGGAACAACTGAATTTGCAAGTGGGCAGTGGGCTGGCATTGAATTGGATGAACCAGAAGGAAAAAACAATGGAAGTGTTGGGAAAATCCAGTACTTTAAATGTGCCCCCAAATATGGTAAGATAGATACTATCTAACCTAATGATTTAAGATGGTCAAATTACTTTATTTTTATTTATTTACTTTTATTATTTTTTAAAAAAGATTTCATCTATTTATTTAGAGAAAGAGAGCATAAGCAGCGGGGAGGGGCAGTGGGAGAGGAGAGAGAATCCCAAGCAGATTCCTCACAGAGCTTGGAGCCCAGTGTGGAGCTTGAACTCATGACCCTGAGATCATGATCTGAGCTGAGATCAAGAGTCCACTAAATCAACGGGGCCACTCAGGCACCCCTACTCTTTTATTGTTTTTAAGTAAAACTTTCCTTCTCGTTACCTGTGTAGTTAATGAAGGGGCTGCCCTTTTCTTGCTATGAGCAGTGCAGTGATTGGGAAATGGTGTCTCATTAGGAGTACAAATCCTCCTATAAATCCGCTCAGGTGCTTTTATGGCTGAGGGAGCGACTTTGTTATCAAGGAAGTACAGAGCCCTGGGGGTTGACAAACTTAGAACCTTGGAAAAGCAAGTGAGGCCAACTTTATAATGTATTCTTGAGGTGGGATGATTCTTTTTCTGACAGATGTTTGTTTAAATTCATATTCTTTCTTTCTTGTACACACACACACACCTCTTGACATTGAATTAAATTTGTCACTTGCTATGTTGTAAAGATTTTTCTTTGCCATGAAATATTCTTCTGGAACATTAACTTCCCTGGTTGCACAATATTTCAGTTATAGCTCCACAGGGAGGCACTCTGATCTGGTGCTGAAGTCCTTGCTTGGAGTCTGACTGCTTGGGTATGAGTCAGCTTTTCTACCTACCAGCTATGTGACCTTAATTCTCTCCTTGTGCTTCAGTTTGTCTTCTATAAAATGGGGCTAATAATACCTCAGGAGTTCATATGAGAATCAAATATGTTGATAAATGTATAAAGCACCTCAAATAGTGCTTGATTCCCTGTAAGCACTCAGCAAATGGTAGCTATTGGTTAGCTGTCATAAATTTATCAAAATTACCACTTTCCTTTTGTGATAAACTGAAAATGGAGCATGATTGTTTGATCTATTAATTTTTTTGTTTAATAAGATATTTATTGTATAAAATTTGAAAAACAAAAACATAAAAAACATTTGTTTATAAAGATATTTATTGTATAAAATTTGAAAAACATAAAAGGAGGAAATAAAATCACCCGTATATTTCTTCTGTTTAATTCTTTTCACAAACTTTGGATTATATATAGTTATATATTTTGCATTTTTATTTGACATGTTATTAGAATTCCCCCAAATCATTAAATATTGTTTGAAAATGTGATTTTTAATGGCTCCATTTCCTTTAATTTTTCCAATTTAATGGGTAAAAATTTCTGTTTGAATTCATATTTCTTTGTGGTAAAATAAAACACTTAAAATGTTTTGTTATTTTATATATATATTTGTATATGTGTATATATAAGATATATGTGTATTACACAGGATAACACATGTATGTATTATATAAAATATATATTATATAACACATATAACATATAATAACATATAATACACATATGTAATTATATATATAATATATATATATAATACACACGTGTGTGTGTGTGTGTGTTATCCTGGCAATTGCCAAGAAATAGTTGTTCATATTATATATTCATTATATAATTGAGATAGTGGGTTTTAAAAAACTTTAGAAAACAAATACATATTTAAGGTATTAAACTCTTAGAGTTATTACAGATATTTTGCCCAGTTTATCATTTGCCTTTGAACTTCATTTGAAGTGTTTTGGCATAGAGTTTTATGTAGTTAAAAGACTTTTTCTTTATAACTTCTTTTTTTTTTCTCTTTATAACTTCTTACATTGGTTGTATGCTGAGATAGTTCTTTCTAATCCAAGGATTAATTTAAAACTATATATTTTATTCTTCTGAGTGTTTTACTTTTTACACTAAATAATTTAACCCATTTGGAACATATTGATTAGTTATGTGGAACTAAGAATTTAATTTTAATTTTCCTCTATTAGCTAATTTTGGCAACTGTCAAGGAGACTGAGGGCAAGATCAAAACTACTAGCAACACACAGGGCAGATGTAAATCAGATTCATGGGAAATGCTTAGATTGTAACAGAATGCATGTTGTCCCCAAAATCTCATCATCCCAAGGAGAAGCATACTTGATGAGGACAAAGCCGGATACCCCAAGGACCCTGCTTCTGTCCCTTTTACATGCTTAAAGGCGAGTTTTGGGGGGCAAGGTTCATGTGTTGCATTATGTAAAAATGGGAGTTGCCTTGACTAAGCAGAAGCCAAAGAATTTGTCTCTTCTCAGCAACAGTTTTGTATTTTCCCTTTCTCTCTCTCTAACTCTGTCATTTTTCCTTGGCTTGCTTTGCTTCCTTTAGTATAAATTAAATTCTTATAAATGCTATAGTCTGTTTCAGAACTATTTTGTTCAACACATATTAGATTTTTTTCAATTGTAGACATTTTAAAATAATGTTTAAGTTTTTTTTTTTTTTTTTAGAGCAGTTTGTGTTCAAAACACAATTGAGAGAAAGGTGGAGTAATTTCCTGTGTATCCCCTGTTCCCATTGTTCCCATGCATGCAGAGTGACTCCCATTGTCAGTGTTCCTTCACCGGTGGGGACCTTCCTGCAAATAGAGGGACCTACACTGACTCATCATCATCACTCAGAGTCCATAGTTTACATTGGGGTTCACTCTTGTTAATGTACATTCTGTGGTTTTGGATAAGTGCTTAATGACATGTCTCTCTCATTACAGTGTCATACAGAATCTATTCACTGCCTTGAAAATCCCCTGTGCTCTGCCTGTTCATCCTTTCCCTGCTCAGACCCTAGCAGGCAGGGGGAGGGACAGAGGGAGAGGGAGGAGCACACTTCCCACTGAGCAGGGAGCCCTACTTGGAGCTTGATCCCAGGACCTTGGGATTGTGACCTGAGCCGAAGGGAGATGCTTAACCAACTGAGTCACCCAGGGTCCCCTAGAAGATTTTATTTTTAAGTAATTTCCTCACCAGACTTGGGGCTTGAACTTGCAACCCCAAGATCAAGAGTCACATGCCTACTGACTGAGCCAGCCAGGCACCCCTGATTTTTCTGATTTTAAACACCTACTGACTTCATACTATGAGGAGAAAGACTGGGTGCTTTCATTATTCTAAGTCAGTTTTTTTCTTGGTTTACTTCTTTGTTTTGGTGGAACACATCCTCTAGTAGCTTTTGACAAAGGACTTGTGGGAGATCAATGTTTTGAAATCTTCCATTCTAAAAATATGCTTATTTCTACCCTTTTACTTCATATGATAGTTTGATGGGAAAAGGAACATTAGGTTGGAATTTATATTCTCAATATTTTGAAGGTTATATTCTATTGTCTGATGGAGTTTGGCAAATTTTTCCTGTAAAAGGCAAGAGTAAACATTTTAGGCTTTAAGGGCCACACAGTCTCTTGTTCAATTATCCAGCTCTCCTATTGTAGTGAAGAAGCAGTTGTAGACAGTGTGTAAACATATGGATTCCAGTAGAACTTGACAAAAAGAGGTTGTAGGCAGGATGTGGTTGCTAGGCTCTTAGTTTGCCCACTACTCTCTTGAGCTTCCAGTGTTGCTATGTAGAAGTGTTAAAATCTTTCTTCTGTTTTTGACCTTTTACTTCTCTTTGGAAGCTTTTAGTATTTTTTCTCCTGTTTATCATTTTCTTTTTAGAGTTTATATTGTTTTTATTCCTAACTAATTAATATTTTGGTGGTGTTTTGGGAAGAGTTGTGGTATAATAAAATGGGCCATGTTTATCTAGAAATTCATTACTCTTCTCTTTAAAAATAATCCTTCTTATGTATTTGTTTTAGTTAAGCTGTACAATTATATGTCAAGATCTGAGAAAAGGCCTATTGGTACTTTGATTAGCATGAGTTAGTTACAGGGAACTTTAATCCATATTCTGCGTGCATTTTGGGCTTTGGTTGTAGTCAGTCATTGCTCCAAATTTAGTATAGATTCTCCCAAATGATTCATTTTATTAAAAAAAATAGAAGAATGAGAACTTACATAGGTGAGGTTTCACATACTATATAAATCCTTTAAAGCCATAGAATTAAATATTTACTTTCTAAGATATTATGTGGAATAAGATTATGTAGAAATTTTCTTAAGACCTTGAAAGAAAAAAAAACCACATAACTGTCCTCAGATTAAGAAAAAAACATTCATTAAAGAACAGTATTCTGATATTAATGACAAATTAGATAAATCGAGAGTAGTCCGTTCTCATAAATATGTTTTGGTTTGCAGTTTTTGCAGTCTTTCTTATACTCACACAAAATCTTTTCCAGATAAATCATAATGTAATTAGATATATAACTTCATTTTTATTTTCTTGATTTAATTTTCATACTTTTCTATATTTCTCTACGACTTTTATTGTTTTACCTATTGGTGATCCTGTTGCCAGATATTTGTTTTCTCCTACTTATGAATAATATTGCAATGATGACATATTCATGTATACGGTCTTTTCCTCCTGTTTGGGTTATTTTTTCCTGATTAATGTCCAAAAGTATAATTGAGTCATAGTAGTAAACTAGAAATTGTTTTGGCTCTGGAAATTTATCTTTTCCTTATAACATAAAAACATAACTGTGTAACTTTTGTGCACATCTCTAAGCATTTCCTTATAACTGATGCCACAAAGCGGATTCAGTCAGAATTTTTGTCTTCCAATAAGATTGTATGAATTTATATTTCTAGAATATAAAATAATTTCTGTCTTCCAACCTTTGGCAATTTGTTGTAACTATCATCACATTGTTTTGTGTGTGTGTGTGTGTGTGTGTGTGTGTGTCTGTGTGTGTATTTGACAAGGAAAAGAATTAGAGAAAAGAATAGAAACTCAAGGAAAATGTGATAAGTGGGAGAAGAGAGAACATTGTGGATAAGTCAGAAGATGTAGGAAAATCAGGAGAAAGTAATGTAGAATCGAGGGAGGAAAGCATTTCATGATCAGTAGAGAAAGTCATATAGTTAGCCCTTTTTAGTTATTAACAAAGCACTTTTGTTTGTTGATTATTGAGCATTTCTACAAACTATTTTAAAACAAGTTTTTTTTAAAGATTTTATTTATTTATTCATAAGAGACACAGAGAGAGTCAGAGACATAGGCAGAGGGAGAAGCGGGCTCCCTGCAGGAGCCCAATGTGGGACTCGATCCCAGAACCATGGGATCATGACCTGAGCCAAAGGTAGATGCGCAATCACTGAGCCACCCAGGCATTCCAAAACAAGTTGTTTTTAATGTATATATTACATTCTAGTCATAATGTGTCCTTGTTAAATTGTAAACACCCAATGGAAGAGTGTGATATACACATTATGACTTTTTTTTTCTTTTTAAATATCTTAGCCAGATAATCTATGTATTTATAGTCTATATTCACTATCTCTGATGTCTGTGCATACTTATTTATACTGGACATTTTACTGCCTGGATAAACTCCTTTCTTAAATGGAATTTTATACTCCAGCCTGCTGTAGATGGGCAGCCCCCCTTCCCTGGTCTGTATGCCTCCCTTCCCCAGCACACAAACTGTACTGTTTCTGATTGTCAGGAGCTGAGGGCTAGCCCTTTTGGGAGGATTACATTTTATACTCAAGAATATTTTTTTTATGTCTCGACTGTGTGTAAGGCACTGAAATTAGGTACAGTGTGGGAAATGCAGACATGAGTAACATTTGAATTTTGTCTTCCAATGGTGTACAGTCTGGAAGAGAGATAGGACATGACATAAAAAACTGTCATGTGGGGAGAATATTGTTAAAGGAGACACAAAGTGACACAGATAAAAGTGCTTATACTGTAAAGTGCTCTGTTATTTGCCGGTAGCTTAGTCAGAAATCATTATGATGGAAAACTGTTACCTTCACTCATTTCTCTTTTCCCTGAATTTCATGTAATACCTGATGGTGCATCTTTTATGTGATTCTTAAATTACCGTGTATGTTGTTTATCTTGACAACTAGATTGTAAGCTCTCTGAGGACAAGTACTGCGTCTTACTTTTTTCCTGTCTTTACCTACAGGACACCTGGTAGGCACTAAAAAATAATTTAAAGATCTATATTACCAAATGGTTGTACTTACCTTTTTATTTGATGTACTTTTAATTGCTTAACACTAACTCAAGCTCTGCATCCCTCTCTCAGGTATTTTTGCACCTCTTTCAAAGATAAGTAAAGCAAAAGATCGAAGGAAGAATGTAGCACACACTTCTGGAAAAACTGTGCCTCTCATCAGGTCCCAGAAAATCGATGTAGCTCATGTCACGTCAAAAGTGAACACTGGTAGGTCAAACCAGAGAGTTAAATCTCTTCTTCAGTGTTTTTATTTCATTTGCAGAATGCCTTATATTTAATGTGCTTCACACTTTTTTTTGTTAGATAACTGTGGAACCTGCATTTAATAAAATCTGCACCTTATGTGTTTTTAAATGTCAGTCTCATGGTTTATGATTTTCATTCCTGACAAGAGAGTTTTACATTTTTCCTTTCTTTTCTTTCCTATCACATGCATCCCTTCATCACCCCTTAGTCTAACTTCCAAGCTAGATTTTATACCTCCAATAAAGCCTTGTAAACGCAACTAGCTTTAGCTTTAGGTTTCTCACCTATTCAAGAAGTTTAGTGACTTCTTTTTTAATCAGAAGAAGTCCCAACTCTTTAAACTGGCAGTCTGAGTCCTTCCTGTATATAAGGGAGTCTCTGGATACCTTCATAGTTGAAGTTGAGTCCTTCTCTTCCCTCCATACTTTGTCTCGTGCTATTTCTCTGAATACAGTAATTTGACTTCTGCCTTTGGAAGTCCTAGCTGTGCTTTACCTCCTTATTCATATGCTATTTCTCTAAGAAAACTTCCCTGGTGACCCAGATCACTTCTATGCCTCCATTCTAACTTTTTGTACACTTGTATCCCTACCACAGAATTATTTGTTAGCTTGGGTCTTGTCCTCCAATTGCTTTATTTGTTCAGATCTTTTATTCTCTCAGCAGAATTTTAAAATTTAAAATGGACTGTGAGAGTATTTTGTGCTTTTGTATTCACTGGAGTAGTACATAGCATAAAATAGGTGCTCGGGAAGTACTTGCTAACTTATCAGTGGCTGAAGCAGACAGGCTTCCTGCCATGATTCAAGGATTTTGTCCAAGAATTGGTTGGCCTTTCCACTCTCTTCCATTGAGTTATTTAAATAGCTCTGTGTCAGTCTGTACTTCATAACTCCCATAGTTTTAAAAAAATAAATCTTGATGTCTTGTAGAGGAAAGCTTCCTACCTTATTCTTGAATAGTGCTTTAGCTGTTTGGATCCTTGTAAATCCACATTTCCATATAAATTTTGGAATTAGCTTTTAAGTTTATTTTTAAAAATATCTGTTGAATTTTTATTGCATTTAAACCATTAAGTCAGGATGAGCACTGGCTGTTACCCTATATGTTGGCAAATTGAATTTAAATTAAAAAAATGCTAAAAAAATAAATCATAAGTCAATTTAGGAAGAACTGACATCATTACAATATTCAGTCTTTTAGTTTTAAGCTTGGAATATTGCTTTATTTAAATAGGTCCTTTAAAAACATGTCAATAGGATTTCTGATTTTCTCTACAGCTATTTTATACCAGTTTTCTCAGGTCTGTTCCTAGACACTTCATACTTTTTGATGCAATTGTAAATGGTCTTTTAACCTGAAACCCAGAAGTTTACAGCCGTTATGGAAAGAAGGCCCAAAGAGAAGCCCTCTATTTCTGATCTAAAGTTCAAGGAAGGGTCTTCTACTAGATAGAAAATAGAGGAAATCCCCCCCCTTTTTTTTTTTTAAAGATAGCGTCTTTTTTTTTTTTTTTCTTTTTACCCTTTTGGTCATTCCCACGACAGTCCTTAGGCAGTCCTTCATGGTGTTATAGCAGCAGTAGATAGCAAGGCACCTGAAATCCCAAGGGAGGGGAACACTTCTCTCTGACCAGAGAAACTGTGGTCCCAGGAATGTGGATGGATTCCCAATAGCTTGTCTTCTCTTTTCTCACTGCTTGTTCCTAGAGGCAGAGTCAGTCCCAGGAGACTATGACAAAGCAGGGATACTAAAGCCTAGGTATCCTGCCCAGATATCAGGAAGGGGTGCCTCTGGACACAGGGAAGGGGCAGGGAGACTATGGAGAGGAGGGAGCTCACAAAGCAATCTCAAAATGTTGGGTGTGAACTCCTGGCTTGCTCTCAAGTTTTGCATGTGGATCTGACCATATAGGCTTTGGTCTCTGGTCTCCACTGCCCAGATCCCAGGTACTACTGGATGGTACAAGTGAGAAAGATCCCAAAAAGCCTTTGGAAACTCAACTGACATTGGAATACAGTGCACAGAAGGTGGGTAGAGATGTCCAGCCTGAACTGGACTGAGTTGACTGCTTGATAATACAAAACAAGCATTCTCTATAAGACTTAAATAAGACCACAACATAATATTCAAAATGTGTAGGATGCAATTCAAAATTATTCAAAATATGAAAAACCAGGAAAATCTCAATATCTCTGAAGGAAAAAGACAACCAAAGGTTGCCAACCCTGATAGGACACAGACATGACATAGATAAAGACTTTAAAGAATATATTATAACCGTGCTTTAAGAATTAAGGTTAATACTCTTGAAACAAGTGGAAAGAAAGTTCATAGAAATGAGGATATAGAAAAGAACCAAGTGATATATAAGTGCACATGCACATGTGCACGGACACACAAATGAGTATGGTTAAAACTGGGGCATCCTAAGACTGGTGGATTATATCAGTGTTGGTATCCTGGTTGCAATGTTCTATTATAGTCATGTAAAAAGTTACCTTTGGGGAATTGGGCAAAGTGTGCAAGAGATATCCTTGTATTACTTTATACAACTGCATGTGAATCTCCAGTGACTTAATTAAAAAATTCAAATAAGAAAGGTCCAAATGGATATCTTAAAACTGAAAAATATAACTGAAAAATAAGAGGTGCATTCTGTGGGGTGCCTTCACTGTCTCTCTTACCCATTCCTCTGTTCAGTTCCTGCCATTGTCATTCTGGTCCTCATTCCACCTATTGTAAGAACTTCTCCCTGGTCCATGCTTCTTGCCTCTGCTGCTCTCACTTTCTTCTAAGCTATGCTGTCAGGGTGATGTTACTCCCCGCTCTGTTCATGCCAACCCTCCTTCACCAAGTCCATCAGAGGCCTTCTATTTATCAGAGGCCCATTCCTTCCATCAGAGTTCCATTCCTTCCATCAGAGAGGCCCATTCCTTCCATCAGAAGCCCAGGTCCTTACCTGGCCCTGTCCCCCTCTGAGGTTTCATTCTAACCTGTCTATCCAGTTTTACTTCTACCATGTCCCAAAATTACTCTTTATTCCAGTCATGCTACTCATCTGTCTCTAACTCTGTCTTTAAGATTTTTCTTTTATTTTCATCCATCTACAGTGCCTACCTTCAGTTCTTTCTGGCCATAACTCCAAGTATGCTCTGGAAGCAGTCTGTTTTGTTTTGTTTTGGTTTTTTTTGGATTTATTTATTTGGGAGAGAGAACACGAGCGAGAGGCAAAGGGAGAAGCAGGCTCCCCACTGAGCTGGGAGCCCAACTCGAGGCTCAAACCCAGCACCTCAGGATCATGACCTGAGTCGAAGACGGATGCTTAACTGACTGAGCCACCCAGGCGCCCCTGAAGAAGTCTTATCTGTCCTTCAGAACCCATCTCAGAATTTGATCTCCTTGATGAGGCATTAATTTATCTTTGTAGCCAAAACTATTGTCTCTTTCCTCTGTGTTAGTGCTTATCAATAAATGTTCTCGTATTTTAGTTATTCATGCTCACATCATTCTACCATTCTGGATTGAAAAGGTGCTTCTTTTGGGCTGGGACCATGTCTTGTTCACACAGGTGATGCTCGGAGTGCCGGGTATCATCCTTCACTCAAACACTTCCTAATTGAGAAGAATTGAAATGGGTACTTGATGGAATTTAAAACTGGGTAAAGTCCATTAGGTTTCTGATTTAAATAATTTGGATCTGCCGAATGGAAACAGAAGCCTTCATAAGGCAAAGTATTACTCATGGGCTTTTTCTTTTTTTCAAGTGAGTCTGTTTGTGAGACTTGTGTGTGGTGATACTGGAGCCATCATTTTCAGAGTGTCAGTGGCAGAGAGTGCAGGGCTTCTTACTGTCTCACGTTCACTTTCATGACTTGTGGCTACAATGGTTTGCAAAACTTTTTACCCAGAATTCATTATCTGAATACAAATGATTTGCACACATATGAGTGAATTCTATATGTTGTCTGCAAGTCCTGGTGAGTGTACGATGGTTGTCCTTCAGTTGTGTGAGGTTTGCTGTACTTGCTGGCATTGTGCAGATACACTAATGAGTGTATAAGGTGTCAAACAACTAGGTAACTAGGCTTTAACTGTTTTATAGTATTTAGAATTCCTTTGTGGATTGTTAAATAGGTCTGAAAGAGACTTGAGTGGTGATGGAGGAAATTGAGATTTTCAGAGGGGCTAGGAATGCATTTATTTTTATTTTTAAAGATTTTATTTTTTAATTCACGTGAGAGACAGAGAGGCAGAGACCTAGGCAGAGGGAGAAGGAGGCTCCCTGTGAGGAGCCTGATGAGGGACTTGATCCTGGGACCCTGAGGGATCATGATCTAAGCCACCAAGGTGCCCCCCTTTCCTCCCTCTTTACATATTGAAATATTAGATTGGCCCCTGCTATCTGTGAATTTACTATCCAATGTGTTTCCAGAAACGGATAAGATTTAGATGATGAGGGATGTCTGTGCTTTAAAAAGTAAGCACATTTGTACGTTTAATGTCGAAGTTCTTTCTTGTTGAAAATGTCTTGTTTCTCTCTGCTAGGATTAATGACTTCAAAAAAAGACAGTGCTTCTGAATCAACACTTTCATTGCCTCCTGGTGATGAATCGAAACCTGTAACAGAGAAAGATGGTAAAATAATTTTATAACTCTCATTCTAAAAATTTAATTTTCCGATGGAACTTTAAAGTAATGTAGTGATAAAGCTTCTATGGGGGCTAAGTTTTAAAGTTTTTAAGAGAAAAATCATTGCAGCAAAAAATTACCCTTGGAAATACCTTAAGCAGCACATCATAAAGTGTAAACATGACTTTGGTTATAAAATGCTGTGTGGTGCATCTGTGTACACTTAGATTAGAGAGCTACCAGGTTAAATTAAAAGAGAGATGAAAAGAAAACATCACAGTGTAGACAGCTTGGTAAAAATGTTTAAAGTGGTTGTCAGCTCTCAAATCATTCGGTGAATAGAACACGAATAGAACATTGAAGAGTATTCCTGTTTGCCTTCAGGTTGGCTCAAAACATTTTAACACTACCTTTTTGTTATCTTAAAACAAATTAAGAGACTTCTTAAGTGTAAATCAGGTTAGATTCTGCTAAGCCATCTAAAGTGGGAGGTGAGAGAGAAAGTGGGTAGAACAGGGAAGTCGTCGGTTTCTGTTGGCAATGGGTGCTACTCTCCTGCGTGAGAGTGTCCTCCTCCAACGCGAATCCTTACAGTACAATTGCTTGGGATATAAAATCTTGTCTGTATGAATTACGGCACAGTTGGATGAAACCAGGCACTTAAGTCAACACTAGATAATCCACAATGGAGAAAGCTAACTGGATGAGCTTCAGAGGGTTTTACCTGGAAAGCCATCTTGTTGGTTCACTTCTTGTTTTCCAACCTTTGATATGTTCTTTTCCTTTACCTTGTTTTAGTTACTCTGCTTGGATCCATCAGCAGCTCCTCCTCCACATCATCTTTGGAACACAAACCAGGCTACACCAAGAAACTGAATGCACGTAACAATCACAAGAAGACAATGAGCAAAAGCCCGTCTGTCTCATCTAGAGCCAGTGCTGGTATCTATGGCTTTTTCAACCAGGCTTTCTTGGTGTTTTTTATCTTGGTTTGTTTGTAAGTAGATTTGATCTTTTTAAATGTGTAGAAGGAACCTTTTACTTCAGTCAGATTGAACTACTTGCCCTCTTCTGTCTTTCCCTTGCCCCCCTCCCCCGTCCCCCCTATTCCCCACTGCCCCCCATGAGCGTCCTTGGTCTCCCTGCCTTCCTCCCAGTGCTCCTGCCATGTTCCTTGTCTGGACTCCCCTCTTCCCTTCCACATGCTTGTAATGCCTCTGACCCTTTAAGGTGCATTTTAGAATTTTATGGTAGATACTTAGATGTGTGGAAACCATGTGGTTATTACCTTTCTTATCTCTTTTCTAATCTAGACCTAATAATAACTAACATGTATTGTATACTTATTATTTCAGGTTCTATTCTAAGCACTTTATAGACCTTATTTCACTTAACTCTCAAAACAAACCTATGGGTAGGTACTATTACTATCATCCTCATTTTATGAATGAGGAAACCGAGGCTTAGGGAGGTAAGTCATTGGTGCCTGATGCCAGTTTCCAAGTGGCACAGCTGGGCTTCACCCTGAGGTCTGTCTGCTGCTTTCTCTGCTGCTGGTATGGTTTTGCCTCCATCCCAAGCACTTTCTGCTCTTCTTCTTGCTCCCGGGTCTCCAGACCCCTCAGGGCCAGCCTGTAGAGAGCCAAACTGATGCCCGTGGCACAATTACGGTGTAAGGCTGTTCCTGCAGGGTGGTGACCACACTGTGGACCCGGCCCACATGGAGCCTCATGCCAGCGCTCTTCATGTTGCTGCTTCACATAGGACTTTACACACATTCTCACTTAGTTTAACACTCGAGGCTCTATCCCTCTGCATTTTGTTTCTTACATCTTGCATATTAGCTTTTCCACATATTTTTGTATCATCTTCATATTTAAAGTTCAAGTCTTTGTTTAAAACTAAATAGGAGAGGGTCAGTGGCTCTCCTGACAGCTTGATGACGGTAACCTGTTTGGATGTGGCTTTTTAATTCATTCTGAGTCCTGCATAACCTTATTCAGTCCCCCTTTCTCCAGTTATGTGTAAGGATATAGGAAATGCTTCATAGCAGGCATCTTGCCACAATCAACATACATGGAGTACATTGCATTCACTTATTTACCTATGTAGCAGATGTGTCCAGAAAAGAAGTGAAACCATTTTGACATAAATTGTTTTCAATGAACCTCATAATAGTTACCAGGTTCTCTTTCAAATACTTTTAACAGTTGTATTGAAGTAATATTTTATTATAGAAAATGTTCCGATGGGATTATTTTCTCTTTAAAATACATACTGTACAGTGATGGGGAGGAACCCTCAGCAATAGCATTGACATGCCAAACCCACAGGTTGGGAGACTCTAAAAGTAGAGAACCTAGAAGCTTTGCCTCAAACTGTTTACTTAGAACTTGTATTCTGAGTAGATGCTCTTTCCTTAACAAGCATTTTCAGGCCTGAGAAACAGAGTTGTGAGGACTGTGACGTAGCACTCCTGCTTATCCTCATTTTATTCATGTTGCAAGGCCTCCTTCACTTGGCTTTTGACATTTATTTGATTTTAAAATGTGTATGTGGGTGTGGAAGTACATTTTTTTTTTTTTTTACTTTTTTATAAGAAGTAGTTTTTAGTGTACCTACATATTTAACTTTTTTCCTTTTTCACAAATTTAGGCCTGATGTAGGCTTAGATAGTAGTAGGTGAAGAGACCTGTCAGTTAGAGTGAGAAAGCAGACCTCTTAGGAGGGGAAGGAGAGAGAATGGGAGATCCCTGAGAGAAAGTCCATGTCTGGGGCCTCAAAGATGTTTCCCTGGGACACTTTTCTAGAGTGAGTAGATACTTCATTTTCTCATAGGTTTGCATTTGAGGGATGCAGACATATTGGGAGGTTAGGATGAAGAGCAGAAGGAAAAGGTTAGAGGTGTGGCAGAGGTAGAAGAGGAGGTCTGTTTTCTCAGCATTGCTGTATCCTGTGATGTTGAATGTGTTGCCCTTGGTCCATTGCATAGCCTGGGAACATGCCTCAGGACTTGTGGCCTGAGGGCCCAGGCTTTAATCCTGGTGTACTGTCAACTGCCTGTGAGCACCATGCCTTAATTAATTTCTGAGTATGTATCTTCTCTATAGTTAGAATTCTATGGAAAGCACTTTGTAAACTGTGAAGTGCTATGGAAATATTAGCTATTATGAGGACCTGGGAGTTTTAGTATAGCACTTTATCCAGACATTCTTCTCTCTGGGTTTATGTTCCTCATTTGTTGCCATGGCTAAAGCCACCTCCCTTTGGTGGTGTCTTATCCTCTGTCCCCTGCCCCCACAGAGGCTTCTTTAGGCCTTTCTAGATGATAACTGTTCAAGTCTGTTTATGGGTGGATGGAAGAAGCATGAAGGGGCCCACTCTTTCTCTGTTAGAATTGAACCATTTTCTAGACAGTATTTCTCTAGGACTTCTGATGTTTAAATGATTTCAGGGATTAGGCTTGAATCAAGGTGAGGGGGAGTGGTTTAGTTCCTAATAAGGAAATCAGTTTGAGCTCATTGGAAACTTAGAGCAGTTTTCACATTCAGATCACATTCCTGTATGTATAACTCACACTGAATCCCAGTGAACTACTCTAATTCTAGCATTTTAGTAGATAAGGATTGGTACATTACAGCCATGAGCCAAATCCAACCTGCCACCTATTCTTGTAAAGTTTTACTGGAACATACCATGCTGCCTGTTTTGTTTGTGCATGCTTTTGTGCTATGGTAGCAAAGCTGAGTAGTTATGATAGAGATGATATGACCTGCATAGCCTGAAATACTCTCTGGCCCTTTACAGAAGAAGTGTGCTGGCCTCTGTTCTAGTAGAGCGTGCCCCAGGCAATCTGGATAGAATCGATACTTTACCAGGAACCATGTGTCTCAAGTTCTTGTGGCAATAATTTTTTCAGGAAACCCTGCAAAATTTCTTTGAATATCTTGACCTCACATGTGAGAACCACAGCTGTAAGTGATGTATATAATGAAAGGTGTCATGCACTGAAATCTCCAACTAGCTAGACTGGTTAGAATACATGGTGAATTTTTGGCTAATATACTTTTTGAGGTTGTTTTTTTTTTTTTTTTCCTTTTGCTTTTTTTCCTTCTCTTTTCCTGCCCTCTTCCCTTCCCCCACCAACCAATTAAACAGGTTTGAATTCTTCAGCAGCATCTGTAGCAAATAACACTCGCTGTGCAGGAGAGCTCCATCTCGGAGATAGAGTACTGGTGGTAGGCCAAAGAATTGGCACCATTAAGTTCTTCGGGACAACAAACTTTGCTCCAGGTAACTCATCTGTATATTCTTTGCTCCATTGGGTGCTTTAGAATGCAAAAGTTTAAAATTTTACATGGAGGTAAAATTTAATTATAGAAAATTCTTGATTGACAGTTCTTGTGGATGTTAGCTATGGCGCCGGAGAAGCGAAATGGTGATGGAAACACTGTACTCAGGTGGACTGTCATCTGTTAAGTTTTCTTGCCAGTTGTGTTTTAAATTGTCTGATGTTAAAATTAGTTGTCATTCCCCACTTCACTCTCACTGACCGCCAAGCATGCTAAATAACAGAAAATATCAAATTTAGATTTTTGCTAAGGATATTCTTTTTTTTTTTAATTTCAAGTTTTATTTAAATTCTCTTTGACTTATATGGTAAAGTTGGTGTTAGGTGCAGACTTTAGTGATTCATCGCTTACATGTAACACCCAGTGCTCATCACAAGTGCCCTCCCTTAATCCCTATCCCCTATTTTGCCCATCCCCCACCCAAGTCCCTCCAGCAACCCTCAGTTTGTTCTCTGCAGTTTAGAGTCTCTTACAGTTTGCTTCCCTCTCTTTTTTTCTTTCCTTCCCCTATATTCATCTGTTTTGTTTCTTAAATTCCATATATGAGTGAGATCATATGGTATTTGTCTTTCTCTGACTGACTTATTTCACTTAGGATAATACAGTCTGGCACCATCCACATCATTGCAAATGGCAAGATTTCATTCCTTTTGATGGCTGAGTGATAATCCAGTGGATGTATATGCCTCATCTTCCTTATCCCTTCATCAGCTAATAGATATTTGGGCTTTTTCCATAATTTGGCTATTGTTGATAATGCTGCTGTAAACATTGGGGTGCACATGCCCCTTTGAATCAGTATTTTTATATTCTTTGGGTAAATTGCTAAGGATATTCTTTTTTCTTTTTTTTAAGATTTTATTTATTTGTTCATGAGAGACACAGAGAGAGAGAGAGAGAGAGGCAGAGACACAGGCAGAGGGAGAAGCAGGCTCCATGCAGGGAGCCAGATGTGGGACTCGATTCCTGTATGCCAGGATTACGCCCTGAGCCGAAGACAGATGCTCAACCACTGAGCCACCCAGACGTCCCTCTAAGGATATTCTTAAAATGATTCACAGCATATAGCTTTTATCTGAGTGGCTTGGAGAAAAAAGCCAATAAAAGGATTCAAGAGAAAATGAAAAACTTCTGTGCACCCTGGGATTTTAAAGATATACGTTTGTGTATTTATATATTCATTCCAATCTAGACTTAATATTGTGTTTCCAAAAGTACAGATTAGCTTTCTTTTGCCTTTTCAGTGATTTTAATTTCAAATATAGAAGCCAGTTGAATGAAACTGTATTTTTCAAATGGCAATATGCTATTTTGACACATGGTGGCATTGTAGCCTTTTAGGAAAAGGTTACTGAGAACATTGATTTTAAATTTGTAGCATTCTGTCAAGAACTGTGAAGGATCTGAGATTTTACCCGACTAGTGTAAGCTGACAAGTTGGATTGCCACAGTTTCATAGATGCTGCTGGAAGACGTTAGACTCCTGATTCAGAGACGGGACTTTTGTATCCACAGCAGTGGCAGAAGCAGAGGGTCAGCATTTTCTTGCACTTCCTTCCTGAGCCCCAGTTCCCAGGGGGTGATGCCTGCACATCCATGTTTTATGTTGCACAAGAAAAGCCCTGAGCTTAAGGAATCTGAACTTTTTTCCTAGACAGCAAGCATGCCTGTATTTTGTGCTTGGCCTGCCACCTACACTGTCTCTGCCCTCCAAGGCTGTCCTCTGTGCAGACATCCATGAAAAGACAGGCAATGCCTCTGTTCATAAGACATGCAGAAACATGAGCGAGCCATGGAGAATTGTCTCCCAGCACAGTCTTGTTTCATTATATCACTTATAATTGCAATTCAACTAATTGATTTGAGATGGGCTGTGTGTTGTATAATTCATGTCTCTCACAGGTCTCCAGGTAGTAATTGAGATTAGTTAGACTGGTCTTAATATAGTTCTCAAATAAAAACTTAAGAATCCCAAAGGTAGGGTATTTTTCACAATCTCCATGTCTTCTGAGTTTCCTTTCTCTATATTAAACAAGGTTAGAATGATTTGATTCACTGGATACAATTCACTGTTTTAGGTTGACTTTTAATTTTTAGATTCCTAAGATTATCTAGAAATTTGGGAAGTCATAAGCAAACATAAAGTTGGAAATTTTTCTGTTAAAGTCATTCTGTCCTTTTAGAAAGTAGTAGCATGTATTTCTTGTGGCATCAATATTTAGATCAGTCAGTTCTAGAGAACAATGGTAATATTGAGGCCTTTTAGATGATAAGATCTAGACCTGAAGGAGGTAATTTTTAAGCCTCTTTTGCCTTTTTATCAGAAAAAATTTCCATTTAAATAGGAGGTGATAAATACCTCAACACTTCCAGAGGATGCATAGTCAAAATTGTTAACACTTGTCATAATGTCTTTTTCTGTGGTATGTTACATTTTTTATAGTCATATGGCAAACATGTAGCTGTTATATGGTACACTGTGACATTGAACATTATAACTGTGGCACTCCGAGAAATAAAAATAGCAACCAGACAACCCTGGTTAATGACATTCAGAAATGTGATGACCTAATTTCAGAGCATTAGTATGGCCAAGCAGTAAGTTTGTGTACCTTACTCTGTACTCCTATGCTGTTTAAGTACAGAAGACTGTAGTCCTGCATTAGTCTTTCAGTGCAAAAGTATCTAGAAATGGGCTCAAATATCATCTTTTTGAACATAAGAAGAAAAGACTGAAGAACTTTAGGTTGCCATTTTTGAAGTTATAGAGAGTCTGAATTAGTAGTCTGAAAGAAACAATATTTGTGTATTTTGGAATCTGTAATTTGCAGTTAAAATTTTCAATATCTATATTCTGATTTTTTATTTGATACTAATTTAAGAGACCAGATGCAATTACTACTTTATTCTCCCTTTAAATAAAAATGAATGGATGATTAGGCCACTTCTAACTGGTCTTGAGGTAACCCCAATTTGAGAATCCTTATTCCAGGAGTATGTATATACCTATACTAGGAGTAGTTGTCCATTTACCTAATTCTCAAGACCTCACTGCTTTAATTTTGGCTTTCTAGAAAAGGAAGTCCTCTTATTTTCCTCAGTGTGGGCCCTTGTACATGCTTAAAAGCTTTTTAGAAAATTCTTCCAACTGGCTAATCTCAATCTTTTCACCAAGGTTAAGTATGATTTTTCTATTTATCCTGTGTAGGGAAACAAGGAAAAAGAAGAGTCACCATGAAGTCTAATTGTATTTTCCATATTACTTTTGTCCTTCCTTAATTATTTAAGAACTGTTTGTGATGTTGGAATGTTGGGAGAGTAAAAGGGAAAGATTGCATATGCACTTTATGATTAATACAACTCAGTATTGTATTGTACTTCTCTCACTTAAACACACCATATCACTGAGTCAAGGACAATTTCTTTTCCATTATGGCTTTTAGATATATTGTGGTCGTAACACTGCTTGCATAATAGCTAATTCATGCCAAATTTATGTATTTTATCTCTCTCCTTTAATGTATAACTCTGTAATTGTGCTTGTAAGATGTTTTTTCCTACTCATTTTTTCAAATTTTCAAATTTTATCATTTGAAAGCTCAATGATCATGATGCTCTTTCATCATTTTGGTCATTTTGTGAAAATGTTAAGCCATCTGGGCTTTGGATTTGTATAGTAGCATAACCATTTTGGAGAAAATGCAGATGCTTTTAAAATCCAATATTCTTTTTCTAGGATATTGGTATGGTATAGAGCTTGAGAAACCCCATGGCAAGAATGATGGTTCAGTTGGAGGTGTGCAGTATTTTAGTTGTTCTCCAAGATATGGAATATTTGCTCCCCCATCCAGGGTACAAAGGTGAGAAAAATGAAATTTATGTTTATTTACAAAGCTTTTCTGTAACTTGCAATGGTTTATAGAGTTCCTCATTTTATATTAAAGACATGCACCGACTATAGCTCGTGTCTTCTTTCAAGGGGTTAACCAACCACCTTCTTCAGAGAGAAGGCTCATGGAAAGCTAAATTTGCTTTGCTGAGGATTTGCAATTTTAAAACCCTCCTTTATTCCTCATTTGCAAACCCTATGAGTATGTGTAGGCTATTAGAAGTGGCGTTTGCTGCTAAGAACAGTGAGAGCAGCAAGCTTAATCTGTCATGCAAACAAAAGTAAAAATGCTCTCTGATTGCTTCAGTCACATCCTAACTACATTAAATTTCCTGCCAGCAGGCACCCCATTCATTCTCCTCCAAACCTAATGGAACCAAAATGGCTTTTTCCTCTGATTTCTTTAGTTTTCAAAAATAGATAGGCAGTAGATCTTTGGGGGAAGTGAAGCTTTAAGGATTTATATATAATGTACCTCCTTGGTGTTTCTCCTTAAGATGGTACACTTCTGTACCAGCACACTCTGGCTTTAAAAAAAAAAAAAAAAAAAAAACAAGGTTGAGCAGAAACAAGTCCTTGTGAAATTCCAGGTACCATTATGTGAAATGACTTGTCTGCTGAAAGAAGTTGGCTTGGCATGCTTTTCATTGGATGGGAAATGGGATACTCATCTTTAAATAGGAAAGAACATATATGGTGTAATCACACTCATGAGAATGGATCTGCCATCGCATCCTAGAGTCCCATCTAGTTGCCTTTTAGCTAGACTGTGTGACTGCCTCCTGGCAGATTTTAGAGTTTTTATATCTGTCTTCTTCCTCACTTTGCTTTTCTTAATAATTACACATAGTTTTTCTATTAATTTCCTTTTTCTTTGATGTATTTGATATAATTTTTTTCTCATTTATGATAGTATAGTATTGAATATATACAATGCATTGCAGTTTATGAAGTATCTTCAATTGAATGTTGTTTCCTTTGATCCTAATAAATATTGGGTCAGGTAAGCTAGAAAACAAGAATAACTATGACAAACATTTATTGAGCATTTAGTAAATGGTGGGCTCTGTACAGTGTACTTTAGATACATATTTCATCAATCCCCCTCAAACCCAGTGAGTTGTAAGGTATTCTGATTGTTTCATTTTGCCAGTGAAGAAAAGTTTCAAGAGATGAAGTGACTTAGCTGAAGTCATAGAGTTAGTGTAGGGGAGCAAAAAGTTTCCTCTACCCTTTTAGAGTCAGTAAACTGATTAGGAGGTGTTGTGTGTGTTTGTGTGTGTGTGTGTGTGTGTGTGTGTGTGTGTGTGAATTAAATTGACAGCAGATAAATTAACAGGAGAAAAGGCATGCAAGTTTATTACATTTAAATTTGCATGTACCTGGGCATCACAGAAAGAAGTGAGTTCCCAAGTAAGTGGTGAGATTGGGATTTTTATAGATCATCTTACTAGGAGAAAGAGAGGGAGAAAAAGGCCACTTATGAGAGGGCAGGTGGTTTTTAGGAAAGGTAAGTGGATGGGAGATAATAGTTTGTGACTGTGTCTGTTGGGATGTGGTGTCAACTTCCCATCTCCTTGCCTGTGAGAAGAGTCAGTCTTCCCTGCTTGAAGAGACTGCTCCAGAGGGGGATATGTGACAAGAGTTCTTCTTTTGGAGCCCCTGGTCTAGGCAGATAAGGAGAGTTCAGAGAAAGCCTCTTCCTGCATTTGTTGATTCTCAAATGTCTTTAGCTGAAAATAATCCTTATGCCAGAGTGGCTTGTTTTAGAGTGGCATATTTTGCTCTTTCCTACACTAGTTAATGATGGGGTTGGACTCAGCCCAGGTTTGTTATTTTGTTGTTTTTTCTAATCCCTTGGTTTTAGACACTCTGCTGTTTTTTGGTGGGCATTTTATACGTAAAGCAAAAGAGATGCTAGTCAATGAGCAGCACTTACAGGTGCTGGCACAGTGTATAGCTCTCTGTGTATTATTCATGCCTTTGAAGCTCCCTCTGAGTTAGGTCCTATAATTATCCCTATTTCACAGGTGGGGAAAGTAAGGCACAAGGAAATGAAGTGAGTTGTGTAGGTGTACACAGCTCCCAAGTGGAGATTTGAACCCAGGTAGTTGCATGTGTGTTCTTAACCAGTACTCTGTAATGACTAAAAGAGGATTTTGTTTAGGATGAATGTCTTATTAATGATTGATTTGGGGTAAAATCCATGTTGAATCCCCAGTCTTCTGTGTTCTCCTATTGCCTTGGACAGATCTTTACTAACATACTGCTACAAGTTTTATTTGTCTCCTGGTCATGAGGACTGGGGTTCTTCCTTTTAGGTTTGATTATCCAGAGGCCCACTTACCAAATCCAGTGCAGTGTGTCTTTATGCTGTAATAGCTTTTCCCCTTTTGATATTATGAAGCCACTTTCTTTCTCATGGTTTTATGTTCTTTTTCTTGCTATTTATTGAACACATGGTTTTTACCTTTGTTTTCTTCGCCTTCTATTTGGTCGTCTTTAAGGTGATTCATTTAAAAGCATCCCCCTCTTAGAAGATACAGGGCTCTCTCTGTAAATGAACTGCTGTCTCGATCCAGCTGTCTTCCTGTCATCTTCTGATTGTCTCATTCATCATCATCAAATACTATTAAGTGTCTTTTAGCACTTTGTGCTGTGCTAGGCATTCTATAAGCAAATAAAACAGACATGGTCCCTGATTTTGAGGAATTTCTAATTTAAACCCGCTTTAGAGCTCTTAAAAGACACCAGTGATCCTCAAGAAGAAAAGAATTTTAAATTAGAGACTGCTTTAGGACGGTCTTAATAAAGTAGTGACCAATCACAATCTCACTCCTCCCAGATTGTAGTTGGCTTACCCCCCCTCTTTTCCATTAAGGAAAAAAATGTGTCTCCTGTCTGAGACTCTGTGCACATATTGTTCCCTCTGCTTGGAGAGCATTTTACTATTGCCCAGCTTTCATTGAGTTCATACCTTTTCTTCTATTACTAAATAAATCATCCAATATTTCTTTGCAGAAATTCTAAGAAAACTTACCGACTGGATTTAATCTTATCTTTCTACCTACCTACCTACCTACCTACCTACCTACCTACCTATTTTTTGCCTAAGCTTCATCAGTACAGTAGTAATTTTCTTATTCTTTAGTTCTCATGATTAGGTACTTATTATTAATGAACTGATCACTTTTAGAATTAAGTTCTTCTCAGCTGCCCATTACCACCTAATTATCTGTCCTCTTCATCAAGTCCTATTCTTCTCGTTCATCAGTCTCTCACTGATTGCCATAGTGTGTATATCATGTAAAAACTACGCCCATGAGTTGTAAGATGGAATAGCAAATACTGTGAGAGTTGCAGAATTACTTGGTGGTGACCAAATGTCCCGGAGGAAGCGATTGACAGAATGAAGGCTTTGTGGGTTAGGTCAGTAAACAACTGAAAGAAAATTGGCTTTTAACAATGAAGAACGATTTGAATATTAAAAAATAAAGACAGACCTGTTAGGAAAGTTACCTTTATGATTGTGCTGAGAGTCAAATATAAAGTCAAAGATGTTGAATTGTATTTAGCCATGCAATTTCATCAGAAAATCACATGCATGCACAGACTGAGTCAGATCTTTTTTTCAATTTAAGAATGTGATGTTTTTAAAATTCTGATCGAACATTTGTTAAATTTAACATAAAACAAATTTATTTTCAGATTTCTTAGTTTCATCTTTGAAGATAAAATTCCAAAGAAGTAAAGTCGGGTCCCTATTTTAAGTTGAATTCATTTTTTTTTTTTAAGTTGAATTCATTTTGAGTTGACTTTTTCTGCATTAATCATCCTTAGATAACAAGGTGCTCTTCTGTGTTGTAATTGTAATTTCTGATGCCAACTAGAAGTTGTTCATTCCTGGCTCCTAATAGATGCTCAATAAATGTTTGTTGAATAGGTGAAATAAATAACCATTGGTGTGAAAACCTCAGTTAACAGCCAGTCTTAAATCTGAAGACCTGCTATTTCTTCTTATGAGGTTTGCTAATTAGGTTTGTTTTATTCACAGGGTAACAGATTCCCTGGATACTCTTTCAGAAATTTCTTCGAATAAACAGAATCATTCTTATCCTGGTAGGTTTATACAGTATTATGTTCCAATAATTATTCCTTTGCTTTTATTTATCAAAAAATTTTTTATTGTGAAGTATATGTGTATACAAAAGAGTATATACATGTGTTTATATAGTCAATTAATGGTAAAGCAAGCATCTGTTACCTGCCCCCTCGCTGAAGATGACCTGAATGGTCATATATATAGTGTGTGTGTGTGTGTGTGTGTATATATATATATATATATATATATATATATATACACGCTATATGTAATTATACATACCAATGTCTTTAGTCATTAAACTTCAGTTTAATATAGTATACATATATAGTATACTACATATACTATATATAGTATATATACTATATACTATATATACTAGTATACATATGTATACTATATGTAACATATATATGTATGTAACTTTTAAAAAATATATATATGTAACTTTTTAAAAAATATATACACACACACACACATATATATATATACTGGCTTTGATCAAGAGATTCATTTAGCACATCTGGTCTGCCATAACTTTCCAGACTGGAAATCTTACTCTTTTTTAGAAACATCTTTTTAAAAAAAATGTACCTTTTGTGAAATATATTTTAAAAATAACTATCATTTGGAGATGCCAAGAATCATAAACTCTGAAATTTATTTTTCAATATTTTATAAATGAGATATTTGGTGATAGTGTTTTCTAAGCCATTTTTATCTTCTCATATGATTTATTAAGATTATAATATTTGAGAATAAGAAGATTCAGCCTTATTAGTCTAATTTAGTTTTATTTGATTTTCAAGAAATTTTATATTAAAAACCTCCAAATGGAATGTCATGATCTTATTTGTACATATGGACAGTTTGATGAGAAATGTAAGATAAAAATCTCTCTAAAAATCTAAACCACTATTATGTTCTGTGTGTACTTTTTTTGCTTTCTGTTTCCAAAGAAACATTTGACAGGCTAGAACACCTGTAGGAGAAATGATAAAATATAACTTTGAATGAGAACTGCAGATGTGTGATTTATTTTTCCTCTTTTGACCTTAACTTTGACATTTAGGTTTTAGGAGAAGTTTCAGTACGACTTCTGCTTCTTCCCACAAAGAAATGAACAGAAGAAATGCTTTTGCCAAGTAAGTATTCAGAAGATTTAGAAAAACATTTTTCCAGATGAACATAGCAGGGATCTGTGAAGAAAGAAAATAGCTTCTGTCCCTTTTTACATTGCTTGGTGGAATTTCTCTGCCTACGAGAAAAGGTGTGATGAGTGTATTAAGAAGAGCCCTCCCTGCCTCCCCGCCTCCCCGCCTCCCTGTCTCCCCCTCAAGCTCAGTGCAAAATGTCACCAGTGACTAAGTAGTGTGCCACATGGATTTTTGGGGAGATTTAGTACCATTAGTGAAAGTTGGAGGAATTTACATTTTGTCTTACCATTGAATAGGATGGATTGATTTTCAACTGTTTACTTAATTAATCAAATTTGACTTCATATTTTCGGTAACATGTTAAAAAAAATGTCAGGTCTGTTTGCATGAAGTGATCTTAGTATTATTTAAAAAAAAATACTCCCAGCTCCTCCTGTAGAATATACTGCTCAAAATGCTTTTTTTTTTTTTTTTTTTTTTTGGTGGTGGTTTCTTTATAGAATCTTTTTTTTCTTTTTCATTTTTATTTATTTCCCTCAGACCCACTTTACTCCCCTGGATATTTTCCTGACACTTTTGGAAACTTTTTTTTTTTTTTTTTTTTTTTTTTTACTTTTAGTAGGATATGAGGCTCTTCTAGATTGATTGGGTTAAGGGGTTCTTTTTTTATTTTAAAACTTTCCAGTTAATCTGAAGACTAATGCCTGGGGCTGTGGAGGGTTGGGTGTGGAGGGAAGAAAGGACTAGCTGAGTAGGGAAGCATACATCCTTGCTTATTTGTGGTGTTCTGGAAGCTGCTAGAAAGTGAAGCCCAGGAACTGGAACTGGGCAGTCAGCTGAGCAACAGGTAGGTGGTTTACTTAGTTTGGTGAGAAGTTAGTCAAGGCATCACAGGAATCTGAAATTTCACTTGCCAACCATGATTGTCCTAAGACATTGCCAGGTACTGTTTAACAGCAGGGTTGGCTAGGGGGTCTGTTTGTGTTTTCTTTGTTTCCTCCATACCTTCACCAATTTCAGAATGCTGAAATTGGTCTCCTCACTTGCGTAGCTGAGAGCGTTAAGACTCTGCTCTGGTTTCTTGAATATATCCAAGAGTCCTTAGGCAGAATGGAAGAAATACCAGGAAGAGACCACTGAAGTACAAAGGAGCCAGGGTGGGTGGGCAGTGTCAAAGGCCGTATGCAATGCTGGGGGTGGGAGAGTGCCACATCCAGGGAACCAAGGGAAGGATAAGAAATGTGAACCATGGGAATGAATTTTGCAGCAGGTATAGGTATGCACAAGATCATCTGCTGACATGAGGGAAAATATGGGGACCTTCTCTTAATTTTCTGTAAAAACTGAAATGAAGCTTTACTGATATTTGTACAGGTTGAGACTAGTACCTGTTTTTTAAAAAGAGAAATACTTTTATTGAGGGTATAAAATCAATTTTAAAAATAATTGATTTTTGCTTATAGAGTACAGGACTGAAATATTCAGTGGCTTCTGTTCTAAGGAACAAAAGGCAGGCTTTGGGTGTTGGCAGATGCCAGGAGAGCTGTCTGTGATCTTGGGCTAGAGGAGACGTTAGAGTGACAGCTGGCCTTCTGCTGAGGGCACAGAGTGGATTGGATCCTGTGCTGGACCTAGGCTGGAAGCATGATGTGTTCTGAAGACCACGTGTTGAAAAATGAATTCATTGAGATTCCCCACACACTACCATTTTCTTGTGCATCCACATGGAAATAAATGATACTTCCAGAAGAAACGTGGAAAACATGGAGGTTATGAAAATTCCTGGGGAGGACGCCTGAAGGACTTGGGGGAAAGGACTTGCCTGCTCCACATAAAGGAGGACGTGAGGAAAGGGGAACAGGATCTGGTTTTCTCTGTTGTTTGTGAGATGACAGTGATGAATGCATTTCCTTCAGAGGATGAAATGATGGCCAGGGGGCTTGAAGCAATTCTCCTGTCTTCAGAATTCTGTGTGTATCTAATGTCAAGAATGGGGGTAGAGAGGAAGCAGGCTTGGGATTTGAACCGGGCACCACAGCAACCTGGTAGTCACCAGGGGTCTGTCCTTTCCCACCTGGCATCCAGCCTGCATCTGTATCCTGTCACCACACTCAGCCTGGCCCTTGCCAGCTCCTCTCAGCCCCGCTCTCTGTTACGGCGGCGCATCCCGCCTGTGGAGTCCGGCCTGTTGACACGGTTTATGTGGTCAGCTCAAATCTGAATGTCTTTAGGCAGAACTCACATAATCCAGTTTGCTGCATGTTCCGTCATGATGTTATGTCACATCACCTGTTTGCGTTTGCTGCTTGTCCCTTGAAGCTCTCAATTCTCAAGCCCAGAGTGAAGTCCAGATCCGCTGGCACAGAGCATCAAGGCCTGCCTGCGTGCACGGCTCCCGTCTGAGTCCCGTGACTTTGCTCTCCTGTGAGGGCCTCACAAGTGAGGCTGACCTGTCACTTCCTCACTCAAGTTTCTTTTCTGGCCTGAAGGGAGGACAGAGTTCTTCCCCTTCTCATGCTCCTTCAGCACAGTATGCAGTCTGCATGGCAGTGTTTATGACATTTTACTGATTTTAAGTCAGCACAAATCTAGAACCTAGCCCCAGGCCTGCCATTTCATAGGTGGTCAGTTAACGTTTTTGAATGAGTAAACATAGCTCTGAAATATACCGTAATTCCAAGTTTCTTACTTCCCTGAGCTTTTAGAGCTTTGATGTAACTTGAATCAAATCATTCTCTTTGTTAACTCTTCACCCAAAACATGAATTCGAATGTTAACTCTTCACCCATACCATGAATTTTTAAAAAATATTTTATTTATTTATTCATGAGACACACATACACACACACACACACACACACACACACAGAGAGAGAGAGAGAGAGAGAGAGAGAGGCAGAGACACAGGCAGAGGGAGAAACAGGGTCCCTGTAGGGAATTTGGTGTGGGACTCGATCCCAGGGCCACAGGATCACACCCTGAGCTGAAGGCAGACACTCATCTGCTGAGCCACCCAGGTGCCTCCCAAACCATAATTTTTTGGTTTAAATCCTGAATTTATTTATTACTTGTTTCTTTCTTTTAAAACTTTTTTGGTCATGAAAGTTGATTGTACAAAATTTGAAAAATTATAAAAAACTAAGTGCAAATAAAGATCTTCTGTAATTTTTATCACCTAGATGGGATTATCACTCCCATTTTGGTAAATACTTTTCTGATTTTTGTCCCAAAGGCATATATGTGAATTTTCAACCAAATTGGACAATTCATACTTTACATACATTTTGAAAGAAAGCTTTTCCCCTTAGTAAATCCCATATTCTTTAATAGTTTTCCTTAGTGTGGATTTTGCAGTGTTTAAAAAGACTGTGTGATATGGAAACATTTCTATGGCATAATAATAAATGAAAAAAAATGTAATTTAACGAATAGTTGATGCCAGACTTTTCATACATGTATCTGTTTCCCTCTTTGCCCACCTGTTTGTGTGTGTGTGTGTGTTCAGGCAGATACCCAGCTCTATTTCCTTCTGGTTCTTTCCTGTTTTCCTAGAATGTATTTAGGTATTTAATTTATATGGAGTTTATTTTAACATACAGTGAGTGGTAAGAATCACATTCTTTTCCCCCAAATTATTTTTTTGCAGCACCCCTTGTTGAATGTTCACTCCTGTCCCACTGATTTGAAATTTTCCTTTTTAATCACATAAAAAATATGCATATTTTTCTAAGTCGTGTAAAAGTACATTCTTATGCCAGAGCCACATTGTTTTAATTATAGTAACTTTAGAATTTAACACAATGGCAATGTAAATCTTTGCTTTACATTTATTGCTATTTTATTTTACATTATTGCTATTTTTCAGTTTTGTCTTAATTACTAATACCCATTTGTGGTTGTAAGCTCCTGAACTTTGTCCTTGGACTGCCTTGCATGGGAGCCCCATCCCTCCTCTTCACCATCTCTCTGACCATAGGCAAATAGCTTAATTCTTTTGATCCTCAAATTCTTCTTCTGTTTGGAGGGAGAGAATATCTACATCCATGGTTTGGGTGAGGTTGGATAGGATAATAGATGGAAAGTGCTTGGCACATAGTAGGTGCTCAGGAAATGATAGATGGTGTCATTTTTATGTGAAAGAGTGATTTTGTGAGGTTGCAAACAGTATCCCTCTAGGGGGTGAATTTACACAGAACTGACACATGTATGTTTCTATCCAGAAACAAAGGTTGTATGTGTTTCTTTTGTATGTCCTTCAGTAAAGATCTGTACTTTTCCTAATAAGTGTTAGCTATTCTTTGTTAGCCTTTTATTGTATGGGTGCATTTGTGATAAATAGTACTTTTTTCCCACTATATTTTCTTACTAAAATTCTATCATGTATTGGCAAATGTGGCTTGGGACAAGTCTTTGGTCCTCAGTTTCCTTGCCCATAAAATTAGAGTGGTTTTCCTTTCTTATGGGATCGTTAATGGAAGGAAATGAGATGTGTGGGTGATAGTGTATTAGGAAATAGAGACGTGAAATAAAATAGAGAAGTAGGACCCAGCTTCTTTCAGGTACCATGCAGCTTTGGTTACAGGTTGGTTCTGCATCGTCTCACCAGGGAGGATGTGGAGAAGGGTTTGTTTTCAGAGGAGAAGTGGTGTGCAGATAGAGCGTGAGAGGCTCCATTGGTGGTGGTTTCAGGGGAACTTTTTGGGGAAGTCTCAGGTGATATATGGCAGCAAGAACTTGGTGATGTTTCTGTTGTGAGTGACTTTCAGGGTCAGCAACTTCTTAGTGACAGAGGAGGAAGCTCTGGGGCAGTACTGGCATGAGGTCTTGGATGAGTTCCCTGGGTGGATGCTCTGTAGTGTTGTTATCAGGTCAGGTTGGTGGCAGGTGCCAGGAGGAAGTACCTTGTAAATCACATTTTGTAGAGGAAAGAAGAGGAGTCCTCCTGGAAACTAAGATCCTCCTTACTGTTAGTGGCAGGGAGGGTAGGGAAACCCTTAAGTGTCACTCATGGTGTGTGTGTATGTGTGTATAAATTTATAAAGTTATAGATTAGGAGTTTTTTACATTGTTTTCAGGTAAATAAGTATTTAAAAAGTGAACAAAAGATCATTTTAATTTGCCACAGCCCTAATGCTATGTTTTTGTTTTTGTTGTTGTTTTGCTTTGATAATTGATAGCAGTTAAACAGGTTATAAGTATATTTTTTCTAGTGGATGTTTTACAGAAAATAAAAAGTGTGTGTGTGTGTGTGTGTGTGTGTGTGTGTGTGTGTATTTAGAAATCACTAGTGAAATCTTAAATCCAGATTAGGGTACTATTAAAATAGCCAAGAGAGAAAAATGTTTCAAATGTTGAATGAAAGTATATCCTAATATTGCTATTTAGAATAAAAGCCATCAGGTTGTGAACATACAGTATTTTTTCTTTGTGAGTGAGTTGTGGATCTGGCGGTAGAAATGGATGTGACAAATTGCCTGTGTTGCTTTCATGGTGAAGAGTTCCCCTTGCTCTTCTGCCCAGCAGATCTAAAACTGCCCTGCGCCGCAGCTGGAGCAGCACCACCACCGCTGGAAGTGTTGAAGGGAGCGTGAAGCTGCACGAGGGGTCCCAGGTCCTCCTCACGAGCTCTAATGAGATGGGGACCGTTAGGTACGTGGGCCCCACTGACTTTGCTTCAGGGATCTGGCTTGGACTTGAGCTTCGAAGTGCCAAGGGGAAGAATGATGGAGCAGTGGGTGACACACGCTATTTCACCTGTAAGCCCAACCACGGAGTCTTAGTTAGGCCAAGCAGAGTAACCTATCGGGGAATAAATGGGTCAAAGCTTGTGGATGAGAATTGTTGAGTCACACTTCTGACACACTAAATGAGCTCATATACATACATGAAATATAGAGCCCATCGCAAATGGTTTATTTAGCCATTCTTTTAGATTTGAAAATAGAGCTATCTTCCTAAAAACCATTATAACAATTCAGAGAGACTCCTTTAGAGAGCTAGAAATCTGAACTGTGGGAATCATGGTTCTCTTAAAACAAGTTCAAAATAAGCATTTTTAAGAGCTTTTAAAAAAGCTTTAAAGCCAAGAGAATTCTGAGACTTAGGGGGAAAAAGTGTGCCATTAGGTAGCCAACTGACGTTGCTTACTCTGTTTCATTTTGCACATAATATTGGATTTTTCATAGGCTGTCATAATGAGGGTTTTCACAAGCTCTGGTTTTAACCTATGACATTCACATGACCTTTGTTCTGTCAAGTATTTTTGGAGCTTTTCTTTCTGTACTAATAAGTATAGTAAGAGAATAGCATCTCAATGATTAGTGTATTTTTCATATAGTTTTCTTTGTGTGTGTGAAATGATTTGACCTTTCAGGAATGCCTCATCTAGAGAGATGTTAAAATCCTGGAGTCGGGTGGGCCTTCTTATGCTGAGCCTCTCAGCCAATAACAGGTAGAGAAATGGAAGTTCTAGAGCAGCTCTTCTCTTACCCAGGGGCTTTAATTAGCTGATTAACAGAGCTAAGAATAGAGTGTGGGTCTCCTGACCTGTGGCTCATGCTCTTTCCTCTATACAAAGTGTGTAATCACAGATTTTTCTTCTGTGTTGGCAACTGCCCCATCTGAATGAACAACAACCCCGTCATTAGGCTTATGAATTCAAGTCGTAATTGGAATTTTTTGCACATATTTGTCTAATTCCTTATTGGACATATCTATAATATACACGAAGCACTTTTAAAACATAATGCACTTTCATCTTTGTGGAAAATTTGCCATTATTTCTTCCTGAGATATGAAAAATATTTAGAAAAATTATATTTAAGAGAAGAGAGTAAATTAAGATGTTAGGAAGAATATAATAGTTATTCATTTACATGTATATGGTTTCTCACTGTTTTTGCTTCTATTCATAAAACTGGTGTTGTGTTTGCTATCTTTGCTGTTTTTATATTTTCAGTTGTTGCAGAATTCAGCCTGTTACAAAGCTACAGAATTGTATCATGTTTTTGTATTTCTTTTGGAGCACATGTTAACAAACTAGGCTTCAAAATAGAGTGATACAATGTAAAACATTTGTGTTGTGGATATGTATTGATGTTTCTGTCCTATGTGTAAAGATTTATCTTTTACTGTAGATATTTAGACTTTACACAGAAATATTGGAACAGTTTACTTTATAAGATTAAAAGTATCCTTTAGAACTGGAGCTCGCTTTGTGCTTAGAAGTAATATGTTAAACTATTTTGCAATATACTATTTAAAGTCTAAATTCTGTTGCTTTGCTGCCTTTTTAAAAAGAAGTGTGGTATTTCAAATATTGCCAGAGCTATTTTCCTGATATACATTTGCAAAATATGGCTGCTTTATAATCAAGGAATATTTTTATTGATTGAAGAAAATGCCTGTATTGCAATTCAAGAGTAAACTTATTTTATTATACAGCTTATTTCTTTAAAACTCTATTTATACCTTAATATGAAATTCATGACTGCTCTGAACTTGGGTGTCCATAATTCTTCTTGTTAAATATGAAACCCTCTCAGAAACAGTAATGCCAACTCTAAGGTCAGGGAAACAATTGTTCTCATATTTAGATTAGGATCATTAAATCCATATACTGTGTATGTTTACATATACTATACTTACAAATTAGGTGTTTTCATTTGTGTTTTGCTTATTAAATGTCATTCACAGTTCAATTCTTGAGCATTAATAAAAAGGGAAGCTGTTTTGGTTTTGAAATGTTATCTTGTCATTACCCTTCCTGCATCTCCCCCTTCTCTCAGTAACTCAGAGTGCATGGGCTTCATGCTTAACTTTTTCGTCTTACCACACACAGTGACTTGGATTTGTCCTACCCTTCTAGAGTCTTAAAAAGTATCACGCTTCCTACTCAACAAGTAAAGTTATGTTTTTAGCTACCCTTCTACTATATCATTTTGATAGCCATTTAAGAGAAGAATGGGTTTCTAGAGTTTTCTAAAATTGCTTCGCTTTCTTTTATACCAGTGGGATTTCATTTGTTTATTTCAGATAGAATACTTTGAATTAATTTTTTTATTTTTATTTTTTAGATTTTTATTTATTTATTCATGAGAGCGAGAAAAAGAGGCAGAGACATAGGCTGAGGGAGAAGCAGGCTCCCCACAAGGAGCCCGATGTGGGACTCGATCCTGGATCCTGGGATCACGTCCTGGGCCAAAGGGAGATGCTCAACTGCTGAGCCACCCAGGTGTCCCAATACTTTGAATTTGGATTAAAGAACATATAAATAATTACCCTCATTCTATCACAGGTAACTTGGTGGTAATATTTTTAAGTGCTTAAGAGTGTTCAGACGCAGATGTTTGCCCACTCTGAACCCTGAGACATTGCAGTCTTGGTCTGAGACGCTTGCACCGTCCTCTCCAGAACCGTATATACCCCCTCATGTTTTATTTTTCTCCTTAGTATTTACCATACTTGGTCATGCTAGGCTTTTGCTTATTTCTCTCTTCCCTTACTAGACGGAGGGATGGATATGACTGGTTCATGCTTTATCCCTGACACCTGGAGTAATACTTGGTACATAGTAGATGCTCAGTGAATGTGGAATGAACAGAGGCAGTAAAGGCCACTGATGGTTCAAAGTAGGGGTATTATCAGGTGGCCTCAAGAGACCAGGCCATGCAACAGGTAATTGGTGCTTGGTAAGGGAGGGAGGAGGACAAGGAAGGTTAGAATCATGTGAGTCCGACTTTCCCCCAGAACAGTGACATGCAGGAGGTAGGAAGGTGCTGGGTGCTGGGTAGGAGGAAGGAAGGAAGGAAGGAAGGAACAGCAGGATCACCGGTGTGTGTGTGTGTGTGTGTGTGTGTGTGTGTGTGTGTGTGTGTGTTTTCCCTGGGGATGGCTTTGGATTTCTGTTTTGACAGGATGATAATTCAGAGAACATAGTCATATGCATGGTCAAATACTGAACATGCACAGTGTTGGTCTCTGGGGCCAGACATTTTTATTTTGGAGTTTCATTTTGGACCTATCCACTTAGAACATGTGATAATACTATTTAAACCACATAGACCATTGACTAGAGACCCAGTGTGTTAAGAATCATTCTTAATTAAGAAATATATCTAGTAATTGTAACTACTCACTGGGTAGTTTTTATCTAAATGATTGACTGAGACATACTATGTATCACCACATTGCAAGCCAGGAAGAGAATTTATTTTTTATTTTTCTTCATGCCCTGTGCTTCACTATACTTATAATACAAATACAGTAGTTAATACAAAACTCACAGTATCACATATATCTTTAGTAATTATTTAATAGTATCCCTTGATACATAGGCCCTTATTTACAAACGATGTCACATATAAGCTGCTCGAATATACAACGAACATTCCTAATGACGCTCGTGTGTAGGCTGAACAAGTTAAATGGGACACATTAAGATTTTATTAGAAGAGAACATGATGCCTTTGCATAGGCAAAAAGGATTTCCTCTGCCAAAAGTTTTGCTAACGCTCCTTTTCACAAGAGGGGGGGAAAGGTTTATGTGAAGGAATTAGGTTGGTGGGCACATGTTACTGACGATACTGTATTTTCATTATGCTTGATAGGAATGAGGCAGAGTTTCTGCTTATGGCCTCTCCCTTGTGGAGAGTTTCTGCTTATGGACTCTCCCTTGTGGAGAGTTTCTGCTTATGGCCACGAAAGGTATGGGAACCTTTCTTCTCTTATTCCTTTAGAATACCTTACAATGAATAGAATTTTCATTATAAAGCAGCAGCAAGTTTCAACATTTTCATCATTTACTGCACGGGAAAGTATGGTGGTCATGATGGTGCCAAGGGGGCAGTAAAGTTCTGAGTGATGTTAGCAAAGGTATTTTAGGTGTTTAAATTGAGGCTATTAGCTTAAAATAGAATGTCTTCCTAAAGATCACTAGTGTCATTTAAAAAATGCTCACAAATTTGGCTTAAATTCAGCTCTAAAATCCTAAATGAACCCAGACAGACACATTTGCCACTACTGTAGATACTAGGTATTTCCTCCCATGTACACACCTGTGGGCTTCTTCGTCTGGAGGAATGTGGTCTCAGGATTGTCATAGTTGTTTGAACTGGATAGGTGACAATAAATAGGGAGTCTCAGAAATCTACTTGTACTGCACTGAATTTGAATTTAAAGCACTTCTAATGCATAGGAAGTGTAAATACCCAGATGCTGTGTCTTCTTTGGCGGAAGCCAATCTCCTAGAGCCCAAGTTCTTTCCGCTCCAGCCCACCAGAGTTCAGGCTGGCTTTAACCAGACTGGACTTACCTTCTTGAGGACTGAACTAATTATTCCTCACATGACAAATCAAACTGATGAAGAAGTGAATCCTGATAGAGTGATACATCGAGCTTCCAACCCTCGTTTTACTCTTTCTCTAATATGACTCCTGAGATTCAGCTTCAGTCTCGGTCTGCAATGTTCCAGATGGTGGTTGTCCCTAACAGTCCTGGTCCTGAAGGAGAGGTGTTACTCTCCAGCATCTTTGGAAAGAATATCCTAAGATGGATTTTAACAAATTTTAATAGGCACAAAAAGTCCTGTATCGATGGCAGGGAAAATGGATTTTTGCATTATAGACAACAAAAGAAGAGTCAGGTCTTAAACCTCAGTCGCCTTCACCAAACCTGCTAATAAAAGCAAATTTCTAGTAAGAATTCCAAAAGGTTATATATATCAGTTTAAAAGAATATAATTTTCTGAAGTGTTCTTTGAATAGAGTTTAGGGAATAATGAAATCGCATGAAGTTTCAGGAGGCCTCACTTTACGCTGCCTGGTGTGTGACCAAGGAGAGTGCAGCGTGATGCTCTGCACTAACTTCTGTCTCGTAGGAAACTTCACTAGCTGCTTACTGGTGCGTATGTGTGCAAAATGAACCTGCCTTTACTATCGCTCCGTTTCTTCTGAGAACTGTGAAATACTTTACAAGTATTATTTGGAATAATGCAAAAGGGCTTAAATTGTCCCCCCACCCCCCAAGTATTAGAAGTACTAAAATGTAGAAAATTGTCCTGCAGTTTTCACAATCTTATCTTTTGGTAGGATATTTGAATTGACTCTGGGGATTTCCTATTTCTAGATTCACTATAAAGCTATTTTATATACAACATGTTTCAAAAAATTGCCATCCAGTTGCAGTAGGTGTGTCTCTAAGCCTGAAAAGAGGGATTCTCTCCAATCCTATGTAATTGGGAGAGAGGACTCCTGTGATGAATGAATGCCTTCTCATAATGGGACCGTGACACTTGTTTTAGGGATACCTTACTCTACAGATGCCTCCTGGTGCCAGACTTGTGGCTTATTCTGGGCTTTGTATCTGGCTCTGGGGATGGAGGTGCAAATTGACAAAAGACAGCAAGTGCATCAGACCTATCGTGAAATATCAGGTGTGCCAAACCTTCCAAAGATAAATTTTATGATTTTACTTTGCTGGTAAATATGCAATTGTAGCAGACATAACAGAAGTTAAATGAGAGGTATGACACTGAAGGCATATAAAGTCATTCAACAAACATGACTCTCAGAGTCCTACAGCTTTGCTTCTTTCAGGAAACCATCCAATTAACTTTTTTGCTATGTTGATAATTTTCTGATTTTTTAAAGAGATCTTTGAATAGAATAAACAGAGAACCGATACTGCACTTCTTTCTGGTCTACTTCTGTATAAAGACTAAATATGATTTGGCTCACTGGGAAGGCACACTGAATTAATTTGCTTTGGCTCTGAATGCATTAAGACTCAAGAGTCAAGGTGTCAAGATTATGGAAAGGAACACACATGCACCCACACACCAGTCCTGGTTTACAGATTGTGGACCAGGGGTTGGGATTTGCCTTACGTAGAGGTGAAGTCTTACAGAATCCTTGACCTCAGGGCAGCCTGGGTGGCTCAGCGGTTTAGTGCCGCCTTCAGCCCAGGGCCTGATCCTGGAGACCCGGGATCGAGTCCCACATCGGGTTCCCAGCATGGAGCCTGCTTCTCCCCTCTGCCTGTGTCTCTGCCTCTCTCTCTCTCTGTGTCTCTCATGAATAAATAAATAAACTCTTAAAAAAAAATCATTGACCTCAGAGTTGGAATGGGTTTTGAGACCAAATGGCTAGTATTGTTAAATGAGAAAGTGAGAGTTCATGGAACTTGCTGGAGTCTAGTACCTGGGGCGCTCAGCTCCTGCCCCATCTGCATGCTGTCTCTCAAGAAGGCACAGAGTGCTAAACCATCCTAAGTATTGTAATCAGGTGAAATTCCATCTGATATTCATCTACATTGGCAAATAACATCTCTTAGAGTATAAATATTCTAGAGACTATTAACATACACTAGTTGCTGAGGCTTAGAGGGAGATAAGACTGCTTTTCAACCTAATAGCAGCAGCTTGTGCCTATGAATGAGCATTTGAGTGATGGCAGGATAAATAATTGTCATTGCTTTCAAGGAGGCAGTAGTCCTGGTAGATGGATGCAGTAGGGAGGTAGCTGGAGAGTGTGGAACAGAGGCATCTGAGAAGTGGGCATTGGGCTGGTAATTCATGTGGGCCTCGGTGCTTGCAGCCTTTCTGAGGTTAGCCTGGTAGTGCCATCTTTACATGGAAGGGGTACCACACTCATTTTACATTTCCTGAGTACCAAAGGGGGGACATCATTGCTTTAGCTTCGTGGCTGTAGTTCATGTTCTTTCTCTCGCCACCCCCCCCCCCCACCATTGTATGTAATATTCTGTTCTCACACTGAGCTTTTCCAATGTTTTAAAGTTAAGCTAGAGCTAAAAATAATTTTGTACTTGAATAGTTCCTTAAAAATTAAATACACCTACTCAGAATACCAAAAGAAAACAGAATCTTAATAGAAGCCTTACTGTTTGTTCTCAATAATTCTCTTTTATTTTAGGGCATCCTATGGAGGATTACGGGAATGCTGGGTTTTGTTTTGCATGTTCGCACAACACAGGGAACCATCTGCTGCAATGAACTTAGGAAAGTCAAATTGTATGTTCTTTGGGGACCTATTTAAGAAGTCATTAGCTAAAGACAGATTGACAACACACTTCATGCGGTTTTATCAATCTTGTCATGGGGAGTCTGTTATGGAGAGTGGTCTGAATTCATATGCACCCTGTTTTTAGTCTACAAGGCTCGTATGAACGTTAATCCTGCTATTATTGGAGAACATCTATTAAAGTAGCCTGATCACTTAGAATTTCATGTGGAGTCAAAGTTAATCTGCAGTTATATAATAACTTATAGTTAGAGAGTTTGCCAAGTATTAATGAAGATGCCGGAAATTTTTGTTTTTAATTACTCAAGCTGATTAAATACCTTCTTTTCTGTGATGCTTATTTGTTGACATTAAAAAAAAAAAAACAGTTCTGAGTGTGGGAGAGTCTTTACATTCTTTTGGGCTGGAAAGGACTGGGTACTAGTAGGGTTTTTACTCCTGTTATGAAGTGAGTGACAGATGAAATCAAACATGGCACAAACGAGAGAAACCAGAGGCCCAGAGGGGTGGGTGCTAGAGCTCCCACTGAGCTTTGGTGGTTGAGAGGCAGGGATGTATAGGCACATTCTGACTTGAAATTCTCCTCATGCCCGGCCCAAATCACTTGGGAATTGAAGAGGTCTACGAGGGAGTGCTGGTGCTTACACACGGTTTGTAATCTCATTGTGGGATACTGAGGAAGAGAATCCATTCTCATTGGAGATGGACACATGGGTACAGGCAGGTCCAATACCCCAAGGAGAGCCAGGATTCACGACCTAACTGGTGGGAGAGAATCCAGTTTTTTGACCACTGAGTAGATCATACTCTTTTTTAAAAATTAGGTTTATTCCTGCTATTTTGATTTGCTATAATTTTGAGGTACACATATTAATAATTAATCAATTAAACTGATCATTCCCTTACAAACTGTTTCCCAGTGGTATGGGTGTGAGCTTTTGATGAGCTTATTTATGGACATGGAATATAAATACTCTAGCTTACAGTTTAATTAACATGGCTTCTATAAACTCTAATTGTGCCTGTGCTCTAGGTAGGACTCTTCTATCGTAGTTAATAAGGAAGGGCATCCACAGCATCTGTACAAATCGCTATAGCCATATGGGTTAGAGCAATACTGAGTGGACAGTAGTCCAGGTTAATTTCATGGTGATACCTGGGGCTTTCAGCAAGTTAAATGACACATCTTGAGGTCATCATATCTCAGTGTGGAGTTGTTTATTTACTTATCCATGTATACAGGCTTTTAAGACTTGACTATCATTTACATGAAGATTGATACCAGTGAAGACAATTAGAATCAGCAAATCAAACTCAGTGGTAGTAAGGCACAACCTGAAAAATGTAATGGATTTGTAGTTTTTAAGAAGAGAAAGGGATACGATTTTTTTTTCTTCCCCATTAAGGACCATAAAGAGTTGGCTATTTAACCATGTAGCATGCTCCCTGTTTAACTGGTTATTGGTGTTACAGATATAAAATGGAGAAATTGTTCTCAGTTCTTGTCAGCTCCTCCATCATTATCTTTTAGGAGAGTGTTTCTCAAAGTATCGTTCTTGGGCCCCTTTAGGTGGTTTATGAATTAATGTTTGTATCATTGGACTATTTACTTCTGTGCCTGGTATGAGCCAAAACTTTACTGATATGGTTATTTAGAGATGAGTTTGTTGATGTTTCAGCATCATCTGTAATCTGGTGAAACTATTTGGGCAGCTAAGATAAAGGAAAAGTGGTGTCCAGGGTAGGAGTGCTTCTACAAGATGTGCAGGACCACCGGCTAGGGCAAGGTATCCGCCACAGAAAGAATGGACACTTGGCTAGTATTGGCCTGGAACGGAATGGCTTTCCCACATCCACAGGGAGCCTTGTGATGTAGGTGAAAGTGAGGAGGTGGGGGAAAGGTGGAGATATATTTATAATATATACAGTCCTGTTGCTTGGGAATGCTTAGAGCCTAGCAAGTAAAGAAAAATGCTCTCCTCCCAAAGTGATGTTTTGGCATAGCCACCAGCAGGAAGGAAGCTGAGCAAAGGAATGGCAGGGAAGCAGAAAGAAAGAATGAAATGAAAATTCACTGATAAAGCATTATTGTGTAAGTACGGGGGTGTAAAACAACACATTTCCAGTTCGCTTTGATGGAAATAAATGTTATTTGTGAAAACCGGGTTCGGAGCCCCCACTATCACATGCCAGCATCCATCTCCACACTCCAGTGCCCGGCTCTTCCTCTGCCACCCAGAGGGAAAATTCTGTTTCCATCTCCATTTGGTAGCTATCTAAACAATGCTGTGTATATTTGAACAAATCATGACCCCATGTACACTGGGATCGCATGCTGCAGGAGGGCCGAAGGCAGGGGAACACTAGAAGGGCGGACACTGTCCCTCTCAGGACCGCTGAGGGCCTGTTGTTCCAGTGACCCGCCTGCCGCTGCCGGTGGAAATGTCTGTGTGGTTCACCTTCATGATGGAAACTGTTGGAAGATTTTGGCCTGGGATGTATTGACACTTAGGCCCATGAAGGGACAAGTTTCTACACTTCGATCTATCACTGCTGCTGAACATTTTTGCTTTTAAATGATCAGAGTTGATTTTAATTAGTGGAAGGTGTTAAATGAAGTAAGAATTCAAATCTTGCATTTTCAATCCAGTAGGAAACCTCGCACTCACTCCCCCTTGGTAGGAGGGTTTTCTTAAGGCATGAGGTATATTGACAGGATGTTCGAATCTCTGGATCTGTACGCACTGTGTCTTTATCATACTCAAAGTACGCCGAGTATCTGCTTTTCGTTCAGATTAGTGTATTCACATTTTCTCTATGGTACCATAACTATTCATCACATTTTTACAATCATCAGTGAATCGACACAATCGAAAGCGTCCCGACATCATCTAAAGGGCCATCTCAGCTTAGTCGTCTATGATTTTTTTCCTTTCCCAGTAAAGAGAGTCTTTTCCCCATGCCAGCTCGTTCCAAGTAGCTCCTTTATATCTGTTCCCTGCCCCCTTCAAGTGGTCCGGGTCCACGCCAGCAGGGTCAGGAAACACCTATGACTCCCGACCGGGAGACACATGAGCAGCTGGTGCTGCCGCACCGAAGCCGAGCAGACACGATCTGAGAGAAGCGGGAGGAAGTGGACATCAACCATGCATAAAAACCTTATGCAACCGAACTGGGGCCTTGTAGTCATCACTCGTCTTGATGATATTTTCTTCTTTTGAAACAGTAAGATGAACCCATGCTCAAAACCTTGTTTTCTAAAGCATTTTGAAAATACAGCTGTTTATGTGGCACTTCAAGACAAGTTGGCACAAAATGAAAAGTGACATTTGGTCTCTGGTTGTGGAGGAGCGATGACCTGTCCCTCCTCCGTGGGCTCGGGGCTCCCGAGTGCCAGGGGGCTCAGGGCCCAGGTGGGGTTTTCAGGAGGGCGTCCTCGTACTGGCTGCTTCCGGGCGCGGTGGTGCCCTCGAAGGGTAAGCCCTGTTGCTGGTAGCCGTAGTTGACGTTGCCACACGGGAAGTGACGCAGCCTGAACAGAGGCACTTCCTTCATGCTGGCAGTCAGCGAGGATGGTTCTAGGAGCAGAGAGGCACCTGGGAGTCTGCCAGCTGCCACGTTAGGTGGGACAGTACAGCTTCCCTCACGCCCCAGGTTCCCCCTGTCGTGGTGCCCCTTCGTTGCTGGAGGATTGTTCTTTTTGGTGGGTTTCTCTGTAAACCATGAGCCGTAAGTTGGGTTCCATAGGCTGGTGGGTTTGTTTCTGGATCCCTGGACTTTGTGCAGCTCTGACGCTGGGTTGGACTGAGAGAATGCCATGTTCACGTGTCCTCCTTCCACAGCTGGTCCCCTAGTGACTCGACCAGAGAGCTCCGCAGCCGTGGGCTTCTTGGCAGCTTTGCCAGAGGAAGTGGAAGGCAGGGGAGGCGGGGCAGCTGGATCTGGCCCTTCCTCCCGTTTAGCTTGTGGAGGAGAGACGAGTAGAGGAGGAATTCCCTCAGGGTCTTGGGGCCTCATGGGCACCTTCTCCTCCTCTTCCATGAGTGGGCCATACTCTACGGGCAAAGCAGTGTTGATCACATCTGGGTCCTACAGGCAGGAGAAACAAACGGATTACGATGTTGAATCACAGACCAAAACTGCTGGATCTGGAAGCTGATACCTTACTGATGGTCTCATCCAAACTGATTTTACACGTGAGGAGACCATTCAGTGTTGATTGGGGATATTTTAATTCAGAGGCACCAGGGAATAGGAGATGAATAGGAAATCATCCTTTTATCGGGCCCTGGAGGAGGCGCTATCAGAGGAAATCAAGAAGGCTCAGAGGACCAGCTGCCCCTGAGAAGAAATGCCGGTGGTGTCCTCCCTGGCGGGGGGTGCTGCCCGCCTCTCCTGCTCAGGCTGCCACAGCTGGTGGACCCTGGCCTCTCCCCATCTCCTGGGAGCTGGGGTGGCCTCCAATAAAAAACTGCTGGGTTAAAAAAAACAAAAAAAGGACGTGGAGGGGAAGCACTCGTCTAGAGGTGCCAGGTGCTGGGATGCAGCCAACCAACTGCCTGGCTTGGGTGTGTGGGATCAGGGAAGACTTTGCAGGGAACCACCTTTGGGAAAATCTGACAGATTCATGGATTTAAAAAGATTATAAATCAGTTAAAAAAAACTTATCCCAGTCTGTTCCCAATAAACTCCCTGCCACTGAAAAGAAAAATCTGGGTGTTTGACTTCAGGTCGGCGTGTGTGTACACATGAGGGACGAGGGGAGGGGAGGAGAGACACACTGTTGGCTCACAAGGTTTCTCTCTTCTCTTCCTAGCTACCTTCCATTTTCATATTTGGATGGGCTACACTTGATTATCATGTTTGCTGTGTTACATCATCGTATCGTTCTGTGTGCAGAAAACACAGTGGTTCTTTATCTGGTCTGGACCTGACCAGGCCCTTTGTGAAGCCCAGGAAGTCCTGCAGTGCTATGAGGAAAACCACTTACAAAAACAACTTTGTGCTAGATCATTCTTAAAGCAATGGATATATAGAAAAGCAGAAGCAGTTGCCAGAGATATGAAGAAAATCTGTGGAAGGAAACTCAAGCTTGGGGGAATTTAATTCTTTAATATTTTATGCAAAATGGGAAAACCATTGCGTCGGTGTAGCAGAAGAGCACTTTGGTCCAGTATTCATCAGTAAAGAGTATAAGAATAAAAATACCTTCTGCTTCTCTTATTCTTTAGTTCCTTCCCTGTTAATTATTAATCTCTATGGAGACTCATTAGAAATATGCTTGTACAGAATTACCTGCTTTTAAGAGGGACGTTATCCACTTGGGAGAAAAATGACTCCAAAGTATATGTATTTAAGTGGGTATATTCTATTAGAATTACAACATAACAACCTAAGATGCCATTCACTGAAGAGCAAGTTTTCTGAAAGAACCCTACATAACTTGATAAATGAAGTCCATCTAGATAAAGGCCCATCTCCGCACTTCTGAGCTGAAGTTGCTGGAAGAGCAGGGCGGGAGTGCTAGGAATGAATGATGTGGCTTGAACACGTATTTGGCTTCAGTCACAACCAGGATGGGGCGATTTGGGGAGGTAGTGGTGCCTGGCCCGACTTCTGAAATACTCTCTGGAGTTAGATATCCTGGCAGAATGAGAGCCAAGGGAGGGAGAGAGGCTGATGTGTGGAGAGGAGATCCTGCCTGCGGAGGGAGGGAGGGAGGGTCCCCGGGGAAGCTGGTGGTGCAGGTGCAGGGGCTCCTCTGAGGGAGGGGACGGCCCCCTCCACTGACTGGTGGGGAAGATGGTGAGAACGGACGTCCATGCATAGACAAGAGGGTAATGAATTCTCAGGCTCTCCTCTCTTGAAGTAGGAGGCAGGGTCTGCTAAAATGGTGTAGAAAGGGAGAATTTCGAGTTATTTCTGAAGGAAATGGGAGAAGGATCTGCATAGGGACCAGTGGTACTGCTAGGAAACCGTGAGGCTTGGAAAACCTCTCTAAGCCTCAACTCATCTGGAAAAGGGGGATAGTTTATGTATCTCCCTGAGGACAAAATGAAATAGATGAAAAGTGATCTGTATATTTAGATGCTGTACTAATGCTATTGATAATGTTAAAATTTCTCCAGCTTACTTTGTTCCTCCCTTGAATCCCTCTAATATTTATCATTGAACCTCCCATTTAACAATTATATACGATTAATTATTTCACATTAAAAAAAAAATTATTTCACATTATTATCTCTCTAGCCACACCATAAGCTATTTGAGAGCACATGTTTCCCATATTTCTCTGAAGCTCCAGTTTTGTCTAAAAAACCATTACCTACCCAGGAGGCATTTAGTTTAAGCCTTGTGATTTGAACTGATTCCCTAATGGTATTGGGTGTTCTGCAGCTGTGTCATGTTGTTGGCAAAGGAAGAGGTAATAATTAGCATTTATTTACAAAATGGGCAAACCGAGGGACCAGTTGTCTTACTATAGATAAGCAATCATCCTCGTGATTATAACTCACATTTTCTGGCTGGCTTAACTTTCATTTCACAGTTTGGTATTTGCCATCTTTTCCATATAAATGCTGGTTCAAGGGGGAAAATGTTTATACCTGGGTACAGTATTCAATCCTCTCCAAAATAATGGCAAAGTTGGGCCTATCTTCAGGCTGATGTTGCCAGCACTGGGTCATTATCCGGTACCTAAAAGAAGAGTAAATACGCTAATTAAAACTAGGAGAACAGGGATGCATACATTTTTCCCAGCATTTTTCTAAGGGGGACCAGAGGAGGCAGTCTTTGAGTGACAACTTATCTAGGTCCCATGTGGTTGGCATCTGCTGCCCTCTGCTGATGGGCCAAGGAATCGTGCCCAGGTGTAAAGGTACTAGAACACCAAAGCTCATTAACAGACATCCTGCTGTTAACGTGAAATCTGGCTCCTCTCCTTCCATTTCTGAATTAAAGTCACCTCTGGGGAAGAATATTCTAATTATATTTCCCTTCTGCCTTGCTTGTGCGAAGGAGGTGAGTGATGCCAGGCAGGACAGCAGAAAATGCAGGGAATGGGAATATTTAAAGGAGACTTAAGACAGATGGTGTTGGGCAGCAGGGGTGGAGTCTGGGACACAGATTCCTAGGAGGTGTTGAGGAGTGGGAGCCTGGTGAGTCCACAGTCTCCAGCCAGACAGTAGATAACTTTACAGACGTGACATTACTGCTTTCGAGGACTTGGAAGACTGACCCGCCTCACAGAAGTCACAGACACACCCCTATCCTGGGGTGTATTAAAAGAGGTCAACCCCTCCATCTTAAAACAAAAAATGCATATGTGGCTGCAGTATTTTTTGAAAAGGAAAACTGTCCCTATCAACTTGTAGAAATGTTCCTAAAAGGGTCATACACAGGCCCAGGACAGTTCTTAGGTGGGTCCATCCGTCCTCCGCTGGTGACGAACTCCAGAACTTCCTGGTTGCTTTTGCTAGGGTATGGCATGTATCCAAGAGAAAATATTTCCCACAGCAGCACTCCAAAGGACCTGCGCACAGGACAGAAGATATCATATGGGTACACGTATACACAAGTAGGCACGCACACAGATATATAGTCCTACAGGGACACACATACACACAGATGTAAAATTTAAATTCTATTACATATCTTTCCACAATTGAGAATTCTTAATATGGAGAAAAAAAAAAAAACAAAAAAGAATGAGAAAGTAGCCACATGTGATGCTCCATAAAAAGATAACCCTTGTTAGCATGTTATTTTTTTGTTCCAGTCAAGTTTCTATACTTCGATTTCTTTTACATAATTGCAGTTATATTTCAAAAGCAATTTTGAACCTTGACTGTTTTTGCAATTTCCATTATAGCATAAGCATTTTCTGTGCTCATAGAAACATCTGAAATGGCTATAAAACATTTCATTGAGTAGTTGTGCCACAATTTGCCTTATCATTTCCATATTGTCTTCAATTTTAAAATTATTTAAAAACTGTAATGAATATCTTTCAAATCTGTGATGTGTTTTTTAAAAGGACAATTTCCTTAGGACAAATTCTTCAAATTTAGGATTAGGATAATCTAGATAATCTAGGATAATTCTAATTGAATTACTAGATCAAAAGAATGTAAACACCGAAAAATTCTTGGCACATCATGTCCACTTCCACACTCCAAACATGTCAAGCAGCCAGCATTGTGCATCAGACACTCTCATCAACATTGACTATTCTAAAAAATAAGAACTTTTATAGATTTTAAAGTAAAAAATGGTAGAATCTTTTAAATTATGTTTATTGACTTGATAAATAACACGGTTGAGTGTTTCTCAAGTACTTATTAATTCACTTCCTTTTTTTCTCTATCAATTGTGTATCTTTTGCCCATTTGTATCTACATATTGTTTGGGTATTTATCAAGTTTCTTTTTGATTTTTAGACATACTTTATTAGAGATGTTAACCTTTATCCAAAATTGAAATACTTCTATCAATTGCTTTCTAATTCTACCAAGTAGTCAAATCTATTTTTTAAAAAATTTTGTGATTTCCTCCCATCTGTTTTATAGATTATGCAATCCTCCCTTCACCAAAGATTAGATGAGTGTTTGCTGTTTTCTTCTAAGTTGTATTTGTTCCTCCTCTCCAGCTGGATCTGAGAACTTAGTTTGGTGTATGGTGTGAAGTAAGGGTTCTAAACTGAATTGTTTTGCAGTCACTCTTCTAATACTATTCATAGAATGCTTTTCCCCTTACTATTGACTTGTGAGTAAAAACAGGTTTCCGGGCTCTCTATTCACTTCCATCTGCTTCTTGCATTGACACCATTCTGTGTTATATTTTGTGTGTTTATGTTTTAATATCTGGTAGGCACTTTTTTTGATATTTCTCTTTTTAAAGAAATATAGTTGAATTCTCATTTATTATTTGTTTTAAATGAGCTTTAAAATGATGCTATCATGTTTCAGAATCGCCTTTCATATTCTGACAAATTTTTATTTTAAACCTTTAATTTCGTTATTAGCTTTTTTAGCAAAAAAAATGCCTACTTTTGTTTTTGTCTTTGGTTGTAGTGTTTGAATGTTAATAAATATTCTATCAAAAACTGTAGGGAACTACACCTCCTCCATCTCCGAAGGAACAAAAAGTACATCAGCTCAGCAAAATTTTAAAGTCTCTTGTGAGGAGCATCGAGCAAAGATATTTTCCATATTTTTCAGGTGAGAAGGCTGAAGCAGAGGTTATTATACAATTAATCTGAGACAGACTGGAATACATTATTAGATCTCTCAGCTCTGCTACCTACAAATTGCCTGGTACATATATAATTATTTTTCTCTGTTTGGTGGTTTGTCTTCCTCCGAGGCAAAACAAAATGAGCAAAATCATGCAAAAGCCTGGCAGCAAGGCCTCAAGAGTTCCAGCTGTTTTCTGCCTGTCTACATAGCTAGAGAAATAGATTGTAGTATCCTTTGAGAGAACCAGCATGGAGATGGCAAATAGATGTTTATTTTCTTGGTTTGGAGTTCAAAGGAGCAAGAAGTAGTGTTGGTCGTAGAGCTTTGATAATTTCAGGTAAGGAGAGTTGTCAGATTTAGTGAATAACCATACAGGACATCTAGTTAAATTTGTTCCAGAGAAACAAGAAAAACTTTTATTAATTTTTATTTTTTTAAGAAAAACTTTTAGAATATAAGTACATCGCAAATATTGCATGGGATGTACTTGTACTAAAAAATTATGCACTGTTCATCTGAAATTCAATTTTAACTGGTAAACTTTTATTTTATCTAGCAACCCTACAGATCAAGTAAATCTATATTTTGTGTGCCAGATGGTTCTTTAATCACCTATAAGCCTGTCTTAGAAGGAGCAATAGGGCCCACCGCTTTGCACTAAAGCATTCAAAGTCAAATAAAAACAAGTATTAAAGAAAATCCCACTTTCCTCCTCTTGGCATTAAACTTGCTCTGCCTGAGATTATAGAAACAGGTTAAGTGCTTGCTGATTAAATTATTTTAAAAAATGTGAATCGATGAAGATAATCTGATGAAAACGTTTTAAAATCATGAATTGTGCTGTGCTTAGCAGTCTTTTAAAGTTACATTTTATTTTCCCTTGTTCATAACCTGGAAGATTGTCTTGAGATGTAGTAGAGGGTAGAACACAGATTTTGGAAAAAGGGGACCCAGAGCTGTATGGTTTCCGGTTATGGAATGAGTGAGTCAGGGGGATGAAAGCAGAGGGAGTAGAGTCAACAGTACTGTTGTACTAACGCTGTACAGCAACCGATGGTAGCCATGCTTGTGGTTAGCGCAGCATAGCATGCAGACTTGTCCAACCACTGTGCTGTACATTAGGTGTCGACTATACTTCAAGAAACGAAAAAAAGATTACAATGTTGTATTCAAATACCCAGCCAGCTGATCCCACTGTCTCTTGTAGTTCTCCTGGGAGCTTCAGACTCACAGATCAGAAGCCCACTCAGCATCTCCACTGGCCTGTCTTACAGGCATCTCACACTGGACTTGTTTAAGAGCTCCTTCCACACCCAGCTCATCTCCTCCGTTCTCTCTAGTGGCAGCCAGCTAGGAGTTGTCCTTGATCTCACTTTTCCACACCTCCCGCTCCACAGCCACCCTCAAGACAGAGCTTGAGTCCCACCACTGCAAATGGCTTTCCCTGCCACCACTAAGCCTGGCCCCTCTGTTCTCTTATCTAGAAGTGGGCAGGATTTCCCCATCTTCACCTATCCCACTCTCGTCTCTTTTCATTGGCAGCCAGTGATATATATATATTTAAAGATCCCATCAAACTCTGGTTCCAACCTTTCAGGGGCATTCCATTGTGCACTAAATAAAGCCCACATGCCCTAACCTGGTTCCCCTGGCCCTCCATGTCTTGCCTCTGCCGGCCCTTCTATCTCAACTACCACTGACCCCCATGCTCACTAACTCTGGCTTTGAAGACTTGTTTTCTTTCTTCAAACAAGTTCATCTTGTTGCTGCCATTGACCTTTTATACTTGACTTTCCCCTCAGTCTGGAAAGCCTTTCATGTCTTTCCATCTTTTTGCCATCCAGGCATTGGACCGTCACCTCCCCCATGGAGCCTTCTCTACACGAAACTGTATTAAACAGTTTCCTCCCTCGGGCCTTCCACCCCTACACTCTTGATCCTCTGCTTTTTGTTTCCATGGCACTCATCAGTATCTGAGGTTATGCAATTTACCTATGTCTTTAAGGTTATTTCCTAATTGGAAATAATTTAATAATTCCTCTAAGAAAGAAATGTAATTTAATTGATACTTATGTACCTAGATGTTAAACTCTTATTTGTGCCTGTCTCCTTTTCTTTTGGAAGAAATGTAGTAGATACAATCACGTCTCACCCCTCCATCCCCGCCTCCTTCCTACCTCCCTTTTCCCCATTGGAGTTAGAAAGAAGTTAGAAGTTACAATGTGTAAAAAGCATAACCAGTAAAGAACCTGTAATACATACTTGATTTTTGTATTGTAAAATTATATATTATGACATCCCATCCCTTTCTGGAACTTGTCTTTCTTTCACTAAAGGCTGGGTAGAGATTTATCCAAGTTGATTACATGTAGATTTAGCGTGTTCGTTTATATTGCTAAGTAGTTTTCCAGGACACCAGTAAACCACAGTTCATTCCATCCCCCATTTGAGGGATACTTAGGTTGCTCTGTGCTTTTTTCTCTATTATAAGCAGTGTTGCAAATGAACATCCTTGCCCAAGTCCATTGTTGTCAACCTCTGTCTAATGTAGACACTTGGAAGTAGAATTGCTGGGTCATATGATAGACATGTGTTCAGGACAATTACCTAATTACCTAACTTACTATCCGCAACCTGGTGTGGGGGGAATCACCTGGAGGGCTCCTTAAAACACATTACCGGGCCCCACCCGAGTTCCTGTTCCATTAGGCCTGAGGTGGGGCTAAGAACCTGTGTTTCCAGCATTCCATCATGTCCCGGGTGCTGCTGGTGCTGCTGATCTGAGGACCACACTGAGATCCACTGGGTTTGGGAAAGTCAGATCTCAGTGACTTAAAACAACAAAGGATTCTGCTCACATAGTCCAACATGGGTCAGAAAGGGGGCTCCGATCATTATGGCTCCTCCATCTTGTGATGTTATCTTGACACAGGCTTTCACAATTTGGAGGACTTCTGTCCATTGTCTTCTTGATTTCCTGTGTTGCTGTTGAGAAATTCAATGCCATTTGGATTATCTGTTTTTATCTCTGACCATTTTTTACCATGGTTATTTTATTTTTCTCCTTAGAAGCTTATGGAATCTTGATCACCATTGGTCTGAAATTCCATGATGACATTCTTTTGTGTGGTTCTTTTGATCCACTGCACTTGGCACTTGCTGAATGCGTTCATTCTGGAAGTGTATGTCTTTCTGTTCTGGAAAATCTTCTTGAATTATTTCTTTGATGTTTTTATTCCCTTCATTTCTTCTGTACATTCTTTCTGGGATTCCTATTTGTCAACTAATTGGACCTAATGGTCTAATCTAATCCTCCTAATTTTTTTCCCCTTTCTTTCCTATGTATCCCATCTACTTTTAGTTTATTTTATTTTCTAGAAAATGTATTCAACTCTTTCTTCCAAACTTTCTGTTACTTTTACATATCTATCATCATGTTAAAATATACATTTCTTGATAACCATTTTAGATTGTAAATAAATGATGCAGATAATGCACAGAGTTCCCATATACTCCACATTCAGTTTCCCTATTTTTAGCATCTTATATTCATATGGTACATTTGTTACAATTAATGAGCCACTATTAAGGCGTCATTATTAACTAAAACTTATAGGTTTATTCAGATTTCCCTAGGTTTTGCTGAATTTACTTTTCTTGTTCCAGGACTCCATTAGAATATCACATCATATGTAGTTGTCATGTTTCCTTAGGCTACTCTTGACTTTGGCAGCTTCTCTGGCTTACCTTGTTTTTGATGATCTTGACAGTTTTGAGGAGTATTGGTCAGGGCTTTAGTAGCATGTCCAGTTGGGATTTTTCTGCTTTCCTTATGATTAGACTGGAGTTGTTGGGTGTGAGGAGAAAGACCACAGGGGTTATATGTCACTTTCATCACATCAGATCAAGGGCACATGCTATGAACATGATCTATCACTGCTTGACCTTGATCACCTGACCTGATGTTCCTATGTGCAGCTCACACAAGCTTCAAGAGACTAATGCTCCATCTCTTTAAGGGCTCTCTCCTATTCTTATTTCTAAGAACTTTTTTTTCTCTAAAAACTGTGTTTGAAATACTCCTTTGTCCTTACATTATGGTGGCAATAATTTATCTTTCAGAGGTTATTACAGGTTTTAGAAGTTTTCCTAAGCTTTCTGTATTTTTCTTCCTCAAAGTTCCTCTTTATATGATTTTTCCTTCAGATTAGAATCGTTTTTCAAGCATTTGTTGGTTCTTGGCTGGATGTTCATATTTTATGACTGGGACATTGCAAATCCATTGGGAAGCTTTTACAGATCTTGTCTGTAAACATGTAAACATGCAACTGGCTTGCATGTTTCACTGGGTATATCCATTTCCTGTTTTTTCTGTAGTAACAAACTGCCACAAACTTAGTGGCTTAAAACAACAGAAATTTATTTTTTCACTGCTCTGAAGGCCAGACATCTGAAATCAGTACAGTATCCTGGGATAAAAGGTGGATAAAATCAAGGTGTTTGCAGAGCCACACTTCCTCCAGAGGCTCTAGAGGAAAATCTATTCCTTGCCTCTTCTGGCTTCTTGAGTCTTCCAGAATTCTTTGACTTGTGGTCACATGTCTTCCACCTCTGTGTTTACACTGCCTCCTCCTCTCTGTATATGGAATCTCCCTCTACCTGCTTCTTATGAGGACCCTTGTAATGACATTTAGGGCCCACCCAGGTAATTTAGGGTGACCATCCCACCTCAAGATCTTCAACTTAACACATCTACAAGGACTCTTTTTTCCTTATAAGGTAACAATTATAGGTTCCTGGGATTAGAACCTGATATGTTTGGGTGGCCATTACTTAGCCTACTACCACTGGCAGTATCTAGATTTTTCTTTTCATTGGTTAGTTTCTCCAATGAGGAGTTCTCTGATCAGCTCCTACCTGTGGCATGTTCTTGGTGCTGAACAGAAGAAGGCGGCATACATTTTTAAGTAGGTAGACTTAAAATATATATCCCTATTTATAGTAGAAAATTCATCCTCCATGATGTCTAATGTCCCCAAGACCAGAAAGGCTTTCATTCAATCTCTTCACAGAGGGAACCCCTGGTTTTGTGTGATGGTAGGGGAGAGATGGGGGTGAAGGAATGAGCCAAGGATCTGGTTATTTTTAAAACATATCTGTAACTGATTTTCCTGTCTGCAGCACCTCTACTTCCAGCGGTATCTGGCACCTTCAATTTCTGGGCCTTTCTGGGGCTTTCAGGCAGAGTGAACAAGGATGTTTCTGGACCTATATGTCAACTTTCCAGTCTCCTAAGTAAGGTATCACTTGTCCATAAACTTCCCAGTTTCCAAAATTTTGTCATTGTTGTCATCTTTGTCTTTGTGGGTTTCTACACAACTGAAATGATTCCCTTTAGTGTTGTGTGTGGGTATGCATGTGTGCATGTGTGTGTGCATGTGTGTGCATATGCACACCTGTGTGCATGCACGTGAGTGTATTTTGGCAGACAGCACAAGTTTAATCTGCCACTTAAAATTATATGTTGCTTTTATAGACATTATGTAATAAAGTATGGAGATTTCCTCAAAAAATTAAAAACAGAACTACCTTAAGATCCAGCTATCCCACTTCTGGGTATACAGGCAATGGAAATAAAATCAGTATCTTGAAGAGATAGCTGCATTCCCAAGTTCACTGCAGCATTATTCATAATAGCCAAGATGTGGAAACAACCTAAATATCCATGGACAGATAAATAAAGAAAGAAAATGTGGCACGTATATATACAATGGAATATTAGACTTAAAAGAGAAGAAAATCCTGCTCTTTATGGCAACAGAGATGAACTGTCAGACCTGATGTTAAGTAAAATAAGCCAGACACAGAAAGACATATACTGCATGATCTCAATTAAGAGGTGGAATCATAGAAGCAGAAAGTAGAAGGGTGGTTGCCAGGGGCAGGAGGAAGGTGGACATGAGAGATGTTGGTCAAGGAGCACAAAGTTCAGTTATTCAGGATGAATAAGTTCTGGAGATCTAATGTACAGTGTTTTCCACCTTATTTTTAACCATGGAATGGGTCTCAACACCACTAAATCTGGAGCGCTTTTGTGCCAATATTTATTTTCTCCTTTCTTCTGTTAATGGAGAGAATTTCATTGATCAATTTTTCTAATCTTAGCTCAATGTGTCATTCCTGGGATAACCCCAACTTTGTAGTTAGGTGGAAAAAAAATCAGATGTGTGTCTCAATGTGTAGTCCCCCTGCCAGTGGCATCAGCGTCACCTAGAAACTTGTTAGCGATGCAAATTCTCAGCGACTCCTAAACTCCCAGGGTGGGGAGAGCAATCTGTGCTCTCCCAGGCCTTTCTGCTGATTCTGATACATGCCAGCCTCTGACAGTCCCTGTTGTAGAGGTGCATTGACTCATCTCTTACCCTTTCCCAGGAGAACGTGGGAGCACTGGGCCCAAGAGCAGTAGTGTGAGGCCCACAGTGAGACCCACAGGAGGGTAGCAGAAAGACTCACCAGGTGTCTGTTTTAGAGGTAAAGATCCCTTCCATGAAGGCCTCGGGAGGCATCCATTTGACTGGCAGCATTGCACAGCCTCCTTTTCGGTAGTAGCTCGCTCTGTGGGGGAGAAGAGGAGACCCAAACTTGGTCCTGGAGATGGCTCCGAGTGGGAGCTCTGCCAGTAAACAACAAGCTGTAGCCATTACAGGACTGAAAAGAATGAGGGGTTCATGTGGTTCAGGAGGAGAGCAGAGGAACACAGGTCATTGTTCTTAAGTTAAGAACTTTGGTGTCATTTAATAGGAGGCAGCCTGCTGGAGGCATGAAAAGAAAGATCTATGCAATGACTACAATATCCAGTAGCAGGTGGGTAGATTTTCCCAATGGGTTTCATGTATTATAACTCTCAATGATAACGATACTCCAGCCTGTGCCTGATAATCCTAATGGAAGATCCGACTTGGAGGAACTTGGAGCAGGGCCTATGTCTTGTTTGGATCCTCTGTGACCCTCACGCAGTGTTTTGCTCAATATAGGCACTTAACAAATAATCCTGAGAGCTAGAGGGGTGCTGCCTCTACTCCAGCACACCCAGCAGAACACAGGGCTGGTGGCAGAGCTGGCTCCAAAGATATGAGTTTTTATGATTATTAGTTTTTATCATGAGCTGCATTAAAGACATCACTGACAAAAACTAATGAATTAGCTCATACCTTTTTTTTTTTAAGATTTTATTTATTTATTCACGAGAGACACACACACACAGGGAGAGAGAGAGAGAGAGAGAGAGAGAGAGAGAGGCAGAGACAAAGGCAAAGGGAGAAGCAGGCTCCATGCAGGGAGCCTGACGTGGGACTAAAATCCCAGGTCTCCAGGATCAGGTCCTGGGCTGAAGGGGGTGCTAAACCGCTGAGCCACCCGGGCTGCCCTAGTTCATACCTTTGAAGCCAGCTCTATCCCTAGCCCTGTGTTTTCCTACTGGGGTGTGCTTAGGCAGGCAGCTCCCCACTAGCTGCCTAGATTAATTAATTACTTCAATAACATGTACAGTGGTCCCCCCTTATCCATGGGGGTATACTCCCAAGACCCCCAGTGGATGCCTGAAGCCACAGGTAGTACCAAATCTTATATACACTAGCTTTTACTTACACACATGTACCTATGATAAAGTTTAATTTATAAATTAGGCACAGTGAGAGATTAATGACAAAACTAATAGAACAATTATAACAATATCATGTGATAAATGTGAATGTGGCCTCTCTCTCAAAATATCTTACTATTCTGTACTCACCCTACTTCTTGTGATGATGTGAGATGATAAAATGCCTATGTGAGGAGATGAAGTGAGCCTAATGACACAGGCATTGGGATGTAAAGTTGGACTGCTATAAAACTTCCGCTGGTATGTCAGAAGGAGGAGCATCTGCCTCCAGACTGCAAACAATTGAGACTGGGAAAAGAGAAAACGTGGATGAAGGGGGCCTCCTATACCGAGTGTTTACTCTGCTAAGTGCTGAGGACATAAATTATAGTCTCTCTCACCCCAGCCTACGGTTTAGTGGAAGAAAGGCACACAGACACCTGAGTGTAGAACAGTGCATACAGTGATGCAGGTGAGTACAAAGCTCAGTGACACGGAGGTGGGGCTGAGGTCCAGGAAGAGTTTCTCAGGCAGCGGCTGGTGGGGTTGAGTGGTGAGGAGCTCTCCTGGAAGACCATTCCTGACACGTGAGATCACACAGGGCAAGTTGGGGTGGTGAAGCTTAGGGCCAGAGAGTGTCAGAGCTGAGGATGGAGAGGAAGGGCCCAATCATGGAGGGCTCGCTCGCTAAGTCTTGCTGCAATATTTGTATCTTAAACCAAGGGCAAAATAAAAATAAATAAATAAATAAATAAATAAATAAATAAATAAATAAAATAAAAAAAATAAATAAATTTAAAATAAATAAATAAATAAATAAATAAACCAACCAAGGGCAATCTTGCGTATTCTGAGAGAGGAGCCAGAGGGGTGCTGAGACTCTGAGAAGTTAAGAGGAGAGTGGAGCACCCAATCTACCCTGGAGTAATGGGGTGCCATCAGCATTCCTACCTGTGTTGATCACAATCAGTTCTCTGGGGGCCTCTGGGGCTCCCCCTTACTCTCCAAGGAGTGAAAGCTCCATGTGACCATCTCTCCTCACTCCACGCCTGGATTAGTGGCGGTGGGGGGTGGTGTAAGTAGTGACCATGCAAAAGAGTGATTTGCTCAGCTCATGCAACAAGTCACAGTTGTAAATAATCAGCTGAAAATGAAACTAGGGGTTGGGGTGAGAAGAGTAAGGTACATACAATAGAAGGGTTTTCTTTGTAATTAGAAAAATTATCTTATTTTTTTAATGTCCTTGAGAATAGGACAGGGAAAATGAGATGAAGTTGAGCTAAGTACCTATGGGCTTTGAACCACCCTTCTGTGGTTCCTGGTGTAGAGAAGACCGGGGAGCTGGCCCATTATGCTGCTTGTTCAGGAGTGCTCCTGCCCAAGTCCATTTAGAATTCCTGAATATTGAGGAGAGGTATTAAGTAAAAGTTTACTGAGAACTTTCTCCATATCAAATATCCGGGTTACACTGTGTCTGAGAACATTCTGGGATCAGGAAGTTGGAACCAGAAAGACAATGTACTTGAGAACCTGGTGTCAGTGACTGCAGTGTGATCCTAGAATTAGACCACCAGACATGGGCACTAATTAAGATGTTGTATGTCCTGGAATGGGACTTAAGGAAATGTTAGGTGACAAGTTGACAGCATACCAGAGATGACTTAGGGCATAAGCATCCACATCCCATTCTCTTGAGGGGATGGGGCTTCGCTAGGTGATGGCCACCTTTGCTCACCTGTAGATGTCCCGGGCCATTCCAAAGTCTCCAATCTTGGCCACTCTGCCAGGGCCTGGACAGGTTAAGAGGCAGTTTCTGGCAGCAATGTCCCTGGTAAGAAAAAAAGAAAAGAGAAAATACACTTCCTAATTTTATTTCCAGGAGGATAAACATGTAATATTCATCACAAGGATTTTCACCTCTAATCTGATGTTCAAATAGTTCCCTTCTCTGCCCTCTATTTTCTTTACTACATCATACTTCAGTATGAGAGGAATAGCTCGACCAATTCCAGCCCTCAGAACTAATAGGCGAGTGGAAACAGATTAGGGAAGATGATTGAAAATGTTTAATGGGATAATAATAATGAAAGTAATGATAATAGGAACTAGAATGTATTGGCCTTTTATTCTGTGCTAAGCATTGTTCTAAGTGTTTCATGGGTAATTATCACAACAACCCTAGAAGATACAGGGTGCTATTCTCATTTTATTAAAAAACTTTAGCTAAAAGAAGATCATATAGGGGCATAAGAAATACCATTTGGCCTAGGCTACGGTTTTGTACAGATTGCTGTTGGTTTCTGCCAGTTGCCTGAGGAGTGTTCTGAGACAGCATGACTTCCATGATACTAAGTTCGAGCAGTCAAGGTATTCTCCAATAATTCTAGTTGTCTTTTTAAATAAGCTACTATTATTCTTACATCCATGATTTCACTAAAGCCTTTGCTAGGCTGTATGCATCACAGCTCTGTGGCTGAAGAATGCTTTCTTTCGAGTCATAGGGTTATCATGTCCTCTTTGCTGTTGTACTCTAGATGGCCTGTTTTCCTATAGCATGCCTGGAAGGCATGGTCAAAGCTCTCCAGGACTCATCAACTCATCAACTGCTTACCCATCCTTGACATGCATGTGGGAATAAAGGATGCATCCAGAAGAAGTCTGGAGTGGGTCTCTAATAATATTACAGTCCTGGACAGAAAAAAATAGGAGTACTTCTTAGGGAGTACAGGTGGTGGTTTCATATTTTCTTTTTTTTTTTTTTTTGGTGGTTTCATATTTTCATCTGGTTTCCCAAAGGTCTTGATCTTTGGTGGAGAAATAAGGACACGGAAAATAAACAAGATCTGGACTGTGGGTCATTAGGACAGTTAAGACACCAGAACAATGAGTCAGAGTGGGAGATGGATGTTGTTAATGTCACTGACCTGATGCAGAAGGTTTCAGTTGAATTTTGAGGAGCAATGGTGCATAAAATGCCCTAATAAAACTACAAAAGCATAACATATATGACATCAAAAAGAAGAAAAATAGTAGGATATATAGCCATTGCTTCTCAAGAGAAATATACTGAAGTAGACCAGAAACAATATTTATATCTCCAGGAAGGTCTTTACGCTGATGTGCATGAAATGGTTGCTTAAAAAAGTGATCTTGAATTTAATGGCTAGAAAGTGAATGTGATATCATAGAACACACCAAGAATTGGTAGAATGACCCATAATTCTTGAAATGGCAATAAACCATGTCCAAAGGAAACAGGTCTAATAGAAAAATGGGAGCCTGTGAATCTGGGGAAGGAGTTCCACTTTGAATTCAGGAGGTGTGCATGCAGGGGAGCCTGTGAATCTTGAGGCGGATGCCAGGGGAGGAGAGAGGATTAGAGGTCACACTGCTGTGGGAGTGTGCCACAGAGCTCGCAGCCAGCGAGGAGGTGTAAAAGATAATTTCCTAATGCCAGTTACCCCAGCAGAGAAGCTTTGATTGGGACAGACAATTGCTGCTGGAAGTTGCCTTTTGCTTATAAAGCAGACCATCTGATACATTCCTGATTTGATCTTTGACAATTTCATTTCTCTAAAAAAGATAAAAGTAGCAACAAACTATTACTCTGGGATCTAATTCTGACCTTTGGTAACTATTTACAGATGTGGAAGTGATAGGAATCTTGAGAGAATGTGATCCTGTTATCTCATTATCTGTAATAACAGAGCACTGGAGATAGTCCAAATATATCATAGCTCTAGGAAAGCAGATTTCAAAATGTCAGAGGAAAGAAGAATGGGGTCCCTTAGCTGGAGACTCTGGATGCTCGGTGATGAACATGGGGCAGAGATGAGAAAGCAGAAACAATCTCGGTGAGAAGGGAAGGCAGGTGTCCAGAGTCACCAAGGTGACCGCACAGCTTGCTCTCCAGTAGAGGACACAGACAACAGGTGGAAAGATGGCTCTAGCCAAGGATGAATTCCAAGAATTGCACAACCTTGTCCCGTCTGAGCACCAATAAAGGCCAGAGCTGAGATTTATGGAAAGTTTTGGGCACAACGAAAAGGTCATGAACAAGGACAAGGCTACCTGGGGCTTTGAAGCAAGGGCATAGCTTTGGAGGGGAACCTGAAGGATTGGTCTCAGCTCCTTTTATTTCTATTAAGCACAAGACCTACAAGTTGGGCAGAGTCAGGATCAAGAGGAAGATCAGAAAACCAAAGTGATGGAGTCACAGTGAAAGGACATGCTGGTAGGAGTGTTTTTTGCCTTGTTTGAGGAAGGACTTTAGGAGCCTAGGTGAGTGCATTTCTTGGTCTTTAATTTCTCCATTTTTATTAGAGCAGAAAGCATAGCTTGCTCTCTGCTTACATGCTTTTCCATTTCTGAACTCATACAACTTCTCTCATTTCCTGCTTTGTAGTTACATATTCTAATTATTATGAACATGTCTTACACTCTTTGAAGACATGGGTTAAGAAGTGATTGTTCATTCACCAGGCTGGTATTTACTAACTGTGAAGCATATCATTAGGAGGAGCTTTGCAAAGAGCCTAACAGTCTATTTGACTTTTCAGATTTCAGAATCAAGGTGTCAGCTGAGAAAGTCATCAACATGCACATGGAAAGAAATATGTATAATCTATCATGTCTGTAGCATTACATGTGGGTTTGATGTCCCAATCAAATACCTATTTAAACATAAGGATCCTACAGAGTAGAAGAAATGAAGTATGGAAGCAAAGAAAATAATCATTCTGCTTCATTTCAGAACATTTTAGAAAAAAGTTTAATGTATCCAACAGACATTAATTGTGCCTCACAATATACCAGGGTATGAAGATGAATAAAACAGGGTCCTTGCCTTTGAGTTACCCAAAGTCAAATATGTGAAAATATGAACTCCTCTAACTTCCCTTAAAGAGTTTGGTTCTCTAGATGGGAAAAATGTTAACGTGATGGAGGCAAGAATCCCCGAGGCGAAGTGGTCAAGGGCAGCTCATCTAGATCTCCAGCACTGGGATGGATATTTTATGATACCCATTTTACATATGGGGTAAATGAAGCCCCGACAGAGTAAGTAATTATCTTAAGGACAAGTGAAGCCGAGTCATCCCAACAAGTCTGGAGAGAGACCTACCATTCTACTCTGAAGGGGGTGGTGGGGATCTGGGCTCTTGAGACATGCAGGGGAGCGTGCAGAAGGTAGAGGGAAGAGCAGGGTCACGTAGACTCACCGGTGGATGAAGTGATTTTCCTCCAAATACTGACAGCCACAGGCGATGTCCTGAGCCACATGCAGAAGGTCCAGCATGGCCAGGGAGGAAGGCTGGTTCTGTGGGGAGACATAAGCGATCCACTGACAAGACGCTCATGGGGAGAGAAGATCTGAAACACAGGCTTCAAGCTGAGGTCTCAGCTCTGGCCGCACATCAGAAATCACTCAGCGGCTTTAAACACAGATGCCCGGGCCTTGATCCAGACCAATGAACCCGCCTCTCTGGGTGGGCCTAGTGTTTGCAGGGGTCACAGCACCCCCCTGGGTCAGTGCAACGTACAGCCAGGGCTGAGAGCCTCAAACTAGAGCAGCCCAGGGTGGGCCAGGACAGGTTGGCTCCTGTCCCCTTTTCATTATTTTGCACATTTTTCCACCTTAATCTTGACATTCAAACCTCCCCAAATTATAAAAAAACCTGCGAAGAAATCAAGGGAGAAAATGCTTTTAAAGTGTTTAAAATTATTTAAAGAAATAGTCTTCAAGAAGACCCAGACCTAAAGTGGGATGAAAAAGAACAAATTTCAGGAAATGCTGGGCAGGTGAAGAGCTATCTCAAACTTTTTTCTTGAAAAGAAAAATCTTCTTAAAAATTTATTTATTTTTCAAAGAGAGAGAGAGAGCACAAGCAGGGGGAGCAGCAGGTAGAGGCAGTAGCAGGCTCCCCAGTGAGCAAGGAGCCTGATGTGGGACTTGATCCCAGGACCCTGGGATCATGACCTGAGCTGAAGGCAGACACTTAACCATCTGAGCCACCTGAGTGTCCCCATGTGAAGTCTGTTGTGTAAAAGGAGGCATCACCCCGCCCATGGGGTGTACTTGCCTCAGCTTCCTCGGCAGCCTTGCTAAGCTCCTGGAAGTGTTTTCTGAAGGCGACATCCCATCTTGGCGTCTCTCTTAATTCCTAAATCCCTGAAGTCTGTAGCAGCATGTTATCATGCAGTGTCACATCCACTGCTGTTGAGTTTCTTTGACCATATTCCTATGGAAACTGTGAGGTCTCCAGGCAGGGATTTCAGCGTCCACTTCTACGGTATAGAGCACGATGCTCGGCACACTGCAGTGGTTCAGTGAGAACTGAGAGCCAAGCATAGTTGATTATAGTTGAACTATGATTTACCAGAGGCTGCCTGGGAGCTTTCTCTGCCACAGGTCAAGGCCACCTCAGGACTCCTTGGAGCAATAGTATGGGTCTAGGGGAGGCAGACAGGAGTAGTGCTTCTCTGGGGCATGCTTCAATTCTGAGGAGGACAATTTAGGGAAGGGAATACCCTCTGCCCATGGAACATCAGGCAGTGCCTTATATGCAATAGAGCAAGTCCACGCGCATGACCTCCTTTGGTGCAACATCCTGTGTGGACGTAAGGAAGAAAGGGTATGTCTATATTAAAGAGGAGAAGGCTGAGGGCTCAGAGAAGCTAAGTGACTCACTCCAGAGCCAAAACTGCCCAGAGCTGGGATCTGGATTGGGCAGAGGCAAGATTCTAGGAGTTAAAACTGGGCTGCTCAGGACAATGTGTCCTAGAAGGGATGGAGTATATACGGATACGGTGCAGAGTACCCAACTGAATCAGAATACAACACACAAATGCCATGAGCGATATAATTCAGTGGCCAGTTAAGCTGACATGGGCTTCATCTCTGCTCATCCTCTACTGACTGTGACCTGGGACTAATTGCTTTGCCTCTCCCCAAGCCAGTGTCCTTGCCTGAGAAAGGGGCATGACACTCTCACCCTCCCTAGATTGTTACAAGGCACATAGTGAATCCTTCATGAAGGGACCTGCGGTTATGGTGGGGCTACCGCCTGGAGGCCATGGTAGTCTTGGGAAAAGGGTCCTGTGTTTGGCTTCTCTAGGGGCCTTGTTAGGGTCAGAATCACCGGGCACTGTGAGAGAGATACTACCCATTTCCTGGGAGGAAAAAAGATAATATATTTCCAAGGGAAATATTAATCCATTTTGCTATAGTATTAGGAATATCTTCTTTCTGTCCAGGAAAATGTTTTATAAAAGAGGACCGGTCACAGCTGCCCCTGAGTCTCTTTGTGTCTTAGCGCCCATCACTCAGGGTGCAAGGACCATTGATGTCTTAAATGCCTGGCATGCTGTAGGGACTAAATCTTCCCAAGAACTAACCCACGGGCTGCGTTTATCTGAGCTCCCTGTCTTTGGCTGCTTAGAGCAAATTAACTGCTCCACTAATCAGTTTGCACAGAAGTGGAGTGTTGGCAAGCTGTGTGTGTGTGTGTGTGTGTGTGTGTGTGTGTGTGTGTCTGGGGGAGAATTGGGGAAGGTTTAGATGTTGTGTCAAAACTGATAGTTAAACTAACAATGCAGAGCATAGCTAGTGTGTCCAATGGCATTTGTATCAATCCTGGGCAAAGAAGGAGTTGGAATATGTATTTTTTCCCCCACTTATTTGCCCCTGAGTATGGCAATTTTTTTGGTAACCAGACATCCTTTGGGCAGCCATGGTCATGGACATAAATATCCTGTCCCAAAGCAGATTTGTGGGATGGAATTTGATCAAACAGGAACGAGAATTTCTGGGCCAAATCGGTTTCTTGAACACAGGAATTATCAGTCTTTGCTATGCTCTGATGTCCATTGCAAATCAGTAAGAGAGCCGTCTGCATGCCTCTGAAAAGTGTTTGATCACACGATTCTTTTAAGCATGAATGTTGAGTGTGTAGCACCTCGGGGCACTGTTATTCCCTTCAGGGACACTGTTTGGACCAAAATCCTACTTTTACAATTGAAGAAAACAGGCCCAGTGAAGGAGAATCATATCTTTGGTCTCAGTTTCTGAGAGGCTCTTCCCAGGGAGTAACATATGTCCTAATAATATGCAGAGTAATATTGATATCTTTTCTTTCCTTAGGTAAAGAATCACAAGGAGATGGAGTGAACTGTTTCACCAGTGAAAAACAGAATAGGGATATATGTTAAAGATTTTACTTATCTATTTTAGAAAGAGAGAGAGAGAGCGAGCAGGGGGACAGGTAGAGGGAAAGAACCTTAAGCAGACTCCCCCTTGAGCGTGGAGCCTGATGTGGGGCTGGATCTCATGATCCTGAGATCATGACCTGAGCTGAAATCCAGAGTCAGATTCTTAATCAACTGAGCCATCCAGGCACCCCCAGAATAGGAATATATTTTAAGTCGATGCAGATAAGGGCGAGAGAGAAAGGAGAATGGAAGAAGCAGATGCAGACAGGGAACACAAGGTCATTGTCATAAGTGATGAGAAGTCACTGCTGCTGGAGCCTCGTCTTTCCAGGCTCCTGACATGGTCGACTTTTCATGGGCACCAAATGCCCCTTCATGCATGTCGGAGCCAACACTGGTCTGGCAACCTTGGAGCCACCGATTTGCCCTCGGGCATGAACCCAAAGCAGAGGCTCTGACCTGTACACTGTGACCTCCGGGTCCAGGAGCCTCCTGTGTACTGAGCATCTTCCCCAGAGCTGCTGCCCACAGGCATTGCCATGTTCCAAATAGGTACAGACACTGTTGTGGTTAATGACGGCCACCTGTAATTGAGAGACTACTGACCCTTCGATGGCTTCTGTCATTATTGATTGAATCAATGGATACCAAAAGACAGCCCTTGGATTTATATCTGGCATATCTCAAACCCTCGATAAATATTTGTTGAATAAAAACTGGGTCTGTAAAACTATTTTGACATTAAAAAGGGTCTTCCCTCCTTGAGAACTTGGGGTCCTGGGACCAAATGAGGTTTTCATTTGTACGCATGAATTTTGCTTCCATGACAGACATGATTCGCCAGGATCATTCTGTCCCTCTGCATCTATACATCTGTTTTGTCACTTCATGTCCGTGCATATGTCATCTGAAGCCAGAGCCTCTTAGGCGGACCATCTCTGAGGTCCTTCGATCCTGATCATCTATGGAACTGCTGGACCTCAGGGATGGCAGGAGGAGAAGACCATAGACCTTGTCTGATTCCGAATGCCTAGCTAAGCACCTGCACACAGCAGGTCATCGGGTAAGCCCCGAGAGTCTTGGGGGCTTCAAACAAGTGAGCCAGCTGGAACTCAGGCCTTTGAATCCAGAGAGTGTCACAACTCTACCCACCATCTTTTGGTGTGTGTATTTCTCCAGCTGCGATGCCCACCAGCCAGTCCCTCCCTCCTTCATTCTGTGAAGGGTTACTGGTGTAGCCCCCTCTGTCCACCACAATGCATGTTCCTTTCTCACAGTCAACCTGATCCTCACACAGCTAACCTGGATTTTGTGGTTCTGAGAATGCATCATGCCTAGCAAGTCTCCCAAATGCCCAGGGTAGCTGCTGCCACAAACACATGGGCACGGGCTCGCTCTGGAGAGCTATCATCCAGCACTTAAAATCACCTCTTGTGGGCAGGCATCCCCAGAAGGACCAGCTCGCCTGGGATGGGTGGGTGTGCATGAAGGTGAGGAGCAGGATGATTGGGGTGCTACCAGGATTTGGGGTGTGTGGCGGGCAAGGAGAGCCACACAGAAGAAGAGTGGGGTCAAGGGTTAGAAGAGTGGATTTGGTGAGTGGGATCCTGACCCTCAGAAGCGGCTCTTCCAAGGAGAGTCGATCATCTTCTGGCTGTGGGCATCCCCTGGGCAGTGCCTGCAGTTCGAGGTCACAACTTGGAATTAGATCAGGCTCCTCGTTCTGAGTCTCTTTAGGGTGACACAGGGGTAGAAGGTGGTTGAGGTATGAACGACCTGTTTTTCTTTGCTGGTACTCCATTCTTTGGGACAATATACAGATCCTCTTTATCATCAAAAGATGTTTTTGCCTCCAAAAGAGAGGGAAGATCCCCACCCACAATGCCCTTGGGCTGGCCAGGTATGGGGATTTCCCCTTTATGAGGAAATCTGTCCTTGGCATGCACAGTACTTCCTTCTCAAGCCTTAAGAATGTCCAGTGGGAAACCCAGAGCTAGGCCTCTTCCCAAAATGTGATGCTATGTGTCCCCATTTGACCTCTGCTACAAGCACTGCCGAGAATCTCAGAGCACAAGAGCTGAAGGCTCTGCCTTGCTGAGTGGTGGTGGGAAAACCTGGTGTCCGTACCCTGCAGAGATGTCTGCACGGCTGGTGGTATTGGTTTTCAGTGACCCAACCTCGTCTTGGCACTGCATGGCTCCCCAAAGAGCACATTGGGATAAACAGCATGGTAGGTTGGAGAGAGCCCCGAAATCAGGAATCCCAAGTTCTGAGTTCCAGTCTCAGCTCTGCCGCTTCCTGTTTGGCCTCAGGAAGTCACATAACCTCTCTGAGCCACAGTGTTCTTATCTGTACAATTAAGGTGAGATCTACGCCGTCTACTTCACAGGGTGACTTTCAGAAATGTGGCAATTAGGAGGAAGACGAAGATAATGTGGATGAGGGTAATTATGGGATGGGGTTGGTCCTTCTCCCCCTTCCCCCCATCCCCCTGCCAGGGGCGCTCAGGTGTGCACACACTCGTCTTTTCAGGAAGTTAGACTGGATTCTTCTTAGGTGCTGAGACAGGTCACCCAGGAGCTTGTAGGCATCGTAGGGAGGCTCCCAGGGCTAAGGTATTCTAAGTTCAGTCTGACCGACCATGGGGATTAGAGCAGGCGTGATCTTTCACGGTATCCACCTCCCGTCTGAGTCCCAGAGAGCACAGTGTTCAGTTCTGGGCTTTCTGTAGCAAGGCTGCTGTCGTCGTCTTCTGCTTTCCTGGGGGTGGGGAGGGTGCAAGTCTTCCTCATGCTCTTCATGGTCCACAGCTACTTGAGGAAACTTCTGGGTCCTAGCTCAGGGTTCTTCTCTGCTCCAGTTCCTGGTGCCCAGAGCCTCCTGAAGACCCCGGCAGTGACAGGAGTGGGCAGCTGGACTCTGGGCATGCCCCATGTGCTATGTCTTATAACTTAGAACCACCTTAGAAAGATTCTAGTCCAGCCCTTGGATTTCACAGTGCCGATCCTGTGGTTACGGGCTTCACAGTCCTAAGCCACATGGTTGTCTAACTAGGGTTGGTGGATGGGGGTGGGTGGCATTCCTGGGTCCGCCCAGGTTTCTTCACTCCCCCAAGCTCCAGCCCCTTAATCATGACACACATGCAGAACCTTCATAAATATTATAGTATTTTATTTTGACAGTAAAGGTACAAGGTCAGGATGTCCCCACTTAAGAAATGAGGTTAGTGGGGTCCAGAATGAGTAGATGTAGAATGTCCTGTCCCCAAGTCAGTTGAATTAATGGCATGGCTGGCATGAAAGTCCTCCTCTGTGCTTGTCCCTAATTCTCGGAATCAGCAGGTCACAAAAAGGGATTCAGGCTGGAGGCCCCATTGCACAAGCCCTGCTCAAGCTCCCCAGGGTGGGCTCAGCCCTCGTCTACCTTCTGTGCAATCTCTCCTGGCCATTCCCCCAGATACAAGCCCCAGGGCTGACTCCCTCGGTCCCACTGAGTAGGTTGCTTCTCAGGCTGCCCACTCTTGCCCCTCCCGCCCTCTGCTCCATTCCCTGGCTCCAACCACTAGGGCAAGACTGGTTCTCACTCACCGGGCGAGGGCGGGTCTCCCGGAGGAAGGACTTGAGGTCTCCTCCTGCCATGAGCTCCAGGAGGATAAATCGAGGCAGGGCTTGCAGACTCACCCCGATACAGCGCACGATGTTCTGGTGGTTGAATTTGCTGCAGAGCAGAGGGGAGTAACCAAATTTAACTGAGCTGAGTCTGGGAAAATCTTAAAGAGGAAGAGCAGGATGCAAAGTTATGTTTTCAGCAGCTGCATTATGTAAATGCCTTCCGTCATGTGGGTAGCCGGGTCCCATGCCCAGCCTAGGCCGGGGGGGATCTCACTCCTGAGCAGGTGCGAGAACCAGAGGGCAGGCCGGGCAGGAGTCCAGTCTGCATGAGAGTGTTTGGTTGGAGGCAGGAGGCTGCTGCACAGGTACTTAGTAAGGAGGTGGGGTCAGAGGGCGGGCGGGACGAGAGAGCGGCCAGGGTCTGGGACAGTGGGGACAGTGGTGCGTGGACTGCTTGCTAGGATTCATGTGTGAGTTCTTCGAGGACGCGTCAGGCAGAGGAGCTGAAGGAACTGCTTCCTCTGGGGACCGAGTGAACCCTGCCAGGAGACCGTGTGTGAAAGAGAGTGAGGAAGAGGCCTGTGCGTGCCTCCCCCATGGGTGCTCATGGGGACGGAGTAAGTCTGGCCGAGAGGCCCTACGATTTGGGTTTTCTTGCTAATGTGATCCTGTTAGGACGTGTGGGGCAGGGGGGCGGGTGAACTCCGTCTGGACACACACACGCAGAGCCGAAGGTCTACATGGCTCTATGCTGAAATAGAGTAGTGGCGGGTTATCAGCAAGAGTGAGACTGGGTGATTTGGGTCTCCTTCCATATCATCTTACACTTCCCAAGTGTTGTTCAATAATCATGTATTACATGTGTAATCAGACAATAGGTTACCCTTAAAGCAAGGCCCTGACCCTGCTGTGCATCCTTCTGTGGACAACACAGGCACCTCACATACTGTCCACTTCCACGCAGGGGTGGGGGGGAGGGACCCGAGGCCACTCGCATGTGTCTGGATGTTTGAGGCTCTCCAGCATAACAGGAGGCTATGAGTGTGGCGAGATCTCAAGGTCAAGCACCTGTGTCCTCCTTAAGGTGGTCTGCGGCCGGAGCACATGCCCTCCCAAGCCCTGGGCACTGAGATTCCTAGTTAGGGGACGCCAGAGTCACACGTTGAAGGGTGTAAGCCAGCTGGTGGGGAACAGGATGCGGTGGTCTCCATCACATCTAGGGGCACACTTCTTTTTTTGTTTTTTAAATTAAATTATTTTACTTAAATTCAATCAGCCAATATACAGCACATCATTAGTTTCAGAGGTAGTGTTCAAGAATTCATCAGTTAGGCCCGCGGGTCTTTACACAAGATCTAAGAGCTGGAACTGGGGAGGGGCTTTGTCGAAAAGTTACCTGGGGCGTAAGTGTGTCTTCCACTGGCAACAATTAGCATGCTCTATTCAGAAAAGGGGGGGGGGTTGGGGAACATCCCACTGGGTGACACAGGGGTGCTAGTGGAAGGCAGAGGGATATCCCTCTGGTTATTAGGCCACAGAGATTTTTCTTCTCAGACGACCACCTGGGGCTATTTCACTCTGGTAAGATGTGTTAAAATCTTAGGGACCCTCCTGGTGGGGAGGAAGGGGACGCTGGAGGACAACACCATTTCCTCTGGAGACAGAAACATCTAACAGGGGGCGTCTCTCTGTGGCTTTATTTACCTGATTATCAGGGCTTCCATGAGGAAATCCAGTTCGTCCTGTTCAGAACACACCTCAGGCAGCGTCTGGGTACAGAAGGGGAGGGTGGAAAGGAGGAGGAGGCTGTGAGCCGCAGGGGTAAGAGGGTGTGTGGTCCAAGAGCTGAGGCCATAGAGACTGCCGGCCAAGATCAGGGCCATGATGGAGCCGCCTCTTACCTTTACGGCCACTTGCAGGGGGCTCGGGTCGCTGGGCACTCCAGACACCTGACCCTCATACACCTCCCCAAACGCACCGTGGCCCAGTCCCCTGTGCAAAGGAAAAGGCAAGGTCAGGCAGAGGGGGCGGGGTGGGGGCCAGGAGAAAGGCACACAAGAGGCAGGGGGTTTCCTGCAAACTGAGGAGTAACACCCTCCACCTGGCTTTGCCATACAGTGCCAGGCCTCCCCTGCCTTATTGTTCAATGAAGACGAACTAGGTTTTTGATATCCGTCAGGGTCATAGGGGTGAAGAGGACAGGGCCCTGCCCGGGGAGAGGCTCCCACTTCTTGGGGAGGGACAGATCCTTGGCAGACATTCCTGTAGAGTGTGCTCAGTAAATGATGGAGGAAGGCATGGGGTGCCCTGGAAGCTCAGAGGAGGACACTTTGCTCCACCTGGAGAATGAGGGGCCGAGAAGACTTGAGAGGGGGCGCTTCAGGGGACTTCAAGGAATGTTCTGGTTCCCTGTCTTGCTCTCCATTCATTGTGCAAACCCCGTGAATATATGGGGTGTTAAACAGTTAAATACCTCTCCAAATGGCCCTAAGCATTAAACCTGGGAGGGCTGGAACTGCCCTGAGGGGTGGTTGTGCTGGCCTCCTGCGGCTGGAAAAATCCATGGTGTGGGGATGACCATCCAGCCTGAACTCCTCCCACACCCGCACCACCCCGGAGTACAGTGGCAGGGGGGCACTCACCGGATGAGGGTGATGTTTTTCCGAGGCACCTCCTTCAGGTCACTGATGGACGAGGTCTTGCCAGCAAAGCAGTAGTTGGGGTTGTAGTCAGTCATGATGGTCGAGGTACGGAGCTTGCTCAGCTTATACTCGGGGCTCTGGAGCTCCATCTGCATGGCCTGCAGCTCCTGGTGTTTCCGGCGGTACACTACAGGCAGATGAAGGTTAGCTACAACGTGGCCTGGGCCAGGCAGCCTGGCCCTTGAAGCCCAGCATGGGCTACCTCCTCCAGGAAGCCTTCCTGGATCTCCATCTCCTCCTCTGGGATCTGAACATTTCCATCACACTTAGTGATTCTAACAAATAATGAAATGAATTCACCAACGTAAAATGGCTTTGAAAAACTCTACCGGTGCAAGTGACCATCATTGCTGCTGTTACTATATATCTGTGAGAATATTCCGTGGGGCCAAGTCCGTTGGGACACAGGATGAAACTGTGATGCACAGCGTGGATTGTGTTTTGAAAGCCCAGTGCCCCCAGTTATGGGCCAGGGCAAGTGAGTCGACGGCTGTGTATTCAGGCCCCTCCTCTCTCAAATGGACCAAGCATGCTCAGAGCGTCAAGTGAGGATTCAGTGAACTAAAATGTGTAAATCACCTGGCATGTGGTGTGCAACAAGCGTTAGCTTTCATCATCCTGTCCCTTTGAAAGATGGCATCATATGGGACTTACGCACCCCTTACCAGCCCCCAACTGCCCTAAAGGGGCTGGTCTGAAAGCGCTGCCGGTACTGAGCCTTCCCCTCTGCCTTCCTTCATGTCCCTGCCCACCTGCCCTGGGCACCTCCCGCAGTGAGAGCCTGGCTGGACAGCGCCGAGACCTCTCCGCTCACCTTGGCTCACAGGCCTAACAGAAATACTGAGAAGCCAACTTTGCATTGCCTGCTTGATGTGGGGATGGGTGAGGCTGGAGGTGTTCTCTGGGGAGTGAGCCAAACCCTATGTCCCCTGAAGCCCTTTGCACTATGTCTGGCGGCAGCTGGAAGTGAACTCTGGGGTTGGGGGTAAGCTTTGGCTACTGTGTCCTCCTCAGCAGAGTGCCTCTAGAAGGCTCTAGGGGGAGGTCAAGGAGTGGAAGCGGCAGTTCAGCTAGGAAACAGAAGTGGTGCTGGGGGCTGGGGCAGGGGGCTTCTGTTTCAGGCTGGCCTGGGCGGCCCTAATCACCCCCCACCCACAGTGACACCTCTGCCTCCATGGCAAAGGCTGAATGTTGCTCTGTCTCACCAGATCTGCCTTCCTTGGCCCCTTCCACACCCCTCCCGCCCCGCCCCTGGAAGCCCCAGGGCTCTGGCACACTCACCAATCATGATGCCGGAGAAAGCCAGGACCAGGGCGGCCACGAGGGCTGAGGTCACGACGGACAGGACCAGTGAGAGTGGCAGGTGGGGCTCTGGGGTGGGGGATACTGCAAGAAAGGTCCCCATGGAGCACCGGTGACCATGCTGGTCATCCTCGGTGCTAGCTCCAAGGCAGAAATACCCTCCCTCTCCAGGACAAGCACCACCTGCTCCTTCCAGACCCTGAAGGCCTTCTTTTGCAGAGGGCCAGGGGCAGGAAATGGGCTGATTCTGGTTAACAAATTTTAATAGCTTCTGGGTGGAGGAAACATGTGACAGGGATAAATGTCAAATTCTGGACATTGATCCCAAACATTAACTGCACAATGGCAGGATGACAGGGGGACCAGTGGTGGTTATGGAAGAGATTCAGAGGCCTGAGGTGACCAGTACAGACTCTGTACGACCCTGGCACAGAGGGGACCCATCAGGAACACTTGGAGGCTGAGTTACTGCCTGGGGCCCCCAGAGCACTGGGCCCAGACTGACGGGGGTGGGGGGGTCTGGTTGCACTGGGATCCCCTGTCTGGTCCTGGACAAGACATCTCGCATGGACACTGGTCACCAGAATACTCACAGACGTGGGACACAGATAGGGAAGAGACATAAAACTGTCCTGTGTGAACTGATGGAAGCAAATGGGTTTTTTTCATCTGGAGACTTGCAGGAGGAGGACACAGCTCTGTCTTCCAACCCCTGCAGCGCCTGAGAGGTTCTGCAAGTAGCAAACCTCAGGGTGGAAATGGAAAGGCACAGGATGCAACTCTGGCACTCTTGACGGATCAGCGTGCCTTGGGAGTGCGAGGTCCCTGGCACTGGGGGTGTTCCAGTGCAGGCAGGATGGCCCCTTGGTGGGGATGTGAGGGTTGATGCCCTGAGTTAGGGGTGGGATGAGACAAGTGAGGGGTCCTTCATGAGCCCCTACCTGCCTTTCACACACAGGACAGTCTGCCCAGTCCTCAGAGCACCCGTGTTGGGGCAGTCAGACGGGTCAGAGCGCTGACAAAACTGCATCTGGGGCGTCCCAGATGGTGAAACTAGCCGCAGCCCCTGCGGGTTCACACTCTGGGCCCCTTCCCTGTCACCGCCCTCACGTCCCTCCTACCGATGCAGGAGACGCCATCCTCAGCCAGCACTGTCCCGTGATCACAGAAGCAGATGACCTTGTGGCTTTCTGGGTCCATGTGGCACTCGTCTCCCTCACAGTGGCTGCAGTTTAGATAATGCTTAATATTCACTTCCCCGTGGCCCTCCATCACTGGTGACAAGAAGGGAGGATCAGCTCTGGGTTGAGGCGGAGAAGACCACCCCGTACCCCATTTCCGGCCTCTGTGCTCTATCGCCAGCTGGTCAGTGTGGGTTCTCTGGCTCCTGTCCCTACGTCCCACTGCCACTGAAGCACCAATGTGTGGAGGGACATCCCTGATGCATCTGAAGGAGCTCAGACAGAGGACATGTGGCTCATTTTTGTGGGCAGATGGAAGGGTCCAAGTGCGTGACCCTCGGGCCGGCTGGCGCCGGTAAGGGGACTTCTGCGGCAGCGTTTTCTAGAACCAGCCTGCCTCAAAGTCAGTCTTCCGTCTTCACATCCATCTCAGACCACACATCCTGACTCCCAGAAAACTTGCCGAGATGAGCCCTGGGAAGACTTGCCTGTGAGGGACCCGTAATCATGCCTTTGGGTCTTGGACTCGCGTCCGTGGCCCTGACGTTCTATCTGGGTGGGAGAACTGGCCTGAGGAGGTCACTCCTGCCGCCTGGCAGAGGGGATACCTTTTAAAGCTGGGGTGTACAGGATGCCCAGCGGACTGATGAAGGAAACCCCGTCCTCCCCGTCCATCTCGGGGTCATTGTTTGAGGCCGCGTTGCCGCCTGTACCAAACCAGAGAAGGGTTTAACCCAGAGAGGCAGGGGGCCCAAGTCTTGACACATTTGCACACCAGCGGGGCATGCAGGGGCCTCAGGGTGGTGAAGGGCCTGGTGGGGGGGTGGTTGGGGAGGGAAGGGAGCCCTGGGGCACAGGGGTGGCACTTGGGGTTTGGCATCGGGTTCCCTCCAGGTCCAGGCTAGCTCCCACCGGGGAGTCCCCAGCACTGCACTGGGGCTGCTGGGAAGCAGGTCAGGTGAACAAGAATCAGAAGGGGTCTGGTGTCCTCAGGCTGGACTAGCCACTCGGTACCTCTTTCAGAACTGGCCAGGCCACTAGCATTGAGGAGTTGCTCTCCAGTCCCATGGGGTCAGGGTGGGACATGGGGGGATGGGCCTCTGTGCCTTCAGGCTCCCGTCCCTCCTTTCGGCTGGACTGGGTATCTTTGGGCTCCCCCCTCAGGCTCCTCCCGCCCACCCAGAGTTTGGAAGAGAAGAGCGTCTGGTTAACACAAGCATCTGACACACAGCGTAAAGCAAAACACAGACAGAACATCACGGTGCGTGCATGCGTCATGTCCTAATCTGTGGGGATGATGGAGCCGCCCAGCCCCCCAGCTTCCCAGCCTCCCAGCCTCCCAGCCTCTCGGCTTCAGAAGGCTCTTGTGCTCTGCTCTGAAGCTCGGAGGAGGGCTGGGCCAGTGGCGGGCTGCTGGCTGGCGGGGTGGGCTGGGGCTGCCCATCAGCATGGAGAGGGCAAAGTTCTGGAAGCTGGTGGGCTGGGGTAGGGAAGGGAGAGGGAGCCTGTGAGGCTGGAGGCCACCAACCAGGCCCTCAGGGAGGGAGCTGGCTTGGCAAAGACTTAGGCCAGCCATCCAGAGGGAGGCACAGGCCCGGGGAGTGTGGCCTCCAAGGTTCTCGTGCCAGTGCGACTTCAGGGCTGGCTCAGAGAATAGTCTAGGTAATCAAAGCCCTTTATCATTGGCTTTGGGACAGGTGGGCATCGAGAACACACGAGATCTTGAGGCTGTTGCTATGGAAGCCTTGAGGCAGGATGCTGGCTCGAGAGCCAACACCCTGCCTCTGGCTGGTCCTATGGGGCTGAGAGGAAGGCGTGCACGGTGACATCACAGTCCACACTTGGGGTGGGCCAGGGGAGGGCAGGCGAGGGGCAGGGACAGGACGGGGAATGCCTAGGACTAAGAAGGGAGGGAGTGACACCTTGAACACGAATCATCTTTACCTATATATCCTCCGCCTCCTCCACCTGAGGAGCACCCCCCGCCACCCCCTCCGAAACCCCCTCTTGTCTCCCACCCCCACTTCTTCATGGCCTGGGGGCAGGAATGTCCTCCGGTGGCACCCTCCAGCAAAGATTTTCCAGACCAGAGCAAGGAAGTATTATCATTCCAGCCACCTCCACCACCTGTAGGAAGAGACGGAGAAAACCCCGAGTGAGAGGATTCTGGCTAGATTCGGTCACCAGGGCCAAGTAGGGCCTGGGGGCTTTGGAATCCACAGCTGGAAAAACAGGAGCGTGCCCTTTGCCCTGGTGAGATCTGCTTTGGCCACAGCCGTGTGCATCCAGTTGGGACCATGCTTCAGACCCACTAAGTCTTTGGATCACAAGCTGGGGAGAATGCTTGGTTAGGGGTGGAGGAGTTGTGGGGGGGGCAAGCAGCTTGACAACTAAACTCATTCCTCTGCCTTCTTTCCATGCCCCCAACTCCTGAAGTGCTGGGACTTTGTTTCATTGATGCTTTGCATCCCAACAAGAACGGGGACCTGCCAGTCCTTGGACAGCCAACTATCAAAATCCTGCTGGGCTCACTGCAGTGGAGTTCCTTTGCAGGAATCCTGGACTAGGTCGGACAACCTAATGGGCTTCATTTTTACTAGCTCTGAGACCCTGGGCAAGGACTTCCCCATTCCGAGCCTCAGTCTCCTTATCTGTAACTTGGGGATAGTAAGACTTGCCTTATTGGGTCGATGTTGGAATCAAAGGAGACTATGCATGCAAAATGCTTCCCAAACCACACGACATGTAGGGATGTCTGGGCATAGGAGGTACAACACGTGTGCAGAGGGCTTCACACTCTGAAGCTTCTTCTTGCTTGGCTGCTTCTAAGTTGCTGCTCCAAGGGGGGCAGGGAAGATGGGGGTGGAGAAGGGGCTGGGGAAGGGGTGGGCAGGACCCTTGTGATGACAGCCACTGGAGCTGTGCTTCCCAGTGCCTGGGGCTGCTTTGAGCTCTTGCAGAGGAAATGCTATTTACAGAGCTGAGGTTCAATGCAGCTTTATCTTAAGGCCACAGGCTAACCACAATCAACCTCTCCTGCTGGCCCCTTGAGATTCCAGGACTCCTTCTGTCTCCCCCTATGTTGCTTCATATGACATGCAACAGGCAGTCTACTCCAAAAGCTGCACAGTACTTTCTGTTCCTGCACTTGGTAGGTGGTGAGGACCTGGAGAAACAGCAGCGCGTGGGTCTGCAGAACCCCGAGGGTTAGCTAGCCTGGAAGGGGCATCTGGAAGAATGGGTGGCAGAGATTCTTCTGGACCCTGAGCGGGCAGCAGAGGGATGTCTAGGTGGGGGAAGCTGAGCATGGAGATCACTATTGTGCTAGAGAGGAGGAGCTGGGTTGTAGGAAAGGAGGCCAAGGTCAGGAACAAGCTCAGTCTAGAAGAGGGACGATCAGAACAGAATGGAAACCCCCAGGCAAATCAGCTTTGGAAGCTGCAGGGCTGTGGCACCTGGCTGGGGTTTCAAGCAGCTGGCCTTCCTTCTGCCTGCTGGAGGGCAGCATGTGGGCCTTTCAGGGCTGTTGGTGTCTCGTGGCAAAGGGAAGGCCCCTCAGCAACATTTGGCACCTACAGTGGGCCATGAGCATGGTAAATAAATCAGGATGACCCAGCCCTCTCTCCCCTGTGCCCTGCACGGGTCCGGGCTGAGGGGTTTCTGACCCCCTACTCCGTCTTAACAGCTTCTAAGCAAATGTATGCGAAAGAAAACAATCCACGTAAAGAGAAAAACAAAGCAACCGCAATGATGTTTTTTAAAAATGAGTATGAAACAGTGCGGCTGCTCTGAGAAAACCATCCACCAACTCTCTGAGCTCGCTGACTCTTCTGTAGAATGGGAATAATCACTTGGAAAGCCCCACAGGGCAATTCTGAAAAGCAGATGTGGAGGGGCTCCGGGGGTTATTCCCTGCTGCCCCGGCGGGAGGGGTGCCAGGAAGAGCACTGGATCACCCTCTCCAGGGCCGCACCCTCCGTGTCTACCCTTCCTCCTCTTCTAGCCGTCTCTCACTTGAAGGGGAAATTTGAGCATTTGTTTGATTGACCTTGAATCTTAAACGCCTCCAAAGATCCTTGGTCAGATTGTGGAGAAAAGAAAATCCAAAAACGAACTGCATTTTCTCTTCAGACGTGGCTGGCTTCGGAGGAGTCAGAATTCACACCCCTTCAGGGTTGGTCTCTGACTTCTGTGCGGCTGGCTCGCCCTCGCGAGCACGGATTGCCAAGCTGGGGAGATTCCTGGAAGAGCTTCCCCGGGGAGATGTGCCAGCTGGTAGCCCAGCGCCTGGAGGCACCGACCACAGGACCTTGACTCTGCCCACACTCCTTCCACCTGCTCGAGTCCAGCTGCATTGGAGGAAGCCCAGGGCAGCTGGGCTGCCGGTCCCAATACGGCCGCCTGGCTCCCTTCCTTGCTCAGTGACCTCTGCAGTTCGAACCCCATGTCAGCAAAGATGCCTCCAGGTCCCCAGGCTGCGGCCTGGCCTTCCTCCCTTGATGTGGGTACCGGTATCCAGAGCTGCCGGCTTCTCAGGTACCAGCACCCGAGACGCAGGCGTGTGAGGGCGCGGCCGAGGGAGCTCAGGCCATCCCCGGGCCTGTCCTGGGGAGCGCGGCCTCGGCGCCTTACCTGCCGCTCCGGAGTTGCCGTTCAGCCCCAGGACCGAGGAGTTATTCTCCAGTCTCTCTGGGTGGAACGTGTCTGTCTTGGCGCCGTAGGCCCTGCCGCCCCCGCCGGCTGCAATGATCAGGGGCACTGGCACGCCGTCCTTCATCTGCCCGGGGAGATGGGGAGATGGGAGACTGAGAAGGTGAGCCGGACCCCCACTCTGGGGACCCTGAGCCACTTCGGTGCTTAAAGTGTCTGAGTATTTGCTGGGCTGCGGGGGACATCCCTGTGGTCTGGAGGCTGCGACCATCCGCCCTCTCCTACCCCAGCTCCCGTGTCCCTCGGGGTTCAGTCAGAGGAGCAAAAGCACCGGGAGATCGAAACATCCACCAGGAGGTGGGACGGATCTTACCTGAAGCTTCTGACACTAGCCTCAGAGGACTGGGTGCTGGTGCTTAGAAGCGTCTCTCTGCTCCCTCTTACCTCCCCACTCTCCGGGTCTCTGGCTCTGACCTCTACAGCTTCAAGGTTAAGCTCCCAGCATCCCTGTCACAGTGGGAGGACCCAGAAAGAAGCCTTTGCCTGCTTTTGCTCCCGTCAGAAAAGCCCAGCTCGGCACAGGGGAGGCACCGTGGGACCCTTTGGAACTCTGAGGTAGCAACGGCAAGGCCTGTGTGGGGACAACGGGCTGGTATGTCAGCAAGAGAAGAACCTGCCTTTTCTCCGACAGGCAGGGACCCCTACATTCCTCTGGGCCTCACTTTGCTCATCTTCAGATGGGGCTAAGGACACCTGAGGCATTCCATTCTCAGGGTCCCACATGATGGATCCATGACTCACGGAAGTCACTGCCCATGGCGTGCTGGCACAGCTGGCACACTTACCTTAAATACGTAGGTGGCTCCACCTCCTCCTCCGCCCCCTCCTGCCCACTCATGCACACTTCTGTTCACGCGGATTTCTTCTTCTATCACGTTGTTCTCTCCAATGCAGACTTTCTGGATTAATCGGTTTGTCTGTAGAAACAAAAAGCACCTCAGGTTTGTAAGCTCAAGTTTCTCTCCTTCCCGGCACACAGACCTTCTATGCTTCATGATAGGCTCTGACCATCTCTCCAATAGCTTACAGTTGAGTTGAAGAGACAAAAATAAATACATATATATATGTATATATGCACACACAAGCACACACACAGATTATACATACATATATATATATATATATATACAACTGTCACTAGAGAGTATTAGAGAAGGACCATAGGATAGCTTAGATAGAAAATGCATGGGAAGTTGGGGGACACCGAGCAACTTTGTGCTGATTGGTGATCAAGGAGGACTGCCTGTAGGAGGTGGTGTTTAGTTGGGCTTTGAAGCATAGGGAGATTTAAAAAATAGAGAATGGGGGAGAGTTAGAGCATTCCAGGGGAAGAGAGTAGCATGAACCCAGAGAGAAGTAGATGAGAGGGGAATGTGGGGAAAAGCAGAAGGAGTCTCTTTGGTTTAGAAAAGTCCACTTTAGGACAGAGAGACAGTCCAGGAGGACCTGTTAGGATCCTCTGGACTCTGAAGAGGGGATGACAAAGGCCTTAGATGGTGAGGTAAGGCTGGAGGGAGTGTAAATGTGAATGGGTAGGGGAATTCAACTGGACGGTCAGATAATGGCCAGAAGCCTTGAATACAATCAGACTTAAATCTCTAGGCAGTGGTGAGCCACTGAAGGTTTTTTGAGAAGTGGCTGTTTTGAAGGATCAATGGAAGAAAGCACAGCAGTGGGAGGCCAGGCTCAGCTTTATTCCCAGCCCATCTAGGGGAAAATCATTTCTCCATTTTAAACATCTCTTCTCTCCCATCTGGGGTCCCATACCTTTGCCTCCAGAAATCCCCCGACGCAGCCCTAAATGGAGCTTTCTGTGTCCATCACAGAGAACAGGATGTGACCCCAAGAATCTGCAGACACCCCTGGGCAACTGAAGAGGAGGTGCTCACCCTCTCTGACTTCCAAGTGTGGAATGGGAATACAGACACCACAGGCTGTACCTACTCAGGATGGTACAGAGAGGTGTCTAGGATAGCGTCTCATGTGTTAAGGACTGCATAAACAGCTGCTGTTGTTTTACTTAGATTCACTTCTGGGCCCACACATGGTCCTGGTGTGGGCCCAGGCATCTAGGAATCCCTGGGGGTGTGCAGAAAATCCCCATGATACAGGGGATCCCTGAAATAAAGAGGGCAGTCCTTCAGGAAGAGCAGGTCGGCTTGTCAGGCACAACAGCTAAGAACGCTCCAAACATCCACCCGACTTCAGAGGAAAATGGCTTTGCTTTCACTTATTAGAAAAAAGGCCGATAAAACATCACATTTCCATTGAATGCTGCTGTGTAACCAGCCAGTGGACATGGCAATTCATCTTGAGCCACTCCTTATGCTAAAGCACTCAGGGGTGCCGGCAATGAGTACTAGAGAAATTTCCAGATAAATAGCCAAGATGCAATTTGTTTTATGGCATTTTGGATTTAATGATGGAAATCATTTGATATTTTTTAGAGTGGATTTAGTGTGGGTGGAAGGTTCTGAATTGCTATTGTAGAGAGCTGACATTTCTCTTGTGTGTGTGCAGTGCTGTCCAGGTTGGGGGGTGGTGCTGGGGAGGAGCAGTGGGAGAAACCCTGCTAACTGCTGCCTGGGGTGGGCATGAGAGGCTGGAGGCATGTCCGGAGGGCTGAGCCCAGGGGCAGGGAACCCAAATACGGTTTGCCCACTGGGCAGGGTCCAATCTGGCTTCTTGACTGGGTGTGCTGGAGATTTGCTGAGCCACGTTGGGTGAGGCACCTCACTTCCCTGGACCTGCCTCCTCCTGTGTAAATCGAGCAGCTGTCCAGTCTGAGCCAGTGGTACCAAGAAGGTCTATCCCTTCAGACCCTGCTCTCTTCCTCCTCTCTGTCCAACAGCAGTGGGGTCTCCACCTTGGGGGATGCCCTCTTCCTGTGAACAGAATCTGCAGATGGCTGAAGATTGCAGGAGTGGGAAGAAGGAAGCAGTCAGGCTGGGGAATGGTCTTTCCTCTAAATAGAGCCCAGGCTCACACCCATTCCCCGCTGCCCCTGAGCAGCTCCTCTAAATTGGGTGGGAGAGGCGAAGAAGGATGGATTCTCAGTCTGCCTCTTGCTGGACCCAGCAGCAGCATTTGGCAGACCTGATCATGTGTCCATGGTAAGACTTTCTTCACCTGACTTTCAAGAGGCCACATCCTCTGGAATCTCCTCTGACCTCCATGGCTCCTTCCCCTCAGCCTCCTCTGCTCTTCTTTTCCCTGACCTCTAGATGTTGGGGGTCCCTGGGGCTCAGCCCTTCATCTTCCTCTTAATCAGTACTGCTCCCTAGTCAATCTTATTCCAGCTCAATTTTATGTTGACGTCTCCCAAACTTCTATCTCCACTCTAGACCTCGTTCCTCAAGTCCAGTGGCCCATCTCCGTTGATTACCAGAAATCTCCACCTGGCTGTCCTCCAGATCTCTCCTGAGCTTGCCCCCACACCTGCTCCATCCACAGCATTCCCAGTTCAGGTGATGGCAGCTCCTTCTTTGCAATGGCTCAGGTACAATTCTTGGAGTCATCCTTGATCCTTTCTTTGTCTCAGTTCTTCATCTAGATGGGCAGATTTTTTTTTTTTGATTTTGCGTTCCAAATATGCCCAGAATTCGGCCACTGTTGCCATCTTCGTCCCAGCCACCGTCATCTCTCTCCTGGACTAATGCAGCAACCACTGAATTCATTGTGCTGCCTCTTTCCTTGGTCCTAAGTGAGCTATTCGCTGTACTGAGGCCAGAGTGAGTCTTATAATATGCAAATCACAGCAGCTCCTTCTCCCACCTTATTCCCACTTTTAGGGCCAAAACTGTCCTATGGCTTCAAAATGTCCTTATGGTAGCCTGATCACCTCATCTCTCACCTATTCTTCCTCTTGCTCCACCCCCCTCCCCGGTGTTCAAGAATAAACCAGGAACTCTCCCAGCTCAATGCCTTGGCTTCTGCTTGGCTAGCATCCCCAGATATTTTCCTGGTTCGATTCCTTTCAGGACTCTGCTCAGCTGTCATTTGTTCACTAGGCTTCCCTAGATCACCCTATTTACAATTGCAACCTGCCCTACACACCTGACTCTTGTTACCCTACTTCTGTTCACTAGAACACTTGCACTTCTGGGCATTCTGATGGACTGATATTTACTAGTCATTGTTCATCCCTCCTCCCCCAGTGGGAACATTAGCTTCTTCAGAGCAAAGATCTTTCTTTCGTTCATGGATTTATTTCAAGATGCTAGAACAGTGACTGGCGCATTGATAGATATTTGCTGAATACATTCGAATGACTTGGAGGCTGTCTGGGTGTGGGCTGACCGCTCACAATTTTTACCTTGTGAGTGATGGTTGTTGTGAAATTTAACATTTAGACCAGTGGTTTTGCTCACCTGGAGATATCTGGCAATGTCTGGACACAATTTTGATTGTTAATACTTGGGATGCTATTGGCATTGGGTAGACAGAGGCCAGTGGTGCTGCTAGAGAGGCTGCAGTACCCATGACAGTCACTCACAACAAAGACTCACCTATTCCAAAATGTCAATATTGTGGATGTTAAGAAACCCATACCATCAGATCTGGGGGTCATGCCAACAGATGAGGCTTAAGAGGAATTGGAGAAGCTACAGGAGCTGAAGGGGTTTCCAGCAGCTGGAGCCCATCCCAGGCGCAGGTGTGGCCAGGCACATAGAAAGAGTGACTCCATGCAGATGTGCCGTTGAACCAGGAAAGCTGCCAAGTCCTGCAGTTTAATTCTTAGAGAGCACTCCATTCTTTAGAGGATCCTCTCTAGGCATCATTCTTCTGCCTACCGAGGACTGGAGGTTGAGGTAGTGCCCCAAAAGGTCTTTCTTTCTCTCTTTCTCCCAGTGACTCCTGAAGGTCAATGTGTGGAGCTCGGGGAAGACCCATGCCCAAGTGCCCCCCCTTCCCCTGCTATGCCCGGCCCCACCAGCAGAGGGGGCTGCCCTCCGTCCCTGGCTGAGAATGGGCTTCAGAACTCTCCCTGTGCATTCATGAAGTTTGAGAGCAAGTAGGTTGATTAACAAGATGATAAAGTGGAGCAGCCCTGAGGAACAAGTAGATTACAATTGAATTAAAAAAAAAGGACTTGGTCCTGTGAAAAGACATAACTGATTACAATCCAATCAAGTAAAAGTCCCTTGCAGAAGTCAATGCAATCGTTCTGCTTAGATGAAAGAATTACATTAGCACTCAATACATTCCTGTGGAAATTACAGCAGCCTGTAACTTAATGACTTAATATATTATATCAGGTTCGAAAGTCCTGATTATAGTTGCTAAATAAAAGTTGGATTCCAGACATTTCTCATGCGCAAGTGCTAAGCTTACTACTTTTGCTTTGTTTAAACCCTGTGAGGTGGGGATGGGGGGATGGGTGCCATCCTTTTCGCCTTGCTCTCAGACTGGTGCCCAGCTTTCAGGAGTCCTAAGTGTATTTTGTGGAATTGTACTGCTTTCTGTGCAGTCCTTGGTCCTACATCTGTCCCCCAAGGCTACTCATGAATAAGTTCTTGGAGAAGGGGCCCTCGGTCCTGGGCACTAGAACCCAGCTCCCCGCCCTGGCCCGATCCTAGGTGGAAATTATGATTCAGGTGAGGGTAGGGCCTCGCCTTACCATGCTGAGTTCCTACCAGGACAGCTCGGACAGCTTACACCGCCAGGATCCTGTCTCCTCCAACACAGACAAGAGGCAAACAACTGGGATGCCCGGTGCCTGCACTGTTAGTCTTCAGTGGCTCATTCTCCTGGCTATTTTATTTTACTTTTAAAAAGATTTTATTTATTTACTTGGGAGACAGAGAGAGCACACAAGGAGAGGGAGAGGGAGAAGCAGACTCCTTGATGAGCAGCAACCCCCAGCCCCGCAATGTGGGGCTCTATTCCAGGACCCCAGGACCATGACTTGAGCTGAAGGCAGCTGCTTAACCAACTAAGCCACTCAGGTGCCCCTCTCCTGGCCATTTTTGACCACTACTGGCTTTCTTCAGTCCTGTTGTTGGAGCGTGCCCTATTTCACAGGTGGATACCCCAATGGGGCCAGAAACCAGAATGGCAGGTTGTCTCTGGGACTGCAGAGGGTGGCAGTCTGGGTTGTCAGATGATGGGCTCTAAGGGGGGAAGGGGTGAAGGGCATAGGCCCCGAGGCCCAAGCCAGTGCGTGGCACAGCACAAGCAGGAGCTAGAGTCCTTACTCCGTGCTGCCTTGTGAGTGGCTTTGGAAAACTCCCTTCCTTTCTGTACTCTCAATTTTCTCATCTGTAAAATTTCTCATCTGTAAAATAATAACAGGGCTAAAGATGATGATGCCCTAGCAAAGAAGTTTAGGAAAACGGGTAGTCTGCTGAGAAGAACAACCATTTGCCCATTCAAGTAGGATCCGGTACTTTAGTTTTAAGGGTCATTCTTGAAACCCGTGCCTTAGCCTTGGTCCCTGTGGGGCTGTGAAATCCCAACAGCCATACCATCTTCTTTCTCATACAGCCCAATGGGCCTAGAGGGGCATTTGCAGGCAGAAGGAGGGGGTGAGTCCTGCCATCTGTGACTAGGAGCTCCCAGGAGAGTGTCCGGGCGTTGATGCCCTCGGGGGGGCTGTGTGGGTCGTGGGTAGTGTGGAGGGGAGGTCCCCACTCCTGACACTTACGCTGGGGCAGGCGTCTTCCCCCTGCTGCCCAACCAAGATGTACAATGTGTCGCCTTTCTCAAGGTTGAAGATGCCCAGCACAGACACGCCGTGGGACCGCATCATGGTGTTCTTCCCGCCTTTCCCACCAGCAGCTCCGTAGCCTGAGATGCTGCAACACAACAGAGCACATGAAGACTGACTCCCCTCCAGCCTGCCCCACAGCTATCCCTGGGGCTCAGTGTACCACCATCGTGGTCCTGAGGGTTCTCCCCCGCATCAGCCCCTGAGGTCGGCAAGCAGGCTTTCTCTTCCCACAGTCAGGAGAGGACAGTCTTGTTTATAGAGGGATAAGCAATTGTCTCATTCCCAGGGCTAGGGAGGTAAAGAACTAGGACAGGATGCAAGAGAGAAAGAGAGGGGGGAGGAGGAGAGAGGGAAGACAGGGAGAGTCTGTTTAACGTGGAGGGTGTGGGGGTGATGATTTCCTGAACACCCGGGATGTCCCATTATGGTTTCTCTCCCTATCCAAGATCAAAGGACTCATGTGACCTTAGACAAATGACTTAACTTTCCTGTTCCACATCTGTAAAATGGGGACAATAAGAGAATCTACATTCTAGCATGTGTGTATATGACATTAAAGGGGTTAAGACATGTAGCCATAGAATTGAGGCGGACACATAATAAGTTATCCCATAGTATTAGAAACAACAATAATATATATTATTACAACTTATGTATTATTATGATTAGTGGTGGAAGTAGCAGTAACTGATTTGATAAACTTTCCAAGTTTCCTCTCTGGGTCTAGACACAAGGAAGTCCCCTGTGGAATGGCCGAGGTGAGCAGTGTTTCTGAGCACAGACTATTTATTCCCATCCCACTAGCAACTCTTTCTAGAGCCATGTGTGTACAGAAAACAACCAGTCACGATGAACAAAAAAAGAGTGGGGGAGGCACAGGATTATTTTTATGTCCCTTAGATTGTTCAGATAGAGTCAGACAAGGATGGAAGGAGAAGAACTCAATTGAAGACGGCTACACACCAGTTACAAATGCCTCCTCAGAGACCATCTGCCAGGGAAAGGGACTCGAGAGGTTTTCGTGTCCCCATGTATTCAGATCCAAGGTCCTTTATGAAGAGCATTCAGGAAGAGATGCAAGGCAGTTTTGTACATGTGCACACGTGGTGGACCTGCTCCACCTGTAATTCTGGGAAATGTCCCATGTTCCAAGTGTGCGAGGGGCCTCCTGGGGGGCTCTCCTAAGGCAGAGCTTAGCCCCTCTGTGCAGAGAGAAGCTTGGAGGGCTGGCTGATTGCTACTGTGGCAGGTGAAGAACTGAGGTCTCCGTGGAATGCCAGAGAGTCTGATGTCTGTCACCCTCTTGGTGGCCAGACTCTGATGGGAGCTCAGTGAAAGCTGACATGGCTTAAGGCTGGGTGCCTAAGGGGAGATTGGAGATGGGCTTTAGCCCCTCATGGCACTTACAAAGAAACTGGAGAGGCAGTTATAGTTATGAAAAGAGAGGTCTCACCACAAGGGTGGCTATATTAGGGAGGCAAAAAGGCTCTGAGGTTCTAGGACCAGAGTGGACCATTTGCTAGCTGTGTGTCCTCCTGGAATCCCAGCCCCTTCTGCAGTCAAAGAAGGACCACATCTTCTCTGAACTCAGGGTAGTGGAGAGGTTCAAGATCAAAAAGAGATCATGAGTGCAAGCCCCAAGACAGCGACATATCTCTGCAAAAGTCAGGGCAGTCACGTGTTCGGGGCTTGGGAAGGGGACGGGACTGTGACAGGCATCGGAGCAGCAGCATGCCACTGCTTGACATTGGGGGTGGAGGTTTGAACTAGTCCTCATGGCAGAGAAGATAAACGGGTAGGACTCTCACCCACGCAGAAAGAGGTGGAAGGTGTGAGCAGAAGTGAAGAGGCAGGAAAGCCTCTGGTATGTGTGGCTACAGCAGGTGCTGGGCAGGGAAGTGAGAGGATGCAGGCCTGCAGAGCGGGGGACGGGCTAGTTCCTGAGCGTCCTACAAGGCAGGCATGAGGCATGACATCCCCCCATTAGCCATAGATAGTAGCTGTTAGTAATTCACCTGACAGCTGAGGACACTGAGGCTCAGAGAGACTAAGTAACTCATCTGTGGAAGACCCTGGTCCAAACCCCCATCCCCTCAAAGAGGCCATTTTCTCTCTGACATGCTGCTGCCAGGCTTATCTGGATGCACAACGAGGGTGGTCTGAGACGCTGCTGGCTCATCCTTGCTCCTGATGCAGAAATGGAGAAGGTGGCAAGGACTATTAAAAGGCTGAGGGAAAAGGAAGGCTTATTGGTGACAGGAAAGCAGCAGAATTATTTTGCTCAGAGGAGGGAAGCCTGGGGCAGGGGTGAGGGGTGGTGGGGTTCCAGGGATGGTCTGTGCAGACTCTAGAGATAGCGTGTGGTCGTACCCCCCACTCCTCCCCTCGCCTTGGTCCTGCTCACTGTTTCTGGGGCTTCATCAGGTTGCACTGAGAAAGGATTTGAGAAAATCCTTTCAATCTGAAGATGTGGTTTGGTTGGAAAACTGCTGCCTGAGACAGAGACCTTGTCCTGCCCATTTGTGCTACGGCTGAGAGGTAAGCCGTACCCTGCTCAGCCCTTCTGGCATCATTTGCATACCATTTGCATCAATCTGCATACATTATGAATCATTCTGAACTCTTGCACATGATTAAATTTAGCCAAATTATATTTTAGAAGTTGTTTGTCCCTGACTCCTTTTTCCTCCTGAGCCCTTCTTTCGTTTTTCTTCTGCTACCTCCGTACCCCAATATGGACCCCAGCCCCCAGCCCCAGCCAGGTCCAGTCCTAGGAAGTCCCAGGAGGTGAGTACTGAGTCATATACTGGGTGCTTTGTTGACTGTGTGCTTGGGGCGAGCTGGTAACCTCTCGGAGCCTCAGCTTCCCTACCAAGGGTAAAAATGAGGGCAAGGCCCCCTGCCCTCATGAGAGGAGAAGTAATGGATTGGAAAAGACTGCACGCTGGTGCCAAGTGCAAGGTGGGAGTCTGGGCTGGGGCAGCTCTACAGAGTGGCTAGCGGAGCGTGGCCACCAGCTGTCAACAGTTTTACCTTCCTGTGTTGGCCTCGGCACCACATTTCCAGCCTGGACTGGGGACTGACTTAAAGCCAGAGGAGCAGGAAACCGCCGGCCAGGATTAATTGCAGGAGAAGCAGCGCCTCCCCCGTCAGCCCTCTGAGGCCTGAAATCCCACCATAGAGCTGCACTTCTTTGGAAGTTTCTAGTCACTACTTACAATGCTGATCTCCTCTGGAGTGAGCTCTGCCGCAGCGAGAAAAGCATGGGCATGAGTGGAGATGGACTCCGCATCCAATTCCAAGCTGTTACCCAAGGCCAGGAGTGGGTGAGGCACCTCCCTCCCAGGCGCTGACCCCATACCCGACCCTGAGAGCTAGGAACTTCTTAAATTTTGTGCCTGAGGCACTTTGCTTATCTCTCCTGGTCCTGGCCCTGCCAGCATTACTCATTAGCTGTGTGACCTTTCGGTGAATTATTTACCCTCTCTGAGTTCCAATTAGTTTCCTTGTCCGCAAAAGGAAGATGATACTATCTACCTTGAAAAATCGTTGTGATGATTAAATGAGATAATACCTACAAGGGACCTAATTCAGCCCTTGGAGGGTAGTCAGTGAGCAATATAGCGGCTGCTGTTCTGATGCACCCCTGTAGGTAAGCCTGTCTGCTCCTCTTCTGGGGTGACTTCTAGGAGGGGGAAGCCAGTGAGTGAATGAGGCCTGGATTTCTAAGAACAGGACGATTGTTGGAGTGGGGTGTGGCCAGAGGAGCCTGAGGCCAAGGACCCATCTCTGTAGGGAACCGGCAGGGGCACAGGCGCCTTGGCACTTCTGAGGACCCCCTGAGTCCTACGAATCATGCTACACCAACTCATGCCAGAATAATAACCTCAGCCCGACTCTCCGAAGCGTCTCCCCCATCCCTTGTAAACTATTTATTTTTGATGGTTGACAAACGACAACAGATTAATATACCTGCCACTCAAGTGGGGAAAATGACTTACAGTGCTTCCAATTTACTGGAAATTACAAGATACTGTTCTTGACGAGCTGATGCTGTAATTTTTTTTTTGTTTTGTTTTGTTTTTCCTCATCTCAATTCATGCCCCCTGGTCAGAATGGATGTTTATTGGGTTTGCGTTTTGTATTATTGACTGTGAGCCATTGTTACCTGATGTAATTGAGTTGTGAATCTTTTTAAAATAAAGAATTAGCAGCAAATCAAAGTGGCTGCCTGCTGGATTCTGAAATGCAAGGGGGCTAGTGTGCGGCACAGTGTCAGCGCCACAGAGGGGACACTGGAGGAGGACCAACGGGAGTGAGCCAACCCCACTTGGAGATATGTGAAGCACCCCCATTCCTCTCCTGTACCCAACTCTGGGCTCTGCCTCTACTTCCCAGTGGGACCTTGGATGAGTCCCTTCTCTCCTTTGAGTCTGGGTTTTCTCCTCTACAAATCAGGGTGGTAAGACCTGCTGTGCCCATCCTAGCCCTCGGGGTTATTGTGGGAGGGTGTAAGCATTTGGTCAGTGGGAAATTTCTGTTTAGATGCATAGTTGCATTAGCTAGATGGGTCATTGGAGCCATCAGGAGACACTGTTGGGGGTGGGCGGTAAAGGGCCAGTGGTGGAGGCGCGTGCTTCTTGCAGCCCCAGCACTGTTCTGGATCACTCTAGTGAGCAAGGCTCATGGTTCGCTTCTTCCTCCAACCTTCCTGACCAGCGCAGCCCTAAGTGCCTGGAAATATCAGAGCTGGAAGGGATCTCAGTAACCTCTCTCTACAACCCCTCCCTCTACAGGTAGGGCCACTGGAGAGAAGGGGAAGCTCGGTTTCAAGGTCACGTGGCGTCAGTGGCAGTATTTGGACCCAAAGACCATGCTGCCCGCAGCCCATCAATCTTTGGGCAATCTCCCTGCCTCTGACTTTCCCTGCTCTGTGCTCCTCATGGTGATGGTTCTCTGCACAATTACTCTGGCAACTGATCATGCCTGTGACTCTCTTCTGCAGTTGTCTAGAACTTTATTGGCATTGTGGACTGTTTAAATCTTCTGCCCCTCAGTCTTTGCAAAGATGGTGAAGCCCTGGAGTTTCCATCCTCTCTGCAAGTCCTGCGGTGCCTGGTCAGTGACCGGCACACAGTAGGAGCTCCACGGCTGTTTGTGGATTGGGTGGAATGACGGTGCCATCCAGCTGCTCACACCGGTCCCTGGAGCCAGGTGAGGAAATGAGTGTCAGTGATGGAGACCATCAGGAACAGCTGTGGTCCAGGTCAGCCGGCAGGATTTGGTGGCTCCAGCTGGGACCCTGGGACCTCTTGTACACTATGTCTGAGGAACAAGTGAACCATGAGAGAACTGCCATCAGGAGCTGTGGGCCGTGCTTGACAAATGTTTTTATAAATGATCTGTGTGTGTGTGTGTGTGTGTGTGTGTGTGTGGCGGTGGAGAGGATGGAGGGCTAGGAGGGATGCTGAGCCCTAGGGAGGCGGGACGGCAGGCAGCGGGGAGAAATGGAGGGATGGACAGGAGAAGAAGGCAGGGAAGGTGAGAGGTGGTCGCCGAATCTACTGAGTGGGCACCTTGTGAGGTGCGTCTCAGAGTCGCACAAAGTCCCCAGCAGTCTATCTCCACCCGGTGGTGAGGCTGAGACTTCCACCTGCCCCACATCCCTGCCCTTCCTGTGTCCCACTTTGGCCACCACTGCCACGGGCACACTCTAGACATTGCCACTTGGAGCTGTGACCCAGAAATCTCCCTTCGGCAGGTGCTGCTCTGGCTATTGCCCTAATCCTTGTCTGACCTTCTCCACCAAGCTCCTTGAGATGGTAACTGTCGGTCTTGTCCTGTTTCAGCTCCCAGGCACGGCTGTCATCAGGGCTCTACCTACACCCACCCCCTCCGCCCAGTCCTGCATTCAGGCTGAGGCCACCTCTCAAATGCTTCCAGGCCCCGTTGGGCCCCCCTGTGTGCAGCTCCCCGCCCTGGCTTAGCTCTTTAGGACTCTGCCCTGGCCGCCTTCCTGGGCTCTCTGGCCTCCAGGCTCGCTTCTCTCCCAAGCTGGCACCAGGGGGAGCCAATGGCATTTGGGATGAGAGGCTCCAGCCCCAGGGGCTGCTTCCTCCTCTTCTTTGTGTGCCGGCAACTCTATCACCTTCAAGACTCTTGAGCTCAAGCTCCATCTCCCTGGGGAAACCATTCGAGAACTCAGGCCCTTCCCCCATCAGCAGTGCTTGATGTAAACCTCCACTGTAGTTGTTTCTACATCCCCCTGAAATGCTTTGTTTCTATGTCTAAGACCCATCCCCCCCCCAAACACACCTCTGTCCTTGGTTGGGGCTCCTCCTAGGCAGAGAGTGGATCTTGTGAGCCTTTGCATACTTAGCGTCAGGCACAGTGTCCTACGATGTGCTGCATGTGGTCCACTGAGGTCTGATAAGCAGGAGGGGCTCGGGTCTGGACACCGGGACATGTGTACTTGCAGGGAGGGAGAGCATCACTGTTTTGACAAAGGAAATGGCAACTCCAGGGCCAGGGGAAGCCCAAGGCAGGAAAGCAGGGAGCTGGGGGCAGATGGGGTTTAGGTGTTGTCCCTGAGCCCCTTGCCCCCTCAAGCCTGCTGTTTCTAGCTCCCCAGCCTCTTTTTCCTCTCCCTTTTTCTGGGTTTCTTCCTTTGTGGTGGTAGGCAAAGGAGTGGAGGGTGGGAGATGGACCCAGGATATCTGACCGGAGAAGTCCTGAGGAAGGCCCCAGGCAATGATGGCCCCACCCTGGCATACAGTAGGCATATGGGAAGTGTCACCTCTCTTTCCTTCGACTCTTTGATCAGTAGTAAAGAAATCACCTGGAACAGTAATAATGCCAGGCCTCAGGTAGCAGCCAGACAGCACTAGCTGAGCACTCACACTCTTGCAGGAACAGGGTGAGGTCATAAGAAATGCTCCCACCCTTTCTTACCTTTTTCTCACCTCTTGAGAAAATATGATGTATCCTCTGTTTTTCTCACTAGATCAACTGCACTTAACTAAACAAGAATTAGTCAATATGGAGAAAAGGAGAAAAGGTCTTCCAGAAAGAGGGCTTCTCAACATGGATATTTTGACTTGGGGACCGTTTGATGTGGTCTAAAAAGCAAATCATAAAGCAGTCTGCTTCTTTGATACTAAGTTATATGATCAATGTGCATTGCTGTCCAAGCACTGAGCCTCATCCAGGGTCAACATCAGAAATAGCCGTTACAGCCTTTAAAGGGTCAAAAACAAACAAACAAACAAACAAACAAAACAAAAACCAAAAAACACCCAACCAACCTTAGGTTTCAAAAACAACAGCAAAAACCCAATGTTTTTCAGTTTTGACTCTTCCCTTTTTGATACGGTGCTATCTCAGGCTAGTTTTAAAAGCTCTGTGGATCAAAATATCACCTTTGCCAATGTGGACACTTTGAAGCGTCCTGCCTCAACAGCAAGATGGCCCCTTGTCCATGTTTCTAATGAGTATTCACCAGGCAATGCTGGGGGCTGTGAACTCAGTCTCAATATATCAGAGAGAAATAGAAATAGTTTACCGATTTGGGTCAGGGTTCTAGCAGTGAAGTGTGGCAATATGTGGCAATTCATGCAGATCAGAAACCTGGCTAGGCTTAGATGTGGCTGTGGTTAATAAAAAAAGGGGAAATGAATTAATCCTCATTTAATAAGTACAATTTGTCTGCCAGGTGAAATCTTTCGAAACATGAGGCCCCTCTGAAGAAGTCAGAAAAAGGTCCTTGGAAACAGAGAAGTCAGGAAGCACACTCTGTGGGATCAGTCTGTCCCTGGAGATGCTTTCTGGCCACTGCCTGATGCTCTCACTGCTCTGGCTGATTTCCTGGCCGGAGGGCCGGGGAACACCTCATGTGTGTAGGTGCTGTGTGAGGCCCTTGCATACAGCCTTCGCAACCAGCTGGGCAGATGCTAGAAAGCCCCGACCACTGCCTTTTACAGATCGAGAAACAGAGTCTCCAGGGATTAAATGACCTGCCTGAGTTGGAAGTGGGTCTGATTCATACTATCTCAGGGGGAGTGCAGCCCAAGAGTAACCCCCTACGTGGCACCTCCTATTTGTGGATCTTTGTGGGAGGGGCAGTAAGGGACTTTCAGCCAGTCTGGCTTGGGACTTGCCCTGAATGGGGATGGGACAGTGGGTCTTGTTGGGGGGCTTCTCTGCTTTCTTCTCCACGTATACAAGGGGATCTGCACGGAGAGGTGGGCCGGCCAGTATCCCTTCAGGTGGTGCGTTCCCTCCCAGGCTTTCATTTCCAGACACTTCCAGCAGGTGGGTGGTGCATGATTGCTATGTCTACTTCCCTCCTTCCCTCTCTTGTTCCTCTTGTCCCCTGCCTGCCCCTCAGAGTCCAGGTGTGGGTTTCAGTGGAAATAATACACAGGCTTTGAGCCAGAGGACTCTGGGTCTAAATTCCAGCCTGTCACTGCTTGTGTGGCCTTCGATCTGTTGCTAAGCTGCTAACTCTAGTTTCCCCTATGGAAACGAGGGAATATCAAGAATCATAGCAATGACATCTGCCTCACTGTTACAGGGGGAGAAATACTGAGGGTGAGTCCCCAGCAAACATTCATCTCCATCTATCTCTGACCTAGGGAACCTCAGCCAGGCAGGAAGGGGAGACCTGGCCTGCTCAGGGTGGCAGGTCCAGGGGTGGCTGGGTCTCTTCCACCATTACTGGGGATGTGCGGGACCTAGAGCAGCTAATCGGATTGCAGCCAAACCTTGTTATTGCATTCCTGCCCAGGATGTCATTTAAAAAGCACTTAGGGCTCTCCCCGAAATGCATTTGCACTGAGGTCCCAGGAGTGGGACTGCCTAGAAACCAGGGCAACCTGAGAAGTTCCTTTCCTTTCTGGGGGGCTGATGATGTGCTGGGAGCTGGGGACTGGGGGCTGAGGAAGGGGAAAGAGAGCTCACCTCCCACTGCATTCAGCATCGGGGGGTGGGGGGCATTTGCACCAACACTTTCATGATGGTGCTGCTTCCTGTGTAAGCCTGCCGTTTTCCCTGTGCCTCAGAAATCTGGGGTTGAAGGTGTTTTCTGGACTGCTCGTCTGTGGGGAGGCTCCTGACTCCCTGAGTCTCAGTTTTGTGTGCGCGTAATGAAGACTGCAGTACCGGCCTTGCCCACAGAGCTGTGTGAGGACTAGATGCAAGGGTTCCACCTAAGTCCGTCATTCTCTGGGGGCTGCATCAGCATCCCCTGGGAACCCACTAGAAATTCATATTCTCAGTGAAGGAATGCATGAATACAACTAGCATGCATGAACACCCCTTCCCAACCTGGATCCAAGAAATGCCAGTATTTCATCATATTTGCTTCATTCAGATAAAAATGTTTAGCATAAAATTTTTCTTAACATTCCTATTCTTGGACCCCTCTCCAGACCTGCAAAATCAGACACTCTGCAAGAGGGGCCAGTAATCTGCATCAACCCGCCATCCCTGTCATTTTGATGATTGAGAACCACTCATCTGAGCCTTGGTGTCAGCTTCACTTATCAGCTAAGTGGCCCGTTGGAGTCAGGCCTCCCTCCAGCCTGGCCTTGCTCTGTGGAATATCGTGCAGGTAGGGTTGGGTGTGGGACAGGAGTTTGAGAACAGCTATTTTACCTGTGAACAGTGAAGATCCAGGAAATGAGGCTCAAGGACAAGAGCATCATCTTTCCTGTACATTGTATGTTTGTTTCCCAAACATTTTACATGCACTGATTTGTGTGAACAGCATCAAGTAATATTCAAAGAATTCCCTGAAATTATAATTATTAGTGCTGAAGAATGTTCTGAAGCCAGCTCATACAAGTACATCATCTCCACAAATAGTCTGTGAGCTCCTTGAGGACAGAGAACGCCTCTTTGCTGCCATATCCCATTAGCCCAAATCTCTCCATTTCCAGCCCTTATGCCCCACTATGGGCTAGTGTAAATGGCCTCTGAGCCTTGGTGTTCCCCAGGCACACTGAGGGCATGCACCCGCAGGCAACACCCCATCATTTCCAGAAGGGTGCATCTGCCCCTTGGCCTCCCCTTCTCCCATACGCACCTGTAGGTGTCGGTGGCTGGCACCTTCCAGGTCTGGATGCCCTTCAGGGGGCCCTCGCTCCCCACCACCACGCTCAGGTTGGAATTCCGGTAGGCGTTGTTACACTGGGCCTGTGTGGGGCCATGGGGCCCACTGGCCCCACACGTGGTGAACAGCCAGTGAACTGTGGCACAAGAGGAAAGGCAATCACTCACTTGGCCCGGCCATCCCTCCTCCATAGGCTCCCCTGGGCTGCCTCTGAGCTATCCCCTCCATGGCCCCAGACCCATGTTTCAGGATGGCACCCAGGCCAGGGCAAGAAACACTGATTAGCCATTCAAATTGGAAACTTCTGTCGAGGATCTAGTATGTGTCAGGCCCTTGGGTCAGATATGAGGGGAGAGGCACAGATGGAGCTGACTGATCCAGCCTTAAGAAGCTTACAGCCTACTAAAGGAGTCCAAAAGGGATGCAACTATCTGTACCACAGGACTATAAGGAGAAAAAAAGACAAAAAACAAAAAGCCTCCCAGGGTTTGGCTAACACTACACTTGGAGAGTTATCAGGAGGGAGAAAGACCCCCATCAGGTAAGACAGGCATGGTCAGTGGCTGGGCCCTCTGCTCGTTTCTCACTGAGTCTGGCACAGTGCTGGGCAAACAACAGGTGCTCAATCTATGCTACTGTGACTGCATTTAACCTGCTCCCAAAGGTTGGACATTCACATATAAGATCCTCTTAGCTTGGAGAAGCTCAAAAGAGTAAACTGGACATATACGTCAGCTCCATGACCCCCACCCTCATTGGCCCAGGGACCCAGCACGGTGGTAGGAGCAGGAAACCTTGCACTCTTGGCTAGAGGCTCTGGGAAAGTACAAAAAAATGGGGAAACAGGTCACATTTGTCTCTGGTGCATGCTCTCCTTTCCCAAGCCCCTCACTACTTCCTGGTGCTCTGTCTTCACCCAGAGCACCCAATGTCTTTATGTAGCCTTCTGGGGGTGGCTCAGGATCATTTAGCACACCCTATCCTTCCACTGCCACTGGGCCATTTCCTTTGAAACTTTCTATCTTCGAGCCAGGCTGGATCTTGACGAATTATCAGATTTCATGTTGGCCGGAATTCTAACATTTTTATAACCTATAAAAACTTCTTAAAAATGTGTTCTTGATAAATTACTTTTACTTAAAATATAAAAATCTCATTATAAGATTGCAGAAATTATTTCCCTCTAAAGTAATTAAGTCAAATTTTACCTATAGAAAATTATGGAAAAATTAATTTGGTATACATAGTTTTGCTCACTAAAATGTTAAAGTGAACAATTTTTGAAGACTTTCAACTAATTTAATGATGTGGAAATGAAACCTTAATTTGGGTTGCTGATTACAAGCAATCAGATTGACATTACACTGGATAGTTTTGATAATCTGAAAACTTGGCCAGTGTGGTGGCTTTTTGTGATACTTTCCTGACCCCAAGGTCAGGAGACCTAAGTTCTGGTTGAGATTCCAAAGCATATGGCTATTCAACACTGCATATTCAACACTTTTCTTGGCTGGCTTTACTGTTTTGAAATGAAAGTGTTGATTTCTACTTGGTTTCTAAAGGTTGTTTCAAGGGCGAGAAGGTGATGAATCCATTCATGTTTGGTGTGAATGGTTGGTTGTTAATTTTCTGATCTTTTTGTATTCTAAAGGGGGGATATCCTATTAATTCAAAGAGCTAACTCTTTGAACTGAGGGCATTTTAGCAGAGCTGTCTTGGCCAGTTGCCCTTTTATCCTCTCCAGCACCCAAATCCTAAGAGTGGGCTGTGCCCAAGTGGTGAATGGAAAAGGATATGGATTTAGGGGCAGCCTTATCAATTATTGGTTGTGGGACTTTGGCAGAGCTCCTTAGTCTGTAAAAAGGGCCGGACTGGCATGAGGATTAAAGAAAGCAAGGGACATAAAAGGTCTTTGTAAAGTCCAAAACTCTAAAAATACGAGTTGTGTCAATGACTACTGCTATACCCATGGCAGGTGCTTTTCTCAACAATGTGAAATGTGGCCAGGGAAGTATCTGTGAATATGGATCCTCCATCAGCAGCACCTATGGCTTTAAACTCAGTGACCTGGGGATGAGAATGGGGATGTGGGAAAAGACAATCCTGGAAAGGGAGTTGAAAAGTCTACTTGCTCCACATGATATTCAGCTCTTTGAAGCCTATACTGAGATCCAGTTTATGCCTTAAAGCAAGTATCCTGGGTTTGGGGGGTATACTTCTCAATTTGGGCAGAAGCATGACAATTCACATAGTTAATTCAGTCCTGGAAATGAAAGAATATGTGTGTGTGTGTGTGTGTGTGTTTTTCTTTTTTTCCTCAAGAATGTGCTGAGGAAGAGAGCTAAAGGTATAGGTGTGGTGCCCTACCTGAGCATCTCCTCTCTGTGGAACCCACTTCTAACTTTGGTCTGGGTTAACATTGTTCTAAATGTCCCGAGACATTCCCAGAGATGCTGGACTTCTACTTCTTGGCGAGGTAGAGCATTTGGTGAGGTAGGAAGAGAACCATGGGCTTTGGATCAAGATGGGCTAATTTTTCCTATCCTGGATTTTGCTCCTGATACCTATGATACCTAGGGTAAATCATATACCTCTCTGAGCCTCAGTTTCCTAATCTGAACAAATCAAATTTGGACTTAGTTGAGCCTATTAAATGATGACCTAAGCACAGTGCGTAGAATAACATCTGGCATTAGAGATGCATAATGAATACAGTTTAAAATTGCATGACTTCCTGTTCAATTTCTGTCTCTGAAGCAGAGACACTCAATTTCAAGATTTATGTTCCCATTCCATAGAAGGAGGGACATTGGGGCTGTTTCTCAATAAAGGGATTAATATTTTCCCAACTCAGTGGACATATATTAGTCTCAGGTGGTTTCTATACACAAAATTTTATTTTTATTTTCAGCCATTTCTGATGGGAAGTTCCTGAGAGAAAATTCTTTCTTGAGTGGATTCCATGGGAATAGGATTTGCCATCCCAGGTCAGACCCATGATTTATATAGCTAGAATTCTCTTGCTTTCAGCAGTCTTCCAGGCATGGTGGTCCTCCCTGCTTCCTTGGATGGCCCTGACCCTCATAAATCTGCCCAGAGTTGCTTGGAATCAATTTATGTTTCCCACCAGCTTTACCTATTTGGAGTATGGGCCTGTTCCCAGGGCTGTCCTGCTTCTCAAGTGTGTGGGCTTGTCTTGCTCAAGCTTCATACAGTTGGTTCCCTTTGCTCATTCTGTCTGGAATCTGACATTATAGAATGTCACAGCAAGATGGGATCTTAGGGATCACTGAATCCAGTGGTCCCCAAACCACCTGAGGGCCTTTAAAAGTATGAATTTCAGAGCCTTGGAGCTTCTGATTAGTAGAAACTATGTTGGGCAATGGTGAGGGAGGACAATACTTGCATTTTGTAAAAACTTTCTCAGGATAATCAACCAGATTTGTGAACTAAGTCCCCATCTACTTCAATGTCTAAAAGGAGAAAGAATGTTCTAGAAAAGGGAATAGACTTTTCTGAGTAAATCAGCCTTAGAGAAGGAACTACAAATTGGGAGTTCTTCCTTCTTTATCCAATGATCCTTTGATGGTGATCAAGCCCTTCCCAGCTTCCTGTCCTGAAGACTTCTAGTCTCTTCAGATTGTCCCTACATGAGTCTCTGATCCTGTGGCCTTCCTAGGACTCTAATGCTAGGATTTATTTTTTGAGTTAAGGTTATCAGAACTGCAGATTCCTGTGGGCTTTGTATAGTGGGACAGGGGCAATTGCTATTCTGCTTTATTTCTACTGTCCCTCTAAAGTGCCTGACACAGTCAGCTGAGCATTGGGTTAAGGCTTGCTGAAGCAGACTATAATAATTTCCAGATCCTTGCTTGAGGGCTGGGTTCACAGATTTAAATGGAAATTACTGTTGCTCTGGGTCTGGTGGTATTAACTGCCATGGGCTTATGAGGGCCCCAGAGGAGGGATCTGGAATGGGACCCTGGGAGCAGGAAAAGTCTAGCCATATGTCAGGCAAGGTAGGCATGAGATCAGTTCTAAGCTAAGGCAGAAAGAGTTAGAGTCATGAGAGGGTAGGCAAACACTAGGTTGATTTTTAGAAGTGACTTTGGGGAAAGTATTAGATACAACCTTATAGATCAAAGCAGGCAGGTCCAGAACCTGAGAGGCAAGAGAATTAGTGACAGCAGTTCCAGGGGGCAGGAGAAGTCAAGGTGAGCTTTGATCCTGGGGTAGAAGCCATTGTTTCCCAACTTGTTCTATGCTTCATTCTGTGTGTATGTTGGATGGGGGAAGTGCTGAACCTCAGACACTTGAGAAGTAAACTCCTCCATGAAGAGGGCAAAAACCTCTCAATATAGAATGTGTACATTATATGACTCAGGACTTGTGATGCTATATATGTATTAAATTTAAAAATCAGGAAATTCAAGTTCAGAGAAGCTAGGTGACTAACCTGTGGTACACAGAGTGAATAATCAGTTGAGCCAGGAATTAAGCATTGATTTTCTGAGTTCCAGTTCAAAACTTGAAAAGGTGCTAGACTCACCAGGAAATCCTCATGGAACTTGTCTGAGAGTCTAAGTGTTTTTCAAGTCCATAAGCCATGGGCTCACTTAAAGCCAGAACAGACCATACCAATCTTGCTCAGTCCCAGAGAATAAGCAGGCCAGCATGAGGGGAGAGGTGAAAATCTGGTCAGGATACTTGGTGGGTAGACTCTCAGTCCCAGAGGTGTGTCCCTATTGTATCATAGCCTAGCAGAGTGCAGGCTTGAAGATCATGGGCATAAACCAGGGAAAGCAGGTGCTCAGCATCAGGACTCTGGTCCCCAGAGAGGTCATGGGGAGCCAGGAGGTGTCAAAAGAAAAATTCAGTAACTGGAATGTTCACAAGGCCAGGAAGAAGAGATATAAGAGAGAGGGAAGGGTCATGAAGCAATAAGGCAAGACCTTGGTTTTTGGCCAGGAGACCACGGTCACAGACCAGTAGTGAGATAGGCTTGATGCTGAGCTGCCAGTCTGAGAGTACAAGGGTCCTCATATTCCTCTAGATGAGAGTCTACATTGGTCCCCGAGGCTCTGTGGAGCTATAGGAGGATCAAATGCACCCCAAGGAGGAGCTTGGATTGGGGATTGTGGAAGAAGGAAGCCTGGTTCTTTTCTCTTTAAAAAAAAAAACTTGAAAAAAACCCCAACAAAAATAAGACCAAAGCTATTGTATTAAAAGTCAATTAGGAAAGAAAAAAAAAAAAACAACTGCTTTATCTTGTTCTACTTATACCACATACTAGAAGCCTAGTTTAATACTCATTCACATCTAAATTGTATAAAGAACCCACAAACATCAAAATACTGATTGGTTGTAGACAGCCGAGCAAGAAAAAAATCCATTAAGCACTGGGTTTCGTTTTAAGTATATTGCAGTACCCTCCAAGAAGAAACAGATCAATTAGTAATATACTGCACAATGCTAAAAAGTAGGCTAGACAGTGATTGTACTAGTTTTATTACTGTTGCTAAGCCATCTCATCTGCTCAATTGAATGCAAAGAAATAAAGTGTGATACCAAGGAAAATAAGTTTTCAACTATTACTATTAATCACAATAATAAGGATCTGCCTCATGTTGAAGGCCTATGTGGCTATACCACAAAAGAGCACTCAATGGTGCAGATGGATCTTTTGTACCATTTTGATTCTGATCCATGGAGTTAAATTCTATCTGTATCTGTTGACTGAGCTGAACTTCATGGGAGCTGTGGCATATTGAACCATTTTGATGGCCATTGTAGATATCATTAAATAAAATCATGACCAAAATCTAAGTGAATATAATCACTCACCATCCATAAATGTAGATGACACCATTCTTTACTATAAATTGAAACAAATAATCCTTTTTTGAGTACATGATGAAAATTAACAAGTTGTTCTTATTAGGGAAAGATAAAAGTAATACACGTATTGTAGCAACTGTGAGGTTAAAATAGTTCTATCATCTGTCTCACCTCTTTAAATAATGGAGCAGTATCCCCTTCTAGATATATGATCCATGATTATTGCCCTTTTTTCTCTTTTTTTTTGGATGTTAGCAGTTATTGAAACATAATGCTTAGCTCCATTTATTTATTGGGAGGTGCAAAATAATGATATTCAAATGATATCTTTTTCTCTTATTTAATAGTTTGAATATATAAAGAGATGCTCCCTTTCATCTACTATTTGGTTACCAAGTGGTACAGTTCATACAGGAAAGGCTTGATGCTTAATTCTTCTACCTTATTTACAGTTTTCAAGATGATGGATTCATTTTCTATTATCTTCTAAAGTTGACCAATTAGTTGTTTATATATCATTATTAACCCATGAGTTTAAACATATTTTTGAGTTTTAATTAATCACAATTACTATCCTTTTAAAGTTCACATTTTTGCTCAGTGATAGCTTCCTGAGTTATTTTGCTTCCTTGCTATTTGTATGAAATGTTTCTTTCGCAGACCTGGTCTCAGCCGTTTTCTCAAAAGCTTTGATTTATTTTAGTGAAAAACCCTTCTGTAAGTACACAATCTAGGTGCCATAGACACTGCTACTGGGCTGGTGATCGTTTCTAGGTTTCTTTACAGGACAGAGCTAAGATGTGTGTCAGTAAAAACATACATACATATGAAGAAGATACATATGTAAATGACAAAATACCTCATGAGCTCACAATACTTCCAGCTCAAATTCAGGACTACAAGATTTTAAATTTAATCTCTTCTCTTACATCTGCGTTTCTTTTTTCGACACTGAGATCTCGGTTCTCAAGAACATAGGTAATAAAGGGTTTAGAATATTCTATAATTACTCAGTTACTTTACCCTTCATAATACACACAATAGTATCAGAGTTATAACACTACTACCTTACCATCATCAATATAAAAACTGAGATCAGGGGAAGTCTGGGTGTCTCAGTCAGTTAAGTGTCTGACTCTTGATTTTGGCTTAGTTCAGGATCTCAGGGTCGTGAGATCAAGCCCTGTGTCTGGAGCTAGTTTGAGATTCTCTCTCACTCTTCCCACCTCCACCGCCCCTCCCCCCCCATTCCCCTGCTGGCTAGTGTTCTATCTCTTTCTCTAAAAATAGAATATAATAAAACCAAAAAATAAAAACCAAGATCAATTAAAAATTTTTTGGGTGTATGTGCTTTCCTTTCTCCTATAATTTCCTGAACTTGTACTCTAGCTACTCTGTTTGGGCATATCATCTCATTAACCTTTAGCTCATCTCACTTCTGTAAGTGCATATGTTTAATGCTCCTAACCATCATGTTGATATATCTTTAGTCATTTTGGTTGTCTGAAGCTTGATTTCAAGTAGATTCCTTAGAGAGGGCTCATGGGAATAACATTCTTTGAGTTCTTTGATATTGATAATATTTGTTTCCTTTGAGTATATTAAATATATTACTCCATTTTTTTTTCTGGTTTAAAGTAGTACTATCAAAAACTCTGGGGGCACCTGTATGGCTTAGTCAGTTGAGCATCTATCTGCCTTTGGCCCAGGTCATGATCCCAGGGTCCTGGGATCGAGCCCCACATTGGGCTCCCTGCTCAGCGGGAAGCTTGCTTCTCCCTCTCCCTCTGCTGTTCCCCCTGCTTGTGCTCTTAATCTCTCTGCCTGTCAAATGGAATAAAATCTAACCTCCCCTAAAGAACTTTGATGATAATCTAAATTTCATTCTCTAATAAATCACTTGCTGTTTTTTCTTAGATGCCCAAAGTCTTTTTCTTTAATTTCCAGCAATTTTACTAGAATACCTTTTGGTATAACTCACTTGGATTAGTATTCTCAGCAGCACAGTGTGCTCTTTTATTAATTAGATTCAATAAGAATATTTTCCTTCAATTATAGCTTTAAGCATTTGTTTTGTTCCCTTTCTCCAATCTTCTTCTTCAGGCACTCCTGTTATCTGCATGTTGGATCTTCTCTGCCTATCTTGATGGATGTCACCTTTTTTATTTGAAAAAAATTTTCTCTTTTCACTTTCTATTTTTATAAGGCATTAACTGTCATGTTTATTTGCTCTAATTTAGTCTTCAATTTTGAAATTACTTTTCCTCTTATCTCAAATTCTTTTCTGAGTTCTACCACTTAGTTTTTGATCTTTTGTAACACTGGCTTATGCTATTTTTCATGTCTTCTATCATTATTTTAGTATCAGCTCATTTGGAAATAGACTATAATTTTGATCTCTTTTGTGGCTATGTCTTTCTGATATTCTTTCAATTTTCTGTAGGGATGTTGTTTTGTCCTCTATGCTCTTTTAAAATTCTTATTGTAATGTGGATGGGTCTTGATACCTACACATTTTTACATGAAATTAATTTTCCAGGACTTTTAGAGTTCAAGAGATTTTCTAATTTCACAGAGCTCCCTCTATTCTTTTTTTCATATAGTGTTGAAAAATATGGCAGTTTGCTTTCAAAAGTTTCTGGCTCTATTTCTTTTCTTCATATATACCTGGATATCTATCTATCTATCTATCTATCTATCTATCTATCTATCTACCTATTTATCTATCATTCCTATCCTACTCAATGTTGATTTGACATCTAGAAATTTCTTCTTAGTATGGACTCTTTCCTGGAAAGGAGGCTTGATGGCTAGGTCACCCTAGGGTCTTCAAATATTACCTTAGCCCTTTGCACTCACATACCCCTGGACTGGACAAAACCTCTCCCAGATTCAGCAATCCTTCTCAGATTGGTTGTCAGTCATTTCCAGCATGTATCTGTCAGTGATTTTTCTCCTGTTCTCAGGTTTATAAGACAGCCTGTTGCCTTCAGCTCCCTTCTTTTGTTCAGATGCTGATATTAATTAGGCAGGTCTTATAGTTGTTGTACTTTGCCCTCATCCATTTGTATTTTAGGTATTTTTTTAATCAAACAATTTTGTTGTAAATGTTCATAGGTTTTCAGTTTTGATATATAGTTGCTTTGCTTTTAGATTCAGAGAGATAGACAACTATGCTGGTACTGCCATCACTGCCATCTTCTCTTTTCCTTGAGAAAAATTGTAAAGTAGGAATCACTTGAGGTCACCTGTTATGATTAGCCCTTTTATATAATCTGTCTGTTCAGGTCTCTCACCTGAATTTCTACTCCTGGGGCTGCAGAATTTTTCCAATTGCATATCAGGGATATCTCCAACGACCATGGACTAGAACTTGCTGTTACATCATGTCTGCCTTTTTTGGGATACAGCCCACTCAGTATAATTTAACTTTTCCTTTGATAGTGCCACCCAGATGTAGCCAGTTGTTTAGGGCCATTTGTCCCTTCATGAATTGGCCCCAGGTATAAATACTTATACTAATTCACTTTCTTCTCTCTCATTGTTACATATGCTTTCCTAGTGCTTCAGCATGTCCTCCTATGTTTAATCTTATTTTATACTCAATGTTGGGTGAGGGCATGAAAGTGGCCCCACATCTCTGTATCAGGTTGAGGGCCAGCTAGCTGCAAGAAGCCTATATTTCACAGTTTTGGAATGTATTGATATTTGGGTACTTCTATTTGGTAGATGATGGAAGGTCCTGGACATCTAACCTTAGGGAGAAAGACGTTACTATGATTTTGAGGGAACAGGGCTAGGACCCTTTAGGCCTCTAATTTCCATGTATTTAATTACAGAGCATTTATGTAGCTGTAGCTCCATCCTCCAGCAAGTTTAGCTCCTGACAACCACGTCAAATCAGTAGACAGGGTAGAATCATTTTTATCTTACCAGAGAGGTGACCATGTAGAAAAATTAAATCTGGGGCTAAGTGAGGAGAGGCAGGTCACATTTACTCTTTCTGGAACACAGTCAGTTTTCAGTTGGTGAATTTCCCATGTTCTAGTTTGCTTCTCAGACTATTTTTGCATGACATATGCACACATATGCACATGCTCACACCCACCGCACAAACTCACATGCATACTCTCACACGTACCACACACTCACGCACATCACACACACTCACACCAGACATGACACACTCACACACACCATACACACTCTCACAACACATATGACACACACACACACATACACCTCCCACAAAACTCTCATATGCTCACACACACACCACACACACTCCTACACAACACAATGACACCCTCACAAACTCACATACCACACACATTCATACCCACCACACAAACTCTCACACATTCACACACATAACACACACTTTCACACCACACATATGACACATACACCCATCACACAGACTCATACACACTCATACACACACACACACCACACTAACACTCATCACACAAACTGTCACGGACACATACTACACTCACCCCCCCCACACACACACCATGTTCATTTGTGCAAAGCTTTCTGGCCATTTTTCTTTTGTTCTTTTTTGATGATGTGAAGTTAGGAGGTGATAACAATAATGAAAACACCAGCCCTATCTTTTATGCTAGATATTCTCATGCACATGATCTGTGTTTTACTTTTACATCATTGTCTCCTTTGCCCCTCACACAGTTCCACTAGACTGGAAGGATGCCTAAAAATGCTGAGGTCTCCCAGAGAACAAAGACTAGAAGCCCATGTCCCTCTCTGTTGGGAGGCAGATATTTCTTCATAGAAGGGAACCTCTGAGCAAGCCAGATCCCCATCAACAGGGAAACAAGTCAGGGCTGTTGAGATAAAAGCTGCTTTCAGGACGGAATTACCCTAAACAGCTCTGACACCCGGCAATCCGAAGGAGTTTTTAATGGCTCCTGTGATGGCTACTGTGTTGTGTTCTCAGCCACCCCCTGCTCCCTGAGGGAAAGTCAGTAACACATGAGAGAAGAGAAAGGTCACAGGAAAAACACTCTCCTGAAAGCATAGCTGTAAAAATTAAGTTAAGGGAGTCCTCGGGGCTAATTTTGTTATTCCCAAGTTGGCTTCAGGCCAGAGTTGTGTTAATAAAGTATTTGGTAGGGAGAGGGGTGTTGTAGACTCACCCATCTGGGGGTTACACATAATGGATTTGGTTTTAAGTTTCAAGTGGAAAGTGATGGTGATTCAAACACCAGTGTTACCATATGCAGGCCTGAAGATTCATTGATTTCTGACCTTATCTGCTCTTGTCCATGGACTTGGACAGGGGAGAGACAGTCTGGTACTTTGCCATAGGGGTTATGTTAACAGGATTCACTGCCTCCAGAGAGCGGGGCAATAGTACAAGAAGCCAGTAGTAGTTCTTGCTTATTGTCTGGTTCTAAGTCATTAAGGGTGAAATCCTTATAAGGCCCTTGTGATTGGAACACTTCTGACAGAAGGACAGATAAAGGGCTAGCAGCCCAACTGGCCAAGTGATTTGGAACTAGAAAGAACAAATGTCCTGATTTCTGGGTCTGGGTCTTGGACCCTCTTGGGAATTGGAAAGAAGGATACGTGAGAGGTGGAAAATCCAAATGTCAAGGGCAAAAGGGAAAGTAGTGGTGGAAGAAATAGGACCAAATGGTGGACCAAGAAGAGAAGACAATGTATCTGAGTGAGAGGCCTAGAGAGAAGAGGGAGAAGAGACACTTCTTTCTTATTCCTACCTATGATGTCACCATGGTGGCCTGAGATACAGCATCTTAAGAAACAAGCATGGAAAAAGGCCAAGAAGATCACAGAGATGTGTATCACCCCATCATAAGGCACTCCATTAACGACACTAGTCATGTATAGGATCACCAAACTAATGTCAGCAATCATCTATAAAGTGCTTTTTGTTATGGGACTGGACACCTCCTTGGGCTCCCAGCCATTGTCTGGGTCCTACCTCAATCTGAATGAACACTTCTATTTTTTTATAAATTTATTTTTTATTGGTGTTCAATTTGCTAACATATAGAATAACACCCAGCGCTCATCCCATCAAGTGCCCCACTCAGCGCCCATCACCCAGTCACCCCCACTCCCTGCCTGCCTCCCTTTCTACCACCCCTGGTTCGTTTCCCAGAGTTAGGAGTCTCTCATGTTCTGTCTCCCTTTCTGATATTTCCCACTCATTTTTTCTCCTTTCTCCTTTATTCCCTTTCACTATTTTTTATATTCCCCAAATAAATGAGACCATATAATGTTTGTCCTTGAATGGACACTTCTAGAATCAAGATCTCCCACCTGCTTGAGGTAAAAACACCAATGACCAGAGAGAGACTCTTGCTGCTATCCCTCAAACAGCGATGTTGGTGGGGAACCAGGCATCAGGGTCACTCCCTCGTCCTGGCCTGGTCAGCCCTGGCATGCTCCCTTTTCTTCACCCACCCTCAGCTATATCTATACACAGTTCATGGTCAAGGCCTTTAGTGTTTATGAGAGTTGTAACTACATCATGAGGGCCTTGGAGGTTTTCCCAGGCTGCGTTAGCCTAGGGGTAAAAAGTAGGAACTTAATGTTAGTAACAAATATTATTATTTGGTTCTTCTCTGACACATACTTGAAGGAACCTGAAGTCTTCTCTGTTAACACCCCTATCATTATGGCACATATGCACACACCACATATGCTCTGCCACTGTCACTTGTCTACTTAAATTGCTTTATTTTCTTCACAAAACATCACTATCTGAAATATATCACCTGTATACTTGTTTGTTGTCTGTCACCTCTCTGGTGTATAAACTTTATGAGGCTAAGTTGATTTAGTTCACTGCTTTGTCTCCAGGACCTAAAACAGTGCCAGTCGTGAAGAAGGAAGTTAATAAGCCTTTGTTGAGTGAAGAACAAAACAAGAGAGATAGAAGAGGGTAGGCCAAATACCAGACCTCAAACCCATTTGAGGGGTCAGAAGGAGGAAATCATGCATGCTGAGGGTACTGTGTGTGGTTTGGTGGGAACACTATTGGCCCTTTGTGTTCTTGTAGTAGAATTAGAGCAATATAGGTTGGAAAGAGCCAGGGTAGTCCTGGTGGTATAAACAGGTGTTTGTTGAAAGGTATTTTGTCTCTTAGCCACAACTGCACAGCAGAAAGGGGTAGGGTCTTGAGGAGACATCACACATCTTCACATAGTCATTCACACACATACCAGCACACACTCCTATACATATAACCATACCCACATTACTGAAATGTAGGGAGCCCCACAGTCTTTAAGAGAACACTTGAGGGCAGCCCGGGTGGCTCAGCGGTTTAGCTTCCTGCCTTCGGCCCAGGGCCTGATCCTGGAGACCCGGGATCGAGTCCCACATCGGGCTCCCTGCATGGAGCCTGCTTCTCCCTCTGCCTATGTCTCCGCCTCTCTCTCTCTCTCTCTCTCTCTGTGTGTCTCTCACGAATAAATAAATAAAATCTTAAAAAAAAGAGAATACTTGAATCCTGTCCCTTAGCAATATGGGACACTCTACTGACCTGATGACTGATGGAAACTATCAATTGATAGACTGTATGGACTAGTTAGGCGGATCAAAGTCATAAAGCCAGTTGAGGAAAAGTTCTAGGAAGCTCATCTGAGGTCCTGGAGTGTTTTCCTGATTCTGTTAGGTTGCTGGACAAGCCCAAGCTGTGCTTATTTTCCTCACTTGTTAACATTAATCCTGGAATAGGATCAATTTGTCAGTCACTTAAAAAATAATAACTAAATGTATAAACTGTGCTCACATTATTATGAAGATACTGTCAATATTCTCTTTAAAAACCAAATCAGGCCTCTCACATCTAATCTCCGAGGATTTGTTTAAAAAGCTGTTCCTGGAGAAAGTTCTGGAGGCCCCATTATGACTGAGATCTTGACAAGCTTTAAAAGACTAAAAATCCTCTTTCAATTTATATCGGTGAGTGGGTCTTCATGGGGCAATCCTCTGTGGCCCCACAAAAGTCATTCATTTCCCCCAAATGAAGTTTGAGGGTTTCATCTGCAAATTGAAGATGAACTGTGTTGATTGAACAAGAGGACCCACAGTGCAAAATACTGCCCCTCCTCTTTTTAGTTTTAAGAATGCAGAGCTGGGATTTGTTTGAAACTTTTGCAAAAGAATTCAAGGAAAAATATATTCAGAACACACACTTACATATTATCAAAGGTGGGTGGCTCATAATTTGGGGAGGAGGATGATTATAAATACACTGAAAATTTATAGAAGACAACATATGGAGGGATGAGCGAACTGGCCCAATCTTTTCCCTTATATATTTTAATAATAATGTTAATAACAACATCACAACAACATTTTATATTAGTATATTCTTAAAGCCTGCTAGAAATGAGCGCATTTGTTCACTACAATAGCTGCTCTGAGAAAGAACTGTGGCAGATAACTGTTATCCCTGCTGTACACATGAAGGAAGAAACTGGGGCCCAGAATGTTTGATTCTACTCAAATTGCAAAGCCAGAACCTTAGTCTTCAGGATTCTTGACCAAACCATTTATGATCTTGCGGTGGACTGGCACTTTGTAGGTATTTTATGAATATTTAAGTGTCTGATAGGCTTGAGAGCACTTTCAGGAACTCTTGCCATCAGCCTCCACCATGAGTTCTCAAAGCTTCCTGGTAGTTGGGTGATCTCTGTCACACAGAAGCCCACTGCAGGTAGGTTCTAAGGAGATCCCCATTGATCTCTGTGTTCTGGTAGTCAGACCTTCCTTAGTCTCCTCCCTGAGTATGGATGAGACCTGTGTATTGCTTCTAAGCAATAGAATATGGTAATGGTGATGGGATGTCATTTTCATGATTACATTACATAAGATTGTAACTTTCATTTTGCTTGCAGATTGTCTTTCTCTTTCTCCTTCCTCCTCCTCTCTTTCCAGGTGTCTCAAGAACTGCCACAATCATGTGAACTTGGGAGGGACACCTTCCCTGGTTGGGCTTTCAGATGAGACCCAGCCTTAGCTAACACCTGGATTGCAACCTTATGAGAAATTATAAAGCAGAAAACCCAGCTGAACTGTGCTTAGTTTCCTGACCCACAGAAACTAATATAACACATGTGTGTTGTTTTAAGCTGCTGCATTTATGGTAACTTGTTATAAGGTAATAGATCACTATCTAGCCACCCCAAAACCCCACACCAGGACTTTCTCTGGCTTCCTCATCTTCTGTGTAAGCACCCAGTGTGGAGGGCCCTGGCTAGGCTGTATTCTTCTGGATGTCTTCTGTCTCCTCCTTGATTCAGTGATGGCTAGGGTGATTCCACCTCTTGTTCCTTTTTCTCTTGCCAATGGAGCAGCAAGTGGGGAGGATCCCTTTATGTGATCTAGAGTTAGTATTTCAGCCTTTTTCCTCATAGTTCCTCTGTCCAGCTCTAGGCCCAGATAAATTAAAACAAAACAAAACAAAACAAAACAAAACAAAACAAAACAAAAGAAAACAACAGAACATCTCTCTGCCCAGGACCACTGAAGCTTTGCTGCAACAAGCAGAAATCTGAATAGGCTCCAAGGGGATGCAGGGTTGTTTTGCAGGCTGAACCAGCAAGTCTGGGAGTAGGGTGATAATTAAAAGTGGTCTTCCCCCTCAAACAAATGCTTAATGTATTTGCACTGATGGAGGGGCCTTTTGTGTTCTGCTGGTCTTGGAGCTAAATGATCTTAATCAAGCCATGCTGATACCAGAGTTCTTGGATCATTTGTTGTCTCCCACATATGCAACCTTTCACTGAAATAAATGGGTAAAAGCAACATGTTTTCTTAGGCCATCCAGGAGAGAGAAAGGCAGTGAACCCTCTCTTCTGCTAACAGGAGCCATGGCCTGGTGTTAAGACATTTTGTCTGTAGCTTTTCCATGATTTCTTTTTTTTTTTTTTAATTTTTATTTATTTATGATAGTCACAGAGAGAGAAAGAGAGAGAGGCAGAGACACAGGCAGAGGGAGAAGCAGGCTCCATGCACCGGGAGCCTGATGTGGGATTCGATCCCAGGTCTCCAGGATCGCGCCCTGGGCCAAAGGCAGGCGCCAAACCGCTGCGCCACCCAGGGATCCCCTTTTCCATGATTTCAACCACCATGTAGCATTAGATTGGCGGTTCATGAGGTGTTTTTGAGTCCATCAGAGCTGGATGATACTGTGCTGTTTCTCCAGTGGGACACAGGGTTGGGAAGTTCTGCAGTAACAGCATAGATTTTTTCCTTTCTCAAAGGACACTAGATTTCCTTTAAAAAATAATGATCATTTCAGTAGAATCTGCAATGCACCAATCGTGGATGAAGACCTCAACATCCAGCACAGGATGAAGTCAGAGCCATGGAGTGGGGGGACGTGTTCTAATTCCAGATGCAATTAAAGTTAGAAATTGGAAAAGGAACCAGAATCTCCCATGTGCTGAGAGAGGAGTGGTTTCATACCAGGTTTATGTGGAACCAACTCTGGGTGGTGCATTTTTCAAGAGTGGCACTTTGGCTCATTCCCAGTTGCAGGTCCCGAGGTACCCAGCACAGGGCTTGGCACAGTGCAGGCATATGGCACATGCTCATTAAGCTTGTTGAACTGAACTCAGGCTCCCATGATTTTTTTTTTTTTTTAAGGATTGGGATTCAGGGAATTCTAAAAACACTGACTAGAAAGCAATGATGTTTTCTGTGTTGAATGCTGAGTTGGGTCTCCTGAGTTGGAAAGAGAAAACCGGTTGACCTGGATGCAGCTAGAGCTTCTCCCTTGTCAGTAGCTGGGTGATATTTGGGATTGTTCCCAGTGGGAATGGGGTTACAGTGGTAAGACTTTGGAGTGAGCAGCTTGAGTCTGGATCCTGGCTCTGCACTCAATTGGTGGGACAAATCACACAACCTTTCTGATGCTATCCTCACTTCTGAAATGAGGAAAATATTAATGGCTCACACAGCTCACTGTGTCCTGCTCCTCTTTCAGCCTGGGACAGGCATTCACTCATCTAATCCTTTTATCAAGCCTATGCACTAATGATAAAGGCACCATTTTTTTTAATGTGGGGAAGGAAAGGCGCAAAAAGAAGAAGGAAGTGGCTTAAAGTAAGCGGCATAGCTGGGACTTGAATACAGGTAGTCTGTGCTCTTGAAAAACATACCAGACTCAGAATGGATGAAACAGCGTGGGAGGTGCAGGGTTCCAGTCGTGGAATGAATAAGTCATAAGGAGAAGAGAGAGGTACAGCATAGGGAATAGACTTAATAGTATTATGACAGTGTTGTGTGGTGCCAGATAGGAGCTACACTTGTGTGAGCACAGCAGAACGGATATTTGCTGACTCACTGTGTTGTACGCCTGAAACTAATGTCACATCTATCAACTATACTTCAATAACAAACAAACAAACTGTGATGCCATCGTCACCTTCTGATAGTGATGTCTATCCTTGGGGAGCCTGGGGGTCTGTAAGGACCCAGTGAAAGAAGCTGAACATGCTTAGTGACCATGTACAGATCTAAGGGGACAGCCTATAATGTGGTATATTCGCCCTGGAAGCTGCTGCTGGTGGGGGCTCTGTCGGGGGAGCGAGCCTCCTACTCGGCCTTCCGCTCCACCCTGTACTGTCACTGGGGACCGTGGATGTGCTTTCTCTCTCTCGGCCACCACGCAGGCCACCTCTTGGGGATGCCAACTGGGTCTCCAATGTATAAAACCTCTCTCCCTGGAAGAGCCTCATTAGCGTCAGTAATGGGCATCATGAATCACGACTTAGTTCCATGCACCTCTCTTCCCGGAGCACGGCTGTGTTAGCTCCCAGGGAGGGAAGGGAGACACTCTCAAATGAAGAGTGACATTGTAATTGGGAGGGCACTGGACCTGCCACTGGGACTGGAGGCCCACAAGCTTGTTAAGGCTGGTGCTTCATGAGTCATCCCTAGTTCTCTTGCTATAAATAGGTGATAATCTAAAATTAGTAAAATAAGAGAGAACACATAACACTTGGTTAAAAAGCCAACAGTTGAACAGGAAAAAATGGCCAGCCACCCAAAGGAGTCCCAAGGATTCTATCTGTGGCCCTGTGCCTGCTCAAATCTTAAATTCTTTCCCCCAGTCGAATGGGTGCTGACAAAAGGGTATTCCATGGGCACCCATGAGGATCAGGGTGCACAGAGGGGTGCCAGTTAGCTGCAATTATCAGCTTCCTTATGTGTGTGTGTGTGTGTGTGTGTGTGTGTGGTACATGTGTGCCTGGTGTGCCGTTTTGAATAACAGTGAAGATGCTTTAAGCAAAAACTTTAGAAACGGAGGTATTTTCAGAGACAAGATTCCTCTAGAATCTTGAAGTAGGATTCCTTGAAGATGTATCACAATTTGCCCTTCTAAATGTTACGTGGCTTACAAAGCTTAACTTTTCCATATGATTTCTCAAAAGACCATGGTTTTTAGCCTTATACACAAGTTGTATAACTTCAGGCAAGTTATCCTCTGGGGGCCTGCTCCCTCAGCTGTAAAAGAGGGATTGTATTATAGTGCCAACTAGTGAGATCATGAAGACAAAAGAGCCCAGGACAGTTCCTGACACCCAGCATGCCCAGTGACTGGTGGTTTTTAGGTGTGTAAAGAGGGGATGCCTGGGTCGCTCAGTGGCTGAGCATCTGCTTTGGCTCAGGGCTTGAGCCCAGGGTTCTAGGATCGAGTCCTGCATCAGGCTCCCCGCAGGGAACCTGCTTCTCCCTGTGCCTATGTCTCTGCCCCTCTCTCTGTGTCTTCCATGAATATATAAATAAAACCTTTAAAAAAAATAAAAAAAAGAGTAGATGACAACATGCTTTGCTGTTTGAGAGATTAAAACTTAAAAGCATTCCATGTGACTCTGAACCAGTCCCCACCTTCCCCAGGCCTAGGCTCCTCGTCTGTTTTAAAGAGGTCAGGCTGCCCTTTGCAGTTGCTAAACTATCTTTTAAATCAGGCTTTCCTTGAGAGTCTCCTAAAAAATGCAGAGTGTGACCTCTCCTTCCTAGACATTCAGATTCCACTAGGGACTAGGAAGCAGCATTTCTGGCAGGGTCCTCCTTGCCCTAGCAAGGTGACCAGAAGCAGATGGTATGAGGACACATGTGGAGAGAGCTTGGGGTGATCTGGGTCCCTGCTGCACTAGGAAGCCCCAGGTGCCTTGACAGTGGGCATCTCAGGGGAAAGCTGTTAATGATACACTGAACCCAAGAGTCCAACTGGAGTCCCCCCAGGGTGAGTGGGGCTCCCTGGCACCTCTACCCTTACTTGTTTCCTGCCCTCCCCATGCCTTAGGGCTTCCTGCCTCCCAAACTGGCATGCAGCAAAGAGCTCAGGTTAAAGCAGAATCCCAGCTTCCTCAAGCTGGTAGTTGTCTGAGGTGCCAACAAGTGATAGGTTGCTATGATTTGTTTGGGATTGGATTAGAATACATTTATTTGTTCAAGAACGAGGTCAATCCTCACTATTTGGTTGTGCCGCTGAAGTGAACCTGGCTGGGTCTGCAGCGCCCGAGTGCAGAAGGCTCTGGTAGAAATGAGAAGACAGGTTCAGAGCGAGGGGGCCAGACCCTTGGCAAGCGTGCCTTGCAACAATGCCGTCATCCCCAGAAGGGCATGCTTGGACCATAATGGCTCTAGCTACAAATTCTATTAACTCTAATAGTTGTTCTGTGGTGAATGGATAATGCATTTAGCAGAAATAGACTCAATCAATTTATATGAAACACATAAAACTTTCTCATTGAAATTGGCATCTGTTCTTGAATCATAGGAGCATGTGTGGAAATGGACAGTCTGTCACCCTTTCTCCTGGGTGCATTAGCAGTGTCATGGGTTAATTAGAGAGATGGGCCAAGATAGCTCTGGCTCTCTCACGCCATATCCCTTCAGCCCTTAAAACCATGGGGCTGGTGATGGGGAGGGACCTGGAGATTATCCACTTTAAACTCGACTATGAAAAGAAGTAATTTCCTTGCCTTTGTCCGTGTTGACATGAGCGCGTCTCCACTGAGCTCTGCTACTTGTGGGTTTGCTGACCTGCCCCAGTGGTCCGAAGAGGAGAGAGAAGACAGGCAGAGGCAGGACCCACCCCAGGACCACAGCTTGCTAGTGCAGGCCTGCCAGGATTGTACACAGGGCTTCTGACTCCTGGTCCAGTGCTCATTCCGTGATCCTACACAGTTTTAACTGTCCCCCCAGCCTTTGGCAAGAGATGTGTACTCAGAGAATAGCAAACCAACTGTCACTAACCAACTCAGAGGTAAGATTGTGGTTTGATGCCAGGGCTCCATTAGTTCCAGACTCCTGTGGGTTGGGCCCAAGGTTTGGGCTGGTTCTTACATACTCTGAGCTGACTCCATCTGTCCTCCCTACACACAATGTGTGAGCTCACAGGAGAAGAGCGGGGTAAGGAGGCTGAGGAAGGGTCATGGGCCTTCAGGGTCCTGCCTGTCCCTTATCTGGGCTTTGTAGGGAGGGTGGCAGAGCTGGCTTGCACATTCATTACTGTTGAGAGAGAGAGAGAGAGAGAGAGAGAGAGAGAGAGAGAGAGAACTCTGCAGCCTCGTGATTGCATTATCCTAAGCATTTGGTTAGTGTAATTGTATGTGCAAAGCTGACAAATGTAATTTCCCCAGACTTAATACTTGCCCCATTTTCTCTCTGTTTCTTCATCTGATTAGCTAAAGTGACTCAGGCTTCCGAGAATGCTTCACAAAGCACCTGGACAGGCTTCTCCCTGCCTATCTAGGCTCCAGTGGCTCAGGTCTGCCCGGTGGGCTTGGAGGTGAGGGGACCCCCAGACCCGGAGATCACGGCCTCGTCATGGGGCTGACCTAGGGGACATGCAGAGTGTTTAGGGAGGTCTGGATGTTTTGTGAGTGACTGTTTTCAAAAGATCCAGTGTAACCTTTGGAGCTGCTCTAGCACCTGCCAGGAGGTAAAGCTGAAATGCCACCAGCTGCCCTTGTTCCAGTCCAGCAGAGACTGACAGCACTGAACTTTGGGAAGGAAATCTTGTTATTTTGTCTCTTCCATCCTTTGTTGGAAGGCTGGGCACTAATGTGCTTACCGGACATGCACGGCCTTTTGTCTAGGATGCTCCCCTGCTCTTTCCATTTTTCGTGTTTATCTCTGAACCTGGATACCCGAAGGGGCCTAGTTGGCCTGAAAGAATGTAGACTTCAGGGTCTCATCCTGGCTCCGTTCCCTACCAATTGAGGGACTCATTCCTCTAGACCATCTTCTCATCCCACAGTGGTAATGACAGCACATATCCCCGGCCAGAGTGAGGTCTGGATGGGTTGTGTGTGAAACACCAACCCTGCCCAGCGTCAGGCATGCGTGCTCCTTGATAGCTCCTTCCCTTCCCAGCCCCCTCCCACCACAGCCCTCCCTTCTTCTCTAGAGTTCCTCCCAGGCAGAAGCTCTGAGCTGGGTTATGCTTCACCTTGTGGGCCATGACCTGCTGGTTCACAGGTCACTCCTCTCCTTCTACCTGTACTCTCCTCTTATAGACTGGGAGTTCTTTGAACACCTGACCTGGGTTTTGTTCAGCTCAGCATCTCTGAGCAGGTGACTGGCCACAGAGGAATTGTGCAAGGACTGTGTGTAGGCCTAGATGAAAGCTAGGTGAGGGAAGGCCTTAGCACAGCTCCAGGGTGGCCTCTTCTCCCGACCATGAGGCTGAGTCCTGGCCAAGTGGAGCCAAGGGGCATGATGGACCATGTCCTGTGGGGGGGTGGGGAAAGGCAACCCTGCTCCTCCTTCTGCTGATGAATCAGAAGGTGCTAGGGGTGGGCAGTGTGGTGGGATTGGGACATCTTTCAGCAGGCGCAGGGGCTGGGAGCCTGCCTCAACTTCTCTCTCCCCTCTTGCTCCTCTGTAAGAGTGAGATCCTGGGAAAGCCCACTGAGGCTGCTTGGGGGTATATTTGCCTCAGTGTCCTCTTCCCTTGGAGTTGGGGTCCTTTCGGAAGGGGATCTGGAGGCAGAATGCTGACCCACAGCCCCCTGCCTGTCCCTTCTGCTCTGTGGCTGGGTTGGGCAGCCGAGGAAGCTCCAGCCTCTTCAGCAGCCCCTCGCTTCTGATTTTATTTGGTGGGGAGGTTGGGAGGGTCAGCACTTTCCAGCCGCCACGTGATTTCATTAGTCTAAGTGGCAGACCCTCGTTGATGAGCCTTTTAGGGACAGTGGGAGTTACATGGCAATAAACCGGGAGTCAGGGCGGGTGGATGGCTACTCCTGAGTGCTGGTTGCCAGTATCTGAGAACTGAGTTGAAGCCTCAAGCACCACCCACCCCAACCTGCCTCCCTCCGCCCCCACATCAGTCGATACATGTTTCTGGAGCCCCTGCCATGTAATCAGTGCTGGTGGTGAGGTGAGGCCCGGGCTTGCCACGATGTTTGCTCAACGTGTCCTGAGTGCATCGCAGGGAGGCAGTGGCTGACCAGGGCCTAGGGAGTCCTGGGGGTCTGACACCAGGGTGGGGTGGCGGGGAGGGGCAGTGGCCCATGGATGGAAGGCACCTCCCTCACTTTTTCATGAACAATGAGGCAGAGTAGGGAAATAGAGACAGGCGACAGGTTCCCCCTCATGTGGAAAAATGAAAATGTGTTTTGAGGTTTTAGTTAAAGGTGAAGGGGGGAGAGGTGAGAGGTGAGGAGAAAAGCAATGAACTCTTTCTCCTGGTCTGGCCACTAGATTGAATCAGGCAGGAATCAGGGACAGAGAGAACTACACCTGGGGCAGCTTTCCAGGCAGAGAGAGGAAGGGGTTTCTTTCTTCAAAGATAAAGCAAGGCTAATATTTACATAATAAGTTGAGAGTCAATGAATTTAGTGTGAAGGTAAAAGTCTCTCTCTTTTTTTTTTTTTTTGGACTTTTCACTAAATAAGGATTTCATATGAAAGTAGAAATTAGACATTTCTCATTTATCTATTGTTATTTTAATAGAGTGATCTTTTATAGAACAGAGTATATGGGTGTCCATTTTATGGGTGGACAGTGTTGTACACCTGCTTCTCCAGGTTAATTACTTTACTCCCATACCCAGGTGCCCAGGCCCAGTTGGGGATTTGAACCCCTTGACCTGCTGGTATCAGGCCCCAGCTTCTCTGGGGCCAGTCTCACAGGTCTAATAACTGTTAAAGAACATCATACTGGCTTTGGGGACTGATTCTAAGAGACTTCCTCCTGGCACAAAGAATAGCTGTGAAGTCACACCATGGTTTAGGGCCAGAGGCTGAAGAAGCCTGTGTTTGAAGCAGCAAGAGTCTCCATGAGAGAAGTCTTTTAGCCTGGAAGATGTGGAGTCAAATAGCTTTGGAGGGGAGCCAAGCTTTGAGGAGATGTGTTGAACCTGAAGCTTTTGTGCCTTTCCTCATGATGGGCTAGCCTGGCTCTGTGCAACAAATAATGCTGGTTTGGGGCCCAACCCTCTTTATGAGAGGAAGAAATCTGACATAAGGTTTGCTTTGTGCAGTAGATGGGGAGTGATATCAAGAGACCAAGTTTGGGGAAAGATCCGCTTGGTTCTCCCGTATTGGTGCCTGGGTATTCCCCAGGCATGGAGGAGAGTTGCTCCTTTGCACAACTTCCAGACGCTCCATTTGGCCAGGTAATAAGACACCCAAAACTACCTCCTCTTACAGCCCCATAGCCAGGGTATAGATGATGTTCCTTTTAAAAGTTGACTGTTACAGTCTTTAAACACAACTCCCCACCACAATCACAGCCCGTATCTTTCTTCTGCCTTTTGCAACCAAAAAAATGACTTTGCTCAAATTTGTAAGTTGAGCCCTTACCTGTAGGGTCAAAGACGGGGGTCTCTCTTGTATTTTCCCAGGGTCTTGGGTCCTTGTTTGGGTTTCTCTCAAATAGATTTCTTGATTTGGGTGCTGTATTCTGTAGCATCTTCTCCTCTCCACTGACTAGAAAAGAGAAGAGCCCATGGGCTGAGTTAAGGGAGACTTGGTCTAAGAGAGAGAGAGGAGGATGCCCCGGGGGAGGTGGGACAGGCAAGTGGGCTTAGGTTACAGAGGGATAGTGGGGCCTGGGGTTGTCTGGGTTGGGGGCAAGTGCCAGGGACAGGGTGAACTCACTGGTGAGGTAGCAGTCCAGGCTGATGGAGATATTGTCAAAAGCCACGGTGGCTCTGGATCCTTGCCCCCACCACGCAACAATCTGCAGCCAGAACCTGTATGTGTGTTAAGAGGAGTGTGTGTAAGGAACAGTGTGGGTTGGTCACCTGTCAGGACGTAGCATGGTGGACATGTACCGATGGCTGGTTCATTGCTGTACTTTGTGTCAGCCTTCCCCGATCCCAGAGCAGTTAGTTGTGAGAGGGGAGCAGTCCACAGCTCCCCCTACTTCACCCATACAGAGCACTTCCCCTCCTGAGGGGTTGTTCCATATGTTAACCCATTTTGCAGTTTCGGGCTTGGCTCCAGGACTCCCTGAAACTCTGAGGAGACCTCTTTCACTTTTTGGCATTGAGGGTAGGCAAAAATGGGTAGGCTTGATAATCAGTGGGCACTCCCTGGCAGAGGCAAAGTCATTATTAAAATATTAGAATGCTTCTGTACCAACTGATAAAGAGCAACTGTCCCTAAGTGCCCCCTGCTTGTTGTCTCAGGCAGCCTGGCTCCTTCCCTGGTACCCCTAGTTTCTCCCATTATTCAGCAACTAAAAGGTCAACCCCTTGCACAGTGAGGGGGATCTCAAGGATCTGGTGTCTCATCCACCATCAGTCTCCATTGGGGCTGCTCTGTGAAGCACCCAACCATTGTTAAATATTAAATAATTTGACTCTGAATTATTTAATATGAGTGAGAGTGTCTGTAACCAACATAGAGCAGTCTGTAAATATTAACAGCAAACCCACTGAGGTCTCTTCACAGAGAAGGTAGCATTTAAGTTGGTTTTGAAGGAAGGTGAGGACTCAGATATGTGGATGTGAGGAGAGGGCATCTGCACCAGATGAACTAGAGTGGGGGATAGCTCAGAGCAGGGCAGGGCCCTCCTGGCTCTCATGTGAGGGGTGTGGAAGGATGCAAAGATGGGGAGCGGCATGTGTGTATCACACACAGCATCAGGCTTCTCCATGCGCTTCGGGAAGGTCATGGTTTCCTTAGATTATCCCAGTGGACATGGTCCTTGGATGAGCTCCCAGCTCAAGCCAGTGTAACCTGGGGCCCCGCCAGGCCTGGGATTCTCGGGAGGCAAACAGGGGCCCTAATGCTGTCATCTTGTTCTGTTTACAGCAGTTGCCAGGGTGAGAGAGATGCTGCTCACAGGCAGCAGGAGAACAGGTACACAGGGCCATGTGGGGATGATGACTAGCAAGAATCACATCCCTGGGTGGAAGAGTAGTGGGTAAGAGCCCCGCAGCCCACCTTTCTGATTTCTCCACTCTGGGTCACCATCTCCTAATCCATCATCCACATGCTGAGGGGTCAGGCCAGGTGCTGAGCATCACCAACATACCTTCCAGGCGGCTTGGGGTACCAGAGTGAATGAACTACCTGCGTGTGCCCACTTAGCATGGAGGAGAGGGACAAAAACCCTGTTTTGCCCTGACTGGACCTTTGCAGGGAGACTGCATGGCTCTCTTCTCCTCTCTGCTCTCTCTCCCTCCTCTCTGCCCTCCTTCATTACTGAAAGATTAGGGCTGCAAGGTTCTCAACCTGCCACTGGGCCTCTTAGCATGGATGGCATGATGCAGGCTGGCTCTGGAATGGTCTCTAAATAGAAGAGTTTCTAAAGTGCTCTGCAAGGCAACAGCAGTGGCAGCTGCTGTTTAAAAGAGTTTGATTGACACAGGGAATTGCACATAGTTGGAGTCAGGAACACTCCTAACAATCAGGGAAGACTCAATCAGATGTCGAGTCAGATGTAAACATGCACTGCTGCCTCCGTCCACCCCAAAGGCCACCCTGCCAACCCTGCCTTAAATGCTCCAGACTCTAGAGGCTGCAAGGAGGGGATGGGTGGCATGAGGGTTGGTCATGCTGTGGGGTATGGGAAGGGCAGGGGTGAAGCAGAGGCATTCTGTGTATGGGGTCTGGGGATGGCAGGTGTTGGGGCAGGGAGGGGACAGCAGGACCCATCTAGGAGTTTCTGTTCTTTTTTCTTTTTTTGTAAATTTATTTTTTATTGGTGTTCAATTTGCCAACATATAGAATAACACCCAGTGCTTATCCCATCAAGTGCCCCCCCTCAGTGCCCGTCACCCAGTCACCCCCTACCCCCCGCCCACCTCCCCTTAGGAGTTTCTGTTCTGTGGGGGCACTAGCCAAGGGGCTGGGGGCTATCAGGGTCCCACACATTCAGGAGATTCAGGATTCTCTGCTTTCAATGGTACTTAGTTGTACGTCTTCAGCTGAACCTTAGGTGAAGAAGAGATTGCTCCTGGCTCTGCTTCCCCCCAACCTGCTGAAGATGGGTGAGACATTCTCGAGGCTCTCGGTCTTTCAGATACAACCAGTCTTTCCTGTTGTGCTCCCCCAAAGGAACAGATACCAAATCATCTCCAGGGTCAGTTGCAGCCTTGGGTCTTGAGTTCTAATATATACCAGGTGGATTGCTTTGGGATTGAGAGAAAGTTCTGGCATGCACCAGGTGGAGTGTGCTGAGGCTGAGAGAAAGTTCTAGCATGCACCAATTAGACTGTTCTAGGATTGGGGAAAGTTCTAGCATGCACCAGTTAGACTGCTCTGGGCCTAAGGGAAGGCAAGGAATCCACATTACTGCCAGGATTATGGAGGTCAGGTGGTTCTAATAAACATATAGGTTATTCTACTGCACTTTATCCTAAAGCCTTAGCTCCATGTGGAGAAAGAAAGCTGAGCCCCTGTAGCTAGAAGAACCTAACCCTCCCTCTCCATGGGCAGCCTGGTCAAGGAGAAGGGAAGAGTGAGCTCTTTGGGGGACCTCCAGCTCCCTCACTGATTTGTGCTATTTAAGAACATGGCAGCTGAGCTCCTCTAGCCTTTAGCAATTGATTTCACTCCCTGCCCCTCAATAGTTCACACCTGCTCAGCTCTTTCCATCTTTCCAAATAAGACACTTTTGATTGCAAGGATTATTGTTGCTTTTTCTCTTTTTTTCTTTTTTTTCCAGCTGGTGGGGTTTGGAACTTGTTGATAAAACAGACTTGGCTAGAGATCGTGGTTGGAGCCTGTACGTTCGCACAAAGAACGTACCCCTTGACTCTCTCTTGCTCAGCTTTACAGACAGGCCTATTGAAAACTGACCCGGGGAGTTGGGGGGGTGGTGGCCACTGGGGCAGTGGGCCCAGTTTAGAGGACACAGCCTTGGGATTGGGTGTCTCCCAGACTCACTGGGCAGATCTCTGCAAAGGAAGCGCTGATGCTGCTCGTGCACAGCTTCAAAAACGCGCAGTCTTGCTCAGGCAACAGACTGTTAATGGACATTGAGTATAATGCCTTATTTGCCACCCTGGCAGCCTTAGGGATTGACAAACCTAATTAAGTTCACTTAATGATTTTAAGTAGCTGACAAAAAGGTGTGTGTCTGAATGTGGACTGAGGGAATAGCAAATGCTTTAGAGAGAGAGCAAGAAAGAATGGCTGGCCTGGGTAAAAGGCATTTATTTAACGGATGGGCACCACATCTCAGATTCCTCTGGACCATTTAGTGGGCTCAGGAGGGGGGAGTGTTCTGCATCCCTTTTCGCAGCTGGGGCTTGTCTGGGCTCTGGCTGCTTAGGATAGAACTGGAAGATACTGCTGAGGAAAAATGCTTTCTCCAATTTCTCACTGAGCACTTGATTTGCTCGGCAAAAGTCTTCTAAAATGGACTGTCACAAAGCCCGGGTCGCTGTATGCATTTCTATTAGAATAATGTATGTGATGAAAAAGCCCTGCCACATCCATCCTATTATCTGCATAATTGGCTTCAGTTACCAGTTGAAGAGGAGGGGCCGGTGGCTGGCTTTGGGTTCCCGGGACCAGCCCGGGTGAGATCAACATGACCAGCGCTGGACATGGGTGCCCTGCTTGACTCTAGAAGTCTGTAAAGTGAGGCTGGACATTAAAAACCACTGTCAGTAGTTGGGAACACCCTCTCTTCCTGCTCAGCCCCAACCCTCAGAAGTAATTTACCATCTTCTGACTTGGTTTCCCCTCTGGGCATCATGACACCCAGAGCATGATGGGGAGTCAATACAGAGAGATTCCCCAGGTTGCCAAGGCCTTGGAGATCTTTCACAATGAACTGGCTTCTGTAACGGAGCCCTTTGGGGTAGATTGGGGAGAAAATGAGTTTTCAGCCAAGCTGAGCAAGCACAGAGAATCCACTCACACTCTTCAACAATCTCAGTCCCAGGCTTCCAGGCACTGGCTGTCTGTGACTAATTGTTCTGGTTCCCACATTTGCCCTGGCAGGCCACCTATTGGCAAGGCCTGCCACAGGAGTGTTCACCAGACTACAGGGTGGGGAGAAGCTTTTCTCTGGCAAATTCCTATTTTGCTATTTCATTTTCTCATTTTGGGTTATGTATATTGAGCTCTCCTGGGCCCTAGGTTTGAGGGGAAAGGTAAAGGGTAGATCTTGCTTCTTTGTAGCCCTGGCACAGCAGGGGAGGTGCCTGTGTACAAATATACTCACTCAACAGGCTCAAAAGTGTCCAGCACCCAGAGGAAGGAAAAGTAACGCACTTCTTCCAGGGATCTCTTGGAACAACTGGGGGCCTAGAAGGCTGTCCAGAGCTAGATGGCACCTGCATCCATTCTTTTCAAGAGACCAGAATGTCCACTCCACCTTTCTCAGGTGGAGAATGTCTCCATTTCTCCAACACAGAGACATTTCTAACACTGGCCTCTTCTACTCTTTGCTGCTCTGTCAGCCTATGGCTTTGAGAGCTGAGATGGTGCCAGAGATGGAGGCAGTCTCCACGGTGAGAAGACCCAGGAAAGGGGTGGTTGCTGGTTCCTTTCTCTCATAAAGAAATATCTTAATGAGGATGAATTAGCAGCTTTCTCTGCTTTGTGAGGGCTGAGTTTCAAAAGGCAGAGTGGAGTGGATACTGGGCTACATTTTTGGCAGGGCCCGGGTAAGTCACTGAAATTTATTAGGCATCATCATGGTTAAAAAACGAACAACTATGTAATGTGGGTATTTTTTTTTTAATAATGGAAGCTTTTCTTTAGCGTGGGAGATTCTAGTTCATTGTTCCTGTTTTATATTTTTTATTAGAAATCTGTGCTTCCTCAGGAGTGCTAGAAGTTCCATATATCTCCCCCTCTGCCTTTGAGCAAAGATTTTTTGAGCTCCTGCTTTGAGATCAGGCATCATCTCTGCATCTGGGAATATAGAGATACACAAGACATCAACCTTGACCTTGAGGAATTTAGATGACTTGTGATTTGTATTATTCAGTGGCTAGGAGATTTCTAAACACCTTTTTAGTTCTGCACCCACAGAGCTGGAATTGCACAGACTGGGAAAACATTGAATCTGGGCAGTGAGAGAGAAGTCAAGAAAGACTTTGAAGAACTGAATGCCTAGGGTAATGGTAGGGCTCTGGACAGAAGAATCTCATGGGAGCAGGATGTACACAGGGACATACTGAAGGTGTGGGCAGTTGGAAATCCAGGTATGGGACTCAGGTGAGATAAAGACTATGCATCACCTGCACAGAGGTGAGGGTGGAAGAGGTGAACACTGATGAGATCCTAGAGAACAAGATGTATAGAAATGGATTCTGCTTTATTTCAAATATCAGCACCACAGTTATCTTCTAAATTCCAAACTTTGTTCTTGGGAAGAGAAGGGCCAAGAACTTAAGTCTACATTTTCAGAGGCACTAAGAGTTATAAAAACATGTGCATATGACTTGAATATTGAGCTGTGGATATTACCAAGAAAATCTTTAGCAGATCTGAATATCCTGTTATTCTAAAGGGGTTCACTTATTGCCATTTTGAGCAACTTCTTAAAACCAGGCTCACAGGCAGGATCGGTCTCACTGCTTTGCACTCTTGATTGTGGATACTTAGCAATCAAAAGCAACAACTTGTCCCAAACGTCACTGTAAATCAGTGTTAGAAATAGGATTTAAAGCTCAGAATTGCTAATCTACTCCTTGCTCCAGTGATCTGGGATATTTTCTGAGAAAGAAACAGGGCCAGATCCTTTCAGAGTTATGAATGTTTGATTTGTATGTATCTATGCCTGGCTGCACATTACATTGCTGAGCCACCAGCCACATTTCTCCCCCTCTTCCTAGAGGGCTGGCCCAAGGCTGTACTGGGCCAATGGTGCCATTTGGAAGATGACAGAAGAGGCATCTTCTCCTCCAGCCCCTCTGCCTCCTTTCTAAGGTCTGCTTCCATGCTCAGAGCATTTCACATTTGGTTTCCCACGGAGCTTTCAACAGTCTCCTTGCTCTGGTTTCCCATCCTCCAGCCTATCACTGTGTTCAATGACTCTCATTACCCATAGTGAAGAGTCCAAACTATGTGTCTTAATATTCATGCTCACCTTCTCCCAAGGAGATGGCTCATGATTCTCTGACACAATCTAGATGACTCTTCTTGAACTCCCATAAAACATTCCTGCCTATAAGCCTCCATTAATCCCAATGGCCTTCTTTGGAATGCTCTTGTCCCTTTCCTACTTTTGGATGATCTAAATTTTCCTCAAGGTCCATCTTGACTCCTGATAATAATTCATGTTCTCCATGAGATGCCCCCTGACATGAGGTCACCATGCCATCTGAACACTGGTCATGCTGTTGGACTCTGCACAACACTACATGTGTTGCTGTTTGCCTCTCAGTGCATATGCTGTGTCTCTCCCCACACCCAGCATGCAGGCCCTGTGATGGGCAAGAGCCTGGGTCACATATCCCTTTCCTTCCCTTCTGCTTGATGGGGGCTTAATATATGTTTGCTGACAATGTGGCAATGATACTTCCCTAGTCACTCAATTCCCTGTTTTGCCCACAAGACATTTGAATCTGACATTTTATGCCAGTGACTTCCAAACGTGGTCAAACATCAAAATTACTTATGAAACTTAAAAAAGTATGTATCCTTGGCCTAATATGTGACCTACAGAGTCAGAATTTCTATGTCTGGAGCCCAGGGCTCTGCATTACAAACAAAAATTAATTTTAAAAATCATGTTTAGCCAAGCTTGTCAACCATTATCCTATGGTATCCTGCTAGTTTTAAGCCTTCTCAAAAACGTCTTTTGTTTGTTTATGTTTTGATTTTAGAAAGGAAAAATTCAGTGAGGGAAATTCTAGGGTGATTTCTGCAAGAAAGTCAGGTTTTGCTACATCATAAAATTTGGGAATGAAATATTCATGCTTTAGAATAGGTCCTGGAGTTGATTTCAGCCGTGAATTATGAAGGTTCTAGAAAAAGACTAATCAATGCTCAGAGTAGCTAAACAAGGAATTGGTATTCTCAAGTGACACACTGATAGATGCTCAGAGATAGGGGCTATATTCCTTGGCTTATTCATTTTAACATATCTTTTCATTTTCTCCCCATCAAACCCATTTTTCCATCTTCTGGACACACAGCTAGACTATATTCCTCAGCATCCGTTGCAGTTAAGCATAGTCATGTAACTGAGTTCTAGCCAATGGAAAGTGAGTAAAGTGATGACTCACAAAAGTCTTCCTATGTGAGATACTTCCATGCTCTTTCTCCATTGGTTGTCTTAATGCAAAGGATTCTTTTTTTTTTTAACAAAGATTTTTTTTAATTTTTTTTTATTTATGATAGTCACACACACACAGAGAGAGAGAGAGAGAGAGAGAGAGAGAGAGGAGAGGCAGAGACATAGGCAGAGGGAGAAGCAGGCTCCATGCACCGGGAGCCCGACCCTGGGCCAAAGGAAAGGCGCCAAACCGCTGCGCAACCCAGGGATCCCAATGCAAAGGATTCTAAAACTGGAGAAAAGGATTGAGCCACAGGAAGAAGGAGGCTGAGACCCAGAATGACCAGATGAAAGGCCACTCTCAACTAGCACACTCATTTTGGATTTCACATGGGCAAGAAATACGTTTCTTTTTGTACATCCCTGAGGATTGGAGGTTTAATATTACTTTGGGTAGTGTTACCCAACTAACATATCATGTAGCACAAACCTAGTTACTTAAGTGTTCTCCATGTATCTGACATGGTTGAGCTGATGACTAACTCACTGCTGGGGGTAGGATGATGGGTAAAGTTAGCCCTTGGCTGGCTGAAGTACACTTCCCTCACACTAGGGTACAGCCATCCCCTAATACACACTCTACATCATGCCAGGACTAAGGATACGCCTGGGTATGGCAAGGTGAATTTAAGGAGTGTGGTCTAGTGCTCTGGGATGCTAGTTCCCTCATCTCTCTGAGAAAGGCAAGAGGAGCAAGGTCAAGCTGTCCATGAAGGGCTTTGAAGTTGCCAGCTATAGTCAATGCTATTCACCCTGTTTGGCCTAATATTGCCCGGGAGCCTACCATTTTCTCCCAGTTCAGAGAACTGACTCGGGCTGATGTTAATAAGCACACTGAGATCCCCACTCCTGTAGTTTCAGGAAGGGCCACAGTTGGTTAGGGGCAGAGAACACTTTTTTTCCCTTACCCACTGTGAAGAGGGTCCTGGAAGTGCTGAATTTTGCCTGTGTACACGGACTCAAGGCAGTCAGACTCACTCAGGAGGGAAAGTTGCCACCTGAGAAAGAGAGCCTTGAGATCTTCCCCTTCCTACTGCCCCCATCTCTGACTGGGAAGCCTGTGGGGCCACTCCCAAGAGAGTCCCTGATGTGCATATCTTGATAGTAAATGAATAAACAAATGCAGGCTACCCAGGGTGACACTCATTGCTCTCTGCTTCTGTTAGTGTGGGCATATCTGGCAGAAGGAGAACCCCAAACTGGCTACCAGAGAGAAGCCTGTTTGGCAAGCAAAGAGCCTCAACAGCTGTGGCTTTATTGAGCCTCATGCTGTTCTCTCTGTCTGTGCTTCCCTCTTTCCTGGCCTTCACTGCCCTGTGATGCAAAGGTCTTGGTTTCCTACCAGGCTCCCCCTGTAGATGACATTCCTAGAGGGCTGAAATACATTGCTTGTCCAGGTAAACCTGTCACCTGGCACTGGTTAGGGCAGTAAGTGTTGGCTGGATAAATACATTGTATCTGGATGATTTTGGAGGTTAGTACCATTCTACACTAGAGCTTTCGTAGGTGTTCTCTGGTGGACTGAAAGGAGATGGAAGGAGCTCTGAGGAAGAGCCTTTATGTTTAACTACCTGTACCTTGATTTAACCCTTTTGTGCCTCCATCTTCTAACCTGAGAATGAGGGATGACATCTGCTCCAGCTATCCAGAATTATGGGACAGAGTGGTCACCTAGAGTTGTGATGGGGTAAAGTACTCAGGGAGGCAGGTGCATGGCTGCTGTGGGAGCAAGGAACAGTGGGCAGAGTATAAGGAGTTCTAGGAGCTGCTGTGATGGTTCATGCAGCCTGTCTAGTAGAGGGCAGCAGACACTAGTTTGTGGGATTTGCTGGGGTGATGTCTGCTCCTTTCATAGGCATCTCTCCTTCCTGGAGTGGCAGAGGAAAGCAGCTACAAATGGAAACTTTTGCAGAAGGGAAGGCAGGCAGAAGGTGAAGAACCAGGCAGGGCCTGACCCTCTGCTGACTTCTCCTGGGGACTGTGTAGCCGTTGTATGACCTAGATTTTCTATGTCAGTCCTTATGGAAGTGAACTTTACTCTCTAATCGAGGGTGATTTGTTAAATGTATAACTAAATATATTTTATTTTTATGCTTTTGTTAGACATGGTACAGTAACACATTTGCAAATGAAAAAAAATGGCTATTATGATGTATGCTCTAGTTCTGAAGTGGAGATAGTCAGAGACATGCAGGAGTGGTAACTTGAAAAGCCACGTGGAGGAAGGGCCATTGTGTCCCAGGAGAAAGAAAGAGAGACTCTCCCTATGCTGGTGGTACTGTGCAGGCTGGAGGAGTGAAAGAAGGAGAGCAGGCAAGGGCTGGATGAGGAGTGGTCTTCAGCAGGACCCGGGCTGGGGAAGTAGACAATGGATTTCAGTGGTGGAAGATGCAAAGGAAAGACAATAAACTAACTCAAAATGAATAAGAAGTGTGGCCTAAAAAAATCTAAAACCCAAATATTTTGTTCATAACAACGGCTATCACATTACATTTTCTACTACATGCCAAGCACTTTGCCTTCATTTCCTCAGTCATGTACGCATGAAGTAGACTAGCCTAAAGGCTAAGGGGAAATTATTTAACCTCTTTAGAACTCATGTTTCTCTTTTAAAAAGGGGAATTAATTATAGTATCTATTCCAAGGGCTGTTTTAAGGATGAAATGAGATAATGCATGTTAAGTACTTGTGACAGTGACGGGCATGCAGTAAGTACTCAATGAATGCTAGCTCCAATCACTATCATTTATAACTTTGCTCATGGCTCTATGAGGAAGCTGTGATTCAATTTACAAAAATCTGAATTAAACATAATTTTTTAGGAGTTTGTCCAGACGTGCAAACTGAGGCTCATTGGAAATTTCTGGATTTATTCTCCCTGGAAGTTACTACTTCTCTACTCAGGCAAGAATAAGTAATGAAAATGTCATTCTCATCACAGAAAGATGCTACACAAAGGAAAAGTATTGTTACTTATAATACTCCATCTCAAGCAGAGGTTCTGTGGATGAGAAACAAGAATGGGATATGAGAGAAATTTTGGCTCTGTGGAGGTTGGCCCAAGTACATAAAGACATAACTCTCAGTTTAACAGATCCCATTCGAAAGATGCATTTGTCAAACACACTACTTGTCATTTAGGACAAAGGATACAAAAGGAACAGAAATCTAAATATCTTCAGATGGAACATTTTTTCTTGTTAGACTATGTATATAGGGTACAGCTAAAAGCCTTTATAATGATAATGCTAGAGAAGAGAGCCTCCACATGCACATTAAGTTATGTACTTTTTATCTGGCTGTATGATTGCAGTGATTTGTGGGACAAGGTTTGATCCATGGTATTTCCAAATCCATCTGGTAATGAGTTGAACTTAGCACCTGCTTTTGCTCTGTAAGCACGTCAAAGCTTAAGATGGTGTGGGATATATGTGTTTAATTTACTAGGATATATGATTATAAAGAGGAAAACTAGGGGTATGTTCCTATAAGAGACTGACAGATTAAGAGGAGAGGCTGTGCCTTTCTTCCATTTTGAGAAAAGGTAGGATTAATTCCAACAGAAAGAATGGCAACTGAGTGGGGAGGAAATAAAGAAAACTAGTTATACGAGGCAGATGTAAAGTAATGAGATAACTTTCAGCACATATCAGGCCAATATTTGAATTGGTGATGTCCTTCAAAATTAACTTGAAAGCACATATCTGTATTCCAGGGATGTTGGCACTGCTCAAAACATCATGGGTATTACTTGTGGAGATTTTTCTTGTTAGTCTCTATAGTATGGTGATATCATAGTTGGTTAATATCACTTCATAATGATGACAGACTGTGGCATTATTTCTATCCCTTCACCTGTATGTAAATGGACAGAAGAAATACCATTCCATGGATCAGTGTCTCCTCATAATCAGCCTTTATATACTGATGGCATATTCTCTGAGCCTTCACAGAAGGACTACTATGTGGTAGAAACAATGTGAATATAGCTCTTTGCTCTCAAGTGCTCAGCTCTAGATCTCTGCTCACAAGGATTAGGGCACACAATTAGGATCAAAGTCTTCCTTATAAAGTGATTCTGACAGAACAGTGACCAGAGATAAAGGAAGCACAGGTACCAGGCAAGTCTCTAAAGAAAATTCCTTGTCATAAGAGTAACAAATGCTGCTTGGGTTCATCTGATGGGACATAGGTGCTGCTTTGATATACAGAACACTTTGTAGCAGTATTTATTGTAACGTGATTTTATCTGTTTTGTTAGACTGAAGGCAGTATTCCAGCAGTGAAATTCTCAGTTAATTCAGCTAGAGTTTGGAAATGTATGCAATTTCTCTCAACACATCATTCTGTAAACACACATTTATTGGCATATGATGTGTTAGGCATAGTTCTAGATGCTCAAGGAGGCAGATTTGATCCCTGCCTTGTTAGTATGTATATTCATGTATTGAAAAAAAAAAAAAGGATATCTAGGTGGCTCAGTGGTTGAGCATCTGCCTTTGGTTCAGGGTGTGATCCTGGGTCCAGGGATCGGGTCCTGCATCAGGCTCCCTTTGAGGAGCCAGCTTCTCCTTTTGTCTATGTTTCTGCTGTTCTCTGTGTCTCTCATGAATAAACAAATAAAATATTTTAAAAACCCAGATAGTAAACAGTGACAAGTTATTATAGGGATATTTCAGGAGCCATGAGAAAATATTGTAGGTAAACTGTTTAGTCTAGAAATCTTTAAAAAGTGAAGGAAGAGTGGTAGTTAGGGAGAAGGAAGGTAGAGGAAGAACATTTTAGGTGGAGAAAATGGAAGGTGCAAAAGTCTCTAAGTAAGAATCTAGCAAGGTACAACTGAATTAAAAGGTTTCTAGAACCCAGGAGCAGTTTAGAGCTAACCTGTAAACCATAATAAAGTTGCTTCCAAAAACTTTGTAAGGTATGTAACGTAACGTAATATTGCAGAACCTAGCAGCGGAGGAGTTTTGGGACAGCATTGGGAATAAAGTTCCTGATCCTTCAAGGTCCGTGGTTGAGGAACTGTCCAGGTGCTGAATAGGGTGCTGAATAGCTGAAGCCAGGACCTGCCTAAGGAACAAGGTACAAGGTGCTAATGCCTACCTCTGAGTGGGGAGAAAGAGAGTTGGTCATTGTCATTTATCCATTTCCCTTCTCTTTCCCTTATATATTTCCTTCCTTTATCTCTCCCTCCTCCCATTTTCATTTTCTAGCAATCTGGCAGCTATAGCTCACTCTCCCTGGGAGGAAAAGGAAGAATGTGTTTATTGCTCTTCCTCCATCAGTGACTTCCCCTTATAAGGAGTCTACACAACATTGATGGCAGCAAATTCAGAACACTCACCCCTATCTTATGGTTTCATGACTGGTTACTATTGCTAAATTGGCCATCCCATCCTCTTCTGAGGTTTTAGATGGAGAGACATTATTATTATTATTATTATTAGTAGTAGTAGTAGTAGTAGTAGTTATCACTCACTGAGCACCTACCTACTGTGGGCCAGGCAGTTGACCAAGCACTCTACTTCCCTAAGCCTCAGAGGTAAATATTATTATGTCTGTTTTATAGAACATGGCTTAACTTGGAAGATCAGTGGTTGTGATTGTGCTATTTTTTCAATAAGTTATCTGAGACTATATAATTGAGGGAAGGATGGAGGATGTGGGAGAATAAAATTCATTGACACTTCTATAGATAGATGCTTTGACAGTTGTTTAGTCTCATAACAATGTGTGAAGTTGTATTGTTATTATATTTACTTTACAGATGTGGGCATCAAGGCCCAGGGAGGTTCAGTGATTGGTTGGGGTCACACCACTACTGAGTGGCCGAGACAGTTTTAAACTTGGGACTATCTGGTACTAAAGCGTATATTCTTTCATCCACAGTGCTTTTTTAGTTTTATGGGCCAGTCATATCTATTGGCAAGTGTTTTTAGTAACTGAAAGGGCCATGCCTCATTCTCCTGCAGTTCTATTTTCCTCTGGGTCTTGATGCCTTCTATATCATCTCTAGCTTTGGGTAGGGGTAGTAGCTTCCTATATCAGAGCATGTCAGTGGTGTGCAGGCTCTCGGTGAATGGGGGTACTCGTGTGCTCTGTAATTGCACACTTACTAGGTCACAAAGCATCATCAAACCATGCTGGCCTTTGTCTGAATTCCCACTAGACAGTTTGGTCTCAGTATCAATATTGGAAATGTCAGTCTGGTAAACAGCCTTTAACAGGGAGGATGGAGGCTGAGAACAAAGTCTCCTTCAAATGAAACTCTAGTGGATGGGAGTGAACAGAATCAACATCTTACTTGCTCTAAATCCCCTGGAGTGGTTATGAAAGAGAGAGGACTTGCTGGATTGAGGAGGAAAAAAAAACCTTTTGATTCATCTGAATTAATTTAGTGTCTCCCAGGAGGGACGGCTCTGGCATCATCCTCCTGTTCTCCATCCCCTGCATACAACCCCCACAATCCCGAAGGACAAAAGACCGGTCTATGGTAGGGAGTGCCCACACTGCCCCTTCCTCCACTTTAATTAAATCCATTTGTCCTGGGGGCAGCACTGAGCCTCAGGATGTCCAAAGGCTTTGATCTTTAACCCACACACATCTGAAGGAGTGGGAAGCTGGTGCTCAGTGTGAGGACTATCATAGCTCAAGTTTTGAGCTTTTGGAAATAGCAGACTGAAGTTTGGGTGAAGAATTTGAGACCTAGCTTTATATTTACAAAGCTACGTGCCAACTGGCATCACCCTTGCCTTGCCTTAAGGCCTTTGTCCTCATTTTTCAAAGGTGGATCCACTGGGATGGTAATTTGAATGGGTTTTAAGAGTTTAATGTAGAGGCTGCTCTGGATTGCTGGGCTTGACATTTAGCCTATTAAAAGTGGCTTTCTCCTCCAGATCCATTTATGTGCCCCCTTTATAGAAATAACTCCCACCCTCTGCCCCCTGCCTTTATTGGTCTGGAACAGATCAGTGCGCAAACCATCCGGGATTCTGTATAATGCATCAGGGAGTTACAGGAGCTGCTGTGCTGGGCACTGCTTGACCCAGGCTGACTGCAGGTGGCAGACTGGTGCCATCCTGGAGAGACAAGTGGCAGCTGATCTCAGTGGTTACTGCTTCATTTTAGAGTCACACGGGGTCAATGATCTTCTAGTCCAACCCTCAGTTTAAAGATGAGGAAACTGAGACTGAGAGAGATTCAAGGTCACAAAGTTACTACTGATAGATTTCAAATAGGAACTAGGGCCTCTGGTAGAAGCACTCCTCTGTTTACTGAAGAATTTGTCATCTCCCTTATCTACCTGCTTTAGAGACTTGACTCCACAAAATCCTGGACTTGTACTAACCTGAGCACCAGTCCTCACTCTGAGGCCAACTTGTTGATGTTGAAACTCTTTGGCTCTTGATAGAATCTTGCAAAAGGGCAGGAATGGGGAACATGATAAGGTCTTTATTACCCACATCACAGATTTTGTTGTTATTAAGGAATAAATAAAATGTAAAATGTAAAATAAGGCAAAATACATTAATTAAGAGAAAATGAAATATACATAGAAAGCCTGATTATTATTTGGTAGTAATATGAGTTGTTCAGTTTTATTTCTTCCTGCTACAGAAACTGGAGGCAGCCAATAAGGCCAGACCAGATGCAAGAGATGAGTGCTCATTAGCATAGAAATCTCACAGAGAAACTCAGTGCTCCCTCTAAGTCTGTAGTGTGTGCATGTGTAATTATGTATGTGTATATACATATTTGTGCATATGCACATGTATGTGCTTATCTGGATGTGTATCTTGGGTAGAAGTGATGGGGAGAGGGAAGATATGATCCCTTTTGGCATCCTGGCTGACAGAGGAAAAGAGAGTGATAGGAATGGGTTGAGGCTCACCTGTCAGCCACATCGAGAAGAGGCAACACTGTCCACTGCCACAGGCTCAAGCCTTCATTGGTGGCAACATGCCAGACCATTCTGCTTTGTTCCTTCCCAGTTTTGTTCTCCACCAGCACCAAGGAGACATTTCCCCTCAAGACTCCATGGATGAGCCAGGACATTCGGAGCTGCAAGGGGGAGAAGAGCCAGAGGACAGGTGTTAATGTTAAAAGGAAGCCATAGGTCTCCTTCCTGGAATTCTTAAGGATGTTGGAGACTCAGCCAAGGTGTGCCCAGTAAGGAGAGCTGGTGGATGCCTGATGTTGCTCAGTCTCCCCAAACGGCTTTTATGAAGGTTCAAGGAGCTGGGCAGGGGCGATGATGGACAGCTTTGGAGTTTTGTTCAGGTTATTCCTAAGTTTCATAAGATTCTGTGTCAGAGGTGATATTAAGATCAATGGGATATTAAATGAACTTCTTAAAGGGGATCCAAAGATTCTTGTTTGTGGCCCCGATTCACTTTGTGACTTGGCACCAGTGACTTTGTGACTCAATTTCTTTAATGCCTTAGGTATCATAGATTTTTATTCCTCCCCCAGACTCTAATAATCTTAATTGAATGATACCTTACCATGTATCAGCTAACCTGAGACTCTATGACTTGATACTTATGGCCACTGGTAGGCAAAGGCTAGACAAAAATCTACATATTGAGATAATTCCACAGAGTTGTCTTTCAGAATGAGGGTGTCCATTTTGACAAAAGGAAGCTAGTCATATGTCTTCATTGTGTCTTTATTAAAGGTTTCATAGACATATAAAAGGGACTGTAGCTAATATTTCTAAAAGAGTTTAAGTGCAGTCATGCCAAGTCAGTATATACTACAAACAAGGTCTCTGGTGTTTGAGTTTGATAGGAATAGTCTGTAAACAACATTTAAAACTTAGGACAACTATAGCGTAAAATTGCATCAAATATACCTATTTAGATCTTGTAATAAAAAAATGGCGGGATCCCTGGGTGGCGCAGTGGTTTGGCGCCTGCCTTTGACCCAGGGCACGATCCTGGAGACCCGGGATCGAATCCCACGTCAGGCTCCCGGTGCATGGAGCCTGCTTCTCTCTCTGCCTGTGTCTCTGCCTCTCTCTCTCTCTCTCTCTCTCTCTCTGTGTGATTATCATAAATAAATAAAAATTAAAAAAAGATGGCTATTGCAGACTAGAAGGTAAAATGTTCTCTGGAAAGCTAGAGTTTTCTTCCACAATGGTGCTCCCTCTTTTCTTTGATTCTTATTGTTTGAAGACATGCTTTTCTATAAATCACCATTCCTTTGTCTCCCAGTCCCTGAGCTCAAGATTTCTTCACAGTTTGATCAAAAAGGTCACATACCATGAACTTCCCACTTTGTTGCACATGACCTCTTCACTAACAGGGTCGTACCTGGCACTGGGGTGCCCAGGTGCTGTTCTACTTCTGAGAGCCCAAGTCAGGTAAGCCTGGTCTATAACCATAACCTGTTTCCTTATACCTTTCCCATTTCCCAGACCCAGTGTAGCAAGTACTTGTCTCCAATGATAACACCCAGGATAATTTAACAAATCTGTTAATTGTTTTTCCTGACCTCACTTGCCTTTCTTGTTCAGTCTGGATGCCATGACTAGAAATTTTAATTCTACCATTGCTAACTAACCTTTCTCAGCCCTTAGCCCATGCGGAAGTGCCCAGCTTGGGAAATTGCTTGCCACATCTTTTCTCTCCTTTTTCTCCTTGACCACAGAATATTGCTGACTTGGACTTCTGTGAAATCATACTGTTGAACCTCAATGCCCTGGGCTGTTGGTGGTACTTATTCATCCACTGCTGATTTCCATAGTTGATTTCTGAACACACATAGCACAATGGATGTTTCAAACTCTTCCTTAAACACTAATGCTGTTACCTCTTGGTCCCCAACTCTCCTGACCATTATTTTGATTCTTACTTTACTGATAAAAATTTACTATATTAGGTGCAATCTCCTTCAGCCTCTCTGCCTCTGTCCCTCCCTTTCTTTCTTTTCCTCCCTCCCTCCCTCCCTCCCTCCTTTTTTTCCCTTCCTCTTCCAGCTCTCCTCCTCCTTCTTCATATAGGTGTTTATTTATCCATTTTCTTTTTTTTTAATCCACTTTCTTTCTTCTTTTTCTGTCTTAGAGGAAGATGTAGCCTTCATTTTCTTCTATGTTAATCCCTCATGTTTTACTTCCCCCTCTTGATCTCTCAAAAACTGCTTCCAGCACCTTCAGATTCTTTCTGCCTCTGGCTTTTCTGGCTACAAATAAGATCTGCTTTCACCCGTCTCAGAAAAATATTCTTTATTTGATTCTGCTAGCTTCTCTGATTTGCAACCTATTTCTGTACCTCCATTCAGATGTTAACATCTTGGAAAACTGGCATGTAGCTGCTTTTATTTCCTTGTTGCCCATTCTTTCTTTGAATTCTTTCAACCTGTCTTCTATCCTCATTACTATAACAAAGTAGTACTCACAATGTCCTTTATAACTTACTCTTTCAACTGTCTCCATGGCCTCCTAGAGTGCCTCTCCCTCTCTACTTTCTCCCTTCTAAATTCTTTTGTATATCTTGATCACATCTTTCTGTTTACCGCTGCCATGTGTGGCTCTTCAGTGGTTTCTCACTCCCTATCAATTAATATCAAGGCATTTGTGTTCCTCTATAACCTAAGAAAATAGACTTTTTTAGGTATTCACTGAAAATTTATTGAGTACTTAGGTTGAACCACATGTGTCCTCTACCCTAGAATGGTCTAAGAGTTTGAGTTAGAGAGATCTGGATTCAAAAACCATTCTTGTTACTTTGGTCCTTTTGAAACTCAGTTCTGTATCCTCTGAAATGAGAATAGGTTTCTACCTTATAGAATTATAGTGGCAATATAATGATAGACAACAAATAGTGTAACAAAATGTTAAAAAGAAATTTTGGCTGAAGCACTGAGGCAATAGACATTACACTTCAAAGGGAAGTCTGAGAGCACAATGATTCAGGACTTTCATGGCGGGGGGGTTGGATAAAAACAGGTTACACAATTCTTAATCTCTCATCTGTACTTTGGATTTTAAAAAAAGTTGGGGGGATCGCTGGGTGGTGCAGCGGTTTGGCGCCTGCCTTTGGTCCAGGGCGTGATCCTAGAGACCCTGGATCGAGTCCCACGTCAGGCTCCCAGTGCATGGAGCCTGCTTCTCCCTCTGCCTGTGTCTCTGCCTCTCTCTCTCTCTGTGTGTGACTATCATAAATAAATAAATAATTAAAAAAATTTAAAAAAGTTGGTGGTTGACTACTAGAAGAGTTATTGGAATGTGTTTCTACTTGCAAGGAATGTTCCTCCTTCATGCCAAGTCAAGAGAAAGAGCAGTTTTAATGATACCACCTTGGGCACTTGATATTAATCCCCTGCATTTTGGGGAGCTCAATAGAATACTGTCTAGCTCTTACCTGGAAGATCCAAAGTATGAACAAGGGGCTGGTTAGCTGTTCTGGTGTAGAACAAAGCAAGGTGGAAGCATTGAATGGCCCGCACTCCCAGAGTTTGGTGGTACACAACATGTGTGAACATTACACATAAACTAGAGTGAGCCATGTATAAGGGAGCCCACGTGGGTCATTTTAGATCTTGTCCAAGAGGACTTCTTGAAGGAGTAAATAGAACTCAGAAGAAAGAAGCTGTAGTCATCTTGAGATGCCCAAGGACAGAAGAAAGAGTAAATGACCACCTGGAATGGAGATACATATGCCCCAGTCAAGGTGAAAGACTCCTAGACATAGTGGAGGGGGTGAGGAGAAAGGTAAATCTCCAAAGAAACTACATAAGTGCCCCCTGTGAAAAACAGTCAGACTTAAACATTTGTGACATTCAGAGAATACCATTGCCAGATCACCACAAAAGTTCTGATCAGGTAAGAGTTTTCTTGCTTCCCTGAACTTATTTTCCTTTCCCTGCACTTGAGACCTTGAAGGGTCACAAGTTAGCCAGAGGACTGAAGAGGAGAGCTGAGTGAAGAAGGATAGAGATCAATGACCACTCTTCCCCTGATTTCAGGCTTCTCATCTGCAATAGTGCCAAATGTGGTAGGGGCAGGGGAGGAATGAAATCCTACCTTTAAAGCAAGGTTGAAGTTCTGACCAGATAGGCATTTTGATTTCTAAATAAGCCTGTGTTTTGTGTTTTGAAGTGACTAAAAACTTGTATTACCTTAGAGCAACCAGATAAGTAGTTTTCACCCAGTAGTCCACACGTGAGAGCCCAACAGATGTTAGTTCCTAGACTCTTTCACATCAGTCTACATGCCAGCTTTGCACCTGACACATTTTTACTTCTGTGCTTTTGATCCTTCCATTTCCTCTATCCATTCCTTCCTTCTCACCACTTAAAAAATTCAATCTATCAATTTTTAGGGAGACTTTTCTTATCATCTATGTCAGAAATGACTTTCTCCTCTTCTGAAATCTTGCAATTGAGGCTATTGGGATCACCACAGGACATAGCTTTGTTGCCTTGTCTTTCCTCCATCTTTCTTAGACCACAAATTCCTTCAAGGCCGGGACTATCTTATTTTGTATTCACAGTCGTTGTCAAGTGACCACACATGATTGAAGGTGATCAGTGTCAGAATATATAAAGATGTGTACATTTCCAGGAAGAGCTTCCTGTCTTTACTAGGTCCTCTCTCGGGGACAGAAACCAACTTTTCATCTGTGAAGCTCCTTAGCACTTTCCTGCATTCTAGAGGTCGGGTTCCAGGGAAGGAAGACAATCCACACATTTTTGCAGCTAACTGGCTGTAGTTGAAATGGCCCAGTTCTCAGCTGTTCTTAGGAAACCTTCAGTCTATAGTAGAGTCTGCTAGTGGCCTGAGCATGTCAGTGAGATGTAGCCTTGTCATATCAACAGTGGGGCCGCTGGCTAGCTGATTGGAGAAAGCTGATCAGCTTTCTCCACCTTCCTATGCAATATTTTAGGCCAATAGGCCCGGGACGTGAGGACAGTACTGGCTGCTAAGAGATGGCAGCCTCAGCTTCTGAGGAGGTCTACCAGAATCCCTCTTGTTATCAGTCCTTGAGATGATCATCCATTCATTCGACAAATATTTACTGCATACCTACTCTTACTGCATATTATATATATCTTCCCTGCCCTCATGAAGCTTATTATCTGAATTTAAATGAGTAACTGCAATTGTACTGAGTGTAGCAAAAGGGGAAATAAATGGAGTCACTTGACAATGAAGACATAAAACATAAGTTAGTCAAATCAAGGTCCACCTGGCTGGCTCAGTTTGTTGAGTGTCTGGCTCTTAATTTTGGCTCAAGTCATGATCTCAGGGTCCTGGGGTTGAGCCCTGAGTTGGGCTACTGGCTTGGTGGGGAGTCTGCTTGTCTTCCTCTCCCTCTGCCCCTTCCCCCTGCTTGTACTCTCTCTCTCTCTTAAATAGATAAATATTTTTTAAAAAGTCAAGTCAAGACAGTTGATATTAGACAAGTGGACTTGAGTCAAGATACCACCTGACCCAACTGTTTAGAACTATGGATAAATAGAAGAATTGGAAATATGATTTTCTTTTCATCTTACAATACCACCACCTTTGTTTATAGTAGAAAACAAAACATATATCTATAGCTACAACTCAAGCCAAGGCATAAACTCTCTGAGTTTCGGCAGTCTATTTCTAGAAACAGACGCAAAAGGCTTGAAATGAGACCGCAAACTACAGCAAGTGAATGGCTATCAAAGTATGTTTTTCTGCCATTCATTTTTTTGTCCTCCACTAAGTGTTTAGTAAGGTGAGGTATCCAGGTAATATTATTCTTCAGATATAAGCAGTCTAGAACTTCTGGTCTTTCATCTGGCCTACTTCTGACCTGTAGTTATTTTTAGTCATTCCAGACTCTGTCTCTATAAGTCCGTGCTTTGCTGATGAGTGTGATGTTCAGGATGGTATCATGGATATATTCTAGGAACTTGTCAGAGATGCAGCATCTCTGGCCTGTTCTCGGATTCACTGCATCAGAATCTGCAGAGCAGAGAAGCAGCCTCTGGGTTCCTGCCCCTGTGCCCCATTCCTTCTCCTTCTGGAATGCCCTGGAAGAAACTGCTCTTTGTATCAACATTAATTCTCAGGTGACTTATCAGACTATCCTGTTTCCTTGCCTGTTGACGATGGGATAACTTGGGGCTTGTGCCCCAATATCGAAGTGAATCAATTGTGTGACTTTAAGTCAACCACCTACCCTCTGAGCATCTGTTTTCTTTTTAAAAGATTTTATTCATTCATGACAGACAGACGGAGAGTCAGAGACACAGGCAGAGGGAGGAGCAGGCTCCATGCAGGAAGCCCAACATGGGACTTGATCCTGGGTCTCCAAGGATCACGCCCTGGGCTGAAGGCAGCACTAAACCGCTGAGCCACCAGGGCTGCCCAAGCCTCTATTTTCTTACAAACTTGTGATAATAACCATACCTTCCCTACCTATCTTAAAAGGTGGTTTAAAGACTGAGTGAGTTAAGAATGTGGAAGGAGAGCCCACATGTTGTGAATGAAATGGTTACACCAGTGCTTTTTAACCTGGGCTGCAAATTAGAATCACCTGGGGAGTTTTCACAACTACTTGTATCTGAGTTCCACCCCAAAGATTCTGACTTAAATGGTCTTGGGTAGGTCCTGGACTTCAGTAGTTTTCAGATCTCTCCAGGTGATTCTAAAGTACAACCTAGGCTAAGACCACTGGGGAGATGGGGCTATTTAGTGCAGGAAGTAGTCTGACCTTCTCAGTGAGGGGTCCATACTTAGAGTAGCAGGTAATTCTTACTAACTAAAAAATGGCTTAAAAAGTGCCCACCATCACCAAGGTGTACAAGGAGTGCCTTTCTTGCAAAAGGGAGGACACAGACCCCAGCAGAGGGCCTTCACTCAGTTGCCATGTCATCCCTGGGCCAAGACTGAGGACAGCCCTGAGGGTGAGCAGGGATGATTTTAGGATGTGAATAGGACCAGAACCATCCTTTTGGACCTACAGGGTAAAGTTCTTACCAATTTCTTAATTAGAAGAGCTGAAGGACTGAAGTCAATTCTTTTTGAACATCCCTTATTCATTATTTTTATGTATAGAGCAGCTATTTGTGGTTCCCAGAGCAAACTGCAGGCTCAAGGCCCTCTCAAAGACTTCTATTTTCCTTATAAATACAGTGCCCCCCAAAAGAACCCCTCTGATACCATTATATGTAGATATCCATTCCAGTTAGACTCAGTTTGATACTGACAGTTAAGCCTCAAGTGCTCAGAGTGGGCAAAAAACACTCTTGAAATTTGATCTTAATAAGACCAGTGGCTATCTGGTCTATGGGATAATTTGTTAATTGACTATTTGTTGACTACCAGAGAGCTGTGTTAGACACTTGTACATATGCTGTCTCATTTTATACCCACAACATTCCTTCCTGTAGGTATTATCATGCCCATTTTTTCAGATGCGGAATCTGAAGCTTAGGTAGGTGAAGTCACCCGTGGTCACTGAGTGCACGTGCTGCAGACCTGGATTCCACACCATGCTATGATATGATATGATCTGTGCTGTTTCTACCATATCAATAACACTACATATATGTAACATGTTATGGCAATGCTTAAATCTTTTGGGCTGTATTGCGAAGGTTTTCTAGATCCTCATTGCTCAGAGTGTGGTCTGTAAACCAGCAGTATCGGCGTGACCTGGAAGCTTATTAAAACGCAGGGTCTCAAGTCCCACCCTAGGTCTGCTGAGTCCGAATTCATATTTTAACAAGATCTTAGCTCAGAAATACCTTTTTAATAGAGGGATTAGGGAGATAGTGAGTTTTAAACCATTTGCAACCTCTGTCTCAGCCAATTAGTCATCATGTACGTGTGTGTATGTATACACACACACATACATATATGACAACTGTGTTCACACAAATATGAGAAATCTTATACAAATACTAAATAATGTTTATGAGAAATAACACTTGTTGGAGCCCGTAATGATAAAAATGTTGATCCTTCTGGACACATCTAGTAGATAGAGGTTATAAATGATAGCTTTTGACTAATAAACTCTTTTATATGCAGACAGCAAATGAGACAAGTGAAAAGAGACAACGCCAGGAGCGCGCCACCAGCAATTATATTTTCTGGCTCCAGCAGACCCTTTCACAAGGGCTTTTCCCCGCCTTCCTCTCGGTGGGGCCTGATAGACTTTCCAATTATGTGCTACCAGTGTTTGTCGTTTTATTAATTAAAGTTCTGTATGTAAAGCAAGAGCAGCATTGTGGCTAGGCCTAATGCTATTATTTCTCTCATGGCCCTTTCCTCCTCCAGAGGTAATTACTGCAATTTTATGTCGAGAATATGCCCTGTGTTTGCTATGCATACCTTGTGACAACTTTACAACAATATCTTGAATCCATTAAAAAAATATCGGTGTGGAATTTAGGCTGAAGTTAGACAAAAGAGGCTCAGTGGTATCAAGTAATGTCCATTCTGCATGCTGCATCCCCAAATGTATATCATGCTATCAGGGTGAAAGGTGCTACCTTTCTTCCTCTTTCTGAAGGGCTGCGTGAATTCCTGCAGTACAGACAAAACCAGGAGGGGTGCTCTCGTGTGTATCACTTCAACAGAAAGAAATGATTTTTAACAGAGAGAGATGCTCAAAGATGAGCTTGCTTGCGGGATCTTGTGTGCTCTTCAGATATTCTCCAGCCAGGTGTCATCCAGCAGTGACTGGGCAACCAGGATTGGAGTTGTTGTCAGGGACATCCAAGCTTTGAATGGAGGTTAAAGTTCCTTCCCAATCTAAGCTGCCACAGAACTGTGATTCTTGGTGTGAACTGGTAATTTTTAGAGTTCTTTGGTTTCAACATGGTCTCTTATTAACTTAATTGAGAGTATTGACTCACTGCAAAGCCCAGTGTTTTTGTATGCCATCTCCTAATTCACCTGGAAAAAAAAAAAAATACCAGCTCTCTAGCTATAAATAGCCTAATGAAAAATCAACCCAACACAGCAAGAAGCAGACCAGATGCAGATTTTTGATAACAAGCAAATAAAATACGCTGGCAAATACTTGCAATTATGGAGGCTTAAGAAATGCTGGATTCCTGGCCATGCAGGAGACTTAAAAGATTGAGATCCTTTCTGAAAACAGCACCCCATGTCTCCTTCTTTCTGAGACATCACATTGAAGCCAGAAACAGGTAGCCAGGAAAACCAACAAGCCACTTTTGTGAAAACACAGCAAGAAAACATGAAGGTTATATATAAAAATAATAACTGTGGGATCCCTGGCTGGTGAGGTTATGGAGTTATAGGTATTTTTTCCTTCTTTGGTCTCTTCTAAATTTTTTTACAATGAACATCTATTACTTTTTGATAACTTGAACAAAAGCAATAGAATAAATGTGGTGTACACAGCTATTAAAAGCATGTTTATGAAGAATAACACTGATACAGGAAAACATAATAGTAAGTAAAGAAAGAAGACATAAAATACTTATATGGTCTGATGCCAAATTTGTATAAACCCTTTCACTATGCTCAAATCTACATCTATGTGTCTGGAAGGAAATGTACCAAAGTGGTAAGAGGGGTTACCTTTGGGGGGTAAGACTGTGGGTAATTTCAATTTTCTTCACGCTTTCCTGTATTTTCCTAATGTTCTGCAATGAGCATAGAGTACTTTTGTAATCAGAAAAAACAATAAACACTATATTAAAAATGGCAGCAAGGGAGGGTGCTGATGCCATTCGAAAGTGGGAAAAAAGAGTGCTTTCTTTTCACCTCCTCAGGGGAGGATCACTTTCTCTTGCCTGCATCCTGTGGGCTTTTTGAGAAAAACCAGGGAAAGTGGGAGCTTCTGGGGAATGAGTGTTGAGGACAGAGCATGAACTTTGAAATCAAAGAGTGGTTCTGTCTTTATTTGTGGCATAATCAGTGCCTTGGTTTTCATCTATAAAATGGGTCCAACCACATACTCAGCTCCAGAGTCGCTGGGGGACTTTAATAAGATTATTAAAGAGCCCAGTGCCCAGCTACCAACCACATTCAATCAATGTTAGTTCCCACCTCCTGCATCGGAAAGGGCAGGCAGGGAACACCATGTTAGAGATAAACAGCTCACAAAAAAAATAGGAAGGGACAGGGTGAAGGATGCTGTATTTAAAAATTGCAGTTCAGTGTTCTATCTTCCAGTTTCCCCAGAGAGTTATCTTTCCCGTCTTATGGGAAGAAAAGGGTGCTATTTCTTTTGAGTTACATTGCGATGGTATGATCTTGAGCTAAAGCTTCCTCTGTACCTCCTCTCTCTGTGTGTGATAGGGACAATACTGCAAAATAGCTCTGCAATCCTCTAAGTAGAGAACGGGATCAAGTCTGTGTAATGAAAGTCCAACAAGCTTTAGGGATGGCCAGTGGAAAGAGAATGGACCCAGGCACATGAGTGTCTGTTGGGCCTAGAGCCACTTGGGGAGTATTTATTCTGACAGTTGGGGAGAGCTTATGCTTTCAAGGGGGTGCCCCCTGTATATGGGCTTTTTGAATGTATCATAAGGATTGCCAGTAGAAGCCACAAGGGTCCATGATTAGCAGGTGGATTCTGAATAGGATCCAGATCTCTGCCAAGGGTCTGGGAGGATTTTATTCACAACCAGGAGCCTTCACAGTAATTCTCTCTATGCCTCAGTTTCATCATGTAATAGAGAAGTATTAATTTTGAATGGCTCAAAGGTATTAAATTAATTATGTCCGACTGCAATTACAATTGCTGTTGATTACTTTAGTTCATTAGCATGTGTCCTGGCATCATCAACTACATCATAGTAAGCAGTGGCAGCATGCTAGGTGCCCGTGGCTTTCCAGCTCTAGGTACTGAGGGGAGAATTTGGCTCAGAAATCTCAGGAAGGCCATATTTGTTGGATTCTTGAGAATCAGGGAGGAGTCTCCTCATTAGCACCTAACCTGGACCAGGGTTATGCTGTGTAATTAATTAATTAAGATTTGATCAAGCATATTCATGGGGCACATCTTCCTGGGGCTAATCCTAGGCACTATGCAAAATAATGCTCTTATTCTGCCCGCATGCTGCTATTGACTGAAAAGAGAAAGAATACACAAAATGTCTGAATTCATGGTGGACTGACTTCTTCCTCCCTGTGCAAAGTAAAAGAGGTAATCATAACAATTGTTTCCATCTACAAACACTGTAGAGATCAAGAAGAGCTTTTACATTTTTGCTTGATCTTTGGAGCAAGAACAACAGGTATTTTTATTCCCAGTTGGGGGGAGTGACTTGCTTGAGGTCACATGAATTATAAGGGACAGAGCTGGGATTCCAACCAAGATGACCCAAGTTAAGTCCAGTGACCTCTAAGTGTTTGCAAATTTGGCTTTGGCAGTAGACTGACGTAGGTCTAAACACTGGCTCTGCTTTTTAGCAGCAGGGTGACCTTGGGCAAGTCACTTAACTTGTTCAGGCCCCAGGGTCTCCACTAGTGAATGGAGGTTATGATTCCTCACAAGTCTGTTTTGGTAATGAGATAAAATAAGTGACATTCTTAGTATACTCCTAGCCACACATAAGGGATTGATATTTAAAAAACGCTCCCTCAGTTGGCTTACCAGCTATGAAGGGTCCCTTCCTCAGACTCAGACTAAGGAAGGTTTCTTTCTCCCAGGGGTGTGAAGAGTTAGGGTGTTTGAAGGCTCTCGTTAAGAACTTTGGCTTGTTATTTGACAAAATACGGCATCTGTTCCTGATCAAAACTCTTCAGAGTGTAGGGATAGAGGGAACATTCCTCAGTATCTTAAAAATGATCTATGAAAAGCCCACAGCAAGCATTCTCAATGGAGAAAAACTGAGAGCCTTTCCCCTAAGATCTGGAATGTGACAGGGATGTCCACTCTCACCACTATTATTCAACATAGTATTAGAAGTCCTAGCCTCAGCAATCAGACAACAAAAAAAAAAGGCATTCAAATTGGCAAAGAAGAAGTCAAACTCTCCCTCTTCACAGATGACATGCTACTGTACATAGAAAACCCAAAAGACTCCACCCCAAGATTACTAGAACTCATACAGCAATTTGGCAATGTGGCAGGATACAAAATCAATGCCCAGAAATAAGTGGCATTTCTATACGCTAACATGAGACTGAAGAAAGAGAAATTAAGGAGTCAATCCCATTTACACTTGCACCCAAAAGCATAAGATACCTAGGAATAAACCTAACCAAAGAGGAAAGGATCTATACCCTAAAAACTATAGAACACTTCTGAAATTGTGGGAGACACAAAGAGATGAAAAAGTATTCCATGCTCATGGATTGGAAGAATTAATATTGTGAAAATATCTATGTTACACAGGGAAACTTACACATTTAATGCAATCGCTATCAAAATACCATGGACTTTCTTCAGAGAGTTGGAACCAATAATCTAAAGATTTGTGTGGAATCAGAAAAGACCTCGAATAGCCAGGGGGATATTGAAAAAGAAAACCAAAGCTGGGGGCATCACAATGCCAGATTTCAGGTTGTACTACAAAGCTATGGTCATCAAGACAGTGTGGTACTGGCACAAAAACAGACACATAGATCAATGGAACAGAATAGAGAAACCAGAAATGGGCCCTCAACTCTATGGTCAACTAATATTCGACAAAACAGGAAAGACTCTCCACTGGGAAAAGGACAGTCTCTTCAATAAATGGTGCTGGGAAAATTGGACATCCACGTGCAGAAGAATGAAACTAGACCACTCTCTTTCACCATACACAAAGATAAACTCAAAATGGACTAAATCTTCAAAATGGATTAAAGATCTAAATGTAAGGCAAGAATCCCTCAAAATCCTAGAGGAGAACACAGGCAACACCCTTTCTGAACTTGGCCACAGCAACTTCTTGCAAGATACATCTATGAAGGCAAGGGAAACAAAAGCAAAAATGAACTATTGGGACTTCATCAAGATAAGAAGCTTCTGCACAGCAAAAGAAACACTCAACAAAACTAAAAGACAACCTACAGAATGGGAGAAGATATTTACAAATGACATATCAGATAAAGGGCTAGTATCCAAGATCTATAAAGAACTTATCAAACTCAACAGCAAAGAAACAATCCAGTCATGAAATGGGCAAAAGAGAAGAACAGAAATTTCACCAAAGAAGACATACACGTGGCCAACAAGTACATGAGAAAATGCTCCGCATCACTTGCCATCAGGGCAATACAAATCAAAACCACAATGAGATACCACCTCACACCAGTGAGAATGGGGAAAATTAACAAGGCAGGAAACCACAAATGTTGGAGAGGATGCGGAGAAAAGGGAACCCTTTTGCACTGTTGGTGGGAATGTGAACCGGTGCAGCCACTCTGGAAAATTGTGTGGAGGTTCCTCAAAGAGTTAAAAATAGAGCTACCCTATGACCCAGCAATTGCACTACTAGGTATTTACCCCAAAGAAGCAGATGCAGTGAAATGCTGGGACACCTGCACCCCAATGTTTATAGCAGCAATGTCCACAATAGCCAAACTGTGGGAGGAGCCTTGGTGTCCATTGACAGATGGATAAAGAAGCTGTGGTCTAGTATACAATGAATATTACTCAGCCATTAGAAACGACAAATACCCACCATTTGCTTTGATGTGGATAGAACTGGAGGGTATTATGCGGAGTGAAGTAAGTCAATCAGAGAAGGACAATTATCATATAGTTTCACTCATATGGGGAATATAAGAAATAGTGAAAGGGATTATAGGGGAAAGGAGGGAAAATGAATGGGAAAAATGAGAGAGGGTGACAAAACATGAGAGACTCCTAACTCTGGGAAACGAGCAGGGGATAGTGGAAGGGGAGGCGGGCAGGGGGATGGGGTGATTGGGTGACGGGCACTGAGGGAGGTAGTTGATGGGATGAGCACTGGGTGTTATATGTTGGCAAGTCAAACTACAATAAGAAAGGAAATAGATTAGTGTAAGTAACAGAGAAATTAAAAGTGTACTAACAGAACAAAACATGGAAATCATATGATGATCTCAATACATGCAGTAAAAAAAGTGTTTGATAAAAGTCAAGCTGCATTCATAATAAAATTATTCAGATATAAGAATAGAAAGGAACTTTCTTGACTCAATAAAGGATACCAATAAGGATACAAAAAAAAAAAAAAAGAACTTTGGCTTGTTTTTTAATGTAATACAGCTGAGTGATCCATAAGTTACCTGGAGACCAGGACTTGTCATACTGAAAGTAAGTATTTTTAACTTTCCTGCTGAATAAACACCCCAAAGAGATCCCAGATTCTTGTGGTCTATCTACAGCATGGCTGGCCACATGGTGGGTTTGAAATGAGTACTTGCTGGTTCACTGCCTGACTGAGAGCCCTCTGTGACCTTCCCTCCCTCACTCCTGCCAGGCATCTGCGTGCCGATCCAACCCTGCCAAGTTCTAAGCTACATCTGTGATCCTGTCTCTGCAACTGTCCACCCTTTGCATCCTGAGGGGGCTACTCCCTGACTACTTTGGGGAGCGGTTGAACAGCTACCTTTGAAGTTAGGAGACTAGTATTTGAGTCCTGGTTTCTGCATGCCTCAGCCTGTGACCTTGGGGCTGTCTCTTAGCTCTCTGAGGCTCTTTCTCTGTAGAATGGGGAAGATTTCATTCACCTCACAGGGTGACTGGGGAGCTGGGTAGGCTTTGTGGTCTTTGACATTATAGAGGATTCTTAATACAGGATGTGGATATAATGTTATTACACGTGTGTAGAATCGTCCTTAGAGACTGACAGTGAGGTTCAAATCTCTTAGCCATCCAGTGGGTCTGTGGAAGTCATTTGGCAATGCCTCCAGAACCACTTCCACCCTCCATTCCCTAAGCAAGTGGCACTTGCTTAGGCCCCAGGTTAAGTCTCTGAAAGTACTGTCTTCATGACATGGAGTGTGAGTGGCTGCCAGAGCTAAGGTCCTTCTAGAGTTCCAGATACAAGGTCAGAGTCAGGGTGACTGGCAGGGTGGGGAGGGGACAGTCATAGTTGAGGCAGACATTAGGGGTGATGAAGGCAGGGCGGATACTCTTCAAAATGCACCATCTATGGGCTTAATGCTGACCATGGGGCATGGAGTGAGGCCACACAAGGTGAGGAGACCTCTGGGCTTCAGAGAAAGGCAGTGGGAGCTGGAGCTCTTCCTTGGAACTGCTTAAACTGGGGGGCATAAGCCTTTCAGGTCTTCCTGGTGGGGGGGACCCAGAGCCACAGGATAAACAGGGTGTGCTTCTTGTAGTCTTAGCCATTCCATGTTAAGTAGTGAGTCATGTTTTTGAATCCAAACAAACAGGCATGTTAGAGAGTGAAAGATACAGAACTGGCATTCGTTGAAAGATGTTAAAAGTCAGGCATGTGATGTTCTGCTCTGGATCATTTCACCAGACTCCCCCCACTGCCTTCGTGTCTTCTTCTCTTTTCTCAAGGTCATCCCCTTGTACATTGTCTCTTTCCCAGGAGTCCCCCCTGGGGAAGGTGGACATGCCCTTGTGTCTTAAGGACATGTGGCCACACTGCTGGCCAGCTGTGCATGATCGCAGGCTCCTTCCTCATTTGTGGAAGTATGACAATACCATCTCTCTTGGGGTCTGCTGCTGGGATGGAAGTGGGGTGGCGGTAACTATGGAGCAAGTGGAGAAAAGGAATTTTTGCTAGATTGGAAGAGGGGGTCCCCATGCCCTTGGTGGTGGGGAAAGGAGCTGGTGGGGATGATGGAAGGGGTGAGGGATCTGTCTGTCTCTGAGAGAGCATTAGATTCCCTGGACCACAGTCACCGAGCTGGGCCACATCCTCCTTCTCCTCTTTGCAAGGTCATCCAGGGCAGAGCAGAGGCCAAATTCTCTAGATTCAGGACCCTCAGATAAGGCAGACACCTGCCTCTGATCTTAGAATCACCACAAAAGTCAGGTAATAGAAACAGTAGGAGTAGAGGAGCAGAAACCACACGGACTATTTATTAAGCATCTACTATGTGTCTGGATCCAGGCTGGGCATCAGTATGCCCATCTACTTGTTTCTCCTGACAGTCCTGTAGAGGATCCTGAAGCTGAGAAGAGTGAGGTGGTTGCATAAGATCCCCTTGCTACAAAGTGGCAGGACCCCACCAATGTCTAAGCAGCCTCAAGGAGCTCCTCTCCCCACCACACTACACTGCCTTGGCAATGCTCCTTTTGTCTTGGCCCCGTGTGACCATCTGGACTCCCTTGCATATAAGTGATGTCACATCTGTTGGGCAGGAGGGAGCCTGAGGGGTGCTATGTCTCCTGAGGGGACCCATCATTATGTCCTTCCAGACAGAGAGTGGACAATCCTGCTGGATGTTACCTAGCAGGGCATGGAGTCCTGTCCTGGATCCCCAAAGGTTCCAGAGCGGGAAGGGGATGGGCACAGAGAACAGAGGGTGGAAAACCACTCCTGGAAAATCCATTTGGCTTGCACTGAGGCCCAGAGCTGTCCGAAGGTGAGCTAGCCTTCCTCATGAGCATGCTGTCACTGCAGTGGGTGGCATGGCATTCGGTGAGATGGGGGTTGGATTCCAGTTCCAAATACCTGACCCAAAGGGAGCTAGGGCCGATGTCACCCTGGAATGCCCCTCTCTTGGCTCTGATCCATATTTACAAAGAGGATTTCTGTAGCCATAAGCATAAAGCATCTGTGCAGCATTGCCTGGCCACACAAGGGCAGAGCCTGGGAAGGACCAGCTTGTTCTTTCACTGGTCAGCAGTCGGCCTGGACACAGGGCAGCCGGAGTGAATTGAGAGAGGAGATTTCCTTCTCCCCAGATGGGCACATGTTCTCCAGAAAGTGGAACGGATCCAGGAGATGACGACCTTATTCAGGACAGGACCATGAGGCTCCTTGGAATAGCTTTTCCTTCCTGATTTGTTAAGACAAATGAGGCCACATGGGGCTAAGAATAAGGCACACATAACGTTGGGATCCTCTAGGTGAGTAAGAACGTCCCTTTGCCCTCTCAGGAATTAGGCCCAGTGACTGGTCTCAGCTTAGGGATAGATTAAGCGGGTAACTTGTCTGCTACAAAATGGGGCAGTGCTTCCTTCCTGCCTCCAGAGACGGGGGGGGGGTCTGTGCTGCACTGGTCAGGGGCTCTGAGTGCAGCCAGAGCAATGCCAGTCCTCGGGGATGCTGTGGAGACCCACGGCAGTGCCCACAAGCTGACAAGCTACCATCTGCACCCCCATCGCCCCCAAGGGCAGGGCTATGCAACAGAATATGAGGCTCAGACTATAAGGTCTGGGTTGGATCTTGATTTCGTATCTACTGGCTTTGCATCTCTGGGTACATTTCTTTCCTGCCTTGCTGAGAAGGGCTGCTCCCATCCCTGCGCAGCCCTGTGTGCGCCCCCACCCAGAGTTGCTCCGTAAAGCCAGGGGAACAGAATGCCTTTGTGGAGGGATCAGTGGGGGCTGCAAAAGGAAGAGTCTGCTACTTCTGTTTTCTCCTCTACCCCAAGCCATCCTATAATAAATTTTAGTGCTCATCCTTATTTTTTGCCTTTCCATGGAGGGTTCTGCCTCTGAGGTTAATAAACTCTTAAAGCCTAACGCTCAGAAAAGAACTTCTCCTCATCTTGTCTGAGAGTTCTATTTGTCTGCCCCCCATGGGGAGAGAGTGGGGTCAGCCCAAATTACACCAGCCGTGGCTCACCTTATTTTGCTTTTGAGCTACACGGAGACGCTGGAGAACCCCCTGGCAGCCAGATCCCTGGGAGGATGGGCCCCGTGTGCAGGAATGATCACTGCCATCCTGAAAGGTCTCACCAAGTCAACCAGAGAACAGTTTGCTGAGAAATTCCCTGGCCTCCAGCCTTCAGGGCCCTGTCTTCCCTGGGGGCCCCTTCTCAGTGGGGCTTTGAGCAGGGCCTAACTGATGACAAAGGGGACTGCAGATGCCAGGCTGCTCTCTCAATCCCTCTGGGCCACATTTACTGTTTTTTGTTTTGTTTTGTTTTGTTTTGGTTTTTTGTTTTTATTGAAGTTTGAATTGCTAACATATATAACACCCAGTTCACTGTTTTTTTTTTTAATTATTATTTTTTTTAATTGGAGTTCAATTTGCCAACATATAGCATATCACTCAGTGCTCATTCCATCAAGTGCACTGGTTTTAATGACAGCGAATGGAGGGCTCCTTCCCTGCAGGCCCAGTTAGCCCCTGCGGACCTGAGGGGGCCTGCTGGTGGCCTTCTGTCCCCATCTCAGTAGCCCCCAGGCTAATGGAAGCTGACTCCTTTATCACCACAGGGCTGACATCAGGGCAGAAAGGCCCCAGGGTGCTCTGTTCCCTGGGGGGATGTCTGTGTGCGTGCTTACATATGAGGTGGAAGGCAGAGGTGGCTGCAGGTCCTGCAAGGTCGGAAAATCAGCTGCTGGGAACTCACCTGCCCTTAGGTCAAATGGGTCCCATCCCACTTCCTGGGCCCCTTTCATTCTTGCAGCTCACAGAGGCAGAGCTGCTTCCACGTTTTGGAGAGGGAACGAGAATGAGGGAAGCCCACTTTCTCTCTCCCCAGACGTTGTTCTGTCCTGAGAACACTGGCTTAAAATATTCTAGTCACAGGCAGGCTATTCAAATAAAATAGAATTTCAAACCGCACGGGGCTTGTTGAGACATTCAGGCTTCTGGGCTCTGTGAAAGGCAGGGGGAGGGGCGGAGACGGCCCCCTCCCCCACCCCAGCCTCCCGTCCTCTTTATTACCAGCAGCTGCGATGCTAGACACATCCGAGGGTGTCTCCCAGCCAAGGCGAGCGGAGCAGATCTGACAGCAAGGGATCACATGAAAGCCACCACAAGGCTCCCCTCCCCCGGTGGCAACTTTAATTATTTGAACTGGAGCTCAGCAAAATAAAAATAAAAATAAAATAAAATCGGAATATTGTAAGTGGCTCTCCAGTTTCCCTACAGAGAATAGCTTGGGGAACACACACACACACACACACACACACACACACACACAAAATACAACACTCTTTCTTGTTTGTGGCTGGGCTCGGCAACAGTCTTTAAATATTCATGCCCCATATGCAAGTGTGCGGAGCGATGGAGGAGCAGGCGGTGTCTGCACCAGGCCAGCCAGCGAGAGGCTCTGGCCAGCCGTGGGCCCTGCAGACATCTGGAGGCAGGAGGCTGGAGCCCGTGGGCTTCTGGAACACCCGGGAAGGTGACTGGCACAAAGGCACATCCTGGCTATGTCTCCACGATCGGTAGGCATCTCACCAGTTGTGGAGTGTCATGCTTTCCACGCCCCTTCTGTCTCCACCACCTATGTACCCCCCACCACCCTGTGTCATTTCTCACCAGGTCGGACTCATTTTTCTAGAAGGCAAGTTACATCACAGGTAGCAGAGGAAAACTCTCTGCATGGACTCAGAATGTATTTTGGACACAACTGGCAGGCACATCTATGGCCAATGACTCAAGTGTCATTGTACATCCAGATCGCTGAGGGTGGGATTTGAAATAGCAGATTCCCAGGCCCCGCTCTGGGGTGTCAGCCTGGTGACCCAGGGTGGGGGCCCAAGAATCGTACCGGTTGCATTTTCCAAGTGCCTGCGTCTGGAGAAACAGAAGCCTACCAGTCAGGTTGTATCTAGATTTTCAAGGAAATGCATGGAAGGTGATGGCAGTTCCCTTTTGGGAATCCACTGATGACTGTGGGGTTTCTTGAGGGAGAATTTGGAGATATTCTGGAATTACTTCAACTCCCAAGAGTTGGAGGGACTCTAGGGCTCCCAGAACTGTGTCTATGTTTAGAGAAGATGCTCAGTGCTGGGTGTCAGCCTCTTGGTCTCTGTGGCCTTGACCCTCATCAGAGACCTTCACCCCCCTCTGCCTTGTGTCACCTTCCCATACTCAGCCCTATGGCCAATGAAAGCTCCTTTAGAGTTGGTGGGGTTTGAAGGCCCCTGGTTAACCCCACACAATTTCACACAGCAATGCAGCATCCCCTGTCACTGATATTTGCCAACCTGGGAGGAGGAAACCAACTTGCTGCCTTCTGCATTTAGGATCTGAATAAAATAAATGGCAAGGCTTACCAACCCGGAAATGCATATTTCTATTTTGGTTATTTATTTTTCTGATGAAAACATTTCCTCCAACACTGGGAATTCGGGACCCATCAGCACCAGATGAATGGTCTGCAAACCTGAATGTGAACTAGCGTTGTGAGCTGAGAGCGGAATGGACTCACTGCCTCCCCTTCATTACTCCTGCTGAGCCAAGTTCTGGAAAAGGGCAGGAAATAGCAGAAATAGCCCAGAGCAAATTTGACTAGAGGGGAAATAAAACAGGCCAGTAAAACAAAACACCTGTTTAAGCTATTGATCAACCAAAGGTTATCAAGGAAATGATGAAGTATTAGAAAAATAACATTTTTAACCTTGACATTTCTTACACTAAAATTAGGCTCCTGTTAAATCCAGTGAAGAATAAGTTTAAAAATCAGAGGCTTTTAAGGATCCCCCTGACCTCTCAGGAAGGCCAACCACCTCTCCTCATTTAGATTTGCCTTTTGAGATGCCTTCCTTCCCAGGTGTCTGCTTGGAGGCATCGCAGAAATGTCAGCGATGACTGTGCAATCCACCATCTGCATCAGTTAGTGGAATTTCTCAAATACGATTTAATGTAATGAATCTATTCTTTGTGCCCTGACTTCTTCCAAAAGGACTTAAGGTGGCTCACAGAGATACAAAAACTCTAGTAAGATAACAAACTAACTAGAAAAGGTGAGAAATTGGCTTGGAAAATCGAGGAGGGTGTAAGACTGTTAGGCACTACACTTCACGAACCCCCATTTGCTTACTAAGAGGGGAGCCTCAGATTTAATTTGACCATTCTCCTGATTACAAAAAAAAAAAAAAAAAATCACTGATAAATGTGTTCCATTCTTATTTGTTTTTGCCAGTGAGTTTGTATTGCACGAGAAGCCCGGAGGGCTTGAGTCTGGCTGCCACAGAAAGCCTGTCTCCCGGCACCTCCCTGGGGCTTCTCTGAGCCAGCGCAGAGGAAGCAAGTCCGGTCAGCTTCATGAAGTTCACAGCCTGAAAGGAGGCAAATTGCTCAGGGGGCCACATAGCTATTCCTGAAACAAAGCCAGGAAGGGATTTCTCCTGTGACTTTCCAGAAAGAGGGGATTGGCCAAATCTAGACTATGTGTCGGCTTTCTACTCCGTGCAAGATGTTGATGCGATGTTGTGGTGATGCAAAGAAGCACAAGCAGGCGGGGCTCTCGGAGAACTTGCAATCTGGTTTTTGGCTCATGTCTTTTCCCTCCTTCCCCATTCTCCTTTCTTGTGTTTACTCAGGGTGCCAGGCACTGTTGGCTAACTAGTGTCATGCTTACTTTGTGCCAGACGCTGTGATAAGCCCTAAATACATATCAACCTACTGAATCCTTTCCTCTTTGGGGTAGACGTTCCTACTGTGTCCACTTTCCAAGTGTTAAAACTGAGGCCCTGAGACCTTAGGTTATTGACTTCCCAAACTGTACAGCCAATCAGTGGTGGAATCTTGCTTGGACTCAGGCAATGGATTCCGGAGTTCATGAGCTTAATCACTGGGCCATGTTTGGGTCTGAGCACATTTCTTGTTCTTTGGAGATTACGAACTTATGCTAAGAAACATGGCACAAGACCCTCAGTCCACACATTAAAAACGTTACAGCCACAGGGACCATCTAGGTAAGTGGCTTTGGAGGTACCTCACTGAATGCCATGGATATCTTTGTGAATTTATGTAGATTAGATTTTTGATGCTCTATAAAAGTTGAAATGTATTACAAGAGCTTGATATTTATAAAAAGGATTGTGTTACTCTCCCCTGTTACGCCTTGGAAGTATTTTCTGGGTTTGCTTACATTGAGGCCCCACTGCAAAGAGTTTAGTGCAGCTGGGTACAGGTGTTTAAGGCAAGATTCTCCACAGGCGGGACTTCACCACTCTGGTGCATGCCCTCTGCCTAAAAGATGACAAAAATGTCATCTTGTCCTCCCCCTAGGAGAATGAGGAACCCAACCGTCCAGGCTACTTGGCTTATGTTTGGGCTCATCTGGAAGTGCCCAAGGTGAGGGGTGGGAGGAAAAGTCCAAGAACTATGGGAACAGCAAGACTTGCCTCACATGGAGAGTTCTTCATTGGGGCAGGAAACGTAGCACTGGTCACTGTAGCACTTTCAGAAGTAGGGACGTCAGTGGTGCTGAGCGACAGGGCGTGGCCTGGGGCAGAGAGGAAAAGAGTCAGAAATGCACCATCTTCATGCACTGAAGGGCCTCAGGATGCAGGGTTAATGGGCTCTGCACTCTTCTTCTCTAGGCTTGGAACATCTTTGAGGACACAGCTTTCTGCTGCCTCCAATGGATAGGACAGTCTACTTGTCACTGTCAACAAAACTTGGCTCACGCTAAGGTCTTCCTTCCAAACACCCTGTAATATCCCAGCATCACACATCTGGGCTGCTGCACACCTGATCTCGCCAGGTCTCCAGCTTTAGCCCATAGCCCAGGAGTAGTCTGGAGCACGCTGGACTCTACCACCCCCACCCCTCCTCATTTCCAATCCTGCCAGCCTGTTGACCTCCAGTGGTCTCCATGACCTTCTCTCTCTCCCACTAGGTCATCCTGATCCCCATGACCTGATCAGGAAGTCTTATTCTTTGTGTTTTCTCATCGATCAGTCTGCAAACCTGGAAGAACATGAGCCCCCAACCCCACATGGTGAAGAAGAAGGATCTGTAAACCTCCAGCCAACTATAGAACATTTTGTAGATGGTCAGTGCTATGGAATTGGATACCAGGGTGCACTCACAACATTTTAGGTGCACCACAGAACCCCACATAGGGCTTTACTCATTCATTTCTGCTTTTCTCTCTTAGCAAAGTCTGTTATTGGGTTACTACTAAATAGTAGATTCAAATGGATCCAGGGCAGAGTAGCCAAGATAGGCCAGAAAGCCTAGAAAACATGTGACCCATCCTTGAGGAAACTCTGTGACCAGGGAGAGAGAGGGCCTCATAGGGTGGGTGGGTCACAACTAGAGTCTTCAAATATCTGAGGGGCTGCTTTGGTGAGAGAGGGAACAGGTTAGTTCTGAGGGGCACCAGGAGACAGTATGATCCATGAGCAGAATTTACAGAGAGGTGGAGCTTATCTCCGGGAAAGGAAAACTGATCTTGGATTTGCAGCAATCAGTGCAAAGAATTACTTTAGGAGGCAGTGAAAGCCTCCTATCATTAGAGGTATCCAGCCAGGACTGGACACTTCCTTGCTGTGGGTGCCGTGGGAGGTTACCAAACTGAGAGCAGAGGCAGGAAAATCATGTCATGCTTTGAGTTCCATTTCTGTTCTTTTCTCAACAGGGTGCTGAGGATGATGCAGTATGGTGAGGATTCCAGAGGAGAAACAGGAAGTCTGGGGTCTCCTCTCTGTTGAGGAGCCCTGCAGAACTCTCCTGTGGCTGCGGTAATGCAGTCTGCATCCTCACAGGCCAAAGCCAGCTCACTCAGGACCAAGGACAGGACTGCGTGGGCTCTGGGATCCCCAGTGGTGGATCTGGACATTGTCTTCTCTCACACTTTGATCATCATCACTATTATCATTGATTCTTAAAGGGATCCCTGGGATATATGATCTCTGCTTGGAAAGAGAGGGATTTGGTACAAGGGGCTCTAGCTCCACAAAGATAAGACAAATGCAGGGGAGAGAAGGAGACAGTGAGCCCTCACCCTTAACCCCAGCTCTATGCTGCAGCGAAGTGGGCCACAGGGCCTGCCCAGGCCTAGCTACTGGGTAGAGCCCAAGGCTGGGCCCGTGGCTGGGGGTCTGGCCTCTCCAGCAGCCCAAATCTGGCCTCACTGACGCCAGCCTCGTTGCTCCCTCATTCCATGCCCCAGCCATGTCTCCAGTGTGGAGTCAGCTCACCCAGGTGTGGGTGGCCATCTATTGAGTGTGTGGAGGCCTTTGTCCCTCTAGCAGCCAAGCATAGGCAGTGGGAGGATGGGCTCTGGCACTGGGAAGGTGGGAGTTGCTAATTAGAACTGGGCAGGAATGGGAGATGTGGCTGAGGAGGCAAGGCTCCAGGGAATGGACCAGATGTGGGGCAAGGTTCCCTGGGCACAACCTTGGGCCCAACGACACAAGGCCTCCCTGTGCCTCAGCCTCCCTGTAGGGGGCTATGGTTTTCCTGACCTCTCCGTGAGTTACGTGCCAGACACAAAGTAGGTCCTTAACAAACGCTTAGGGAATAAATGAATGCTTATTATTGTTGCCACCCTTCTTATCTTTTAGCCAATCCATCCAGGCTTTTATTTTAGGGAATAAAAGGTGACATCTATCTTGGCCTGATTTAATTATTCTGAAGCCCAGGAAGTCTGGAGGGAATTTTGAGCAAGTACCCCAGGGCAAGCTCTGGGCAGTCACATTGGTTTGCCCTGCAGGGGTGGGAGGTCCAGCTGTCTTGGGATAGCGCCCTAAGTCTCTGGTTTGGCCAGATGGGCACCAGGGGGAAGGAAAGAGAGTAGCACTACCTCGATGATCCTGGACCCGGGCATCCTTCAGAGTCCTGACCTGCCACCGGGGGTTGTGGGGTGTGAGTATGCCCTGGCTCCAGCCACAGAAGCCATTCTCGAAGTTGCAGTAAAAGCCAGCAGGGAGTTGACCTGCAGGGAGAGCACAGGGGCACGGTCATTTCTTGCACTGCCAGAAGCAAAAGAGGCCAATATAAAGTAACATTAGCCAGGCATGACCCAAGTATCCCCACAAACACCAGCTCCCCAGCCAGACCCTTGATGTCTAATGATAGTGATGATGATGAAAAGAAGCCCTGGTCCCTAACTTCTACATGTGAATATGTACAATTTTCTGATTTTCAGAAAAGAAAATACTAATAACAATAATAATAGCACAGCAACATGGGAATAACCCAGTTTTATATGTGACAGAAGAGAGCTCAAAAATATTAAGCAAGCTGACCAAGGTCACACAGCCAGCAGATAACACAGTTGGCCTTGAACCTGGGTCTTCTGCTTCTAATTTTTTTTTTTTTTTATGATAGTCACACTCAGAGAGAGAGAGAGAGAGAGAGGCAGAGACATAGGCAGAGGGAGAAGCAGGCTCCATGCACCGGGAGCCCGACGTGGGATTCGATCCCGGGTCTCCAGGATCGCGCCCTGGGCCAAAGGCAGGCGCCAAACCGCTGTGCCACCCCGGGATCCCAGTCTTCTGCTTCTAAATCTGGGCTCCTTATTCGGACCCACAATGAATATGACCCCAGGAGAAGGTACTATAATACATTTCTAATGGTCGACACAGTGACAAGAACCTGATGGTGGTAGTGGTAGTGTTGGTGGCACATGGTTGGGTCCCTCAATCACCCCTGTCTGCAGAGACACATATTGCTCACACTTCCCACTTACCCCCCCTTATTTCCCACCTCCCTTCCAGTGAAGGGAAGCCACATGAATAGCTCTGGCCCATGAAATGTGAGTGGAAGTGATGTGTGTCTTCTGGATTGAAGCTGCCAAGAGGCCCTGTGCAATTCTTCAGTCTCCCTCTCCCTGCTGAAGTGGCCAAGGGGAGTTCTTGTTCCTGAGACCGCTGCTGTTGGACCGTGGGGCCCCTGCCAGCCTGGGTCCCCAAGAGATCCTGTGGAACCCACCCCTCCGCTTTGGTTCATGGGTACTGTAAATGTTATGTTAGGCCCCTGAAATTTGGGGATAGTTTATTACTGCTCTAACCTACCTTATCCTGACCAAGCAATGCCAGCCATGGGGCCTTTTTATATCATCTGTTGGCTCAGCATAAAGGGCCCTGTTACCCTTTTCTCTACATCAGGCTGACCCCAGGTCCCAGTGAAAAGGCCACAATCAGCTTTATGACCATATATTTCCCAAGTGCCCGCAGAAGGAGGAGGAAAGGAGAAGAGGGTCAGAGAGAGCTCACTTTCTGAGGCTTTATCAGGGAACTGCTGCAGGGAAGGCACCCAGCCCCAGGAGCTAGTGGGTCATTGCAGGCTATTCTGATAGCACCAACAGCCCCAGGCCAGGCTGGGGAGAAGCAGCAGGACTATGTCTCCTGGGCAGGAGGAAAGGTGCTCTAGCTGGACCCACCTCTCTCTGTGTCCTTCCTCTGTCTCAGCCTTCCCGGCAATGGCAGGCTGACAAAGAGGGCCCTCACGCTTCCTGGCTGTGACAGCACCTTAGTGAATTATTACTCATTTCCCCCTGATTCTCTGTGCATTTCACACAGAGGCAGAATTATAAATTAAAACCGGCTGTCACTGACTTTGAGCATCTCTTCCCATTTATACCCCCCTGAAGAAATCATTTTCCCCCCAAGCCCTGCATGTTCCTCTGATTAAAAATCCAAAAGCTAAGGAGATCTTTCTGTTTTATTTTTTATGCCCCCTCAAGGGACCCCACATCCACTTCTTTTGCAAAAACTAACTGGTAGCTGGAAGTGACCTTCCATGAAGCGTCCTTTACAAGCATGCTTTAAACCAGGGACCATGATGGAAAATTCTAGCAGGCAATGGCTCCTGGTAGAAGGAGGAGGCAGGACTGGGTTGAAGCCTTCATGGCTTATCACCCCCTCCTTCTTTTATGAGTAGAGGTAGAGAAGTTAGCCTCAACAGTCCTGGAATCCGGACACCTGGCAGTAGCCCTCACCTGCTGCTTTCTGCTGTGTGATGCTAGGCAAGTCACTTCTTTTCCTCAGAGACTTAGCTCCATCATTTATAACATGGGGGTGATATTAGTGTCTATTTCACAGGGCTGTTTTGAGGGTAAATAAGAGTATAGAATTTTGTAAGCAGATAGGGTTGAGCAAATACAGAGTGGTAGTGGCATTATTAATCATTGATCACTCCTGGTGCAGGAGACTTCATCAGAGCATGAACCAAAATAGCCAACATTTCCCTGGGGGTAGAGACAGATACCTCAGCTGCCTCTCTGAAAATGCCCATGGTAGCTCTGCCTATGCCTTCCACCTGGACAGGAATGAGGAAAACCATTGGCATTCTCTAACTTCTGGAAGACCATCCTTGTCTTGGTTCTGCATAAGATCCAGGGTGAGCTGGGATTGGAAACCCCTTTCTTTTTGGCTGATTGAATAAAGGGGGAGGAGATAGGTAAAATAATTAGGTAAACAGACAAGTTATGTGAATCTGAAAGCATTGTAGGGTGGAAGGGGGTGCAGGAAGAGAGGACCGCTGCTCTTGCCAGCACGGCAGTTGTGTGCTGAACGAGAAGCCATGCCTGAGGAAACTGGTGGGGTGGTGGTGGGGGCATCAGAACAAAGACCTTTGGTGCATTAGGTCAGATTTGGGACACTGCTGCCAGGGCCAATGGCTGAGCATTACTTCGACGCACAGAGTTGAGTCCAGTGGTTTCAACTCCTTTGATTTCTCCTCTCATTGACCCCAAGCATCTACTCAGCACTGGGCATGCTGTAGGACTAAAATACTTATTTGCTGAATTAAAAAAATTTTTTATTGGTGTTCAATTTGCCAACATATAGCATAACACCCAGTGCTCATCCTGCCAAGTGCCCCCCTCAGTGCCCATCACCCAGTCACCCCAACCCCCCACCCACTTCCCCTTCCACTACCCCTTGTTCATTTCCCAGAGTTAGGTGTCTTTCATATTTCATTACCCTCACTGATATTTTCACTCATTTTTCTCTCCTTTCCCTTTATTCCCTTTCACTAATTTTTATATTCCCCAAACGAATGAGACCATATAATATTTGTCCTTTTCCAATTGACTTATTTCACTCAGCATAATACCCTCCAGGTCCCTCCATGTCGATTTATTTGCTGAAGTAAATGGGAGTGAGCTCTGTCATCCAACCCTTTATTACTCAAAATGTGCTTCGGGGACTAGACACACCCATCTCACCATTGGTGAAACCGTTGGAAGTGCAGAATCTCAGGCTACCAGCCCCTTCACCACCTACTGAGTGAGAATCTGCATTTCTAACATTTTCCAGGTGGTTCCTAAGCACCTTCCTGGTTGAGAAGTAATACCCTAGCGATCCTTTTACTTCATCTTACTTCATCAGCTGGATGGCCAAATCAGGCTGTGTGGGGGTCAATCAATCCTGCAAACATTTGGCAATTATGACACCTGATTCCACTGTAAGAGAGACAAATTGGTAGAGTCACAAAGATGTGGCCTCAGCAGGGCCTGCAGGAAGCTGCCAAGTGTAAACTCCAGGCCAAATGACACTACTTCTTTTCCTTCCTGTGTGACAGCTCTGTTAACATTTTTGATAAATATGTGTTATACACTTCCTTGAAAATATAGTCATGGGAAAAAATGCTAGAAGAAATACATCATCATATTATGGTTATCTCTGTATGTCTGAGAGGGAGGATTACGGGCAATAGTTATTTTATTTTCTCCTGTGTACTTTTCTAGATTTTCCAAATATTTTACAACCAATATGTTTTATTTTACAATAAAGAAATAAACTTAAAAAACTGTTTTTTTGCCTGATAGGAAGAGAGTCCCCACCAAACACATGAGATTATTGAATACATGAAAGGGAAACGAGCTGCCTGTAATACTCCGTGAGTCAATGACCCATTAGGGGAGGAAGTCGAGACATGACCCTTTTCTGGGAAGTTACAGGCCATTGAGGCAATGCTTGACACACAGGAAACCCTGAAGACACCCTTTGATGGGTTCCAGCATCCAAGGATATCTCACTTGGATCAGCAATGTTTAACTGGAAAGAGGGAAGGAGGATGGCAGGTGGTGTGTGGCTTGGAGTATGCAATGTGAAGGGACACATTCATGATTGGACGTAGGGAAGCAAGGGCAATGCCACCTCCATTTCAGGTACCCTACTTATCCTGGCTTGAAATGTTGCTCAGGGTTTAGTCTGATAATCTGATTGAAGTTGTGTATGGACTTCCTTCTGGAGCAAGTATGGGAGTTGATGGGATACAACCTACTTTCTCATCCAAATTCCAACCATGGCAGGGCTTACGTAACAACCTTGGCCAGAGATTAGTGACCCTCACTCATGGGGGTTCCTTAGAACTGGACATTCCCGACAAGGCTTGGGTGACCACCTGTTTAGAGAATACATTCTAACAGATTCCAGACTACTTGGGAAGGACCAGGTGATGTCAAGACCATTGTCCTAAATGCATCACAAACATCAACACATCAGCAGGCATCACATTCTAAGTCATGTTACAGTTGAGGAAATAGGCCCAGAGAGGGGAGACAAATGATCTGAGCTCCTCTCTCCTGCAGAGAAATGTTGTAGCAGAACCCTGGACCTTCCTTAACTTTTCCTTTCCTGCTCTTCTTCTCCAGTAGATATGTACCTAGTGTTGTGCTTGGCACAGCCAACCACTGGAAACTCATATAAGAAATGAGACTGGCCAGTAGTGGTTCAGACTGGGTCTGAACTGCTGCTCGGCCACTGGCTAACAGTTTCTTGGACTTTAGGTTCCTCATCTCTAAGATGGGTATAATAGCATCCCATAGGATTATTTTGAGGACAAAATAAGTTCATCTGCGAAAAGGATTTGGACAGTTACTGGCACACAGTGAATGCTCAATAAATGTTAGCCATCATCATCATGATCATCATCATCATCATTATCTTCTTCTTTATGAGAATGTTTTCTAGAATCAACATCAGTCAATGTGATAGGGAAAACTGTAATGATGCCAGACAGGATGGGGCACACTAAAAACAAAAAGGATATTTGCTAAGAGTACTGCCGAGATCAGAGTAGCAAAAAGATTGAAATAACCCTCCTTCTGAATTGAACTTCTCCTCCAAGCAACTGATTTCTGTAGCAAAGAACTCAGTGGGAGTGTTCTCCAGGGTGGAGCTGTCATTCTGAGAGCTGGTCAGAGCAGCTTTTCAAGTGTGGCTGGAAAGGCCTCTGGGCCCCAGGAACCTGCCCTCCATACGGGAGACAGGCTGTCCTCAAGCTTAGAGCTGGCCCTGTAAATCCATTAATGGCAACCCCAGAATGGTAAGAAAATGCCCCAAGCCCACAGTAATGGGCTGGATCCCACAGACTAGATGCTCTAATCATGGCTCTGTTCCTGACATGCTGTGTGACCCTGAACAAATCAATTACCTTCTCTGTGCTTTCATTCTCCCAATTGTAAATCAGGGCATGGCCGGCCTGAACTGTGTCCCAGCTGGGAAGTGGGAATCAAAAAACTTTGAAAAGGCAGAAGCAAAATCACACAGCTCAGATGCACTGCTGGAAATACTGCAGGGGCCGATAACTAGAGAGACATACACAGACCCCTGCCCGGGACAACGTGGGTGGGCTGGCTTCATTTTGGTCCACATGTACAGTGAGAGCTTTGTACAAAAGACCAGGAACAGTGTGGGATAAACAAAGGGCTTACCTGCAAGTCTATACTGAGTTTTATCTAAACAACCACAATTCCATCATTACTGAAAAACTTCACTGGAAAGTTTTATATAAAAAAGAAGGTTTTCAAATTGAAAAATGGATTTTCTTTATTGCTTCATTTAAAAGAGAATAAATAAAACCTTTTCTGCCCCCAAGGGAAAGTCTGGCCTCCAGATGATGAAGGGGATAATGTTAACTTTTTTTTAAAAAAGATATTATTTATTTATTTGAGAGACAGAGAAAGAGTGCATTAGAGAGAAGTCACACGCAGGGAGGAGGGGTAGACGGAGCAGGAGATTCTCCACTGAGCAGGGAGCCTGATGAAGGACTCAATCCCAGGACCCTGGGATCATGATCCAAGCTGAAGGCAGATGCTCAGTCGACTGAGCCACCCAGGTGCCCTACCATTAACTTTTAAAAGCCATTTTGTAGGCCATAATGTCTTAGGGCCAGTGTATCTGAGAGGCGAGGTACTTGCTTCTGTGTCTGGGCCCCATGGCATCCCAGGCATGTATCCCACATCTGTTCCCTACTGTGTCTCACTCCCTGCCCCCCTGCTGGATTTTCAGCACTCTGAAGACAGGTGCTGTGTTATTCATCTCTGCTGTATTCAGGCTCTAGTATATGATATATGGGTTTTATAAGTGTTTGTGGTTTCCCTGGCATAGATGTGAAAACTTCTCAAGTGTATACTTGGAGCCAGGCTGCTGCTGAGAACACCAGATTCAGAGAGAGTGAGCACTACTAGGCTGGGAGTCTAACTCTGTCCCCAGCTCCCAGTGAGATTTCAAAACAGTAGTTTGTTTTGGTCTATGGGGACCAACTTTCCCAACTCATTTAGTCATTTTATATTTATTATTTATTTATTTATTTATTTATTTATTTATTTATTTATTTATTTTAAAAGATTTTTATTCATTCATTTGACAGATAGAGTGAGAGAGAGAGACAGAGAGAGCACACAAGCAGGGGTAGCAGCAGGCAGAGGCAGAGAGAAAGAGGGAGAAGCAAATCGCTGCCCTGCTGCAGAGCAGGGAACCTGACTGGACTCGGGGCTCTATCCCAGAACCCTGGGATCATGACCTGAGCCAAAGGCTGATGCTTAACTGACTGAGCCACCCAGGCACCCCACATTTAGTCATTTTAAATCAACAAATAGTTAGTGCACCACCTATATGGTGCTAGGAGATATTGGTATGGGGGTGAGTACCAGATTTTGTCTGCCCAGAGAGAGGGAGACAAACATGGAAACCACCTTCATGAAATGGAATGGATGCACGCCCACTAGCCGGACAAAAATAAAAAGACATCATTCTAAGTGTTGACAATGTAGAGAAATTAGAAGCTTTACCCATTCCTAGTGGAATGTCAGATGGTGTAGCTACTTTGGAAAACAGCCTAGAAGTTTTTTAAAAGTTAAATACAGAGCTGACCCAGTAATTTACTCCTAGGTATATAATCCAAGAGAAATGAAAACATCTGTCCATACAAAAATTTGTACACGAATGTGCAAAGAGGCATAATTTGTAATACCCAGAAGGTAGAAACAACTCACGTGCGCATCAACTGATGAATAGATGAACAAATGTGCTATTAGCCATACAATGAAATAGTATGTGGCAGTAAAAACGGAATGAAGTATTTCCATGTGACTTAACAGGGGTGGGCCTTGAAAACATTATGAGAAGTGAAAGAAGTTAACAGCAAAAGAATACATAATGTATGATTCCATTGATATGAAATGCCCCAAATAAATTTATAGAAACAGAAAGTAGATTTAGGAGTTAGTTGCTGAGGGCTAGTGGTTCGTGGGGGAGGGGGTGCAGGGGATGTGAGATTGGAGGGAAATGAGGAAAGATTACTAGGGGTTATCTTTGGAGTGATAAAAATGTTCTAAAATTGGATTGTAGTGATGGTGGCACGGCCCTGTGACCATACTAAACAATACCAAAGTGTGTACTTTAAATGGGTGAATTGTATGGTATGTGAATTATATTTCTAAAAGCTGTTAATAAAAAATAATAGATATGGTGGATGGATGCACCCATGGGGGAGTCTAGAGGAAGAGGAACCAACTATACTTGTTGGGGTGATACTTGTGGGAGGTTTCTCAGAAGTGTTGACTCCGGGGGATCCCTGGGTGGCTCAGCGGTTTGGTGCCTGCCTTTGGCCCAGGGCGTGATCCTGGAGTCCCACGTCAGGCTCCTGGCATGGAGCCTGCTTCTCCCTCCTCCTCTCTCTCTGTCTATCATAAATAAATAAATAAATCTTAAAAAAAAAAAAAAAAAGAAGTGTTGACTCTGGAGGTGAGTCTTTTTAAAAATGTTTTTGATTATTTGAGAGAGAGAGAGTGAGAGAGAGAGGGGAGGTGGGGCGAGAGCATGGCAGAGGGAGAGGGAGAAGCAGATTCCCCACAGAGCAGGGACCCCAGCACGGGGCTTGATCACAGGACCCTGAGATCATGATCTGAGCCAAAGGCAGGTGCTTAACTGACTGAGCCACCCAGGAGCCCTGGAGGTGAGTCTTGAAGGAGCAGATGTGACCAGAGAAGGAAAGGGCATTCTGGTCCAGGGGTACCATGAGCAAAGCCATGGAGGGGTGGTCTGATACAGCTGGCGCTGGGGTACATGGAAGCCTGGGAGGATGGGAGGGCCAGGTGGGTGGCGGAAGATAAGGCCCGGAGAGCGAGGGGAGTGTGGGCATACAGGGCTTCTAACATCATGTTCCTAAATTAGGCTTTACCCTGTACATCTCTGTACCACGAGGATGCTGAGAGCATAGCTTACAAGATCTTGTTTGGTTCTTAACTTAACCCTGTCTCTTGAAAACTGTGTAGCTTCTGGAAGTCACCACTGAGAGGATACATGGTAAGGAAGGGTGTCCAAGCTCGCATGCCTGGAGCGATGGGGGCAGGGGGTGGAGGCACAGGCTGGGTTGGGGTGGGTGGCGCAGGGGGGCTGCATCTACTCACTGCACAGCTGGCCCTCGTCTTCTCCCTGGGCGCAGTCCTGGTGGAAGTCACAGGCCTGGCCTAGCTGGAGCACCGTCCCATTCCAGCAGGTGAAGGAGCTCTGCAAGGCCATCTTGGAGCCTGGGGATGTTCCTGGAGAGCACACAGACACACATGCCATCGGTCAGTTTGGGTGGCTCTGTGGGAAGGCTCAGGGACAGCATCACTCTGCCCTGTCACATTCCAAGGTCTGACTGAGATGCACACATCTCAATCTGGTTACACGTGGGGCCAGCACCAAGAGGCTGAGAGGAAGTCGAAGCCTTAACACCCCACCCCCTAGGCCACTGGAGGTTCCTCACTTTCTAGTGATGGCAAATAGCAGAGTGGCCCTAGGTTTGGTCCACATTCCTTCAACGCTGTGGGTTCCTCAAGCCCTGGCTTCAATGTGCCCGGTGGAGAGCCTGTGGGTGGAGTCTCATCTCATCTGCACGCAGACAGCTCTACCCACAAGGTCAGATTTGAGGCCCAGTGTATCTCCCACGTGTTCCTGACGCCAGACTCGCCGTGGGAGAGATGCTAGAAACCTGCAGCACTATTGTTAGACCAGCTATGTGATGCTGATCCTAGGCTTTGTCCGGCTCCCTGTCTCCCCATCTATGAAAGGAGGGATTCTGAAGATATTTCTCAGGTCCCTTCTGAAATTTGTATATAAACCATAAATCTCATATAAATCAGATTATCCAATGGCAGAAGGGAGAAGGAGCAATTTATAATGAACATATTAGCGGCTATTTCAGTATCGAGAACAATGGGTTATGATGATGAATTCACCTGTGACCCCAGAGAACCAGGCTTACGTTAGCCTGCACCAGCCTGCCCTTCTAAACGGGGGCATTTGCCTGGGGACCACCCAGCAGGGCCTGGGGGGTGTTTCTGAGTGTGCCTCCTGCCACCCAGCTGCTGGTTTGTGTGGGATCTGTGGAAACTTTGGCTCCTGTGGAGACAAAGCAGGCAGGGCCCACCTGGGTCAATCCCTCAAGGCTGTTGGCCTTGTACTCTGTCCTCTTTTCTTGCTTTCTCCCTGTGATGGCAGGTGTCTCAGCAGTCTCCCCACCCCCATCTCACCCCCTCCATGCTCAGTTGGGTTGGGGAAAGTGTGAACCAGGACCCCACTTGGTCGAGTCCCACAGACTTTCTTAGCTTCACATAAGGGGTGGGTTCTCCAACCCTGGCTATGAGATTAGACTCACCTTTCTTAGGTTTTAATTTGGTAAAAACTCCCAGGTGATTGTGATGTGGGACCCTGCAGCTTAGATCATCTTTACTAACTGAAATTCCATGATTTTCTGGTTCACTTCAGTTCCCACTGAAACTAACATCAAGTCCAGGCTGTTTACTTCTAGAATCCTCTGTGTAACTCAGCACATCTGGGTCGGTGAAGAGGTTTGGCAAATCTTAACAGTGGGGAAATAGTTTCCCACTGTTTTCCCCAAAATAGTTTCCTAAGTGAGGAAACTGAGGCAGGGCAGCTGAGTGACTTCCTTAAGGCTAGTAATGGGGAGCAGACCCAGCCTGTTAGACTGCAAAGCTGCCCTCTCTAGTTCATGGGAGGGGAGCACTGGAAGTGGCCTTAGGCCCTCTTTCACAGGCCAGTCCAGGTAAGGCTCCATTTGTTAGGGGCTGGCACACGGGCATCAACAGTGTCGGGTGGGCCCGGCCTGGCTGGGGATTCTGTGTAACTGCTGAGCATGGGAAAACACATGCTCTGCTTCCTTCAGGGGATCACATCCAAACTTTTTAACCTGCTCTTCCAGGTTCTCTGTGCTCTGCGCCCCCAATTTCCTTTTCTATCTCACCTCACCAGACCTATGCTCGAGCCTCACTTGGTGTCGATTCCATACAACCTAGTTCTAGGACATGTATGCGTGGTCCCGTCTTCGTCACCAGGTTGTCTGAGGGTCTAGCCAGTGCCTGGCCACTAGGAACATTCCTGAACAGCCTGCACACAAGCTTACCTGCCTGCAGTCACCCCCAGAATAATGGCCCCCCAGATAGCCATACCCTAATCCCCTAAACCTGTGATTATTGTACTTTATGTGACAGAGGGACTTGGTGATATGACTAAGTGAAGGGTCTCTAGATGGGAAAAGTATCTGGATTACCCAGGTGTGATCACAAGGTTCTTAGAAGAAGATGGCAAGAAGGTCACAGAAGGAGGCAGGAGATGTGATCATGGAAGCAAGTCTGGAGAAATGTGAGGAAGGGGTCATGAGCTGGGGAATGCAGGCGGCCTCTAGAAGCAGGAAAAGGTGAGACAACTGACTGTCCCATGGAGCCTCTGGAAGGAGCTGGCCCTGCCAACCAATTCTGTTAGCCCCGTGAAACACGACCCTATCCATCCCTGTGCCTCAAGACAGCCTACGGTGCTTCCTCCAAATCCCTTACCAATTCCAAGTGCGGGAGACCACACAATGGAGAGTCCCTCCAGCTCTCTCAGTTCCAAATACTCAACTTTCAGCATCAAAATACACAAGGAATGACAGGAGATACAACACTCCTTTTCAAAGGTAAAATGCTAAATTCATTTTATAGCTTTAATTGTGCATGTGAATTTCCCACTTGTCAGTCATGGTGTCTTGGAAGGTGGGGACACGATGCTTCTAACGAACCGGTGCTGGTCCCCAGAAAGTGCAGTCATCTCACCCCTGGCAGAACTGGAGGAGGGGCGTCCTCCCTGAAGCCCTGACTGAGGTGGATTTGCTGAGGGTGGCTGCAGACTTTGTCCCAGGAAGCAGGGGCACAGAGAGGACACCTGGCATCATATATGGCACACCTGCTACTTGCCAAGCACAGCGCCAGGCACTTTCCCTGCTTGTGCACTAAACCTTAAACCACCAGGACAGGGCGGCTCTGTCATTGCCACTTAATAGTGGGGAGTCCTCATTAAGTGCAGGTGGGGGGCAATGGCAGGCAAGTGGCCTCTATCTGGGTGCTGCTCCTGCGGGCAGACAGGTGTGTCCACCGCAGTTGGGGGGCCCTCCTGCTAGTGACACTGCCTGTCCTTTCTGCCCCGCCTTCAGGACAAAGACATTTATGATAATAAGAAAAATTCTCCTTCATCTTTGCTTGGTGATTTCTAGTTTCCAAAACATTTTCTTTTTATGTCCTATATGCGACCATTACCTAGTTAGGACCTTATTACTGTCACTCCCAGCACTACCAAAGAAAACAAGCAAAATAAAAACATCTGTGAAGTCAGCCTCAACCTATGAAACAAATGAAAGTCGTGTTATGTTCACGTCTCATGATTAGGCCTTGCTTTTCACTGCCTGTTTTTGTGAACACATGTGTGTTCCACGCACCAATTACTTGTCATTCCCTGAATATGTCTCCTAATTTCTTTTACATTCCATCATTTGAAGAACACATGCCTATTGTCTAAAGTTTGAAACCAGGGTAAAAACAAAACAAACAAAACAAAAACAATGCCCAGAATTCCACTGCCCAGAGGTCATCATTTAAAAAAAAAAAATTTAAATTCAATTTGTCAGCATGTAGTATAACACCCAGTGCTCATCTCATTGTGTGCCCTTTGTAATGCCTGTCCCCCAGTTACCCCATCCCCCACCCCTGCCTCCCCCTCTGCAACCCTTTGTTTGTTTTCCAGAGTTAGGAGTTTCTCATGGTTTGTCTTCCTCTCTAATTTTTCCCCACTCAGTTTCCTCCCTTCCCTTATGGTCCCTTTCACTATTTTGTATATTCCACATATGAGTAAAACCATATGATAATTGTCTTTCTCTGATTGGCTTATTTCACTCAGCATAATACCCTCCAGTTCCATCCACATCAGTGCAAATGGTGGGTATTCATCCTTTCCGACAGCTGAATAATATTCCAGTGTATGTATAGACCGCAGCCTCTTTATCCATTCATCTGTCAAAGGACATCGTGATTCCTTCCACAGTTTGGTTATTGTGGACATTGCTGCTATGAACACTGGGGTGAGGCTATTTTTTTTTAATAAATTTATTTTTTATTGGTGTTCAATTTGTCAACATACGGAATAACACCCAGTGCTCATCCCGTCAAGTGCCCCCCTCAGTGCCCGCCACCCAGTCACCCCCACCCCCCACCCTCCTCCCCTTCCACCACCCCTAGTTCGTTTCCCAGAGTTAGGTGTCTTTATGTTCTGTCTCCCTTTCTGATATTTCCCACACATTTCTTCTCCCTTCCCTTATATTCCCTTTCACTATTATTTATATTCCCCAAATGATTGAGACCATATAATATTTGTCCTTCTCCAATTGACTTACTTCACTCAGCATAATACCCTCCAGTTCCATCCATGTCGAAGCAAATGGTGGGTGTTTGTCGTTTCTAATGGCTGAGGAATATTCCATTGTATACATAAACCACATCTTTATCCATTCATCTTTCGATGGACACCGAGGCTCCTTCCACAGTTTGGCTATTGTGGACATTGCTGCTAGAAACATCGGGGTGCAGGTGTCCCGGCGTTTCACTGCATCTGTATCTTTGGGGTAAATCCCCAGCAGTGCAATTGCTGGGTCATAGGGTAGCTCTATTTTTAACTCTTTGAGGAACCTCCACACAGTTTTCCAGAGTGGCTGCACCATTTCACATTCCCACCAACAGTACAAGAGGGTTCCCTTTTCTCCGCATCCTCTCCAATATTTGTGGTTTCCTGCCTTGTTAATGTTCCCCATTCTCACTGGTGTGAGGTGGTATCTCATTGTGGTTTTGATTTGTATTTCCCTGATGGCAAGTGATGCAGAGCATTTTCTCATGTGCATGTTGGCCATGTCTATGTCTTCCTCTGTGAGATTTCTCTTCATGTCTTTTGCCCATTTCATGATTGGATTGTTTGTTTCTTTGGTGTTGAGTTTAATAAGTTCTTTATAGATCTTGGAAACTAGCCCTTTATCTGATACGTCATTTGCAAATATCCTCTCCCATTCTGTAGGTTGTCTTTGAGTTTTGTTGACTGTATCCTTTGCTGTGCAAAAGCTTCTTATCTTGATGAAGTCCCAATAGTTCATTTTTGCTTTTGTTTCTTTTGCCTTCGTGGATGTATCCTTGCAAGAAGTTACTGTGGCTGAGTTCAAAAAGGGTGTTGCCTGTGTTCTCCTCTAGGATTTTGATGGAATCTTGTCTCACATTTAGATCTTTCATCCATTTTGAGTTTATCTTTGTGTCTGGTGCAAGAGAGTGGTCTAGTTTCATTCTTCTGCATGTGGATGTCCAATTTTCCCAGCATCATTTATTGAAGAGACTGTCTTTCTTCCAATGGATAGTCTTTCCTGTTTTGTCGAAAATTAGTTGACCATAGAGTTGAGGGCCCATTTCTGGATTCTCTATTCTGTTCCATTGATCTATGTGTCTGTTTTTGTGCCAGTACCACACTGTCTTGATGACCACAGCTTTGTAGTACAACCTGAAATCTGGCATTGTGATGTCCCCAGATATGGTTTTCTTTTTTAAAATTCCCCTGGCTATTCGGGGTCTTTTCTGATTCCACAAAAATCTTAAAATAATTTGTTCTAACTCTCTGAAGAAAGTCCATGGTATTTTGATAGGGATTGCATTAAACGTGTATATTGCCCTGGGTAACATTGACATTTTCACAATATTAATTCTGCCAATCCATGAGCATGGAATATTTTTCCATCTCTTTGTGTCTTCCTCAATTTCTTTCAGAAGTGTTCTATAGTTTTTAGGGTATAGATCCTTTACATCTTTGGTTAGGTTTATTCCTAGGTATCTTATGCTTTTGGGTGCAATTGTAAATGGGATTGACTCCTTAATTTCTCTTTCTTCAGTCTCATTGTTAGTGTATAGAAATGCCACTGATTTCTGGGCATTGATTTTGTATCCTGCCACGCTACCGAATTGCTGTATGAGTTCTAGCAATCTTGGGGTGGAGACTTTTGGGTTTTCTATGTAGAGTATCATGTCATCAGTGAAGAGGGAGAGTTTGACTTCTTCTTTGCCAATTTGAATGCCTTTAATGTCTTTTTGTTGTCTGATTGCTGAGGCTAAGACTTCCAGTACTATGTTGAATAGCAGTGGTGAGAGTGGACATCCCTGTCTTATTCCTGATCTTAGGGGAAAGGCTCCCAGTGCTTCCCCATTGAGAATGATATTTGCTGTGGGCTTTTCGTAGATGGCTTTTAAGATGTTGAGGAATGTTCCCTCTATCCCTACACTCTGAAGAGTTTTGATCAGGAATGGATGCTGTATTTTGTCAAATTTTTTCTCTGCATCTAATGAGAGGATCATATGGTTCTTGGTTTTTCTCTTGCTGATATGATGAATCACATTGATTGTTTTACAGGTATTGAACCAGCCTTGTGTCCCAGGGATAAATCCTACTTGGTCATGGTGAATAATTTTCTTAATGTACTGTTGGATCCTATTGGCCAGTATTTTGTTGAGAATTTTTGCATCCATGTTCATCAGGGATATTGGTCTGTAATTCTCCTTTTTGGTGGGGTCTTTGTCTGGTTTTGGAATTAAGGTGATGCTGGTCTCATAGAACGAATTTGGAAGTACTCCATCTCTTTCTATCTTTCCAAACAGCTTTAGGAGAATAGGTATGGTTTCTTCTTTAAACGTTTGATAGAATTCCCCTGGGAAGCCATCTGGCCCTGGACCCTTGTGTCTTGGGAGGTTTTTGATGACTGCTTCAATTTCCTCCCTGGTTATTGGCGTGTTCAGGTTTTCTATTTCTTCCTGTTCCAGTTTTGGTAGTTTGTGGCTTTCCAGGAATGCGTCCATTTCTTCTAGATTGCCTAATTTATTGGCGTATAGCTGTTCATAATATGTTTTTAAAATCGTTTGTGTTTCCTTGGTGTTGGCAGTGATCTCTCCTTTCTCATTCATGATTTTATTAATTTGAGTCTTCTTTCTCTTCTTTTTAATAAGGCTGGCTAATGGTTTATCTATCTTATTAATTCTTTCAAAGAACCAACTCCTGGTTCTGTTGATCTGTTCCACAGTTTTTCTGCTCTTGATTTCGTCGAGTTCTGCTTGAATCTTTATTAACTCTCATCTTCTCTTGGGTGTAGGATCTATTTGCTGTTTTTTCTCTAGCTCCTTTATGTGTAAGGTTAGCTTTTTTATTTGAGTTCTTTCCAGTTTTTGAATGGATGCTTGTATTGCGATGTATTTCCCCCTTAGGACTGCTTTTGCTGCATCCCAAAGATTTTGAACAGTTGTATCTTCATTCTCATTAGTTTCCATGAATCTTTTTAATTCTTCCTTAATTTCCTGGTTGACCCTTTCATCTTTTAGCAGGATGGTCCTTAACCTCCATGTGTTTGAAGTCCTTCCAAACTTCTTGTTGTGATTTAGTTCTAATTTCAAGGCATTATGGTCTGAGAATATGCAGGGGACGATCCCAATCTTTTGGTATCGGTTCAGACCCGATTTGTGACCCAGTATGTGGTCTATTCTGGAGAAAGTTCCATGTGCACTTGAGAAGAATGTGTATTCAGTTGAGTTTGGATGTAAAGTTCTGTAGATATCTGTGAAATCTATCTGGTCCAGTGTATCATTTAAAGCTCTCGTTTCTTTGGAGATGTTGTGCTTAGAAGACCTATCGAGTGTAGAAAGAGCTAGATTGAAGTCACCAAGTATAAGTGTATTATTATCTAAGTATTTCTTCACTTTGGTTATTAATTGATTTATATATTTGGCAGCTCCCACATTCGGGGCATATATATTGAGGATTGTTAAGTCCTCTTGTTGGATAGATCCTTTAAGTATGAGATAGTGTCCCTCTTCATCTCTCACTACAGTCTTCAGGGTAAATTTTAGTTTATCTGATATAAGGATGGCTACCCCTGCTTTCTTTTGAGGACCATTCGAATGGTAAATGGTTCTCCAACCTTTTATTTTCAGGCTGTAGGTGTCCTTCTGTCTAAAATGAGTCTCTTGTAGACAGCAAATAGATGGGTCCTGCTTTTTTATCCAGTCTGAAACCCTACGCCTTTTGATGGGGTCATTAAGCCCATTCACGTTCAGAGTTACTATTGACAGATATGAGTTTAGTGTCATCATGATATCTATTCAGTCCTTGTTTTTGTGGATTGTTCCACTGAACTTCTTCTTAAAGGGGAATTTTAAGAGTCCCCCTTAAAATTTCTTGTAGAGCTGGTTTGGAGGTCACATATTCTTTCAGTTCCTGCCTGTCTTGGAAGCTCTTTATCTCTCCTTCCATTTTGAATGAGAGCCTTGCTGGATAAAGTATTCTTGGTTGCATGTTCTTCTCATTTAGGACCCTGAATATATCCTGCCAGCCCTTTCTGGCCTGCCAGGTCTCTGTGGAGAGGTCTGCTGTTACCCTAATACTCCTCCCCATAAAAGTCAGGGATTTCTTGTCTCTTGCTGCTTTAAGGATCTTCTCTTTATCTTTGGAATTTGCAAGCTTCACTATTAAATGTCGAGGTGTTGAACGGTTTTTATTGATTTTAGCGGGGGATCTCTCTATTTCCTGGATCTGAATGCCTGTTTCCCTTCCCAGATTAGGAAAGTTTTCAGCTAGAATTTGTTCAAATACATATTCTGGCCCTCTGTCCCTTTCTGCGCCCTCGGGAACACCAATTAAACGTAGGTTTTCTTCCTCAGGCTGTCGTTTATTTCCCTTAATCTATCTTCATGGTCTTTTAATTGTTTGTCTCTTTTTTCCTCAGTTTCCCTCTTTGCCATCAACTTGTCTTCTGTGTCACTCACTCGTTCTTCCACCTCGTTAGCCCTCGTCGTTAGGACTTCTAGTTTGGATTGCATCTCATTCAATTGATTTTTAATTTGTGCCTGATTAGCTCTAAATTCTGCAGTCATGAAGTCTCCTGAGTCCTTTATGCTTTTTTCTAGAGCCACCAGTAGCTGTATGATAGTGCTTCTGAATTGGCTTTCTGACATTGAATTGTAATCCAGATTTTGTAACTCTGTGGGAGAGAAGACTGTTTCTGATTCTTTCTTTTGAGGTGAGGTTTTCCTTTTAGTCATTTTGCTCAGTGCAGAGTGGCCAAAAACAAGTTGTATTGGGAAAAGGAGAAAAAGAGAGGAGAGAAAGAAGGAAAGAAAAGAGAAAGAGAAAAAAAAAGGAAGAAAAAAAGAAAAAAAAAAGAAGAAAAAGAGAAAGAAAAAGAAAGAAAGGGAAAAAAAGGGTGGGGGAAGCAAACAAATCAAAACAAAACAAAACAAAAAACAAAAAACAAAAAACAAAAAACCCACGGGGGAGTATCTTCTGATTCTGTGTACTTTAAGTCCCTTGACTTCCCCTGGAACTTGTCCTTCTAGCTGATCTTCTGGGGGAGGGGCCTGTTGTGCTGATTTTCAGGTGTTAGCACTTGGGGGAGCTGCTGTGCCCCTGCCTGGTGCAGGGCTCAGTGGGGGTTGTTTACCCCGTGAGGCCGCAGGAGGAACAACCGCAGTGGCGGGGCCAGCTCTGGAGCCCTGGAGTCAGCCCCCGCAGTAACTCCAGAGCTCTCCGTCTGCAGGGCCTGGAGGCTCCGGGGCGGGGCCGCTGATCTGCTCAGCTGGGGCAGGAGGGTCCTTGCTGTCCTGGGCCCTCCCAGCCTCTGCCTGTCCCGGGGGAGGCCGGATCCTGGGCTGTGTCCCGGCGCCCTGTGCTCGGGGCATGCGCTGTTGGATTCGTGCTCCCGGTGGCGCAGCCGCCTCTCTGCGGAGCCGACGCTCGAGCCCCTCCGAGCTGCTCCCGGAGCCGCGCAGCCCCCTCTGCACGGAGCCTCTTCCTCTGCCCGAGCCCCTCCGAGCTGTTCCCGGGCTGAGCTGCTCCCGCCCCGCAGCCCCCTCTGCGGAGCTGCCGCCCGAGCCCCTCCGAGCTGCTCCGGGTCCCCCGTGCGCGCTGCAGCCCTTAGGGAGCTCGGCGCACTCTCCCGGGGCACAGGTGTCTGTTAGTGTCCCCGGGAGCCCGAGGGCATCCCCTCCCTCCTGGGTCCTGCTCCAACTCCCTGCGAGCCCCTTTCCGCCCGGGAAGGTCGGTGCAGCTCCTGCTTCTCCGGGACGGGGCTCTCCGGTCCTGGGGACACTCGCCCCGGCCTCAGCCCGGCTCCTCGCGGGGCCCCTCCCCCTTGGAGGCCTCTGTTTCTTTATTTCTTTTTCCCCGTCTTCCTACCTTGATAGAAACTGAACTCTTCTCACTGTAGCATTCCAGCTGGTCTCTCTTTAAATCTCAGGCCGAATTCATAGATTTTCAGGGTAATTTGAAGGTTTTCTAGGTAATTTGGTGGAGACAGGTGATTTGGAGACCCCACCCCTCCCTCTATGTCTTCCTCTGTGAGATTTCTCTTCATGTCTTTTGCCCATTTCATGATTGGATTGTTTGTTTCTTTGGTGTTGAGTTTAATAAGTTCTTTATAGATCTTGGAAACTAGCCCTTTATCTGATAGGTCATTTGCAAATATCCTCTCCCATTCTGTAGGTTGTCTTTGAGTTTTGTTGACTGTATCCTTTGCTGTGCAAAAGCTTCTTATCTTGATGAAGTCCCAATAGTTCATTTTTGCTTTTGTTTCTTTTGCCTTCGTGGATGTATCTTGCAAGAAGTTACTGTGGCTGAGTTCAAAAAGGGTGTTGCCTGTGTTCTCCTCTAGGATTTTGATGGAATCTTGTCTCACATTTAGATCTTTCATCCATTTTGAGTTTATCTTTGTGCATGGTGCGAGGGATTGGTCTAGTTTCATTCTTCTGCATGTGGATGTCCAATTGTCCCAGCACCATTTATTGAAGAGACTGTCTTTCTTCCAATGGATAGTCTTTCCTCCTTTATCGAATATTAGTTGATCATAAAGTTGAGGGTCCACTTCTGGGTTTTCTATTCTGTTCCATTGATCTATGTGTCTGTTTTTGTGCCAGTATGGGGTGAGGCTATTATTTTTAACATCTTGGTAGGTTTCTAGCTGATGTTTTTGGCCTATGATTGATTTCTTTCTTTCTTCTTTCTTTCTTTCTTTCTTTCTTTCTTTCTTTCTTTCTTTCTTTCTTTCTTTCTTTCTTTCTTTCTTTCTTTCTTCTTTCTCTTTTAAAGATTTTATTTATTTATTAATGAGAGACAGAGAGAGAGAGAGAGAGAGGCAGAGACATTGGCAGAGGGAGAAGCAGGCTCCTTGAGGAGAACCTGATGCGGGACTCGATCCCAAGATCCTGGGATCATACCCTGAGCCAAAGGCAGACACTCAACCACTAAGCCACGCAGGCACCCCTGGCCTATGGTTTCAAAGTGTGTATAGCTGTATCATATGTATATAGGCCTTAAAATAATTAGGGTTATATCACAAGATTTTCCCAAGGTTTAAAAATTCCCCATGAGAAAAAAAATTTCCCATAAGGACACTTTTTAATGGCCACGATCTTTCATGATGTGTACCATCATTTATTTGAACATTATTCAATGACTGGATTGTTAGGCTGTTTATAATAACACTTCGAAAAATATCTTTGAGTATAAACCTTTGCCCGCATTTCAGATTATTTTCATAGGATAGATTCCCAGAAGTGGAATTACTGAATCAAAGAGTATAAACATTTTAAAGGCCCTTGATACATATTGCCAAATTGCTTTCTAGAAGTTAATCCAATTTACACTCTCACCAGCTGTGTTCATACATGCACGCCCCTCTTACTACATCCTGGCCAACCCTGAATATTATCATGGTTTTTATTTTTAACTCAAAGTATCTTCCTGCTGTTTTATTTGTATTTCTTTGATAGTGAGTGAGGCTGGATATGTTCCCATGTGTTACTAGCTTTATTTTACTCTTTTAGGGACTTGCCCACTTCCTTTTGCCAATTTATCTGTTGGGTTCTTCATGTTTTCCTATTGAAGTGCATGAGATTATTAACAAGGAGGTGAAACAATTGGTTATATGTTTGAAAATTTCCCCCAGTATTCTATGTGTATTTTCATTCAGTTTATGATGCATCTTGATACGCAGGAGTTCTAGACTTCTATGTAATCCAGAACTATTCATGTCTTCCTTGGTGATTGTGTCTTTGTCTTTTGTGCTCCCAGAGTTTTCTGTGTGGGCTGGTAGGCAGTGCATGGGTTGTCCTTGGTAGTCATAGAGTTGTCCTGCCATTGCTAAGGCTGCTCTGGCTTTTGGGAGCATCCTCCACCAACTCACCATCTTTCAGCAACGGGGATCTAGATCTCCCCAGCTTGACTGCGACATCTTCATGGATTGTCCCATTCGCCCTCTTCCATGAAGCGTCCTTTTACTTGTGCTTCTATGGCACATCACTTCTTGCTGGAATGTGGTAGACATTCTGCTTGATGTTGTAATGAGCTGTTTATATGCCTGTCTTCCTCAGCAAACTAAATGACTTGAAGGGAAGCATCAAGTCTTATCTGCATGAGTCTCCAAAGGTGCTCTTGGCAAAGATCTCCCCGCCCCAATATTTGGGAGTTGAATTGAAACTACGTCTTATCTGTGGGAGGTATCCTTGTGTTCATTTTATAGTGGAGAATACAGAGGTTTGAAGTGCTTACATGGCTTGCCCAGGACTTTGACATCTTCTTCTCTGTCCTTTGTACTGTGTCTGTCTATGGGGTCCCCCTGGGTGATGAGGGTCCTCAGGAGCAGTAACAGTGGGTACAGAAGGTCAGGAAGTCAGTATCCCTCCCTGCGACCATAAACCTCAACAAAGGAGAGGTCCAGTGGCTGGAACGGTGTGCTGCTTTCACTCTCTGGATGCCCCAGAGTTTATCCCCAGGAGCTCTCTGCTGTACCGCTGCAGCCAGAGAAGCTGTCTCCTTCAGCCCTTCTTCTACCAATGCCTCCCCATCTTCCTCCCCTGGCTGGAGACTTCCAGACTCCCTGGCATAGCTTCCTCCTCTGTACCACAGGGGATTTTATGCCCGTGAGAGATTCAATTAGACGGACGCTGGGTACTCTGATCTCTACTGCCAGCCCAAACTCAAAACTAATGAGGCGCAACAGAAAACAACCGCTCTTTCTTCCCAAGCTCTTCTCTTTATGGGGCCCATAAATTCCAAGGAGGAAAGTACCCTTGGTGAATGGTTTTAATCAAGGGCCTGAGTTTCCTAACAGCATCCCCTCCGTGGCTGTGAAGCCGTTGTTTCGGCTCTTGCAGTAGGGTGACCTGAGGCCCAGGATGGTCATAGCCCGCAGCCGAGCAGGGATGAGGGCCCTTTCGGATCCCTCCAACCACGATGCCAGTGTTTCCTGGTAGCCACTGAAATGCCAAATGCCAAATGCCCTAATCACAGAAAGGTTATGGAGAGTTGAGATCAAGCCACTGTGGGGAGAGCCGGTGCTTGAGGATCTTTTGTTAATAAGCGTCTTCCCTTCCGGGAATTTATTACCTTTGAACAGGCAGTTCTTCCCAGAATAGCATCTAAGGCTCCGGGGTAGTAAATTGTCATCATCCCTTACCCTTGCAGAGCATTTTAACACCTTACCATGTGCCTTCCTAATCCTTCTTTGCTTGAACCTCATAAACAACTGGCAGAAAAATATTATTATCCCCATCTGATTAGTCAAAAAACCGAAGATTCGGGAGATTGAATAACGTAGAGAGAAATGCTTTCTAAACAGTAAGGCACAACGAAATGCAACTGTTTATTGGAAGGTGCCTTGCCTGAGGTCTCACAGCTAGCAAATCACAGGGGACGGGCTCAGAACTGAGTGACATGATCTCAGATGGAATCCCTCTCCCAGGATGCAGATTACATCACCTTCTGGGGCAGCTCCCTGACGGCCCATGGGAGTCACTTGGGAAGTTAGAAATACTGTTGATGTTCCGGCCCCACCTGGATCAGTGAAATCAGTCTCCCTGGAGGAAGGGTCCATGGGACTGGGGTTTTAGAAGCTTCCTGGGTGATTCTCATGGACATAGGGTTGAGACCCACTTCCTTGGAGGGCTGGAGGATCTGTGTGTCTTAGGTGGGTCCTGTATCTGCATGGTTCTCCAGGGCGCCCTGGTAAAGTGAGGGTGTAACTTCAGATCCAACCTCCAAGACCCCTTCCTTCCTCGACGTCCCGATTCTGGGGTTCTGGCAACGGCTGTTGGTGGCTCTATGTTCCTAAGTTGATTTGATATAGTTAGTGTCATCTTTATTAATGTTGACCACTTAATGACTCTCCCCCTGAAGCCTGCTGCCCTGCTATGCATCTTTACTGAGCCGCTCACTTGCCCAGCAAGCTTCCCTTGGTTGCCTCATGCTGGCTTTTCCTGTCTCAGTCATCTGTCATCTGCACCCCGCTACATCTCTCCTGAAATAAACAGCATGCCACATTTGTTTGACCATTTATCTCCTCTGTGGGTGCAGTAGAAATGAGTTCAGATCTGCATCAGAGACGTGTGTACTCCAGGTCAGATTATATGAGGCACTCTTCTGCACCATGCAGGACTTAGTGGGCTTGCTCCCCAGGAGTGACTTCTTTTCCCTAATTGTGCTTTCAAAATAGAAACCCACACATGCTCCCCTCCTTCGGTGGAGTCTTGGAGATTTGATGCTATGAAATGGACACAACTCTCTTCACTCAAATTTCTTTTTTAAATGAATGTCAAATTTTAGGGCGCTTAATTAATTTTTAATTAAGGTGATTTATGTGGCATTAAAAAAGGCACATTTGTATCAGCTTTCAGGCCGTCTCCCACCTGCTTGCTCTTGCCTAACTGATGCCCCTCGTTAAAGGGGGAAAAAATTGAGTGCTGTGTCAGCGACAAGGGGCTCTTGCTTTTAAATTAAAGAGAAGGGGAGATGACTTGTGGGAAGAGGCTGGCTTCTGGAGAGTGGGGAGGTCAGAAGTGGGGCTGCAGCTGGAGCCCAGAGGAGGCACCAAGCATCTCACTGCCAGTGGAAACCTCAAATTTTCCAGGACAAGGAGAATCAAGTGCTCAAGTGGAAAGAAGCCCAGAGATGTGAAAATGGATGGTGGCACGGTGAGGGTGTAGTCAAACAGCATGCACAGACTAATAGTGCTGCCACCACGCTGGCGTTAATGGGGGTGTTGAAAGGCCTGTGAACTGTGTAAATTATGCCTGGCAGAGACCAGTCCTGCTGAGGGCTTTGGGCTTCGTAAATTGTAGTTGGACAACTTCATTAAAGAACTGACATCTTGGGTTCCTACTCAAAATGCAAACTGGTGGGGAGAGGGCCTGCGTATGGAGGGCCCCAGTGGGCTGGGTGAGAAAGCAACCTGCTAGGAATCAGGAGAGCTGCTTGTACCACTAGGCCTCAGACTTCACGGGCAAATCACTTCTATGGCCTCAGTTTCCTTGTTTGTAGACCCTCTATAGCCACATTTGTGTTTACCATGGGCTTAGGCTACTGCACTGATGGTATGTCCACAGAGCCTCTGCATCAAAGTCAAATGAACTCAGTAACTATGCTACTTCCTGGGCCTCATTGTAGACCTGCAGAGTCAGAATCTCTAGGGGTGAGACTCTGGAACCAGCATTTTCCACAAGCTCCCTAGTTGACAACTGGTACACCAAAGTCTGAGAACCTCTGGTGTTGGAGAAATGAATAGATTTTCAGTCCTTTCTCCCCTTGGAAGAATCTTGAGTCTCCTGTCACCACCCACTCTCTCACCATGATGACTTCCTCTTTGGTCCAGGGTTCTCAGAGTTCCCTTCACACCCAGATTTTTGTCTTTGTTATCACTTTAGCAGGCCCAAAGCTAGTGGTATAAACTCTGACAGTTTATAGGGCTTTTCCCTTCTGTAGGGTGTGGATGCTATCTAATTCACAGGGGTTTCATAGGGACCAAATGAAATTGCATCCATAAAACAATATGTGGCTATCTTATGAACTAATTTCAGAGAGCATCTCAGGGAATTGGGGAGAATTGGCCATGAAGGGTGGGTGGGAAGGAGTCAGTGAAGCAGTCGAACAGGCCCAATCTTAGGGTCAGACAGCACCTTTTGGAATTCCTCTTCCCAAGGAAGGGTGAATATCTACAGGGCCAGATTCTTTCAACAAAGTGATGATAGAAACAAACCCATTAGTAACTGCAACACAAATTAGCTATGAAAAATACTTGCAATGATGAATTTTCAAGATTATTTGTCTCTGGTCGCACTCCATCACTGGAGTTAACTTTCTGAGCCCAGCTCCCTTTAGGTCCTAATCTTCAGTCTTTGCTGGTTTCCATGGCATTCGAACCAAAGTGAGGCTCTGCACACCTGGCATAGCCCACGTTCCCAGCTTCACTTCCTTTACATTTTTAGCTAAATGCCACAACTTGCAGTTTCTTGAACATGCAGTAAGGGGTATAACTTTTGTGCAACCCTATTCTATTATCTAGAATCATCTCCATCTGAGCAATTCCTCCTAACTCACGTCAGTTTCCCCAATTGCTTGTTGTTCCTCATTGAAGAGAGACACATATCTTCCCCTGGGGTATGCTGGTGATCGCTTCACATCTTTAACTGTGCACTCACCTCCCCTATTGGGCGATTATGTCTACATTGTTAGTTTCCCTTACTAAATTCTAAGTTCTTTGAGGCAGGGGGTCTGTCTTCCTTGTTTTAGCTCTGGGAAGTGCCTGACACATAGCAAGCATTATGTTGAAGGAATGCAGACTAGATCACCAAGTTTAAGCAGAAGAATGGGGTGGGTGGAATTTCCTTGCTTTCTGGAAATTGCTAATTCCTTTAGGCTGCACTGTAGACATCCCCTGGCCCCTCCCTTCAGTCTTTGGTTTATTGAGCAACTATGTTCAGAGCTTCTACTAAAAACCTGGCACTGGGGTTAGGAGTAGTGAATAGGGGATTATGTGGGTGACCTAGTTTGTCAGGTGGACTGCATGAGTTCTCTCTGAGGAGGTGATATTTGAGCTGACACTGAAGGATAAGAGAGGGTCATCCATGTATAAAGGCTCTGGAGGAGTAAGAACAGCAATGCCAGGGTTGAGAGAGGTTGCTTATGATCTAGAAACAGAGCAAAGGCCAGTGTGGCTTTGAAGGGTCACCAAGGGTCAGGAGGGCCATGGGGGAGGAAGTCAGAGACCCAATCAGACAGGACCTTGCAGGGTATGGAGGGATATGGATTTTGCTTAGGGAGTTCAGACAAGTCTCAAGTTATTTGAAAACAATTTGATTAGTTTTCTTAAAAGATCATTCTGAGCAAATTAGAGAGAACAGCTTGGAGAGGCAACAGAAGTGGGAAAACCAGTTTGCAGGCCATTGAAACTGACCAAGCAAGTGAGGAAGGCAGCCTGCATGAGACTGATGATGGTGGAGCTGGAGAGAAGTCAGTGATGTGAGTTTCATGTTGGACGTTTCCCTGACAGGGCAGGCTGATGGCCTGGAGGTATGCAATGGGGAGACAGAGGGGACACCAAGGATGGCAGTAGGATGAAACCATGGCTGCCAGCTGATTTGACAGAGCCACTGAGGGTTTGCTTCAAGATCCCCATTCCTCAGACAAAGTCAGTCTCCATATAAGCTCAGGAAGAAGCATAAAGATTCCTGTAGGCCAGTGGTAGAAAAGCCGACTGTGCTTTGTTTTCATGGCTGAGCTCTCCTAAGAAATTAAAAATTTTCTCATCCCTCTGTAGCCTCAACAGAACCTTGATTTTGTTGCATGGCCCTTTCCCCAAGGTTTCTCTATGCGACATTTATCTTCATTGCTTTGCTGAAAAAGACCCGGCAATAATTTTATTTTTAATATTATAAATGACCTCTGTGCACATTTACCATTAATCTCCCTGAAAAGCGGTGATATTTAACCATTCTGCACCACAGCTCCCCATATAATATGTCGTTCTCTCTTCTCGTTTGTTCAGTAAACAATGAACAATTCCAGTCGTGCCTTGGAGAATTAGTCCTAATCACAAACAAATTACAGCTACAACTGAGACCATAGATGGGACAGTGCAGGTAGCATGGCAGAGAAGGCTGCTTGGAACAGAGAGCAGAGGCGAGTAGGGATCATGCAGATGGAGGGGTGGGGCAACAGACTTAATGGGGGGAATGGCCTTCTGAGGTGACAACTCTACTGAAGGGAGCTGGGTGGATTCCACCCCTTGAAGACAGATGGGAGGTCATCTTGCCTCCATGCGATCCATGGAAGGTGTAGTGGAAGGGATGGCTGCTTGACGAAGAGTCAAGAGAACCATTGGGTGCTGACCCAGATATCAATCATTGTAATAATAACTACCACCCTCACTCTTTATTGAGTGCCTGTCACCTCCTAGGTGTTGTCTTAAAGGCTTTATATACTGGGACCCATGGATTTGTAAAAACATTCCCAAGGTCATAGAGGCAGGATTTTATGTCCACCTAACACCAAAGCCCATGCTCTTAATTGGCATGCTAGACTCGCCAGGTGGAAAGGCCATGTTAGAAGCCCCCGGGATAAACAAAAGGGAGGATCATGGATTATAAGCAAGCGAGACACCGGAGAAAGAATGTATGCAACAGGCTGGATACCAAGGCTGGGCAAGCAAGCTGGCAGTCTCAGAGAACCATGGCAGGGTAGAGAGAGAGGCTAGCTGGGATTCTGGACTGGATTCTAGTCCCTCAAGGGGCTGCTAATATGTTTTTAGGGAAATTATATACCCAGGTAAGTACTAAGCCAGGATCCAGGCATGGGGGGAAGAAGACGGGACCTGAATATAAGAATTCACAGCTTGTCCCCTGAGCCAGGCAAAAATCTCTGTTGGAGGTGATGGGGGTCAAATACCTAAGGAAGAGTGCTTTGTAAACCACTAAGTGCTAGTAAATTAAGATTTTATTTTTATTATTAAACCACCTGACATTTATACAGGATCTCACCAAAACCACAAGAGTCTTACTCCCTCACCTCCCTGTCTTTACTGAAATGTTAACTTCTCAGTAAGGCATTCCCTGGTGACCTTATTTTAGATCTCTCCCTTGCCCCCACCCTAGACAGTTCCTATATCCCTTCTCTGCCGTGTTGTTTCTCCTTCTATTCACAGTTGGGCAATATACGCTTTCATTATTAGTTTTTTTTATTGCTCGTCTCTTTCCCACTCGTGTTATGGGGACAGAATCTACAGTTCCTAGAACACTGCCTGGCATGAGTGGGTGCTTAATAAATGTTCGTTCAAAGAACAGGTAAATATATGTTTTTAATAAGTGACTTTGGACAATGGATTCAAAGCAGGATTTATGTTTTATTCGCAGTTTACAATCAATATTTCAGAGAGAGGCCTTTCACTGAAGAGGACCTCCATGGAACCCTGCCTTCCATGACTACATGCTTACAGAGTTGGGATTTGTCCATACAAAAAGCAAATCATGTAGAGGCTCATTGTGGGGGCAAGTGTTGCTAACCCTTACAGGACCATGGCTGCACATGCATAAGCACAGTGGAGCACTGACAGGGGAGGTAATAAAGCTGGAACAGGTACAGGCTGCTGGGAGCACCACACCCGGGGGAGGGGGGTGGATAAATGATGGTCGATTCACAGTGAGGAGTGAGACTGTCAGAAAGTACTTCCCATTCTGGGCTCCAAACCAGGAGGGAGGCAGGGACCAGGCCCTAAGCTCTCAGTGTTTAGTGGATGGGCCGCTTCCAGCCAGAGTCAAGAGGAAACTTGGTTTCCTTGGGGGGAAATGTGAAGGGTTTCCATGTTACTCAGTTTGATAAGTAAAGAAATCTAGACAGGAGATAGAGTCTCCTATGAAAAGGTCAAGGTCATTGCTCTGGATAGGAGTCAAGGATCTTTGCATTTTTTGGGTTTTGGTTTTTTTGTAATACTCCTATCTTAGAGTCTGACCTCAGAACCACAAAATTGAGAGAAACCTAATGAAGGAGGAAAGCTTGGTGACAGGCAGGGAGGAAGGATGGGAGATAATCATAAGATGAAATAATATTCAGTGAGTACCTATTGTGTATCAGCCCTGTTTGTGTGTAGGATCTTTCACCTGATTCCTTAAATAGACACAACTGAAATACACAAGGAGTGAGTGAATTAGAATGATAACTATAAAAAATAAAAGGAAAATATCAAGTGGTGGTGAGACATGGAGAAGAAATCAAAATTCCTGTACATTGTTGGCAGGAATGGGAAGTGGAGCAGCTGCTGTATTGTGGCTCCTCAAAGAATTAAAAATAAAATCACTATATGATTCAGCAATCCACCTCTAGGTGTACATATCTAAAAAGTTGAAAGTAGGGTTTCAAAAAGAGGTTCACACACCCATGTTCATAGCAGCATTAGTCACAATGACCTGAAGGTGGAACTAACACAAATGTTCATCAGTAAATGAATGGAAAAAGAGTATGGTATACTGAACTCTACCTCTGAAATTAATAACATATTATATGTTAATTAATTGAATTTAAATAAAATAAAATTAAGAAAACTGTGGTGTATACACACAATACAATATATTTTTAATTTAAATTCAATTAGCTAACATAAAGTACACACTCAGTTTCAGATGTAGTTTTCAAGTGATCTATCAGCTGCGTATAACACCCAGTGCTCATCACATCACGTGGTCTCCTTAATGCCCATCTCCCAGTTACCCCATCCCCTGCAACTCCCCTCCAGAAACCCTCAGTAGGTTTCCTAGAGTTAAGAGTTTCTCATGGTTTTTCTCCCTCTCTGATGACTTCCCATTCAGTTTTCCCTCCCTTATCCTATGATCCTCTGTGCTGTTTCTTATATTCCACATGAGTGAAACCATATGATAATTGTTTTTTTCTGATTGACTTATTTCACTTAGCATAATACTCTCCAGTTCCATCCATGTCAATATAAGTGGTAAGTATTCATCTTTTCTGATGGCTGAGTAATATTCCAGTGTATATATAGACCACAGCTGCTGCTTCTTCTTCTTTAGACCACATCTTCTTTATCCATTCATCTGTTGATGGACATCTCAGCTCTTTCCACAGTTTGGCTATTGTGGACGTTGATGCTATAAAAGGTTGTGGTGCAGGTGCCCCTTCGGATCACACAATACAATATTATTTAGCCTTCAGAAGGGAGGAGATCCTGACACCTGCTATAACATGGGTGAACCCTGAGGACATTACATTAAGTGAAATAAACCAGTCACAAAAAAACAAATACTGTGTGATTCCACTTACATGAGCTAACTAGTGTAGTCAAATTTGTAGACAGAGTATGGAATGTGGGTCTCCAGAGACTGGGGAGAGGCAAAAGTGGGGAATTGTTTCATGAGTTCATAGTTTCAATTTTGAAAGGTCAAAAAGTTCTGGAAATTGGTTGCACAATGTGAATATTCTTTTAAAAGATGTATTTATTAGAGAAAGAGGGAGAGCTTGTGCATGAGTTGGGGGAGGGGCAGGAGAGGAGAGGGAGAAAGAAACTCAAGTGGACTTCCTATTTAACGTAGAGCTTGAGTGGGGGCTCAATCCCACAACCCTGAGGTCATGACCTGAGTCAAAATCAAGAGTTGGTTGCTCAACCAACTGAGCCACTCAGGTGCTGCATTGTAAATATTTTTTAACACTACTGGTTAGGATGGTGAATTTTATGTTTTATTAAAACTAGGCCCTCGTTAAGATGGCAGGGCAAGAGGACACCAGTGTGGCCTAATGGGAAAAGCCTGTTGCTAGGGCCTTGCAAGGAGATCAGGTTCTTCTCTTTCTTATTCCTTTAAATAGCCCTTCTGTTTGGCTTCTAGTGGGATAAGCTGGTGTGTGAGGCAGTGGTTGTAGCCAGAGTGTACTAGCCTGGTGGTGAGGAGGCCTCAGATCTGTGTGGACCCTGTCAGGTGCCAGCCGCGTGACACTGGACCAGGCACGTGGCCTCTCTTAGCCTCAGTCTGGTTAGCTGTGAAATGATGGCTTAGCCCGATGAGCTCTAAGGGGCCTCAATTCCACTTTTCCTGAGGGTTGAGGTCTCAGTTAAGAACAAGGAAGAGGGGAAAAGAGTTCCATATGTAGGAGGAATCAGCAGCATGGGTCAGGGTGCAGGAGGACAGTCCGGTAATAGTGATAAATGTGAATGACAACTTGGGAAGCTTACGGGGACACTCCCCACTCAGCTAGAATCCTTTCAGTCCCCGCTTTTGCTATTAAATGTGGGGCATGTCACACAGAGGGCTGCTTCAGGCCCAGCAGGTCCCCAGGCACACAGGGCTCCATTTCCACTTTTATGAGTATTTCCCGAACACCCAGGGGGTTTCTGCAGGTACTGTATGCTCGAGAGTGAGGCGCTGCTGAATAGAGTTTACAATTTCATTTCGAGAAAATAGGTGAGAAAGAGACAGGACTTGATGGGACACGTCTGTGAGGACACCTACAGGGTTGTTCATGCCCACAGGTCTTGGGCAAACCTGCCAAGTTACAGGGGCACAGACACACACGTCCTCTCCATTCAGAAAGGGTCCCCAGAGAAAAATAGTTCTTCCATGGAACTCCTGGGAATACCCGATAGCCTGTTTTAAATGGACCCGATGGAAAGTTTTTTTTAATTGTGTGGCTCTCCTGAATCCCCACTGGTCTTTGTAGTTTGCTGAGCATGCACAGAAGCTAAGGAAATAGGCTGGTTTTGGAGACAGATGGACCAAAATTGAATTCTGACTCCACCATGTGGTCTTGCACCAAGTACTCCATTCCTGAGCTTCAGCATGTATCTGAAGCTGTTTCCAGGCTTAGAAAAACTGCAGCTAAGCCTTAGTGCACAGTACATAGTAGGTACTCAATAAATGGTAAATGAAGGAGAAGACACAGTCTCTATTCTTAAGGTCATCTTGTATGTTGGGGCAGGTATGTGAGCAAATAATAATAATAATAATAATAATAAAAAATAGTAAAGTGCTATAATAGATGTATGTTGTGATAGTTTTACATGTATCTGCATTTCTTTAATAATCCTCTTGGGGATATTATTGAGGGGTGGGAAATCTCTGTCTCCTCTCCTTGAATCTACACAGGCTTGTGGCTGCTTGGACTAATAGCAAAAGATAAAAACCACCAGGTGAAATCACAGGAAGCTAGGCACTTCCCACCTTCCTCCTGGACATTTGGCCTTGGAGCCTGGAACTTCCATGAAGACTCTCCCAAGGCTACCATGTTGGTGAGGTCAAAGATGGGCACTTGAGGGATCCCTGAGTGGCGCAGCGGTTTAGCGCCTGCCTTAGGCCCAGGGCGCGATCCTGGAGACCCGGGATCGAATCCCACGTCGGGCTCCCGGTGCATGGAGCCTGCTTCTCCCTCTGCCTGTGTCTCTGCCTCTCTCTCTCTCTCTGTGTGATTATCATAAATAAATAAAAATTAAAAAAAAAAACCACTGAAAGATGGGCACTTGAGGGACAGTCCCAGCTGAGCTCTGCCTCCCAGCCATCTTTGCAAATGCAGCAGATATGTAAGCAAAGCCATCCTGGACTCTGCACACCAGTTGATCTGCCAGCTGAATACTCCTGCAGGACCTCCATCAATGCTCATGGTACAAAAGAGTCACCTTGCTGAGCTCCACCTGAATTATTGTCCCACAACATGTAATAGTTGTTGTTTTAAGCAGCTATACTCAGGAAAATTTGTTAATCAGAAATAGATGACTGAAATGTATGAATGATAGGCACACAGAGGACAGATGTTTATGGGGGCAAAGGAAGGCTCAAGAAAAGAGCTGATGCTTGAGTTGTGCTCAAGAATGGAAAGGAGTTCATCAAACACGGAGAAAGGACAAAGAGTCACCAGGAAGAGAATGGTATGCTCAGAAAACAGCAGGATGTCTGGGTAACCCCCAACATGAGCTTACCATGGGGGCAATCTGGAAAAACAAGCAGGAAGCAATTTTTGAAAGCCTTGAATGGCATACCAAAGAATTCAGGCTTTAGGTTTTATCTTATTTAGACCATTCAGCAATTCCATGAAGTAGCTGTTTTCTCCATTTTGCTGAGAAGGAAACTGGGGCCCAAGGGTTTGTAAAGCCATTCCTCACAGAGTATTGGCAGAACCAGGATTTGAACAGGTCTGTCCAACCCTGAAGCCCATGCTCTTCACCAATATGGTAGACCCACTAGGGGGGAAGAAGTCATTTTTGAAGTCTCAGGAATAAATCAAGAGAGAGGATTGTGGACTGCAAGCCCATAGGTGACAAAAGAATATTTAAAACACTTTTGAAAGGGATAGGACCGGAGCAGGAGACAGGACTAGGACCATGTCCTAGAGGAGTTTGGACAAAGGTATGGGGTGAAGAGGGGAGGAGGTTGGAGGTTCTACTGGTCAGAGGGCCATTGCAGGAGTCCGGGAGGCCTGGGTCAGAACAGGGCTATGGGTCAAGAGGAGGGGGCTGATAGGAACTATTTCCAAGGTAGAATCACGACTGTAGGATGGTGGAGGAAGTACCAGATGGCGTTGAGGTTTAGGCATCTGGGCAATGGTGGAACTTTATCTGCAGAGGCAGAGATGAGAGAAACAGGTGGCTGCCAGCTGGGACTGCACCAACAGGCAATGACATGGACCACTCCTACTCTGTCCTCTTGCAGGGCCTCCACAGCCTCCAGGGCAGTTGCTGTGGTGTCAAGGAGGCCCAGGAGGCAGGGCTACACTGGGAGCTTGGAGAATGCTGGAAGGACTCTGACCCGGGCTTGGGGAGCATGTCCCAGATGGTCTTGAGGTAAGGTGCATTCTGGGAAGGCACACTGGCTGCAGAAGGGTGAAGTGTGGCCGATCCAGCCAGCTCTGGTCACTTGGCTCCCCCACCATAAGCTCCACCCTGTTGCCCTCCAGTCCTTGAGGCTCTGAGAACAGATGGCTCAGCAGGCCCTTTCTATCCTGCAGTCACACAAAGGGTTATGTCTTATAGATTCTTCGAGAAATTGGAACTGGCCTGAAGTTGGAAGGATGCCTTCTTCCCTCCCCTCCTCTGCTCCAGGGTCTGCCTCTTCCTCCACACCACTTGCACCGTATGCCAATGGTTTGTGAAATGAGCCATCCCTAGCATGGCTGTGCCGTAGAGTTTCCTCTCCTGTAAAATGGAGACAATGTCTTTTTTCTTTTGCAGGGTAATTGTAAGGATTAAGCAGTGTTTTCTAAACAGGAAAGCAGTCAGAGAGAGGCTGACTGGTAACATTTCCCTATCCAGTCCTTCCACCTGGGACTCCATCTCACCAGTGGAGAGACTGGGCAGAAAGCTCTGTTCTGAGCTCAGTTTGGCAGCCATCGGGCCACCTTGTCAGCCGAAGTCTCTGGGCAGATGAGAGTGGCCTCCTCTGCTCGGCACACACCTGCCTCTTGGTGGACGACTGTAGGCCCTGGCTTCAGAGCGGGGTGCTCTGTGCTGGCTTCCCCTTGTGGTTTTCTGTTGAAGTGCTTGGCACAGCAAAGGGCAGGTGCCAGGGCGGAGGGAGAATGCTGGCTCAGTTGCAGAGGTCTGGGCAGTTCTGCAGCCTGATCCTGGAATGTGAAGCAGCAGCAAAGCCATTTCTGGACACCCTCTGGAACACTGCCGACGTGCTGGCAGAGCAGCCTTCTTGCCAATTGCAGACTCTGGGCCAAGGACCAACATCACCAATGTTGATGATTGGAACTCATCCAAGTCATTAACAGGGCCAGATCTGCTGGTCTGGGGTGTCTTATGCCAAAAGTCAGCTCAGCAAAAAAGCCCCTCAGGAAGATGCTTGGCCACTGAACATCTTTGAGCAGCAGCCTACTTGCTGCAGTGTTCATGTCAAACCTCTGAGGCCTCCTGCCAATGGAAGGGTGGAAGAGGGAGAGAAGGGGAAAGGGCAGGCATGGCAGGGTGGTGAACTAGTTCAGCATATTCTCGCTCTACTCAGACTTTGGTGCTGGGAGCCTCAGCATGCATCTCTCTGAGTTGAAGTGTCAGAAAGGAAAGGAGGACCACTTGTCAGAACTTCTCATTACATCCACTTTACTGATGGCAAATTTACTCTCTTCAGTGAGAATAAACAAAGTTAAATCTTTACAGGTAAGAGATGAAAACTTAAACTATTTATGCATTATTCAAAAAAGGATTTGAGGTGACATGTAATGACATATAATAAAAGCATATGAATAAATGAATCAGGTTGATCTATTTTAGTGCAAAGGTGCCATCAGATTTCTACTTGATAACCAAAATTTAGCTAAAGTACACTTCTGTGCTTCCTAGCAGCCAAAGCCAAAAGGGGACCAGGACCAACAATAAGATTAAAAATGTTGGGAAGCCTGAGCAGCTCAGTGGTTGAGTGTCTGCCTTCGGCTCAGGGTATCATCCCAGGGTCCTGGGATGGTGTGCCACATCGAGCTCCCTGCAGGGAGCCTGCTTCTCCCTCTGCATCTGTCTCTGCCTCTCTCTCTCTCTGTGTCATGAATAAAAAAATACATCTTGAAAAAAAGATTCAAAATGTTCATAGGAAAATGAATGTTATACCTTACATTGAGCTTCAAGAGAAATTGTTGTGAGTCCACATGAGTGTGACAAATGACAACATCCTCACCTGCATGTGTATAGTCAATACAATAGCATGTACATAGTCATTTCGTAGAGTGTGATGAAGCACTTAACTGACCTAAGGGTTAGATTTTAAAGTTTGGGGCTCCTGAATCTTAGCCATAGGAAACAAACTGAGAGTCCTAGAAGGGAGTGGGATGGGGTAACAGGATGATGGGCATTAAGGACAGCACATGAGAACTGGATGTTACATAAGACAGATAAATCACTGACCTCTACCTCTGAAACTAATAATATACTATATGTTAATTAACTGAATTTAAAAAAATAGATAAATGAAAATAATATTCAGTACTAGCAAGGATGATGTAGTGAGTTAGGGACTGTCACAGACTTCTGATGAGAATATGGGCTGACAGGATTTTCCTAGAAATATTTGGCAAAGTGTTTCAAGTAATTTATAATTTTTGTTCAGACTCTTAGACCCCAAATTTCCATTTGTAGGAAACGTCCTTGGGAAAAGAGAGTGTTACATAGATAGTGAGACCCAAAGGCATTAATGGTAGATTATAACACCATAAAAGTAAAAAGAAGAGGGAAAGAAAGAAAGGAAAGAAAGAAAGAAAGAAAGAAAGAAAGAAAGAAAGAAAGAAAGAAAGAAAGGAAGGAAGGAAGGAAGGAAGGAAGGAAGGAAGGAAGGAAGGAAGGAAGGAAGGAAGGAGGGAAGGAGACTAATGACGGGGGAATGCTCATAGAAGCTGGCATACCTGTATCATTCAAAGATGTTATTGAAGAACTTTTACTAACATGAGAAAATTTTCATGATAAATTAACTAAAACATAAAAGCACCAAAATCTGGGTAGAATTTGAATGTGCTGAACTAGTTCATCACTCTGCCTTGCCTACCACCTATAGGCAAAACCCGTTATATACACAGGAAGGGAAAGTGGAAGGAATATATCAAATTGTTAACCAAAGTTCCCTCTGAGCTGAAGGATTATGAATGCGTTTTCTTTTTCATGCCTTTCTGAATTTATGTGATCGGTAATGGACATACATAATAATAACATAATATGATAATTAGAATAAAGGAAGTACTCTAAAAGAAGCGCGAGCTTGTCAATCTTCTCCCTCTTCCTAGTCTGATGCTTGCATTCTAAGGATACCAATTCACCCGAGTTTCTATTCATGAAACTCTTCAAAGCACTTTCATGTCCATTACCTCATTAGTTTCTCACTATCACTCCAGAAGGCAGGCAGGGCAGCGATTCCTTCCATTTTTAGAGGGGAAAAAATGATCCATAGGAAAGTACCATTTAAATGGAGCCTTTGCTTTATTTTTAAGACTACACACCTCGTCCACACCTCCTGACCCAAGCCTGAGAACCTCCTGCTGGTACAGTGAGGACATTGGTAGAGATAGGATGATGGACCCTACCCGAGGCTGGACTGCCAAAGTGTTGACACTTCTCAGGGCTACCTCATCCCGGAGACACCCATGGTGCTCTTGCAAGGCCTCTAAATCATGGTTTAGACCTGCACTTCTGACAGGGCACAAATTGCTACTTTGCACTGCAGTGAATCTCGACATCTGATTTCCATTGACAGCTAAATTAACACATCAACTAAACTCCGATGTATTTTATGTCTCATCTTACGCCAGATTTAATGTGTTCCAGGCACAATACAGTGCAGAGGAGTTTGGATTTACTGGCTCAGGGGTAAACTGCAAACTATTCACCACGTCCATTTCACTCACTGAACTAGGAGGCAATTCCTGCGTCCATCTGTCAGGATCTCTGAACAGGGAGGGGAGGAATGAATCAGAGGACGGCTGACCTGGCCAGGCAGTCCCCAAGAGCTGGTTATTCACTTTGCAGCACACTTCCTGGGGCTGCATTACAATCAGTGGGATAATTTCACTCACAGTTTTTTGACCTGGTCAGACTTGGTCTACATCAGCATCCCTGACCTACTTGTCTCCCTTGAGGGTCAGTGGCTCAGAACAATAAAGACCTTCATGTGCACACACCCGCCACTTTTTGATGATCAACAACATAAATGATTTCATTTGATCCTGACAACGACCATGTGACATGTTACTGTCGCCTCCATCTTATAGACGAGGAAGTTGGTTTAAGGTCAGACACATAGTAAGGGTAGAGAGGGACTAGACTCGTGGTCTCCTGTTTGCCAGTCTGGACAACTTTTAGAACATTCTAAGGATAGGGTCTCTGACTTGAAACTAAGAGGAAGGACTCTGACCACTCCTCTGGAGCCCAGGTGCCCACTCTCTGCTAGAACCTGGTCTTCCAAGCAGGCTTCTGTGCTGGTGAGGGGTATGCTCAGCAGCGTGACTCCCAGCTAGCTGGCAGTAGGCTCTTTCCTTTTTTATGTTTAAAAAATATTTGAAATTGTGGTTAAAAAACACATAATAAAACATTTGCCAACTTAACTGTTGCATTAAGTACATCCCCATTGTTGTGCAATGTTCACCACTATCCATCCACAGAACTCTTGCCATCTTGCAAAGCTGAAATGCTGTGCCCATTAGATACTAACTTCCGATTCCTTCCACTCTTCTCCCTACAACTCTGGAAAACTATCCTCCTACCTTCTGTATCTATGACTTGATTACTATATCTATGAATTTGACTACTCTAGGTCTCTCAGATAAGTGGGATCGCAAAATGTGTCCTTTTGTGATTGGTTTTCTTCACTTAGCATGTCTTCAGGATTCATCCTCGTTGCACCATATTGCAGAATGTCATTCCCTTTTAAGGCATTCATCCTTATTATTCAAATGGTCCATTGTATGCATATACCACATTTTGTTTATCCACTGGTGGATACTTGGGCTGCTTCCGCCTTCTGGCTTGTTATGAATAATGTTGCTATGAACAGGCACAGATATTTATTTGAGACCTGCCTCTTTATAAAAATGGCAGAGCAAGCTTCTAGTCTTCATTTGCTGAACCAGCCCCATGATAATTTGGGGGGCCTGAGGCCGCTTGGCTTTTCCTTTTCGTAAACTTTATCGAGGAATATTTTATGTGCAGCAAACCACACACGTTTATTTTTAAATTTTAAAAATTTTTAAATTTTCAGATGCAGTGTTCAATAATTTATCAGTTATGTATAATATGCAGTGTAAACCATGTACATTTAAAAAGTACAAATCAATGATAGTGATATATACCTGTGTAAACATCACCATAATGAAAAACTCAGAACATCTCTATTACCCCCAGAAATTCTCATGTCCCTTTGCTGTCTATCCTTTCCCTCTATCCCAGGCCTAGGAGGCTACTGATCTGCATTTTGTTACTCTAGATTAGTTAGCATTGTAGACACACGGAACCATATGCCATGGTCTCTTCTCTGTTTCCTTTTCTATTCTTGATCTTGCTACCTATTTGCTCAGAGCCCAGACCCTGGAGGCTTGGGTGGAAACAGCAATGGGGAAAAGTCTGTTTGAGGTTAGTGTCTACATGTGGAGGAACTCATGCCAAACTTCTGACAGGCCACCTCAAATAGCTTGTGGCCACCACCAGCTTCTGGGCACAAACTAGCTCCACAGATTGCCATGGCCAGATCATTCCATTTTTAAACTGACTCTGTAAACCCTTCTGCAACTTATTTGGCACCAATTTTCCTCAAATTTTAGGGCTCCAAGATTCCTATGCCCTTGCCCTAAAGTACTGAGTCCAAGAAGGACTGGAAAGAAAAGGTAACCTGTGTGACAAGGTGCTTCACATAAGCTAGCTCACTTGATTCTCACAGTAGCCCTGGAATGCAGGGCTTGCTCTCTCCATATTCTAGAAAAGAAACACTTTCCAAAGGTCTAATAATGTGTCAAAGATCATCCAATTGTTTATTTCTAGAGTTGTCTTTCAGATGTAGAACCCGGGCTCCTTCCCTTGCCCCCTGTCTCCTAAATGGCATAGGGGTCCTTGTTGATGAAGACAGTGGAATGGCAATGAGTTCTCTACCATAGCCAATGCCGACATTCCCTTGGCAGCAATTCCTCCTTACTCCAGGCCAGTCTCAAGTTCACCCTGATGTGGACTGTGAGTCAGAAACACATCTTTGCAGGTACTGATTCTACCTAACTGCAACCCTCCCCAGGCTTGTTGTCTGTCAGCCACAGGGTCACAGCTGGGCACTACACATTGCTTTTCTTCAATGCAGGCTTTGCTGAGATCCCTCTGGTGAACCCAGGGCAGATTCCCTCAGTCAAAACTATTACAGAGCACCCATCACAGGTAATATGGGAGTGCTTAGATAAATGAGACACTGCATAGAACCCTTGAGGTTCCCAAGTCAGATATGCCAATATGCTGGGGAATACCAGACTAAGCAGAAAGTGTGTTTTGCCTGCTGGCTTCTGATCACATCCCGATTATTCATTAACCTGGAGCTACCTGTCAGAGCAGAGTTCCCTTCTTAGCAATGAGAGGTGGGAACAGTTCCATTAGCACTTGGGAGAAATACTGAGCAGAACCACTATAGGTAATCATTTGGTTTGGATGGGATGGGGAAGAAGTGACTGGGTGGATGCTCTGAGCTGCTGAAGTCTGCCTGCAGCTGAGACCTTGATGCCTTTCTCAGAAGGCAGAGAGGAGATTTAGGTCTAATTCTCATTCCCCAAGCAAAAGAATTTGGGGAGCCTCTTTCTTCTTACATATTATTAATTATAAAAATAACTGGAATGTGGTCCCATCCACTCCTAAAATGCAGTGGATGCTTGAATAGTAAGGGGGACAAAAAGGGTCATAATGGTGATGGTGGGGGGGGGGTGGGCTTTAACCTTCATGGCCTTTCAGTCTCCAGCCCTGGGAATAATGACTCCTCAGGAACTGAACCATCATAAAGCTAACCCCACACATCTGCAGAGAGTGCCCTCCACGAGCCATAAATAAACCACCCGGAGCTGGGATTTACTCCAAGAAAGTGGGTTCTCAGACTTTAGCATGCATCAAAATCATGCTTCTTAAAAAATTCCAAATTTCTCATTCAGTAGGTCTAAGGTAGAGCCTAATAACTTGAATTTCTTTCTGATGGTGCTGGTCTTATGACAAACCTTTGAGAACCTCTGCTATAAGGGTTTGGTCTTGCAAGGGACTGCTGTTGGGGTTTGCTGTGTCACCTTGAAGACTTTCCCATTAACTTGTTGTGGGCTGGCAAACTTGGCCCCTTAGTGGATAAGAGGAGTGAAGTCTACTCCTTTCTCTAGGAGGCATAGTCTGTTCCAGGTTGAACAGGGGTTGAAAGCATGAGTTACAGGATTCTGCCCCCACCCCAGTCAGCCAGAGTCTCTCCATCTCTCTGAGGCTGACTTGGCACATCTACCCAGCCAGATGGTCCCTCAGGGTGGTCCATCTGGGTCTGCTTAAAAGAATGAATGAACTGTGTTGGTTAAGTACTGGCAGCTCTCCGGAGAGGGCATCTTGGTGCAATCACTCTCATAATAAATGCTTTCCCTTCATATGGTGGCTGTGTGTCCTCAGGGCACTCATGGGGCACAGCTTATTGGGGCTTTTACAACTTGGACAATTAGGTCATTAGGAAGCAAGGTGAGAAGGTGGCCATGTGTCAATCGTGTCATTCTGTAGTTGGAAAGCTGAAGCTCCAACGTACCATTCACACAGCCTGTTGAGCCACTGCAGTCAGCCAGTTAGTGGCAGACTTCTTCACCCACTGGTTCTTCATACGACACCAAGTACTAATGGTTGACCTGCTCAATATCCTGGTTTCTGAAACGCTTTGACTCACATTATGAGACTAAATCTTTGTAATAATTGTGTGGGGTAGTTATAAAGAACTAAGAGCTTTCATTCTTGCCTGGATCGTGTAGCAGGAACAAGGCAGAGCTGAAGGCAGCCCCATTTCTCCCATTTACAGCTCCTTCTGTCAGTATAGACAGTGTTCACTGAGATGCTCCATAAGAGGGTCCCCAGTTCAATCAGAACCCCTCAGTGGGTCCTGAATTGGGTGCTGAAGACAGGCAGCCTGAGTTTGACTCTGGCTCTGTACACATTTGCTCTGTAAGCTTGGGCACGTGGCTTCTCCTTGCTAAGAGTCAGTTTCACAAGTGCATAATGGGGATAAATAAAAGTATCTTCTTCATTGGGTCTTTGTGAAGAGCAATGAGTCAGAGTCCATAAAGCTCTCGGGGTGCCTGATCTGGAGCCAACCATGGATGGTGGCTGGATTACTATCACTCCCCCTGATGAAAGGGCTGCAGGGCCACCCACTCCGCTGGCTTGGAGAAGACAGTGCAGTGTGCCTTCTTCTATGAGGCTTGCTAGGTCCTAATTACCAGGAAGTAGTAGTTTCCCTGGCCTGGGGCACAGCTTACCCCTTCGTTCTTGACCCCGTTCTGACTGGTGTTTTGACAATAGGTCTGAGCCTGGCTTTTGGCTTCTGTTTGTGGTCTCAGCTAGGCAAAGTCATTTCAAACTGCTTGCTTGTGATTGCTGCCGCATAGTCTAAGATTCATGGGGCAACTCTGGCTTAACAGTCCATTATGAGTCACAGTAGGGAAATTAGAGTGCATTATGTGGAGACAATTGGCATGGGAAAGCCCACCAGGGCAGGGGCAGTGGCTGAAGAGAGAGGTTTATTTAGACACAAAACAACTCCATATCCAGGAGGCAGGGTTCTACTACACTGAGGCTGTTTTCAACCTTTGAATGCAAACACAGGTTGCAGCCTCTGCCCAGGCTTGTGGCCTCTCCTTATTTCCGGCTCTCGAGGATGAAGCATCTTGTAGGTGCCATGAAGGATAGGTAGAGGTTGGCTAGGGTAGAACCACGTGAGCAGGGAGAAGGATGGAGACATGGTTTACACATTCAACACCTGAGGATATGCCATGCCTAGTGGAGAGCAGCCTGGGACATATGGTGAGGCCTGTAGGGAAGGCTCCAAACTGGACAAATAGAAGCAGTACCTGCAGGGACCCTGTCACCATGGCTATGAGAAAGGGCCAGTCAGGATGGCAGTTTGGCCTAAGCAAGGGAGGAGTCACTGATACGGGAACATCACATACTCAGCGTGGAAGTGAGCAGCCCCAGAGGCCTGGAGCGTGACTGAGAATCTGTAAGAGTATGTACAGTAGGCAAAGCTGATGAATCGTTGATCTTAGGGCAAAAGCTTGGGCAATTAGCTTATGCTTTCCAAGTCTTGCTTTTTTGATAGGCATAAACAATCCCTGTCCTGTCTATCCTACACTGTTGCTGGGTTAAGAACTATCCTGTTGCACAACTCCAGGGCATTCTGTGTGAGGTCTCCTGGACCTGGTTGAGGTGATAGACAGAAACCTTAGAGGAAAGTTCTTTGTGAACTTGAAGGAACCATGCAAATGTAAATAACTTTATTATTTTATTCGGTGTGCTGGATGAGAGTGGCCCAGAGCCAGTGGGTATTCGTTGTAGCCAGAAAGAAGTTGGAAGTCCATCAGAGATCGCTTGTTCTGGTGAGGGGATGGGCAGAAGTGGAGATCCCAGGAGGGTCCCTGCCCTGAACTGAAATGTCTGAGTCTCCCGCAGAGATGGCTGCAGCTGGCTCCTGCCTTGCTGGGTTTCTGTTAGCTATCAGGAGCCTTCCAGATTTCTCCATGTCGCTATGCATCTGAATAGGCCCCTCGTGAGTGCCTGCCCTAGAGTAAACTCAGCAGTGGGAACCGACAGTGACCATATATTGAGCATCTGTTCAGTACCAGTCAATGTGCAAGTCACTTTGCATACACCATATGTCACTTCATCCTCCCATCAACCCTATGAATCGGTGCTTTTATCTTTGAACAGATGAAGAAACCCAGGCCCAGAGAAATTAAGTGACTCATCCAAGGTCACAGAGCCAAATTTGAACTATGACTTATCCACACCCGAGTCTAAGCAACTTCTGCTAGCTTGGTGTCTCCCAAACCGTTTTCTGCAGAAAATACTGGTTCTGGGAGCTGTTTCTGGTACTTCCCAAGAAGGTAATTTCATGGCAGTAAGTAAAGGAAAGCTACATATTTTATTTTCCCATTGGAGTTTACAATGCACATTAGCAAATTAACAGCTCTGAGAAGTCCTGTGCTAGAGAAATTTGGGTAACATTTTAAAACTCAACATTCGTTACATGTATTTGAAGATGTGGGACTTTTTCACCCCAATGATGCTGGGAAAAACTGAATTACATCATAAGTTATTCATTTATTAATTTATTTAATCTAATGTAATTTATTTTTACTTTTTTAAAATATCAATTTATATTTTTAAATTTTTAAATTTTATTTAAATTCAATTAATTAACGTTAATGTATTATTGGTTCCGGAGGTAGAGGTCAGTGATTTATCAGTCTTATATAACACCCTGTGGTCATGACATCACGTGCCCTCCTTAACGTCCATCACCCAGTTACCCCATCCCCCCCAACCCCTCTCCTCTTTAGTGACCCTCAGTTTGTTTCCTATGATTAAGAGTCTCTTAGGGTTTGTCTCCCTCTCTGTTTTTGTCTTGTTTTATTCTTTCCTTTCTTCTCCTATGATCCTCTGTTTTGTTTCTTGAATACCACATATGAGTGAGATCATATGATAATTGCCTTTCTCTGATTGACTTATATTACTTAGCAAATACCCTCTAGTTCCACCCATGTCATTACAAATGGCAAGATTCACATCATGACTTATTTAAAAAATCATACAGAGTTATTAAAGATAGATGAAAAATACCTTGCAATTCTTTTGGAATCTTTTAAAAAGTTTTTTAAAAATATTTTATTTATATATATGAGAGGGAGAGTGAATGAGAGAGAGAGCACAAGCAGGGGGAGGAGCAGAAGGACAGGGAGGAACAGGAGAGGGAGAAGTAGACTCCTCACTGAGCAGGGAGCCCAACACAGGACTCCATCCCAGGACCCGGGGATCATGACCGGAGCTGAAGGCAGACACTTAACTGAGCCACCCAGGTGTCCCTGGAATCATATATTCTTGTAGGGGTTAAGACATACATGAAACTGAAGAGAGATGTATGGGAATTTAGAGGGAGGGCTGACATTCTCACTGAAGGCTTCATAAAGGAGCTAACACTTATGAGTTGGGCCATGGCGAATCAGTAGGCACCACCTGATAAGGACAGAAGGGAAGATGTCCCAGGTGAAGGTCAAGACATGAGTAACATATCTGCACTGGATGTGCCAGTCCTGCCGCCTTCACTGTCCTAGGTTCCTGTGTCCTGAAAGGCTACTACTCTATCACACAACACTGATTCGAGCCACATCGGACTGAGCCAGGGGCAACCAATTCGTAGGTTGGTTATAACCTGTGACTTGTGTGGTTTGACTCAAAGAAATAAGCTAGAGCAATCAGCTACTCAATTGGGGAAATTTGACCACACACATAGTAAGATCTGATGATTTATGATGACAGCTGCAGCTGGAAAGTCTTGGAGGGGAGTCAGGCTGGAGCGGCCATGATGGGTCAGGTGCAATTCGGTTACCTCCACGGGAAGGAGAGGTGGGGGAGGGGACACAGGTACTTATTCCTTAAGTAGAGGGCCCTAGTTGGAAGAAAAAGAGCCAGAGAAAGGACTGACCCTCAACTGAGGCTGATCCACGTGAAGGGCAGATGTTGGCTTTAAGAGCCAAGAACGTTCCTGTCGGGGTCCCTGTAGTCTCAAGTATTCAGAACCTCCTCGGCCCTGACCACAGCAAAGCCAACTCTGTCATCATCCCTGAACTGGCAGTTGTCATCTCTTCTTCTAGCTTCCCTTAGCGTAAGGAGTTGGAAACAGTGACTGTCTAAGAACAGGGAATTATAGTATTATGGAGACCGTTCCAGGCCAGTAGCTAGTAATCTGGTTCCAGCTGTGCTGTTGGCCACCCACTTCATGTCTGTGCTGTGCCCTCACCTCCCCCACTGCTAACCCAGACACAACAAGGATTGTAGGGAAGAGCAAAGGAGATACCGTGTGGGAAAACCCTTGGTAAACTATCACAAGTGGCACAGATTTATTACTGTTACTAGTGGTGGAAATGTAGATAAAGAAGATAGAGATGCCTTTAAAGGCTGTGGGGGCGGGGGGCGGCTGCCGCTGCTCAGGGGAGCCACGTGAAACAGTCTTCAGCTGAGATAGACTGGTTCTGAAGGAAGGCCTCTGCCTGAGGCCCACCCAAGCCTCAATCTTCCACATGTCCCCCCAAAGTCAGATGCCTGCCTAGTGGCAGTACTGCATATGTGTAAGTGAAGGCATGGAGGACAGAATGTCAGATGGTACAACTGAGGCTAGGAGAGGTCATGAGACATTGTGATGTTGACTAATTAATTGGCAATTAGCAAGTTAGGCACTTCCAGATCTATCTATAGAGTAGTGACCTCAAGGTGCCTAGACTGTGATGGGCAAGAGGAAGAAGGGAGGCCCGAGGGTGGTGGCTAGGGGGTGGGTAGTGAGGAATAGGAAGGATGTGGGAAGGGGACAGAGCCCAATAGTGCCCCATTGGGAGGGGTGTCTGGGAAGGGCACAGAGTGAGAAGGTGTCAAGTGTGTGGTGGGTAATGGGCAGGGATCACACATTCACTCACAGTTGGCACAGGACTCCCTCTGGCTGCCCCCTGTCATTCCAGATTACCCGACCATGTGCACTCTTGCCTCAGTGACTGTCACTGCTGAGCAGGGGTGAGGGCACACCTAACCGAGAGTTTGTTTTGCAGACGAGAAACTGAGCCCCAGCTAGGGAAGGGGCTAGTCCTGAGTCCCGTGCTGTTGACAGCTCACTTGGCTCCCAGGCCTGCATCCTCCAGGTTCTGCTCCTCTTTCCCCTGTGGCCCACCTCTTCCATCAGACCCTGGCTGTGCAAGAGCTGCAGGGCTGGCTGAGGGCTGCTCCAAGTGAAGATAATGAGCTGGATGCATTGTTCTTTCTTCTCAACCATCAATTTTTCACTTGCAATGTATTTACAATTGCAATTGCCCCAATTTCCAGGGAAGAGAGAGAGAGAGAAAAAAAAAAAACCCAACATAATTGAATAGAAGACTCTTCTCTGAAGTTTTCCAACCTGAGAGCACAGAGCTTTCATTGCATTGCCAAGTCTCAGTCTGGCACCATGCACAGCAAGTCCCCATCTAGAGGGCTGAGGGCAGAGGTTTACAAGGTGTTGTCTGAGCTAAAGTTCACTCCTGTCTATACACCAAGGACAGGTGTTTTGTCCATTACACACTTGCTTTGAGGTGGAAATGACCTGAAGGCAGCGTATAGCCTTCAATGTTTTCTGGAGGAGGAGGTCATTGTTGAAGTGAGGGGCTGAAGAGAAAGTATTTATTGATTGAAATTTTAGATTGAAATTGCTGGCACTGGACCATTTTGGACTCATGAACATGGCAATTTCATATGATTCAACCTAATACACATGCTAAATTCTTTATAAACACTCCAGGAGGAAAACATCTTTCCTTCTTTTTGCCTGATTAGGATAATGCAACTCAAAGAGATAAATGGGTAAATATTGAGCATTTCAACAAAGGGCTGCCATTTTGGTCCCTACTTGCAGGAGAAACTTAACTCTGAGACAGAGGCACTTGGTTCACTACAGCTAAAATGCCCTAAACCATCTTCCTAACACTTGCATCTTTGGTATGCCCTTCAGGGAGTTTCATGTGTCAGACACAAAGTCTCTAGGAATTTTATTTCTAAAGGCATAAGGGGCCATTAAAGGACTAGAAACATGTCCAAAAAAGGGAAGATGTTCCAGAAAGGCCAACTGTGGTTTGCTCCCTGCCCTGGCTCCCAAAGGACTCTGCTTTGAGTGGCCAGGTTCTCTCTGTGCTGTGTGACCCCTTTCTGGCTGGAAAGGAAGGGCAGTCTTTCCCCAGACTGGCCAGCCACCCATGATTTATTTGCTTAAACAGCCAATCTGAGTCTTTCTTTAGAACTGGAAACTGGGATGGTACTGGTTGTCTGTGTTGGCTCAGCTGAAAGATCCTACTGTGGATTTAGGGGCCAAGGCAGCCCTTCTGAGTCATTCTCCAGCTAAGGTGAAGAAGAAGCTGGTTGGCAGAGCAAGAAAGCAGAACAGTCCCTAGTAGAAGCAGAAGCACGGGACATGATGCTAACTAACTCTTCATCGTACTCTTTCTTCTCACCCAATTTTATACAAAGAAAAGCTAAAACTCAGAGGGTTTAATGATCCTTAACGCATAGGAGCAGAGATGAGTTGCTCTCACCTCTCCCTTGAGGAGCAAAATGAAGAGTCACTTTCTGGTTCCAGTCCTAGGCTACAAGTACCCTTACGATTTTTCAAGATGGGTGGCAATATGAGTGGGTATCTGATACCTCCCCTAGCAAATAACTAATTTCAGAGGCCTTTGGCCAAGCCATGGGTGTTTTGCCACTTCTCTGATGAGTCGGGTTTAATCTTGTCCACCTGTATAGAGCTTTCACAGTTACTATTTCACTTGATTCCTGTAATACTGCTGTGGAAAAGGCATGCCAGGCAACATAATTCTCATATTTTCAGAAGGGAAAACAAGTTATACAGGGCTGGACCTAAAATCCAGGCTCCTGGATCCCAGTCCAGGGCTTTTCTATGTGATCTTTCTAGTTCTTGGGTCATCTTCTAGCAGATAGCTCCTGAATTCATAAGTCCAAGACTCTCAGTCCATGCTGGCCTATGCTTTCCCAGCACACACACACACACACACACACACACACACACACACACACCCATTGTCCTTGAGGGTCTTTGCAATGCACGTCATTACGCCACGCTCCCATCCCTCAGCTGAGGCTTTTTGCCCAATGGGCCCTAGAAGTAATTGAATGGCTGCACTCAAAGGGAAAGCCTTTTAGCCACAGGAAGCAGTTCTGCTGATTCAATCTCATCTAATTAAGAGTCACTGAACTGTCAGACACATTGCCTTTTGGATTAGGCATAAAACCAAGACCCTGAACTCTCCAGACTGTTCTTGCTCCCTACTCTCCCCATTGCTTTACGCTTGTCCACCAATGGGGGAAGCTTGATGCCAAAAGTTGGGTTACCCTGAGTAGAATACAGAACACAAAACCAGAGCTAGGAGGGACCTCCAAAGTCTCTGGGTTCCACACTTGATTTCCAGAGTCCGAGGGCTAGTGGTGTGCTAGAGCCAGTTGTAGGAGCTTATCTCTTCCCATGTCTGTGTTCAGTGACCTCATAATGGTATCTTAAAATCAGCCATTATTGGGAGTATGTACACAACAGAAACTGGCAAATACTAAGATCAGAGATTCTTCTCTCCTATCCCTCTGGAGAACAAGTTGTTAAACATGCTAACTCACCACTGCCCAGGGCCCCCAGAGGTAGCATGAGAGCCTGCATGGGGAACATGGGTGGCAGCAGAAGGGACTGGACTATGCACCCCTCAGTCCTGATACAACAGCTCTGTTTCTGTCTGTTCCACAGAACAAGAGTAGCTGATCTTGACTTCTCACTAAATGTGTGCCAAATTCTGTGCTGAGTCTTTGCAAGTATTAACTTACTTTATCTCCTTAACTGCCTTTTTGCACATGAGAGAACTGAGGCTCAGAGAGGTTAAGTAACCCACCTCAGATCACTCAGCTAGTGAGGGTGACACCAGGATTTCAATTCAGGCAGTCTAACACTTAGCCCTACACTGTCAATTTCTGTGCTCTATTTCTTCTCCATATCAGATTTAACTTGGGAAAAAAATTCCCCAGTTAAAAAAAATGTTAGAAAATCAAGTAACATTTTCACTAAAGTATTAATTGAAGGAATGGGTATTCCCTTCTATTCTCTTGTGCTTTGCTGTTTCTAGCTCTGAAAGTTAGCAAAAACTGCTTGGTCGGAGTTGGCCCAATCAATAGGTACACTTAGGAAACCCCCAAACTGTTTCATTCCTCCTGCCTGAGTTGGGGACAGGAGACTGAGCAGACCCACTAGGGGGGTGGAATCACTCAATCACACTGAAAATGACATCTAAATAAATAAAGAAAATCAAGCACACCATCTGGGCCCTGCACACAGCATGGGCTCCCACACAGCTGCTGGGTGCTGTTTATTCTGGGCTGTCTTGGACAGAGAAGGAGAAACCTGAGTTGAGCTGAGGGTAAAGAATTTTCTAGGTCCTGGGTATATGAACTGAAACCTATTAATGCCCAGAGTTTTCCCTGCCATTTGTAATCCTCCCTGGACTGCCTTAAGTCTACCTTTCCTCAAAACTCCCAATCCTACCTCTGGACCTTTAGCCACCCCATGCTACTCATCGTTTCCTAAGCAACCTTCTCCCCCTGCACCTCCCACCCCCTGCCAGCTTTTTCCCCATGGAATTGAATGAAAAGATCCAGTTAGGCCATGGCTGTCACCTTTGTTCTGACACATTAGCTCTAGGTGCAGCCTCTGAGTCTTAGGTTCTCTGGGTCTAAAATTGGGATAATGAACTACCACATGGGTTATGGTGGGAAGTATGAGATAACCCACCTGAAGTGTTCAGCACAAAGTGTGGCACCTGGCCAGCACTAAATATGAGTCAGCAGTGATAAATGGTGATGATGCGATGCTAGTGCTTTGCCCTTGTCCCCTCTTCGCCACCGTTCTCACTTTCCCTTGTGCCTAGATGGCCCTTTCCATCTCTCAGTCCGAGCTTTACCCATGACCAGACCCAGCCCATACTGTTCTCCTTTGAAGACTTCTGTGGCTCTTCCAGGGAGAGGCAGCCTCTCTGCCTTCAAACAGTATGTTACAATGCTGCCTCTAGCTTCTAAAAAGACCAGTTCCATTACTCCTGAAATCTTAGCTTAGTGTCTTGGCAAGTTTCCATGGCAGACACTTTGCTATTGAGGGTCATGCCAAGGCCATATTCAACAACCATTCTGTCCTCCTCATCATAGGTGAGTGCCATGGCACACCCCCTGGCTGCCCTATTCTTTGGGCTGTTTGAGGTCCCCATGTCGAGGACCAGGCTCCAGTCAGGATTCAGCCTGGTGTGTCCTTTCATGTCAGCATCCCCCTTGAGGAATCAACAGGCTGATTTAGCAGGCTCTTCCTGTGGGGTGGGATGGGTGAAAAGAATTCCCTTCTTGCATATGGTGGTCAAGGGTGTATCTCAGAAACTATACCTTCAGTGTCTGAGATGTTTAACGATATCTCATGGGCTTGGCTCTTTCCTGGGCCCTTAAAAAAATAATTTCTAGTTATCAGATTTCCCTCAGCTCTGATCACTGTGATAAACACAGAATGTGACATATCTTATTTATTCTCTTCAGCATCTCTATGGAATAGGCATTATTATCATCACTATTTTACAGATGAATAAGTTGAGGCTAAGAGGAGCAAAGGAACTGACCCAATTCACACTGCTGGGAAACAGCAAGATGGAGACTTGAACCCAAAATGTCAGACTCCAGAGCAAGAGTTCTTAATCAATTTTATATTGAGATTGTCAGGGTGCCTCTGAAGTTGTGTGTGTGTGTGTGTGTGTGTGTGTGTGTGATAAGCAACTTATGCCAGGAAACCTGCAAATGTGGCAAAAGAGAACAATGGTTGAACAATGGAGATTAAGTGTGGTTCTTTGAAATAAGCAATGCTGTCCTTAGAAGATATTTTATTTTATTATTTGGAAATTTAAATCTCTGAATGAGGACTGATAGACCAAATTCTATAATTTTAAATAAATGTTCTGGTCTTGGATGAAGGATAAAAAGAAAAAGATGGAGAACACACCTTCCTTAGATAAATATTTAGCCTCACACAGAATGTTAGACATTCAGCCTGCTTCTGTGTAGGGCTCTTAGTCTTGTTTGTCTCCAAATAAGAAAAAAGTCTCTGGCATATGGCCCCCAGGAAGCAGTCTGCTTGACAGTGAATTTTTCCAAGGGCTCCTGAGACACTGTTTTGATCTTAAGTTTGCTCAAGTGTTGGGAAAGTCAATTGTTCACCAATTCTACTTGCATATGGATTTCTTCTGCCCGTGGGTGCCCACTTTTCAGTATAGCTTCTCATCTGCATCTCCATAAAACAAACTGTATGTGGTCTCAGCGAGAGACAGGCACCAATGTCATCTCTCCCATTTGGAATCATCTGCTCATTTTCCTGTTTCCACTGCTTTCCCTCCTGGTGGTACTTCACTCCATCATAATTAGCTGTCATATATCCTTCTCCTTGACTATCCTACAAGCTCTGGGAGGATCAGCGATTCCCTACTATGCTGATGATTCATAAATGTTTGGAATTAATAAATAAGTGGTTCCAGCACAGGACCTTTGCAACTGAGGGATGAACAATTAAAACTATCAAGGTATATCTAGAAAGATGGGCCACATCAGAATTTAAAAGGAGCCTTTCAAAGCTTGCACTGTAGTGTCTGCATACACACCAAGTGGTTCTGTTGTCTTCCTTGGATCATCAACTCAGAGTTTGTACTGCAGCCAGTTCCCCAACCTTTGAAGAGGGACTTATTTAGGCTGGCCCAGCACTTCTCTGCACCCCAGTTCCAGACCTCCATCTTCTTCAAGCGTCACTGACTCTGTGCTGTTAGGCTTTCAGATTGTCCTCCATACACAGCAGGGTTCCTGGCAGGCTTGGTGTCTGGGTGTTCTCAGTGAGGAGCTTAGTCAATTAGTCCAGAAATCCCACTCCTTTTTAAGTGGATGCTTTCTTGTGGTTGGGCCAAGTCATGGTATTTCATTAGGATAATAAAAGGGAGAAAGTCAAACTCTTAGAATGTGAAAGTCTCTCACATAATAAAAGCTGACTGGTAATTTATGGCTGTTCCACCTGAGGGTGACTTTGGGATCAATACACTCTCTAGTTGGACTTCCAGAGACTCAATTCAGCGTATCATTAGTGGACTGCGTCAGCCAGCTCTCCTCCAAGAAGGCAACCAGCACCATCCAGCTCATCCCTGTGAACGGGTGGTCTGGTTGGGTGGTCTCACCACCTGTTCGTTTCCTCTTTCCACCTTGGAGATGATTCTACTTGACACAGAGCTTATGTAGCTTGGCCAGTTAGTAGTGCCTGCACATTTGCAGTCTTTGTCCAAATGCTTCCTCATCACTTGTGGGGGAAAAGTTGTGCATTTCAACTCCCTTCTTACATCTAAGGCAGTACGTGTCCACAGTTTGAAAGGTTGATCAGATTCACAAGTCATGAGTTGGGGCTATTCCTGTTGTCTCAAGTAGCCCTGGCTTCCACCCCACTGACCCTCCCTTGCTGGGTGGAGTCTACATAGCCGCAAGGGAGCTTTGGGGTCCCAGGCTTATTTTTCCCCTGATAGGGCTCTGTTTCCTTCCTTTCTGATTAATGAGCTGCTACAGAATTCGGAGTTCACACGTTATTCTGAATGTGGCCAGCCAACCCACCCCATCACAGATCTAGTCTGTGTGGCCTACTGGGCTTTGCAGAGCGGTAAGTACAAAGGGCACATATTATCCAGAGCTTCCTACACAAGGCTCACCCCCACATGGCTTTTCTCTAAAGCCATGTATTAAACAAGTTTTTGTCAGTTGCTCCATGTTAAGGTTTTATTCATTGGCTCTCTTTCCTGTGGTAGATGTCACATGCCGTGGAAATATAGAAATGATTCATGGACTCTTATCCTCAAAGAGCAGCAATCTTAGGGCAGATGTGACAGGAGCACAAATAGCTAGGAATTGTGGTAAAACATAAGTGCCGTAATGGTGGTAAAAATAAAAGCCTGCAGACATTTAGAGGAGGAGAAGTTATTTCCAGGTTGACGAGGTGAATTAATTATGCTTAATTTATGTGCCTTATAGTCCAGATGCTTGTATATGAGGTTTGTTTAAATAGGGGTGGTGGGAAACCCACTCGTTCTGGCTTCTTCTAAGAATAGAGTATTTCTCTAAAACCCCACACCCTGTGCACGCCCTGGTTTTGGGGCCTTGAACCAAACAGGCTGCCAGGGGCTTTGGTGGGTGATCAAGTGAAGGAGAACAGCCCCATCTGAGGGAGGCCCCCCCTAGAGGCTACGCTGTCAGAAGCAGAGCAGCAGCAGCCGTCTCCGGATCCTCCTGGCTGGAGAGACTCTCAGGGCCCCTCTGGAAACTGATGAACACGCGTGCTGATCTCTGAGGCCATCTCAAATTGATACCTCTTATTGGCAAAACAGGTCCCTGTGCTATTAAGAGTGGTGACAGCTTTCAGACGGGGCATAAACCAATTGTTAAAGACCCCTCAGCATTATTCACCAGGCGGGAGAATTAGTTTTGGTATCCGGGAAAAACAGCCGTTTGGGTAATTACATTCTGTTTCCCTGCGTCTCCTCTAACGCATTAGCAGGAGATAATATTCCACATTCTAAGTCCAGAACCATCCCACAGAGCTGCTATTAAACAGCTGTCACCTTCCTTGCCATAACTGGATGCATTTCTCGGCAGGAAGAATGAGTCCCTGTGTGTGCGCGTGTGTCAGCCGCATCAATCCTGGCGTGCAGGAAATGTAGCAACCGAGCCAGAGGAGATGCACTACAGTGGCAAAAGCCCTGTTCTGGGTTTAGCTCCACCATGACTTGTTGTGTGACCTTGGGTAAGTCCCTTAATTTCTCTGGTGCTTGGGCTCCTAAGCTATAGCTTGAGGAGGCTGGGACAGGTGCCATCTGCATTTTGGGGTCACTATGTGGGCTCTTTGTCAGGAGAGTGTGGACTCTCTATGACTCTGGCTTTGGGCTGAAGACTCAGAACAGATTGGCCACATTATCCTTGGGTACTGTGGCCTATCCGCTGCCACCAACCACATAGAGCAAGGGCTGTGGAGGCACTGGGCCCAGTTCTTTGTTCCTCGTTGGCTCAAGGGCTAAGAAGACTGGCTGCCTTTGAAACAAATTATATTTGGCTCATCCTTTCCCTCACTTCATTGTTTTTCATGATCCATGTCAGACTTCTGAATTCACTAAAGTAATTTAGGGGGAAGTTAAGAGGGAGAAGGATGGAGAAAGGACACAAAGGCTCAGGTGTAGGATCGAAAGTGAGAAGGGGCAGGAAATGGACAAGAAAGGAAGGAAGGGTTGCTGAGGAAGGGGAGAGGGAGGGCCCAGGCATAGATAGGTGAGGAGGGAGGATTGGAAATTCAGAAAATTGAGAAATTCATTTCTTCTCTTCCTTTCTTCCTTCCGTCCCTCCGACCTTCCTTCTTCCTTCCTTTCTCCTTACCTTCCCTCCCTCCTTCCTTTCTCTCCTTCCTGTCTCCCTCCCTTTTTCCCTCCCTCCCTCCCCCTTCCCTCTCTTCCTTCCTTCCCACAAACATTAATTAGCAATCCACAATCTGACAGACAATACTCTACATCAATATTCTCAGTGCTAAAGATGCAAACATGAATAAAACATAGTCCCTGCATGTGAGGAGTTTACAGCACATTAGAAGGAGGCAGAATGTTTAATGTGTGACAAGGTATGGAAACATGAGCATAGGAAGGGTGTGTACACAACAAGAAGTGTGGATCGATTCCACTGTGGGGTGGGAAGGAGGGTCAGGCAGGCTTCATGGAACTGGATGGATCTCATGAGATAAGAAGGATTTCTGTGCTGTTCTATTACACAGCTCCCTCTCTATAGCTTTGTTGAATTATCTTCCTTCACAGATGCCCTGCGTTAGTCCCTCTGTCCCCCATACTTTCATGGCACTGTGCAAATCTGCATTTACCTTAGTATAGCAATCACTTCCTTACATGTCCTTCTCACTCACCAGACTGAGCTCTTTAAGGCTAGGAAACTTGGTTGAATTGTTTTCAAATATTTTTATTGTCCAGGACTGAGCATATTGCCAGCAAACGGCAGATTCCAAAAACACCAAAACCTGAACCAAAAAGCCCATTGAATGGAAATGTTACGCACATGGAACAACTCTTCTACTGGTTCCCATCTCCATGGGTTACCATGGTGACTAACCCCCAGGACAGTATTTCCATCACATCACCACCATTTTGAAGAAAGATGTTTCTCTGAATGCTTTTTTTTTTTGCAACATCCACATCTTCCCTTCCCCCTTTCTCCCATTTCTTCTTCGTTCCCTCCTCTTTCTTGTGCACCTGCCTCTTCTTCCCCTCAGAGATCCTAAGTAGAAGTGCATTAACCTCAGTCTTCCTTTCATACTGGCCATCTAGAACCTTTCTCTAAGGGTGCTGGGTTTCAGGGAATCTCCTCTCAGTCAGTCTTGGGTGTGCCCTTATATAGATCAGTGGCTCCTGGGAGTACGTCTTTCCTGGGAGCATAGATCCCACGTTGGCTTCCTTCTTCCTGGGGGCCTATATCAATAGCTGCTGGAAAGAGCATATTTAGGGAACTGGGGGCAAGACCTTTCACACAGAGCAGTGATGCCTCTCAGATCTGAGCCTCAAAAATGTTGGTGTCATGACTTCAAATCATAGGTGGAAGTCACCTGGCCTTATCTCTCACACTTTCATGAAACTTTCACTTCTACCAGGACATGTCTCACTGGACCACCACCACTTCTGCATTAGATGGTTAGCTTGGCCTACACTTAGGTTACTCAGTCTATTTTTCTGAGGGAATTGTGTCTTTTGATCTTTGTACACAAGCCCAGGGACCTCAGTAATGGACATATTTAAAAAATCAAAATAAATAACTCCTCAATTCATCATTCCCACCTCTGAAAGCAGGATTCTTAGAAAGCTGGTACAATTTAAGTCAACAATTCAGATTCAGTCATGTCTTCAGAAGTTATTAAGAAATGTATAGAGGAAACCAGATTGCAACCTGTTTGTGAAAAGCATCAGGAGAATATAATAGCTTAGCTGGAAACTGGAGTAACACTGGCATGAACTGGCACCCCTCCACCCCCCTGCCAAGAGACCTCCTTCATCTTCTCTTTGTGGGAATGAGATTATGAAACTCCCTAATAGTCTCACTGAACTAAATCTAAGCCCTTAAAAATGTCACCCAACCTCACAGTCTTTCATTATTATGGGCTATAAACACAAATTCAAAATAGGGAAAACCTAGACATTACTGAGTTATTGTACTACACTGAATTGGAATCCTTCAGGATTAGAGATTAATTAAAGGGAGATTTTCTATCCAGATACAGCTATCCCACCTCTATGGCAGACACCTGGAGTTTTCAGACCAGGAAAAGAAATGCTCAGCTTGGATAATAAAAGCTGGCATGGCTTCTGGGCTCTAGGTGTGGGTACATCTCCTTGTTCACTCTGGAAAGGGAAATGGAGCAGTGCGAGGAGCTGCAATGACTTCTCTGAAATGCAGGGCAGTGGATGAACTGGGGAAGGGCCAGAGAATGAGGTTGGCCTGACATGGGCTTCATGCCACTGCTTAGAAAAGCTAGAAGGCCCTAGCACACTTGCAAGAAAAGGGAATCTGGTTCTGAAGGAAATCCTGGCAGTTCTTTGAAGGACACACTGTCCTTGAGGAAAGAGTCAGCTATCATTCCTTACATGTGCCCTGGTTTTCACTGTTAAGGAAACTGAAGGCCCACTTATGGATCTTTGCCAACCTCTCCCTTAGCAAAATGGACAAAGGAGAGTTGGGGCTTGGGGCAGAGGTCAGAGACCTCCCAGAAGCTGAGCGAAGCCACTTGGTGAAGATGGAATGTGGAACTGAGAGCAAGTGTGGGTAATGGAGCAATCCTAAATGTCATTCCTTCTCATTAATTCATTCATCCATTTATCTTTCACCCATCTAGCACATCCTTACTGAGAGACTTCTTAAGCTTCAGATACCAGGTCATTATGTTAGTTGATAGGACCCAATTTGGCAAGTTGGTGTGGGATGGGGGAGGAAAGGTAAACTCTAAGGAGAAAGAAAGAAGAAAATCAACTTTTTTTTGAAGATTTCTTTTTTTAAAGATTTTATTCAATTATTTATGAGGAAGAGAGAGAGTGAGTGAGCAAGCAAGGGGAGGTGCAGGGGGAGAGGGACAAGCAGACCTCATGCTGAGTGCATAGCCAAATGTAGGGCTTTATCCCATGACCCTGAGATCATGACCAAGAGCCAGGCACTTAACTGAGCCACTCAGGTATCCCTGAAGATTTCTTGTGCCAACCTCAGTGAGGTTGTTTCACCGAGTCTAATCTCGTCCCTGTGAATTGGCATTACAGTGACTCTCATTTTATGACAGGAAATAACCAGGACTTAGAGGGGTTGAGTTAGGTGCTGTCTGTGGCTCTAAAATCTTTTCAGTGTAGTGCACTGTCCTCAGAGAGCTTTCTATGTTGATAGACAGAAACACATGCTTGTGTGCTGGATGAACCAAGAGCTGGTAGAGTCTACACAAAACATGGACCAATGCTAAAAATGAAATCACTTTCTATAAGAAGCCATGACTACTGAATGACTTAAAGCTATTTAAGTGCCAAATACGGAGTTTAAATGATGATGCATAGCAAGTGCTTGTGGATGAAATGAGCATTTTGTGGATGAAAGATCTAAATGTGAGACAAGAATCCATCAAAATCCTAGAGGAGAACACAGGCAACACCTTTTCTGAACTTGGCCACAGCAACTTCTTGCAAGATACATCTATGAAGGCAAGGGAGACAAAAGCAAAAATGAACTATTGGGACTTCATCAAGATGAAAAGCTTCTTTCTGCACAGCAAAAGAAACAGTCAACAAAACTAAAAGAGAACCTACAGAATGGGAGAAGATATTTGCAAATGACATATCAGATAAAGGACTAGTATCCAAGATCTATAAAGAACTTATTAAACTCAACAGCAAAGAAACAAACAATCCAATCATGAAATGGGCAAAAGACAAGAACAGAAATTTCACCAAATAAGTCATACACATGGGCCAACAAGTACATGAGAAAATGCTCCGCATCCCTTGCCATGTGCCCTGGTTTTCACTGCAAATCAAATCAAAACCACAATGAGATACCACCTTGCACCAGTCAGAATGGTGAAAAGTAACAAGGCAGGAAACAACAAATGTTGGAGAGGATGTGGAGAAAGGGAATCCCTCTTGCACTGTTGGTGGGAATGTGAACTGGTGCAGCCACTCTGGAAAACTGTGTGGAGGTTCCTCAATGAGTTAAAAATAGAACTACCCTATGACCCAGCAATTGCACTACTGGGGATTTACCCCAAAGATACAGATGCAGTGAAATGCCAGGACACCTGCACCCCGATGTTTATAGCAGCAATGTCCACAATAACCAAACTGTGGAAGGAGCCTCGGTGTCCATTCAAAGAGGAATGGATAAAGAAGATGTGATCTATGTGTATGATGGAATATTATTCAGCAATCAGAAGAGACGAATATCCACCATTTGCTTCGACGTGGATGGAACTGGAGGGTATTATGCTGAGTGAAGTAAGTCAATTGGAGAAGGATAAACATATGGTCTCATTCATTTGGGGAATATAAAAAAATAGTGAAAGGGATTATAGGGGAAAGGAGAGGAAATGAGTGGGAAAAATCAGAGAGGGAGACAGAACATGAGAGACTCCTAACTCTGGGAAACGAACAAGGGGTGGTGGAAGGGGAGGTGGGTGGGGTGATGGGGTGACTGGGTGATGGGCACTGAGGGGGGCACTTGACGGGATGAACACTGGATGTTATACTATATGTTGGCAAATCGAACTCCAATAAAAAATATACAAAAAATACAATGATATTATCATGATTATGATTCAAAATATGATAATCATCTGAAGTTTCTTTTTTTCCGAACTTTGTAGACCCACTCCTTCCACCTTCCATTCAGAGTCATTATCAATCTCTCTTTGCAGTGCCTTAGATGAGGAAGGGCAGATATACTTGAAAATATAGATTTTCAACGGTAAGATTTGGACTTTTTGAGAATGAAGTAATCTTGGAGTAAAAAAAAAAATGAGTCTTAAATACCTAGAACCAAGAGTCGAGAAGCCCACAAACAGGCCTATAAAAAACACAGAGTGAGGCGGACATTTAAAGGGTGTTAAAGAGACCCTATAGATTGGGAACAAAGAGAAAATTAGAAAAAGAGAGCACTTGAGTAGTCCTGCTAGGACAACAGGTTCTGTGCGTTTTCTATATTTGGTAGAACTTGTTTTGATGGCAGTGTGGGAAGGGGATAAGAGGGGATAAAGACCGGAAGGTATGAGAGGACCTGTACGCAAGAAGACACATGAGCTACACAAAAATAGACTCAAAATGGATGCAAGACCTAAATGTGAGATGAATCCATCAAAATCCCAGAGGAAAATACAGGCAGCAACCTCTTTGACCTTGGCCACAGCAACTTCTTGCTAGACGTCTTCAGAGGCAAGGGAGACAAATGCAAAAATAAACTACTGGGACTTCATCAGAATAAAAAAGCTTTTGCACAGCAAAGGAAATAGTCAATAAAACTAAAAAGGCAATTGATGGAATGGGAGAAGGTATTCACAAATGACATATTAGATAAAGAGCCAGTATACAAAATCTATAAAGAACTTATCAAACTCAGTTCCCCCAAAACATAACTCCAGTAAAGAAATGGGCAGAAGACATGAACTGATATTTCTCCAAAGAAAGTATACAAATGGCTAACAGACATGTGAAAAAAATGCTCAACACCACTTGGTATCAGGGAAATACAAATCAAAACCACAATGAGATACCACCTCATACTGGTCAGAATGGCTAAAATGAACAACTCAGGAAACAATAGGTATTGGCAAGGATTTAGAGAAAGGGCAAACCTCTTACACTGTTGGTGGGAATGCAGACTGATGCAGCCACCCTGGAAAACAGTATGAAGATTCCTCAAAAAGTTAAAAAAAGAACTACCCTATGACCCAGTAATTGCACTACTAGGTATTTATCCAAAGGATACAAACAGTGATTTGAAGGGGCACCTGCTCCCCAATGTTTATAGCAACAGTGTCCACAATAGCCAAACTATCAAAAGAGCCCAGATGTCTATCAATAAGTGAATGGCTAAAGAAGATATCCACATTGAAGATGTGTATACACACACACAGACACACACACACACAGTGGAATATCACTCAGCCATCAAAAAGAATGAAATCTTACCATTTGCAACAACGTGAATGGAACTAAAGGACATTAAGTGAAATAAGTCAGAGAAAGACAAATACCATATTATTTCACCCATATGTGGAATTTAAGAAACAAAACAAAAGAATACAGGGGAAGGGAAGGAAAAATAAAATAAGATAAAAACAGAGAGGGAGGCAAACCATGAGAGATTCTTAACTCTAGGAAACAAATTGAGGGTTGCTGGAGGGGAAGTGGATGGTGGAATGGGGGTAACTGGTGATGGGCCTTAAGGAGAACATTTTTAATGAGCACTGGGTGTTCTATGCAGCTGATGAATCACTATATTCTACCCCTGGAACTAATAGTACACTGTATGTTAACTAAATTGAATTTAAATAAAAATTTTTTAAAAGGTACATAAGTTAGCTCTAGGTTGTTTCAGTGGAGTCAGGAGAGTGGAGAGGAGCAGCTGGGATGTTGTGGGTAGAAAGGGCCTGAACCCAGAGCAGTATGGAAGAGTGTTGAGGGTCTCAGTGTCTTCCTAGAAAGGGTGCAGAGGTGGCCAAGAGAGTGTGGGTATACCTGTAGAGGCCTTGTGGATGGAGCTGGGGTGATCCAGGTGAACCAGATGACCTACAAGCAAGGACTCCTTCAGTTGCACTCATAGCACTGGCCTGATGACCAAAGACCAACAGGGGGTGAACATCTTAGGGGAAGCCAGAGTGGATGGCTCTTTCATTACCAGATGGCACAGAAGCCTTCCCTTTTTTACTTGCTCCCCAGAGGAATCAGAAGGGGAGTGGAAAAGGGCATAATTCAGAATAGTCTGATTATCTATCCAAAAGGGATTTTAAAAATTCCCATTCAGAGTTGTCTTCAATTCTTGACTTGAGATTATGCTGTTTCCCATTAGTGGAAATGAGGTGTTCTCTGAAGAGCCAAGTTTCATTTTAAATTTTTGCATATGGACTGTAAAGTTTACATTCTCTATATGATGTTTAAAATCCTTTCCAATGGGCTGCTTCTCTTATATGACAACTGGTCTGGCTCTTCTTCCCCTATTATAGCTTTCTTCTCAAGCATGCCCTTTTCCTGACTGAGCATGGGCTGGTCCTCTCTCTGAAAATACAAGCTGAGATACAAGGTTCCAGTACACTTATCATTTATTTAATACTTTATTGGGATGCCATGTATGCCATTTATTTCAATTAAGAACACTGACTGAGCATCTGGTCTATGCCAGGCTTTATGCTGCACAGTGAGGATCTGGGACAAGGCCCCCATGGAATGGGGAACAGAAACGTGTAGGTGTTAAAGACACTTTCTAATCTTTCCAAGGCTAAGAAATAGCAGGAAGAAGTTGAAGGAAAAATGGAATAAGAGGTAAAAAGTCACAAATAGGCCATTTAGTAATTATAGAACCTTAACCTCTTTGGGCCTCAGTCTGCTAATCTGTAAAATTAGGGAGGAAAGAAAAAAATTCCTTCAGGCCTTTTCCAGATGCTAAATTACATGAACCTTGTGATTTTTAAAAGTGACGAATTCTATAGTTAACAGAAGCCCCTGAAGGCAAAAGAGTTCATAGAATGTAGCAGACATAAGTACATTTGCTGTTTGATTCTATTATAATGTCTTTGGAGCTGTGGCAAAGTCCTACCTCAAGCAAATCACATGAGGGTGAGTATGTCACTAATCACCAGTCTGGGTCATCCTAACAGTGTCAGGATCTAGGGAAGAAGTTGCTAGTTGGTATACACTAGAGCTCCCACTCTTGCAATCATTATTATTAATATTAGTATTATTATTTTGGCAGGGAAGAATCTGGAATTTAAATATGCTACTGGATATGTTTGCCTTTGCCTATACTTACAAAGTAGAATACCCACCTAAAATGGTTAAGTGGATAACTGAAAGCATTTGAAATATTGACATATTTGCCTGTTTACAATTTTTTGCTGTGATCTCAATTTTCCACTCTGCTTTGCATTCATAGACACTTTCTCACACTGCTCCCTCTTGACTCATTTATACACTCACTCATTCAACACTCTACAAAAACTCATGGAGCCCCTATCGTGCGCCAGGCTTTAAGCCAAGCGCTAGGTATGCAGAGATGAGGTGGAAAGCACACTACTTAGCCGGAGGGAAACATAACAGAAACAGAAGTCAAACAGGCAGCAGTACTGGGATGATCCACTCTAGCCATATGAAGCTTTGCTGGAGCTCTGTGGATAGAGCACTGGGCTACCTCCATACAACACTTAATGAGGTTGTCTGTGGCTGGAACCAAGGGCTGGGGTAGGGATGTGATGAGAGGAGTCCTACATCTGACAAAAGAACTCATCAAATTGGTGCCCATGACTACCTTTCTATTTTTTATCCATGAAAAGCACAATGATGAGAGGTAGTGGCACTTTGTATATTAATGGGAACTTCTGATAAAGTTGCACTAAATAATATAATAATGTGGAAATAAAAATTTGATTTTTAAAAAATCCTATGGAATTTGGGTTATTTAATAAATTTTCCAGCCTTGATTCTGGAAGCATGGAGTCCAGTTACTTAAGGTGATGGGGAAATGGGAAGCCTACTTTATGCATGGGGAGAGATACCAGTCAGTAGATAGGAAAATTCCACCTTCCTTAATTAATGCAAGCTCAGAATATCCTAGTTTGGTACAAAAGGAGAACTTTATGTTGGGTAGAGTGTTTAGACCTCATAGCCTTTTCTACTTCTCTCTTTTCTTCCTTTCCTTCCTCCCTCTTTTTCTGCGATTTGTTATTTCCTTGGAGAATTCTATGGATCACAGCTGTGATGTTTAAACCCTTTAAAACCCTGGCAAAAGCCCAGACAAAACTTTTGGAGTACAACCAAAGTAACCTGGAATGTTCAACATGACTTTACTAACAACTGGGAAAAACAAGAGGAAAAAAAATCTCCAGTGTGTACCATGAGCTTAGACATTATATTTTGCTGATCCCTGAAGAGAAGAGAAAGAGTTTTCCCAAGACTCTCCTTCCTAGCTTCGAGCATCTTCTGTTGTAGCGACTGCAACTTCAGCTACCATTACCCAAGAGCTAACTCTAATTTAAGATTCAATCAAAATCCTAGAGGAGAACACAGGCAACACCCTTTTTGAACTCAGCCACAGTAACTTCTTACAAGATACATCCACGAAGGGAAAAGAAACAAAAGCAAAAATGGACTATTGGGACTTCATCAAGATAAGAAGCTTTTGCACAGCAAAGGATACAGTCAACAAAACTCAAAGACAACCTACAGAATGGGAGAAGATATTTGCAAATGACCTATCAGATAAAGGGCTAGTTTCCAAGATCTATAAAGAACTTATTAAACTCAACACCAAAGAAACAAACAATCCAATCATGAAATGGGCAAAAGACATGAAGAGAAATCTCACAGAGGAAGACATAGACATGGCCAACATGCACATGAGAAAATGCTCTGCATCACTTGCCATCAGGGAAATACAAATCAAAACCACAATGAGATACCACCTCACACCAGTGAGAATGGGGAAAATGAACAAGGCAGGAAACCCCAAATGTTGGAGAGGATGCGGAGAAAAGGGAACCCTCTTACACTGTTGGTGGGAATGTGAACTGGTGCAGCCACTCTGGAAAACTGTGTGGAGGTTCCTCAAAGAGTTAAAAATAGACCTGCCCTACGACCCAGCAATCGCACTGTTGGGGATTTACCCCAAAGGTACAGATGCAATGAAACGCCGGGACACCTGCACCCTGATGTTTCTAGCAGCAATGTCCACAATAGCCAAACTGTGGAAGGAGCCTCAGTGTCCATCGAAAGATGAATGGATAAAGAAGATGTGGTTTATGTATAAAATAGAATATTCCTCAGCCATTAGAAACGACAAACACCCACCATTTGCTTCAACGTGGATGGAACTGGAGGGTATTATGCTGAGTGAAGTAAGTCAATTGGAGAAGGACAAACATTATATGTTCTCATTCATTTGGGGAATATAAATAATAGTGAAAGGGAATAGAAGGGAAGGGAGAAGAAATGTGTGGGAAATATCAGAAAGGGAGACAGAACATAAAGACTCCTAACTCTGAGAAACGAACTAGGGGTAGTGGAAGGGGAGGAGGGCAGGGGGTGGGGGTGAATGGGTGACGGGCACTGAGGGGGGCACTGGGTGTTATTCTGTATGTTGGCAAGTTGAACATCAATAAAAAATAAATTTATTAAAAAGAATTTCTTGACCCCTAGAGGAAACTGCTGGACCCTCTTACCTACCTAGATCCTTGCCTTTGCCCTGTGACTGACACCCGGAAGACCTCTCACTCAAGACTGTGGTCTTACCCTGGAGGCCTTCTTTAGGATCATCATGTCTTAATGCCTTTTAACACCCCTCACTGTTCATACACATGTATGTGCCTATGTGAACATATGTATGTCTGCGGAGTGAGGTCTCCTAATGACAGAATGATAGGTGCATGAAGGGAAAGGAAGCAAAATAGAGGAAGAGAAAAAGGAAGAGAGGAGAGAATATATGCTTAGAATAGGGAAGAAAAGAAAGGAAGATTCTTTGTGTGCGCATCTCAGATTTGGCCCCCAAGCAACCAATCTAGCCATTTCAGTTATTGTCCATGTGCCTGTGGTAAAAGCAGGGCAGGCTTCACTGATTACCTTTTCTCCCTTCACAAAAAGAGAGGAAGAAAGTTGAGAAGTGAAAATGAATGAATAGACAAGTGAAAAGACAAAGGCATCCAGAGTTTGGGAGAGACAGAGGGCAGGGGGGCTGAGGGCAAAGAGATGTAGGAAGGGCCTGTCCACAAGATGCCAAAACAGATAATAACGATGGGTAATGATCTGTCTGCTTCCACGTATTGATTATCATACAGTGTAAGCAAATGCTACGACTCTGAATTGAGTAGATATTTGGTGCTACAAACAACCACATGAGAGGAATGGGGAGAAGGAAGGGGGGAAGGGCTGTGCCAGGGGAAGAATGGAAGAGAATGGGCAGCCCTCTAACATTAGTATGCACGCATGCCCAGTGATATGGGAAAGAGAATACGAAATGCAGCAAGCTAGGGCTTTGCACACTGACAAGAAAGGTATCAGACCTGAGATAGTAAGATAAGGAAAACAGAGCATCTCCTTGTCATTTTCTCCTTTCTGTTTTATTTTTTTTATTTTTTATTTTTTTAAAATTTTTTATTTATTTATGATAGTCACACAGAGAGAAAGAGAGAGGCAGAGACACAGGCAGAGGGAGAAGCAGGCTCCATGCACCGGGAGCCCGATGTGGGATTCGATCCCGGGTCTCCAGGATCGCGCCCTGGGCCAAAGGCAGGCGCCAAACAGCTGCGCCGCCCAGGGATCCCCTCATTTCTGTTTTAATCCATGTAATGTAATTCTGTTGCCTCAGCTTTACAACAGATGCTTTGGGCTACTCCCAGGCTCTCCTTGACCTCTGGAAGTAGAGTGCAGAGAGGTTGCTCCAAGCCTAGCCTTCCAGAGACCAAAGTGACCCTTTCCAATGGTCTATTCCACTGCTGTCCTCGGCTGTGACAGCTCCTTCACCCATGTTCCTGAACCATAAACCTACAGACAGGCAGCCTCTGACCCTAGACACGAGTTGCCTGTCCTTATAGCATGGGGAAACTAGTCAGTGCCAATGTTTTAATTATATTTACATTTCACAAATGATGGAAAGGATCAGCTTATAAAAGCAAAAGAAAGTTGGGGTATTCAACCTCTCTGGGCCTTTTAAGACAACAGAGTTATTATGTCCATGTGAATTTCCAGAAAGAAACTTCCAATTAAAGCTTATTGCTTCTCAGCTTCCATTGGTTGGCAATGTGGCTCATCCTTCCTGTTCATTAGAGCAGAATAGGGGTTGTAGCCTCACAGAGTCTGTGCCCACCTTCCAGCTCACTCCCCCAGTGATCTTGGGAGGATCCCAGTGCTGCCATGATGGCCCCATCATCCCCCTGTGTGTGACTTGGAAACCAGACAGGATATTGCACCTGTGTTCTTGAAGGAAATAAGACCCCTGCTCTACCAGTTGCATGAATGATTAATGAGGGGTAATTAGTCAATGTTGTTAAGCATTTTATAGACACAAAATGCTGGCTAAGAGCTAAATGAAGAAACGAAAACAGCAAAAGCCGAAAGACTTTACATCCACCCAACTGCTGCTCATAGAATCCCAGAAATGTTGGAGTGGAGGGAAGGAGGCATGGCAGAGACTATTCACCCTGTGACTTGCAAACTGAATTGTGGAGCTTTCTGGGCACAAACCAAGCAACTGTTTCCCTGTGTTTCCTCATAAAACAAATCACAACAACAAAAAAAGGGCAAACTGAAGTTCCATGCTTGCAGCATAATGAAGACAGAGAATGCCAAAAACTTCAAAATAACCATGAGTAAAAAGAAAAAGCACCACATCCTAGCAGTGGGAGCTCTCATACTCCACTCTGGAGGATGTGGCCATTTGATTCCCATTGTCCCTGGTGTTGAGGAGCTTTGGCCAGGGGTCTGGGCAGAGAGGAAGTAAAATGTCTCCCAGCTCTTCAGATGCAGAATTAGCACCCCTTTCTGTATCTCCCTTTAAACCAAGCCAAAACTAAAACAAAGCCAATTCTGACATCCATTCTGTCTTTGGGGAAATTAAAGGAGCTTTAGGCCAATGCCCAGGGGACTTTAAAACCTAATATTTGGTTAGTTAGCCTGGCTCTGACCTGGTACTTGAATTTTAGGAACTGAGTCTCTCTGTGACTCACTTGGTAGGTTAGGGCCTCCCTGCTAGTCTCAGGCATCACCTTGGGACTCAGCCTGCCATCCTGCCCACCTATGGCTTACAACTGAAAGGATATATTCCAACTTGGCTCCAGCTTTCCAGACCTGGCTGTACATCCTTCTCTTACCCATGTCCCTCTGTCCCCTTAAAGTTGTGCTTCTCCAACATCTCCTCTGATGTGCCCCAAATGGCAGAGAAGGGTGAAGTCACCTCCCAGAATCTGGGGGATCACTTCCAGAAGAAAAGATCTTAAAGCTCATGTTTTATCTTGAAATTTATGTGCAGCACTGAAGCCCAATATAAAGCCCTGTCAATTTAAATATAAAAATATCCCTCTATTTCAATATTTTGGTAAAACTGAAGCTCTGGAAAAATGTACCACGTTGGTTGATTCTGTGGGATTGTGCATGCCCACAACACTACTACATATCCTCAGGGTACAAGTGTCCGAGTGTGAGAAACCCCTACCCCTTTTACCAACTCACTTGTAGGATCCTGGCCCCTCCTAATTTGCTCACAGCCAAGTGCCCTTAGCCATTTCCTGTGTAGATAGGGCTTGGGAGGCAGGACGGGAAGCCTGATCTCAGACCTGTGGGGCAGGGCCCTGAGAGTGGAGCCATCCCGTCCTTCCTCCAGGGGATGTCCTTAGACTTACCAAGCCTCTGAAATTGTACAATTCACTGTTGGTCCAGTTTGTCTTAATGATGCATATCAATTATTTGTCCCATGGTTAATTAAGAGTTACCAAGTCCATTGGACCAACATCATCATGATATACTCTTTAGACTTAGGGAAGGAAGGAACTAACCCTGTTTGATTTCCCACTAGGTTGCAGGCACTGTGTTACACAAGGTATACACACCACCTATTTAATCCTCACATGGATTAAATCCTTACATGGAGTAGGTGCTACTGTCTCCTTTTTACATATTAATTATCTAGCACTTCTAGGATGTAATGGACACATAGCACCCAAACAGCTCAAGTTAGGATCCAAATCCATGTTTTTCTTATCCAAATCATGTCCCCTTTCCACTGTTCACGATGCAGTGTTGCTTGCTTTTCTTTCTGTTACATCTTTTGTCCATTTCCCTCCTTATGGACTCTATCAAAGAATGAAAGAAACAGAGAGGAGGGGAGGTCAGAATGTACGAATTCTGCTGTCAGCTGTTTCAAGAAGATGGAGAGGATGTGGGAGAGGTGGTGGATTGAAACCAATGTCTAAACTGACATTTCTCTTATCTATGGAATTTATTTATTTGGGTCTGCCTCACAGGGACAGATTTTAAGGAATGGTTACAGAGGGGCCTTAGAAACCTGGAGAGGGAACATAGCTTCACTCAGCCCCTCATTCATCATCAGCTGGAGCGTTGGTCTCATTAATAACTGGGGCTTAATCCTCCACATTCAAAGAGACTCCCATTACCCAAAACAATAATTTTTTTAATTACCCAGGCAGAATGGCAATCGCATATTGAATACCAAGGATGATTTAAAACTAATAAATACTTTTGGAGATTCCTTGAACATTTTAATGAATTAAAAGTTATGAAATATTTATAAGCAGTAACAACGCCATTTAGTACCATTAATAAAATAAATACATTAGTCAGAGAATGAAATTCATTACTATTTTACTACTAGACATTTATGTCAATGACTGAATATTGCTCCAAATTACTTGTAAAGTAGACCAATTATTTTAGTGTGATTAATCTTTTCAATTATTTCTTTTATGTAGTTGTAATTTGAAAGTAATTTTCTTCCGGGAGTACAATGACCTCAGCACACTGGTTCCTTATTTATTTATATTTAAAAATCTTTTGTCTCTACCCCCATTTCCGGGTGATTTCCAATGGTCAAATATTTAAAATAGTCACCCAAGCAATCATTGTTCCTATGTACTTTGTGGGGGATTTTTAATTGGCTTTATTAGTGATTATGAATAAGCCATTCCAATGTAAGAAGTCTCTGCCAACAGCAGCTGGATGTGGGTAGGGAAAGGAGGGGCCAGAAAAACTCTTTCCTGGTTACACCAGCTGGGGGCCTGGCTGAGTTAGACCCCATCCTCAGTCTGCCAGAAGGACGCAGTGTGATAAGTATATCACAAGATGTTTAGGCTCTTCCTTGGCCACTAACCATCCCCACAGGATTAAACCGTCTTACTCCTTTGCATGGCACACTGGATTCTGGGCACTCAGTCACAAAGGGAAAAATGACTTTATCAGAGATAAAAGCATAGATTGTCGGGGGGAGGAGGGGAGAAGCAGATGCCTTCGAAATCAGGAAATAGATCTGAGCTTTCAGTGTTTCTTCTGGAAGTAGGATAAACCTGACCTTGGCCAAATGGCTGAGACAAGGCGAAATGAAAAGGGAAAGGTGACTGTGATCCTGCAAACAAACCCTGGGTTAGTTATGATAAATTATTCCACCTTGGTTCCAGAATGAGGACATTCAGCTCAGTCTGGGGGTGAGGAAGGGAGAAGGCAATATTAATTTATTGTGCCAAGCTCCGTGCCAGGGGTCCTACATGTAATATGCTTTTCATTTCCCAACAAACTTATAAGTATGTATCATTAGTCCCATTTAGTGTTGAGAAAACCAAAACTCAAGGATATTTAAAAATTCTTTTGAGCTCAGAAGGGTGTTAAGTGATAGACCTGGAATTCCACACTCATTCTGTCTGATTCCAAAGCCTGTGATCTCCTTCCTACATTGTAACCAGAAAACCTTTATTCAGTGCTTACCATGGGAAAAACACTGGTAGTTGCTAATTGGAGTACAGAGATTAAAAAGAAAAAGACACAGTCTTTGATTCTAGGAATTTAGCATCTATTGAGCAAGACACATAAATAACTCTGGAAAGAAGTAGACTGTTATAAAACGGAAATCTATGGAGACATAATTCTGAGCTGAGACTTCTTGGAGAAGACAGTATCTGAACTGAGATTTGAAAGAAGTGCAAGGCTTGGGGAGACAGACTTTGGGGAAGGGAGAGGGAGGGTATGCTACAGGGGGATTAGCTGGAATCAAAGCTTGGTATAGGAGGTGTTTGGGAAATGCAACAGAAAATCACAATTTTAATGCTTATCTTTTAAACAGTACAATTCACAGATAAACTATGAGTGGGAAGTTTTAGAAACAGATAGTTAAGGAGGACAATAGTATATAATGAAGAGCATCACCCATCACATGGAGGGCATGATGAGAACTAGTGGACAAGGCTATGGCTGCTACTTCTTCTTGGCTTTCTCTTCCAAGCAATAGATCCCACCTCTGCATAGATAACTTGGTCCCCTGAAGTGACTGACCTAGGTGGAGGCCACCTGGGCACTGGTGGCAGTTTGGCAGTGCTGTGACTCTCAATACCTACATGGCATTTGGTTGTTGTTAGCATCACATAATTTTGGAGGAGGTATCAGAAAAGCCAATTTGTTTCTGTAAATAGTACTTTCTTCAAAAGAAACTGAGCAGCAGTGAGAGAGTAAGTATATGTTTAGAGGTTTCAGGCTAGGTAAGTTCCAAAAAGGTCAGGTAGCTCAGGGTAGCATGTACAATGCATCGCCATAGCTATCTTCTCATTAGACCCTCACGATTAAGGTCAATGTTGGGACAACCAGTGACATATTTTATTATTATTCCTATTTTAAATAAAAACAATCAATGTGCCAATTCTGATAGAGACCTGTAATGTCCCTACTGATCTGAAGCCTTGGCTAGGCTATGGCAAATAAAAGGTGGAAAGGGGACTTTGATGCCCTGATTGCTGGTTAAGTGCTCATTCCATGGTATTTCTGAGAAAAGCATGAAAAACAGTTCAGAGGAAGACAATCTCTACAAATGGAGCACTTATTCAGTATCTCTGGTGTGAATTAGATGTAAGTCATGGATGCCCTTTGGGGAGCAGTTTTGTGTGAAATAAAACAGAGATTTTAAGGCCACCACACCAAACTTCAATCCTAAGACGGAAGCAAGTTTATATCGGTATCACTGTGTGTTCACTTTAGTACGTGCTCAGTAATGTTTGTCAAATGAATGAGCAAATGCATGGATGGGTAGATGGATGATTCTGCTACATAGAGAGTTTTCTCCTGGCAGCCTCAGTAATCTCCACCTTACAAGCACAGACTGAGGATCCTGCTGGGATGTTGCTTGCTGTTGGAACAGAAAATGCCCAGTTTGGGCCTGGCTGCTAGGAGCTACTCCAGAAGTTGATTGGTTCCACATGGCTGGCCAAGATTAGAATACGTTTGTTCAGCTTCTTTCATTTCCTCTTGTCCTCCTCTTGGCCTAAGGAGGGCATCCTTGACTGGCCATCATTGTCTTTGGTAGAGTAGGAGGAGATAGAGGGGACAAGGCTGTGATATACCACACATTTCTTTTTACTAGAAACATTCATACTAGCTCTATAACTAGCATCTTAAAGCTGGGACTCAGTGAGACAAGAACTTGCCTTGTGTAGATGGGCCATAGCCCAAAGTATAATAGCTTTGTTCTTAGTCTTAATTGTTTAAGGATGGTATAGTTAATGTAACAATTCTTTAGCTCTCACATTTTATGTAAAAACAGAATCTTATGAACAAAAAGCTGGAATTAATAAGAGAGTTGAAAATCAGAATGTCCAGTGGTTCTTATATTGTATTTTATGAAACTCCACAGTGTTTGTGGGGGGCGGTTGTCAAGGCCTGTGGAGCAAGCGGGTTCTGGGCCTCCCTACCAACACTTCCCCGAGGGCAACTCTGCATGTGTAATTTTATATACTGGACTACTATATATGACTTTATTTGAATTAAGTGTTCAGCCTCTAAAAAATGTTTGAAGTTCATAGATCCAGTTTAAATGCCATCATTTTAGGCCCAGAGATGTTAAGATATCTGCGCACCCTCAACTCTTTTGGGACATATGTTTTAAGTTATCTATGGTGGTGGGACAGCTTTTGGATTCCTCTCCCTTCCTGCACTACAGAAGTTAATGAAAGTACCCTTCATGGGTAGCATGAGAATTATGATATCCTCTCTGCTGAATAGATCAGAGGAGATAATATGTTTGAAAGAGTTTCAGTAGGGTAAGGAACCAAGAGTGCTTCTTGTTGAGAAATTTGTTAGTGAGATGAATGTGGTTCTGACTTAGGAAATGTCAGATGTGATTCTTGTAGGTTCATGAAAGAGAACACGAACCATAAGGGCTGGCAGAAAAATGTATTTAGGCTTACTTAGGTGCTATCTGTAGCTCTTGATGTTCACGGATGGAGGGGGTCCACTGTTGGCCAGTGGGCAGCAGTACACCTAAATTACCTCTGACCAACTGAGGCAGGGAGAGGGAAGCTCTGAATTAGTTTCTTAGAAAAACTGAGAACTTGACAATCATGAGGTGCAGGCAGAAATCACACTGGGCCGGTCAGTAATTTAGTGTGTCGAAGTTCAAGATAAATCATTGGGTGGTTTGTTCATTTAATTTCTACTGTTGAGGGAGACAGAATAGATATTTCCTGGGGTGCTTCCCAGCAGGTAGGAGTAACACATGGCAGCAAGAGCATGAATGCTGGAGCAGATGACCTCTGTTCTAATACGTGTTGTGAGACTTGGGATAAATTACTTAAGTCTCTGTGCCTCAATTTTCCCATCCATATAATGGAAATGCTGATAATAATAGTACATACCTCATAGCATTGTTGTAAGGATTAAATGAGTTTATGTATGCAACAAGTTTAGAACAGGGCTTGGCACATAGAAGGTATGGGATGGGTGTTTGCAATAATGTATATTCTTCTTTTTGAAAGATTTATTCTTATTTATTTGAGAGAGAGAAAGAGAGCATAAGTGAGCTCGGGGGAAGAAGCAGAGGGAGAGAGAGAGAGTGAAGGAGAGAAGTAGACTCCTTGCAGAGCTCGGAGCCTGACACAGGGCTCGATCTCATGAACCTGAGATTGCTACCTGAGCCAAAATAAAGAATCAGATGCTCAACCAACTGAGCCACCTAGGTCCCCCCAATAATGTATATTCTTTTTTCTTTTTAAGATTTTGTTCATTTATTCATGAGAGACAGAGAGAGAGAAAGAGAGAGAGAGAGAGAGAGAGAGAGAGAGGCAGAGACACAGGCAGAGGGAGAAGCAGGCTCCATGCAAGGAACCCGATATGGGACTCGATCCCAAGACTCCAGAATCACACCCTGGGCTGAAGGCAGGTGCCAAACTGCCGAGCCACCCAGGGATCCCAATAATGTATGTTCTTATGAGGTACTCAGTGTTTTTCAAATCTTTTTCAAGAAGCTAGTCCTGCCCATTCTGACATGTGTTTTTCTGTAGGCAACTCTGAACATGAGGGGTCCTGATGAATATGCTGCATAATTCTAGTGCTTTGGGCTATCTGCTAAAGACAGGTCTTTGTGAATGGGTGAAGTGTTCCCTGGGAGTCCAGGCATGGGTGTCTCTGGGGACTGATATCCTTCCCATCACTGCCAAATACACAAACTGGCTTTTTTTAGAGATCAGAGTAAAACCTCTTCTAAGCAATTTCCACCTACTGCTACCTTCTTTTGTCAGTACCAGGGTAATAACCCAAAGCTATAAAAGCAGGAGAAACATTTATCAATTGATTGATTAACTAACAATCAGTGAACAAGTATTTAAGTAGTGTTTTCTATGTGTTTAGCAGTGTGCTAACTATCCCCTGGAGAAATAAAAGAAATATAAAACAGGATCCCAAACCTCACATTAAGTCCCCCAAAATGCCTAACTGGGAAATAATTATAAAACAGATACTAAATTTAGATGTAGAGAGCAAAGTATTTGGAGAAGAATTTCTCTAGCTCTGAATGATGTTTTGGAGGGTTTGGGCTCTAAATTGGATCCTAAATGATGAGTCTGCATTCAAAATGGAAGGCCTGGGACCAAGCTGGTCATTCTTGGTGCAATGTACCAAAAACCAGTCTGACTAGAGGGTTGGGGTGTGGGAGAAGAGAGGACATGACGTTGGACAGGTACTGAGAACAGATTGTAAAGAAGCTTAGAAATCAGGAGGAGACATTGGGCATTTCCCAGGAAGGACTGAATGGTGATGAAAGTACCAAGACCAGAGTCAAGATGGCCCTGATGTCACTCTCAGCTCTACGAACAATCAGCTGGGTGATCTCAAGCCCATCGTTTTCCTGGACCCAGGAATGAGTGAGATGGCCCAGTCTAGCCTCCATATTTCTGAGGTGGAAGGGAATAAGAAGTTACAGAGGTCTCATGAAAGTGCCACAAGGAAAGGAAATTTGTGGCGATGTGTGAGGGATGGGTAATGGTATCAGGGAGACCAGCCGGCTACTGCCAAAGCCCAAGAATGCATAATGAAGGCCTGTATAAAGTACATTGCTGACAAAATGAAGTCAGAAGGGTAAATTCAAGAGACAGCAACAGTAGCATCTAGGTAGCAAAGGCTAGGATGAAAAACAGCCATAGGTCTAGAGCCCAGGGCTTGGCTATTTGGATGTAAGAATAAGAGGATGGGTCAAAGATAATTCTAAGGCTTTAGCAATAAATAAAACCCCTGCCTCTACACATTCATAAAGGTGGTAAAATGTGGACAGAAATACTGGCGTGGTAGTCAGACTGACTTGGGATTGAGTTTGGCTCTATCTTTCCCTAACTGAATGACTTGGGCGAGTTTTGAAACTTCTATCAGTTTCGGATTCCCCATCCATAAATAAGGATAACCTCAAAGAGTTAAAAATAGAGCTACCCTACGACCCAGCAATTGCACTGCTGGGGATTTACCCCAAAGATACAGATGCAATGAAATGGCAGGACACCTGCACCCCAATATTTATAGCAGCATGGCCACAATAGCCAAACTGTGGAAGGACCCCCAGTGTCTATCGAAAGATGAATGGATAAAGGAGATGTGGTCTATGTATACAATGGAATATTACTCAGCCATTAGAAACGATGAATACCCACCATTTGCTTCAACATGGATGGAACTGGAGGGTATTATGCTGAGTGAAGTAAGTCAGTCAGAGAAGGGCAAACATTATATGGTCTCATTCATTTGGGGAATATAAAAAATAGTGAAAGGGATTATAGGGGAAAGGAGAGAAAATGAGTGGGAAAAATCAGAGAGGGAGACAGAACATGAGAGACTCCTAACTCTGGGAAACGAACAAGGGGTAGTGGAAGGGGAGGTGGGTGGGGGGTGGGGGTGACTGGGTGACGGGCACTGAGGGGGACGCTTGATGGCATGAGCACTGGGTGTTATGCTATATGTTGGCAAATCGAACTCCAATAAAAAATACACAAGAAAGAAAGAAAGAAAGAAAGAAAGAAAGAAAGAAAGAAAGAAAGAAAGAAAGAACCTGCTTTATAGAATTATGGTAATGTTCACATGAGATAACACATTTAAAAGGATCAGCACTTGCCTTTGCACATGGTAGGTGCTCTGTTGATGTTAGCTTTTATTGCTTATTAACTGAGCACTTATTAAGTGTTACACACTGAGATAGATGTCAGGATTCAGAGAAGAAAGAGGCATGGCCTCTGCCTTGATGACACCCACAGATAAGTATCATCTCCTATGCAGGAAGAATTGCTCCAACATTCCCTGTAAGCCTTCTGGATTAACTAAAATGGCGCCTCTCTTGATGTAGGTGAAGGTAAAGCTGTAGAGTTCTACAGATGTGTTTCCTTTCATATTCTATCTGTGCCTTATCAGGAGGGGACCAAGTTATTATCAAAAAATAGGCCAGGCATTCTGTAGACCTATCTATAACCCTGGCTATCATGCTACCAGCCCTGTTCACCCCTTCAAAGATAATACTTCTCTCTCTTTCTCTCTTTTCTTTCATGACCTAACCAAAGCAATACATCAGAAAACACAGACATTTGTCTACCTCAAATAAGCCTTGAGCATATCTCTGAAATAACTCCTTCCATTTAAAAATGTGAGTGTAGTTTTTGGATGCTTCTTACATTTGCAATGTGTCCACACCAACTGATGTGCCGTGAAATTGCTCCATGATGGGAGGGAGAATTAGAAGTTCTCAGGAAACACAGGAGTCACTATGGCTTTCCTCTACTCTGTGCTTTATACATCCACACTTATCTCTTCATACCTCTTGGTGGCCACAGGAGTCCAACTCAGAAAAAGAGTGCACAGAACATCTGCTTCCCCATGGAGACCATCTGTTCTTAGACACAGAGCATCTGAAGGAAGGTAGCTGGGACATGAGAACCTTCCTAGGTCTCTTGGCCAATTTACCTTCTCCAGGGAGTTAGAAGCAGACTTCTTTTCTCTGTCCTCTAAGAAACTGTCCTGCCAGAAGACATATGTTTGGATCATTAGAGAAAGTTAGGGAGGTCATCTCTCTTGGTATTATAAAGGTAGAGAAGGAGACAAGAAACAGGTCTTTTAAACTTTGCAACAAACTCACTGCAAATGCAACATAAGATACAGAGGAAGAATTTTGGAAGTGAAAGGGAGTTGTAGGGATAAGGGAGGAAAAATTTGCATAGTTGAGATCCTTGACTCAGAGGTATGAGGAATTTTTCCAGGACTATGGGCTGGGCCTGATATCTGGAGTTTTGTAGTCTCTTATTCCCTTCTTCTGACATTGCTCAAATGAGATTAGGCCAATTCTGGGAACTGATACCTTCTCTCTGTCACATTCCTGTTAACTGGCTCCATTTCAACAGATGGCCTCTTTTGGATGGTACATAAACCCTTGACATCTGTGAGGATTGATAATGTCCAGAACTATCCACAAATCCCCAAGTTTGTGAATGTGGAAACATTTGTATAAGCTTCTGGCTTTCTCCCAAACCACATGTTTCTTATACTTGCCTCACATCACAGGTTAACCACCTTTTCAACTTGAACTGAAGTTCAATCTATCACGTTATGATGATTTTTCTTTTTCTCACACATAAATCAGTTTTCATTAAGGAAAAAAAAAACACCTTGTGAAAGTTCTTATAAGACCAGCAATGAATGAAGAACCATAGCAGCATAAGAAACTGGGTCATCAGTGGTCTCCTAAGGGAGTCCCCTTTGTATACCACCTCTAAGAGGTCCAAGATTCAAAGCTGGGCCTCTATATGCAATAGATCACTGTGTGTATGAGTCTTCATGGTTGTTCATGAACAGTCTGAATTGGCAATATAGGTCTGGGAGTATCACAGGTTTTCTTCCTCTCCATACTTCATTCTTGGTCTTCTCAGACCACAGGTTCCATGGCACACATGAAAGCTCCCTCCCACTGAACCTCTGGGCAAAGGCAGGCAGAGAAGAATAGCAGTAATGAAAGCAGCTTCTTCCTAAAGATCTGTATAATTCAAGCCCATCTCCTATACCTTCTACATGTGGGAAACAATAAAGGATGTTTATTGCTATGACCCTAGGTCTTCTGAACAATCAAGAAAAGATCAACCTTACATATCTCTTGATGATTCATTTCCTCCTGCTTACTAATCAGACTTGAAGCAATGTCTAATGAGAAATACATATGTGATCTTGAAAACAAAAGTAGAAGGTCAAAAACTCTGTGGAGGGAGGGGAAATAAGCTTATCAAAAATATATACAGATATAGTTACTGTGATCGAGTATGCATTTAGTTTAGAGTTTCCTGGCAATAAAGGCAAAAAGAAAAAAACAACAACAACAAATTATTCTTCAGGAGAGATACTTTTTCTTGGTAACAAATCTTGAATGTGGAGACTTATGCAAAAGGAATTCAATGACAAAGTGGACCATGCCCTAATAGTATTTACAAAATAAACAAAAGATTCCATGTATAACCATTTCCCAAGCTGCCTCTTAATAATAGCAGGAATCCAGTCATTAAAAACACTTAGTCATAAATTTTGCCTCAGGGGAAAAAGAGTAAAACAATCACTATCAAGTTGGTGGAGTAAGGATTGGGTAGAGATATAGGTTAAAAAAAAAAAGGTAGAATGTTGATAATTGTTGAAACTGGGTTGAGGGTATATGGGGATCATTGTACTATTCTATTTATTTGCATACATTTGAAATCTTCCACAAAAAAAGCAAAACAAAAATAAAAGAAAAAAACCTAGCTGAAAGCATCTGGCAGCCAGGGAAGTTAAGCTGATATGTTCTCTCACAAAGACTGTATTCTGTTTGATGAGATTTTAAGGTAAACAGATATAATGGTATACTCAATTTTTGAAAATTGATCAGGTGGGCTGTGGAGCACTTGGTAATATTTGGAACAAGCCCCAAGGCACTGTAGACTTGACTATATAAGCAAGCACATTCCTAGCTAATTGTAGTGGCAGGTTACTGACACACTTAAGACAGCAAGCTACCAACGAGTGGTGCGGAAAGCCAGATTCAAATACCTTCACTGCAGTTCTTCAGGGCAAAGAAGTCCACTGCAGACAAGCTTCGGTTGCCACTCGAGATGTATTCCAGGGCCACTCGGAAGGGATTCTCTGGGCGCCCAATTCTTCCCTGGAGCACTGTCCAACTGGTTGCATTGAAAAACAGAGGGGAAGAGCATAGAAAAACAGTGATGAGAAGCAGGCCTAGCTTGCACAAAGATTCTGTTTCTGCAGTGATTTTAGGACCCACACTCTTCATGTGCACCAAGAGATGCAACCCTAAGAGGCCCTGCGAAAGATGACTCTGACAGCAACACACAAACATTTATTTCCTTCTTGTCCAGCTAACCCAGAGACCTATTTCTCCAAGCCACTGATGTTTCTTTTGTCATATTCTTTCAGGCAATTGCAGACCTTTGGAGATTTTTAGTAGTTAATCTTACAGGAAAAAAATATACGTACTTAAGAATACCTGCCAGTAGGGTGAAGGAGTAGTCTTGAAAAACATTTATCGGTGTATTCATAATTAGCCCTAGAAAGAATTTTGGCTTTCAGAATTTTTTCTGATCCCAAAGTCTAATCACTCTTGGGTTTGCTGTATGGTTACTTGAGGGAAGCAAGCTAGGGCTATTTATTTACTTGAGGAAAATTAAAGTGCACTGAAGCATGTATTTTGGGGTAAAAGGTACCTAAGATTGGTGTGAACTCTGCAAAAAGGTGCAAACAGAAGAAGATAGAAGTAGGTCGAATGGTGAGCTCTGCAGGCATCTATGATCAAGGACACTGACATCGCTGGAGAACAGAGAATAAGCGAAATGAACATTATTTTACACCTCACTCATGCTATTAACCTCTGGGAATAGCCTCCTGTCACTGATTGGAACATCAGATTTACTTTGATAACTTTCAGCCATTGATTCAGGTTTTTTTTTTTTTTTAATATATAGTTATGTTGAAAATTTTGCATGGTGAGTGGAAATTACCTGAACTGTTTCATATTTTTCCTTAAAAAAAAACAGTTTTATTGAGGTATATTTGACATACAGTTAAATTGCATGTCCTAAAAATGTATAGTTTGGAGAGTTAAAGAGTATAAATTGATGAGGTTTGCCATATATATACATTCATGAACTCATGATGTTTCATATTGTCCTACCACTATGTAGGGCCTCAGGTAGGTTGGCCCATAAAAGCGTGAAGGAATTTAGGGAAAGATTAGCTTTCTGTTAAAAAAAATGTTTAAAGTACCCCTTCGCCTGCAAGGTATAAAGTGATGCTCACTCTAAGAAATATTAAAGATCCAACCATTCAGAAAAGTTGGTAAAGGAAACTAAAAGTCACCCAGACACTCATTATCCAGAGAGAACCATGGCCAAAACTAGTGTAGCCTTTTAGCAATACTTTTATATAAACAAGACCATTTTACTTGTGCTCTCTGTGACTGGACTTTGCCACTCAATGGCATGTCAGGACACAATAAGTATAGACTATGTGATGAGTTCAATGATTGCATTTTTAATGATTTGTGCATTGCTTCTGAATTTTCCTCTTCACGATCATGCTGAGGCTAGCCCTGTGCACTTCTGTAAATACTGCCTTCAGACAAATTCTTAGGCCCCAAGTCAAAGTGCATGTACATTGAAAACTCTGAGCATGTTGTCAGTCTTCCAACAGTGAATCAGAGAGCCCATTTCTCCATCTGCTTGTTAACACTGGACCTCATCAAATCTTTCCTGACTTTACTGCCTTTCGGTGATAAGGCAACACCTAAGGCAATCAGTGGTCTTTCAGCAGGGCGCCCTTGGATGGCAGTTTTGAGTTTCCAGTCCTGCCATGTGGCGGGGCATGCAGTCGGAATCTGCTGAGTGAAGAAGGTAGTTTTGTTCTCTAACTATGCTCTTCTGTACTTAATTCAGATCATTGAAGCCAATGCCTCAGCCATTTAATACAAGTGTATTAAGTTTCCCCACAATAGATGCTGTTGCAGGGATTATTGCTGTTGTAAAGTGTGTTCCCTGTTACTGTACCCAGCAGGATTTCTATCCAAAATAAAACCAGTGCAATTGAATAAGGAAAAGGAGGCCTTTCGGTTTAAATGTGGAGCTGTCAAAGAAATAAATATTTGAAAAGAAAATGTAAACGTGGGGTTCTTAAGAAAAAAACAAACAAGCAAAGAGAGCAGAATTATTCTTGTCCTTCTGAAGAAATAAAGAACGCTATTTTTGAGGAAAGATGGTGGAAAAACGCATACCTATTCATATTCTGCCAAAATCGCAGCTCTCTGCTGCAAGGAATGATGGATTTTAATTCCAGGTACACTGTGGCCCTTGACAATGATTTCCATTTCTATATTGGCACTAGCCCTCTGGATAAATGTGTCAAGAGTTTTAGGAATTAGTTTCTGAGTTACTGATGCAATAACTTTTGTCTGAAATTCTCTGGCCTCCCATAGTTTACTGCTGCAGCTTTAATAACTTTCAGAGCAGTTGCCAAACATGTATTTTATGACCAGGGAAATTGGGACAAGAAAAGGGCAAGCTTGTACCTAGGGTCAGCTTTGTTTAAAAGACAGCAGGAACCCCAGGAAAAACAAACGCAAGCTCTCTTTTCGGTCTGACTCCATTTTCTTTGCTCATATCCCCGCAGTCATGAAACTCCCTTATTAGGGTTCTGTTTCCCTCTTTGGCTGAAGCAACTCTAGTTGTGCTTGCAGGAGGGAAGGTTATGTTCTGACCTAGATCCTCCTAGAGACCAACGTGCAGCTGTGTCCATGTCCTGGGGACTTGTGGCTATCTTAGCACGGGTCCTTTAATCAATCAACCTGACGGTGTGGGGAGTCCATCTGGATTCTGGGAAGCCAGAAAAACTATATGAGCAGCCTGTCACCATCCATTATCTTCCAGTTGTCTCTCTAGAATTCTTAACTTCCAGTTTTGGCTCTGCCCCTCAAGTGTCTGATGACTTTGAACAAGGACACTTCACTCTGAACGCCTGAAATTTTGGATGTTTTTTGATCAATGTATTCTCAATCAGAGGAAGTTTCTCCAATTTTGTGTGAATTTGCTGAGAAAAAACAAACAAACAAAACCTGACCGCACATTTTTGCTGAATGGCTACATCATATTGAATAAATTGGAATACAACAACAACAACAACAAAAAGTCAGAAGGGTTGGTTTGTGAATATTAAGGTCCATTTCTGACCTGAAGGTTGGAAATAGGTACGTATAAAGGATGCTCAGTTGGGGGCAAGTCCTGGGTTCTGGTTGTGGACCCCCACAGGTTAAGGTAAGTTCCTATACCGACTTGGGTTTTAGTTTCTTTGTTAGCAAAATGCAAGGGTTGGATCAAAATTCTCTAAGGTCCCTTACTGATTGGGTGCTTATATTTCTCTAGCAATTTGTAGGAGTCCTAGTGACAAAACACTTGATGAAACCCCTGAAAGCTGCAATGCACAAACAATATTCCACAGAGAGTGGAAGGAAGAAGTGATTAGTCAAAGAATTACATATTTATATCTGTAAAGAGACTAAGTTCCATCTCCTTAGAAAAATGGAGAGACTTGCCCAAGGTCACACTTTCAGTTACCTGCAGACCTAAGATTAAAATCGAATATATTATTGCTCCCAGACTGCAAGGACAGGAAACAATGCAACCTACAGATCAGTCGGTATACTCAGTCACCACTCCATATCACTGGAATCCCAGAAACAGAAAAGGAGATGTCTACTTTGCATTAATAGAAGAAACACCAGTCTGGGTTTTAAGGACAAACAGGCCAACCAGATAGTAAAATATATTGTCACAAAATTGACACACAAAACAAAAAATTCCTAAAAAGCCCTGTCATAGTCTTAAGAATCTCCAAGGCTCCCACTACTCCATACCAAGTTAGTCTGTACGTGTTTAAAGGAAATCGTCAGCACAACTGATGTAAGGCAAGCTGCTGACTAGATTCAAGAGTTAGCATCCATGACTCAAGGAGAATGAAGGCATGAAATTGTTTTTTAAGCCTAGGAGGAAGGGGAACTTTTTGATGGCCTGTGAGGTCTATGGATGGCAGTTGACAAGACAGAGGAATGTGTGTTACTTTGCTACTGTGTAGTATTCTAATAGGCATGATGTTGACACAGGATTGGCTCACAAAAGCAAGCCCTCACCCCACATGCTATTCAATGGAATGCCTTTCTTTCTTTTTTTAAAGAGTTTTTTTTTTTTTTTTTAATTTACTCATGAAAGACACAGAGAGAGGCAGAGATATAGGCAGAAGGAGAAGCAGATTCCCTGCAGGGAGCCCAATGTAGGACTCGATCCCAGGACCCTGGGATTACAACCTGAGCTGAAAGTAGACACTCAACCACTGAGCCACCTGGATGCTCCTCAATGGAATGCCTTTCTGAGATGACTTTGGTTGCTGCAATATCAGGAGGCCTAGAGTCAGTCCTCAGCTCCACCATCAACTCAGCTAAGTGACTTTGGGCAAATAATTTAACTTCTCTGATCTTCAGTTTCCTTACTTTTAAGATAGAAATCATAATACCTAGCTCACTGGGTTGTTGTGAGGATTTGTCAGAAGGATATATGCAAAGGAACATCCTTTTGGGGGGGTTCTCAATAGTGAGAGCTATTTTTACAGAAGACCACAGCTTTCTTCACAGAATGGCACTGGTCCATGAACCTATCAGCATCTCAACTCATTTATGAGATTCGAGGGGGAAAGGAATGTAGGTAAAAGAAAGAGAGAAAATCATTTGCAATTTATCAATAGCAGACACCTTATTTATTTAAGCCAGAAAAAAAGTCTTCATTTTTAAATGGATCTTCATGTGTTAAGCACAACCCAAAGAAATCATGTTGAAATACCCATACGACAAAATATATTAGTGACTATGATAGGATATCAACATTCTGCTCAGAGCCCTCCAAAGGTACTCATCTTACTTTAGAGTAAAAGCCTCTCATTTACCTTTGTATCATCTGTGGTATGTGGAAAGATGCCTTGTGTCTAAATCTCGGTTAGAATTTGTTGAATTCCATTTCTCAGGTATTTATTGGTGTGTTGTTGTACACTAAGTAAAGCATTAAATACTCAGGGAATCCTAAGGGTTTAAGATTTAGCTTGGCATTCCAGGTGCTTACAGACTAGAGAGAAAGAATAAAAGTAAATACCAACATTTATAGTGAATGGCAGTATAGAAAAGTAAGTGGATGGCATAGGCTCTATGTACAATTAAAAGTTAGAAGGCAAAATGATGTGTTCGGGTTGGGTGACCACAAGAGGTGTAACTTAAGGGTGGGTTATGAAGAGGGGGAAGGAATTAGGAATAGGTGATGCAGAAATACCTTGTATCTCTAGACACAATATTTGTTGAATGAGAGAACAAGTACATGAACACATTTCTGTTAAATCAGACAAGATTCTGACATTCTTGGATAAAATTTATATTCTAGCAGCACTGAGTTCATCTGAAAGTTCATGTAAGTTCATTATTGTTAGCTCTCATCCATTCAGGTAATGGATGCCTTCCCTGTTAGGAGGAACCTAAGGAGTGGGAAAATTTGGAGGTTGAGGGCTGTTTGCAGGTTGGTTCATCACGTAGTTCTTGGCTCCCAATTTGCCCATAGGTCTGTTCTTTAAAGGGGCAGGGCAAGGGAAAGCAGCCATCAAATTAGCTCTTATCCACATGCCCAAGAAAGGAATCCGAGAATTGAAGTAATTGAGACATGGAGGGATCTCAGTGCTCAATGAGGAGAGGTCCATCTGATGCGTGAATGTCCTCTACAAGGCAGGTCAACCTTAAACCAAGTCAATATGAATATTAACAAGAGCAACAACAATAGTTAATACTCCTGAAGGCCTATAGTATACCATGCTTCTAGCTAAGTTTCAAATATTTATTTATTTGAGAGGGGGTGGTGGGGAGAGTGGGAGAGTGGAGCAGACTCTCCACTGAGCAGAGAGCCCGAAGCAGGGCTGGATCTCCCAACCAGGATATCACAACCTGAGCTGAAACCAAGAATTGGACACTGAACCAATTGAGCCATCCAGGTATCCTTCTGACTCCCTCCACTGAATTTTAAACTCAGATTACTGTGACTCCATAGTCCTTAGGTACACTGTTTTAAACTGCCTTTTTAGAGCTTCCTGAGGTTAGAAACTGTGTCTTCCTGAGGCTTTGTTCTAACTTCTGGTGCTGATGAACAAGGCTGGGGGCCGGAAGCTAAAAGATGTGGTCATCTGCATGTTCTGTAGTTCTAACAAGAGCAAAGTCATTTAGGTGGTGACTAGGCCTCTTGCCAAGACAGCCAAACTCACGGGTTAAGCAGAGGATGATGGAAACCACATAAATTAGACAACCAGTGTGTCCCTGTCTGGTAGAGATGAGTCACACGACTATCATTGTTAGGGAGAGCAACACTGTCGAGGCCCAGGCTCTGCTGCTGACATTCCTTCACATGTCTCTTTGCTAAGACTCTCTTGACAAGTGTCCGGAAGTATGTGTGAAGATGTGAAGATTTGTGACAAACAAGAAACTGAGCCTGTGGGAGTTCGTGTAGATCAATACAGAAAAAAAAAAAAAAAGAAAAGAAAAGGAAAAAAGCCAATTGCACTTTTCTCCCTAATCTCATCCTAAAGGAAAAAAAAAAAACACATAACTTTCAAATTTTTCTTAAAATATACCTTGTAGTAATTCTGCAGCAAATACAAACCATTCAGCACTATTTTTTATCGTTTCCATTAAATCAGCCTGCGTTTAAAGCATTTTTTATGGGAGATAGTAGGGAGAAAATGCCAGATCAATGTAAATTTTAGTGTGAAGTCCTTTGTTGCTTGTTAATTTTCTGTAGTAATAATAACACTTGGTATGTAGCATGAGGTCTTTCATCCAGGAACTCTTGGCTTTCTTATTCCCTTGCCCTTTACAATTTCCCAAAAGTTAGATGGATGTGCCCTGGAGAAGAGTAGAAATGAGGTTTCAGATTGATACTGGAATTTGGCTCCCACTGGCCCATGGTGGCAAAGAGCTGCCTGGAGGCTGAGAGTGGCTTCTGGCTCTGCTGGAGCAAAGGGGGTGCTTGCTCTGGCCACAGGTAGACTCGGTTGAAAATTTAACACTGGCAGCTGGAAAGTGGTTTAGGTTTATATCAGACACGCTGTATAGGTGACAGAGATCTGGAAGGTTGCCTGGCTTTCCTGGAGTGGGGGCTAAGAAAATGTTCCCAAACTGTATTTCTCCTAATTTTTCTCTCATGCTTTTGAGCAAAGAAAAAAAAAAAAAATGAACGGGTTCCTTTTCCTGACTTCTCTTTAGTTTCTTCTCATTTTCCTTCCATACTTCCTCCCTCTCCTTCCCTTTTTCCTTCCTTCAAAGAAACATATTAAGACCGCAAATTCTGGAGCCAGATTTCGTGTTTTATAATCTCAATTCTGTCTCCTTTTGGCTGTGACCTTTGACCAGCTACCTAACCTAGCCTGTCTGTGCCAGTGTTCTGTCATTAAGAAGTGGAGATAATAATATAATTTTACAGGAGTGCTGTGAAGAGTGCATGAGTTAGGACACGTAGGGCACTCAGCTGACACTCAATACTATTCTTATTATGTTCGTGTTTCTTTTCTCTCCTAAACCCAGGGTGGCAGATGGCCTTTCAAGGAGTGACCTTAGAAGAAGGTGGAATAGGAAACTGATCATGTGGTGGGATTTGGGGAATTGGGGGAGAGCCTCCCATCTCAGAATACCAGGATTTTCGAGGCCTCTTTCGTTCCCTCCTGTGGAGATAAAGAGACAAAATGTACAAATGCAGATATCCCAGGGAACGTTGTTCCAAGCACTTTATTGGTCTGGGTCCATGTTTATTGATGATATGCATCTTTCCAGAAGGGATTTAAGGCAGAACATAAATAAAGCTATTTTATTTTATCTCATTTAATATTCACAATAAATGCATGAGACAGATATTATCATCCCCATTTTATAAGCAAGAAAATTGAGGCTCAGGGAGGCTTACACAACTTGCCCATGTAGTAAATGGTAAGAAGTGATACGAACCTGAGACTCTTTATCTAAAATCGCTTATACTTTCTACTATATTGTGCATCGGTTTACACTTATGCTAAATATAAATGATTACTTTTTTAGAAGACCTTTTTGGTGGGTTGCAGGTGATTAGTATTTGAAGTGTGCAGAAAAGGATGCATCCAAGAAGTATTTTGGCTTCTTTTCAATGTTTCCCCAGACTATCTTATTTCTTCCCTCTTTAGATTCCATATCATCCTAATCCAGGTTGGAATATTCAGGCTTGTGGAGGCAGGCATCCACTCAGCCCCTGGTTGAGATGCTTTCCTTCATTCTCTATAGCAAGCCAGGAATGAGAGATTGAATCTACCTCTACTGATCTAGCTTCTGAACCTTAGGAGTGAGGTGGACAGAAGTGGACTCATCATAGCCACAGCAGTCAAGGAAAATAATGTTTGAAGATGTGTTCTTAACTGGCCTCCATGTAACCAATCAGCTTGTGGAGTCAGCCCAATCTCTGCACTGTCCATGCAGTGGAACCTCCTGGATGTTCAGGCTTACCCCCCACCCCCAGGACTTCTACACTTCCTACTCCCATCACCTGAGTTAGATGCCTACTGAGAAAAAGTTATTCTTGTTCTCAAGCCTGTTTATGCCATTTGTGCTCATTCCAACAATAGCAAGAAAAACTTGAATTGCTTTGTAAAGATTAGTAGTGAGAAATCACTAAACATAATTGCTGTTTAATTTGGTATACATGGGGCAACAGAAAAAATCAGGGGGAAAAATCTTAAAAATCTCCAAGTTTTCAGGTTATTTCCCAAGTATTTTAAAATTACTTCTGGTTTCGAGAAACTGAAATTGAAAATCGTGGATGTGGTGTTGTGGTGTCCTGAACTTGGTTTATGGAGAAAGGTAGAGCACAACTCCAGTCACCAGGCCCACACTGGAAGCAAAGGTGTTAGTCTTCCATCAAGAGATTATGAATAAGCATGCATCTAGCATCTAGAAGTTATAAGTAAAGACAAATGTTTAAGATGTCAGTTGATTCCCAAGAAACTATTGGTCCCAAGCTTGTTGTCTAGAGGGCTTCTTCTTTGCTCTAGGTTGTATAAAGAAATGCCTGGAGGATTCACTGGGTGTTTTGTTTTGTTTGTTCTTTTTAAAGGAGGTAACACTGATTACCAGGCAAAAAATTAAGTGAGAGAGAGCCTCAAATCAAGAGTAGGGAGCCTGAGAGTCCTGAAGTTCCTTTTTCAGTTCCTCTGCATTTTGGATTAAGTCCCATGCACGCTACCACCTCCTCTAGCATCTGCTGAATATTCCTCATCAAAGAGGGACTCAGCTGAATTATGGGCAAGGGATGGGAAAGGAGAGAGGGTTTGGTTGTTACCACATTCCAGGAATCACAAAATTATGGAAGTGAGCACCAGAGGGGATCCCGGTGGGGTTCCCGACTCCACAGGCTGATCAGGCAATCTCCCTGGCAGGGTGGGCTGTGGATTTTCTCAGGTTAGAGCCCCAGGTGATCATTTTGCCTTTCAAACTCCTTCTGTAAGGAGATTTGAGCATGTCACCCACCTGCAGACAGTAGGAATCTGGAATTTGGTTTCCTAACTCTGTTCCTTCCAGTAACTTTTTACCACCATCTGTTCTTTCCAAATACAACCTCTTTTTTCCCCCAAGCCAGCTCAGTGCAGTTAGTCCTTTTTAAAAAATATATCATCACCAAGGGAAAGGATAAAGGCAATATCAAAACTTGGAACATGGCCATTTCTGTAGGACCTTTCCTTCAGCATGATCTGCTTCTAGGTTGAGCTCTCTGATCCTGAGCGGAGCTGGGATTGGGGCTTTCATCATGTGCCCCCACCTCAATACCCATGATTTTCCAATGTTTATTGATGATATGCATCAAAGCAATTTTCCTTGTCCTTGCTCAAATAACAGCCAGTTGCCCATCTTGCTCCCTAGAGAGCTAGCCTAAATGCCATTTAATGTGTTAATGTATTGATTGGTTCAATACAAATGTAAGCCTCTGCCAAGCAAAATGCTGACACCCAAGCTCAGAGGCTCCATTTCAGTCATGAATCTCTGGCCAAGCCAAGCCACCCTGGGCTGAAGCTGCATAAGGTAGGGTAGACCCTGTAAGTAAATTCTGGGGCTGGGATAGCGGCCATCTGGAAAAGGCTTGAGGGTCCTGGACACGTGGGGTCAGGAGTGCCCACAGACTTGTCCCTGGAGACAAGATGGAGATGATCCCCCATTCCACATGCTGCACTTGCCCTACCCTTTTGCTGAGTGACCATCCAGGGATGCAGAAGTAATGCCGGAGGCACTGATGGATCATGTTGTGAGCTCCTTAGTGCAGAGGGGCTCACTGGCCCTGCTACAGGTATAAAGATATATAAGATACATATCTTATAAAGATATAAGACTGTCATGAATTTGGAAATCACCATGTGTCTTCCTTTCACGTGGCAGAGAAAGACAGAGGCCTAAACTATGCACCTCCACTCCACAGACAGAGGAGAGTTCCATTCCATCCTTGCATACCGAATCATTTCTTTAAAACTGAAACATGACCATGTTCCCCAATGCCCTCAGGACTTGCCTATGGTTCCCAGAGCATGCCAGGATTCTTCCCTGCCTTGTACATGTACTCAGGGTGTCCCTTATACCCTGAATCCCCTTTATATTTTTTCTCTGCTGGGTTATTCTTCACTGATTGAGACTCAACTTGGTATCCCTAAGTCATCTGACTCTCAGGTTGAACTGGGTGACTGGTAGAGGAGAATAAGGATGACACATGCCTATCTCTGCCTATCAGAGGTTTTTAGAAGAGCTTCTTGAAGGATGTGACATCTATTATTATTGGCTGGTCCACTCTGGTCCAAGAAGGGATGCCAGAAAAGGGTGGTGTTATGTATTGACTTGTATCCCCCTCTAAAGATATGTTAAAGTCCTAACCCCCAATGCCTCAGACCATGACCTTATTTAGAAATAAGTCTTTATAAAGGTGATCAAGTTAAAAAGAAATTAGTAGGGCAGGCCTTAATCCCATGTGACTATATCCTTATAAAAGAGGAAAGTTGGATGTAGAGACAAACACATAGGGAGAATGTCATGTGCAGAGGAAGACAGAGATCTGGGTGATGTGTCTACAAGCCAAGGAATTTCAAAGATTGCCACAAGCCATCAGAAGCTAGGAGAGGCATGGAACAGATTCTTCCTCACAGCCCTCAGAAGGAATTGATCCTGTTGACACCCTGAGCTCAAATGTCTAGCCTCTACACTGTGAGACAATCAAGTTCTATTGATTAAGCTCTTCAGTGTGTGATACTTTGTTATGATCACTGTAGAAAATGAACATAGGTGGATAGTTCAAAACCATCCCAACTAAGTGGAGAAACAAACTTTAAAATATTTTTACCAACTATGTGTGAATGGTTATCTTTCTATGTGATGAGCAGCCCATGGACATGTAGTCCACAAGCTACTGAAAAAACAATTCATTTCTCACAAAGAAGCCCCATTTTCCTTGGGGCCAGAAAGAATGCAGGCCATTTTCCCACTTACCCCTGCCTTCCAGGTGAATAATATCACCTTTGCCTTTAGAGAGGCCCATTGTAGAATGATATTAGGAAGGGCTTACTAATAAACCCAGGAATAATAGGCCCATTAGATTCACCTGGGTAATGCTCATACCTTTAAGTCATGCTTGAGGAAACTAATGGAGTTTGGACTTCAGGTGTCCCATGTCAGCCATGTGGGAGCTTTCTGGAACCCAGAGGCCAGAACTGCTTGAGAGGCCATGAGATTGTGCCAATGATGTGTTCACCTGGGAGTCAATTTCTGGGCTGAAATTGCCAACACCAATTTTCACATGACATCAGAGGGTCAGCTCAAAATTGTGACCTGGAACTTTTAAGGCATGCCGAATCTGCACTGGAAGCAGAGGTACATGGGAGAGCCAGAAAGATTTGGGCTGAGGTTGGGGTGAGCAGGAATCTGCGGGAGTGCAGCCAACCTTTTCTCACCTTTCCTGGTTCATCTCATATTTTGAATATTCACAATTAGAAAGTTCTAAAAACTCAGAATCTTTTGACATTGTCCCTGCTCCTTTACACTGGACCTGCTATATTCTGGAAAGAGCCGGCTCCTGGTTTTTGGCTGGTTCAGCCCTTCAGTAATATATTTAATCAATAAGGGCTTGGGGAATAGTCACCTACAAGACAGGAATAGCCCATCTTCTTTTACTTGCCTCCCAAGAGATATATGCAAAGGGTCTTAGAAAGAGCTGCCTGCATATCCACTGTATTATAAATGTCACTGTAGCCACTGGTAAGCCTGCAATGCAGTTTTGTTAAAATGAAACCAAGCAGAAACCTCCAAAGAGTCAATAAAAACTGACTCCTGGAGATGAGGTTTTAAAACCTGTCTCTTTGCTCAGGCCTTGTACTCATAGATCATGGAAGCTGGAGTCTATCCAGTTGTTTGGTATGTTTCTCATGGAACCAAGAGGGACAGCAGAAACCCTCTTTTCCTCTCCAGTCTATGGCAGCCTCAAAGGGCAGAGGACTACAGGAATGGACTGTGACAAAGGCTGAGAAGACAGTCTAGCACATGAACTCCTGGCTCATGTGAGCTCTGTGGGTTGGCTCTGCCAACAGCTCATAACAGATTCAGAGGACATCATTTAAAACAGTGCTGATCCTCTGTCATGTGGGCTGATGGCCTCTGCACCAAGCAAGTATGGACACTCACAATGGCTCTTCGTACTCACAGAGCCAGGATTGTGTGGCTCGTGCTGCCATGGGCGGGGGGTTGGGGGGGGGGGGTTGGTCCTGAATGATGCAGAAGGAATTGGTGGTCTGTTAGCATCTCTGGCTTTGGAAACCTGCCAGTAATGTCATCCAAGCAATGATGGTAATAATTGTTATATTGCTATTAGATGATTATAAGTATCATAATGCCTACCACTCCTTGGACACTAATGCCATGCCAGACACTGCGAAGGAATCCGTTATAGCTATTTCATTTGATCCTCTTGAAAGCTGTGAAGGGAAGGTGCTATTGCCCCACTGTACAGATGAGGAAACTGAGATCCCAGCAGATGAATTACCCTGTTCTTGACTTAGTAAGTGACAGACCTGAGATTCAAACCTGGGCCTGTCAAACTCCAGGCCTATAGCTGTCTTTGTATGCCTCAGCTTCCCATAGAAGCACGATGCAATCTGGGCTGCTATAGGAATGATGGGAGGATGGCCTCAGGCACTTGGAGATCCCACAACTTCAGAGCTGAGGGGTATCCAGATTAGGCTGAGATACAATAGTTTCTTGGGAGCCTACTGTGGCAGACTACGGTACTTACCATGTGTATCAGGAGATTTAAAACTGAGATGGATTCTTCTTCTAGAATATTCAGGATCATAATGCTAGTATACTTTGGGATAGCCATGGGACTTCTGCTTCAGCACACTCCCATCTGAGGGGCTTCGTGTCCCTGCACACATCCTCTCATCTGATTCTTATAATTGTAGGTACTCTTCTTTGTCACACAGCCAGGTAGTATGGAATGAAGGGTTGCAAAGCTTGCTCAAAGGACTAGTTAAGAAGTGCTAGAGCTTGGTCTTGTGATTCCAAGGCTGGTGCTCTCCTATCCATCCCCTGAAGGCTACTGGAATCCAGAAGGGCCTCAAATCATGGAGACTGGCCACCATGTTGTCTGCTTGGCACTGGTACATGTGAAGCCTGACTGATGATGTTCTCCTGTTTCTAGAGCCATCCCTTGGCAGGGGATGAGAGGCCTGTGTGTTGGGAGGGACTGGAAGCTGGGACAAACCTGAGTTGGGAGTCTCTCCTTCCCTAGCATTTTTGCACGGGTAAAAATAAACATCAGTTCTTATAGGACAAGGAAAATACATGACTCTTCCCATTCTATAGATGAGAAGACTGAGATATGGGAAACAGAAGGAACTGGAACCCAGGTTTTTAGCTAGGAAAAGAGCATAGACACTAGGATCCTTGGGGCCAGCGTCTGCTTAATCCTTGTAGTGTCCTACTGAACTGAGTGAAGGTAACTAGGGCCCTTTTTTCCTCCTCCATGACTTGGCCCTATGTATATTTATGGGCATGTGCCTGGGGGTGAGCCAGGGGCTGAAGGCCAAGTTGAATTACATCAGATGTCACTGAATCTTTTAGTATCAAGTCACTTAAAATTATCATCTAACTTAAAATATTTTATTTTCCTCTATTATAAAAATCTTTTGAACAGATATGTGTACCCCTATCTGATATTGATATTAATTATCAGTAAAATTTAATATTTTATTTTTAAATGATATATATTTATATTCATATTCATATTTATATTACCTCCAAGGAGCCATTTTGCATAGCCATTGGAATGAGTGCACTCTGTTTGGAGATGCACCAGCTTAGTCCATTGCCATGTTAGAAGATCAACCCTCTTGAGTAAGGAAGGTTCTTCTTACTTTGGTCCCATCCACTAATCATTTAATAGAACGTCTCCCAGTATAGATGACCCCTATGTAGCCTGGGAAGGGTTGCCGACAGTTTGGTGGCACCTCCTCACTGAGGTCAGGGAGTCTCATTCCCTCTTGGTTGCCTCCACCCAGGGACAGGACTCAGAATATCAGTGGATGAAGTCAAGTCTCTTTGGTGAATTCCCCCTTTCTCAGCCTGAGCTCTGGCCCCCTCTCAGCCCACCCTCTTCCAACAGGAGCAGATGTTTTTAGCCCACAAATAAATTTTCTTTCAGCAATGATGACTCTGGATATAGAATCATGCATTTCCCCTATACAAATTGCTGTCACTAGATATAAAACACTAAATGACATCTCAGAGGTGGCTTCTTTAGTGACTCTAACCCCCAGCATTCTGTCTTAGTATCCTTCACTACACCCTGTCCTGTTGGGTTTTGGGAACAGAGTAAGAGCTTGCTGTGACATAGCTGTCCTTTGCAAGATGTTGTTGCTCCAGTGTCCTCATTCTGTCCTTGGTGGTGGTGGTGGTGGGCGGGGGTTGAGGGGTGGTGGTGGAGTTGCTTTCCAATACCACACGACACCACAGATAGTGTTTGCTTTTACTTTCCCAAAAGCATCACAGGGCTCTCTGGGGCTCAGCTGGAGGATATCTCCCCTCCTTGATCATTCTGATGACTCCTTGAATCATATTACTTTAAGCTATTTTCTGTGGAAGCCTTCCCACTCTGCATTTGCATGTACTGCTTTCACAATAAGCATGGCAAACATTCACATCCTAATGCATCAATGTCTTGCTTTCTCTAAGGGGCTGGGAGGGTAGGGGTGGATGGCAGTGTGGTTCCTAACCTCAATTCCATGCTGGGGAGATGTCTTTCCTAAGAACCCAGGCTCTTTGGTGGGACTGCTTGTTTGACCTGGTGTCTTCAACTGTGGCCCATGGCTAACATCTCACATGTGGGCCTCCGGAAGGAAGTGACACAAGTTGAGTATTCAGATCGGCCAAATCCCGGGGGCCACTATGTGGAAATAATTGAAGTCTTTTAACAGAGGTGTCTAAGAGAGCGATTAAAAGAGAATTGCAATTATCGAGCCCAGAGGTAAAATTTCAGAACTGGCCCATAAATCCTGGTCTGACATGAAATTTAAAACTCCCCAATGGTCTCCAATGCCATATTAAAAGGGTTTTAATACTAAGAAGTGGAAATAATGAATGATAACCAGGGTATTGTTTCTGGGAGCAGGGGCAGCTCCCAGAGTGGGCAGGGAATTGTAGGCTTGTGTTTGGTTGCGTTTTACATCTTTCACTTCACAAGAGATAGGTGATGGAAGGGAAGGCAGGCTTGGCTGGGGGGTGTTGAGGGAAAACCCTGTGGAGCCATTCCCCCGTGAGCTCCAGCTCAAGCTCTGACGAAGGCCAGAGATGCAAATGGCCCTTGCCTGCTGTATAGCTGCTCTGGGCCAGACCAGGGAGGCAGCAATTGCCTGCCGAGGGGTAGGCCAGGGAGCTGACCTGAAGAGGAGGCATGGCACCAGGAAAGAGCACTGGATTGAGAGTCCCAAGATCCTGGCTCAAGACCTAGCTTCTTCACTGGCTGTGTGGCTTTGGCAAGTCACTCCACTTCTCTGTTCATGGTTCCTCCATTTTAACAACTCCTTCCTAGGATTGCTGGAAGGGTTAAATGGTAGAATGAATAGGAGAGCACTTTGAAAACATATATTATCACAGGTTTCTATTTTTTTTTCTATTTTTTTAAAAAGATTTTATTTATTCATGAGAGAGACACACACACAGAGAGAGAGAGAGAGAGAGGCAGAGACATAGACAGAGGGAGAAGTAGGCTCCCTATGGAGAGCCTGATGTAGGACTCGATCCCAGAGCTCCAGTATCATGACTTGAGCCAAAGGTAGATGATCAACCACTGAGCCACCCGGGTGCCCCTATTGTTTTGGTTTCTGATGTTCACCTCTCTGTGCTCATTTTCCTCTTGGGAATTACTTTAAATTTATTCCTTTAAAATTTGCCAACAAAAACACAGCTAGATGACTCCTAATGCTCTTTCAGCTCCTGGATATTAGGACGATGACAGTATCTTGCACTAGTTTGGCCAATGTAGGGAATGCTGGTGTCAAATCTCCCTGGGATTTGGACTCTGTGCTTCCAGTTTCTTGGAGCATTGTCTTTTCAGGTGGCTGCAGCACACCATGGCTTCTTGTTAATTTGGGATTAACTGGAATCCCACCCTCCCCCCCCACCCCCGCAGGTTACCCCTAATCCTTTTCCCAGAAACTGTTCCCAAACCATATTCTCCAGATCCTATAAATTGTGGTGCAAAGAAGTAGATTATTTTGAACCTGAGTGCAGGACCAAGACATTTCCTGCAGCCAATTTTAACTGGCTTGGTTTCCAGAATTTAGAACCTGTTACCTGTGGTATTAGCTCTCCTACCAAGCTTGGAATCATCAGCAGATGAGGCCTCCTATGAAAGGAGATAATGAACACAGAGCTTTTAGCGCTGTGGTAGGCTTGCAGTAGGCTGAGCAAATGTTAGATTCTCTTTCTGCCAACCATCTCAGTCATGAATCAAAAACATACAAGAGCCAAGGGTCAAGTCAGAATCCTTTATTATTTTTGTTGGAGATACCTTCCATATAGACAAGGCTCACTCACTATGCCTCTTTGTATACAAGTGTTCGGTTGCTGCAGACCTGCGTACCAGAATATCAATGGAAACACTGTCAAACACATTGCTTAAATTAAGAGATTCTGTGTCTGTCACATTCCCTCATCCTACTAATCACACAACTCTTTTGAAGGTGTTTTCCAGGTCCTGTTTTAGGTGAGCCTGTGTTGGCTGTTGGAAACACTGTAAACTACTTCTTCAAGAACTTGTTTAGAATTTGACCGGGATTAATATTTTAAAATTTACGAAAAAGGATTGACTCCCGAAGTAAACAGAATCCTAAAAATATAGCATTGAGATCTTTGCATTTAAATCTAAAAATAAAATTGACTATAAAAGGAAATCAACTCAGACTAGCCTAGTTTCATCTTATACTGAGAGCATATAACAATTTTCTCCAATAGGACATTTTATAGTTCATGCTGGGTTGGTATAAAAAAACGGACTTTAAACAACAATCAACATGGCCATCCAGCATGTGAAGAGCTTATTACGTAAAATCCATAGCAAGTGTTCTAGTGGTAGAACAAAGGTAGAATAAGACAAGAATCCTACCCTCAAGGAATTTTTAGATGTGAGGACTAAAGAGGTCATACGGAATAAAAAACAAATAAGCCCAAGGCACCTCTAGGCAAGTTCACCAAATTCAACAAAGACTTATGGAGCATGGTACATACTAGGGATGCGGTAGGTTCTGGACATGGGTGATAGGATATAGTTCCTGCCTGAAGGGAAGTTATAGTCAATAATTCATGTGTTGAAACTGCTTAAGTGCTGAGAGAATTCAAAGTAATTGGGGAAAGAGGAGTCTGAAGGAAGTGGAGGCCAGGGAAAGACATCCGGGTAGACATCAAGACACGACGACCAAAAGCAGCCCTGAAGTCCCTGAATCTAGCTCCCAAGAGCAGGGATGAGAATCCCCTGTGTGGGGCACAAAAGTTGGGTTTCTGTCACCTGATTGCTCTAGATTCTTAAAGTTCAAATCCCCCCTGATCGCAACAATGGTAAAAATGTCAAGAGAGAGAGAAGCAAAATTCCAATTTAACAAGAAATAGATAATGTTACAGGTCAGGGAACCCGTTCTGAAGTAAGACTTCTTTTTTGACAGTGTCCCTTTAAATGACGTGACTCTGGGGACTTTTCCTGACACAGCATCTGCCACCCTACACAATAATTAGCCAGCGACACATTTTCTTTGTTGTTCATTAAAGATTAATGAGAGGCAGAGCGTAAGGCCTGGTTAGATAGAGAAACCCGAAGGGTTCATTTGAACCTTTCATATCTGTTCCTTTTGGAAACTCTGATGAACAGGTTTTCAATACAACAGCAGCCGTCTGCCTTCTAACCTACAATATGTCTTTGGTGGAAACTCAGACATTTCTGGCAGGCTGTCTCCCACCATCAGCTTAAAAGCACATGCACAAAAAGAGGCAGAACAGATGTTTGCAGCTCTGCAGCGGGTGGAGCGCGTTTCATGCTGGGGTGATGGGCATTCTCAGCAAAGTGTGTCTCCTCACTTTGTGCCGAGCTCCTAAGGTACCATCAAGTAGAAATGCCAGGGGGCAAGGTGCCACCATGCAAACGCAGCAAGGTCTGGCCTATTTGGAGGCAACTCCTCCTTTACTTATTTATTTTGTTCTGTTAGATTTCTGCTTTTTCTCCCCCTGCAGACAGCGACGTTGCAAGAGGCTGATAGGTGATAAAGGGAAAGTTTATTTAACAGAAAGGATAAAAGGAAATCTAATAGAAGTTTAAATACTTCTGGCTAAAACTAGGCAGCTGAAAATAATGAAGACGGGAATGATAAAGAAGAGCCTGGAATAATGAATGCCCTCCTTGAATTTAGGAGCCCTGGCCCTTTAAGATTAGCTCACATCAATGGCTTCAAGCTGATTTAGATCTTGCTTCTCAGAAGGATGCCTGGTTGGGTCCACTTGCTGCTCTTTTCCATTTTTCATTTTATGAATCTGCATTTGGCACTATTTAGCATCTTGTACAATGCCCTGTACCCAGAGGACTTCGAAACCCATTAATAGATGATGTTGATGATGCCAATAATCAGAGCTGGGAGCTGTGATTTTATTCTAAGCAAAGCATTTGAATAATTGCAGAGCCAACAAGGCCCAGAGTGACATTTTTCCACCCCTATCACTGATGAGCATGACCTTGGGACAAGTCAAACCCTATTGTTCCCAAGGATGCAATTCAGGGAAGGGTGGGGCATCTTTTACAGAAAAAACTGGAGGAATGAAGGCATCACATCACCAAATCTGCCATCCCATGTGTTCCCCAGTTCTCCTAGGAACTCTGACCCTCAGAGCCCCCTTTCCCACACCACTCCATTCTTCATTTCTCTCACCCAGAGCCCCTTTGTACTGAGTCTCCTTAGGATTTGAGGTTGGAACAAGAATCTCTAAGGCTATGAGTGAATTATTCCCAGCCTGTCCTCAGATTTGCCTTGAGTAAACATGAGGTCCCTCTTAGACTCAGAAGCCTTAGCCTGGAGGATGACCAGTACCTCTGAAGTCAAGCCCACTGATCACTGATTATACCTCTACTCATTTGCAGAGCCTGGGTAGACCTTAGAGTGCTGCCCAATTCATGGACCTTCTCCGTGATAAAGATAAAACAGATAAGCAAACAAAAGTTAAAACAATTTTCAGGAAAGAACTGAAGTGAGAAAAAATCAAGAGACAGGACTGCTACTCCTTCATTCCATAGCACACTGGTTTTGTCCATGTGTCAGCTGTCCCTGTTAGCAGCACATCTTATTCTGCGCACTGATTCACAAGCATCACTCAAACTCCATGCTCCATCCTGGACAGCCGCACTATTCCTCAGCTCTGCAACCAATACTTCTAACTGCCTAGGATTCATAACTTTCCGAGCAAGTTCTTTATCTTCTTAGGAGGGCATATTTTTTTTCACCAGTCTCAATCATAAATGAACCCATGAATCAGCTTTGTCTCCTATGGGTAAAATGTGCAACACTCCAGATGAGGGCTTCGGGACACTTGGGTCTCTAATTTTACCTTTGCTGCTCTTCACAGCCAATATTTACTGAGTTCTTTTTAGGTGCTGGACGTTGTGATAAGCACTTCCTGTACACCGTTTTACTTAACCTTCACCACAACCTTATGAGGTAGGACTATCTTGTTGTGGCAACAGAAATTGAGAAAAGTTAGGTGAGTTGTTCAAGATCCCACAGCTAGTTACAGATGTGGAGTTGGGACTGAAGATACAGGTCTGGCTGAGTTTAAGGCCACTGTTCTTAACTGCTACTTGCGCTGCCTCCCAAACCATGTGGAATAAGGCAAGTCCCCACACATCCTCTTTGACCCTGCAGCCTTTTCTATCCACCTGCTATTCAGAGCTGCCCAAGGTTATACCCTCTTCCCACTGGGCTGCTGACATTCTCTCCCCATGTGCCATATCATGGTGGCCCAGTCATCACATAACCTGGCAAACTCCATCTTCTTCTGCCTCGCCTTCTGCATGAGTGTGGATCTGAGAGAGGAAGGGAACCAAATAAAGGCCAAATCCTAGTGGAGTGGTCTGGAAAGTCAAAAAGCCATAGAGACCATTACAACTGGAGGCAGAGAAAGATATACTACCAGGATCAAAGGAGAAAGAATGAGCAGGCCCAGGGTGGGGTCTGAAAAGATTCCTAGAGGCAATAGTATCTTTGTATAGTACCTGCCAGGAGCTCAGGATGGCACTGCTTCATGCAGGACAGCAAGCCAACTGCAGCTCAGGCTGCGTGCCTGTGGGAGAGGTATATGCAACATATCTCAGCCAGGTTCTTCAGGAGAAAAGTCTCCACCACCGGTTACCTTGAACTAGACTTTGGATTCTTAACCTGGAGTCTGCAGTTCCCTGGAGGATAAGCATGCATATCCCTTCAGGACTCATTAAATATCCTTTTTTATTTTAAAAGGGGTCTCATACAATACTCTGATTTGAGAAATGCTATTTAGTCCATCATATGCACTAATGACCTTGGGTAAGCCATTTCATCTCTTCTGGAATGGTTCTTCATGTTTTTTTTTAAACACAGAATAGGGGATAGGAGATGAGATAATTTTTAGTTCTACAAATTTCAGGCTGGGAAGAGAGGCAGGGAGACCCTCTGAGATTGCCGGACATTTGACCACCTCAAGGTTGCCAGTTGTGAGCATGAATGACAGTGCTCCATTAGAAAACTGCATCAAGAAAAAAAAGCAAGACTTGCTGATATTTTCTCTGGAATGGAATTGCCCAGGGAGAAGGAAGCATGCAAACATCCTCATCAAGGGGCTGATTTATTTCTGTGGCTTCCACATCTCAACCCACACTCTCTGAAGAAAAGAGAACCAGAGACTTATTTTGTTGTTGTTTGCATTCTGGAGACAATGGAGTTGCCATCTCAAGCAAACAATAACATAAGTGAAGGAGAAGCACAGACAGGTGGATCTGATAATATGCAACTCAAGGAGGAAAGCCTATATTTATTCCCGTGTCCTCTAAAATGCCACTTGTCCTTTTTCCCACCTGTCCTCAATATATACTTCACTATTAGCCTCTAGTAAGGTAAGAGGATAGGGCACTTTTTAATTTATTTGTCCTTCTAAAATGGGGGTGTTCTCTAAGATTGTCTTTGACCTTTCTCTTTTTCTCTTTGCTCTTTGCAGAGAGCTTGTCCATTCTCACAGGTTCAGTGCCATTTTTTTTTTTATGGGAATGACTTTCTAGATCTTTAGCTCCAGCTCTGATCTGAGGGCTCACCTGGGCCTTAAGCACTACATTTCTGCTGCTTTGAACCATTTCTACCTGGATGCTCTCTACTGCATGGAACTCTCTTCAATCAATCAACCAGTCCTTCCATTAATTTATCTACATGGTTACAGAGAGTAGGAAACAATCCACAGTCCCAGGGCTTCAGAGAGGAGAAGCCTTTGGACCTTCAGTCTTGAAATTATCACTATTGGCTGGGGCAATGGCCTCCCGTCAAGCCTCATTCTCTTCTTTGATGGTCCAATTTTTTTGCTGACTTTTACTTTGCCAAGACTCTTATCTGGGTCCTTGATTTCTAGCAGGCTTCCCACCTGCCTGCTCTATTGGTGACCCCAGACTTATTCTGTTCCTTGAGCTCTGGATTCTCTTGCCCATTTCTCTATTCCATTGCTCATTTCTGGCTTCTCTGGTTGCCCATTATCTATGTGCCCTGTGGGCAGCTCATCTGTTCTGCTTGGATCTTGATCTGATTCAAGTTATTCCAGTCCCACCCTTAAGCATATGTTCAACCTTCATAATTTCTAGGGCTTGGAAACCCTCACAGAGCACAGTATGGTAAGAAACCTTTTCTATCTTCACATGTAAATCAAGAGTTGAATTGGATAATCTCTAGGATTTCTTATAGCTCTGAAACCCTATGATTTAAAAGCACTGAGAGACCATTCTGCTAAACTCTTCATTTGAGAGATGAGAAACTGAGACTCAGAGAGATCAAGGAATGTGACAGTTTGGGGACTGAGCTGGGATTATAATTTAGGTCTCCCAGTCCAGATTCTTTCTAAAACTCTCCAGTTGGCCATGGTTGCCTGCCTCTCTCCCTGCAGGCAGGCCCTAGTTCAACCCTCTGGCCATCTGCTAGATTGTTGTTTACTTGGAAATAAGAAGGAAAATAAAAGACCCTTGCTCTCAGGTCACTTCTTGCATTAGCAGCTTCAAGATGACAGTGGGAATGTGCAACCCACTTACGAGAACAAACTGTTTTTAAGGACTCGAGTACATTGATTGTTTGTGTGCAAGTGGCACCACTAATTACAAATAAGTCCTGTCTATTTATTAAAGCAGGCCCCTTTCAGACATTTCCCACATGCAAATGATCTTTCCCCACAATTAGAGTAAATTAGTAAGGTTTTACTGAACTAATGAGACAATGTTTGTGAGGCTTGTCTTTATGTTTTCCAGGCTGTTTTGAGACAAGAGTCTATAATTGGGAGTCTTAAACTGCCACATTCAAGGCAGGCTGCATGAGAAGAGAGGTCATCAAAATCCCTGGTCACTTCAGGAAATGCCTCACGGAGCTATGGCTCCACGTCCAGGGGCATGCACACATATATGTGTATACACAGGGTATGTATGCACTTACACTTGCACATATATGCGCATATCCCCCCATGAATAATACACATAAAACAAAGTCCCATGTTTCTGTTCACAGTTAAGCTCTCCCTTCCCTTACTAACTAACAAGTGACCGACCATCCAGAATGCTTCAGTGCTGACATGCTGAAATCTTGTCTCATTCATGAGGGATAATAAAAATAACCAAAAATAATAGCAGGTACCTTTAATTGCAAACTAGACTTTTGCTCTATGTTAGCAATTCTCTTCACGACCTTCTAAGAGAGCTGTTATTATCCTCATTCAGCAGGGGAATACACGGTGCCTGCTGACCCAAGGTACATGGTTAGTATGCTGAGCTGGCATTGAAACCCACTATCATTCCACCATGCCCCTAAAGCATGGTTTTTATCCCTAGTTTTATCTTCTTCCAAAGCTCATTCGCTTCTGTCAAGAACTCTTTTTCCTTTTTAACATAAAATAGAGTCTAAACTCAGGTCATTAGCCTTCTTCCAGCCCCTAGCTTGAACCTTTTGAACCTCCAGATCTCTGCCCTACAGGAGATAGTGAGCAAGGTAACACCTTGGGATAGCACAGCACTGCTTCAAGTTTTGGAAAGAGCAAGCTCCCCAGTTGGAGCCACTGTGTCAAGGACACAGGCCCCAAAGCTGCAGGTCAGAAGTGGGAGGGCGAGATAGGTACAGAAACAATTCTATGGGTCTTCACAATGTCTGCAGGTGCCTAAATGCTGACCTGCAAATCCAACAAGAAGCCAGGGGCCTTGGGAAAGGAGATTAGGGAATGAAGCTCCCACCTTTTAGCTATTTCTTCAAGTACCGGATTTGTGATCTGAAATAGGGCTTCTTAAAGTATCAAACATGGCACCCAAGGCTAGGCTTCAGAGGTCTGGTATTGAGTTTTCCAGAAGTGATTTTCCAAGGGATTATCATGATTTACAGGAAATGCTTCTGCAAGAATTATTAAGGAAAGTGAGAGATTTTCAGAGACCACTAGACCTTGGGGATAGTGGTAGGAAGCATAAAAAACTGACTGTGGTGGCTCCATTTGAAAGAATACAAAAGATGTCAGATCTGGTCTCAGGGTCTAGACACTAATCCTTTTGATCCTTTTGTCTCAATTCTCAGGATGCAATATGAGGAACTGCCACAGTCAAAGCAGTTCACTCACCAATATCTTCGTGATCTTGTGCCGATTACTTAACCTCTCCAAAGGTCAGCTTTTCCATCTGTAAAATGAGATTAGACTCTAAGTTCCATGTTGCACCTCTGGTACCTGGTTCCATATCTGCCATACAGTACGCAGCCAATAAATTACTCCTGTCTTACTACTGTTACTGTTTGGTGCATCTTATGCATTCTAACGAATCAATCAATGTTAGCACCCTTTCTTTGCTTTGCTAATCAACTTTTGAAACACTTTCTCCTTCCTTTCCTAACATTCCTAAATCCATTTTTAAAATATCTCAAGAGGCAAATTTGTACTGCAAAGTGATCATCCTGAAGATGCTATGAAGAACAAAGGTTCATACGCTCTTATAATTTCATTTACAAGAGGGAGCCCTAGGGTTGAAAGGAGACCTAGAGACCCTCCTTTCTCACACCGATGAGAAAGGAGACCAATGGAGAGGGAAGTGACTTGTTCAAGATCATGCAGCTAGACAGGGTATGTTCATCCCGAGTCAAGGCTGTTACTGCTGTTTAAATAACCTCTGACATACATCTTGTATTCACCAACTAGATAATTTCCAACCCAAATAAAAAAAACCCAGATATGATACGAGGAAAGGAGACTCTTCCCCAAGGCTGTTTCCTCATGCTTTTTAAGTGCATAAGAACCAGAGCTTCTGTGCTCTGTTCTAGCAACTGCTAAATATGATGGTCTCATGTCCTGGAATATATTCGAACACCACACTTAAGACCAAGAATGCACTTACTCTAGTGGCTGGGCTTATAAACTATATGCGTCAGGACATGTTTATTTTATGTATCTGTTCCTCATAAACATGGTTGGAATTCTGTTTTTGAAAATCAACAGAAGAGACCTCAATATTTCACAACACAGGGGCATGGCACCCTTCTAAGTTCATGCTTCCTTTTCTTAGCCTATACTTACGACCCACAAGAAGTGATTTACTTTTAATGGCTGGATTCAATTAGCCCTTTAATTTGAGTAAAACCACAGAGAGCTAGATTTCCTAGTTCTTGACCTTTGCGAGCTGAATAAACTCTACAATTGAAAAATATTCACCCAGACCAGAAAGCGGTCAGTCTCTTGTGTGCTCCGGCTGGTCTAATTCTTAATGGGTTCCCAATCCCTTCACCTCAGCACTCCTTGGGGATTCCTGGGATCAGAAAACCCAGCTCTTAGTTTCAAGCTTTTAGGCTCCACTATCTTAAGGTGTTTTTGCAACCAAATATTTCAGAGAAAAAAACATAATTAGTAACAGATATTTTATAACCTTCCTTTTCTTTTTCTTTTTTTTTAAAGATTTTTTAATTTATTCATTCATGAGAGACAGAGAGAGAGAGAGAGAAGCAGAGACACAGGCAGAGGGAGAAGCAGACTCCATGCAGGGAGCCCGATGTGGAACTCCATCCTGGGACTCCAGGATCACACCCTGGGCCAAAGGCAGGCGCTAAACCGCTAAACCACCCCAGGGATCCCTTAAACTTCCTTTTCAAGTCACATTATTAAGGGGTGAGTTTCTTTGTTTTGGATAGCATAGAAAAATAGAGACTGGACGTTAAGGGAAATTATGTCTGCTATTGATTAACAAGTTAATTTGTTGATTATTCATTCATTTATATATTCATTCATCATTAAAAATTATTAAGTATATGTGACATGAAAAGCAGTGGGCTACTAAAAGTGAGGGGGCAGGTTAGAAATACAAAAAATACATGGTCCCTACTCTCAATAACCCCAGTGGGGAAGATGAGATATCTACTCATATGTTTGTAATACAAGAAGTTCAATAGATTTCCTGACCCTAGGGCATGCGTTGCAATGTGATAGAGATGGGAGGCGAGGGCCTTCCAGGTAGAGGAATAATCCTGAGTAAAGGTTGCAGAGTGAGAAGGTGTGAAGGTCGATGATAAATAAGGAGTGAACCTGCTTGGCTGGAGTGGGGAATGTAAAGGATTATTAATATGATACAAAACAAAAGACCTTATCTGATCTATGAAGGAGTTTAGTTTTTGTTTGAAGGTCAGTGGGGTGCTTATGGAAGTTTATCATCCCCCGGGAAGATAAGTAAGTAAAGTGGTCCATGGGAAAAATGTTTTGGCATTAGCAATAATGAAGATATTTAGGGGTTGGGGTCCTCCAGGGCTGGAAGCAGTGGCAACATATCCATGATGGGCCCTTCATGCAAGTGTCAAGCTGTGGGGATAAGACTTGAATTGGTGAGGTGATAGTAGGATGAGGTGGGGGCTACACCAGGAAAGTCTCCAAGGCATCATGCTAACATACTTACATTGCATTTCTAAAGAATGCTGATTAAATTCAGATCTCCCCCAACCTCTGTAACAGAGGGACCAAAGGTAGTCAGCAGATGGGAATGAATGTATGTGAATAAAATAAACTTTTACCGGTGATTGAAGGTTTTCGATGCTGCTTAGAATTGGTCAGAAAAACACCTGAGCGCCAGGGGCATCAATTTTGCCCTGTCAGAGCTGCTCCCAGGTTCATTACCATATTTATTCAGTGGTTATTCTCATTTGAGAAATGCATTCCCGCAGAGGGTTGATTTTTCCTTCCAGCCTCCCACTCCAGGCCTGTGAAACCACAGCATCCTAACATAGCTGGTTCAAAGGAGGGAAAAATCCTTTCCTGTTTAACATTCTGCAAAAGACACAGGCGAATCTCTGAAGTCAATCATCATGAATGAAGCCATTTAAGAGTGAGGCCCGAGACTCCTCTGTGCGGATGAATAACCAGGCGGAGTGAATCGCCAGCAGAGGAGACTGCGGGCGACTTTCTTTCTGCTTTGTCACCCTTTATGACCCGCCTTACGGTCCCGGCGCCCTTCACGGGAATGTCTTGCTTTGCACAAAGAAACAGATAATAACCACAGAGAGGAGAGCTGCAGGCCCCGCAGCCTGTGATTTAAAAAGTCTGGAGAAACGGAATGCTGGCCAGACCTCCCGTCTACACTGACCAACCCGCCCCCCTCTGCTTTGTAATTACCCGCCAGGAACCGCAGCAGAAGCAGCAGAAGGGCTGGAGGCTGCACAGCGGCCTGCATCACGGAACTCTCAGGGAGAGCCATGGTCAAGGGTGCTGCTGGTGGCTCAGGGCCCTCCTGTTTCCCCACACTCTTAGTTCCTGTTAGGCCAGGGTGGCCCCGGCCGAACCACACTGCTCTTTGGTCCTCCCTGGTATCCGAAGAGGAAACTGGCTCCAATCCACCCCTTAAGTCAATGGACATGCTCTGCTGGTACTGCAGGATGCAGCCCTGCCGATCCAGAGGCCCTCCCAGCAACCAGAGGAGAGGTTATCCAGACTGAGTGCTGGTGGGAGGCCACCTTTCGTGACTCTCTGTTTGGCTGACCAAGTAGTCCTGAGTGCTGCCTCAATGACTCATGGGGGTGGGGAAGAGAGTCTTGGGTGCTAATTTAGCTCGACCACTGAGTCACCAGCATAATGTTCACTCACTCATCCCACATTTGTGGAGCACCTAGCATGCCTCAGGAAGCATGCTGGTAGCTGAGAACATTAAGATGAATGGGAGCCCTCATGGCACAGGGAGAAGAGGCACTTAGAAGGCCATTTGATCCCTCTGGCCCTGTTTCCTTTAAAAGCAAAGGTGCTGAGCATGACTTCTAAGGTCCCTTCCCACTCTAATAGCTTGTGAGTGGGTGACTGGGCTCTCAGACCCTGCTAGAGATGAGCAAAGTATAAGTGATGTGGGTCCCGACTCCCTGTGCTCAGCCTGGCTCCCTCCTATACTCAAGAAAGCCAGAGCACTAAGTTAGGTAGGAGAATCCTAAGTGCCAGGCAGTGGTCAGGCATCTCCAGTAACCTCTGTTCAGGTCATAGTCATGGTGGGGGTAGAGAAGAGCTCTTGCATTCAGATCTCCCTGCAAAGCTCACTCCAAAAACCACACTCTATGGAATATACTCTTGTAATATCTTGCAGAAGAGCTTTTGTTTGCTAGAAATTCTAGAAAAGCGACTCCCTTTATTGCCAATTTCTCCTTTTTTAACTTCTAAGAATGCTTAGAATTTGTTTTGAGGTAAACTCCATTCTAGAATTTTCCTGGAAAACTTCATTATGATAAAGCCTATATATTGAAGCTCCTTGGACTTTGTCCATGAGGAGAGGCTAAGGAATGAAAACCAGGGTGGGCAGAGGTCAGGCAGGTGAGACTCAGTGCCTCTGGGCCAGGATCACAGAAACAAATGGCTGACTAATGATAAGCAAGTTCTTTCAGAAGAAGCTGATGACCCCCCAGCAAAAATCAGGGGAGAATCAGGAGAGTTAGTGGGTGGGATCTCTCGACCTTCTCACTAATGGAATGCCCAGGCACCCTTGGCCTGGGGATAGGCTTGTGACTCAATGCAGGCTACAAATTGGTGGGATGTACTCACTTAGAGAAAACCTTATCCCTGATCCTATGGGAGGCCTCGGAGTCCCAGGCTTCTTACCGCAAAGGATGAGTATCACCAGGCATTAGTAAGTCTGGGTGATTCCCAAGGTGCCAGTCGAATGTGACACTCATTCTCCCTCTAAGCTTCCAATACTTGCTTTCTGAGGAATAGCTTGATGAAAGCAACATGACAATCAAGTTTTTATGTTTTTTTTCCGTCTTTTTGGGACTTGTTAGATATCCTTCACACCAAGTTTATCACATGGAAAGAAGAATGCCAGTGACATCTCCTGCCAGCGGCTGTTTCTCCACCAGAGCCCCTATCTAAAGGATGGGAGCATTTGGCATGGCCTGGGGCTAACCATTCCTTGAGGGCCCGAGTCTTACTTCTCCTACAGATATGGAAATCTTTCAACTTAGAAGCTTTTTCAGGAATTGCTTCAAAAGTGGTGCCTGGGTCTGTGACAACACCAAACCTCCACCAGAACAGCATTTGGTACTTTGTTTTTCCCTGTTCAGTCTAAGGTATCTTACCTGTAAGTGGCAGCAACAATGCTGGGGGTAGGGCGAGGAGGGCTTGGATGAGGACTGCTCCCCATATTTTTAGGTGAAATAGAGGATATATTAATGCCATAAAAATGAGGATTTTTTTTTCTGTTTTAGCAGAGGGAAAGGAAGTTGGCAGTCAATCCCAGAACACCTTCATGTATCCCAGCATTCATGGAATCAGCTCTTTCATGTGTGTCATTTAATTCTGGAAGGAGGAGGGGAGGGGGAGGCAGAAACTTAAACTGACTTGAAAGGGACCAAAACTTGCCTGTAAGCCTGTCAGTCTGAGATCAAACTGGGATTTGTATCAAGATCAAAACCCCAGAGTCCTTGCCCTCTCCACCACATAGCATTGACCTAACCAACAATCTGCATCCTTTTGTGACTAGCTACATGGGAGCAATCACTGTCAACTGAGAGGATGGTGGAAATGCATGTCTGGACTATGCCATACCCAGCTGTCTTCCAGGGTCTACCCCCGGCTCAGTCTCCAAGCGAGGATGTGACGAGTGGCTGGTAACAGAATATGCCTTTCAAAGTACCTCTTCAATTCTCCCTTCTTCTTCATGATCAAGCTGGTGTTTACTGGCAAATAATCTAAGCAATAAAACTGCCATAAACTGCAGCAGACCAAGCTAATAGAAAATGTACGTTGTAGATGAAAAAGGCCCAGACAAGAGGAACGATACCCTGTTTCTCCTACTCAAGAGACAACAATTAGGAAGGGGTGAGTGATTTCTCTGGACCTTGGGGGACCCACTAGGAGGTTTTGGCTGAATTGAATTTACATGTAGGGGGTGTACATATTCTCATGTGTTTGCACTAAGATGACAGTGAACAAAGAGAACAGAGGAGGAAGTCACGTTCACCTTGTAAAATAGTAAGACATTACAGATAAGCCTAGTGTTCTCTTTGACCAGCAGGCCGTCTTCCTCTGCTTCCAATTCCCATCCCTAGAGATAACCTCTATGCTGTTAGAATAGATCTTTGTGGGCTTCTTTTTATGTGTGTGTGGGTCTCTCTCTCACACACAAATATGTATCCACAGAAATGTTCACAAGGAGAATAAATTCATGTGTTCCTTGGGTAATGAAAATTTAATTCTAAAAAAGAAAAAGGAAGGAAGAAAGAAAAAAATGGAACTTAAAAAGTAAAAGCTCGCTTTTGGAATGAAGCTACTGATTCAACTTTTAGTGCAATACAGGTAGTTGTCAGAAATAGACTGAGGTACAGTCATACCATGAAGGGTATATCTGACCGAATTTCTTAACAATACAACATGGAACATGACCGACCTAATAATAGCCAAAGTGACGAATTGTGCAAAAATCTAATAGCACAGAATACTACCACTATAATCTGTCACTGAAATAAACTTTAAGAGGAGACCTTTTGCCAATTCCAGAGAGCTTAGTGTTCTACTTCTGAACACTGTGGCTATATAATACCCATTGATCTCATTTAATGAATTTAGGATTAAGGTTGTTATGGATTATGATTGTCATTAAGGCAGCAGAACTAATTAGCAGAATCAGAGGTTTCTGTGAAGGTGCAACAATAAGCCTGAAAGCAAAATGCAGAAAGAGTAGGGGTAGCCGTGTATTGATACACATTCTTAGGCTTCATTCACTAATAATTTTTCTCCTTCGTTCTGCTAGTGCCTGTATCCTAAGCACCACACTGAGCACTAGAGACACAAAGGCGGTGTGGGGAGAGACCCTTAGTGAGGGAGACTTGGTTTGGTCTCTTGGCTCCAACACCTGCTATAGGTGAGATCTCAGGCAAGTCACCGGACCCCTTACACCTCAGTTTCCTCACATGTGGAGTGGTGATAATGACCAGCTCGTTGTTGAGGGGACTAGAGATAATAATCACAGAGTAGCATGCGCATCACTCTGATGCTAGATTCCTCATGAATCGCCCCATGCCCTGTGCTTCAGAGCACCTCTCTTCAGAGCTTCAGGAGGAAAACAGCCCAGCCAGGGCAGTGCTGATGCGTCCTATCAGTGCTCCAGATGGGGAATGCGGCTGGGCTGAGAGGCACATTGAGGACAAGGAGGCTCTACTGCAAAGGGAAAGTATTTTTCTCTGATTGGGGGGTAAAAATAACAGTTCTTGGAAATATAATCACTTCCACCAAAGACAGATTTGGAGATGTCAGACACAAGAGAATCACTATAAGCTGTGAGCCAGAAAGGACAACAGTAAGCTAACTGAAAGTGAAGGAAAATTGATTTAGGTGATTCCATCAAATGAATTCTGATATAAGACAGAAAGGGGCCTAGAAGGTTGGAAAATCAAACCAAATGATAAATATGGGAAGATAACATGCTCTTAAATTGTATCCCCCAAGAGTCATTAATCCGCATTTAAGACTACGTCTATAAGAGAAAACAACAATGTGAAAAGCAGCACATTCAGGCTAATGGATTAAGTAGGAGATGGAAGTCAATCCTCTTGATTCTTATAACCAACTGACTCTGAATTTTAGCCAAAACTAAATCACAAATAGAAAATAAAAGTGGGGGATCCCTGGGTGGCTCAGCAGTTTAGCGTCACCTTTGGCCCAGGGCGTGATCTGGAGTCTCAGGATCGAGTCCCGCATTGGGCTCCTTGCATGAAGCCTGCTTCTTCTCTGCCTGTGTCTCTCCTCTCTCTCAGTGTCTCTCATGAATCAATACATAAAATAGTTAAAGAAAATAAAAAGATGAGAAAATAGAAGTGATTTATTTTTTTCCATTCTTTATGATCTACCTATTCTGGGTACCTAAGGACTGACAAATCAATTTTGTAAAACCTTCCTTCTTGCTCAGGATTCCATGCAAATTGCCTACTTGTTCCTTGACCCAAACTGACTGACAGGTGTGTGTATCATGGCAATGGCAAACAAGATCAGCAACAGGGACTTTGGAGAGGTTCAAGGAGGTGTGCACACCTGGTGATAGCTGCCAGTAGAAGCTGAAGCTCTTGTGGTCAGTCATTCTTGTGATGGAGGCTGAGTTAAACTGTGAATTATGGAAGAGCCCCCTTAAGAGTTCCACCAGGAAAATAGGAATTGAGGGCCTACTAAGTAGTAGGTGCTTTGGGGACCTAGATATAAATTAGCTGTGCATTATGTCTTTAGGAGCTCCCAGGCCACTAGAGGAGTGCTCTGTTCCATTCCATTCCATTCCATTCCATTCCATTCCATTCCATTCCATTCCATTCCATTCCATTCCCATTCATTAAGTGGAGGAGGCAGCATTTTAGCTGACCCTTAAAGGATGGGGCTTGGGGGAGGGCATTCTAGCACAACAGGAATTTAAGGTGACCTCTCAATCTCTGAGGCCTAGGTTACAAGTAGGTCTGTGTCTGACATACTTACTGTCTGGGATTGTCAGGGGGTAAATAACCTTAGATTGTCTGATAACTAGGTCATTTATTGGATGATTAAACTTGGTAGTGTGCACACTGTCCCTGACTCATGCCACAGCACTAGCTATGATACAAAATGGCCATATTCCTACAATTCTACTTTCTCCCTTTGAGAATATGACTCTAAGCAATGGATCACCCAATGGTAAATTAAATATAGTTTTACTGACTGATCTGATCCATTGTGCAGCAATTGTTTTGTGATTCATCCAGACATGCCCTGCAGTGGAGGGAGAATGGAGTGAAGTGGAGGTGAATAAGCACTTGCTAATTAAGTTTAGAGACCTCAGTTTGAGCCCCAGCTCTCCTACTCACTAGCCATTAGCTGTTGATCATTTCCTGGCTGAGTTTCCTTATTTCTATCAGGAGGAAATAGGTAGTCAGTAAGATCCTTCCCAGCTGCACCATCTATGATTTCACATAATCAACAAAAATTTCCTCTTTATCAGACCCATAGAGAAAATCTCTAATTATTTCCCAAGTGACCAGGCAATGTTTAATGACTATAAGAGGCTGTTATGACAATATTGGATGCATGGTAGGGACTTTAGGATGTCCCCTGTGAGTACCCTTTGATTGGCTAAGTGATTGTTTCTCAGACTCCTCTGGTCTGCAGCCATGCTTCTTAAACTCTAACGTGCATGTGAGTGACAGGGGGATTTTGTTAAAATGCAGATTCTGATTCCGTAGGTCTATAGTGGGGCTGGAGATTCTATATTTCTAACAAGCTCCCAGGTAGTGCGGATGTTGACCACATTTTGAGCAGCAACTTTCTAAAGGATTTTGAGGAGAACACATGAGATCACAGAGGTATCAAGAGGTTTGCTACTATATCTGAAAAATACCAAATTTCAACTAACTTGTATTCTCCCCAAGTGCTTACCCCAAGGCCTTCCTCAAAGCAAGTGCCTAGTAAGTGTTTGCTCACCGATTGATGGATTTTACCCTTGTTAAAAGTTAGAAGAAAATGTACCTTCCTACCTAAGGCAGTAATAACCCAAACGGTTTCACTTACCCAGAGTATCACATGCCATCCTGCTGCCAATTCCTATTAAGCCTTCCTAAATCTGTTAGGCCAAGTTAAATGGAATATCTGTAACAACAGATTTTAAAACTCAGAGCTTCCTTGACCCTAACCTCTCAATAGTTGGAACCAGTCAATGTGTTTTTGTTAAGTATAGGGAAGCAGTGGACATGGGGATACTTGCTTTTGTCTGCAGTTTTATGAAGGATATTTTCCATATCATTTCAATACTTGAATCTGTACAAGAGTCCCTCATGTGTTATCCTTGGTTAGAAAGGGAATGCATAAAGTTTTTAACTGAATATTTTCAAAAACTTCTAACTTCAATCTTCTATATCTTTAAGATATCCTCCAAGTAAAAAAGAAGATGGAAGAACATAGTAGGTTGATGAAAATGGGATTGGGGCTACTATGGAGTATCAGGGATAGTTTATTCCTTTTCTGAAAGTCAAGAAAGCAGAATGAGACCCAAGGCCCACCTCCATTCTGCTTTGTCTCCTGGGAATATCCAATTCATATTGATTGCTCTCTGATGAATGATTTGCATGGCTAAAATGGAAACATGTTCATCAATTTAAGCCCTTGCTTGTCATAATGTGTTTCTTCCTGAATATAGTGTGCATTACTTGGAAGCAATGCTAGTTGCATCATAAATATTTCAGCTGCCAATGTTTGGGACCTGTTTCTTTGACCTGGCTCTCAATCAGTCAATAAGTAATAACAATAGTTTGGTCTTTAGAATTTGAGGAGCGCTGACAATCCACATGATTAAAATTCATAAGATAGGCATTTATCAAACTAACACTTTACCCACAAAGGAAAGGCACTGATCAATCCCCAACATGTATGATATCCACTTACAATGGAGACTAGCCTTCCACTTCTAATGCACATTGCTGGCTGAGTGATGAGGCAATTGTAACTTTTCCCATTAGATCAGTGGGGAATCCATTTGCAAGGAAACAGTCAATTTTGGATCACACATCATTAGAACTGGGAAGGAATAATAGAAATCTTCTAGCCCAAAGCTGTCATTTTACAGATAAGAACACTAAGACCCTGAGAACTATTTGCCCAAGGTTATACAGCTATTTTAAGCACCCAGATCTCCTTGGTTATTAGGTCAGTAGAGTTCAAGCAAGCACCTGCCTTGTATCAAGCAATGTCCTTGGGAGCCCCCAATTTAGTTGTCCTTTGCTCTTTCTACCAATAGATGTGTGTGGCTTTGCCTCAACAGAATGGAAATTAGTGGAGGATACAAATAGAGTCTCTTCCACCTGATATCCTATCATTATACAAAATATGCATTGAGCCTACTATCTGCCAGGCATTCAAATGATAAAATCCCGAGGAGTCACTGAACTCTCTTACCTGGAACTTCAAAGCTTATTTTTTTTGATAGAAAGACTCAGGAGTGTGGAGGCCCACCAAAATCATTCTGCCGAATCTTCCTCAAGAGTTATATGTTTATGCACCTGTCAGAGGTGGCCCTGTCAGGTACTATACACAAGAGGATAACTGAGAACAATATAACATCAAAAAGGTTTTGAAAAAAAAAAAAAAAGGTTTTCAGCCTCCAAGTGCCATGTCAGGTGCTTTCAGACTCATGTTCTCACCTAGTTCTGGCAGTAACACAATGAAGGATTGCCTTCCTCCTTCATATTAGAAACAACAACAACAACAACAACATAAGAATACAGAATTTTGTAAGAAAGATTTTATACAGCCTATCCAAGGTCACAGAGGTAAGAAAAGCTGGGGCTAAGATTTGAATACAGGTAAAATTGACCCCAAAGGCAGTATATGCTTTGCCCTCTATTTGTCAATTCTGTTGAGGAACTGTGTCAAGAGCAGTCAGCTAGACAGACCTTCATTCTCAGCCTTAAAGTAATGCTAAAGACTGAACGTTTGTGTCCTTCCTGGGTTCATATATTGAAAACCAAATTCCTAACATGGTGATATTTGGAGGCAGGGCTTTGGGGGCTTGATTAGGTCATGAGGGTGGAGCCATTATGATGGGATCCATTAATTTATAAGGCGATGAAGAGACCAGAGATTCCTTTCTCCTTGGCTTGACGAGATAGTAAGAAAGTAGCTGTCTACAAACCAGGAAGTGGGTCTTCCCCAGACACCACATCTGTTGGCCCCTTGATCTCAGATTTCTCAGTCTCTATAACTGTGAGATGTCTACTGTTTAAGCCACCTAGTCTGTGGTTTTCTTGTTAGAGCAACTCAAACGTACTGAAGCAAGTAGCAAAGGTGGGATCCATGTGGCCATTAAGATTCTTTCCTCCTACTTGTTAACCACTTAATTTTCTACCTTTGTCCTAGGCATCTTTTTTTCTGCATAATGTATAATGTATTCTGGTCTGAGTAATGCTAAGATTTGGCTCTGAGTATAACTTCAGTCCCCTCAAAATGATTGGAAGAGACCAAGAAGGCACAGCAAGTATGGCCAGAGAACTTTCCTAGTAATCCAAAACAATAAATACATAAATAAAAAATAAAAAAAAACAGAATCCATATACTATAAAACCATCAGTAAGACATGAACTCCTTAGAAAAGTGATGGCCATTTAATTTTTTTTTCTTGAGAAATGTCAACAAGTTTTGTCACATCTTCCTGTCTGAGGGAAGCATGGTGAACTGACAGAGAGGAGACAGGAACCCCCTTCCTTCCTCTCACTTCCCAGCACCCGCAGCCTGTTCCCCAGGGGACTAGTTTCATAATCTCATCATCTTTTTTTTTTGATAACTTCACATCAAATTATCACCTCCAAACTCTTCTCCTACATCATTTTCATTAGACCCTCTAAATTAATTTGATTCAACTAAAGCTATTAACTGAGATGTAGCAGGTATCAAGAGTTCATTGTCTATGAGGATCATGAGGTCTTTCAGAAGAGCCCCTACCAACAGACGCCAATTTTGTTGCTATCGTAGTGATGTTCGCTCATCAGCCTGTAACTCTCTATTAGCCCATCGAGTTCAGCTTTTAATGGCCAAACCATATCTGTGACGGCAATTCAATTTCCACTCTGCACTTGTGGTTCCTTGATACCTTGGAATTCTTTAAACCTGCTTGATTAGCCACCTGAGGTAAATGGCTTAGTCATTTTTAGGCTTTATGAAACATCTGTGCACTTGGATCATAGAGCAGCCAGAGGAGAAAATGGCTCTGGAGTCCCCCTCAAACCATTTGGGAAGCACAGCCCCCAGAAATCCATGTGACAGAGTTTCAGGGGAAGTGAGACAGGATGTTAGGGCCAAATCCGAAGCCAGTCCCAGGATCTGATGAAACTGGTGTCCCTTCAAGGGACTCGAGTGTCAGTGCTTTCTAAGCTGACCTTTCGATGCTGCCTGCGGTGGTGGCCTATTAGGAAGTGGAGTCAACCTCAGTACATTGGAGCTCTTCTTCTGCTCTCAGAGTCTCGGTGGATATTCACACAGAAGCCTCACAAATTCTTTCTCCATTAAATTTCTCATTCCTTTCTCCTTGTTTTTCTCTCTCTCCTTTCTTCCATCTCTCTTACCTGCACTGAGTGCATCTATTTTTTAAAACTCCATGTAGGCTCATGGTCCTACAGAGAATCTGTTGGTTTGAACACATGTATTGTGAGAAAGAAGAAAAGAACAGCCCCTGACATTCAGAAGCTGGCCTGGCACTCACAGTTCAGCCACGTTATTCTTCTATCAGACATGAACACAGAAGACTGAGCTCTCAGACAAGGTTAGTCTGCGATCATGATAAAAAGAGACAAAGGAAGGCCACTTCTAAGCATAGACTAAAAATAAGATCGTTGTGTTGCATACAAAATACCAAATACCCCCTCTCTCGACCATGAGTAACTCCTGCTTCCTTACCAACTACCATTACAGCTTTATACCCATTCTAGTCTTCCCTTCCAATAAAGAAGTTACTGAGATTCCCAACCATAGAATTGCCCCCACTTTCTGATGGCATCGAATTTAGAGCAAACCTCAGCTTCCCTGTACCTCCTCTCAGACCATCCAACCAAAGCTCAAATCCTAGAATAAGTTCCCTCTAAGACTTTCTTACTGAGACACCCCATGGTTCTCCGTGGCGTTTATTCTTTTGTGTTATAACTAATAATCGACCCAACTTGTTCAACTATGTTCTTGGTGGTCTCTGCCTGAAGGCTATTGACATGTGGCAAAAATAACTTCCTTGAAACAGCAACTTAAATTTTAAAAAGCTTTCACACTCATTATTGTGTTTAATCTTCATGACAATGAGGAAGGCAGGCAGGTATTGTCAATTATACCCATTTTCCAGATTGGGAAATTGAGGCTCAGCATGGTTAAATGAGCTATTTAAGCTCAAACATCTATTAAGTAGTGTAAACAGGTGTTTTTTTTTAATTGAAGTGTAGTTGATATGCAACATATTAGTTTCAGGTGTACAGCAAGCACAGTGTCTCAACATTTACAAAAAGTATAAAGTGATCACCAGGATAAATCTAGCTACCATCTGTCACCATACAAAGTTGTTCCCCATTATTAACCTATTTCCTATGCCATACATTGTATTCCCAGGTCTTACTTATTCTTTAGCTACAAGTTTGTACCTTTTCATCTCCTCCCTTCTTCTACCCATGCTCCCCGCTCCCTCCTCTCTGGCAACCACCAGGCTGTTCTCTAAATCTGAGAGACTGTTTCTCTTGTTTTGTTCTTTTGTTCTTTAGGTCCTTCCTATAAGTGAAATCAAACAGTGTGTGCGGCTTATTTCACCTAGCGCAGCACCGCCGAGGTCTGTCCATGTTGTCACAAATGGCACGGTCTCACACCTCTTTGTGGCTGAGTGATAGGAATCTGGATTTGAGCCAAATGTTCTTGCTCCATATGCTATGTTTTTTCCTCTTGGCTGGTTGCAGAAAAAATGCCCCTCAACTATCTGTTACTTAGTGCAACAGGAGATTGCAGGTGAGAAGGGGACGAGGCTGGAATACTTTTCAGGAGCATCCATTTTATTTATTTATTTTTAAAAAAACTTTTATTCATTTATTCATGAGAACTGAGAGAGAGGCAGAGACACAGGCAGAAAGAGAACCAGGCTCCATGCAGGAAGCCCGATGTGGGACTCGATCCCAGGACCCCGGGATCATGCCCTGAGCCAAAGGCAGACTCAACTGCTGAGCCACCCAAGTGTCCCTAGAAGCATCCATTTTAATCAAGGAGTTTTAAGGAAACTAGTTTAATTTTTTTTTTTTAAAAAAAGAATGAGGTTTAGGGGTGCCTGGATGGCCTCTGCCTTAGGCTCAGGTCATGATCTTAGGATCTAGCAAGGCTAATGCTCCCTCCTCAGCGGGGGACCTGCTTCTCCCTCTCCCTCTGCTCCTCCTCCCACGTGCCCCTGCGTGTGTGCTTATTCTCTCTCTCTCTCTCTCTCTCTCTCTCAAATAAATAACCAAAACCATTAAAGAAAAAAAAAAAAAGAATGAAGTTTAAACATTTTGTAGCTAACCAAAACTTAGGAAAAATTTAAAGATAAAACAAAAGCAAACACAGTATTTGTTCGAAGGGGCTTAAGGCTATTCTCCCAGAGATTCCTACCCCCACGCTCCTGAGGTCTGCATTTAGGGACACTTAGATGGAGCTGAGAATTCCATCTGATGTTCATCCATCTGTTTCTGGATCACAGAGCATAGCAAACACCTTGGACTGAAATTCAGCCTCTCTTGTTTGAGTGCTGAGGGCAAACCTGTCCTCAGGGCAGTGAGGGTCAATAGAGCAGGGTAAAATGTTTCCTGGGGCTCCTGCTGATTCTGCGGAAGGGGAGCTGTGAACTTGTCTGAGATGCCAGATATTCTCTAGGGTTCCAGGGACCACCCAAAGTTTTGGAGCTTGGCTATCTCCATACCAGCCCTCCCTGTGGGACACAGGGTAGAGTCTGGCTCCTCCCTGGTCCAGATACAACTGCTAAGAGGCATGGGGAAAGGAAAGGTCCCTGACATGATGGACCTTGACTCTACGCTATGTCAAACCCCAACAATGACCTCAGGGGCATATGCTAGGCTGAAGAGGTACACTGTCCTTCAGGGAATTTGAAATCTGACCGTATGCCCAAGAAAACTCCTTTTAACAGATCTCCTCACACATACAAGCTTTGGAAAGCACCGTCTCCTGTCACATCTGGAATTCATTGAGACCCCAGGGGCTCTAGTACTGAAACAACATGCAGCTACTTTAAATAGAACAAAAGAAAATTGTCAAGGACTACCTGAGCCGACAAATTATTTGTGTTATAATGTTATTTAAAAATGTACAACATAAAAGTGGGTATAATCTCCTTATGCTTACGGCTCTTATATGACTATTAAAACCAAACAAAATAATCTAATAATTATTTACAAAGTAAATACAAGCAAATGTACAAAACCATGCAATTTGAATGTGCAGATCAATTCAGGGTGATGGCAGGTGCTGTTTGCTGAAACAACAGCATTGCTCATGGGACAATGAGGGCACACACTATTCCTATTCAGCCTCTGTTATGTGTGATTGTTTCTCCCAAAAAGATACATTGAAGTCCTGACCCCCAGTATCTGTGAATGTGACCTTATACACGGTCTCTGCAGATTCAGTCAAATTGAGATGAGGCCAATTAGGGATGGCCCTAATCCAATATGACTGTGTCCTTATAAGAAGAAAAAAGGAGAGCCACACAGAGAGAAGGTCATGTGACTGGAGGTTGGGGCGGGGGGGGGGTTGCAGCTGCAAGCCCAGGAAGGCCAAGGATCAACAGCCACCACCAAAAGCTAGGAAGAGGCAAGGAAGGATTCTACCCAGAGTCTCGGAGGGACCATGGCCAGCTGACACCTTGATTTTGGCTTCTTGAGAGAATAAGCCATCCAATTTCTGGTACTTCCTTAGGGCAGCCTTAGAAAACAAATACAGGTCTTTTCAGGTTGGCATGCCCATACTACATGGGCTGTGTGAGCAATCTCAATTCTCCTGAGAGGTTTTGCTATGCCAACTACAGCAGATCCTTCTCTTGTCAGGATCTCTCATGGTAGATGGACCATGAAGGGCATGAACCCTTACCAAGGGTGCCTTGTTTCCTTTCTTGTGTGTCATGACAAGAACCACTCTTTGGTGCCAAAGTGATTGAAAACATAAGCCCAAGGTAGAGGCAAAAATGTCCTTCTTTTAGATTATCATCAAAATGAAAACAGATCATTTAAATTATCAGATGGAACTCAGAGCCCCTTGTGCGTCAATGGACTGTGATCAAGGGGCAGAAACATGTAGATTTTGTTCATTTCTCATTCCCTTTTGTCTCCCCTGGTTCTCTGATTCTTGTTTGGCTCTGGGCCCTGGCCGGTAACTCTTGGAGCAAAAGCCTCTGGCTTTAAAAGACATTTTAGATTTCTGCTCCTCACCACATGTGACCGTAGCTTGGCTTTGCAGTCAGGGTCTGGGCAAGCAGCCTCCAGCATCAACCACCTGAACATTGTAGGAGCTACGTCTTGGCATGCTCTGCTCCAGGGCTTGCCATGTCACCCTTACAGCCAGCAAGTGGGCCCCATACCTGCAGAGTTCTCTGTGAAAAACATTGTCCTCCTTGTGCACTTCACTAAGAAATCTAAACATACATGTGATATTAAAAGTATTTAGCAACCAGTTGCCAGTTCCTCTGGGAGTGCCATCTGTCTCAGAAGGGACATGCATGAATGAGGCCAACACACAGAAGACATGGGGGTCTGACTGGCAGATTGGTGAGTGGCTGGGTGCTGGGGCAGCTCCTTATTGGTGTTCATCTGGGCTTCCTGAGTCTGGGAATGCTGGAGAAGTGAGGCGGCATTTGCATGGCTCAAGAAGTGGCTATTTTCCAGTTGATCTGGAAAACATCAATGTTTTAATAATCAGCGCACTTGTAGTGGTGTATGCTATGTGAATATCTGTCCTGGCTTAACAACTACAGAAGAACCAATTACGTGCTTTCACAAAGTGCTTTGGAAGGGATCAGACATTTCTCAAGACCTTGATTTGGGTGTTATGAATGTACTGAGATTATGGAGCAATGATGACTTTTCTAACACTGGCAGAAACAGGAATATCCACCATTCTGTGGCAGCCCAGCAAGACCCCTCTGATGCATCCATCTGGCCCATTGTGAGAGGAGTAAAAAGTTATGGTCACAGGAAAGAAAAAAAAAACTTTCAGTTATCTGTCTTGTAGAGACACAAATCATTTCTAAACAAGCTAAATTAGCACTAATTGAGAAGCAGATGTCCAACTCCTTGTGTGGAACTTGCTGGTTTCATCATTCAAATCTCTGCAGGCAGCAGGCTCATAGGTACACCAAAGTGTACCTAAGATCGCTAATGACAAACCCAAATCATGCCTTCCCTCCACTCTCCTCTGGCAGGTGTCTTTCCCCCTCTATTGTAATCCTCATGATAATGCCACTTGACCAGTAAAAGAGCATCTGTCAGGAGAATGCACTGAATCAAAAAACCTTATAGTACTAGTAACTTTGTGGTGTTAATTACACAAATTGCCCATCAACTCCATTGTTACTCTCTTTCCTTTCATAAATTAAAAAAAAATGTTGAGACTTCTAAGCATGAAATGCAGTTAAGCCAGAAGTTTTTCTTATAAATATGGATGGGAAACCTGGCTCTTTCGGAAGAGCCATGGCCAAGAGCCCTGGACAGTTGGCTCCAAGGCATGTGGTGTCTGGAAGGTCCACTGCCTGAGAGTCAGGAGACTGGGTTTTACACCAGCTCAGCTACAATGACCTGAGTGAACTTGAGTGTTCTTCTTTCCCCATTATAAGCTCCAGGTTCTTAATTGGTAAAAATGGGGAGATATTTCTTGTTTTCCAGGCCTGGTTGCTATAAGGATGCATACAATAATGAAAGCACACCTAGCCTCCTAAGCATCTGGAAATGTGTGTGCATGTTTGTGTAAGTGTGTGTGCACATGGACACACCTAAAAACTTTATGCACTACAGTGAAACAACACCGGACTGGATATCAGAACACCTGGGTTTTGATCCTGACCTATTTGCCGTGTGAACTTAGGCAAGTCCCTTAAGTTTCTGGGCTTCAAGTTCCTCATCTGTAGAAAGGTAGTGTTGGGCAAACTATTTCCAATGTCCTTTTCAGGACAAAGACCTCTGATTCTGAGAACCTGAAATAGACCATGTCATGACCCTGCCACTGGCTAAGGTTAGGTGCCTCATGGTGTCTGCATTGTGACAAGGGTGCAGGGGGCTAGGGAGCACTTCCTGTGTGTCCTGCTCAAAGGACGAGCATGCGGTGAAGAGTAAGGGCATAGGCCTGGAGTGACACCGAGGTAGGTAGGGGTGTCCTTTCCCTTTCCTATGACACCTTTATTTTCCTTTCCTCCTCTTTCTCTTTCCTTCTGACTCTGTGTCCTCACCCCTTGGATTTCAAGCCCACCAGGAGATTGATCAAGGCTTTCCAAAGTGGTTGAGAAGGAGCATTGCTAAGTGCAAGCTAAACTGATTGCTGGCTTGCTCAGCCATTCACAGGTTGTGGGTGTGAACTGAGAGTGCGTGTACACTGTAAATCAGGGCCCTTTCAGTAGTGGCAAAATTAATGGATGGTAATTCAGGGAGGAAGTGGAGAAGGACAGTTAGCCCAGTAAACACAGGAAGTCCTTATGCCCTGGGCACTCCGAGAGGCTTGAGCTCACTGATAATCAAGCTAATAATAACTCCTGGTTCAGCTAGAACATTTCTTCTGAAGCCATCTGCACCTTCCCAGATATAATTTCATTCTTTTTCCCATTGCTCCTCCAAGGCTGCTCTTATTAGCCTCAGTTTGCACATGGAGAAACTGAGGTACAGAAAGCAGAAAGTCAGATCATGAATTGACATTGGCTTTCCTATTTCCTCAATGGTTGTGTCAGATAAACTACAGCAAAGAACCATGTGACTGCTTCTGAAATATTTATTTATGCTGCTCAAATGATTTCTGAGTGAAAGAGCAGGGGGAAAATGGTGTACCGTGAGACAGGGAGACAGCAGCTTTCTGTTACCAAGCACTTTCTCCCTTCTCTGGCGTGTTGCTTGTTCTTGGAAGTTGGGTGGTTGTAGGCAGGGACTATAGCTATGGGGAAGGTGGAATGACACTGGCTGGAGCAAGATGCAGGGTAAGCAAGTAGATGAGTCTGGATAAGTCAACTGTACTCAAATAAATGACCTTCTCAGAAAGGGGCGGGGGGCTCACATCATCTTGAGATGTCAGGGTCTAGGTCACTCATGGCTCCCAATTTGGATGATCTTTTATAAACAAACAAGAAAACTGAACAGAATAGGTACCTAGAGGACAAGAGAGGGCTGAGCAGGAGCAGCCAAACCTGCATTATGACTTTCAAGGGCATAGTCACTTTTGCCTTCATGGCATCCTTCTTCCAGGAAAAAAAAAAATTAAAAATTTATTTTATAATTGCATTGGTATACAGATAAATATATTAATATTAACATTAAAGTACTTTATTCAACTTAAAAGCTCATTTTCTCCCTCCTGATTTTAAAAGAAATTAAAATGTTTTCATGGGGACCTAAAAGCACCCTAGGTACTGTGCCTGCCATGAGTTGGAGACAAGTTGGCCCTGGGAACATTTGCTGCCTCCTAGGGCTGCCAGCTGCACAGCTGACTGAACTCTCAGGTCTGCCCAAGCTTGTCCAGGCTAAGTTTACCCAAACTTACAGGATCATCCTCAAAGCATCAGTATGAGCTTCCAGGAGGTACAGATGTGTCACTACCTTTATGGAAGCTGAAGCTCAAAGAGGCCAGAGTCAAATTATTAAGGTGGAGGAGTTAGGATTTGAACTCAGCTCTCTGCCTGGCCCCAAACCCCATGATCTGACTCCTGATTCCTGCTGTTGAACACCACTCCCCTAGACCAGAGGCCTTCCAGGATTTGCATCAGATATATACAATATGTACATATTATATAGCTTAGTAAATATGGAAATCAGTAATTATGCAAGGGTGGACAGGTGATGTGGATCATAGGGAGAAAAGTCTAAAAATAAATTCTACTTAATGCGATGAACAAGGTCCCACAGAGAAGCTCACAGGGAAAAAGAAATCATCCCCAGAGGATTAATGTTCTAGTAAACTCTAAGCTGCTTATATTTCACCCCATTACTGTAACTTTCAAGTATCTGTCTCAAATAATAAAAAGGTAATTAGTTAGGGCCAGATGCATCACAGGGTAGGTGACACCGTCCCTGGGCCCTAAGGGGGTTCCCTTGCACGGTTTCCCAAAGGCAGTGTGGTGGCTGAAGAGGAGCCACTGGACTGGCAGTAAGTGGGGACATTTCACCTCTTCTGGAGGGGATTAGATCAGTTATCAGAGCATCAGGCCTCTGGAGGACCAAGAGGCCTGGACTGGGAATGTCCAAGGTCTCTGTCTAGATGTGAATATTTACTGGCGCATCACGAACAAGTCACCTCACCACTCTCATCCTCTTACTAATGAAGTCCATGACAATCCCACCCCTACTGTGCACACAGATTAGCTACCTTGAGGCTTAAATGGGGTTTGGGAATTACCAAGTGCTGTCCTGTTGCCTGAGACTTTACCCTGCCCCCAAAGAGATTCCTGTTCTCAGACTTTATTGTGTCCATTTGCTCCTGTATACACTGAACCGGGGGTGGTCACAGCTTCCTCAAAGCTGCCTTTTTGCTCTCCCAGCCGCTGGCCCCGACACCACCACCATCGCTGAGCTGGGATGCCATACAATGGCAGTAGATTACACTAATTTGTTTTATTTTATTTGACATACTTAGAATTAAGGCTTTTTGAAAGCACCATGCAAATGTATGTAAATGACTACATTTCATGCAAAATAACATGCAAATAGTGTCCCTGTGTTGGCTTAGAAAAATCTGGTGGCCAAAGGCTGTTTATATCGTCACAAAAAATCAGGAAGAATATTTTAAACTTCAGTTACCCTTCCAGATGTTTAAAAAATATAGATATTAGGGAACCTAGAGTTTAGTGTGTGGCTGTCTGGTTATTATGCTTTTTTAGTCTTTATCAGGAGATCTGATAGCAGTTATGCTAAGTCGTTTGTTCATTAATTATTCAATAATGATGGTACCAGATACTAACTCACCAGAAGAGGAGTGAGATGCCAACTTTCCCTTAAGGACCTCCCTGGCAATGTGGATAGCAGAGCTGCCTGTTAAGACACAGCTGGGGCATTAGTTTCTTGGTGGACATTCATTGGGGGTGCTCAATGCCATCTTGAATAAAGTCCAAATACCTGGTCAAGGCTCTCAAGACTCTTTACAACTTGGTCCCAGTCGACTCCTCCACCAGAATCTCTTCCCCTTCCTCTTTTTGGGAGACCTCTACTCTTCCCAGGTGTTCAGCATGTAATATTTTTATTCTTTCAAAAGTGTTTATCCCTCCCCCTGCTTTGTGCCTCTGATGTTGCTTATTTCCCAAATACCAACCCCTGGCCTGGGTTTCCTTTTGGTAGACAAGCAGGAGTGTTTTGTTAAGTAAGGCTTCTAAAGCCAGAGAAAGTTAAAGCAGGTGACTATTTAGTGATCAATCACATAATCCAACAACCTTGTTCTACACATGGGTAAACTGAGGCCAAGACATGGGAAGGAATAGAGCCAGAACAAGAACCCAAGTGCCCTGACTCAACTCCAGGATTCTTTATAACAAATGGATGGTCATGGCTCACAGCCATAAGCACAAGAAAATAAGTTGATTGGCTTCCTAGGGGTCATTTAAACAAATCAGGCTATGTTTATTGAACACTACCTTGTGTGGAAAGTACTGAGTGGACAGCCAAGTTCTGGGACAAGAACCTCCCCTCCCAGGGATTACAATATAGATGCTACACAGATATGCAACCAGCTTTGTGTTGATAATATTAATAGTAATGAAAACAACTCATACATACTATCTGTGAACTCTGTCTAGCCCTCTTCTACTTCCCCAAAGTCTGGACAAGAGGTTCTCAACCCTGGCTACACACTAATATTACTTAGGTAAAAGTGAAGCCTATCAGTGCTCAGGCTCTACCCCCACCAATTAAATGGGATCTTGGGGGTGAGGCCCAGACATCGATACTTCAAATATACCTGGAGGAGCCAGGCTGCAAGGAGGTGAGGTGAGGTGGCTCCCTCACTCTGCCCATAGACCCTTTCTGTGTTCTCTGCCACCAAGATCCCCTGATTTGGTTCATTCCCCATGGTGCTAGCACAGTTGCCACACTGACTGGCCATCTGGCTACCTCCTGCCTCTCACCCTGAGTTGAAGGAGCAAGCAGGGCACAGATATCACTTAACCCAACTCTCCAGGGGCAAGCTCTATTACTTATCTAGAGGTTATTTGCTGTTGTTCATTAGAGTGGCTCGTTATGAGTTCTTGCAAAAACCTCTCTGGTAGGTACGCCTGTACCTGGGCAGGGAGCGTTCAGATGAAGGCACCGCAGCATCTGGGTAGGATGGGGGCAGAGAGTGCACAGAGAATGCGTCTGCTGACATGTGGTGCTTTTGTCAGACTGTGATATTATTTTGAGCAGCACATCACGCAGTGGTTTCAGAAGGGGGCAAAGATCCTACGTGTTCATGATAATGCAGTCCGAGATGATTGACCCGAATGAACAGAATATAATAGAATTGGTCCTGGTTTGTTGAGCACACATAAAGGAAAAGCAAATGGAGTCGGACTCCGTCCTTCCCTCCACAGTCCACTTCTATTAGTCAATGACACAATTCTGGTAAAAAGAGTGTGGCTGGGGGAGAAGTGCAGCGATGTGACCTTGAACGCAGGTGGACACTTTGTATCTCAGGTTCAATGGCGCAGGTCCTCCAGGTAAGCTCCTGGCTTTGCCTTCCTAACTGAAGACTCACCCACACATCTTGTCTTTGGGGGTGGATGGCCTTACCACTCCGAACTTTTCCAAATCTCCTTGCTCCTTGAATTTGTGTGAATTTTTCAGTGCAAGTACTCTGCTTTCTGGATGCTGAGGAGAAACCGATGTTGCTTTTGGTATAATTTCACAATTGGTGAAGTAAAAGGGTGAACAAAAGGTGATGAAGAGTCGAAATGATTTTTTTTTTTAAGTGACAAAGGAGAGCAACATTTTTGGTTTCTTGCATTATTGTTTTCTTTATAAATTTAAGGCCAGATGCAGCAATTTATGGTTTATTATTCTTTCCTGTGGCGCTTGCTAAAAATTTCAAAGTTATACCATACTGACTTTCTTTCCCTTTGTATTTTATTGCTAGCGGACACAGTTTGAATCAAATCTCTAACAAAGAGAGAAGGCTCAGAGCCTGCTTGTTTGCTGAAACTGCTGGAAACCTTTTTGATTTTCTAGGAAGCCAGAGAAGATGCAGGGGCTTCTGTAGTCCACAGACTTAATATATGAAGCAATTTAGGAGGGAGGCTGGTTTGGTTTTGCTGGTAATGTGAGTTCATTTGCAATTCTCTTCTCTTAGCAGGCTTGAAAATGAGTATTGAAATTCAGAAGAGGGTGTGTGTGCCTCATGGGCGTGTTAAGCCAGAGGGTGTGTACTCCCTGTCTTTACTCTGGGGAAGGGAGGACTGGCCATGTGTCATTTTTTACAGCTGTATTTGCACAGGTGGGAAATAACAGTGTCATCTTGGAACAGCAGACACAATGATATACGTGTTTGGGGGCAGCTATAGAGCACAGTGAATCATGCAACATGCAAGGCAGCCCCACTATAAGTCAATCCACGCTGCCCACCAAAAGCTCCTTAGGTAAGTGGAGAGGCTGCCTTCAGATTACTTTGGAAGATGAAAAAAATGTCCATATATATTCAGGCTAATAAAGCAGCTATGCAGGTGAATAAAAACAAATCCTGAAATCAGAGACTCAAGGTTGGAAGAAACCTTAAAGGTGTCTAGACCAGCCACCCATCCAAGCACCAGTGCTTAAATCCTCTTAACATCTTTGCATATTCTCATCTAGCTTCCGGTTTGAACCCCTTTCATGATAGGGATCTCACTGCCTCCAAGCAATTAACACATTCAACTTCTCAGTGTCCAGACAATTAGAAAGCAAAACAAAACAAAATCCATAGGTTGTTAAAATCATAGCACCTACTGCTCTATTCTAGTTCTCCCCACTACTGCATGAAGGGTAAACATGATCCCCCTTTGCATGATGGTCTTCCAATATTTGCAGACAGCTGTCATGCTGTCATGCTCTATAATTTGTTCATTTGTTTATTCATTAACTGCACATATTTTGAGCATCTACCATGTGCCAGAAACCAGAGTCTAGGGATATGAGGTAGATAAGACATACAACCCCATCTCTCCAGTATCATAGGGAATCAGACACCTACTCAACTAATTTGAATTCATTGTGCTGAGAAAAGGTCTAAACAATGTTCTCTGGGGTCCTACAGGGAAATACTTATTTGTCTAGTGGGTGGGTAGGTGAGTAGAAGCACCTCCCAAGACGATCTCCCAAGGTGGTAGCTTTGGTCATGGGCCCTGAGGGCCTCATACTCCCCACCTGCTTTCTAAGCTGCTTGGGAAATTCCTCATTAGGAGATTTACATGTTGGTGTCTGCCTAGCCACTGTGTCAGGGTCTCCATTAACGCAGGCCCTGACAGTTACTGCTGTTAGGTACTTTTCTGCTCACAGTCCAGACCCTCTGTTCGCCTGGGTATGTAGCTTGGAAGCAGGCAGGGAAGCCTTGGAGGGAGGACAAGACCACCAAGGGTCTGGCTGTAGGACCTGAGGGCTCATGGAAGTCAGGAGCTCCTTCTCCCACCCAATCACTTCCCTACAGGAACTGTCTAAGCGGATGAGGTTCTTGTGTCAAAACCTTCATCTGTTTTGCAGAGGAAATCTTGAGGCTACTTTTGTGTTTGTCTGCAACAGGACCCATTTAGGAGAAAGGGGCCATGTTAAATTGTAAAAGCTCCTTCCTCGTATGGAATTGGAGGAAAGGTCCTAAATTATCACCCTCTGGACTCCCCCAAGTACCTGTGAATTGAGAACACTCGATGGGCTAATGCAACAGTTGCCCATTGGTGCAGATCATCATATCTGGGCATTTGACATTGGAGAAATAGGAAGAGAAAGTGCCAGAGCTGAAAATGAATGACAGTGAGCAAAACTCAAAGGGCAAAGGGGAATATGTTCATTTTGCATCCCGCTTGCTCTCTTGCTCCCCCATTGACAATAGGGCTCCTATGACTCCAGGACGTCAGCATCACCACCTACCTTTCCTGGGGCCATGTGGTGAAGAGCAAAACCTATGGGGTGCTGGGCTCAGAAGTCTAAGTTCAAAATCACTCTGATAGCCACTGCATGCCCTTGAAGATGCCACCTAAACCCTTTGAAATTCAGTAACCTCATCTGTGAAGTGGCTTTGGTAATGACTCTAGTTTGGCAAGGTTACTGGAACACTTGTGGTACCAAGTGGGCTACAGCTCTGACAAGGGTCATACATGTGCTAGCTAGCTGTGGTGATCCCCAGGCACTGGCTGAGCCCTACTATGTTTGTGGAAGTGACTCCAACAAGGTCCTCATCCTCACAGGATTTTTGGTTATGTAGGGCAGACAGGGCAAAGCAAAATGTCAATATAAGAGATATATGCAAGGAGGGTAGATAGATCAATCTCCAAAAATGAGCACTTGGAGGAAAGAGAGGGCAATGAAGGGGTAATTCTTTTCTTTTTCAGTAAAAAAAAAAAAAATGTTTTTAGTTAAAGAAGGGATACTTCTTTAATCCCTTTTTTATATTTTATTTTATTTTATTTATTTATTTTTTTAATAATAAATTTATTTTTATTGGTGTTCAATTTGCCAACATACAGAATAACACCCAGTGCTCATCCCGTCAAGTGCCCCCCTCAGTGCCCGTCACCCATTCACCCCCACCCCCCGCCCTCCTCCCCTTCCACCACCCCTAGTTCATTTCCCAGAGTTAGGAGTCTTCATGTTTTTTCTCCCTTTCTGATATTTCCTACCCATTTCTTCTCCCTTCCCTTCTATTCCCTTTCACTATTATTTATATGAGACCATATAATGTTTGTCCTTCTCCGATTGACTTATTTCATTAAGCCCTTTTTTTAAAAAAGTAAACTCTACCCCCAATGTGGGGCTTGAATTCATGACCCCGAGGCCAAGAGTTGCATACTGAGCTAGCTAGGCACCCTTTTAAGTCTATTTTAAGTGGATGAAATAAAAAGAAAAGCGGAGAAATATGTTACAGTTCCCTTAAATCTACTACTTGATGGAGGTAGTAAGGAAAAAAGGCTGATGGAGAGGAACATTTTTTTTTTTATATCTGCAGGACTACAGCTTATAAATAATGAGAAGGAGAATTTGTTAACTTGAAGAAAGTAAGCTTATAAAGACTTGGGACTGGTCAGTTTTTCTCAGTGCCTTTTCTCAGATTAGTGCTCCTTTGTTAAAGTGCAGGTTCCTGGGCCCCATCCCACACCTAATCAATCAGAATAGCTGGAGTGGGGCCTGGGGCTATGCATTGTAGCAAGCTCCCCAGGTGACTTTTATGAACACTAAAGTTTAAAAAACTCTGATTTGGGTCAATATGCATGCACAAAAAGCACCTGTTTATCAAATATCCACATCAAATCTTATGGGATTTAGTGTTAATATTAATTTCATGGTTTCAGTATTTATACTACAGCTCTTTTTTTTTTTTTTAGATTTTATTTATGTATTCATGAGAAATACAGAGAAAAAGGCAGTGACCTAGGCAGAGGGAGAAGCAGGCTTCCCGCAGGGAGCCTAATTCAGGGCTCAATCCCAGGACCCCAGGATCACAACCTGAGCAGTAGGCAGATGATCAACCACTGAGCCACCCAGGCACCCCTCTAAATGTTATTTTTCAAGCAACCTATCTTTACATGCTTGATAATGCTTTAGGCTTTAGAAAAATATATGCTGGAGTTGGACCAAGCTCACGTTTGCTTGACTGCAAATGGATTTCCAGCCCTCCCCCATGGTCCGTCTCTCCCAACTACAGTTCACCTCCTACAGCACAGGCCCACCCATTTCTCTGAAGCACACCTTTGTGTGTGATAAGGTTACTCCTTTGGTAAAAACCATCAATGGCTCCCCACTGTCTGTGGGATGAAGATAAAACTCCTTAGCATGCTCCAGTGCCTTTCACACTGTATCGCCCACCTGCCTGCTCATCCTCCCTTCATATTCTCCTACACACACCCAAGCTCCAGCCAATGTAGAATACTTGTTAGCTTCACCTTACTTTATGTCTCCCTGACCTCAGCTCATACCAAACCTTTCATCAGGAATGACTTCCTTATGTCAACCCATAAGGATCTTACTCTAGGGATTAAAGTGTTACTTCTCCATGAAACCTTTTCTAATCTTCCAGTAGTCAGTGCTTTGTCCAGATCTTACAGTATTTTTTTTCTTGTGCCATGCCCATGTTATTGGCATTGTGTTTATTTGCACATTTGTCTACCATCATGAAGCTATTGGAGAGCAGGGCTTTTAACTCGGTCAGCTGTCTATTGCCCATAGAAATGAACACGACGAATGACCTCCAGAAGGCATACACAAGAGCACACCATCCAAAAGAATTTTGTGCCCTGATAGAAATGTTCTGTATCTGTGTCATCCAATAGGGCAGCCACTAGCCACAATAGTGACTATGCAACACTTTAAAATGTGGCTAATGTGACTGAAGAACTGAATTCTTTTTTCACTTTATTTCGATCAGTCAAAATTTAAGTGTAAGTAGTAGATGTAGCTAGTAAATACCCTATGGGGCAGCACAGATAGAGACCATATTTAATGAAGGAAGTTGCACTGCACTAAGAAAATTTTCGAACTCTCTACCCTGCCTAAAGGTCCACCTGAGCTGGTTCTTCCTCCTTGGGCATCCTGAGCTCCCACCACTTTGCCTCTTATTTTTTTTTAAATTTTATTTATTTATTTGAGAGAGAGAGAGAAAGAGAGCAAGCATGAGTCAGGGAAAGGGGCAGAGGGAGAGGGAGAGAGAGAAGCAGACTCGATCCCGGGACCCCAGTATCATGACACGAACTGAAGGTAGGCACTTAACTGACTGAGCCATCCAGGCGTCCTGGCTTTGACCCTTATTCACTCACTCTTGCCATATCTGGTTTGTTCCCTTTTGTCAAACAGGCCTTGTTCATACTAGCTACTGGGCTCTTGCTCTTGTGTGCTTTGTCTGGAATGCTCTTCTCTCAGATCTCACTCAGCTGGTCATTCAAGTCTCAGCTCAAATGTCACTTTCTCAGAGAGGTCTTCCCTGACATGCCATCCAAAGTAGACCTCTCTTCTGTCACTCTACCTTCTTATATTTTCTTTACAACACTTTCACTATTGAAAACCATCTAATTCATTTCATTACTTCTTTGTTACTTCAAATAAAAGGTAAGCTTCTTGAGTAATAAAGTGCCCAAAAAAACAACGTGTAATCAAATCAGTGGGTGAAAGGACTATGAGAAAGAGGTTATTTCTATAGTCTCACACCATCTCCCAGCAAGACACTACTTAATTATAAAGGAGAAAACGGTACCTTTGTTACAGAGGAGAAAGCTATCAGACACCACCCTGATGAGGTGTTAGCTTCTCAAAGTCTAGCCCAAGATTAACATCACCATGTCAAGACATTTTGACATCATGTACCTCCTTGCTATGATACATCTCCACTGTGATATCCTTCCAATATTGTAGAACCTCAGTCTAATCATGAGACAGTGTTAGACAATCCTAAATTGAATAATGCTCTACAGGATACCTTACTAGTTCTATGCAAAAATGTCAAGGTGACAATGACTGAAAGCCATGGACTAGAGAAAACTAAGGAGATATGATAACTAAACATGATACAGGAATCTGGACTGGTTCTTGGATCAGAAAAAAGGAGTAGGAAAACTGGAAAAACATCCTGATAATATCTATAGGATTGCTATTATAAATGTATCAATGTTAATTTCCTGGTTTCAGTATTTATGCTATGGTTATATAAGATGTTGGTAGAAGGGGAAGTTAGGTGAAGGGTATATAGGAAATCTCTATCTTTTTTACAACTTTTATGTAAGTCTAAAATTATCTCAAAATAGAAACTTTTTTCTAAAAAATATAAGCTTCTTGAGAGCAGATGCTTATGTGTTTTGTTCTAGAACAGGAGCTATTACATAGTTACTAATTATTTGTGAACAGGGGGAAGGATGAGAAGGAAGAAAGAAGGATGGCATAGAGGAAAGAAGGAACAGGGTAAGGATAAGAGGGAGGCAAGGGAGGAAGAAGAGATGAAGGAAGTATGGGTAGAAAGAAGTGTGTGGCTTTGGGAAGACTTGAGGTGTCCCTTGAAGAAGATGTGAAATACATAGTAGATTGTTAAGGTCCTCAAAGAAAAGGCTCATTCACAGCATCTACCACACACATGGACACACAAAGGCTTGAGAATATTCCCCAGGTGGGGACTGTGGTTATTCATTTTTGTGTTCCCCAAACCTAGCACCCACATCACATTCTACATGTTCAACGCATATTTATTGAATTTGATTTAATTAGTTCATGACTTGGATTAAATGCAATGGTTGCATTAACACAGGCAATGCCCACTCAAGAGAATTGTCCAGCTTTTGGTGGACAGGTTAATAATGTCAGCTGCTAAATGGAGCTGGCACAGTCTAACGCCTGGATCCTGAGAGCTTGGGTAAGTGAGTCTCCATAGACTATTGGAAATTGGAGCTACATTAATTTTGTGAAACACAACCTATACTGGGACGACCTACAGAACTGAATCTATTTTCAACTGCTGGATATATAAAATTCAATGCTTTGCTGTCCTCAAATATAAGAACATAAGAGCTCAAAATTTGGGTTGTTTTTCTAGTAGAAGGAATGAAATTTCATCAATAAGTATTATTTTAATTCTACATATCAACAATTAATTGTGTGCCTAGCATCTAGTTAGAGATTTACTTAGTTGTTCACAAGAAAGACACCTCAGAATCAATACTTCTGCCTCATGAAGGAGGAAAACGAAGTTCAGAGAGGTGAATCACCGATCATAATTTGTACAGAACAAAAGACATGAGAGAGAACTCAGGTCCAGTTCTCTCTCATCCAAGGTCTTGAAAAGGGTCTTAGACATCATCTAAATTTGACACTGCTTTTCCCCCTTCTTTCATGCTGATAATAATAAGCATTAGCAGGTAAGACAGACTAGATTTTAAGAGAAAGAGGCCCTTGATCATTGCCTCTTTCACAAAGCACTAAAAGAAGTCAGTGAGAACCATGTGCAGAAAGCCCAGGGACCTGCGGACTAGACTCCCTTCTTGTCTCTCATGTTATTTTCACTGTGGGATCTTGGTCAAGGCATTTGCTCTGTCTGAGCTTTAGCTGTGCCATCTGTCAGATGATGAAGATATGGAAGCCTGCTCCTATGCCAGGAGAGCAGCAATGTGGTGTTTTGTGTCTGGTCTCTGTTGGAGACTCCTGCTGCCCTGAATGCCAGGGATACAGAGCTTATTTAACTGGCTGAAATACTGTGCCATGCTATACACATGAGTCTCACAGTCCTCTCTTTTTTCTCTCCTCTATTGCTTCAATTTTGTCATTTTCTCTCTGTGTGTATCTCTCTCACTCTGAGTTTTCAAATAAAAGCTGTACGTTAACTGCACGGTCAAAATGATCTAATTGGCTGCAGAAAGGAGCATGCACGATGTCTCCAGGGGGAACCTTAGTCAGGGTGCAAGAGAGAAAAGGTTAGAGACCACTTGACTGACCAAGAGAAGTAAAAGAAACGGGAATTCAAAAGCCCCTATTTATAACTGTGGAAACCGAAATTCTGAGTTCTGCTCTTGAGCAGGCAATTACATCACAGAAGCAGCCTGTCCATCCTTGGGTGGCTCTTGGAAATGAAAAGAGACTCACCCAGGCTCTTCTCTTAAAGGGACACCTTCCTCTGTGGTTCATCGGAGGGCTTGGCACTCTTAAACACTGTGCTGGTGCAAGGAGCATGGCAAAGAGTTTGAGGCCTGAGAGCTCTGGATTAGAATTGAGCCTCATTTGCTTGCTAACAGCCTGACGTTGAATGAGTTACCCCATTTTTGAACGTCAGTTTCCTCTTCAATAAACTGGGAATGCCAATTCACATGCACTAGGATGGCCATTATTACACCACAAACGCAACCAGAAAATAACAAATATTGGTGAGGATGTGGAGAAACTGGAACACTCATTGCTAATGGGAATCTGAAATGGCACAGCTTCTGGGAAACCAGTGTGGTAGTTCCTCAAAAAGTTAAACACAGAATCACCACAGGATCCAGCAAGCCCATTCCTAGGTGTATAGCCAACAGAATTGAAAGGAGGGACCCAAACAGATACTGTATGCCAATGTTTGTAGTGACACTTTCCCAACAACCAAAAAGTGGGAACAACATAAGATCCCTTCAATAGATGAATGGGTAAGAAAAATATACATGTAATGGAATATTATTCTACCTTAGAAAGCAAGGAAGTTCTAATATATGCTACAATATACATGAACTCTGAAGATATTACGCTAAGTGAAATAAACCAGACACAAGAGGAGAAACACTGTGTGATTTCACTTATATGGGGGTCCCAAGAGTAGTCAAATTCATAGAGACAGAAAGTGGAATGGTGGTTGCCAGGGGCTGGGAGGAGGCGAGAATGGGAATTGATGTTTTAATAGGCACAGAGTTTCAGTTCAGGAAGATAAAATGTTCTGGAGATGAATGAGGGTGATGGTTGTCCAAAAGTGGGGATGCCAGTGAACTTCACACTGAAAATGGTTAAAATGGTAAATTTTATGTTATGTATATCTTACCACAATTTAAAAATGGGAATATTACCATCTAACTTGTGAGTTTATTTTGAAGACTAAAGGAGATATATGTGTAACAGCTGGAATAATGAGTGTCACATAGTACTTGTAAAACATGTATTAGTCTCCGCCTCCATACAGCATATACAATTTTGCCGAGCCTCTCCTTGCCTTCACTGAAAAATGGCCACAGAAGGAGATGGATAGAATAACATTTCTACAAAGATGATCACACCCAAAGAAAGAAGACATTAATTATAGGTCAGTCTGGAGACCCCTCTTTCTTCCATTTTATTTCCTAAGAATAATTCTCTCCTTGAAGCAAACTAAATGCAGAAAGGAGCACCTGAGGGACTATTGTAAATTTCTCCCGAACTTAAAATAGGAATGGAGAAAAACATTTCTAGGTCTCAAAAGTGAAGGAAGGGATCCTTACCTTCCTAATTCACTGCCAACAGACAGTTTAGCACATTAGGGTGTGGGAACCAGAATCTCATCCACCATGCTGAATGGAATTTTTAACTGGAAAGTCACCAAACCTGCCAAGTTATGCTCAGGAGGAGGTAAGTTGGAGGTCAGGTCCTGTCTGAGGCAGGAGTGAGGAGGGTTTTAGCAACTGGGGGGCAAATTGACTTCTAAGGGGTAATGCTAAAGAGCACCTCTTCTAAATACAACTTTTGGTGCATTTGTGGTCTCCATGTTGGAGAATAGGTTGCAGCCAGCAGGTCAGAGAGAACTCTTCCATCAGGAGCTCATGCCAGGCCCTGAGCCCTATAGCACACCTGGCCAGGTTGGGCTGAGACTCTGTCACTCCTTCTCAGATGGTACCTTTGAGCACTATGACTCAGGGAGCTTAGGCTCAAATTGCTTCTTCAAACCTGTCACATCTAAATATAGAAGGTAGTAAAAGTAAAAATAACAGTGGTTTATCAAGGCCCTACTAGGTGTCAGGTGCTTTATATACATTATTCCATTTGATCTCAGTAACAATCTTGTGATGTCAGTATTATTACTCCCACCTCATGAATGAGGCAACTAAAGTTGAGGGGGTTTAGGTGCCTGGTCCAAGGCAAAAGAAAATTCTTATCTCCATATACTTTTCCTTCTGCTCCTCGCTAACTCTTCAGCATCTTGGAGGTACTATTGTTAGGAAATTTAAGAAAGTCTCAGATGCTATGCTTACAAATAGCCTTTGTGCAAGCCCTAGAAGTGTGCTTAGCTTACAGGAAAAAAAGTTCAAAGAATGACAAATGGAGCTATGCAATCTATTTTTTAAACCAATAGCCATGTTGACTATGGGGCTCTCATAGTATGTTTATAATGTGTGCATGCATGTGTGTATGTGTATATGTATGTGTATTTACATGTATTGTTTATATGTGTATATATACATACACATACACACATATACAATTAAATATGTGTGTGTCCATATATGTATATATGTAAATATGTTTACATTTGAAAGTCAGGTCATGTTCAGTTATGTAACTTGGGACACACAGCCTAGAATGATCATCTATAACTTGATTAATTTATTTAAAAATCAACCAGGAAAGTATCTGCTCAATCATGCCCAGATACTTAGCCTCAGACATTCTATGTCATTATGTTATGTATAACTTTTCAGCATTCTACCAAGGGTTTCATAGTAATTTATCATCTGCCCTTCCCAACTCCCTGGGCTAAGGAGATGCCACTAATCATTACAGCTTGAATTTGTTTTAGGCTATCTTTCTTTTGAGGGACTCCATACCCTTTAAAGATATTACACCAGTCTTAAAAATACCTTCAAAACAATCTTGAAGCTTGAAAATTTTAATGACATAGAGAATGTATTAGATGTTTCCTATTGTTCCTGTGGATTGAATTAGGAGATCTCAATGGTGCCTACCAATGCAGACTTGGGTGAGAGTGAATTCATTTCACAGACAGTGACTGAACAACTGAACCATAGCTGAGGCATCCATTAAGATCTAGGTCTCCTGGTGCTGGAGAGAATTGTTAATAATAAAAAAAAAGTTGCTAGCATTATTGAGTGCTTACATTGTGTTTGGGGCTGTGCTGAAGAGAAAGTATGGTTGCTGTTCAGCAGTCTGCTCCTTTGGTGTTCCCCTTTCTCATGTGCTCATCTATCCAAGAATACCTGCTTCTCTACCTTATTGGGTCATCCCAAGGCCATAGTTCTCCATTTTAAGGGGCATAAGTATTACTTGGGAAATGCTTTAAAATATGAGTTCCTAGAACCCACCTAAAGGTTCATCTTCAGTGGGTCTGAATTTATAGTTTTAACTATCAATCCTCCTGATACCTAGGTGTTGCACAAGCCTTCTTTGATAATCACTGATTAATCCTCCTGATACTTAGGTGTCACACAAGTCTACTTTGATAATCACTGATTTAGGACTTTCAATACCATTCTTATTCTCTACTGAAAAATGCCCCTTCATTCACTTCTCAAACATTCACCAAAAAGTTAACACAGTGAAGAATCTCATTTGATGGTGCTTTGACAGTTGGAAAATCACTTCCATATACATCTTAATTGAAGCTCATACCAGTCATCTAAACTCCATCAGGCAGGTATGGGGGCAGACATAGAAGACACCAGTGACCACTCTTCTGCTGCTTCTCCTCTGCCAGCGGGACTCATGTGTCAGGTGGGAGATCCCATGAAACCTGGGAACATGGGCCCTCATCTCATCCCCCAGGGAAAATGTTTGATTGGCCCAAATTAATTTTTGGCAACTGATTGGCAAAGGATGAGCATGTTCTGGCTAATGAGATATAAAAAGAAGTATTCTGGGGAGAATTTCCCTTTCTAAATTCAAAAAACAGTTAACTTTGTGAGGTGGATGTCTGTCCCTTCTTACTTTCTGGAACTTAAAAATGAATGGCCATCTTGTGACTTTGATGCAATGAGCATAAGGATGAAAGTCAAAATGCTAGCTATGGTGAAGCATCAGAAAGATAAATAGTAGAAAGATAAACAACCAATAATATAATTGAACTTGTGAAAAAACCTCAGCAACTGCGTATATTTGAACTTGTTCATATGTAAGAAAAATAAACTTCTGTTTTTAGGTTGCTATAAATTATATATTTTTTCTATAACTGTCAGCTAAAAGCATCCCTAATTGATACAGAGGTATTATAATTACTAAAATCCTTATTTATTAGAAAACAGCTTCAGAGAGGTTAAGAAACTTGCTCAAAATCTCTCAGCAAGTAAATATTGAGTCCTGGACTTGAACCCCGGTGGACTGACTTTAAATCCTGAACCATCTTTTCTGGAGCCTCATTCTACAATGAAGGGGTTCCATGAGCCCCTTGCATTAGAAATAGAAGAAACCCAGTCAGTTGGCAGTCTAAGTTATTTTTCTCTCTTCAATCAGGAGAATTCTTGTTAATTTATTTTATAAATTGGACTTTCTGTTAAGACATAATTTCAAGAAAGGGTTCTGCTGTTTTAAAAAATAATTGAAAATTAAGTGGAATCATGCCATACTGCTTTCTTCTTATATGTAAGGCATTGCAGATACAAACAATTGCAATACTTGATTTTTGCTTTTAGCCATTTGTTACCTCGTTGAGGAGATAAGACACATACACATACCATGTTGCGGAGCAATGCAAGAGTTAAACTAAAGCCGTTTAAAGCAAACGCTACTTTTTGCTACAATATGTCCCTGAGAAAAGTGTTATAAAGCAAATCATTATAAAATGATTCCTATTTCTCCCACAGGAATTATGTCATAAAAAGGGTTATATTCCTAACCAAAGACATAGGATCCAATTAATTATAAATATAACCAATAACAAGGCACAAGAGCAAAATGTAACATCATTTGAAATAATAAAATGATGATCCAAGTCCTATAAAATGGGAATAAATATATTGAACATATTATAGCACATTTGGGCTTATGTATAATCAAAGTAGTCATATAACATATAAACATAAAAATCTTCACCATAAATCTGACTTAAAACTAACACACTAACAGCAGTAAACCAAAAACATGTAATGAGTGATAATTTTACTTGCTTATTTGAGACTTCAGATGGAGTTTTACAGGATAATTGAGATGCTCACTTCTCTGATAAGTGTGAAATATCCAATAAAATTAGTATTTATGCACTGTCTTATTTCTCATTGACTCCTGAAGAAAGCAGAAGTATTCCAAATATTCCATCCAGTTGAAATACCATGGAAAATGATGACTGTTGTTCAGAAATCCACAATGGCACGTATGGTATTTTTCATACTGCAGAATGTTTTAAATGAAAAGTCTCTGGTTTTTTTTTGTTTGTTTGTTATTCAAAGTTCTTCATGGAGACTACCACTTCTGCCCATGAGGATTAACTGCTACTGGGATGGCCTCCTATCACAAACAACTAGACAGCTAAAAATCTATATATAAAATGGTGGGTTTCAGACACTTAACAAGAGACAGCACAAGACTGCAATCCATGAAGGAAGGAAAATGAATGAGATGAGTCTTATAACTTTCCCAGATTATTTCCCAGAGGCAGCTTCCAGGCTGCAAATCAGAGAAAGTAGACCCAACTAGAGCATAGTGACTTCGCCAAGTTGAAGAGGCAGAGATGAGAGTTTGAGGAGAACAAATTGCTACAATTTTCATGTAAGATACCAGAGAAAAAGCTGGAGAAAATGGAGGGAGGAGTTGTGTGGTGAGGAGAGCATGAGCACTCAGGAAATCTGCAAGGATCCCCTTGAATCTTTGGCTGAGTACTAACTCAGGCATGTATGACAGAAAAACACCACAGGACAAGGAAAGAAGCACTAGGAAGCAATAGACTAAATATTTCCTGGAGCCAAAGCTATAAATAGTCTGTCTCAACTGTCCAGAGTGGAGAAATCTAGTAAGACCATTCAGCAGAGTCCTCAGGAGAATCACATTTTAGTAGTAATAGGGTTAGATTCATCTCAGAATAAGAACTACTCTGAATCTGACACAGCAAAACTTAAAAATTAATCTTTGAGAGGATCAAACTGTTACCTAACTAGACACTAGAACAAAATTCAACACTTTTTAAGGGAATATAGCAAATATCCAGCCCCCACCAATGGTGATCACAATGCCTAGCATTCAACCAAAAATTACCAGGCAATCAAAGAAGAAGAAGATATATCCATAATCAAGAGAAAAATCAGTCATTGAAAACAGAGCCACAAGTAATAGAAATAATAGAATTAGTAGGCAATGACTTTAACAGCCAGCAAAAATCTTTCAAATAGGTTCAAGTATATAAAGCAGGGTGAAACTATCCAAAATGTAGCTCATAGAGAAAAAGACTAAAAAAAAAAAAAAAAAAAAAAAAGAACAGAATATCAGTGAACTATGAGATAGTTATCAAACAGTATAATCTAAAATAAGTGTGATTAGAGTCCCAGAAAAAGGGAGAACAATTTGAAGAAATAACAGCAGAAATATTTATAAATTGTTGAAAACTATAAATTCACATATCCAAGATGCTCAATGAACTCCAACCTGAACAAACATAAAGAAAATCATGCTAAGATCTATTATAATCAAATTGCTTAAAACCAGTGATTAAAAAAATATTTAAAGCATCCAGAGAAGAAGGATACATTCTGTACAGGAGAGCAAACATAATAATGGCAGCCAACTCATTGTTAGAAGTCATGTAGGCCAGGAGACAATAGAGCAACATCTTTAAAGTGCTGAAAGGAAAAATTTCAACTTAGAATTCTATATTCAGCAACAATATCTTTTGAATGAAGACAAGAGACTTTCACTACAAGACATGTTAAAGGAGGTTCTTCAGGCAGAGGGAAAATAATACCAGATGGAAATTTGGATCTACACAAAGGAATGAGGAATGCTAGAAGTGGTACATATATGGGTAAAATGTAAGAGATTTTTGTCTGATTTTTCAATCCCTTTAGAAGATTTGATTGTTTATAGCAAAAATAATAACAATGCATCATAGGGTTTTAACATATGTAGAAGGAAAAGTATAATAATAATAGCACAGAGGTTGGAGGATGAGGGTTGGATTTATACTAATATAACAATCTTACACTGCACATGAAGTGTTATCATTTGAAGATAGATTTGGAAAACTTTAAGACAACTAATAAAAACCTTAGAACATGCACTAAGATATAAAACAAGGAGGTTATTTATTTATTTATTTATTTATTTAACAAGGAGGTTTAGCTAATAAACCATGAGTGAAGCTAAATTTAATTAAAAAAATATTTAAGTAATTTGTAGCTCTTTATGGTCCCAGGGCTGCTTTTTCCCTTATTTTTTAGAAAGCCATGAAAACATTAGTATAGACCTTAGAAAAGGATTTCTAAGCCTAACAGTGTTGATATCTTAGTTCTCAGTATTTGTTGTCACTCCGTGTTCAATGAGTCATGGAAACTACACACACACACACACACACACACACACACACACACCAAACTTTATTTTGAGTCTGACTGTCAAATATGCCTCACAATATATGTATAACAATGTTCAAATATATGTGGATGCTCTCATGGTGCAAATTTATTTTCAAGTGTAATTAAATTGATAGGACTTGCTCTCATTATGTTTTTTTTTTTTTAAGATTTTATTTATTTATTCATGACAGACAGACAGAGAGAGAGGGGCAGAGAGAGAAGCAGGCTCCATGCAGGGAGCCTGACGTGGGACTCGATCCTGACTCTCCAGGATCACACCTCGGGTGGAAGGTGGTGCTAAACCACTGGGCCACTGGGGCTGCCCTCATTATAAAATTAATGTTTATGACTAAAGAAGAGTTCTTCTACATGGGAGTCATTAAAAGGGCTTTTATAAAGACCAGGAACCATGGAACCCCTGTGTCAGATTAAAGGGCTTGGCCTTGAGAGTTGGGTCAATGAATTCATAGATAGCAAGAAAAGATAACAAGAAATCACTTATGGCTCCTGAATGGTGTATATATGACAGCAATGCTCTCACACATTTTACATTTGATGGAAGTGAGGTAGAAAAAAGTTGAATAGCTTGTTCTGAAGCTCAATGACTAAAACTAAATTGAATAATCACAAATCAATCACTCAGTTATAATTTGGTGGGCCTACAGTTCTCTGTTTGGATTAATGAAATGACCACACCAGATATTATACATCTGATAATTTGAATTTATACTTCATTAGATAAGCCAGTCATTTGTTGATAGCTTACTATGATATATTCAGTGGAAATTTGTAATTTTGTGTGATGTGTGCTCACTGTTCCTTATTTTTGGGAACTGCTACATTCTTACTTAATTTGATTCTGGTGGGGTTGTTAATAATTTTACCACTCTTCCCCTTCTGATCTGGCAATACCCATTCTCTTCCTGACTGTAATTAATTCAGAATGGGCATATGGCTCAAGAAGAGCCAATGATTTTCCCTTCTGAGCAATAATATGGATGCTGTGTAAAGAAAGGGATTACTTTTTCTCTGGGATTATAAGCACAAAGAACCATTTTCTACCAGACCTTCCAGAGGCCATCTTGCTAGGGAGTCTTACTGCTAATAGGAAAAAAAAAAAAAAAAAGGCAAAAAATTTGAGGAATGGAAACAGAGTCCTGCTGACAATAATTCATCTATTGTATAATTGATTAGAAAATATATATTGAGTACTTATTGTGTTTATCACTGTTGTTGGCCTTATGGATATGGCAGTGAACAAGCCCCATAAATACTTACACCCTAAATAATTCTTGAGCTCCTTAATAGGGTGGAATCTGAAGCTCAGTCCCATTATTTTAGACTTTCTAGTTATGTGAACCAATTAATATTTCTTTTTCACTTAGTTTACCTTCAATTTTCATCATTTGAAAGAATTAAAATACATTATTAATTCTGATTGAAAAAGCTAAGAGGATCATTTATAAATAAGAGCCTGGTTAAAGACCAGAACTTGGAATTTGCTCATTTTTTCTGGCCTAACAGCTTGTCAGCTAGACCATGGTTTCTCAAAGTGTGGCTTAGAGATCCCTGGGGGTTCCTGAGTCTCTTTCAGGGGGTCCACAAGGGCAAAACTATTTTCATAATAGTATTTAGATATATTTGCCTTTTACACTCTCATTTTCTCATGAGTATACAGTAAAATTTCCAGAAGCTACATGACTTCTCTTACACCAGACATTAACGAGATTAGCAAAGATGTACAATGCCACTCTTCTCACTAAATTAGTTTTATTTTTGGTAAAAATAGTTGCTTTTCACTAAAATGTGTTATTTATGCTAATATTTAATGAATTTATTATTATTTGCAAATGAATTAATAAACATTTTAAAAATTTCTCAGTTTAATATATAATAAAATAAAATCAGTAGATTTAACCCACATGAACAAAACTCTCTGGGATCCTCAATAATTTTCAAGAGCGTGAACTGTTCTTGAGACAAAAAGTTTGTGAACTGCTGATTTAGACCAGTGCTGAGCAGCTAGTGGATCAATAGATACATTTTGCGATGAAACTGAGGAGTCATAGATTTACAGATTACAAGCGGAGTGAATGCAATATAATTTTATGAACATACATTTCCCTTTTCTATCTTTCTATATGAAAAGTTCCTGGTTCAAACTGAATTGTCACAAAACAAAGTGCAGTGATTGCCTTACCACTAATGGCACAGACTGATATATCTTAGAAGGAGCCAACCCTAATGAGGCCTAAGAGATAGAGATGGTGCTAAGAAGCTTTCCTAAGGAAGCTACTCTTATCACCAATCTGAATGGAAGAGCAGACATCCTGTCAACAAGATAATGAAGAATGAATATTCAATCTATTCACATATGTGGATATCTTGGGGAAACATAAAAAATTACACAAATTGGTGATCATTAGCATTATCTTATGCAATTGACTTCTCAGTACCCAGAGTCTTTGGTTTGACTGGGATAGAGAAAAGCCAGTCTTGTCAATAGGAACATCACATAAGGGAGCAGCAGGTGGTCTTCAGCGATTACAGCTTTTATTAGCTTAAGTATCTTGATAAAGTCCCTCTCACATTAATTTTTGACTTTTATTTCAAAGTGTTCTTTCCCAAACTGCTAAAACCAGTGTGTCTAACCAGTCCCAACTTGCTTTCACAAGCATCTTCAACTCTGAGGCAGTCAAATCTCTCCCATTTCTTTCCCAGTTTCATCTTCCTTGCAGCTCCCTTAATGGCATCATCCTCTTCATCACTGAAGTTCCCAGATAAGAGTGTTTGATTTCTCTCTTGATGATCCTAACCACCTCCTTTCCTCCAGCCCTGGATTTTCAATAAGTTGGTGACCCCTGCCAATTCTAACCAGTCTTTCTTCGAGACTCCAAAGCCTTGAATCACTTACTCTTTGATTGGATCAATGGGATCTGCCTGCCAAAATAAAATGAAATTTCTTGGAAGAACAATAAAATCATCCAGAGCTTCTGAAATTCAATAAAGTATTACCAGGAATACAGAAAATAGAGTCAAATGGTCCAAAGCTAAGATAAAAACAGAGAAAAATAGAATTTGAAGTCTGGTGTTAGAGTTATCAAATATATACTTTAAAATGATTATCTTAAGAATAAGTTCAAGAAAATGAATAAAACATGAAGAATTTTCATAAACATGAATTTAGATCATTCATTGAACATGAATCTATGAAATAAAATCAAATGGAGATTCCAGAAGTGAAAAAACATGGTAACTGAAATCAGTAATTTAGTAGATGGATTTAATAGCACATTTGACACAGCAGAAGATAGAATTAGTAAACTAGAAAAAAGATCAGTAAAAATATCCAGATTGAACCATAGGGAGAGTAAAAAGGAGATGAAAAATACAGAAAAGAGAGACACATGAGACACAATGAACAGGTCAATAATAGATCTAAGTTGAAGTCTCAGAAAGAGAGGAGAGAGTGGAAAGGAGTGGAGTAATAGTTGAAGAAATACTGGCTCAGAAGAAATATAAAGAAAAACACACTGAGTCACATCATAATAAAGCTACTGAAAGCCAAAGGCAAATAATAAAATATTTAAAATAGCCAGAGGGAAAAACATATTACCTCCAAAAGAGCATCAATAAAGCTAAAACCTGACTTTTCAACAGAAGCAAAGGAGGCCAGAGGAGAACAGAATGATATACATAAAGTGTAGAAAGAAAGCGACTGACAGCCAAGAATTATTTACCCAGTGAAAATAATCTTCAATAATGAAGGTAAAATAAAGACCTTTTCAGACAAATCTGCTGAGAAGTTTCTTTCTTTTTCCCCCCAGCAGATCTTTACTAAAAGAAATACTGATGAGAGCACTTGAAGCAAGAGGAAAATGGTCCCAGATAGAAACACAGTAACGCAAGGGAGTAAAGAGCATTGGAGAAGGGAAATATGGGGACATATTTAAATGCATTTTGAGTATTTAACGTGATGTCCTGAGAGATTTAAAATATGTGAGCCAATAACATATATGACAACAAAAGGACAAGAGATAGGGAGGGAGTAAATGGAATGTAGGTAATCTAAAGTCCTTGCCTTGTTCAGGAATGATAAGCATATTAATTTAAGATATACTCTAAGGATCTCGAGGATAATAACTAACAGCTTATTACAAGAATACATAAGTAACAAGTTAAAAGAATACATCATTTTTTACAAAGATTATTTTAGGCTAAGATGGCTTTAGCAGGGAATTCTTCCAAATATTTAAAGATGGAGTAAAACCAATTTCACACAAACTCTTAGCACAATATAGAAAAATAAGGAAGACTTCGCATCTTGTTTTATAAGGTTGGAATAACTTTGATAACAAAAGCTCAGAAGGCTTATAAAAGGAAACATCACAGGCCAATCTATCTCATGAACATAAATGCAAAAGTTCTAAAAGTTCTAAAGAAAATATTACCATATCAATGAGTTACATATAAAATGGGTAATCCATTACAAGAAGCTGAGCTTATTCCAAGATATAAGGTTTGTTTAATTCTCAAATTCAATCAGTATCATTCAGTACATTAATAGAAGAAAGAATAAATATTATATAAACAACTTGATAGATATGGAAGAAGCACTTGATACAATTCATGGTCTTTTCATGATTAAAACTCTCCATACACTAGATACAGGAGTTGTGCTAAACTATTTCCCCAAAACACACACAGTATTTCTGTTCCCATATGCTTTTCTAGAACTTGCAGAAATGTGTTGAATACAATGTAGTAGCAATGATGATGCTGTGAGACTTTTGAGGCTAGATCATCAAAGGCAACATGGCTTCCACTCTGTCTTCTTGCAGGATACTCACTATTGGAACCTATTCATTCCGCTATGAGAAAGCTCAAATTATTATTATTTTTTGTATTTTTTTTACTGGAGTTTGATTTGCCAACGTATAGTATAACACCCAGTGCTCATCCCGCCAAGTGCCCTCCTCAGTGCCTATCACCCAATCACCCCATCCTCTTGCCCACCTCCCCTTCTACTACCCCTTGTTCGTTTCCCAGAGTTAGGAATCTCTCATGTTCTGTCTCCCTCTCTGATTTTTCCCATTCATATTTTCTCCTTTCCCCTTTATTCCCTTTCACTATTTTTTATATTCCCCAAATGAATGAGACCATATAATGTTTGTCCTTCTCCTATTGACTTACTTCACTCAGCATAATACCCTCCAGCTCCATCCACGTTGAAGCAAATCGTGGGTATTTGTCATTTCTAATGGCTAAGTAATATTCCAGTGTATACGTAGACCACAGCTTCTTTATCCATTCGTCTTTCAATGGACACCGAGGCTCCTTCCACAGTTTGGCTATTGTGGACATTGCTGCTATACACATTGGGGTGAAGGTGTCCTGCTGTTTCACCGCATCTGTATCTTTGGGGTAAATCCCCAGCAGTGCAATTGCTGGGTCATAGGGTAGCTCTATTTTTAACTCTTTGAGGAACCTCCACACAGTTTTCCAGAGTGGCTGCACCAGTTCACATTCCCACCAACAGTGCAAGAGGGTTCCCCTTTCTCCACATCCTCTCCAGCATTTGTTGTTTTCTGTATTGTTACTTTTCCCCATTCTCACTGGTGTGAGGTGGTATCCCATTGTGGTTTTGATTTGTATTGCCCTGATGGCAAGTGATGCGGAGCATTTTCTCATGTGCTTGTTGGTCATGTGTATGTCTTCTTTGGTGAAATTTCTGTTCTTGTCTTTTGCCCATTTCATGATTGGATTGTTTCTTGTGTGTTGAGTTTAATAAGTTCTTTATAGATCTTGGAAACTAGCCCTTTATCTGATAGGTCATTTGCAAATATCTTCTCCCTTTCTGTAGGTTGTCTTTTAGTTTTGTTGACTGTTTCTTTTGCTGTGCAGAAGCTTTTTATCTTGAAGAAGCCCCAATAGTTCATTTTTGCTTTTGTTTCCCTTGCCTCTGTAGCTGTATTTTGCAAGAAGTTGCTGTGGCCAAGTTCAAAAAGGTGTTGCCTGTGTTCTCCTCTAGGATTTTGATGGATTCTTGTCTCACATTTAGATATTTCATTCATTTTGAGTTTATCTTTGTGTATGATGTAAGAGAATGGACTAGTTTCATTCTTCTGCATGTGGATGTCCAATTTTCCCAGCACCATTTATTGAAGAGACTGTCCTTTTTCCAGTGGATAGTCTTTCCTGCTTTGTTGAATATTAGTTGACCATAGAGTTGAGGGCCCCTTTTTGGGTTCTCTATTCTGTTCCATTAATCTATGTGTCTGTTTTTGTGCCAGTACCATACTGTCTTGATGATCACAGTTTTGTAGTACAACTTAATGCCCCCAGCTTTGGTTTTCTTTCTCAATATTCCCCTGGCTATTCGGGGTCTTTTCTGATTCCACACAAATCTTAAGATTATTTGTTCCAACTCTCTGAAGAAAGTTCATGGTATTTTGACAGGGATTGCATTAAATGTGTGAATTGCCCTGGGTAGCATTGACATTTTCACAATATTAATTCTTCCAATCCATGAGCATGGAATATTTTTCCATCTCTTTATGTCTTCCCCAATTTCTTTCAGAAGTGTTCTGTAGTTTTTAGGGTATAGATCCTTTACCTCTTTGGTTAAGTTTATTCCTAGGTATCTTATGCTTTTGGGTGCAATTGTAAATGGGATTTATTCCTTAATTTCTCTTTCTTCAGTCTCATTGTTAGTGTATAGAAATGCCACTGATTTCTGGGCATTGATTTTTGCCTGCCACACTTCCGAATTGCTGTATGAATTCTAGGAATCTTGGGGTGGAGTCTTTTGGGTTTTCTATGTATCGTGTCATTTGCAAAGAAGGAGAGTTTGACTTCTTCTTTGCCAGTTTGAATGCCTTTTATTTCTTTTTGTTGTCTGATTGCTGAGGCTAGGACTTCTAGTACTATGTTGAATAGCAGTGGAGAGTGGACATCCCTGTCATGTTCCTGATCTTAGGGGAAAGGCTCCCAGTGTTTCCCCATTGAGAATGATATTTGCTGTGGGTTTTTCATAGATGGTTTTTAAGATGCTGAGGAATGTTCCCTCTATTCCTACACTCTGAAGAGTTTTGATCAGGAATGGGAGAAAGCTCAAATTAGCCTGGATGAAGAGACTGTAGGAAGAGGCCCAACTAGAGAGACTTTGGGCCAACAACTAGCCTCAAACACTAGATGTATGAGTGAATAAGCTTTCAAATGATTCCATCCCCTCAAATTCAAGTCTTTTAGGTAAGGCCACAAACATTGTGAAACAGAGACAAAACTTCTCTACTATTTTCAGTCTAAATTTCTGACCCACCGAATCTTGGGGGATAATAAATGGATTTTTTGCCACTAAGTTTTAGGATGCAACTACAGGAACTGGAACAGAAGAAAATGCCCTTAATTTGATAAATGACACCTTTGAAAATCGTACAGCTAACATCATAATATCATATCATGATAAGATATTGAAAGATTTCCTCTAAGTTAAGTAATGAAACAATGATATTCATTATCACTGCTTCTAAAATATATTTTACTGGCTCTCCTAGCCAATACAATAAAGCAAGAAAAAGAAATGAAAGGCATATTATTTAGAAAAGGAAAAGTAATCCTCAACTTTGACAGATACCAAGATATAAAGTCCAAAATCATCTATAAACTTTTTAGAATCAATAAGTAGATTTGGCATAGTCTTTGGGTACAGAGTAAATGGACATAAAATGTATGTATTAAAATACCAGCCACAAAAGAAAAATGAATTTTTAAAAACAACTTTTACAAAAGCACTTAAAATTAACATAAGACTGAATCTAAACAAAGATTGGCAAGAATGCAAAATATTACTGAAAGAATTAAAGACAAATCTAAATAAATAGAAAGCTCTATTATGCTAATGGATTGGAACACTCAATATTATAAGCATGCCAGCTCTCCTCAAGTTAATCTACAGATTCAATGCAATCCTAATAAAAATCCCAGCAGACTTTCTTTCTTTCTTTCTTTCTTTCTTTCTTTCTTTCTTTCTTTCTTTCTTTCTTTCTTTCTTTCTTTCAATATGATATTATTTTAAAATGTACATGGGAAAGAAAGGGTTAAGCATGGCAAAGACAATTGTGGAGGAGAGGATGCAAATATAGATAGACAGAGACCAACTGAATAGAGTCCAGAAACAAACCCACACTTAACAATTGCCTGAATTATAACAGAGTTACCATTGTAATGCAGCGAGGAAAGGATGATCTTTCAATAGTGTTGGATATTATATTAAAAATTGAGTATGCATTTGTACTTCATGACATACATAAAAATCCACTTTAAGTGAATTATAGTTCTAAGTATGAAAAGTGAAACAATATAGTTTCTAGAAGATAATGTAGGAGAACATGTTTATGATTTTGGGATAGGTAAAGGTTTCTTCAACAGGACACAAATCACATTAATAAAAGAATTGGTAAAAGAAAAAAAGAATTAGTAAGCAGAACCTCATAACAATTAAAAACTTCTTATTGGAAGATTCTATTAAGTAAATGGAAAGGCAAGCTGCAAGTGGGGGAAAATATCTGCAATATTCACAATGCACAATCTGATAAAGCATTTTTGTTCAAAATATGTAAAGAACTCCTAAAATCAAGAAATATATAGATAATATAATAACAAAACAAAAAGAGCAGAACAAAAGACAACAACAAAAACAACAACAAAAGAGCAGAAGACTTTACAGGTAGAATAAGCATATGAAAAGACGTTCAACATCATCATTCATCAGAATAATGCAGATTAAAACCACAGTGAAATACTTCACAACCACCAGAATGGCTAAAGGCAGACAAACAGAACAGACCAACAACAACAACAACAAAACAAAAAACAAAAAAGAAAACCCCCAAAACCCCCCAAAGAACTGACCCTACAAAGCTGCTAAAAATATGGAGCAACTAGAAGTTACCACCTCGGAACTGAGTTGATAGCAACAATATCTTTGTTGTCTTTCTGAACAAACTGTGAATTCAGGGCTGTGCCCAAGTGGCACTGCAGCATCGAAACTTACTCCTGAATTCACTTCTTATTCTGTTGGATTTGGGTAAGTTTAGTTCAGTTGGTGGGAGCAGGGAATAAGATGGGTATGGGAGGGGCGATTCATCAGATCAAGTTGAAAGGCAGAGACGGAATGGCACAAAAGCCTGAACTAATTATCTGCTCGAAATGCTTTCCTAGTCGGGCCCATCCACCACTGCTGCCTAGGGTTTGGCATCACTTTGAAGGGAGACCTTAGGGGACCCTTGAAGTTCCTGCAGAAGCAGACGCTGCGCCTCCTCTGTCTAATCTGAAGTCCCCTCCTCCCCCCTTCTTGCAGCCATCAATTCTACCTTTGATTCCTTCAGCTCGCCTCCTGGAGTGGCGGTGCCCAACCTCAACTAGGAGGGAGGGAGGGGAGCAGCAAAGAGATGAAGAAGGCAGTGGCGAGGTCAGAAGCCCAGAGAAATCCCCTCCTTGCTGAGCCAGAGGCACCTCTGGAACCAAACATGGACCTCAAGGAACCCAAAAGCAGCACTAAAGGAACAGAACTTCCCTCTACAAAGATCTCTTACTGTACTCCACATGATCTCAGGTAACAGTATTTCTATTTGATTGATGGGGAAATAGGCTCAGAAAGGTGAAGTCCCCTGCCTGAGGCCATGGTGTGTAGGTGGCTGAATCCGCCCCTCTGGTCTCATTCAGGGCCCCTCCCCAGTCTGCTGGGGTCCTTCAGCTTCCCACACTGCCCAACACTCTGGGCCTCCTGGGTCAGCTGTATGAGACTACATCTCTAGGCCCCCAGAGCCAGCAGGGGAGGGAGGCAGCTTTTCCCCCTTTTGTGAGTGGCTGCCTCCCTGCTGATGCCACGGACATATCCCTGAACCCTCTGGGCCAGTCTCTCTTTGGCCCTGGCCACTCAGTCAAAGGTTTGGAAAATCTGGCTGGAAATTAAAGACAGCAGAGAGCACAGCTGGCTCCCACTGAGTAAAGAGCAGTGAGCCCCCGATAAAAGCTCATTCATCTCTAGGAGCTTCATGCTTGAAAGGCTCTGAGCGCCTGAAGAGAAATTGTGCAAACTGACATCACAATAAACAGAGAAAGCACGTCTGTAATATCCCAGACAGCCGGCAAATGCCGCTGGTGACATCAAGGCTCACAACTGCAATGAAAAGAGAGTGTCGGTTGTGCCAGGTAGACTGCCTCAGAAAGATCAGCGGGGACAGTGGGACACAGACCCCAGCCAGGGAGCTGTGCACCCCACCAGCACTTGCTGCAGGCGACAGGGGCCACGAGAATCCCGAGGAACAATTTATCAGTCTACGTTGCCGAGACCAATAGGATTTGTCACTCACTTTCCAGATGATGAACCGAGGCTTGGATCGTGTCTTTAGCTGCCAGCTCAACTGCTGTCCTCTTCTACCTTCTAATTCATTCATTCATCTGATATACATACAACTAGCACACCATAGGTTCTGAGCTTCGAAGACAAAACAAAGACAACCTGATTTCTGGCTTTGACAATCCTGTGGCATAGCGGGAGGGACAGCCATAAAATAACCACCATGGTTTTTTAAACACTGGCAATCATTTTTTTTTCCATTTATGAAGATAATTGTAGGAATGATACATTGTAGGGATAAAAAAGAAAATATCTGAAAACATCAAGAAGAAACTAAAAGCACACACAATCGTGCTATCCAGGGACAACCACGGTACACATTTAGGTATATAGATATAGCTCATCTACCCAGTGACCAGTGCAGTGGAAGAGGCAGAAAGCGGGTCGGGGATCCGAAGAAAGAGTGAATGGCTGGCCCAGGCAGTGGGGACATCTTTCCAGGTGGAGAAGGAGAGGCAGCACTTCCCTGGCCGGGAGCAAAGAAGGCGCAAGAAAGCGTGTTGTGTGGGCTGGGACTGGTGGTGTGCGAGTGCTGCGGGACAGCGTGGGAGAAGACACTGAAAAGACAGGCCAGGCAGACTGCAAAGGAGCCCATGGGCCCTGCAAAGAACTTGAATCCCATCCTGTAGCCTTTCTCCCTGTGGTGTCACTTGGCAGAAATCAGTCGTGAGATGGGTTGCTAGTAATTTGTTACTAATGACTGTTCAGATATTGATTCACATGCCTTTTTATAATTAATTTAACAACAGAGCAGATTCAAAGTGGTCACTAAGCACCTCATCTCACTCCCACACTGATTGACTTCCCGAGTGGATGGGGAAGGAGCAGAGCAGAGCAAGGAGGTGACCCCCCCTCTCCCCCGGGTGCAAGCATCAACATGTCTCTTCCACCCTGTGATAATTACCTGTTGTGTTGTCCCTTTCTACCCCAAGAGGCCAGAGTCCATACCTGTCTTAATGTTTGCTACATCCTCAGCTCCTTGCACGTCTCATTTATTCACCCATTTAGTCATTTATTAAGTATTTACTGAATGCCAACCATGTGCTGGACAATTGACACACTTCGCTAGGGCCTCATGGAGTATACAGCTGGTGGGAGTGGGACTCTAAACAAGTGGGCATGCTGATAAATGTTTCATTATAAACGATAAGAATACTGTGAAAGAATAGTGCGGGGGTTCTGCATGGTGCGGGCAAATGAGACTGGGAGCCATGAAGAAATTGCCGAGGAAATCACATTTCAGTTGGTTCCTAGAGGGGCTGGAACAGAACAGGCACTAAAACATTATGTATTGAATGGAAGAATAGTCACCATCTGCATACGCCGATGGATGTGTGTTGTGCGTGAGAGCGATGCCTGTTGAGCTCTAAGCCCAGCTGCCTGGCCCCTGGCGAGGAAGATCTTGTGGTCTGGGAGTGGCACAGTCAGATCTGTGCTTAAAAAAAATGACAGCTGCCTCTTTTGGACCTTCTTAATTTCTTTCTCATTTCTGGGAACAGACCAAGTTCTAAGAATTCTTCACCTCTCCTGTTCTGGAATCCTTGACCAGTCAGTCAGTGAACACTAGGCTTTCAGGCAAACTTGGCCAGAGGCTGTGGGCAACCTTGATGTCCCCGCACCTCAAACTCTTTCTCCCTTTAACTGCTGTTCTTCTCATTGTCCTTGAGCAACTCTATGGACCTCACACTGATTTTTCCGCTTCTTATCAAAACTACTTTCACAAAGTGAAATCAAAGAATGATGCAAATGACCAGTAAGGCTCATTATGCATCATTCTTTCCTGTTACCAAGGATAGACTCTTGAGTCAAAGAAATGAATGTGAATAGCAGAGTTCCAGCCAAGTCCAGGACCACAAATGGGTGTCATCATCAGGCCCATGCTTACGGTGCCCCCTGGGGCCTGCTCGCTCTGCCTGCAGGGGCTCCACCGAGTGATGGGGAGGCAGGTTTTCCATTCATCCTTTGGTGGCAGAGGATGCAGGAGGGTCTAGTCTGGGGATAGACTGGACTGGCTGTGGGCACCACAAGAAGAGGTGGTCAAGGAAGGAGGGTTGAGCTGAGCGGTGCAGAGGACGTAAGGCTTGGGTAAGTGAAGATAAGCAGTTCTTGGTGTGGAAAACCTGAGTGGATTGCAAAGGCCAGAACGAGCCAGGGGACTGGGACATCACACAGCTGTCATGAACATGCCTAGTGCCACCTTGTCCCACTAGCCAGAGGCAGCAGCATGCCACAAAGAAAGCTGCTCTGTTACTTACCAACCAGCTGTGTGGTTTGGGGCACATGTTTAACAGTTCTGAAATTCCATATCATAAGATAAATTGAGATCCTTAGCTCTGTAATTGTGGCAAGGGTTTAGGAATAAGGAAACCATGAAATCGCCCAGGATAGTACCTGTCACACAATGCATCTTCCACTGATGTTGACTGTTGATTTTCTTTCCTTGCCAGCCAAGTGAGTCAGTAAGTTCCCACCTTCAGGATCAGGCTGTTACACTGGAGGCATCCGATGATTCTCAATAACTCAAGAGTGCTTCCCAGATTTTGAAGGTCACTGACTAAAAAGGATGATCTTTCAAAGGCCCCAGCTTTTCCTGCTCTGGGACACAGCTGTCCTCAGGGTGACAGATCCTACCTGGCTACCAGTTTTAGAGGCACAGAGATGGCAGACAAGGGGGTGTGGAGGGCTCTGTGTGGTAAGGGGCAGCAAGAAGTGTGGGCCCTTCAGATGTGGCTGGATGACTTAGGGCAAATTGCTTATCTGTGAGCTGAATTTGAATGTGATTTAGTAGCTTGGGTTTTAGCAGGAGGCGCTGTGCAGGAGCACATAGGCAAGGCAAGTGAATCTCTTTTGCCAGGAGATAAAACGTTGATTGTAAACAAAAAAAGAGAAAAAGACTATTTTCTCGAGTCTGAGTTCAATATTGATAAGCTGTGGAAAGTGCTGCCCTGCTTGATGTATGGTTCTCCATCCATAAGAAATGAAGAGACTGTGTTACTTTTAGCTTCTCAGAGATTCCCAGGCTTCCTGCTTTTGGCTCCAGACAGAATAGATAGAAATATGAATATTAACAAAATCACAAACACGAGTAAAACACACATATGAACATAAATATGTTCGTACATATAAAACATAAACATATATATGACTATGGTACCTGTCTTCTTGTCTTCTTCCTCTGATCTCTGGGGAAAGAGAGTTCTCACTCCACATTCCTTATTTAGAGTCAAACTTATACTGTACACATGACTCTAATGATCCTAGTTTCACATAAGATGTGTTGTAGCCTCAAGACAGTGCTCACATCCCTTGTCTGCCATGTGTCAAACAAGCTCCTTCCAGGAAAAGTAGGGCAGGTGCTGTCATCTGGGTGTGCATGTGGAAATAGCCACTGACGGGTGGAGGACTTGCTTCCCCAGTGGCCACTGCCTTTTTTTCCCACTATCCTCTTACTCTGTGCTGACCTTTAGAGGATTTATTCTGTGCTCTTAAGGCTCCTGCAGACTGATTAGGAGTGAATCATTTGCATATGCAAATCAGTTTGCACCACCAGGTTTCTTAGGGGCAAGGTTCCACCCTGAGCTCCCTAGGCTCAGGAGCTGCTGAGATTGTGGGATGTGAGCCTTAAGCATAGCCTTGGTCTTTCTTAGTGCACAGCTCTGTTGCCAACACCAAGAGCTAGGAGAGAGCTAATAAGCAGGCCCAGGGAATGCTTGAACACACAGGTCTGAAACTCCCTCTTTACCCGCTTGGTGATTTTGGAATTAATTAAATATCCCATTTTACCAAAGCTTTAGGGCGTTTTTGCTCTAGAAAGCTTCTTTTCTCTTAACTAAATTGAGGCCCATAAATGAGAAATACAGTGTATGAAATCTCTGGATGTCACACCATAAATCTCAGGCATGTGGCTTTGCAAATCTCCTTTAGGATAAATTGTAGCAATAAAGTGTTTGCATTTTCTCCATATACGGTTTGGTGCGGGAGAACTGGGCCTTTCTCCGAGCACTGGCACCTTGACTGCAGACCATGGGGTAAAACAGGGAGATGTGAGGTGGCTTTGTTGTGAGCTCTGGGGATTGCCAGTTCTCTACACTTTGACCACCACCTATAGGCATGGGTGCTTCTGCTGGCGCTGAGGTTGGGAGAAGTTAAGAAGGCATAGAGAGTCTTCTCAGGGACAAAAAGCATAGGTTTAGATCAGGAAAAGGGGCATGGGATTCTTGCAATGTGGTACAGAAAATTTTTGACCTAAAACACATTGGACACATAGGTAAAATCTATTTTTTTCCTAAATAGCCTTTCTCATTCTCCTCAACCTGACTATTCCTCAGTGTTTTATTCATTCAGGTAAGTACTAAACAGCAGTTTAAAAAGAATGAATGATTGGGTGGTGGGCATTAAGGAGGGCATGTGATATGATGAGCACTGGGTGTTAATAGGTAACTGATAAATTATTGAACACTACATCTAAAACTAACGATGAACTGTATGTTGGCTAATTGAGTTTAAATAAAAAAATAAGAAGAAAAAATAAAATTAAAAAAATTAAAGAAAATAAAAAGAATGAATGAACTCTATACATTTCAACACAGAAAAACCCCCAAAGTAATGCCAAGTAAAGCAGCACAAGTTCCAAAAGATATGTACACTGTGATCAAAACAAGACTATGGATTGACTATGACTATGTACACATTCATATATAGGAAAAAATATAAAGTCTCATGTGGCATAACACTCAGCAAGTTCAGGAGAATAATGGGGGAGTAGGAGAGGGTAAAGGGGAAATGGACCGTGGCTTTACCTTTATTAAAAAAGGGGGGAGCGACCAAAGCAAGTAACGAAAAATGTTAATATCTATTCATTTTAAGTGGTGGGTACCTAGGTGTTTGTCATACTTGGTATATTATTTTCTGTATGTCTGCAACATTTCACAAATAAAAGTAAAATATTATTTTAAAAAGAATAAAAATTATACGAAGAGGTGTGAATGCTATTTTTCCCTTCAATTTGAATTTCCTGAGGTTGGGCATCTTTTCACAAATTTATTGACCTTTCTACCTTCTCTTTTTTTATCATAAAAATTTATTTTTTATTGGTGTTCAATTTGCCAACATACAGATTAACACCCAGTGCTCATCCCGTCAAGTGCCCCCCTCAGTGCCCGTCACCCATTCACCCTCACCCCCGCCCTCCTCCCCTTCCACCACCCCTAGTTCATTTCCCAGAGTTAGGAGTCTTCATGTTCTGTCTCCCTTTCTGATATTTCCTACCCATTTCTTCTCTCTTCCCTTCTATTCCCTTTCACTATTATTTATATTCCCCAAATGAATGAGACCATATAATGTTTGTCCTTCTCCGATTGACTTATTTCACTCAGCATAATACCCTCCAGTTCCATTCACGTTGAAGCAAATGGTGGATATTTGTCATTTTTAATGGCTGAGTAATATTCCATTGTATACATAAACCACATCTTCTTTATCCACTCATCTTTCGTTGGACACCGAGGCTCCTTCCACAGTTTGGCTATTGTGGACATTGCTGCTAGAAACATCGGGGTGCAGGTGTCCCGGCGTTTCATTGCATCTGTATCTTTGGGATAAATCCCCAACAGTGCAATTGCTGGGTCGTAGGGCAGGTCTATTTTTAACTCTTTGAGGAACCTCCACACAGTTTTCCAGAGTGGCTGCACCATTTCACATTCCCACCAACAGTGCAAGAGGGTTCCCCTTTCTCCGCATCCTCTCCAACATTTGTCGTTTCCTGCCTTGTTAATTTTCCCCATTCTCACCGGTGTGAAGTGGTATCTCATTGTGGTTTTGATTTGTATTGCCCTGATGGCAAGTGCTGTGGAGCACTTTCTCATGTGCATGTTGGCCATGTCTATGTCTTCCTCTGTGAGATTTCTCTTCATGTCTTTTGCCCATTTCATGATTGGATTGTTTGTTTCTTTGGTGTTGAGTTTAAGAAGTTCTTTATAGATCTACCTTCTCTTTTGTGAACTGCCTCTTTCCTCTTATTTTTCTTTTATTTGTCTTTTGTGCTTTTTATTCTTGAGCTAGAGAAATGCGTTTAGCAACTCCTGAAACAGACCTAACTTAACCCCTTTCTTATAAGTATTTTCAGAGTTTGCTGAGTTGTATGGAACTGTTTATCTCTAATCTAATAGGTCCCACCCAGATTGTCTGTGTCTATTTCTTGTCTCTGCTATTTTCTGTTCCCTTGCCCAAGGGACACATTGATGTTTCTGGCTATTGCCGGTCAACCTATCCACTTCCTTTACGTAACAGTCCAGAAGAGAGCCCCATCCGAATGAGAAGGAAAGCAGAAGTGGGGGGCTGTCTGGATCAGGCAAAAGCCCCATAGGCACTCTGTCCACACACAGGCGGGTGCAAAAATGGGCAGTGTGGAAGCTCAACGAAAAGCCATCTGCCACCTGGGAAATTGGAGGCATCCTAAGCTAATCGCTTCTCAAACTTAAATGTGCGTATGCGTCTCCTAAAGACCTTGTTAAAGCACAGATTCTGATTTGGCGGGTATGAGCCAGGCCCGAGATGATGCTTTGCTCATGAGCTCCTAGGTGCTGCTGCTGCTGCTGCTGTCAGGCAAAGACCACACCTTGAGCATCAAGGTCCGAGAGTGGGCAAAAGAGACTCAGCGTGGTCCGCTGGGTCACCCCACAGAGCACTCCCACAGGAGAACCAGCTCTCTTATGTTGGAGGATTAGCTCCACATTTAGTGAAGGAGAGGCCTTAGAGATCATTCTAGAATAGCTGCTGAGGAAACAGTGACTGACCATGACTACACAGCTGGTTAGGGGTAGATCTAGACTGGAACTTGGATTCCTGATCTGTAGTTCAGTGTTTTAACTTTTACTGTCTCATCATTTTCATCTTTATTGTAAGAAAAAAAAAAAAACTCCAATGGTAAGGATTCACTGAATTTCCAGTATGGTTGGTTTGAAGCAACTCCCCTGTAGATTGGCCCAAATTTAAAACAGAAGAGCCATGTGGAAGGGAAAACACTGTTTCAGTCTTTATCATAGCATTCCTACAAACTGTAGGCTCCCACAACAGACTTCATATATAATTTGATTTTACCAAAAATCAATTTATACATACTATTTTATCAGCGCACATTGCACAAAGGCCCACCTTAACTGATTATTCTGTCCCTGCCCAACCCTCAGTCCTTTCTTTAGCTTTCAAGAATGTCTGACTTTGGCAAAGCGACTTCTTTAGGCTTCAATTTCTTTACCTAAAAAATGGTGTTGAACCCACAGCCTCTAAGGTCTTTTCAGTTTTAATAGTTTTTGAATCTAAAATTTCCTTCTTTGTATACCTTAAATATGGTTCTCTGGGACTCTTCCCCAGCTGTCACTTTTCTCTTTACGTGTTTCACAGCTTTCCTGCCCAGAAAAGTGATAAATAAAAGGAAGGACTATTGATACAGTAGTTACTTTGTATTCAGGAAAGAGGGTCAAGGTACTATTTAAAACCCAGCAACACAATGACTTGTAGGTTGATTTTCAAAGGCTCTTAAGCCTCAGTTCTTCCCACAAAGAAATAAATTAATTGCCCCACCTCCTACCTGCCTTAGAAGAAAGAATATGGTCAGGGCAGTGCACCTGTTAAAAAACCTAATTAAGCCAATTGTGGCTTTCCCTTCCTGCCTGTGACCACAGATCTCAAGTGGACAAAGCATCGATCTTTAGAATAACCCCTGGGTAAATTCTAACTGGCCACTGCCTCTTTCCCCTGAGACAGTCCTGGTTTGAGACCGATATTGGAAATGAAAACCCCAGCAACATTAGAACATAAATGCTTTCTCTAGGCTTGGAAAGGTATCACTAGTGGTAGGAGATACACAAGTGGAGGGCATGCCTTGAGGGTGGGAAGTTGCCCTATGCTCAGGGCCTTGATTTCATAATATGGAGGTGTCGGTCTGCAAGATTTTTTAGTTTCTTAACTCCAGAAGTGTAAAGTTCAAGAAATTTTATACCTGAAGGCAGACTTGGAGTTCAGCCATAAATCCTATTTATTTAAGGCCACAAAGAACTAAGGTAGAAAAGTCAAATCAGGGATGATTAGCAAAGGAAGAACAGAGGTCAAAGCTAGAAGAGAATAATGAAAACTGGGGACTCCTAGGAACACTTTATCTAATGTTTTAAACCTGTGCCAAGCTATTGGCATGACATGACGTCATGAACAAAGGCTATCTTCGGCATGAGATCTCATGGGTTCTTTGCACATAAATGAATGTTGTTGGCACAATGGAACCTCTACAGTGTCTTACACTTCAGCTGATGAGAGAGTAGGAGAGTGCTACAGGAGGGAAAGCAAGGCAAAAAACAATCAAAAGAAAAAAACTGAAAAACTCTGGTATTCAGTCTTTGGAGAAGAAAACTCTTTATTCCTCCATGATAGTCATTTATTCAAATCCATGGCAAGAAGTTCCCTGAGGATGGTTCCATTTGCAGAAGGATGAACAATGAATGATGTGGGAGGTGGCTGGAGAGACCAAAGGCAGCCTGCCTTGACTTTCAACCAGGCATTGGACGTGCCTAGTTCTATTTCACTTGGCCAGGACTATACAGTTGTTGAGTTAAGAAGAATGGACAAGCAACATGTGCCCTACAGTAGGAAACCTGAGGTCAAGAACTTGAAAGTGACTGAAGTAGAAATTTCCACCTGGAAAGAGAACTGGACTAGGAATTGCAAGAGTAGATTCAAGGGCCCAGCAAGCTGTGCTAGGAGAGGTAAGGATCTGCCTCTCCTAGAGTCTTGGTTTCCTTAGCCATAAGGTAAGCTCTGCCCAATGGTTTTAAACCATGTCTTCATACTAGCATCACCTGAGGAGCTTTCAAAAAGAACCAATGTCTAGGTACCACCTCAGGCCATTTGAATCAGAATCTCTAGGGCTGGGGTACAGGCATCAGGTTCTTTTTAGAGGTCCCCAGATTATTCTAACGTATGTCCAGGTTTGAGAGCGACTCTCACTACTCAAAGTATGGTCTGTGGGCCTGCAGCATCAGTATCATCTGGGAACTTCTCAAGAATGCAGAATTTCAGGTCCTGGCCCAAATACCTACTGAATGGGAATCTGCATTTTAACAAGATTCTCAGGTGATTCACAGGCACATTCAGGTTTGAAATGCCCTAAGACAGGTGATCTCCAAATAACACTTTATTTTTAACAGTGAAATATTTTCAATATATAGAAACACTTAGAGAAGAATGTAACACCCATGTACCCACGCCAGCTGTATCAAATCATTAGTTGTTATCCTTCTTGCTTTAGAGTTTAGTGTAATAACATATATTTTAAATTGATATCCCTCTATATATTTATCCTGAATCCTATCTTTTTTCCCCTCTCTTCATAGATGCACTCAATATCCTGACTTTGGTGTTCTTCTATTTCATGAATGCTTTTATATTATTATTATGGGGGTAAATAGAGAGATAGGAAGATAGGTATGTAGATGCATAAAATGGCTTTGCCTTCTTAATACGTTTTCTGTTGTCAATCCATCTTTGTATTCCTGGGACAAATCATAACAGGTCATGATATATCTATAGCTATACCTACATGCTTTTTAAATATACTGCTGGGTTTAGTTGCTTGTATATTTTATTTAGGATTTATGGTATTCAATGAGATTGGCCTAAAGTGTTCCTTTACTATCAGTTTTGTTATCAAAAATATGCTGTCCATAGTGAATAAGAAATAGTTGGTTAAAGGATTATTTATCTATTTCTTGGGGGAATAAAAAAGCTTGCCTATAAAACCATCTAGGTCTCTATATGTCTTGTGCAGAATGTCAGAGGTGTTGATTATTGATTCTTTTTCATTAATGTGTATCAGTTTATTTGGAGTTTCTATTTCTTGAGTCAATATTGGTAATTTATCTGTTCCTATAAAATTATGCATTTCATCTAAGTTTTCAAATTTATTGACATAAAATTGTTTATTGAATTCATTTATTTTTAAAATCTTACTGTAGCTATAGTTATTGCCTGATTTTCCTTTTTCTCTTTTGTCTTAAGTTTTTTATTTTTAAGGAACCAGCTTTGGTTAATTAGTTTTTGTTACTTTTTTCTTATATGTTCTTTAAATTCAGTTAGATTTTATAGCTTTAGATTTCTGTAGCTTGTTGAGTGGTATCCTATAACTTTTTTGGAAAGTGTACATAAGGTTATAAACTTGACCTCAAAGTTCACTGTAGCTGCTTTCAAGTTTTGATTAGTACTTTTAATGTCTCTTGATTCTCAGTATCTAGCAATTCCACTGTGATTGTCTCTTTCATCCATGAGTTATTTAGGAGGACATTTTTTATGTTTCTAAACATATGCTGGTTTTGTTTTCAACTATATTTTTTTATTATTATTACCTCTAATTGCACTGTGGTCAGAGGACATGATTTCTATGGCATCAGTCTTAATATATATTTCTCTGGACATAGAATATGGTATCTTTTTTATAATTGGGTTCATAATAAGATGTTGTATGTTAATTTTGTTGTTCAAATCTATACCACTGATTATTTTTCTGTTGATTTTCAAATTTCTGATAGAGTGGCTTTGTTAGTTCATGTTTCTACTTCTTTCTTCTACTTTATACGTAATAAAGCAATATTATTACTGTAGGAAAGCTTACTGCTGCTAGGTCTTCTTGCCAGGTTCTCCCTTTACTATTTTGTTGTGTTCCTTCCCATTATTATGAATTTTTTGCTTTAAGTTCTATTTTGACTGATAGTAATTTCTTTTGATAATGTAGTAAATATTCTTCCATCTCCTTATTTTCAACCTTTCTGTGTAGTTTTGTTTTAGGTATGTTTCTTGAAAGAAGTAGGTACTGCTGGTTTTCTTTTTAATTCAATATGAAAATCCGTCTTTCAAATAGGTGAATTTAGTCAGTTTACCTTTTTTGTGTGATTACTGATATATCTGATTTATTTCTACCAACTGTCATCATTATCTTGATTTTTTTACATCTTTTATTTTTTCCTTTACCTTCTGTTACATCAATACTATACTATCCTATATTACTATATACTAAATTAATTTTATATGTTATATATTATACTGACTATATATACTATGTTAACTTTTCCTCAGCTGATTTATATCTGAAGCTATAGATCAGTTTTCTCTTCTTTGAAACAGCCTTAAATTTTTACAAACATACTTAACTATAATTTGTTTTGAAGAGGAACTAAATTGATTTTTTTTCAGTGTTTCCATCCTTCTCCCCAAACAACATAGAACTTAGCATGCTTTCTAAGTACCTGCTGAACACTACTTCCCATTTCATTTCGCTTCCTCAAGAGTTTTAGGTTTATGCCTTCAAATATCCTAAATTATTTCCTGTAATCAATGTGTTAACTGTAACATTATAAAATCTACCAACATAGTTTAATCACTTTTGTGCTATTATTTCTTGTGTCCCGTACTTTCCTTTTTTTATGAAGTACATCCTTTAATGCTCTTTTTATAGCAGTCTGGATTGTAAACTTTCTTCTTGTAATTCTGAAAGTGTCTTCATCCTGCCTTATTTCTTTTCTTTTCTTTTTTTAAGCAGCCTCCATGCCCAATGTGAGGCTCGAACTCATGACCCTGAGAGCAAGAGTCTCATACTTGACTGACTGAGCCAGCCAGGCTCACCCTGCCCTGACCTTATTTCTTAATGATACTTCAGATGGCTTTGAAATTCTAGATTGACAACTCCTTTTCCTCAGTACTTCAAAGATACCATGTCTCCTGTTTCCTGGTATCTTTTGTTGCTAATGAGAAGTTTGCTATTGCGTTGATTATATGTAATCTGTTTAAAAATATTCCACCAGGTTCAAAATTTTTCTCTTTATTGTCCTTAATCCCTTCTACTTTCTTCTAACATCCTGCTAGACTATGTAAGACCCTCTCTATTTTTCTTATCTCTAAGTTGATTTTTTTCAGAAGGGTAGAAAATCTCTGTATCTCTATCTGTTGTGTGCTGGGTAGATCCTTGAGTGTAACCATCTGATCCCGTAATTCTCCGTGTGAACAAGACCATTCCAGAGTTTGTCCCATCCATTGAGCTGTTACATTTGACTTAAAGATGGATTTTTACTTGATTTTTAATGACTGCCTTTTAAAAATCTCCAGTATTTATAAATCAGTTCCTTTGCATATTCCTGTCTCATTTAATGTCAGCCAGCTTTTGTTTCATGACTTGTGTTTCCTGGCTTTTTAAACAGAAGCTTTTCTTCATGTATCTATTTGAGTAGACCCTAAATGTACTCATTCTAAAGCCCATTAAGACTGGTAGAAAAACTCCTATTAATTTGAATATCCTGATCATTGATTGTAGGCTTTCTTCTTGGCAAATTTTTACATTTTAGGATTTTGCACTTGAAGGCTAGGCTCAGTCTGTGTGACCGTGTTTGTCTGCATGTGCCCCCTTGCCAGCCAGCCTCACCCTTCCTTGTTGCTTTCATGTTGCCCCTGCTTGCTCTTCCATCAAGGCCAGAATCAGATCCAGTCACTGGGAAGTTTTGTTCAGTTATACGTCACAAGACGTTGTCCACAGGACTGCAGCTTGCTAAAAACAGGGGCCTCAGTGGCACTTTTTAATCTCATTTTATGATCAGAGGAGCTTTTCTCAAGTCAGCCCTGGCTATAAGCACCGAGCTGAGCACTGGGTTCTCATTTTGGATGGTTACCCTTTAGTACTCCTTAGCTCTGCAGGACCCAATTCCTAGCTGTACAGACTGCTTTCTTCCCCAGAGCTCTTCAGGCCTGCAGCTCCATCTACTAGTTTCCATTTCAGTTATGGTTTTGAGAGATGGTGTCTGTATTTTTGAGCTCAGTTATGTCATTCCATACCTATCACTGTGATATATTTAGAAGAGTGGAATGCAAAATACACAATCTTGCTCAGAGTCTTGATTTGCAGAGGATGGCCCAGGCACTGTCAGCAGGTTAATGGGGAATCCTGCTTTCTCAGACAATTGGAGTCAGTATATATTATGTTATCACCTACCCTTTAGAATACAAGTACTAGAAGGACAAGGTCTGTGGTTCTCTATCATTCCATGTATTTCCAGGGCCCTGAGATTGTGTGACATGAAATGAGTGCTTCACAAATGTTATAGAAAAAGAAAGAAAAAAGCTTCTCTGGATATTTTTCTGAACCTTTCTGATAATGTTCTTAGACTCAAATTCAAGCATCTAGCCCCTGGTCCATAACTTCAGTGTTGCACATAAAGTCAGCACATTTTTAAGATCAATGACGTCTTGAAGTCAGCCATTAACTGCAAAAGTCAGAGCTGTATAAGAGAGATATGGACATGCCCTGTTTTATCACAAAGGAGCAACATGGAAAATATTCCCTGATAAATATCCTACCAGTAAATTAAAAACAATAAGCAAATACCTTCAAATTGCTTTCACAGTGTGTTTCGTATGTCTTTCTCTTTGAATATTATTTATGAAGGATAATTTACTGATATTGTTGTTACCCCAAATTATATACCAAAGAAAATTAAAAGCACTACATAGGAGGAAATAATGAATAGTAGCATTTAATTAAAACCAAAGTGAGTACAATCAATGCCTGTCTAATACAATAATGAGCTTAATTTAATTTTCATTTAATGGAAAAAAAATGAAGCTTAAATCAACTGCCTATGGAATTAAATGATGGCAATTTTAAAAATGCAAGTTTTTCTGAAGTGGATTCCTAAGAGAATAACAATGACTAGAAACAATGTCAGCTCACAGGTCCATATCCTTCTTCCAGTAGAGTTAGAGGGTATAGTTAATATCAGGATGATGCATTTTGAACTTCTGAAAAGCAGAATTGATTAAAAAGCAGTACTGTAACTTTCTGAACTTTGGAGTCATCAAAAAAGTGGACAAAAATTAGATTTCTAAGGACTGCCAGTTTGGAATCATGGCTTGAAAGGGACTGAAATAAACAGATTGCTACAAGGCGGAGTGTGAATGGCGGCCTCCCACCAGATCTGTGTGGTGTTCAGGGCAGCAAGTGAGAGATAGGTGGGAGAGCTGGGTGGGAGAGAACTGCTGAACCCCAACAGCTGTCTGAAGCTGTGACTGAATCTGCAGCTGCAGGAACAGGACTCAGGTTAGATAATGAGATGGGGCTGTTTTCCCAAGTCCCGGCTTGGACATTGAGGAAAGGCGGTTGCACTCTATTAAGGCTGTGCTATTTATGAACTCCAGCTTCAGCTAAAGAAAGCACTTTACTTGAGATGGTTAAGCCACAAAAATGTGAAATGGGAAGCCTTGTGGCATAGTGTTTGGAGCATCAGATTCAAGGTCAAAAGTGGTTTAACCATCTCTGTGGTTTAACATTCTGTGACCTTGGGCAACTCCTTAATCTCTTTGAGGCCCAATTTCCTAATCTGTAAAATGGGGTTAGTGGTAGATGATTCAGGGAATGGGAGACATTTATTTAATGCCTGCTATGTCCCAGTCACATGAGGTATTAAAGATTATTTCGTTTAATTTCCTCCCCACTTACTGATCTAATTATCATTTTACTGAGATAGAATCAGGGCCATAGAGTGTGTCTGCCCCTATCCCTGCAGGCTGCATGCGATCTTCTTGCTTCTGGAGCTCAGCCCATATTCAAAGGCAAGAGGGGCCCAGTGTGACTGGAGTTATTTTGGTCTTCTCTGCTCAGCTCATTTTCTTGCATTGTTTTTTTTTTTCCTCTTGGATGCTTCCACAATAGTTATACACTCATGCACACACACACACACACAGACACATGCCAACAGCCCTCCACATTCTGTCTGCCCTACTTAGACTCAACTTTATCGCAGCAAGAATCATCTCATATGCAGTTCTAGGCAATCCCACGATAGTTCTCTGGATGAAGCAGGTGCTATTAATATATGCCTACGTAAATGATTAAACTAGCATTCTCTTAGTTTTGCAGGCTGCTTTTTAGGCAACTGACAACTTCCTGTTATTTATTTCTTGATAATCTGTCACCTCACCGTGCCTTATTAGGTGCCTAGTTCCTATTACATAAATTGTGTTTCATCCTGCTGTTGTATTCAGCAGAATGCTGGAGTCACTCCCTAACCCCCCAAATTGATACTCAAACAGAGTGACACACCAGCTCTCCTAAACATCTAATTAGTCACAGAAGCACTGGAGCAGAGTGACACTACTTGAGGATACATAAAGCAGTTCCCCCAACACAACTGATCATGTCAGAGCTGTAGGTTGGCTTGGGCTAAATAATACGGTGAGAATCCAAATAGCCTTTATGGTTGTATGTTATAAATTACACTGAAGTTGGATGAAAAAGCAAAGAATGGAAAAAATTATGTCTAACATTCTTTTCTTTATGATTTACTCATGATCTGCACCTCCCATTTAGTAATGATGGTCTATGGGGAGAACTTCAAATTGTTCAGACTCATGGAGTCCCATAACCATAGAATATATTCAAAGGGGGATGAGGGCAATGAAAGTGGGAATACCAGGTGGGCTTAGTGGGAAAGTGAATTTAGTTGGCTGCTTTTGATCACAACCTGATTCTCTTCCATCTGGGAAGATGCTTGTCCAAGCTCATCACTTTGGTTTCAGGAAGCAAGGAGAGGAGTATCACTTTATTAGCCAACCCAACCCAAATTATCACTGGGATCACTGAGGTAGTGAATGGAGCTACAAGCTCTGAGAAGAAAGCCTTAAGACTAAAGACTTACCAAAGGAGAAGTCATAAATAGTCATCTTCAGGATTTCTTTTTGAGAAAAAAGTCCACTTGAAGAAGATTTAGAGATGAAGTATTAACTAGAGCCAAACTGTGCAAATGTATATGCAAAGGAGATGAAAAAAGATCATAATTATTCTTTTTAGATTTTATTTATTTATTTATTTATTTTTATTTATGATAGTCACAGAGAGAGAGAGAGAGAGGCAGAGACACAGGCAGAGGGAGAAGCAGGCTCCATGCACCGGGAGCCTGATGTGGGATTCGATCCTGGGTCTCCAGGATCGCGCACTGGGCCAAAGGCAGGCGCCAAACTGCTGCGCCACCCAGGGATCCCAAGATCATAATTATTTATTCATGTTTATATATCATATTAGTCTGTGCATTTTGTAAAAAAAAAGTCTGCATCTTAGTTTTTTTTCCTTTTCTATCTGTAAGGCTTGACATGATGCCTAGTACTGAATAGATACTCAATAAATGATTAATTGAGCTAAACATTCTACACATACAACCACCTCCAAAGATGTTATATTAAAACAATGTTTGATTCTGCCCAAAATAACAAAGCATGACAAATATGTTATTTGGGTTATGATGGGGTGTGTCACAGTGGATCCGAGAAAGATGGGTTAACTGAAGCAGCTCATTCCAAGGGAGCTGTCTCAGGTGCTGAGACTGGGAAAGGCCCAGGATCTGGTATCTGAAGGACATGCAGATAAGACAGATGGTAATGCAGGTGTTTTCAGAACATGGCCCCACAGAAGACAGAAACGTGTCAGAAAGATAAATTACACTGAAATACAGTTATCAAAAACAATAAAAAAGTTATAGCACGGTAATATGTGTGCTTCTTTATTAATGCATTTAATAACAGTATCTCATGACAGATCTAATAACATCTGTACATCTGAAGTAGCGATGAGCCTAAATAGTATTTCATGATGTCTGAAACAACTGTAATGAGATTTGTGTTTGTGACAAAATCACAACAATTACTATCACTGCCATAGCATATTTATTACCTACATTCACAATGTAAGGAAATGCTAAATTTCCATTACAAGTAGTAAAAATAAAGATGCATTTTTTTTCCATCCAAGTTTATAAACCTTTCGATTCTATCCATAGTCCTCAGGATTAGGACACAGGATTAGGACCTCTGATATAAGTATTTAAGAAACATCAACTAGGGGCGCCTGGGTTCGGCTCAGGGAGTGATCCTGGAATCGTGGGATCGAGTCCCACATCAGGCTCCCTGCATGGAGCCTGCTTCTCCCTCTGCCTCTCTCTCTCTGTGTCTCTCAAGAATAAATAAATAAAATATTTTTTTAAAAAAGAAACATCATCTAATTTTATTCTTTTAATTATATTATTTTTAATATTACCATTTTATGGATGGGGAATGTAATACTCAGAGAACTGAAGAAATATAATCTATATCTTACACAGCTAGTAAGATATGCAGTGCTGATTCAAAGCCCCACTGGAATCAGGTTTTCCTAAATAATGAGCTAGTTTCTCCCCAGGGCCTAGAATAGGGCCAGGCCCACAGTATGTGCTCATTAAGTATTTGCCAAATGAATGAATGAATGAATGAATGAATGAATGAATTAGAGTGAACTTAACTGGACTAAATGAAAGCCAAACCTGCTTACCTCAAAAGTCTATGCTCTTTCTATTCCCCTTCCACTCTGTGCTACTATTAAAATGGGACATTTTTTTTCTTATTTACCCAGGAGGCAAGAAGAAATAAGTTCTGCTACACCTTGATAGTTGAGTTTTGATTCTAACATTTGTGTTGAATATACATATCATGAGCAACATTATTCTATCAAAAGTGGAAAACAATTCGACAAATTGAGGAGACGAGCATCTCAGCAAGGAACATGAGTCCCTCTGGTTTCTCTTGGAAGCAGAGAAGCTTGTTTATGAAACAGGTTGTTACTTTCACTCAACATGTGTCCTTTAACTGACAAATTAGTCAGTGCCAGCAGGAGAGGAGAGAGGCAGGGACTACCAGAGGAGGGGATATGGAGGACCCAGGCACTGGAAGAGATACAATGTGAAAAGAAAAGAATCATAGAAGGCCACCTTCTCATTTGAACAAACCAAATTTTTCTCAAGGGCTTTTCATAGATGTCTAATGTTCTTAACTAAGCACACTTAATTTAATTACCTTAAAGGTGAATTGGATGCTGGAAATTCATTTACATAGCAGCAATTCTAATGCTTATAAATTGCACAAGCAATTAAACCCTTAAGAACGAATGTATAGGCTGTAAATGAAATATCTATCTAATAGGATTAATCAAAAACTAATCATGAAAAATATCACCCTTGGCTGGACTAGAAGAATATGCTGCAGTTACCATTCCAAATTATAGTGTTGCAGGGTCTGTTTTAATACTCAATCATATTAATTGGCAACACCATGCTTACTGTGCTTCCATAGCCCCTTCCTTCTGATTCACACATTCATTTTTCTTTGGGTTGTGTCTTCTTGCCCCAACTCATCGTCTACACTGTTAATCATTATTGCAATTGTGTATTGAATGTGGCTTTCCATGGAAGACATAGGGCTCACCACTAGGGATGCTTCAAGAAATAAAACACAATCTTTGTCCTTGAGGATAGAAGACACAACAGTGTGAGGTAGAGTTGCTTTAAAGGAGTGGGAGAGAGATATCAGGAATGGGAAGACAGACTCAGGGACATAGGACAAGACTCCACTTTGGCCTGGACTATTTGGCTCTGGGTTTCTTTAGTTTCTGGCTCAGTGTGTGGCACATAGTAGGTGCTTAGCAGAAGTTTTATGACTTCACATTGGTCCAGTGGCTATGCCTAATAAGCCTGAAACCAAGAGTGTGGATGGGGACCTGCCTTCAAGATGACTCAAGGTTCTTTTTTTTTTTTTTTTAAGATTTTATTTATTTATTCATGAGACACACACAAACACAGAGGCAGAGACACAGGCAGAGAGAGAAGCAGGCTCCATGCAGGGAGCCCGATGTGGGACCTAATCCCGGGACTCCAGCATCATGCCCTGGGCTGAAGGCAGGCACTTAACCGCTGAGCCACCTAGGCATCCCAATTCAAGGTTCTTCAAGATGATTTTTAAGGGTGAGATATAACATCGAGAGTGTGCTTGGCCAAGCTATGGAGGTGGCCCAAGGCTGTCTGGTTTTGCAGATGTCTGTTGCAGATGAGATATAGGTAAGTGTTCTGATTTTAAAAGTCAACCTTGTAATGGTAATACTGGCATAGATCCTTGGCCAAATTTTAAAACAGATTTCTAACCAGATGGTTTGGAAGCATTTAGAAAAGAACACAGGGATGACTGAAAAGACACAGTGGGTAAACTCAGAACGAGGAACATAAGCCAATCTTGTTTTCTCTTCCTTGTAGGCATGGCACAGGGCAGGTTGGAGAATAATGCAGTAGAGAACACGCATCTCATTTTGGCCTTTGGTGTAGTCTCTCCTGCTATCCATTTGAGTAGTAAGATAAATGCAGATTAGTTGATAACAGTATTAAAGTGATTTATAGTTGCTTGTGCATCAACAGCAAAGGAGTGCAGATTAATGCCACTCTGTCCATGGCTATGTCCTGCTGCAGGCTTCTTTTATCCAATACTGGGATGAAGACTGGAAGGCTAGCCAATCAGATTTTCAGATGGCTCCCCCTGCGTGGCTTCCTCCTGAGAATCTGGCAACTCCAGTGGCCTCGAGGACTCCTTTTTTTTAAAAAAAATTTTTATTTGTTTATTTGAGAGAGAATGAGCATGAAGCAGACTCCCCACTGAGCGGGGAGCCCCATGCAGGCCTCTGGGATCATGACCTGAGCTGAAGGCAGACACTTAACCGACTGAGCCACCCAGGCACCCCATGGCTTTGGTCTAGGACCTGGTGTCCCCTCATTCCAAAACTCTGCCCTGGCCAAGGCCAAAGGCATATTTTTTTTAAAAAGGATTTTATTTATTTAAAAGAGAGAGAGAGAGAGAGAGAGAGAGGCAGAGACATGGGCAGAGGGAGAAGCAGGCTCCATGCAGAGAGCCTGATGCAGGACTCGATCCCAGGTCTCCAGGATCAGGCCCTGGGCTGAAGGCGGTGCTAAACCGCTGAGGCACCTGGGCTGCCCCCAAAGGCATATTATACCACAGAGTGAGTGTCTTCTCTAGTTGTCCCATAACCAAATGAGCTGCCTTGGAAGGACAGTGTGCATCCTACTCAGGACATTTCTAGGAGGTCCCTGTATCATTGAGACATGGACTAAGATGTTCTCTGCAGCATTCCTGTTGGCTCTTTTTGTTTATTTGTTTCATTATCCGAGGGAGCAGTGTACAATACAAAGAACATTAACTTTCAAAACAGAGCTGACTTCACTCTTTACTGCACAAAGCACAGACTAGGCCCTTGAATAAATGTTACTTCCCTTCCATCTTCCAGCACCTATGTGTATATTAAGGGAGCTGAACAAGGCTTCCTGAGAGATGCCCTGCAGAGCCTTTGGGACTTAGTGATGCAGCCCTCAGAGTTCCCCTTTGCAAGGCCATTACTGCCAGGATAAGATGGCCCTTTGGTGAAGTAGCAGGTTCTTTCTACCCTGGCAGAGCAGAGGGGACACAGTGGGGTGAGTGAAGAGAGATACACGGGCTCTCCCACTAAATTGTGGAATTTCAAGCAGGTTTCTCTTGTCTGGCACACTGTCCCAATTATCTTCTTATGAGCAATTAGAAGCCAAATCTCAACCTGACAGATTTGGGGAGGGTTAGTGGAGATAAAGTATGTGAGATTGTCTGGATCAGAGCCTGGCACTGGGGAGATGCTGAATAAATGCAGGTCTTAAAAATTACTTATAGTAATAATAATATAAAGAACATCCTAAGCCTTTGGGTCTTCAGACCTGGAATTAGTCCATTCTGGCTCTCTGCTAATGTGAGGGAGAGTACAGCTAAAACAATTTTGGTCAGCCCCTATGGGGGAAATACATGATGACGGGTGAAAGCTAAGACTATGGGGAACTTGTAAAGCAGGTGGTGTTTAAAGGGCTCTCAAAGTTTGGAGCTCTGGGATCTGAAAAAAATCAGCAACCTTTCTCACACTGATGGTGGACTGTGACTTTGGAGTGAGGCGATGAGTCCCAAAGGGGGTGGTGGGGAAGTGGGGGCTGAGCATAGGTGCAGCACAGTCTCTGCCCCATCCAGACCCATCTTTCGTGACTGGCCCACCCTAGAACACAAAGGGATGGGTTGAGCTAGCTGTTCCCTCAAGTCCTTCCCAGACTTGAAATCTCTGCATTCTAGGGCAGCCTGGTCTTGTAACATGGCATTACAATGGGCCCTTCGGGGATCTCAATAACTTTGTCTCAAGGCTGAAATTTTAGGATTGAGTCATTACCTAGTAAATTCCATGCTATTTTTAGAAGCTCAAAGCTCTTGAGAGAGAGAGAGAGTATGTGTGTATAGTTCTTTGCTGTTAGACCTCAGTTGGAACTACTTTATCTTTCATGTATTTATTCATTCTGTAAATACATTTTGCTCACCTCCTATGGCAGATTCCATGTTTTATGTCAAATTCTCCTAAGCTTCCAGCACATTTTCTACTTAAAAAAAAAAGAAGAAAATTCTTCTCACACATTTCTATTCTGCATTCTTAATTTAATGTACATCAAATAAGTTCATGTTGCTGAGATGGACTTGGGGGTCTGCTGGGTTTTTCATGCCTACCCCCAGTTCTGCTTTCTACCCTCCTCCTCTGTGCTTCATGGTGCAGGTAGGAGTTGCATGGAATGTGTCTCCAGCTCCCTTGCTTTTTGGCTTCTGGTTGAGTTTGGCCAATAGAGAGCCTTGCAGGAGATTTGGAGAAGGGGGTGTGGCATTGGGGAATTTATTTCTTGACTTACCCTGCTCTGGCATTGCCAGGCTGTCCCTCAGCAAAGCTCACTGCCCCTCTCAAGGCTGACTTCTGTCTACAACTCTCTCTGGATTAAAAAAAAAACAAAAAAGAAAAACAAAACAAAAAAACCCAACTCTCTCTGGATTCTGTTCACCATGCCCCCCCTTCTCTTTCAGAACTGGGGTAATTGTGTCCTCTGGTTACTGGCACTGGGCTACTGCTCTATCTCTGGTGGTTTCCTTACCCTGTCCACACCTTATGTAAAGAATCTCCATTCTTAAACTCACCTCAAATTATCCAGTTTGAATTTGCCACCTCTTTCCTCCCATGATCCTGAATGACAAAATCATCTATTCCAAATTCCTTATTTTGACAAAGGGCAAAAGTTAGGAAGTAATTTACCCAAGAGCACTCAACCACAGAAAGCCAGGGCACAAACTGAAGAAGCCCGTGATAGGATATACAGAAAATGAACCCAGATTTTCCTGTTTCTGATGTTTAGCCCTTTTTTCCCCCCTGAGTCCCTGGAAAATACTGTCTGGGGTATCACAGTGTAATTAATTATGCTGGCACAGCCAATGAGTGGAGCTATGATTTAGCAAGTCTTCTAGAGAGGCTGATAAATTAAATATAAAGCTCACATTCCAGTTTCAGTTAAGAGAATCCAAATCCAGTTGAGGAAAAGAACACAATTGCAAGTATACCTTTCTAAAATAAGGAAGCTTTATGTAACTCCTGCTCTGAGATCCCCTGTCCTGCCAAAGCGCTTGCCAACACGCCCTCCCCACCTACGGATGCCAGTTCCTTGCTGAGAAATCTACTAGAGCTCCCTACATGTAGATCAAATGAAGTGACTTATCTGAAGTATTTTAAAGAGTGAAACATGCTTCACAAAATGCAAAACATTATAGGTACTAAACCTACAAATATCTGATTTAAGGAGAGCATACGCATATAAACAACCCTTTTGCTTATTGCCTATTACATCAGATCCAAGCTCTTTAGGTAAAATTTTAAGGCCCTCTAAAAACTTACTGCCTTTTCTCTATAACTCCCTTACTTTTTTGTTAAGGCAGTGTGGGGTAGAACAAGTATGACCCATCTCGATTCAATCTTGGTTCAGGGTCACTGCATATAGCTGTGCCCTGCACAGGGAGGCCATGTCTAAGACATTCATATCACTGATGCTGTACATGTTCATGTTTTTTATGACAGTATTCCAGAAGATGGTAGTAGAGTGGCTTGTTCTGTTAAAATCGGTATATTACAACAATTTTATAGCGGATGAAAGTAAAATATCTTGAGGAAGGGATGCCTTTTCCTACTATGACCCTCTCCTAGCTTCACGAAAAGCAACTATGACTTTATAAAAGTTCTGTAACTTAACTCTGATTTCCTAATCTAATCAACTGGCATCCCTTAGAACAGAGATGACAAATATTTGCCAGGGGTATCACAACACCTTGTGCCCATGACAGATGCCCATTATCCATCCTGACTCCCTTTCTCACCAAACCTGAATGCAATCCATGCCATGTCCTAGGCAACCACAACTGACCAAATAGGTTTGGCATCTTGGCTGACACCCATTTACCATCACTGCATTCTAATTCTTCTCAGAGGATTGTAAGGATCTTAAGATGACAAATCTACAGGGTCTGGAATGTGGTGATGATTGTCATTACATGAAGACACAAAACTGCCACCAGAGTTCTAGGAATGTTCTTCACATCCTTGCCATAACATTCCCTCTGTTGACTATGCCTGGCTCCCACCTCTCCACCAACCTGTGCTCTGCCTCCAACATTGATGGAATGTGAACAGAGCCTTGGTCTGTGTCAGACATTGTGCTTTTGATGGGGGCGACCATGGCTCCCACCTTTACTCACATCCTTGCTAACTCCAGCTCACTCAAGTCCTCTCTCCCCTCTATAGGTTCTGACTAGATCCATGCTCTGTTGCTTTCTATTAATCAGCACTTGGTGGTGATTTGTAAGTTTTTGTAAAACTAATTATAACCCTTTCGTGTGTCTAGGCCCTGGATTCACATCAAGAAGTCAAATTCCTCAAAGAAAGAATCTTGTCTTTCATTTAGGTTCAATACCCAGCTCTCATGGGAACTCCACAAACCATATTGTTTTTGTCACGTAAGGGACCTTGACAAATAAAACACCATCATTTGTTATAACTAGTCCCTTGGTCACCTTTTTTCATCAGAGGCTAAGAAAATGAATTTAGTCATAAAAGGATTATTACTCTCCTGGTCTAGAAAGTAAATTTAAATTTTTTCTCTCTTCTCAAGTCCAAAAACCCCACAAAACTAATTGAAGGCTCCTGATATCTTTATAATAGTATCGCTTATAATAAGTAATAATAGTATAAGTCAAAATACAATTTCTTATGCTATTACTATTAACTTCTTTAGGATTCATTTCCCTTTCCCCCCTTCTCATTTGGCCAAATGCATTTCAGTAAGTGCATATGGGAGCTGAGAGGATGATAAAGAATTATGGGTTTCAGTATTTATTCTATGCTCTCCTAATATTGCAGCTATATTCCTTCCAGATGAGATGGCATTTTGACTGTGGGTAATATGATTAATGTCCAAATATGGTTTGAAAAGTGGAATGGGAAGCACAGTGACCGAGCTGTGGGCAGAAGGAGAAAGAGATATTCTCCATTAAGTGTGAAGGTGTATACACAAGGAAATGCTCATTGATAGAAAACATGCAAAAACCAGAATAGTTTTGAAATGAGACCCTTTCAGGAATTCGAAGTGAGAAGGGGGTGGGGTATGGGTATAGAGGGCCACTAGATGGAATAGGGGTTCCTGAGGCTTTCTGCCGATTGATTTCTTCATCCTTCCAATCCTTGGGACATCAGGGTATCGGGGTTGGGGCTGTGAAGGTTGGGGCCTGCACAGGAGCACCCTGCTAAAGGTAGGACAGGCCACCAGTCTAGCTTGATCCTGTTTGGCTCATTTGTCTACCAAGAGCTGGGTTTTGTTTTTTTCCTTCTAAGTTGCAAGAAGGAGTTGTTTGTGTTAGCAACGACTGTAAGTATGTAATGACATTATTATTCAGCCAAGGGCTTCCACTTTTTCCTAATGATGCCTACCCTTCCACCAGTCGAGAAAATGTGGAGTGGGTTATCACTGTGATTGAACAGTCAAGAGGAGTGGCACGAAGAGGCCAAAGACACAGATTCTCAAGATCACAGCACTGGGAAGCTGGAAGATCATCTATCCCAAACACTCCCATTTTGCAGAAGAGGAGTCTAAGACTCAGAGTAAATCTTCTTGTCTTCAAAAAAAAAAAAAAAAAGGGGCTTATTACTATGTTCATAAAGCTAGCTGGTGGCAGCTGGCATGAGAACACTGTAAGCCTGCACGTTAGAAGCAGGAGTCCCTTGTTCCCAAGACATATGTGTGTCAACTGGTTATGTGGCACTTTGAGAACCCCATTCCCAATTTCTGCTCTGGACCTCCTTCCCAGGGGTCCTCGACATCAGTGTCACAGACTCTTGGAGTTTGGATGTTTTCCTCACGACATAACTCCCTGACTCTGCTCCTCCCTCTGGTCTAACTCCTTGTCCAGCTTATTCACAATTCTTGCTCAAGCTATAAATTCCAAATCTGACTTTCTCCTTCCAGCCCTCTGTCCTTCATGGGTAGTCTCAGCTATTCCCACAGTGAATCATCTTGAGCGGAAGTTGATTCCCCCACCCTGTCCCACCTGGCTGACAGACTGATAGGGTCTTCCAGGCTCCTCAGGTTCTATGGTGGCATTGCTCTCTTTCAATAAGCTCCTTCTCTTTTTTTTTTCCTTGCTAGCCAAGCAAGGAAAGGTTTTTCCTTTCCCACCATCTTCCCACCCCCAGTGACTGATTTTCTTATTTATCTAACCTTTGTCTCAACCTCAATACCCTTTCATTATCCCTGAGGGCATTTCAACATTCTACAAATCCTTGGACCTCACGGTTCCTGGACTTATACTTGGTTGGTATCCTTTCCTGGTTAGCACCACCTTCCTGGACCCTTGCTTTCCCACACAGTAGCTCCTTGATCATGATTTCAGGTTCAAAATTCGTCCATAGCCTAGATTTTCTTTCTTCCAGAACCATCTCCTAATCCTCATCATGAACTTGAGTCCCTGACTTCACATCCTTGGATCCTTATTTCTCTACCTCGCAGCCTGGACTTCATGGACATCAGTTTTCTCCATGCTGCTCACCCTCCTGAGGAAGCAGGTCTCTCTGGCCTGCCACTGACCCTGTCTCACCCCATCCCCATTGGGCAAATATGCCATTTGCTCTCTTCCTTCAGGTCATCAGGAGCCTTGGGGCTGGCCTTAATGTGGGTCTCTTGAAAGGAGAATAGAGCATAGCCGGTTCCTTTGAAGTCCCAAACCTCTAACAGAGCCTTTTGCACAGAACTGGTGCCCAGTAAAAATTTGTTGAAAATTTGAGTGAATGAATGAACCCAATAAGCACTTGCGAATAAGATCAGTTTTATCAATACATACCTTGAAATCCTTCTCTTGAAGTTTTGTCCCCAGAGAGTGTTTGCAGTAGAAGCTACCTCCAAATACAGCATGGATCACTCAAGTTTTATTACTGAGAGATTCTTGTTACTCCATAAATCTTGCGCTCCCCAATGTAAATTGCCATTGAACAAGCAGAACGACGACATGAGCATTCTTTTTATCAAGGGCCTAGTATTAAGACAGATTAACTTGGAGGGAACAGCATCAGCCTGGGTATCTGCCCCATCCCTCATTCTTATTGTGATTAATGAGATGGGGCACATATTTTTTTTCTATTCTGCCTGAAAACATATTGAGTTTATGCCTCGTCCCACATTGTTAAATATTGTCTTAGAATTACATTATCTTTTACACAGATGGATGGGCTTGGTGCTGTGTGTATGGTTGATGGTTTTCCTGAAGTGGAACCAGGATTGGTAGGGAATCATTCAACTGTGATTACAGTTGGAAAGCATGCAGAGACCTCTAGTAAAACTATAATACACAGGTATGCAGTGAATTAAAAAACAAACAAGAGATGCAAAAATGCTGCAGACCAAGAATCAGTTAGAAGTAGATATGTCTTTATGGTGGGTAGCTAAATAATAATAATGCCTTCGTGAAGAAGTAAAAGCTTTAAGGGAGCATGTCTTCATATTTGTAACCCAGGTGCCTCAGCACTAAGGACTTAAAAATATTTTTGAAATTAATGGATTTATATTTTTCAGATTATTTTCATATTTACTATTTTATTCTTTAACCATCTGAAATAGGTAGGTAGTTAATTATTATTCCCAATTTACTTTGTGTGAGACACAAAGTGACATGAGTCACTCAGACTACCTACCAGGGAGCTGGGATTAGTAATCTAGCCTATTGAATTTATATCCATGGCCTGCTCTTCCACTTAATTCATTCACCTTTTCAACATATGTTTGTTGAACAACGAATGTGTTCCAGGTTCTGTACTTGATTGTGGGTGGAGATTGGAGAGATGGAGATCTTTTTCCTTAGGGATATCACAATTTACAGAGGACACCATTATGAAAATAAACCAAGTGGCCAACAGGAAGAATAGAAGCATGGGCACCATACTGTGGCATGTGGAGGTCTGGAGGACAAACTGCTTGGTGAGGCTGGAAAGGCTTTGGAGAAGAGAGGGTATTTCAAATAGAGGAGTTTTCTAGATAGAAATAGTGGCTTAAGAATTCTAACCCAGGGGCAGGTCAAAGGCACAGAGATGTGCAAAGCAGCCTGCATCTTCAGGGAGTTCCAGTCAGTGTGGCTAGGATGCAGGTTTTGGGGTCAGGGGATCAGTGAACAAAAACTGTATAAGTAGCAGGGGCTAAATTCACTTAGCATTCAATTGACAAAATTTGTGTGGCATCTACCAAGTGCTATGGAAAGCATTCTGTGCCATTGATTCAGTGGATACAATGAGAGAAAGAAGGTCCTTGCCCTCAAGGAGCTTTCTTTCTAGTGAGAAAGCTATACATTAAACAAGGAATCAAGTACGTTAATAACAGATGACGAGTAGTGCTAAAAGGAACTAAATGAAGTGCTGTGATAGAGAAAACAGGCCATGGCAAGCGTTCCTGAGGTGGTCATGTTTCAGCTGACTCCTAAAAGATGAGCAAGAGATGATGGTGTAGAGCCAAGGAAAGGGTGTTCCATGCTAGGGGAGCAGTAAGTGAAAGAGCCTCGTGGTTGGGAGAGACAAATGAAAAGGGATCGTGGGGAGAGTGGTATGAGAGAGGGTCACATATGTGGGCAAAGCCATATGATAATGGCTTTCAGCTAAGATTTCATTCTAAGACCAGTGGGAAGTCATTCTAGTGTTTTTATAGTGAAATTACACAGTTTGATTTGTATTTGTAAAACTTATGCCAGCTGCTATGTAAGGAATGAATTAGAAGGGAGAAAATGAGGAAGAAATAATCCTTCTGTGATTCAGGTGAGAGATGATGATGGCTTGGACCAGCTTGGTGGCAGAGATAGGTGAATGGGTAAATATATATCTTGGAGGTAGAAGTTATGAAGCTTATTCTCTGAATGGATGTGGGGTAAGTGGTGAAGTAGAAGATGAAGAAGAATCACAGTCTTGAGTAATGTTTGGATAATGGGCCAGTTGCTGAGAGTGGTTGAGGGAAGCATCCAGAGGTCAACTAACATGGAGAAACTGGAGGGACTCTGAGGGTTGGTAGCAAGATTGGGCTTGATCCCATAGGAAATGGGAAGCCATGGAATGATCCTGACCAGGTCAATGCGGCTGGACTGGTACTTTAGAATGTTTTGACATCTGGCTGGAGAGTAGAGGCAAGGATCCTAGAAGCATACAGGTGAGTCAAGATGACTGACTGTAATGGTCAAGACAAGAGGTGATGAGGAACTGAAGCATGGGAGACCCCAGGCTGCTTATGACCTAATGACAGCCCACATATCCAGTTCTGTTAGGATTATGAAGTAAAGGGATGCGTGGGTGGCTCAGTGGTTGAGCATTTGCCTTCTGCTCAGAGTGTAGTCCTGGAGTCCTGGGATCGAGTCCCACATTGGGATCCCCACAAGGGAGCCTGCTTCTCCCTCTGTCTGTCTCTGCCTCTCTCTGTAGGTCTCTCATGAATAAATAAACAAAATCTCTTAAAAAAATAAGGATTATGAAGCAAAATGTGGTTTCCATCTGGGAGGAGTCAGTAATTGGATCAGGATAAGGGAAGCCAGCTGGGCTGAGAGTAACTCTAAAACCTTTGGGGCCTCTTGATGGGGCATGACTTGGGAGCTGCTGGGCTGCTTGGAGGTTCTTGGGGTGGGAAGGCTGATGAATTTATTACTGGGTGGGACATCCTGATGGCAGTTTTCCAATCATTTGCGGTGCCCAGGCCTCATGCAGTCCTTAAGACAGCTTCCCAGGGCTATCAGGAAGGGGAAACGTGTCCAGGGAGTTTCTGTTACCACAGAGCGAGGCAGGTGGCTTCTCCTCTCTGTTTATATATATGCCAGTTCTTTCTGTAGAATCTTGAGACATCAAAAGCTCCAGAACAAAATGTGCTGTCTAGAGATGATGGAATTTTGGGGCAGTGAATTCCCTGTCATAAAAGTTTAAATAGACAGACAACCACTTGGCAGGAGCTTCGAATACCAGCTGGAAGTTGTACTAAATGTGTTAAAGGTCTCTTTCTTGCCAGAGCTTCTAGTTCCTCTTTGGTTCTGATGGACTTGGGAGGAGCTCTGTGTTGGATCGAGTGCTCCTGACATGATTGGAATTCCATTTTGAGCAGAAGAACTTGAAAGGACATTCCAACAGGGTCCTCTGCTGCCCACTCCCTGTTTGTGGTGGCTGAGGACTTCAGGGAGTTTCTTCATAAAGACAAATGGGTGCAGGGCAAGACAAGGATGACAGTAGCCATGTCCATACATCAGAGCATTCACATGATAGCAGAGAAATCATCATTCTAAGAGGTCAACTCCAGCACTGCTCAGCTCCTCCTACAACATAAGGCAGCCAAGGGGTACTATAGCATCTCTAAAGAAAACACAATGAGGGACTGAGAAGATATCAAACTCGTAAGAGGGCAGATTAATTGGGAAAAAAAGTAGCATTTGTTTGGTTCAGCAGCCAGCAGCAGCCCCTACTGGGAGTGTTTACTGACATCCACCATGAAGTGAATAGATACAGAAGAAAATTCAGCCCTTGTGTAATGTAAGTGGTTGCAGACATTGTAATAAAACCCTCATGAACTCCCACAGCAATTCCCTGAACTAATGAATTCTTGTTTGCTACAATTTTGTGGTTAGCCGTCCCAGGGCCAGTCCTTTCCCTAGAAATATCTCTCCTTACCAGATAATCTTTAGGGTCAGTATCTCCAAGGTGATGGTGATCTTGGAGGATGACATCCTAGGGGAAAGATGTTTGACTAGGTGGGTGCCGAGGCTCTTAGTAAGTCTCAACTAGAGACCATGTTCTGGTGCAAGAGGATTTCAGTTTCTTTTCTTCATGTACAGAGTTCTTAGAATGGAAACCAAGCTTTGGGCATCTGACTCCTTTTTCAGACTGAGTACTTGTTTTTATTTATTTATTTATTTATTTATTTATTTATTTATTTATTTATTTTATTCTGTCAAACAAGTTACAACAGAGACCAATTGCTTTTACTGCTAGGTAAAACCAAAAAGCATAGAACATGACCTCTACTTAAGTAACAGGAGACAATTCAAGAACAAGACACTCATTATCAAGGGAAAATAAGAACAGCCTCAGGTGTAGACAAGGCAGATTCCTTGGGGCTAATGTCATCGGACTTCTTAGAAAACATGTGACTTGACTTGGCTATAGAGGTTGAGCAGGATTTGAAGAGACAGAGAAGAATGAGAGTGTTTCAGGTGGGACACTGGTGCAATGGCCCAGCTTACACCTGAGGAAGTTGCTTAAAGCAGGAGTCAGATGTAGTGGCAAGGATAGAGCATTGGAATTCTTGTGCCCTGTCGATGGGAATGTAAAATGGTGCCACCACTATGGAATTAGTAAGGTGGTTCCTCAAAAATTAAAAATCAAATTATCATATCACCTAACAATTCCAGAACACTGCAATAAAGCAAATATCACAATAAAGCAAGTCAAATGGATTTTTTGGTTTCTTACTGTATATAAAAGTGATATTTACACTCTACCATAGTCTCTTAAGTGTGCAATGGCATTATGTCTAAAAAATGTATGTACCTTAACAAAAAATATTTTATTGCTAAAAAATGCTAGCTATCACCTGAGCTTTCAGTAAGTCATACTCACAGATTACCATAACAAATGTAACAATTAGAAAAAGTTTAAATATTGTGAAAATTACCAAAGTGTGACACAGAGACACAGCATAAGTAAATACTGTCATAAAAATAGTCCCAACAGACTTGCTTGATGCAGAGTTGCCACATGTGAGGCACAATAAAATAAGTATGCCTATATCCAAAAGAATTTAAAGTTAGTGACATTTGTACACCCCTGTCCACAGTATTATTATTTACAATAGCCAAAGTATGGAATCATTGACAGAAGAATGGATAAACAAAATGTGGTATGTACATACAATGTTATATTACTCAGGCTTAAAAAGGAATGGGATTTGATACTTGCTACAACATGGATGTCTTTGAGGAGTTGCCTAATGGATACGGAGTTTTGGATGAAGAAAAACTTCTGGAGATGAATAGTAGTAATGGTTGTACAACAATGTGAACACACTTCACACAGCTGAACTGTACACTTAAAAATGGTTAAGATGGGGGCACTTGGAGGGCTCAGTTAGTTAAGCATTCGACTCTTGATTTTGGCACAGGTCATGCTCTCAGGGTTGTGAGATAAAGCCCCACATTGGACTCTGTGCCTGATCAGCACAGAGTCTGCTTGAGATTTTCTCTCCCTTCCCCTCTGCTCCTCCCCCACTTCAATAAATAGATAGATAGATAGATAGATAGATAGATAGACAAAATCTTTAAAAAATGGTTAAGATGGAAAATTTTGTGTATTTCACTGCTATTAAAAGTTTTTAAATAAAAATTATATGTATTAAAAAAGTGAGAGATGGAATGGCTTCCAGACACAGATCAGGGCTCAATTTGCACTAACATTTCTGTGACCTCAGTGCTCTACACAGCACCTGGGGCTTAGGAGGGTTTCATTTTTGACAGATAAAGAAATGATCTGAACCCAAACACTTCAAGAGAAGAAAGGACTTCTTAGAATAGGAGCAGGAAAGGCAGGTCAAGCTGCTTGCCTAGCCACCTGCTGATCTGAATCTGATATTTTGGCTGCCCATGTAGAGCTGATTGTAGGCAGAGAACACACTGGCTGGTCACAGACAGGATTCTCACCAATCATTGTATGTTTTACTGGACATTTAAAAATTAGCATATATGACTTGCATATGTTTTCTGGGAGTGTGGTTAGACTGAATCCTGAACATATCTGGCCCTGCAAAATTAAGGTCTCTTCTAGAACTTGGTGAGTGCCCTGAGAAACTTTTGTCCCACAGGGCCATACTGGCTTTCTCAAAAATTGTTTCTACCATCACACATCATGTGAGCCAGGAGAACAGCAGGTGAACTATGTCCTCCTCTAACTATTCCCACCTCTAGCTCCAATTAATATTTGTGTGTGGACATTTGGATGCATTTCTTTTAGACCTTTGCTACACAGAACGGCTGGAGCGGCACCAGCATCATCTGGGACCTTGCTACAAATGCAGATTTTAAGCCCTATCCTGACCTACTGAAAATGAATCTGCATTTAACTAGATCCCAGGTGATTCTCATGCACAACAAACCTTGAGAAACTCTGCTTCAGACCCTCCAACTCCTTTCCCAAGCCATCCCAGTCAAGGGAGCCATCTGGGGTGTATTATTAAAGATATGCCCAGGCTCCTCCCTTGGTGATTTTGACTCAGTAGGTATTTACTTTAATGGGAAGGAAAAAAGGATAGAAGTGGGACATGAGTAGTATGTGCAGGTACCCCCAGGTTTGAACAGGGAAGAAGGATACTCAAGTCATGCTGTAAAAAGTCACTTGTTTGGTAAGTACATGCATGTGTGCGTGCGCGCGTGCACACACACACACACACACACACACACAGGCCACAGTGCCAATGTTCATATGTAGGAGGTTTCCTTGTAATAAAAGCTTTTACAGGAAAAGGACACTGACTTTTGTGAATGTTGATAAGCAACTTGTAGAAAATTTTGGGTATTCTATATTTAAATAACAATTCTGTCTTTGACCTTTTCCAGCATTACTGATTTCAGCTTCATCTCTCACTGAAGCATCTTCAACACATCCCTGGTTTCCTCTGATACATTAAATACATTAAAAGAAGCTTATTTAAAAAAATTTATCCAAGATAGAAAAGCTTAAGGAGAACAGCAATTCCTTCAACCATGGAGAAGACTGATTTAAGAGTGAATTAGATTAGCAAAAGCTTTCTGCACTTGCTTGTACAATCCCTTTCAGTACCTCCTACTCTTATGCTTTTCATTGAATATAAATTCTGAAATCTGGAAGAAAAGAGCCTTTCTACCTTCTAGGCAAGTGCCTCATCTGGGTCCTCATGAATCTTTGGAAACCATTATTCACGAATGAATTCCTATTCCCCACTGATTCAAAGAACAGTAACTCACTAAATTACGCAAAAATCAAGGACACATAATTGGAATCTAGTTCCAATGTCTTTTTCATAGAATGCTTTTTACAGCTAAAAGAACCTTTTAGGTAAGCAACTATAATGCAGCCTTTTTGGACATTAGGTAGGCAGAAAGAAAGAAGGAAGGGTTGGAGAGAGACATTTTAAAAAGGAGAGACAGAAAGAGGGAGAACTAGAGAGCAGACTTTATGTGCAAGGCAATTGAAAGGTAGTTTTTATGTTTCGCAGTTGTGATCTGTTTGTATTTAAAGTTTGGGAGTTGTCATTTTGCAATCAGAAGAAGACCAGCCAGGGCGCCTGGGTGGCTCAATTGGTTAAGGGTCTGACTCTTGGTTGTGGCTCAGGTCATGATCCCAGGGTCCTGGGATGGAGCAGGCGGCAGGCTCCCTGCTCAGCGGGGAGTTTGATTCTGTTTTTTTCCTCTCCCTCTGCAGCCCCTTCCCCCTGCTCCTGCTATATTGTGCGCGCGCTTGCACAAACACACACACACACACACACACACACAGTCTCTCAAGTAAATAAAATCTTAAAAAAAAGAATTGCATTTAAAAGAAGAAGAAGAAGAAAGGCGAACCAAGCAGTGGTTTTAATCACCACTCTCTCTGTTCCAGGATTCCCTATGGGGTCATGGCTGTAATGGAAGCTCTTACATTGGGTCTGGGCCAGGGTGATCAGTGGAAGTGGCCACAATTCCCCAACATTCTTGTGGCCTCTTGAAGGGAAGGGGTGAAAAGGTAGTTGGACTGAGCAGAGAGAAGAAAACTGACCTGCCTTTCTCTGCTCCCACCCAGATAGTGGCAAAAAGTCTGGGGACCTTTTAATTAATTTCTTAATCTGCTCTAGCAAGGACAAAATGTACCTAGTAATTGACATTCTTAAAGCCCCTTTAGAGACTCTGGTGGCAGGTGGTTGCTATTTTAAAGAAGCATTAAAATATTAGTTGAAGGAATCAATCAATGAATAAATCAATATTTATCATCTGCAATATGCTCAGCACCATACCCATTGCAAAGGTATACAAAATCAGTATAAAACATGGCCCCAGCTGGAAAAAAGCCATATCTACAAATGCTTATGAGCAGGCTCTAGAACTCAGAAAGAATTGAGAACTCAGAATTGAGAACTCAGAATTCACAAAGACCTAAGTTCAAATCCCCCTTCTACTGCTTATTGCTTAATTTCCCTGAGCCCTTAGTTTTCCCTTCTCTGTAAACTGAAGTTAATAACATTTACTTCATAAGTTGTTACAAGTATTCAATATGTACAATATTTGTAAAGTGCTTAGCTTATGGCAAAATTTCAATATTTAGTAGCAAAAGAACAGTCTCTGGAGAAACTGTAAACACCTATGCAAAACAGTTTGTAAACAAAAATAGCAGTGGATATTGATAGACTAAGGAAATGAGCAATTGAATATAGTAACCTATAGGCATTATCTGATCAGATGGAACACTGGAGTGTTGTTTTGTAGTCTAGACAGTTGTACAGAGCTGAGAAGAGAAGAGAAAAGAGTGGTTGAAGTCTCCTGGGAGGCCTTAATGAGTCAGGGGCTCCATCTTGACTAGTTGTATCTGTGCCACGAAAGTCAGACCAAAGGACAAGTGGGACATGAGTCACTTGCCTTGATTCCTCTGCCCCTCCAGCTACCATCTCTCACCAACCCTTCACACTTAAGTTCTTCAGCCTGTGTGCACATATACATCCATCTCCCCACCTCCCTTTTGCTACCTTTATTCTCAGATCTTGTCTTCCCACTATTCTCTCTCTAGATATTTTTTTAAGTCAACTACATGAACTACATTAAGGTATAATTTATGTGCAATAAATGACATCCATTTAAAGTGCACAGTTGAAAGAGTTTTAACAGTTGTTACATCAGGAAACCATAACTACATTCAAAGCATAGAACATTTCCATTATCCCCCCACCACAGCCTAAATGTTCTCTGCCCCTTTGTAGTAAGTCCTGCTACACTTCTCAGAAAACCACTGTCTTGCCTCTCTCTGTCACTGTAGGTTAGTTGATTAGATTGCATTTCCTAAAATTATATATGAGTGGAAGCACACACTATGTGGTCTTTGTGGCTGGTTTCTTTCTCTTGGCATAATTAATTATTTTGAGATCCATCTATGTTGCTGTAAGTATCAGTAGTTCATTTCTTTTTGTTGCTGGATAGTGTTTCATTGTATACACAAAGCACAGTTTATTTATCCACTCACGTGTTGCTAGACAATTGGGTCATTTCCATTTTGGGACTACTGTGAATAAAGTTGCTATAAATTTTAATGTGCAAGTCTTTGTGTAAATCTATCTTTTTATTCTTTTGGGTAAATATCTAGGATTGAAATGGCCGGGTTGTATGGAAGGTGTATGTCTAATTTTTAGAGAGAATTCCAAATTACCTTCCAAAGTGGTTATACCGTCTTACATTTTCATTAGCAGCCTATGAGAGTTCTAGCTCCTTCTCATTCTTTCTAATTCTTGGTATGGCCAGTCTTTCTAATTTTAACTATTCTAATTTTCCTGATGACTCATGATGTTGAGCATCTTTTTACACGAGTAATGGTAATTTTATATTCCTGTGTAGTGTCTACTAAAATATTTTGCCCATTTCTTAAGGAGGTGGGTATAAGCCTTTTGAAATATATATGTACAATCTCAAATATTTTCTCCAATTCTGTGACTTGGTTTTATATTTTTAAATTGCAATCCTTTGAAAAGCAAGTTTTAAATTTTGATGAATTCTAATCAAACCGATCAATATTTTGTTTTACAGTTTATGCTTAATGTGTGCCATCTAGAAAATCTTCACTTATTCCCAGTTTGCAGAGATTTTCTCTTATGTTTCCTTCCAGAAATTCTATAGTTTTAGATTTTACATTTAGGTTTATGATTCATTACCAGTTAATTCCATAAGCATTTAATATGCTCCAATTGGCTCCAAGGTCTTGCCAACATACCAAGAACTCTAAATTTTTTTCTCCAGCCCAGATCTTTTTTTCTGATCTCCAGACCTCTGTGTCTATCTGCATATTCACTTGGATTTTTATAAGTTACTAAAGACTCAATATCTCCAAACTGCACTTTCTACCTTCCTTTCCATGCATGTGCCTCCTTCATTTTTGCCTGTTCTAGTGAATGGTTCCATCCACCCAACTGGTCAAAACAAAAATACCTTCCTCTCTCCCACCTGTATCCAATCCATTACTAAATCTGCCTATTGCACCTCCTACATAGGTACATACAAGCCTGTTCTTTACTCAGTATCTGCACTCTCTAGTCAAGGCTACCCTCCTGTCCCTTGGGCTGCTGTGAAAGTCTGGGGTCTCTATACCCACCACTGCTCTACATCCAATTCATTGACAGTCCTATCCTTTAAACTCTACAGCAGCTTTCTATGGCTTAAGATAAAGGTTGCATTCTTGAATGTGCCTAATCCCCCTCTGTGTATCTTTCTCCCCATCCTTTTCTTCAGCCAGTCCTCTTTCACCTACAGGCCCCCATGCATGAGTCTGCCTTGATTTTCTCAGAAATACATCCCATCTCTTTCCCTTCTGAGCATTCATATGCCATTACCACTCCCTGAAAGGATCTTGCCACAGTGTCATATTACCGCTCTTCCTTCAGACTTCAGTTCAAATGCCACATCCTTGGGAAGACTTCACTGATCCCCTAGCCTGGGTCAAGCCTTCCTCTTATAAGTGCTCACAGGAGCCTGTACTTCTCTATCATGTATCACTATGATAACTGCCTGATGATACATGTCATTAGTAATGTAGCATTCATTTCCCCTTCTAGAATTTAACCTTCATGAGGACAGCAGTGGCTTCTGCTTATTCCCAGCTCAATTCCCACTGTTTCGCACACTTCTCTGCATGTAGTAGAGGAATACTAAATATACTGAGTATTTATTAAATGAATGCATGCATGCATGAATGAATGAGCAAAGACAAAGAGAAAGGCAACCTTGGATGGGAAGAGGGGAAGGGGTGGGACACAGGGCAAAATCTCACCAAGACAGAGGGGTCAGAGTGGAATCATGTGGTTGTGGGAAACGTGTTTGTTGAATTTCTTTTTGAATCGAGAATCAATAAATAATTTTCTTTCCCCAATCATGTAAGCAGACAATCAATTATAGCAAGACTTCACTGGACCTACACTGGTTTTATCAAAATCAACCTATACTCCGTTTTAGAAGCAGATGGTAAAACAGTTTCAGCACAAAAGATGCAGATGTAATTCTGAAGTCTCTGATCACAGCGGCTTTCTGTTTAAAAGCAATTAAATGCAGGCATCAGAAGGGCATTGGCAGGAGGGGAGAGTTCAACTGGAGGAAGTTACTGTCATAAGCCAATTGGAAAAGAGAAATGTTTTTCACTTTTCCTCTAGAGCTTTTGGGAAGCCTCTTTACACCGACATTCAAGGCCAGTTCAAGGCTGGCTGAGCAAGGCTAAAGAGAGAGCAGGGTCTGATGACTTGAGTAGGGCTTCCAGCAGTGAGAGAGCTGGAGTCTGGTCCCAGCTCAGCAGCAGAATGCGTTATTTAATGTGCAAGTCCACATTGGTCCATAGCAGACTAAGTTATTTCCATGTTGCCTCAGTTTCTCCAATAATACATTACGTATGTGTCCCTCTGCTGAGTGGTTTGTTACTTCCACCCATGAATGGAAAGACTAAATGACTACTGGAGGTTCAGTTGGACTACAAGTCTGATGTGCCTCCTCTTTCTCTCTACTCATGTCCTTAGGACATTGGGCTGTGCAGGGACCTTCTCTCTTGCTTTCACTGAAAGCCTGCAATGGTTCTGATCTCATTTTCTCCAAACCAGCACCATACCTGAGTCTTTGCATAGCATCCTACTCCCAGGGCTAAAGGTAGCTGAATTAAGGGGCCTAACTTCTCTCTCCTGTGTGCTATGTCCCTGGGTAGGTGGTTGAGATACCATTTCAGGTGAAACATAAAGAACAGTCTCTTTTCACTGGTGTCTGCCTTGTCAACATGTCACCTGACAGGACCACCTGTGAAATGCCTCAGGGAGGCCTGGGGAGAGCCCCTCTCACATCTCTTTTGGAGAGCTTGCATCATATAGTGTGGTGGTCATGGACCCTGGCATGAGACCCTGTGGGTTCAAATTCCTGCCCTGGTCGTTTATAGCTGTAGACAGGTTCGGTGTCCTCATCCATAAATGTGGATAAAAATGGTATGTCTACCTCCCAGAACTGTTGTGAAGATAAATGAGTGAATATAGGTTAGGGCATTCAGAACAATGCCCACAATATAGTAAGCACTATACAAGCGGTAGCTATTGTTATTTTAAGGCAATGCACTGGTTGGCAGTGGTCTCGATGCATCGTTTTCTATCTCTGGTCAGGGATCTTATGGTTTCAGGCCTGTGTAGCACAAAGGTGTGAGATACCTTTATTCAGCATCTACTGATTCAGCTCAGAAAGCAGCATGACAATATTTTTGAGTTCTCCTTGTTCAGTCAACAAACATATGTTGAATACCAATTCTGTGTCAGACACTGTTTTGGACTGTGAGGACAGCAGAGTGAAAGCACAATGTATGCCTGCCTGAAGTTCAGGAAAAAATGGGCAGAAACACACAAAGCTGGTGAGTTTCCATGCAAATGGAGCTGTTCCTTACAAAGGGCCTTCAGGGCTGAGAGAGAAGGGGTGCCCAGGGACGGAGGGGTCTGGGAGGAGCACCCTGAGAAAGTGCCACCCTCACAATCTTCAGAGCTAACATCTCTGGGCTTTGGAATCTTAATTATGGCATTCTACAATTGATGCTTTATTTCTCTGGTGGATCTAATGCACCATCATACCTCTGAATATAAAATAGGCTGAACAGATTCGACCCTTTTACTGAGGCATTGTACTAAGGGCTTTCACACGCATTATATCATTCGGCCAATTCTCTATGAGGACATCCAGATTTCTTCAGAAACCAGAATGCCAGATGGAATAATTTTTTGATGGATGGAGTCCATTACCAGTTGAGGCTATGAGCCCAGGTGATTGAAAAAGCATAAATCAGGCAATTGTCCTGGTGTTGCCACTCACTCCAATTTTTAAACCTTCTGTTACTAATGGAGATATTACCTGGCTCTCTTGATGATAAAAGAATTAGCTCATTGAATCACCACATGATCATCTGGATTGCAGCTTTTCCTTTTCACTGACTTTCAAAACATTGTTTAATTTTTACACTAGAGAGGGTTGGCTAGTGTCTCCTCTCTCTCTTTCTCTCTCTCTCCCTCTCTCTTTTTCTCGTGCATGCTTTGTTTTACTGCCAAAGACTTCTGGCCATCTGAATTATACTTAAACCTAGATGTCATGTGTGCACCTGATGTATGACGAGAGAGAAAGAGGATCTCTCCTCTCCATTGTCTCCTACTCTTGGTTGTGCTTTGCTCTGAGATCACCAAATCAAACCCAGTTGTCAATCAGGTTTCCAAACCTGAGCTCTTAAAAGATCTCACTTAGTTCAAGTCCTCCCTAGAGGGACAGAGAATAAAACAGGGCTGGGATGGGCTTCAGGGCTCCTCAGTTCCCTTCTGTGGAGTCTGACTGCAGAGAATGAGTCAGAATAGTCATGAAGCTATCTCCCTGGCACTAACCCCAGACCCGTTTTAAATAACGCATCTAAATGTTAATGCACACTTAAGACAACAGTGCAGCTCATACGCTTCCCAAATTGATTCATTTTGCAGTGAGCCTGATGCAATTTACTCAGTATAAAAATGTCTCTGGCAATTAGGGGGAACAAAGGGGCAAAGCTGGCAGACCACAAGGATGACAAACAAAGCAAGATGATGTGAAAGCTGGGGATGAAATTAAATTTCTTTTTGAATCAGATATTTTTGGGAATGTCAATAGCAAACAAGAAAGGCCTCCTTTGCCTGCAAGAGAAACTTGAGGATTCTCTACTGGAAAGGAAAGATGCAAATGGGCTTGAAAATGGTTTTGATGAAGTGCTCCAGCAGCCTCCCTGGTTGCTCACTTTAGGGTGCCTGGGGTTGAAACAGCAGGATGCAGCTGGTGGAAGAGTGAGCCAAGCTTATGCTACTTTGATGGGTAGAGGTTCCCAGATCTCTGAAGAGCAGGCCTCTGACCCCTTAGCTACTTAAGATCACCTGGGAAGAATGTGGCTCCAGATAATATGCTGTAGAAGAAACTAAAGTTGTTTAGCCTGGGGGGGAAGGAAGTTAAAAAGAAACATGAAAACTATCCTGAAAGGAAGAAAAAACTGTCTTGTTAGGAGAAAGTAGGCTTGTTCTATGCGATTCCAGAGAAGAAACAAAAGATCAACTAGATAATGGTGAAAATCTGGTGAAACAGGAGAGGGAACTAACATATATTATCTGTTCAAATGAGTCTAGGTACCTTGTATGCATGTTCACAGTACGACTTCATAGGAAAATTGCAGTACTAAATGCAATCATATACCTCGGTGCTAAGAACACAGTAAGCACTCCACGTATATTAGCTATCATTGCTAAAAGCTCCTCCAAGATAGGTATTACTATTCCCATCTTATGGATGAGATATAGGAGGCTTGAAGAAATTAAACAAGTTTTTAGAGCCACTCAATAGCTTTTCAAGATTACAAAGGCAGTGGGTTGCTAAGAAGTTCTTCTAGCTGTGAGAGCCACCCTACAGTGGGGCGGTATGCTTTGCAAGAAGATGAGCATCCTACTTTTTGGAACCAGGTGAGCTGATGTCAAATGAGCTTTGGAAGAAGCTCTTGCATTAGTTTGTGGTGGGGGCAAAGCGGTTGAATTCAATGCACTTTTAAGGTTCTTTTCTGGTTGATGAGTCTATGACTAAAATATTTTTCTAGTTCTGCTGGCTCAACTCTGCCTTTAACTCAAATTAGCATAAATAGTCATGTGGGAATGTGAAATTGGAGATGCAGTCACAGAGTAAGACCAAGGACTCAAGGACCATGGACAGACAGTGCAACATGAAAGTTTTTATTTTCATCTGGACTCTGGCTTTGCCAATCATCAAATGTCTTGACTCAACTCCACATACAACAAACCCGATGCCACCAGTACCCTGAACCCGTAGGGGCACAGTCTTAAGTTAGACAGGGTGGTAGAAAGTTAATCAAGAAAGTTAATAGACAAGTGAGGATTTTTAGAAATGGAAATCAGCTGGGTATATTGAGAGGAGGCCCCACTGGGTACCAAGTGGCTCTGTAGGCAAAGTGACCAGAAAAAGAAAGTCCAGACGAAGGAATCACTCTGAGGATGTCGGGTAAAAATCCAATAGAATAAGGATTAGAATTTCCTGCAGTCAGGGAGCAATTTTAGTCCTGGGAGGGAATATTTAAGGAACAGTTGGAGAGACCACAATTGGAATTCATCTTAGCTCATCAGAAGAGATGAAAATCTCAACGGGAGTCTGTGTGCTTAAGTGGGAATGTAAAGACAAGTAAACTACAGAAAGGGAGAAATTGGGGGGAAAATACCAAGTAGAAGATTCTTGTGGAAGATAACATATAGGAAACATATAGGAAATTGCCTGGAAAACTGGAGTGGCTAAGACGATTCCATAGTAGACAATCAGGAAGCATGGGGACCATCTTGTTTCCAAGGCTGATGTATGTCAGCATTTGCCTAGCAGTGTGGGGGTGGTTAGGGAGACCAATGGAGATGATGCAGGCTGAGGACAGTTATTTTTCCTGGTATTGAGTGGAAGGAAGTGAGATGTTATGGAGGATAAAGATGGAATTTTGGTCAAGAGCTTTCCAGATGCATTTTTTTAAATTTTATTTATTTATTCATGAGAGAAAGAGAGAGAGAGAGAGAGAGGCACAGACACAGGCAGAGGGAGAAGCAGGCTCCATGCAGGAAGCCTGACGTGGGACTCTATCCCAGGTCTCCAGGACCACACTCGGGACTGAAGATGGTGCTAAGTCACTGAGCCACCCAGGCTGCCCGCATCTTTTTTTTTTTTTTTCTTAAAACCATATATTAAATTCTCAAAGAGTTTCTGCTCCAATTTATTTGGAGTTTGTTCATTTAAAAAACATTTCTTGAGCATACACTGCAAGTCAGGTTCCATATAAGGCAGTGGAGACACAGTAATAAATAATGTCCATCCCAATTCTTAGGGCGCCTCATTGGTGAGAAAGACATGTAAAAGAACAAAGGTGGTGTAGGGCTGAGAACACCAACGGAGATGTGAAACAGGCCACAGAAGTGGGTGCAAGGGATGATATAATCAACACTGCTGGCAGTGAGTCTGGAGTCCCAGGGAAGGCTTGGGTGCTAAGGGATTCTTTTCTGAAGGAGGGGAAGGATTGTACTTGGTGGTCAGAGAGGCGGAGAAGGAATGGGGGCTTGGAATCACTTGCTTCAGTGAGGGCAATTGTGAATAGCTTATTATAAATAAATTATGGGTCCAAAGAAATAGGGTAAGTCGAGATGGGGAGGGCCGGGTCAGGGTCATGTGTTATGCCTAGAAGGAGCTCGGACTTGATCCACAGGGTTTCCTGGAGGGTCTGAAGCATAAAATTAGCAGCCTGCCATGTTTACCTGCCAGTTCTCTCATCAAGTTCTCCACCAGCTCCTTTTTGGAACTTCCTAATGCCCAGGAGTCATCACTGAAGTTATTATTCTCAAAGACTTCAAGGAACATTCCACAGAATTAACAATACAACAGAGAACAAAATCTGAGTCTAGAAGTGGGGCCAGGAGGGAAACAACACAGCTCTTTCAAGATTCCCACTGTATACCTGAAGTTCTCCGGAGGGGTGTGGGGAGGCCCCAGATCCTCAGATAACCTGACGTCCTTAGGTGAATGGTCTCATTGGCAGTTCTCATGCCCCTTCACTGCATGCCTTCACTGCATGCCTTCCCTTTTCTCACCCTCACAAGACTTACCCATTGATAGAGGGAAAGCAATCAGCAATTGGAAAGCAGTGGGAACACACCTTCTTGGACCTTAGCAATGTGATGTAAGATCCTCTCAGGAACAGATACTGTACCAAATCTATGTGTTGATTTTGTAAAGCCTTTTAAATGCAAAGTCCCATGGTTGATATAGCTCTTAACTAAGGCTCTGAACCATAAGAAAATGCATTTCTGTTATAAAAACAAGGCCTGAAAAAAAAAAAAAAACAAAAAAAAAACAAAAAAAAAAAACCAAGGAGTTTAGCTAGACATGTGAGTGTGGTACTAGAAGCAAAACAAAGGGGAAAAAAGGAAGCTCAGAAACAGGGAGGTTTATGTTGAGGCCTGGAATGAATACAAATATCAGAAAGGGAGACAGAACATGAAAGACTCCTAACTCTGGGAAACGAACTGGGGGTGGTGAAAGGGGAGGTGGGCGGGGGGTGGGGGTGACTGGGTGGCGGGCACTGAGGTGGGCACTTGATGGGATGAGCACTGGGTGTTATTCTATATGTTGGCAAATTGAACTCCGGTAATTTATTTAAAAAAAAAAGACAAAGCTGAGCTGGGCTGTTATGCAGCTCTCAGAGTTTCTGTTTTTGTTTTTGTTTTTTTAAGACTACTTATTCATGAGAGACACACAGAGAGAGACATAAACAGAGAGAGAAGCAAGCTCCTCATGGGGAGCCTGATGCAGGACTTAATCCCAGACCCCAGTATCACGCCCTGAGCTGAAGGCATACGCTCAACAGCTGAGCCACCCAGGCGTCTCTCATGGTATTTCTTTACTCATGTGCCATCAGGATTGGTGGTGTAGACTCTGCATTACAATGAAAAGAACAGGGAATTCCCTCTCCTGATTTTGCCTCCTTCACCACCAACAGAGACCTGGTGTCCCCAGGCAAGGGGACTCTGATTGGCCTAGAGCTTCAGGAAACAGGGAAGCAGGGACCATGTTACCTGGTTGGACTTTCTATAATCTTCTGCAGGCCAGACTTTCTAGTTCCTGTTCTCAAGGCTGCCTGCTTTCCAAAATGTGCTTCTTCAGTAGGCCAAGGTCTTAGAACTTTGCCCTTTATTTTAGATGGGAAGGACCACATATATACTACATGTATGTATACATACATACTATATGTAGCTAGGTATTTATGAAGAATAAATAGTGGTTAATCCTTATTAGTTGGTGACGGGGGGCCTGGAGCATAGCAAGAAGGAGTGTGGACTGCACAGCTAGACTGCCTGGCTTCAGATCTTGTTTGCTCCTTCTTAGCTGTGTGGCTCTGCGCAAGTTACTTAACCTCACTGAGCTTCAGCTTCTTCACTGTAAAATGCAAGTAATAAAACTACCTCCCTCACTGAGTGGCAGTGGGCATAATGTTAAATGATATGACACATGGAAGGCACTTAGAATAAAGCTTGGCACCATGGGGTAAGCACCAAGTAACTCTTCCACTCTCCTTGCTGTGGTCTCTGTGGTGAAGGGGGTGGAGGGCAATCCATGAGGAATAACTGCCCTATCTATTCTTTCTGGAAAGGAGGAGGTGGGGTAAGGGTGATAAGAAAGTCCTAGAGTCTGAACCAACTGTGACCAAAAAGTGTAAATAGCTTGTACCCTGAGTCCACTTGTTATGGGGTAGAAATCAGCTGCATACATGGATTGTCTATAGGAATCTGGAGTCCTTGTTGGGGAGGAAGATACTACCACAGAGGGAGAGAAAATCAGAGAAGAGCCCAGAGCCAGGGTGAAATCTTTCCAGCACTTGTAGCAGGACATTTGCTAGAGGTGGGGGAGGGGGCCCAGGGATGCGACTCCTGTTTGGAGACTGGCTTGGTCGGGAGAGGATGGGTACTGTTGCTACACAAGCCGGTGGCACATGTATGTGAAGTGTGAGCACTCTGAGAGACCAGAGGGGGGCAGGGTGGTTGAGGATGGTGCAGCCCCTACTCCTCAAGCTGCCAGGCCCTCACACATGGCCCCTCTGTGCATGCATGCCTTCATCTCATTTTCCCCCTGACTGCTCCCCTTCTTCCTTCAGAGCCAGTTCAGGTTGTCTTCTCTGGGCCAGCTTGCCTACTGGCCACCAGCACACTCAGGATACACTTCTCCACACCCCTCTACAACACCCTGTGCACAAACCCATCATAACCCTGTTCCCACAGCATCATAGCTGTCCCTTGTTATCCATCACCAAACCTCACTGTGAACCCCTTGAAGGCAGGATGAACCACCAGAGTCTAACCAGTGCTTGGGACAGAGAAAGACTCATAAATGTTTGTGGATGGAATCCATGACGGAATGAATGAGTAAATTCCTTGACACTAAATTCCGTCACCTAAATTCCCCCACCTAGTTTTAATATCTCCCTCCCCACTGGGAAAAGGTGAGGCTCAATAAACACTTCTTAGATGTGATGTGATTGTTTTTATGCATTTTGACTTCTTTTTGTATACAACAGACATTTATCATTATGGGATTTTCCAAGCTGCCATTCTCACAAGCCAAGGGGTTACAGGTATTCACAATTCTTTAATCTTCCTAGTGCCCAATCCATCAAATATCCAGGGCAAAGTGGGAAAAGGAAAGCAACCGGCTCAAAAAGCCCCACTACAAGCCTTGGGCTGTCAAATCTCGAAGGTCAAAACCGGCAGAAGCCGATGGTCTTTTCATTTATTTTTCTTGACGCCCATCAATGAAAGCAATCGTGAGTAAAAGTTGTACCTGCCAGGAAAGGAATTGTCCTTTGTACTTAGTGGCAACCTTCACAGTTGAGGTGCACTCTGACAGCTGCTTCCTGAGCCCCAGGGAGGATTATACATGTATCCCTGGGCGTGGGGTAAGGGTGGGAAGAAAATACCTTTCATCTTTTCATTGATTGGAGACTCTTCTGTGATCAAGATGGGGCTTTAAGTTTTAGACTCAGAGCTCTGGTTTAAGAAGAGCTGCTTCATAGACTGCCATAAATTGATCTGGTGTCCATTCACCTACCAAAGAACACCTACCTACTATGTGCTAGGTGCTGTGCCGGGCACTTTGAGGAATAAGAAGACACACAAACCTTAAGTCTCTACCTTCAGGGCTTGTGGCTCAGAATTAGATGACCAAATATGAGATGAGTCTTCTTGAGAAGAACTTTTCCTGCCTGGATGAGAATAGGTGTCCGTTTCCTCAGAGCCAGGCATGATGCCAGGGTTCAACTACAAGGCCTCCTTGTGGGAACAATAGGAGTCCCCCCACCCACCCCAAAAAGGAAAAGGCCCCAAAGATATGTGCTTCTCTGTATATTATTTAGGACTAAGGGAAAATCATTGAACCTGAGATTCTGTTTACTCATCTATAAAATGAGGATGGTAATATATATGATACAGATCAGAGTGAAGATGGAATGAATTGATGGACTGGTGGTAGTTGATGCACCTGGTAACCTGAACAAGCACTGTACAGAGATTTGCTATGATTATTAACAGCATAGTATCTACCTCCTGAGAACGGATAGGAGTGCCTCAGCTCTGCTGTGAACCTGGGACCTAGATGAAAGTCAATACATCATATTCTGAAGAACAGAAAAGGATGATGGTTAGATGGATGGATGGATGGATGGATGGATGGATGGATGGATGGTGTGGATGGTGGGGTAGATGGATGGATGGATGAATGGATGGAGACTCTCTCTGACTCTGGAAAATCCAGCTCTCTCTAGTCCAATCTGTAATCTTCTCAGTCCCCTGTGCCCTTGAAAGCCATAGTAATTCTAGAGAGAAAATAACAGATCTTTCTTGAGTAGACCCACTGGTGAAGACCAGTCCCATACATGGCCTTGGATTCACCCCATTGCTCCCTATGGGGCCACGCAGGCAGGATCAGGTCAGGGGTGGTCAACCTTGTTACTAGCATGTCCACTTATGAAAGGGCAATAGGACTTTCCACCCTGCACACAAGTGTATCTCACTTCTCCAAGCTTTCTTTTTAACTTCTGTCTTTAGTGTTTAAAAGTTACCAGCATAGGTGATCAACAAATTCAAGCTGAAGTATTAGCCATGATTCTTGATTTTTGAGGTATGCCATAATAATCCTTATGCTCCATTCTAAAAATACTGATGCTCAGAATCACTCTGCATGGGACTAAGCCATACAGATTTTGTAAAATGTGTGGTTCTGATTTATACCCCCAAAACTTGAGACCTATCATATTAATGGCTTTAAGTCCAGGTGTTCTAGAGACGACTAGCATTTTAGTAGTTGCTTCAGTAATACTACTCACAGGGATGAGAAATATGGTGAATCCAGGCACAGCCAGTGGGACTAATAATTTGGGGCCCACCTTAGGGAACACAGCAGTCACTCTGAGAACACGGGGTATGAAATGGCTAACCTTGGCTGTCCTTGTGCCCACCCTCACACAGCCCAGAGCAGCCTGGAGGAAGGCCGGCCCTAGGCCCCTTCAAGGGGCAGCCAGGAGTAGGGACAAAGCACCATTAGCACCTGCTCTGCATATCATCTAATTTCATCCTTGTGACAACCTCATGAGGTGTGCCAATTGTGACCATTTTACAGATGGGAAAGCTGAGGCTCATAGAGATTCAGAGACTTGCCTAAACTCACACTGGGTGGGAGCTACCTCCAAGCGCACTTAACACCCAAGTCTCCTGATCATGCTGTGCTCAGAGAACTCCAAACTGCATGACTGTTCCTAGGACCAGGTTACCTGGAAATATGCCCCTGACAAGCCTGGGTGTGAGTTTTAAGGCTTTAAAAAATTATCTTTAAAGCTTCTGAATGGCTCTCTCTTTTTAGTGTAAATCACCCAGACATTAAAGCCCTTATTGTATATTTATTAGTGTGTTATTCAGACCAAGGGGAAAAAGAGAAAAGCCGACACTCTGAATGACTTTGAAAGTGAGAAAATGCTGGGCCTGAAATTAAATCATTGTGGCACTGCCACTCGAGGGCATCAATTTCAATAAATGATCACCTTTTTTATTCCTGACCCCTTTATCACACAGGGAGGATGCAAGGAGAACTTTGGCCGGAGCATGCTGAATGCCACAGGCCCCCACTTGCCCAGTGCTGGCCAGACCTGCCACACTGCCCCTGGGCCGACTGAAGTGAAACCCAGCACAGCTTGGCAGTCGGGCATCTTTGCCGGACCAAATGCCTCGTGGCCTCTTTCCATGTGGCCCTGCCCAGAGCCTCAACCTTGCTCAGCCTGTTGAGACCAGCGGGTCTGTTTACAGGACAAGTCAGGGTTGTATATGCTGGCAACAGAAGCCGTCTATGTCAGGAGAGGGGTACTGTCCCATGAGCCAGACTGGGAAGGTGAGGCCAAGAGCAGGACTCTGGGGTGCAGAACATCATTTCCTGCCCCCCAGTCCTGAGTAATCCCCTGACAGGAGGTGGCTGTCATTGCAGGATGGGGAAGGGTACAGGCTACAGCTGGAGTCTCCACTTTGGAGGGTGAGGAGCTGCAAATATGCGGGGGAGCCGGAACTGACTGGTGCCTCCAAGTCCACAAGTCAGTACCCCTTTGGGTTAGATGACTTTGGCAGGTCCTCCCATGAGGATGGTGCTGGCTTTAAAAGCTGGGATCTTTGGTCAGAACTGATTGGTTTAAACAAATGTGGTAGCTGTGTGGGTACCCAGCACAGACATGGGTTTTTCTTCGCCAGAGGAGGGTGGCTGCAGATTCTAAGCCAAGAGCAGTGAGTTTGAGGATTTCTTGATGCAGCTGTTCAGCCAGATAGACAGACGGGAGTACAGAAGGACGGGCTTTGGAAGGCTAACTTGGGCATGGGTCCTGGCTTTGCCAGCAGCGCGCACTTGCTCCCTCATCATATGACGTCATGCCTCTGGGCCTGGGCTCCCCCCAACAGGAAATTGACAGAGGAGAGGGAACTAACTCATGCCTCCTCTGAAGGTTGGGGTTAAGATCCTGCAGAAAGGTGAAGCTTTGTGCTGAGGGGAGCCTTATTTCTCTGCCACCTTCTGGAATGAACCTTGGTTGTGCTGTGAAATGGCTCTGACAGCTTACCTTGGCTCAAGCCCAAGTATCACCAAATCCTTTAGGTTTAAAACATCTTTTCAAGTATTAGTAATTCAAATGATTGGCAACTTCTATCCCCTCAGGGGCCAATTCTTCTCTCCACACACTGTGTAGTTCTGGTCACACATAATCAAGTCCCTAGATACTGGAGACTGCTGGAGAAACCTGGGTGCTCGGAGAGGAAGGAAGACTTGTGGGTGTCCCAGAAGGAGGTGTGGAGGTACTCCCATAGCCCCAAACAGCCCCCAGCCCCCTGAGTCCAGGAGGGCGTCGATCTCACACCACCAACTGCTGCTGCTTTCCTCTTTCTTTGAAAACAGCTCTCAGCAGAAAGGCAGGGAAGCACAGGAGGCAGAAGCAGGGGCTCAGCTCAGCTTCTGAATCTTTCTGGGCCCCCATTTAAAGCCATCTGCACAAGCACAAGCTGAGTCTTCCTCGCTGGCTCGGATGCTCCTTGAAATCCATGCCCCTGTCATCTTCAACTGTGCCTTCCCAACACCTATCACACGGGAGGCACTCGATCCATGGATCGGATGCACTGGAAAGCATCTAGCGAAGCATCTAGCATGTGTTAAGTACCTACTACTACAGCTGGCACAGTGCAGACCATTTTCCTCATGCCATTTCACAGCTCACCACTTTAAACAGGGATTATCATATTCATTCAATGCATGGGGACTTTGTAACCTCTGACTTCTAGTTAAGATGTCCTATGCCTGTTGGATTCTGTGGCCAGCAGGGCTGGGCTGTTTGACAGAGCGTTTCTCTGCTTCCTCACCCCTGTGGCCATTCTGGCAGGGCAGAGGAGCAGATGAGTAGACCGGGCACTCATCACTGTGTGTCTCCTGGGAGATCCCGGCCAAAGCCAGGTTGTCTTGGCGAGGGGCGGGCTCTCATGGCCTGTGATTCACTAGACCTCATGTACGTGGCTGCTTTCCAGGTGACAAGGAAGGGAGCAGCTGCTGGGGCTCCCCGACTGCCTTCCCTGTCTCCAGCATTTCCAGGCAGGCTGCTGCTCCCCCAGTGTTGCATCTTGTGCACACGACTCGGTTTCCAGAGAACTCAGTGGCCTCAGGCTTGTCCTTCCTCAGCCCACTCCTATGAGTTGAGCTCTACCCACCACTGTCATGACAACCTCCTCCCGTGTTACTACAAACGCTGAATGTTGTTTTGCAAAAGGTAGTCCCCAAACCATCATGTTCTGTTTTTATCACCACCAGGATTTAACTGTGTCCCTCTTACCACTCGGAGCACTATGTTGTGGGGGCATCTCCAACATTCAAGGGAATGAGCTTCAGTGAGGCAAAATGCCCAAGATCTCGAAACCAAAGGGTTCTTGAGACTGGCACTGACCCCATAATCAGAAAGCAGATAACTCCCAGTCCTTTCTGATCCCCAATTCTGAGCAGAATAGAGCAGACTAGGGTATTAAATCATGGCCTTTCACGTTTGTATCCTGCTTAGTGAGCAAAACCCTTTATGTCTTCTATTACCTTGATGCACAGCACCATATGGGCAGGGCTAACATCCTTATCCCTACTTCACAGATGGGCAAACTGAGGTGTGGTAGGGGGTGGGATTCACCTGAAGTCATAGAGCTCATTCACGGAACATCCTTTAATTGACCATCAAAGGCTGGCCTTTTGAATGTCATGCCCCTGTATAGTCCTAACAAATAGAAAGTATCCAATGAATCTTGGTTCTCTGAACTGACTACTGGATGGTACACTGGGACCTAAATTCAGGGCTTTGATTCACAGTATACTAGTTTTTCTGTTGCACCACCTCAGCCTGATTGAGCTCTTCTAACAATGGGCATAAATAGTCTGAAGTCAGGCTGGTTGAGTACAGATCCCCTGCACCCTGTCTAGCTGGTGGCCTTGGGAAGGTTTTTTGAACTCATTGAATTTCCTCATCTGTGAAATTGAAAACAGTAACAATACCCACTCCACCATATTGTTGAGTATTAAATAAAAAAATGAATATAAGGGGCACAGTGTTGACTGGTTAGCACATCTAGGAGGTGTTAATAAGTGTTAGCAGTAGTTAGTATTACTCAGGCATAGAGACTAGGCCTTATATATCTTGGTAACCCAGGACCTAGTACAGTGGTTGGCACATAAACATGAGTATAGGGCTCAAGATACTTGTCTACCAACACTGACATTCATCATGTGACATGGAGCACATCACTTCCCCATCCTGGGCTTCATTTCCCATCCCTGTGAATTGACAAATTTGAACCAGGTAAATCTCAGGGTTCCTCCCAGCTTCGAAATGCTAGCTATTTCAGTGGTTCTCAATGGGGGGCAATTTTTCCTCCCAGGGGACATTTGTCAATGTCTGGAGGCATTTTTGTTGCTATAACCAGGGAAGATGCTATTGGCATCTAGTGGATAGACACCTGGGAAGCTGGGGAACCATGCACAGGACGGTGCCCACAAAAAGAATAATCTGGTCCCAGATGTCAACAGTGCTGAGGCTGAGCAACCCAGATACAACTCGACACAGATACTTAGAGCTCTGTGAAGTATTGGACAAGTGCCTGTGCCCTGCAGCTTGCCAAGATGCCTGCGGCAGCAGAGCTTCTCCAGGCAGAGAGCAGTCTATGGCTGCTTCACCTTCAGCTGCCACCTCCTACCCTCACTACGTTGATTTTGTTACAGGTGGAGAGGTTGGCTCAGGCATCTTTACTTTCAGTTTGGAATCACTCCTGCTCATCCTCAAACTCCTAAGATGGCTCTTCCAGGGCTAGGGGAGAATGTGTCTGCACAGAGATGCACGGAGCCCAGCCTAAGGAAAAGCCCTTGTAGAAGTAGGGCCGTCCCAGGCAAAGCTACCCAGTCTTCAGGCTTGCCCCAGTACACCTGCTTCCCTTCTCCTGCCTCAACTCTCACTCTTGAGGGGGCAGGCCAACTCCGGCAATGGGAGAGTCACCTTGGGAATGCAATGCAATGGCCAGGAGAGGGACCTTGAGACTAATGGCAATGGCAGCCTCAGGGGAGGATCACAGCCTACCTACACTGTGCTGTCTTCCTTTCCTTATTCTCACTGTCTGTGAAGGGCAGGTTGCCATCACAGGTCCCCTGTGTTCGTCTGTCTCAAGGCACCAAAGAATCTGGATCATCTCTTTTTGTAAGATTCCTTCACTTTCCATTTCCTCTTTCCTGATCCTACCCTTTTGCCCTGAGTTTCTGCTGAGAGACTATGTGTTTTTTGGAAAGTGCAAGAATGAGGAAAGGGGAGACCTGGAATCCACTTTGGACCATATCACTTCCTATTTCCACTCTCTGCCTCAGTTTCAATGGGAAATTACAGGGTAGTTGAAAGGATAGGAAGACAAAGAGGGGAAACATATTTGCAAGCCCCCAGGGCTAGTCGTACAGAGGAGCTATGGTCTTCTGCCCATGCTATCCAGGGAACCAAGCCCTGCTACCCAGGAAGTGCTGAAATCCCTCTGGCACCCTTCCTTCACATGCATGCACATTCTAAGCCTGCATTTCAGGGAGACTCTCAATTCTCTATGTGACATCAATGAGTCCCAGCCCCCAACCACCACACTTTAACAAACTGATGGCATGAAGTCTTAGCAGCCCCGAGCAGCACCGGTTGTTCTCTGCCAGGCTTGGTGGGGGCAAGAGTACTGAATAAAGTCAGAATAAACAACTCACGAGGCTGGGCAGACACCTGCAGGATGGCAATGCAGCCGAGGCCAAGACCTGCCCTGCCCATGGATGGGAGGCCTTACCATCTGGGCTTCTCACACGAAAGGTGGGCCATGCTGGAGGGAAGTCTGTCAGAGGACAGCTCATCCAAACGGTGGGCGGGCAACACATCCAACATTCCAAACTTCTGGTGGACAGAGTAAGAGTTACTTGGTGCTGGGACCCTGCCATATAGCCCAATGAGACATTGCAGAGGCCAGAAGATGGGTATGAGTTTAAGTATGGGGACAGCATCCTTCTTGAAGTCAAGGCTTCATTCCTGCTCCAGGTATGTAGTTCTTTGCAGCACAACTAAATATAGGTGGGTCAGTAGTAGGAGAGTAGGGTATAGGCTTTCCAGAACTTAATAAGAAGGCCATAGAGCTTTATTGGAAAAGCAGTAGACAGGTTCTACCTTCTTAACCCAGCACACCATGAAGGTGAAGGACAGGTAACATCATTGTCCAGATGGGACTCTCCTGAAAGGTATCTTCTTAGAGGGAAGCTAAGTCTAAGCTTCGATAGAAATTTGAAAGCTCTCTCATCCTCATTTATTACATAATAAGTATTTAGATGTGGGGCTCCTCAAAACTGGGGTCTTATGATGGTACATATTCCTATGGAATAAGGGAAAATGTATGCATAGAGGTAGGCTGGTTCAAGTTTGCTTTCCAATGCCATGACCTCTGGAGGCTCAGTGGATTGCTGAGTAAACAAGTGAGTATCTCCTGGAAGCTTAAGTTCACTGACATGGGCATCCTGTGTGACTTCAAGATTGTGTCAGCCTTAGAGGTTCTGGAACAAAGCTTGTTCCAATTGCCACTGAACTGATACCACTGTGGTGTGCCTGACAAGTTCTGTTCTCAGGTCCTGCACTCCTGCAGGACCTGCTTCGGTGGCTACAATAGTTTGCTCTTTCCCTTACTGCCAAAGTTCTGCTGGTACAACCCAGCTTCCAGCATATTAAATTACTTTCATTTTGGCCTTTTAACACTCCCTTTGGCTGTTTTCTTCTTGGATCCATCTGTACTTTGGGAAATAAATATCTTTAACACCCACTCATTAAATGCCCACTCTGCCAGCTGGTCTTCTGGCCTCTGGAAGGACCACCAGCCTGAGTGGCCAGAGGACCCCACAGATCAGTGCCCGAGACACTACCTGGGGAATATTAGCAGTAATGGCTCAATCTGGACCCTACCTATTAAAGGACAATTGTGAGTTTTAAGTAGATGTCACAGACTCTGAAAATTTGCAGCCCAAAGCCAAGTGGCCTTTTATATAATCAGTTTTGGACTTGGGGAAGGACTTACCCATGCTTTCCTGGAGTGGGTACCAGGAGGATCTCTCTTCCAGGCTCGTTGTGGGGCAGCAGCTGGGCGACGTACCTCCCAGAAGGTTGCAGATGCCTGTGCACGGAGACAGCCAGCTTGCAGTGCTCACTGCTGCTCCTCATCCACGGGCTCAGGATGGTGTGCTTGGAGTTTGCTGAGGTATTGAGGAGGAGGAAAGAGCCTGGCAAGAGACAGAGAAGGTGACTCTGTAGGTATGTCCAGATAGGAGGGCCAGGCATCTCTGTGGCAGGATATAGAGACCAATGACATCCTAGTCAGCACTGCTAGAGGCCTATCTCACCTTCTTCATATACACCCAGCCTTCTTCCCCCTTTCTTAGATTATCTCTGTGAAAAGCGAAGTGTGAAGCAAGAGAATAGTAATTCAGGACTTGGGCTTTATAGTCAGGCAGACTAAGGCCCTCACCTTAGCTCCCCTACATACTAGCTCTATGTCCTCGAGTCTCAGGTTCTTCATCTGTAAAATGGGAATGAAGACACCTACTTCAAAGGGTGGTTGTAAGGGTTCTGTGAGATAAACATGGAGAGTACTTTACCCAGTTTTGTATAGAGAGGAAGGACCCACTAAATAATCAATTATTTGATTTCAACTGTCTTCTACATTAACGTAGAAATGAGAGCTACAGACTCTTTTCCAGACAAGAGTCACAACTAACGAAATCTCACAAGAAACTAAAAAAAAAAAAAAAAAAAAAAAAATAGGGGGTATTATCTAATCCCCAAAGAATAACCAGCATCAGAAACCCAATTTAGAAGCTAAGACATTCTGATGGATTTACAACCTGGTAGAGAGATGGCCTAAACAGACACTGCCTCTGTAAATGTGACAAGAATGAAGCAAGGAGATAAGTGCCATCTTGTCAACATCCATATAAGGTGTTTCCACACCCCACAAGCCAGGGCACACTCCGGGGCATCTCTATCACCCTACAGGTCACAGTTTAAACAAAAGCTGACCTGAGTTCTCCATATCACATTCAAGCCAACTTGGCACTCAATTTATGGTTGATTCAGAGTTTCTCAGGACTCTATGGGTTGACTCTACAATCCCAAATAGTTCTGACCAGTGCAAGGTTTCCCTTGAGAGGTGGGTGGCTTGGAGAGGCAGCATTTGTCCCACATGTTCATGGCTCTTGCTTCTTTGGTTACTAGCTGAGTGATCTTGTGCAAAGCATTAACTTTCTTGGGTTTCAGTTTCCTTGTTTATAAAACAGGGTGAGAAGGGTTGGCTGAACTCAATGATCTCTTAAGATCCATTTCAGCTCTTGAGTCTATGAGTCATGTGAATTTGTAACTGGTCTCCACAAAGAAAGCCTTACAAATCCCCCCTGGTGCCGTGCCTATGGCAGAGTTTCCCTCTGGGGCAAGCCAACCCTAATTCCAGTGGCATAGGCCAAGTGATCTAAAGAAACCTGTATTCATGGGGATTACTGTCAGCATAAAAGTACAGCGCCATTTTATTGTTCCAGGCACTCCTTCTGATGCATTAATTTTACTTGCCATACTTCTGCCTTGAAGTTTTGGACCATTTGACGCTGCTTCTTTTGCAGTGGAAGTCTATTCCAAGATCTCTGACTCCTCCAGTGAGAACCAGCGAATGAGTGCTCTGCTTTTAAATCACTCCTGAGTGCTTCAAACTGGTCTCATTCTACAGACACCTCAATTTACCACATAGGTAAATGAACTAGCAGTCAGGGGTAGAGAATGATGCAGATGAAAAGAAGGGATCCCTACCAGAAGCATTCTTCAAGGAGAAGGTATTATGTCAGGAATTGGAGATTTGCAAAATTCTGGAAGTAGAGAAATGTGACTTCCAGTTAAAATCAGGATGAGGTCAGCATAAGACTTTTTCTGAGCAAGACTGGGGACCTGGGGTCAGCACTGGACACCGAACCCTCTGTGATTGCTGGGAAGTTATAGCATGGCAGATGGGCTGGTGAAAAGAGCTCTACAACCCTCAGTAAATAATCTGTATTATGACCCTGTTTTACAATGGGGGAGATATTCTCATCACGGGCACAGAGGTAGAAGAATGGGGTTAGAATCAAAAACTCAGAATTAGAAAGGACTTAAAGATCATCTAACATATCACTTTTCTAGAGAAGCAGATTTCAGGTCAGAATGTGGAAATGACTTGTCCAACATCTTAATCTGAAACTCCAGACCAGACTCCAGGTGTCTGGATTTCTAACCAGGGCTCTTTCCTTTGTACCTTTCTCATTACCCCACTGTACCCCTTATCCTAAAATATGATCAGGGTGCATTGTGGCCAAGCTGTGCAGCTCAGGCACTCAGAGGGGGAAGAAGAGAGAAAGGCAGGCATTTGGGTGCTGGACCAAATCCATTTGTTCACTGGCCCCTTGCTCACTCTTTCTTGCCTTCAAATTTCATTTACTGGATGCCAACGTTGAGCAAACATCCAAGCACTGGCTCAGCCCTAGGGACACAGACATAAACCAGACACAGTTCTGGCTTTTAAGGAACTCCAGGTCCATAAGGGTGATGAGATCACTGTAATAATTGCCACCAAAAGTAGAGGTTATAAAGTCATAAGACACATACAGGTGAAGCACTTTTGGAGGATCTGGGAAAGAGACATCAAGCTCAGTTGGGAAGATTCATAAGAAGATGACCTTTGAGCAATATCTTAGAGGGAGAGAAAGACAGAGATATTGGCAGAACCAGCCATGTGGGAGTTGAGAGTAGAAGAAAAAAGGCTAAAGGAAGTGCATAGCAGCACTGGGTCACAGAGGGGCACCCGAAGACAAGGCTGGGGCCTCAGGAAAGCTAGGACAGCGGGGGTGGGATCAGACCATACAGGACTTTTAATTCCTGGCTGAAGGTATTCAACTTTACTTTTGGAAAAGTGTTTTGAGGAGGAGAGTGACATCGTCAGAGTGGTGCTTCTGGAAGATTAATCTGGTATGTTGGGGAAAAGGTGGGGATCAATTCTGACCCAACCTCATCCTATAGTATCAGTAACACTAGGAAAGAATGTGACAAAATGCAAATGTGATGTGTTTAGATTGTCACTGTTGTAAGCAAAAGTGCCATATATGGGAGACAGACTCTGATCGACTGGGGTTTCCAATCCTAGATTAGTGTGCATCTGTCCAGAGCAGGTGAGAATCCTGGAAGCATCTCTGGGGACAGAGTCTTGCTCCAGATACTTTGGAGCATAGTCTGGGGTTAAGATGAAGCCAGCCTGTCTTGCATAACTGACATAAGGCCTGAGACCCTACTCTGATGTTTTTGTTTTTTGTTTTTTGTTTTAAAGATTTTATTTATTTATTCATGATAGTCACAGAGAGAGAGAGAGAGAGAGAGAGAGAGAGAGGGAGAGACACAGGCAGAGGGAGAAGCAGGCTCCATGCAGGGAGCCCAAAGTGGGATTCGATCCAGGGTCTCCAGGATCGCGCCCTGGGCCAAAGGCAGGCGCCAAACCGCTGCGCCACCCAGGGATCCCTATTCTGATGTTTTTGAATCGGTGGAAAGTCATACTGAAAGCAGGTTTTTGAGCTTGAGGGGAAGAACATAGGCAAGAGAAAGATGTTCTCCTTCTTCTCAGAAAGATTATCTGGTGCACATTCATCCCCCAAAGGGTGGGGAGACTCAAGTTCCCAGCGGGAGAAAATCAAGCTGAATCAGGTGCTGTGCTTGGGCCTCCTTCTGCACCACTGTTCCTCCCTCCTGGGTGTGGAAACACATGTACATTCTGTCCTTGTAATTCAGTAGCTCAATAACGGGACTCTTTCAAAGTTGACTGGAAGATGGATTATTTTTCCAGTTCTAATATGTGAGGTGATGTTTATATGAATTTTATTTTGTGCAACCGGACTATCAATAAGAGCCCGAGCTTAAAGTATTTTCACCGTCAATGAAACTCTAGTTGAGAGCTATCTCTTCATCAGCAGCTTTCCTCTCTTTCTCTCAAAATAAAAAAAAAGGAACAAAAAGGAAAAAATACATTTCATAAACTCCTTGGGATATTGTCAGTATAAATCTTTTAAAGTCGGTGAGCATTTCTGTCTCCCCTCCCTCTTTTCCGTTTCCTGTTTATTTTCCTCTGAATAGCTTGGGGCTGCTCAGAGGCTCCTGGGGTCCCTTCTAATTAAGAAGGATGGTCTGGCAGCTCACAGACCCTACCCCAGGGTGGACTATGGAGCAGTGGAGAAGTGGATCAAAGAGCCCTGCTTAGATAGTGCCAGGATCGTGTTTCCCTTATTCATGTTCATGTTTATATGTTCAATGACTAAATATGAAATGGTCATTATTTTTACCTCTGGTCACCGATATAGGGATGTATAGTAGCTCTTATCACAGTCAGTGGGGTGCAGATTACAGGCCAGAAACCATGGAGCACGAACGCTGAAGTCAGACAGACTCATTCATATCCAGGCTCTGTGTCTGTCTAGTTCTAAGCTCCTGACAAATTATTTAAGGTCTCTCAACTTTAGTCTGCTCAAATGTAATACGTGTATAGCCTAATCTCACATGGCTGTTGTAGAGATTAAGTTAAATAACGTGCGTGAAGTGGCCTACTACAGTGCCTAGCCTTAGCGGGATATGTGATAGATGTTGATTTTGTGCTTGAAGGATGTCTTAATGTGGAGCTCCCTTTTTAGCTATTACTAAACTTGCAATCAGAAGGACTGAATCAGTAAGGCTAGCTCTGCCGCGACCAAGCCTCCTTTGTTTGTAAAATGAAAGCGTTGGATAGATCTCTCTACGGACCCTTACAGCTCCAAACTGTCAGTAATTCTATCTGCCTGCCTAGAATATTATCAATCTAAAGGAACAATGTCAAGTCTCCAAGCCCCCAAGTCCTAAAGGCTTGTCCTAATTCACCTCTGTGGCAGCTCTGTACCAACTGTTGGAATCGGTTGGCCAAACACGCTGTGAACTGTGATCCCCTGCCCTACCTCCCCTCTTCCCATCGACATAAACACATCCCTGGGAAGGGCTCCTAAACCAGCATCGTTTGTTTCTGTAGCCACTTCTGCTTCAAGGCTAGTATCACCTCTAAATATCTGGTATTTAATACAACCCTTGCCACCTGGCAGGTATTTGGTGACTTTAAAGAATCAAAGTAATATATGCAGATGGCCAGAAGTCAAATAGTTCAACACTGTCATAATAATAATTTTTTAAAGCCATCCCCAAATCCTACTCCTCTCTCTGAGCCTCAGAAACGCGTCTAAGGATTTCTCATTTCTTTTGGTGGCCGCCTTCCAGATTCTAAATATGGTGATCATCCTGTTCCTTGTTGATGCAACAATTGTAGGCTCCTTTCATCGATGGGACTATTAGAAAAATGGTACTCTTCCCCTTTTAAATCTTGATTGTTTAAATCCTGTTTTACTTTTCTATTACTTACCTTTTTAACTTTCCATGGCAAATGTATTACTTGCTCCATTAGCTTTAGACACTATCCGCTGGCTCCCCTCACTAGATGATAGTTTCTGTCTTTCTCTGCACCTTCCTAACCCACATTCACCTCCCAGGTCAGCTGGGCTTTTCCTTCACATTGTCAATATTGCCTATGAGTGATTAGGTCAAGTGTTTTGTTTACAGGTTGATGCTAAACCTTGACGATCAGCAAGCAGAGATTTTGTACCAATGACTATATTTTTCCTGTGCAGTGAAGAAGGGTTATATTTGTGATCTCCTCCATAGGTCCAAACAGCACATTGTACTTGATGAAGAATGTTTCTAGCATCAGGATCAAATGAATATTCCCTCTTTCTCTGTCTTAATTTGCCTTATATTTGGGTCCAGACTTTCTTGTGCAGTTTGCCTTTCCAGAAATTTCTAATTGCATTTCTCTTTTATATCTGCCATCTTTCTTTTTTTCTATTTATTTTCTATCTGCCTTTTATACCATATCACTAACACCTTTGTATAGTCCTTGAAAAATCTCTCTCTTCTTCCCCCAAACATTGATTTCCTGTTTTAACTTATACCAGTTGCTTTCTGGGCTTCCTGTACAGCCTTCATTTTGGAATTTATTTTCACTGGGATTCTTCTATTAGTCCCACCATCCTCAAGAACCTTCCTTAGGGGGAAACTTCATCATGAATCTTTGAATATCTGAAATATATTTTTATTTTGTCTTCATACTTGGTCTATAGCTTTTCTGGCTCTAGTCTCTAGATTAGGAATTTTGCTTCAGGAACTTGAAGCCCTCACTTCAGTGTTGTCTAGTATCTTTGTGACTGAGGAGGAATCTGAGACTAGTTTTATTGTTGATTTTTTTTGTAGTCAATCTGTCTATTCTTTTCTTGGAGGTTTTCAGGATTTTTTTTAAAGTAGGCTCCATGTCCAGTATGGAGCCCCACATGAGGTTTGAACTCACCACCATGAGATAGAGAAGATGAGCTGATATCAAGAGCCAGATGCTTAACCTACTGAGCCACCCAGGTGCCCTTCAGGATCTTTTTTTCAACACTGAGCTGCTAAAATTTCAATACAATGTATCTAGGTATGGATCTTAATAAAAATTCCTCCTGGTATTTGGTGGGTTTTTTCAATCAGAGAACATATGCCTCTTTCATCTCTAGTAAATTTGTTTTATTATTTCTCGGATGCCTTCATTCTCTCCTCTTCTCGGTTTTAAATCTTTCTGAAGAGCTTTATCTTTCAAATTAACCTCTGTTACCTAATTTATCCTTGTTTTCTCTGGGATCAATTTTTTATGTTGATAGTTCTTTTTCTTTTTTTTAAAGATTTATTTTAGAAAGAGATGCATATGTGTATATGGGGGAGGGGCAGAGACAGAGGGAGAGAGAACCCCAAGCAGATTCCATGTTGAGTGCAGAGCCTGGACTTGGGGCTTGATCCCAGGACCCTGAGATCACAACCTGAGCTGAAACCAAGAGTTGGAGGCTTAACTGACTATGCCACCCAGGTGCCCCAATATTTGTTTTTCATGCTGCTGGGCTAATTCAGAGGCGGGGTGATCCTGGATTATTTAAACAGGAGAGACTAGGAATGCTGATAGGAGCTTCAGTGCACATAGGTGGTGCTTGTTGTCTCCGTCAGAACTGACCTGACAGCAGGTGTCAGGGCCCCACCACTTCACTGGTGCCTGCCCCCCAGTGCCAGCATGCTGGATACACCACTCAGGGCATGAACACTGCTGATAGCAGGTTTAGCTCTTCCAGTCCACCTGAACTTTTAGACATGAGCTCCCTTTTTCTTTCCCATGCAGTTAAGGATCCTGCTACTTTTTTAGTCTAGAAAACTGGGGTTGAATGGATGTGGAGACATATGGGGTAACCATATTTCAGAGGAATTTCACTCTGCTCCATCCCTCCGGAGGACCCTTATCAGCACTTGGTCATGATGTCTTCCAGCAGATGGGCTCCCTCCTCTGCACTAAACCCTCTTTGCCTCTTTTTAGCTACGACCGCTTCAGTTCCTCTATCACCAGCCTTGTGCTCTTAAAATCACTTATGGTTTTCCTCCTGTTCTGTTTGCTAGTCAGAATGTATCCCTTCACTGAAGCCTTTATCATCACTTGAGTGGTATTTCAGAAGAGGAGACAAGTGTTGGCGCAACCCACCATCCTGAACCAGAAGCCTCTTAATCATATTCTTTGAATGAGAACATTGGCAAACAGATGTGCAGATGGACAGACTTCCATCTCAATAAATCACACAGGATTCTTCCAACATTGGATAATTGTCCACATTGCAATTAAACTATTAAATCATTATTATAAGCTATTACTCATTCGATTGATCATGATGCCACTCATATTAGACAGGACCTAAGGAGCAGCAGAAATTTGATGGACTGGAATATGGATAGAGTAAATGTGACACATGCAGGCATCATATGGACTCATGCCTCCAGATGCAGCATCAGGGGATAACGCTGTGCTGTCTCTTAGAGTACGTTCCACAGAATACCCGCCCCACAGGGGGCTGACAGGTCTCATGAGGAAGCTCTGGGATCAAGCAAGTTGGAAGGGTACTCGTCAAACAAAAGTCAACAGGCTCTTTCACTGAGGGGCTTCTTAGAACCTACATATGCCAAAGAGTCATGACTCTTAAAGAGTAGAATATGCAATCAACCCTATCTAAATCCCTTTGGATGCAGAACTCTTTCACTGTTGTGTATAATATACCATGGAATGTGTTGGGAAACCTGCTTGTCATGTATTTCTACTCTAGAGACTGTCAGCAGAAAGAAAGGGAAAATAATGAAAAAAAAAAAAAAAGAAGAAGGTAGTGTAGAAGGTGAATGATATACCTCTATCTCTAGCATCTCAAATCTTAAATCCTCTCTGTTTTTTTCTGACTTTAAACTGTCATCTCCTCAAGAACTGAGCTCCCATGGCAGAGTCCTGCTTCTGGAGAGGCTCCACCAAGTTACAGAGTTGGGTCTCTCTACCTGATGAGATTTAAAAGTGCTACATACATCTGGCTTTCAGAATGTCAGAGTTAGAAACAAACATGGTGGTCACAAACCTTCACCCCTTGTTGTACTGGGGAGAAAAACAGGAGGCCAAGAAATGAAGGTCTTGCCCGAGGTCACAGTGAAAATCAGTGGTGGGTCTGGAATTTGGAGCTTCAGTCTCCACCTATCTATGATAGAAGCCTCTGATGATGTTTTCAGTGAGACATCCTGTTGCCCCAGGCCTCACTTCCCTTTCTCTGTACCCTGACAACTCTGAGGACCAGGCCCAGCAAATGGTCTCAAGCCCATCATCTGGCTATGTACAGAGATCACAGACCAAGGCCTGGTTGGTGGGACCCAGACAGATGAGATGTCCTTTGGAAACCACTCATGGGGGCTTATGGTGGTCTCCAGTCACTGGGAAGTATTTGACGGTCTACTCTGTTCATGTGATCTTACAAAGTGGCCAGAACAAATTGGTACCACATTAAGAGTTCCCTTATTGTTTAGTTTTCAAATTCAAATTCTGCTATCCTACCCTCAATTCAGTTTTAGGTTTTAGTGAAGAATTTTGAAATTTAGGGGAAGGAATAAGTGGGATTATCCCCACTGGGGTGCTTGGCCTAGTAATGGGTTAACTTAGGAATTCAGAACTTCAGAGACCTAGAGCTCCTGAGGGTCATTTAGTGCAACCTTCCACCTCGCAGGGGAGGACACTCCATCAGTAGGGTGCAAGGGTATGGCTGGGTCCCAGAGAGGGCCGCTGGGCCATGCTAGGACCTTGCCCTGTGCACTCTGACCATTTCTGCTGTGATGGCCCACCACCAGGACTTAAATGTATTGCTTTTACTGCTCCTTCATTGCGAAGCACTCTGAAGAAAAATGGTATCAGTTTTTTGAGATCAAATGATTAGAAAAATCAAGTGTTTTCATTAAGGGAAGGAAGGAAGGTACAGGGAGTTGATTTTCCTTGACAGTATTATTAATTTCAACACCATGAGTTCAGTTGTAGCCTAAAGTAGCAGTATGTTTGCATGTTTTGTGGAGTTCTGCAAATGACCACTCAGGTACAAAGTAACTGAGGCGAAAATAATTTATGCTTGTGTGTGTGTACAGTATGTGTGTATTTGTGTGTGCATGTATATAAATAGCTACATAAATATATATATATATATATGTGTGTGTGTGTGTGTGTGTGTGTATGTGTGCGTGCGTGTGTGTGTGTGTGTGCCTATACAGATCCCTTATTAGATCTCTGGCTCTCTTAAAAAGAATAAATATTTCTGGGGACACATTTTTTTTTTTTTTAACCAACAGGTTTCGTATAGGAAAAAGGGAGAAAGCCAATAATCTCTACATACCGTGTGTGTGTCCTGGGGTGTCAGCAAAAAAGATAATAAAAGGCAAAGCAAATAAATAGAAGGAACAGAAGCTAAAGTGCTGAGAAACCTTTTTTTCCCTAAGAGCTCATTTTGGTAATCCTCAAGGAAAATAGAAAAGCACTTGATCTGATGAGAGGGAAAAAGGAGAAGCCAAATGAAAACTAAACAATTGATTTAATTCAATGAGAAGCAAGAAGAAGGAGAGAGAAAATTATCTGCTGCAGGCGGGGTAGGAGAGGGAGGCAGTTAGGAGACCAAAGTGCCTTCATTGTAACAAAATCCACTTTGGAGGGAGAGAAGCATGAAATCAGGTTTTCCCTTATCCACATAGGTTCTTAGCTCTGGAATCAGATTATTCAACTTTTGCTTTAAGTCCTAGATGTCAGGGTATAAAAATCACCTATGTTACTTTTAAAATTTTTGCTAAGAGGTAGCAGATTTTATTACTTTTTCTGTCCATTTCATTGATTATTTTTTAAATTAAAATTTTAAAAAGCATTTTTTTACCCATTTCGCTATAGGAGTCTCACAGGATCTTAGTTTAATGATAGTAAATTCTGACGTTTCATGAGCTATGGCTTTCAGATACTCCTCTGTTGAAGAGAGTACAAAACATAGGCCAACACTGACAACCATGCTACGCAGCCAAAAAGCAAGAAAAGGCCACCATGTCACCTGCAAGCCACTCTGAACATGCTGCACAGAGCACCAAGAGACTATCCTGCCCAAATCTTTGTTTTTCAGAAGAAGAAACTCACATGTAGGAAAGCGAGGGGACTGCCCATGGCAGGATGGCTAGGTTAAGTTCTCAGAGGTTCTAGAACAAGCTGTTTTTTTTTTTTTTTCCAACTGGTCTTCCCACTTCTTGCTTACCTTCCCCCTTATACTTGGCACACAGCAGCCAGAGCCATCTTCTTAAATAGAGTTAGTCACTCCTTTGCTTTAAAGTCTCCAATAGCTTCCCACTGACCATGAACTAAAATTCAAATTTCCTACTATGAGGGACAAAGAAGGCCAGAGGGGGATTGACCTTAAGCAGATACCATAGGTTGGCTCACTCAACTCAACTCCCTGACCAACTTCCTTCTCTCTTGCCTTTCACTTTTATTGAGACTGGAAGTTTAAACAATGACTCGATTTCACCAGCCTTCTTTATAGACAAAAGTGGCCACGTGACACTCTGGCCAGTGAACTGTAAGCAGAGCTGTGCTCATAAGGATTACCAGAGTTAGCCAATAAAGATACAGGACACCCAGTTAAATGTGAATTTCATTAGTAAATAGTGAACTTTTTTTCAGTACAAATATGTCTCAAATATTGCATGGGTCATGATAATACTAAAAATCACCTGTTGTTTCTCTGAAACTCACATTTAACTGGACATCCTGTGTTTTATCTGGCAACTCTATGTGCTGGAGAATTTTGGGATAACCTCCCCCACCCAGCTCCTCTGCTCTTGTTTTTTCTTACCTGGAACATGGACCTGCCTGGAGGAGTAGCAGCAGTCTTATGACCATAAAGCGACAAGTAAAAGCATGTGGAACAGAAAGGGAGTTGAGTCACTAATGGGGTTGCTGGACATCTGCACTGTTACTTGTCTCTGGTCTTCTTACGGGAAAAATAAAACAAAGCATCCAAGATCTTTATTTGGCTAAGCCACTGTAGCAAGGGCTTAGCTGTTGTGTAGCTGACTCTGAGCAGGGATCTCATCTGTCTCAGGCCAGCTGTTAGTGCCTAACACAGTGACAGGGACAGTGCTTCCGCAATGAATATTTGCTGAATGGATAAAGAAAGAAAAAAGCAGATAATTCACTTATTTCCTTGTATCTTATCTAGACTAGTGTCATTCTTCTTATTTATATTGGGGAGAACATTGTTCCCTTTGAACTGATTGGTGGCTAAAGAAGGATTATTATTTACAACACAAAACAAATCAATTTTTAAGATGCCTGGAAATTTAGACTCTTAAGATCAGTGTTTCTCAAATTGTGGTTTATAACCCATTAGTGGGCCATGAAATCACTTTAGTGGGTCATGACCAGCGTTAAATAAAGAGGGGGGAGAAGGAGAAAGAGGAGGAAATCAGGAGGAGGAAAATGTAGAGTGGAATTTTAAAAGATCCACATTGTAATTTTCCTTTGGGAAATAATGGCTTCTGATCCATATGTACACAGACACAGACACACACACCCACATGCACACACACCCACAGTCACACATACACATACATAGACACCCATACACATACATACACACACAAAGATATCCCCCCCACAGACACACATACACATACATACATATACACACAGAGATAGCCATATACGTGCACAAATGCACACACATACATACATAGACAGACACATACACACATAGACACCCACAGACACACAGACATACATGCATACACACACTTAGATACCCATCACATGCACAAATACACACACATACATACATAGACACATACACACATACGTTTTTATACCATTTTGTTAGGCAAAGTATATTTCTTACTGTGGATCACAGTTAAAAAAATGGAAAGGCTCAAGATGAATAGTGTTCACATTTCAAATGTCCATACATGGAAATTATATTGGCCCGATTCTGGTCCCTGAGCCACCTCCCATTAGCTGAATAACTTTGGGAGGAGAAGTAATCTGTCATCTCCAATTGTAGCTGCTAGCTAAACCTGGCCACCAGTACTCAAAATGTGGCTCATGCAGCTGAAGAACTGAATTCTTCATTTTATTTAATTTTAATTAATTCACATTTGAAGTCATTTGAATCACAGGTGATTCAATTATTGGAAAAATATGTTTGAACAACTTGGGCATGTCAATCTAACTTTTCAACTACAAATTTTAGGAAATACAGATAAAATATTTCAGATGAATATGTAGCTTCCAAGTTTAAATGTGCTGTCAGTATAAAATGCATACTGGATTTCAAAGATTTAGTACAGTAGAAGATATACAACATTCAAACAGTAATTTTTATATTGACAACATTTAGGTAGTGTTGGGTATATTGGGTTAAAGAAAATACATATATTTACTTTTTGTAATGTGTTTTCTAGAAAATCCAAAATTACATTTTTGGCTCATATTATAATTCTCTTGGACAGCATTGCTCCAAGGATTAAGTATCTTGCCCTAGGCCACTAAATGAGTAAGTGTTTCAACCACTATTACAATTCAGGTCATCTGACTCCAAATCCATGGCTCCTTCCGTTAAACTACAACAAATCCCATCTCCCTAGGCTTCACTGTTATTTTTAAAAACAGTGAGTGAAATAAAGATGTAGGATGATAATAAGGATAATTATGGCTAACATTTAATGAGTGCCTAACATGTCTGGACATTGGATTAACATCTTAAAAGGTTTACTGCATTTGATTTCACAACAACTCGGTAAGTAAGTACGTGATCTTTATATCCATTTTTTAGATGAGGAAACAGAGGCTCAGAGAGATCAACTGACCTGCCTATCAGCTCAACATGGTGCAGACTGAGGTGCACAAAGGTAGAAGGTCCATGCAGATGATTGAACATTTAGGGCCTTTCCTTGGAACTACAACCCCCACAAAAGCAGCTGGGTTCTGTTTGGATGACATAGAAGCAGCTGTATCTCCCAGAGTCCTGTTAGATTCATTTCCTTTGGGAAATAATGTCTGCTGATCTTGCTGCTGATTCCAATACCATACAGTAGAAATTTCCAAGCACCACAGTCTTTGAATATATAGATAAGGTCAAGAAGGTGACTTTGTATCTGAAAAATTTTCAGCTAGAAAATTGAAATATGGGCTTCATTACTATGGGTGCTTATTTAAAGATCTACTTGTAATGTGAAACTAAATTTCAATAATGGCCTTCAAAGACAGGGACAAATCACATTTCCCAGTGAAATTATTTTTTTGTTATAAACATGGTGTGTGCTTATTAAATGCAATTTAGAAAAAAAAAAACTAAGAGAAAACAATTTACCTAGAGCCTTACTATTAAAAATTTCTATTTTACTTGTTTTTTCTGTTCCTCCATATGCACATGATTTTTAAAATTTATAGTTCTATTAAATATAATTTTTTTCCTTGCTCTTTCACTTAACATTGTGTCATAAGCATTTTATATGCCCTTATGTAGGCTTTGCAAATGTATTTATGATATTCCAGTAAGTGAACATTACATTTAAACTATGTCTTTAGTTTAGACAGTTAGCTTGTCTCCAATTTTTTGCCATTATGGATAAAGTTGTTCTTCTGCTCCTCAATATATCAGTCTTTCTGGAGGGGTAGTCCATCAAGAGGAATCAAAAATCTTAAATTGTGCATGTTCTTTGATCTAACAGTTGCCTTTCTAGGGGTCTGCTTTAAAAAACAGAGTTTTCTATATAGACTTCTTTGCAAAGTTGCTTATCATTATTTATGTGAGCCAATATTTAGAAATAGTAAATGTTGGACATAGGAGATTAGTTAAGTAATGTATGATGCAGCCATGTGATAAAGTACCTCATGAAGCCACTAAAAACACTGTCTTGTAGAACAGACAAGGATTATTAACTACCATTAGCAATATAACTATAGCTTTCTTTATTTAGTGCTAGGCACTGCGCTTATACATATTTAGGAACCAATGTAATCCTTAACAAATGTATGTGCTTGGCACTTCTGTTATCCATGTGCTTTGTACAGAGGAGGAAACAAGCTGGCAGCTGAGTAAGCAATGGCACCAGGATTCAAACCTGGTGGTCAGTCTCCAGGGCTTACCTTCTTAACCTCCACGCTGTATGAATACCTAGGATATTTGCTGTCTATCACTAGGTGGAAAATGCAATGACAAAACAGCAAGGATAGTGTGACCCCCATAGAGTAAATTATAATAAACATGGGGCTTGATCCTAGGATCCTGGGATCACTACCTGAGCCAAAGGAAGGTGCTTAACCAATTGAGCCACCCAGGCATTCCTAGGTGTCTCCCATTTTAGCCATTTTTAAGTGTACAATTTGGTGGCATTAAGTATACTCACAATGTTGTGCAATCTAATCAAGAAATTCTTCATCATCCCAACAGAAACTCCCAGTCACCCCCTCTCCCTAACCCTTGGTAACTTCTTTCTATCTCTATGAACTTTACTACTCTAAGTATCTCACATAAGTGGAATCATATATTTGTCCTTTTGTGATTGGCTTATCTTGTTGAATATAATTTCTTCAAAGTTCCTATATGTTGTAGTATGTGTCAGAATTTCATTCCTTCTGAAGGCTGAATAGTATTGTATTGTATTGTATTGTATTGTATTGTATTGTATGGATATACCACATTTTGTTTATCCATTCATCTGTTGATGGATATTTGGGTTGTTTCTACATTTTAGCTGCTGTGAATGATATTGTCATGAACGTGGGTATACAAGTATCTGTTGGAGTCCCTGCTTTCAGTTTTTGGGGATGTACACTAAGTGGAATTGCTGGGTCATAAGGGAATTCTATGTTTAACCTTTGGTGGAACTGCCTCATTTTTTTCTGCAGTGGTCACACCAGTTTGTATTCCCACCAGCATTGTACAAGGATTCCAATTTCTCTACATGCTCACCAGTATTTGTTATTTTCTTTTTTAAAAAAATAATAGCCATCCTAATCAGTACAAAGTGGTATTTCATTGTGGTTTTGATTTGCATTTCCCTAATGACTAGTGATGTTGAGCATCTTTTCTTGTGCTTATTGGCCATTTGTATATCTTCTTTGGGGAAATGTCTGTTCAAGTCCTTTGTCCAATTTTTAATCCTGATGTTTGTTTTCATCTGTTCCTTTTTAAATTTTTTTTTTTTTTAATTTTTATTTATTTATGATAGTCACACAGAGAGAAAGAGAGAGAGGCAGAGACACAGGCAGAGGGAGAAGCAGGCTCCACGCACCAGGAGCCCGATGTGGGATTCGATCCCGGGTCTCCAGGATCGCGCCCTGGGCCAAAGGCAGGCGCCAAACCGCTGCGCCACCCAGGGATCCCTCATCTGTTCCTTTTTAAATTAGAAAAATAAACCACAGTGACTTTTATGTAGTATTAAAAAAATACATATCTGACTGTGTTCTTTCATGTCTCTCTGCCTTGGGCTGCTTCTGGGATGAAATTCACACTACCAAAGCACAGATGGACCGGACTTTCTCTACAGCCTCCTTCCACACTCAGTGCTACAAGACTTCCAACCCTCCTATAGACACTACACTCATGCCCATGCTCTACTCTCACAGAGATCTCCTTCCCTTCTCTTCTCCTCTCCCTTCTCATTGCCCTTTTTATTCAGCCAAATTCTCATCACCTTTAAAGATTCATCTCAGGATCATTTCTTCAAATAATCCTTCCATAGGCCATCCCTCCAGGGGCTCAGCTCCATTACTCCTGCATTTGCTATATGCTCTGGATGCCTCTGCCATTTATTTCCTAATGATGGAGTCATCTGCATATGTCTCTCACACAGGACATGCTCACGCACTGAGAGTAAGTGTGGGCCCTTATCATCTGCATAAACCAATTTCTAGCACAGAGAAGGAGCTCAGTATTTGCCTAACAGAACTGAACTTTTGATTTCTTTTTTTTTTTTTTAAGATTTTGTTCATTTATTCATGAAAGACACACAGAGAGGCAGAGACATAGGTAGAGGGAGAAGCAGATTTCCTGCAGGTAGCCTGATGCAGGACTTGATCCCAGGATCCCCAGGATCATGACCTGAACCAAAGGCAGTCACTCAACCACTGAGCCACCCAGATGCCCAAGAACTGAACTCTTAATTTCTATTAACTAACTGCATACCAACAAGGCATTCTTTGTCTATCAGTAATGCATAGAAATACCTGTTTCATTGCACTCTTGGCTACACTGGGAATGATAATATTTGTTGTTTCAATTTGCATTTCTTTAATTACTAGTGAGGCTGAGTCATCTCCCCATATGTTCTTCAATTAGTTATTTCTTCTCTTTTGTGAATTGTCTGTTCATTTCTTTTGTTCACCTATCTATAGCAGGGTTACTTTTCCTCACCATTTGTAAGAACTCTTTTAAAAACAAGGCTATTTTTAACCCTTTGTCTACTCTGTTTGCTAAAAGAAATTGCTCTTATTTGTTCTTTGTCTTTTAATTTTGTTTTTAATGTAAAAATATTTGAATAATTTTATGCTATCAAAATCTTATATATAAAGTTTAGCAATTCTCCTATTTATATTGAATGTTCTCTAATGGCATTCCATAGTATCACTTTCACTAATATTTGATAGGAATAATAATTTTATTTAAAGATATACCAATTGCATTCTAAGTCTTTAGATAGAACTTTCAAGTATAATTAGGTTCATAGAAATTAGAAATCATTAAGTTAAAAAATAAAAAGGAAACCCAAGTGAAGTCACTGAATTTAGAGTGAAAATTGAGCATTCCTTAGGGTTTCTTTAACTATTACAACTAGACAGAGAAAAAAAAGCACTAAATTTCAAGTGAGATCTAAATTGCAAAACAATGGTCAGATCTGGAGAAGGCGGCATATGACAAGCATGCTAATCATCAACCCTCAGAGGTCACTGTCCATAGGTGGGCTTTCTTTTGGCCTATGTCTTAGCACTGGCTTTTAAATCAAGATTAGTAGTCAGTGCTTAAAAGTCAGACAACATCAATCAGATGAATATCTGCATATCCAGCTGCTCTGCAGAAAAAAGAGGGGGGAAGATCTGGCAACAATAGGCCTGGTTTTTGATGACAATAATTGGCTGGTGTTGTGTATCTGCTAACCCCCAGATAGCCATGTGCTCTCCTTCTCCACAGTCCTCACCATGCCCTAGTGTCCCATCACTGAGGATGAAAGGTCAGTGGTCACCTAACTCTTGGCCCATTTCACTCATTTACTTTGTCTGTTAGGCTGCTATGGGCATTTGTGTTTTGGTTTGGGGTATCAAATCAGGCTCCTGGAATCTGCTTGGTAGTCTTACCAACTATAATGCTATGAGGATTCAATGTGAATCCAGTGCTTCTGAACTGGGAACTGTCAATCTGCAGGCGTTTGACCTATTTCTATAAGTGGAAATTGCTACCTGCTTCCCACCCCTACCTGCCATCCTCTTCTCCTCTTCCATCCTTTGAATTGGACCTAATGAATATGATTTATATTGACTTCAATTCAGAAATTCTGTAACTAAAGACCACTTGAAAAATAGTGAATGAACTAACCCCCATTGTGACTATGTCTGATGATGCAGTTGGCATCTTGTATCTTATATCCTAATCGCCACAGGTAATGGTAATAAATATCAGACCCTCAGTTTCTTTGGAAAACAAAAATGTTTTGAGTTTCAAAAATTAGTAGGGAGATAAAAAAAGACCAAAGGCCAGTCAGTTGCCTAGGAATAAAGAAAAAGAAAAGGATAATTGTTATATATTTATAAATACAATTAAAAAAAAAAACATTTGGTTGTGGAAGAAAAAAAAATGGCTTTCCAGTCTGTTAAAGGTGTAAGTTTGTGCAAAAAAGGCAAAAACAAAAACAAAACAAACAAAAAAACCCCAAAAAACCCTGCTTTAAGGGCCAGGCTAAAGGATCCTGACACCGGAGAGGGGGACTGGAATCCTAAGCAGCTGCATCCTCACTGAATGACAAGATGATTCAAAACTGGCCCCAAAGGGAACTTGGCATCAAAGCTCTGTACCTATGATGGCCTCTGGTATCTGGGCACCTATGTGAGATATGCTGCAACCCAAATATGGCCCCAGAACTTGGAGCTCTGATCACCTGGCTCAAATCCTGGCTCTGTATTAATGTGCTGTGCCATCTCACTACAGAATGAGGTAAATAGGCTCTCTAAGGCATTTGTAAAATAAGACAGCGATAGGATCCTCTTATACCCTTATGGTGAAGATTCATAGAGGAAAACCATGTAAAAGCACTTAGCAGATGCTCTGGTATTCAGTAACTGTTCACTCTCATTATTACTGTCATCACAATCATTACCATTGCAAACAAGACAGTCCTAAGCACTTGTATTGCTGTCAAGATAACTTTCAATGATGAGGGAGACAAGAAACGCAGCAGGGACAGGATCTCAAGGTCATGGTCACTGTATAGGGGCCTGAAGGGGGTGGGCCAGGCCAGGACATTGGAAAGGCAGTGTGTGACTTCATAGGTTCACTCTTCTTTAAATACAAAAGTTATTATCAAGGAGTCATAGGTTTTGCAGGTGATATTAGTGGAACCTACAAGAGCTATTCAAGCTCCACTTAAACCTGGAAATGACATTCAGCTTTGGGTTTTCTGATCAATATTCTACCCATGCAGGTTTATACTGATGACATTTCCCAAGTTTCCCCAGGCTTGTTACTAAGCCTCAAGGGGCCTGAGCTAGCCTTCATTTGGAATTTATGATCTTACACAATTTAGCCTATATTATAAGTTGTAAATATCTCTCTTCCCGACAACTTGCAGTAAATTACACTTCCAATTTTGATTTCTTCCTTCCTTTAATACTAACTGGTTAAATCAGAAAAATCTTTATGAATGCTTCAGTTTTATTATCTGGCTCCCGTCTACAATATTTCATATATCATGTGGTCTACTCCAAGTATAGAAACACGTTATCACCCCAATGTATAATAATATCACATATACTTTGTTCTCCAAGTACTGGTAGGTCCTAGACAGGTAGATGTTCACTGAGTGATTGATGACTGAAAAAAGCAAATGCAACCATTTTCTAATGGAAAGAAGAAAAGAATGAGGGAACTAAGCATAACTCTGAAATTGAGACATATCCTCTAAATTCTGCTTGTAAGTAGCCTAGAGCAGATCATCAAATAGCCTATTTGGAAACACTAAGACATATTGAAAGTGCTTGGTTTTCAGGAACCAAATGGTCATGAGTAATGTAGGTATTTCATATCTAGCCAAGGATGCTGACACTGTCTTAGGGAACTATTTTTTTTCTGAGGATTTTTATTTATTTGTGTGTGTGTGTCTGTGAGAGAGAGAGAGAGAGAGAGAGAGAGAGAGAGAGAAAGCACAAGCAGGGAGTGGGAGGAGGAGCAGAGAAGAAGCAGACTCCCTGCTGAGCAGGGGACCCCCCCCCCCCCCAAGACCCTGAGCTCCATCCCAGGACTCCAGGATCATGACCTGAGCCAAAGGCAGGACACTTAAGCAACCAAGCCATCCAGGTGCCCTTTAGGGAACTATTTTTGAAATAATTCCATTCAAATTTTCAGGCCTCAGAGCTCACTGGTCTTGGATCCTGGGGCACTGGGCAGGTTGACAGGCAGGGGATAGGCGGTAGAGGCAGGCCAGCAGCATCCTTCACTTTGACCTTTTTACTCACAGCCGAGCATGAGACAAAACTGATGAAGGGCTTCTAAATGAAAGCATTTTCCTTCATCTGAAATACCCACTGGCAGGTTACAAGATAGATTTTAAGCATTTACTCTATGTAGCACTATACCGAGTGGGCTAAGGATGTCTCTAAAGGATTATATACACCTTCCTGGTCGTCAGGGAACATATAGTATAGTGGAAAGAAAAGCAAGAACAAAACCATAGGGACAGATAAGTCATAGGTGCCAAAGAATTGTAAAATAATACATGCTAGGATTTCAGCTTGCAGGTGAAGGCTGGACATTTGCATATGTCATATCCTGCCCCTTGTCTTCAAGGTGACTCAGGGAGTCTGAGCTTTCATTTATGTGCTTTTTTGAAGCCCTGGCAAAGGAGTCTGCTAGGCCAGCAATCCATGGTGCCTTTACAGAGGTAAAAGGCTATTTCTTCCCTCCTTCCATGTCTGGCCAATGATATCTACACTGTGTTCTGCATTTGAATCCTTTTGTTTCCATCACTCTTCTGGTTGCTGGAAAAGAGAGATGCCAACCAAATCAGATCTAAAAAAGTCTTCCTTCTTCATGGCATTTATAAACACTACATGATTGTCCTTAATAATTTCTTCTTCATTTCAAACAGGTTTGTCTGTTTTTGACATATGTTACATTTCAGTGATCATTCACAAAATCAGAGAACTGTAAACCTACAAGACCTCTTAGAACTGGAGATTTCTGATTCTGCGCTCACATATTCCTGCTCATCTCAGAGTTAGTGCTTGGCTAAATGCTCAGGCTTTGCCTCTCCCAGAAGTCCTTTCCACTCTTAGCTTTGCCTACAGAATGAAGCTCAACCTCTTTAGCCTGGACCACATCCTCTTTACACCTCCTTGCCCTCAGACCCTTCAGATCACTCTAGGACCCAGTCCCCAGTTCACAGAGTTGCTCACTGCGATTTAAGCTATCTGGTCTCCTCCATGCCACCAAACCTTTGCATGGACCATCCCCTCAATGCCTTCCCTCTCCGTCTCCACCTAGAAATCTCCTAATCACCCCTCCAGGCCCCTTCAAAGGTTGTCTCCTCTCATATGCTCATTTCAATTTCCTCAAGCAAAATTAGTCTTGTTTTTCTTTGCTCCGTTCATAACTTTGTGTATTATACTTTCCCTTAACTTAGTGCATTATTATTACTATGTACCCATGTTTCCAGCTAGTCTGTGTTCTCCCCAAGGATACAAATAACAATTCATTCATTCAGCGTTTATTCATACATTCATTCATTCACTCCTGCTCCCCAGCATTTATCCTAGTCCTGGCATATAGTAGATACTCGTAAGTGACTCCTGAATGAAACTGATAGGGAATTTAGGTTTGAAAATGTGAACTCATGTACTAATTGCTATAATAGATCAGATTTGAAGATTTCAAGAGGAGAGCCTATAATTTTCTGTCCATAAACACAACCAGATACAGGCACAGTGGGAAAGTTTTCTAGTCAACATGTATCCTATACCTGATACACTCTGAAGGATTCAGACAGATCTATCCAGATCTGAAAGCAGAGTTCCTGAACAGTTGGATGGACTTTAGCTTAGCTGCATGATGTGGTATAGATGACCTCAAATTGAACTTCAACAGCATTTCCAAGAATCTCTATTGCAGGGGGATCCATCTGATGGCCTTGGAACCCTTCCTTTGTCAGTTTTAGAGACTCAGAGTTACATCCAAGTCTGTTTGTTAGAGATTCAGAGAGCCAAGAGATAAAACATCTTGAAATCTTGAATAACTAGGTAGAAGTGATGGAGTACATAAAAGAAGTAGCCCCAAACTCCTGCCAATAGAAGCTCACTGGCTGAACACTTGTCATCACTGACAAGCAATAGAGATCTCCAGAATTATGACACAATTTTTAATATGTTCAGCTTTCTAATCTTCGTTGTCTTTCCATATTCTTAATATTTGCCATCAACCCTTAATGAGGTTCTATATCTTCATTTTGGGGGATATACTTCTGTTAATTTATCACCTTCGGTCCCACGAGATATGTATTTCAGCAAGCCATGGATAAATTATTGTAAAGCATATTTATTTAGCACAATCTAATTATTACAACGTTCAGTAAAGGCAAATGAATAAATCATAAACGAAGAGTAATGAGGGTGGAGTTGCTATGCATGTGTTTATGGTGAGTGTATAAATGTGTATGTGGAGTTGCAGGTATGTGTGTGTGTGTGTGTGTGTGTGTATTAGTATGGAAAACACATTCTCCTGACCTAGTTAGGACTCGAATAGGATGCCTGGGCACACACAATTCTGATCTATACTATCCAATATAGTAGCCCCACACCCCATGTAGCTTTTGAGCTTTTGAAATGTGGCTAGTCCAAATTGAAATACGTTATAAGTGTAAACTACACATCAGATTTTGCAGACTATGTTTTTTTTTTAATGCAAAATATCTTGATATTTGGACAGCAGTTTTAAAGGCTCTTAAGACGTTAAACATAAAGTTAACATACACCTTGCAATTACATTCTTAGATACTACCTAAGAGAAATGGAAACATGTCTACACAAAGATTTGGACATGAGTGTTCATAGCAGTTTTATCCATACGTAATAGCCAATGACTAGAAACAAGTCAAATTCTATGAACTGGTGAATGGATAAACAAAATGCGGCATACCTTACAATGGAATATTAATCAGTAATAGGAGGATCTCAGTACTGATGAATGCTACAGCATGAATGAACATCAAAAACATGTTCAGTGAAAGAAGTCATACGTAGAGGACCAGGTAACAATTACCTTTAAAGCTGTTGAGACAGGAAATAGATTAGTGGTTGCCTGGGGCTGGGGATAAGAACTAAGAAAAGGACTGAATGCTCCTTTTTGGGGCAATGGAACTGTTTTATTTTTTTAAAATAAACTCTACCCCCATCGTGCGGCTTGAACTCACAACCCTAAGATCAAGAGTTGCATGCTTGATCACAAGAGCCAGGCGCCCTGTGATAGAACTGTTTTAGATTAGATGGTGAGGACAGTTGCACAACTCAATGAAGTTACTGAAAATCATGAATTTTATACCTGCAATGAGGACATTTTATAATATGTAAATTATACACAATATGTCATTAATATGTAATTTTTCTGATGTAATTTTTAATGTAATAATGTTTACACTGTTTACAAGCTAAAATGATAATGTTTTGGATATAGTAGGTTAAGTAAAATGCATTATTAAGATTAATAATAATCACCTGTTTATTCTTACTTCGAAATGTGGCTACTAGAAAATTTTGAATTACATACGTTGCTTGCATTATGTTCTATGAGACAGCACAACTTGTGACGGCCCCATGATGCCAATTAAGCAATCCCCATACTTCCATTCAATTCCCCTCTTCCTGACTCACAGCCCCATACAAGAGTGGATTGTTTTGGTGACTGACTACACGACAGTATCCTGGTGATGGGAAGATGGCTGGGGGGTGGGGGGGAAAAGGTGTGACCATTGCCAGCTAAGGTACAGGCATAAGGAGAAAGCTGGTTCATTGTCAGTAGAGCATCCATCATGCCTGAAGATGGATTATGTTCACTGTACATCCGCATGCTCACACACCCTATATATCTCTCATTGTTAGTATTACCTGCTAAAACAATTTAAGAATACAAGCTACTAAAGTCATCTAGGAGGATCTAAGCTAAAGTGTTACTTATGTATTAAGACAAAACTAAATTTTATTTTTTTAAGGTAGTATCTTACGGCATTTTAAAAGGGTAGATGTTAATGGCCTAGGATGGGGGCTGGAGGGGGAGAAAGCAAGGTTAATACCATCTTAGCTCCTTGTCTTGGCCAGTGGTTCCCAATTTAGGCTTCCCGTTAAAATTAATTGAGGGATTTAAAAAATATGTGGAAGCCTGGGCCCCATCCTTAGATATTTTGATTTAAACCCCTGGGGCAGGGTCATGATCATGATATTTTGAAAAATTTTCTTTTTAAGATTTTTTTTATTTGAGAGAGAGAGCACAGGCAGGGGGTGGGAGAGGGGCATGCAGAGAGCTGAGGGAGAAGCAGACTCCCTGATGAACTGGGAGCCAGACACAGGGGCTCTATCCCAGGACCCTGAGATCATGACCTGAGCCAAAGGCAGATGCTTAACTGGCTGAGTTACCCAGGTGTCCCTGAAAGGTTTTCAAAGTGACTCTCATATAGGCCAACCTAAAAGTCCCCCAGCTCAGGGCCTTGCTCAGCATGCATTTAATAATAGAATTTTGGATTAATAGAGGAGGAAGAAGGGATGGACAAGGAGGAATCACAAACTCCCACAGACCTCTCAAACTTCTCAGTCCCCCTCCCATCCAGGCAGGAATAGCCCTCAGCTCTCTCTGAGCCGACCAGCTTCTGCTGGAAAACCTCAAGGAGGACGCTGCCTACAGCTAATGAGACTGCTCCTCCTGTGCCGGCCAAGCTTTAATTGCGAGATGTGTCTTTCCTAGTCCAAGCTCAAATCCACTGCTAATGCCCACTTATAGTCTTATCCTGCTGCCTGGACAAGACTGATGAAGTCTACTCTCTCCCTACACAATGGTCTTTCCACTATTTGAAAACAATTATCAGGAGCTCTGGGCTCTCTCTTTTCAATACTATACAGCCCTCATTCTTTGATCTGTTCCAGCATGGCCCCCTCTCCAGGCCTGTAACCAACTCTCAGCATGAGTTTGTCAATTTCCCTTTTAAAATGTGGACACTCTGGATGCTCATCCTCCAGATGGTGTCTGCCCAGGGCTGAGTGCAGCAAGACAATTACATTCCTTGATAAGGCCATCGCACTCCTGGTAATGTAACCAGCACACCACATTGGCTAAACAGCAGAACAATGGAAAGAGGAAAGAGAATAGGAAAAAAAAAAAAAAAGAGGAAAGCATGATTCCTGAAATTCTCATTTTGTAAAATTTTAACATTTGAGTGTAGCATGTCACAAAACACTCATCTGAGCGAGCATCAACCCAATTTAAGAGAATGGAGGGATTATAGGCATAGAAAGGGATTCTCATGGTTTCAACTTATTTCTTAGCTATTTATCTTCCATCAAGGGCTCCAGGGACTAAAATCTGGGGACATGTGCAAAGTGACCACACTCGGCAAAGGGCTTAGCAGATCTGTAAGGCTGGCTCCATCCTGGGTAGGGTGCATTCTGTTTGGAAAAAATGACTTGGTTCCCAAAGATAAGCCCAGATCAAATGCAAATCTCTTACCTGGAGAGGCCATCGAAATCCCATGCTGTGAATTGAAGCCAGACCTTACATGGCTTTGCTCACAAAAACATGGTTTCCCTAAATGTGGCATCCAAGTAAGACTCCTTGGTGATGACCCAACGCCCAGAATATAGTAGAAGGTATCTGCTTCTTAGCTAGCTTAATTACCCACACATAACTCCAAAGACAATTCATTTCAAATTCAATTTATATATATCTGATGCTCACCCTGTGCTAGATACCCAAGTAGGGTGCCTTCACATATGGTTTGTTATATAAACATCTTCAACTTTTTGCAGTGGGGTAACTGGGACTACAAAGTGGAAGAGAGACAGTGAATGCTATTCAGAAAAGATCACTGGAAGGAGGGAAGGAGGGCGAAGGAGGGTTGATGTTGGAGTTGAAAGAAGACCCAGGTAAGTACCAGAAAAACTCAGGAATAACTAGTCTTCCCACCTGATCTTGAGACTATTTATAGAGTAGGATCGTTTCTCACACCACATTACCTATCACAATGACATGAAATCAGCAAAATTCTAGACAGACATGTCAGAGGCTGAAGGGGATACCATGGGGAGGGAGGGCTACTGATGATTTTGTCACATACAAGCCAACAGTCTCATTCCAATGTAGGGGGCTGCCTTCCCCACCCACTGGCATAATACATCCTTCCAAGGGAAATTCCTTCTGAACCCTAGGAATGGACCATTCCAACCTGAACCCTGAAAGACCAATCTGAAGAGGGTGATAGGCACTTCCTCTTATCTTTCTTATCTATTTAACTATAAAAATCAAAACAAAGTCAAATCAACAGAGGAACAGATACTGTCAAATAGGAGTTTGAACAAAAATGAGTGAGCATAGAGCACCTGGCCCTGTGCCTAGAACAAAGGATTTCCACCACGACCTCCCATCTCTAGTCAAGGGGAACAGACTGCTGCTTCCTAGCTCTTTAGAGACCATATGGCAAAGTGCCCATCTTCTGCAAGATTTCCTGTCACTATTATGGTCATCCTGAGCAGGCACCTGACACAAGGTTGGTCAGCCTATCTTCCCATCCACTTCTTTTCCTTCTCCATTTCCCTCGAAAAAGTAAATGAAAACAATAAAAAGCACCCATATTTGCATAATCCTGGAATGGCAGAGCTCAGTGGATCCACTGAGATCATTGGATCATGAGATCATCATGAATGAGGAATCAGAGGCCCCAAAGGAAGGCCCCATGTAAGTTCCACTCTGAGTCAGAGACAGGTAGAGCCATTCTTGTCACCTGTGGGTTACTGCTTCCTATTTTTTGGGGGTATTTGTGCTGCTATAATTTGAGTTTTCCATGGTTTCCTCAGGGTTTGATCTGAGAGGACTCCTGTGTCTTCTTGCTTTATTACAGAGAGACCAGGGGAGGGAGTTCTGTCTCTCAAGCCAATGACTAAAAACTTCTACTTTAGTTTACTTTCTTTTAAGTCTCTGACTACAGTATTTGCAAAGCATCCTCTGAGTTCTTCCCAGGAAAATACAGATTAGATGCTGTGCCCATGATGCATGTGGCCAGGTGGTTTTAGAAAAAGGACATAATGGCATCATGATCAATGGAATGAAACAAACCCCACAGCAAATTTCCCAGCAACCTTTACTCAGGAGAGGGAGTACTATGATGGGCAAGCTAACAGCAGGCCAGCTAACCATGCTGGGCTCTGCACAGCCTCGATCTTCTTTCCACTATAAGCTAAACTAATGCTTTCCATGGGAATCACCTGGCACTAAAAAAAACCACTGGTATCTGTATCCCACAACCAAAATTGTGACTGACTAGGCTGGCTGGAACCTGGGCTTTCAGAATTTTAAAAAATTTCCAGGTGATTCAAATGTACAGATGAACTGTTAGAAAGCATTGTTTTGAGAAGAGCTCTAAGAACTGAGTTTGGTTGATCAGTTCCAAACTCTGACCGAGACACCTGACCCAAGGGTGTCTCAGTGACACGCTTATGGTAATTTAGGGCAGCTCAGGCTAGGCAACCTGTTTTATTCTCACAGGTATAAGCAACATTTCTATAAGACTGATTTGCCTGAAAAAGGGGCCTGTGATGGAGCCAGCCCTCAAAGTCACTTTGCTTTCCTTAGGAAAGAGAAGGCTTTGTATGCCTTCAGGTCTACCATTCATGGATCTCTCCATAGGCAGGATAGCTAACTTCTCACTAGAACCCTCTGCTTGTAGGTCACATGTACCCAGGGACATAATCCTAGAACACCTTCTGGGGTTAACAGTCCAGCCTGATGACTTGAGGCTGTTTTCAGAAAATTACAATAACCATAGTCCCATTTCCTGATCACCTGCGAGGTGCCAGGCATGGAGCCGAGGGAGAAGCGGTGGCATGACACCACTCGAGCTGACGTTGTGAACTGTGTCCTCTGGGGAACACGTGCTGCTGTGGCCCCACATGGCAGGATGACCCAGTACATTCTCATTTAAACCTTACATAAGGGGCAGCTCGGATGGCTCAGGGGTTTAGTGCCTGCCTTCAGCCCAGGGCATGATCTTGGAGTCCTGGGATTGAGTCTCATGTCAGGCTCCCTGCATGGAGCCTGCTTCTCCCTCTGCCTGTGTCTCTACCTCTCTCTCTCTCTCTCTCTCTCTCTCTCTCTCTCTCTGTCTCTCAAGAATAAAATAAAATAAATAAAATAAAATAAAATAAAATAAAATAAAATAAAATAAAATAAAAACTTTACATAAATCCCTGGGAGAGATTATTACACCTATTTTTGCAGATGGCAAAACAGAGGCAAAGAAGTTTCAGGTATAAAAACAAGAAGACCCTAAGTGGTGGCATCAAGATTTAACCATGGGTCTTACTAGCACGTAACTTCCTAATGGTGAGCAAGAAGGATGCAAGGTGCTGGAAGATGGGTAGCGAAGTAGGCAGATGGATATGGATATAGATATAGATACAGATATTCCCAAGACCCTATTTAGCTGCTTAGCAAGCCTAAGGGAAGCTTACAGTTAGTGAGGGGAGGGTAGTGAAAGCAAAAGGAAGAAAAGAAAAATAATGGAGTGTTAGAAACCAAGCATCAAATGAGTGGATTATGGAAAAATAATATCAGATAGCTACTGAATAAACAACAGGAGAGCTGAAACAAATGAAAGGAGCCTGGGGAATCTGTTTCTTGGTAAGATTATTCAGTGAAGAATCCCCAAAGGCAGTGGCCTAGCTCCTGTAATCACCAGCAGCCACCTTTCTGGGGGCTTGGCTTCTCACATGGAAAAGCAGGGCAATAATAAAAAAGGCAGCCAGCCTCACCTCACCCAGCCACTGTTCCCAGTGGTGACCTCTCAGCATCTTGCAAAATGGACAGATTATTATTCTAAACGTAACCTCTGTTTTCCTCCTAAAGGGTTTTTATTGCCTTTCACATATGAGTTCAATATTTGGTGAGATTGAATTAGAGAAGAAGAAGAAGGAGAAGGAGAAGGAGAAGGAGAAGGAGAAGAAAGAAGAAGAAGAAGAAGAAGAAGAAGAAGAAGAAGAAGAAGAAGAAGAAGAAGAAGAAGAAGAAGAAGAAGAAGAAAGAAGAAGGAGGAGGAGGAGGAGGAGGAGGAGGAGGAGGAGGAGGGCGGCAGCCCGGGTGGCTCAGCGGTTTAGCGCAGCCCAGGGCGTCATCCTGGAGACCCGGGATCAAGTCCCACATTGGACTCCCTGCAGGGAGCCTACTTCTCCTCTCTGCCTGTGTCTCTGCCTCTCTCTCTGTCTGTCTCTCATGAATAAATAAATAAAATCTTTGAAAAAAAAAGGAAGGAAGGAAAAAGAAAAGAGAAAAAGAAAGAGAAAAATCTATGAGCAGTAATGGGGACTACTAGTACTAAACTCAAAATTTCATGCATCAGTACCACATCAGCTTTTACTGTCTTGAGAAACTCTTCCAGTGTGGCTCGTTATAGAGGGTATACTTTCTGGTGAGTTGAACCTGGTGTCTCTTGTGTGAGCTAGAAGCTTGCAGGAAGGAAAGGTAGGCCAGGAAAACAGGTGAAGGCTGGAGCCAGAGCCACTCTGTTTGGATCACCTTATGATCAATGTACCCCAGCCTGTTGATGATGGCCACTCCCCATGGCTGAATCCTAATCAAAGTCCAAGTGATTTGTGGCCATATCATACTTGGTCTGGACATCTTGAGTTTATACGGAACTCACTAGAGCATCAAGGAAGCACAGCTAACTTGCCTCATTATATTTAAGAAGCCAGTAGTAGTAGCAAAATCAACTTGCTATATCCCAATATAAGAAATAAGATGCTTTGGGTGTCATGATTTTGGTCTGCATGGAACTTTCTGGTATTTAGGGGCAGGGTATCCCCAAAATGCTTGTGTGTTGTTAGGAAGTTAACCCTAGCAGGAAACCAAGGCAAGGGGATCCCTGGGTGGCTCAGTGGTTTGGCACCTGCCTTTGGCCCAGGGTGTGATCCTGGAGTCCCGGGATCGAGTCCCGCGTTGGGCTCCCGGCATGGAGCCTGCTTCTCCCTCCTCCTGTGTCTCTGCCTCTCTCTCTCTTTCTGTCTGTCATCAATCAATCAATCAATCTATCTATCTTTAAAAAAGAAAGAAAGAAAGAAAGAAGGAAAGAAAGAAAGAAAGAAAGAAAGAAAGAAAGAAAGAAAGAAAGAAAGAAAGAAACCAAGGCAAGAATGTGGAAAACCAGTTGTCACATACATTGTTGATAGGAACATAAATTAGTTGAAGATTTCTTGTGGAAAATTTAAGAACCTTAAAAACCTTACTGTCATCAATTCAAAACTCAAAATCCATTTAATAGAAATGATAGGGAGATGGGTAAAATTTTAGTTTCCAAAATATTCTAAGAAATATTGATTATAATAGCAAAACAAATAAAAAAAGAAATAGCCTAGAAAGGAGAATGGTAAAGTGAGATAATTCATGCATGCGGTGGGAATAGGAGATAAGATTAGAGGAGAACAATCAGTAATGATCCAGAAGATGACCATGATCTATTTCTGTGTAATAAAAAAGTCACAAAACAGAATTGTACTATGATATGCGAACTATGTATGTAAGTATATGCATAGAAAGAAAAAAGACTAGAGGGATATGCACCACAATGTGAAATGTGATCATCCTGAAGTCATCAAATTATGAGTAACTTTTCTGCATTTTTATGCTTATCTTTATTTTCTCAAATTTTCACAATGAGTGTGTTAATCAAAATAAATTATAAAGATTTTTTTTTTAAGATGTGAGGAACGCTTGGTGGTGCTTTGTGTAAATGAAGAAGTCACAGCGTGGGAGAGGCTGTTTAGAAAAGTCAACAGCCCTACGACCAAAGGCCACAGAAACTAGACACACCACTTGATTGTCTGACTGCCTTCTGTGCTCCTTCAGCAGGAGGGACTCACTGGATACTCCATACAGCCTTGCTGATGGATGGGATACAATGTCATCATGGGACCAAGGCCTTGAAACTCTGGCCTTGCTGGGAGCCAACAAGCGGGATCTGCTGACATCTTCCATCTCCGTACAGTGGCTCATAACTGGACAGGGGTCAAGCCCATGCTCTTCTCCACCTGCCCAGCACCTGTCCTGTGCCTGGCACCTGGTAGGCATTCAAGTACCCTCTGACTCGACCAAGCTTGGATCAACTCTCTGTTTGTAGCAGGAGTGACATTTCAAAGACTCCTAGCTAAATAGATGTCTTCCGACAGAAGTTTTGCGATCACACAACATTATCAACTTACTGCTATGCTGGAAATCAAGTTCTAAAAACTTTACACGCCTTTTCCTCATGAAGTGCCACTGCACAGACTTTCTGAAACAAGACACTCGCTGTCCCCTAGGCAAGTCTAGCCAGGTTTCTACTTTCTGAGCGAAGCAGAAAAGATGAAGCAATTATCTAGGGAGTTCAGGTAAAATGTCAGCTTTCTTCTGAATCCCCTTTCTAGTCTAAATCTCATTCCATTTCCAGGAAAGTATTTTCCTGATTCATTCTGCTACATTTTCTCAATTCTAGTTTAGTTTCAGAGAGAAGGCTTAGCCTATTAGTGTTAAATACTAGGCGCAGAGATGTGTGCACCTCATGCCATCTCTTGGAGGAATATTTTACCATGAAAAATGGGCTTTAATAACAGAATGTTGAGAAAGATGACACAGAGATGATTTACCCACGTATATATTGTGACATATTAAATTGCAGACAGTTTGGGTGAGATTCTGAGTCTTAAATGAAACATCCAATATCCGCACCAGCACACAGCCAAAGAAACTGCAGAAAAACAAAAACACGAAAACATCCATATGTCACTGGGAGCAGCAGGGCCAGAGCCTAGTCCCCCACCCCTCCCCCCTCCTCTGAAATGGCTCTGCCAGTGGGTTTATGCTGAGCTGCAGAGCACTGAACTGAAAAAGTGGTTAATTAATGAAAAACTTAAAATTCAGCAATGAAATTACCTTTCCCAGTGACTGACAAAGGCAGTATAAATAATTCAGTCTCTCCCACAGTTGATTGAACAGAGTGACTTTCCTCTTTTATCAACAGCATAGAGACATTTTTTCCCCCCCGCTGCCACATTTTGTAGTAGTGACAAAAAGTGTTACTGCCTGAGTCTAGCCAGGGAGATGAGAAGGGGCAGAGAAAATCAAATTGAGAACTGGTCTGGGTCAGGAATTCTGAGTGTGTAGTATGTCTTTCAGGCCAGTGGTGGCTCAGAGCTGAGGGTCTTTCAAGTGGAGTCTCCCAGTGGTTCCTGGGTATTGCAAAGCCATGAGAACTGGATGCTAAATGGCCTCCCTGCCTCCCCTTCTACTTGCTCATTGAAGAAAGAGAAAATGTGGGCTGGGTGCCTGGTCAGCAGAGTTGGTCAAGAGAGGGTGAAGAGCTAACTTGAAGTGGAGGGAAGTCCTTCTTCCCCTCTGGGTCCTGACATTGGCCTGTGTCACCGATGTTTTTTTCATGAGGCCTGGGTGGGAAAAGGAATTGTTTGGCACTGCTGGGACTGTGGGCAGTGACATCTCGTCCCCCTGGTTCTTGGGTACAGTCTGAGGAGGGACCGATGGAGCACTTTCCATCTACACTGGGTCTCTCCATTCTTGCCATGTTGGGGAATCGGAAGGATGAGTCTTTGTAGAGATTATAGCCTGGGCCCTCAGCAGTATCCCTCCTTCCACCCCAGGGAGGAGCCCAAAGGCTGAGTGCTCAGGAGACTTCTGACCAAGGGGGGCCCTGCTAAGCCCTTCAGATACTGAGGGTTCATTTGCACCTGTATGTGGCTTAAACTCCTGAATTTTGTCCAGTGTGTGAGGCTCCTCATCCTAGCTCAATGAATTCCTCAGGTTTCCTCTTATTCATCCTTAGAGCCTGAGCTTGGAAATCAAATAGCTGGGCTTTGTAACCACAGGAGTGGCCCTAGCAGTCATCACTGCCTACTGGGCCCATTCCTCTGCCACTCTAGGTCCTGACTCCAAGGAAGCCACTTAATCTCATGTCTATCACTAAATAACTGCATTACTGGGAGAAATCACTTAGCCTCACTACTGTGTCTCAGTTTCCCTGTCTATAAAATGGGATGGATACTAAGATGTACTTTGTGGAGATTAGAGATAATAATAGATGGCAAAGTACTTAACACGGGATGTTACTCACACTCAATAAATGTGACTTCCTTCCCTAAACCTTTTCTTTCCCCGAATGAGGTCCAGAAACAGTGTCTCCTTTTACAGATGAGGACATGGAAGCAAGAAGAAACTAACAGGGTTCCTTAGCCATTGCTGGTTTAATCAAGGAGACACAAAGAGGCTCCTCCGGGCAGCACAGAATCCTCCCTCTGCCCCAGGGCCTGTGCTAAGGACTTAAGGAGTTCCCTAGTAGGATAAAAAATGATCTTGGCTCTGAAGGAACCTCCTACTTAATTGGGGAGTAACCTACCACTGTTGAAACAATTAGCAAATCTCCTGAACAAGAGCCTCTGGGTAAAGAGTTTATCCTTCATCCCTAAGGAAGTCTATTTAGGATTATTTATTTCTCATTAGACTCCCTAGGGCATGCTAAGAGCTGCACAATTAAACTCCTTATATCAAGGAAACAACTAGTAAGACCTAGGATTCTAACAGATTTCTGAAAAGAAAGCGAAGATAAACGACGAAGATCGATTCTCAAGCTATAGCGGAAAGCCTAGGCCTGGAAGATGATGTTCAAAGAAAAGAGTTATCGTGTATTATGTGTGGTTATCTATGCAGGTCACTGCGGCTTATCCTTTAGGACCTGTTAGCCCAGGGGGCCAGGTGAGTTTGTTCAGGTCGGACTGCTGGTGCTCAAGGATGTGAAAATTCTGGGAGTGCTGTGTGCCAAGAGGGAGACACGTGAACAGTAAGTATCTGTTTGTGCAAGGGCTCTGGGCTGGGCTGGACTGAAAGGGCCTGGGGGTCACCCAGTCCAGACCTGAGGTCTCTCCCAGGAGACAGAAATGGTCTCTGCAGAGCAACCTCTGAGGCTGAGTCCTTGCAGAAAGGGCTTTGTCAGAAGCTGGGCAACTCCAGTTCCAGAGCAAGGGTCCTCAGGGCCTCTGACAAGCACAGTTTATCTCTTTTGGACTTTTCACTCTCTCGATGGGAAAGCTAACTGCCTGGGAGTGACTTTGATGAGAACAGAGTTCCCTGCTCTGAGTCCTTGTGCAGGGTTCAGAGAGCAGATGGCAAACATTTTATCCAAAGAGGGTTCATCAACAAAGAAAAATGTGTATATACCTGTTTCTGAGAGAAGACTTCTACTACTTTCTCTGATCAGCCTTTTAAACTAGAAGCAGGAAATATAAAAATCTTTTCAAATGATTAGAACAAAATAATAGAATCCTCTGTTTATATTATGGATAATTATGGAGCAGAGACTCAGGGAGAGGAAAGGGGGAAAAACAGAGGGGAAAGAAACAGTTGGAGGAGAGAAAAGTATAAAAGCGGAGCACAGAGGGTTGATGGGCCCAGCACGAGTAGGGGAGGCAGCTTCTCCTGTCAGAGTGATAGATGAAAAGGCTTACTCTGCAGTGGGACTGAGGGGGTCCTCACACTCAGAGGCACCCGGAGCCCCACAGGGCTGTCTGAGGTGGTTTATAAACTAGAACACCAGCCAACACAGAGAAACTCCAGCTGAAGAATGTGCTGGATCTGACCAGAATGAGTGAGAAAAGGCTAAGAACTAACGTGAGCGAGGAGATACCATCCTCACTTTCACGGGAGACAACTCTGAAATTTTTATTTCCACTGCAAAGTGGTCAGATTCCATCCTGTTTTAAAGAAAAACAGGCCTGTGTTCAGAGAATCATTTCCCAATTGTGGTTCTCTGTTTAGAATATCTTAGCTGGTGTCACTTACAGCCTTTTGGGGTTTGTTAAGCCCTGAGAATAGATGTGGGTTTTTCTTGGAAACTAGTTTGTGTGGCAGATTTGATGAGAGGGCTTGAGCTCTTGACGGAGAGTTCAAGATTTTAGACCATCCCTCATTCATTTGGGGAATATAAAAAATAGTGAAAGGGGAAAGGAGAGAAAATGAGTGGGAAATATCAGAGAGGGAGACAGAACATGAGAGACTCCTAACTCTGGGAAACGAACAAGGGGTGGTGGAAAGGGAGGTGGGCGGGGGGTGGGGGTGACTGGGTGACAGGCACTGAGGAGGGCACTTGATGGGATGAGCACTGGGTGTTATGCTATATGTTGGCAAATTGAACTCCAATAAAAAGAAATTTAAAAAAAAATTAAAAAGAACTAAAATAAAAATTAAAAAATAAATTAAAAAAAAAAAGATTTTAGACCATCCAAGGTGGTGGTTGGCTACCATTCAAATGAAAAATTTCAGACCTCAGACTGGAATCCAAATACCTAAGCATAGCACTCAAGGCCTGAGGCTGCTGGGGACGCTCCCCCCCGACCTCACCATGGGAAGGTCCTTACCGGACTCCCCAGGATACAGCTCACAGCTCATATACTGATGACTATTTCATGCCTCTGGGCCTTTGCACATGCCACCATGCCTGTCATGCTCCTCTCCACCTTGTCTGCCAGGCAAGCACATACCCTCCCTGGCACCCAGCTAAGGTGCCTATTATATAGTGTCATGGCATCCTCTACTTCATCTCCATAACACCTCCCACTAATTTAATCAAGTAATGGTCAAGGTTTATTAACTCCCTACAACTATGAATTCACCAAAGGCAAAGTCTTCACCTCCTGGCCCAGTATCTCTCAACACATGGCAGTTGAACATATTAATGAAGGCTACTTTCAAATATTTCCTGCTAAGAAGGTACTGCTGATCCACCTGCTTCCCCGGGCGGTGGGAGGGGCCCCTTCTCCTTTCCCACAGTGCCCAGTATGTTCCTTCACCCAGCCCTGGCCAAGCAGCACAGTGGCTGTCTGTGTGTCTCTGGAGACAAGTGTTTTGCAGTTCTCTCTGAAAAACTAGGCCCTGCAAGATGACACTGCTCCCCTCAGTCCCTGTCTTCTAAGCTCATCAGCTTGTCTCTCTGTAGATCCAAAGAGGTTTTTATTAAGGGGACCCACCCTCTGGGTAAGCTTTGGGGGAGATGAGATGGCTCCCTGCCCTTCCTCTTGTCCTTGATGAAGAGTTCCTACAGCATCCTCCATGCCCTCCCTCCCCTTCCATGTAAAACAGCGCTGTGAGTTGTCTGCATCTAGGGCTGTGTCTGACTTCCAGTGCACTTTAACTGCTTCATAAGCACCTGATGGCTGATAGCTGCTGCCTGATGCAACTGCATGATATAGTTGAGTTATACATTGGTTCAGTCACCCATCCAATGATGACTTCCTGGCATACTTCCTCTAGCCCAGCCACTGATCTAGACCAGAAGTCAGCAAATTATGGCCCTGAAGGCCAAATCCAGCCTAACACCTATTTGTATGGCCCACAGGTATGAATGGTTTTCCTATTCTTAATGGTTGGGGAAAAGAGAAAGAAGAATATTTCATGATGTAAAAATCATATAAAATTCAGACTTCAGAGTCCGTACATAGAATTGTATTGGAACACAGCCATGCCCATTCATATATGTGTTGTCTAGGGCTGCTTTCATACTACGATGCTACTTTCACAAGACAATGACAGAGCTGAGTAGCTGCAAGAGAGAATGTATGGCCCCTAAAGCCTAAACGGTTCATTATCTGCCCTTTACAGGAGCAGCCACCTCCAAATCTAACTGGGATGGAACAACAAGCACAGAAGAGTCTCACAGCTGGACTCAGAGAAAGGAGACAGGCCATTGACAAATAAAAAGTGGGAAATGCTATGGAGAAAAATTTAAGAGAATAAGGAGAATAAACACGAGGGGCTTGGATGGGTGGCAAGAAAGGACCTCACTGGTGGGCTGGTGTTGGAGCAGAGACCAGAGGGATGTGCAGGATGCGACCAGGATGTATGGGAGAGAGAACTGCAGGCAGTTGGGAGCACCAAGTGCAAAGACTTCAAGGGAGGAGGGTCCTTGGCCAGAACCTTCCATTTGAAAGTGTTCCTGGCAGCATTCATTGCTGCTGGAAGAGAGAGAGCAAGCTCTACAGTCTCTCTCCTTGTCTGGAGAAGGAGCATGGTGTCGTGGCTGGAACATTGCTGCAGCATCCAGAGACCTGTGACGGGATTCAGCTGGGCACAAAGACTTGCTCTGGCCACTCCATCTCCTCCTTACCCGCGAAGCAGGGCGTGACGTCTCTTCCCTGTCCACCTCAGCTTGTTCCGTGAGATCATGAACACGAAGGCTCTTTCTACACTGCACTATGCACGAAGGGGTTAAGTATCATTACAACGGGCTTCTACCTGCCTGCCTTTGTGGGTGTTCTCTGCTGTAGACTGCAGGCCCCCCCTGGAGTGGCTACCATTTATCTTGAATTCTCTGGGACAGCTCTGATTTCATATGGCTGGTCCTGCTGGCCCTATAAACCACTGAAATGTCCCAGAAAGTCTCATATTTCAGCCTCCGAACTCCATCTCCTGCCTGCCTCTCACATGACATGCCCTCTTGCAGACCCCTGTTAATGAAGATTTGGTGAGAAAAGCCTGACCTCGGGGCACATGGCAGGAAAAGGTAAAGGTTCTCCAGAATTGCTCTGAGGCCGGTGCCTCCTGAGGGTCAGTGCTTCTGCTACTTCACTGGCGACGAGAGGGGCTGGCCCTGAATTCCTCTCTCGGCCACCACTGAGGTTCTTGGGAGCTTCTTAGGCACCTGGGATTTCTGCTCTGGAGAGTGGGATGGGCATGGACCTAAGCCAGGCCCTTTCCAACAAGGATACCTTTGGGATGAAGGCAAGCCTGCTGGGGTGCCCCGCTTCTATGAGTAACATCCAGTCTTTGGCCGCTTCAGCAAACCAGGTGGGCGGGACGGGTGGCAGTCCAGCCCGAACACAATTTGGTTTCCCGCTGCCAGGCTCCTCTGAGAGCCTCTGGAAGTCCAGCTCCGGTTCTGGCCACGTCACCTTTGTTTGTTGATGAACTCTGATTCACGAGATGGGCACTCTAGGTGAAAATTTTCATAGAACTCAATGAAATTAAATTGATCGTGGCTGGTTCTAAGAGTGAAAATCCATGAGAGGGTGCCAGTAATGTAAAAATCACTCTTAAGAAAACTGCCAAATAATAGCTTTCTACTTCTTGCAAGATTCCATCAAATCGCCTTCTGCAGACTCTTATTTTATGGCAAGCCGTGAATGTCGCAACCAGGTTGTCATCAGTTTTCATTCTCCTTAGTTACCTAAGTGGCAGCCGAGGTGTGAAATCAAACGATGGTCTCCCCACCCCCACCGCACCGCCCTCCCATGTGACCAGGTCTCCGCAAGGATGGCTGTAGCTCTGTGACATTTTAATTTGCTAGAATGAGACAGAATGTAAGCAGGAAGGCTCAGGCCTGGGCATTTATCTTGCTTGGGGGAAATTAGTACTGGCTCGAGAGCACACCCACCGTATACACCAATGAAAAAATACAATTCAATTTGTGTTGGCAGCTTTAGGAGAGCAGGGCAACCATTTGTTAAGTGCGGGGTAATTCGACGCCTGTTTTTGCAGAGAAGCAGCACTGAATCCCCAAGTTGGCAATTTTGCCCGCAGATAAGTGAGTTCCCAGCCTTCTGGAAGGTTTCTGGGCAGGAGATTGCTCTTCTGCAGTTGCTGTGGCCCCAGAATGGTGTTTCTGTTGGCCACGTCTGCCTTGTGCCAGGCTTGCCAAACACACAAGCTGGATGAGTCCGGGGGGCTTTGTGTCAGGGACGTGGTTGACGTTCTCCTGAAAGGCACAGCCTGACGAGTAGAGTGTTACACCCAAGAACACACTGTGCACTTTTCCAGCCTCCCCATTCAAGTCTGCCTTGGGGCTCCTGCCTGTCTCACTGCTGGGGATGGAGTAAGAACAGACCCCAGGTAAGAGCTGGTAGTGGAGGGCCTGCAACGACCCCCTTTCCTGTATTACAATACACTTCCCTCTTAGGATGGCCTTTGCTACATCCTGAAGGTTTTGGAGTCTCGTGTTTTCCTTCTCATTTGCTTCCATGTATTTTTTTTATTTCTTTAATTTCTTAATTAACCCATTCATTCTCTAGGAGGATGTTCTTTAACCTCCATGCATTTGTGGGTTTTTTTTCCAAATGTTTTCTTGTGGTTGACTTCAAGTTTCATAGTGTTGTGGTCTGAAAATATGCATGGTATGATCTTGATCTTTGCATACTTGCTGAGGGCTGATTTGTGACCTAGTATGTGATCTATTCTGGACAATGTTCCATGTGCACTTGAAAACAATGTGTGTTCTGCTGCTTCAGGATGACATGTTCTGAATATATCTGTGAAGTCCATCTGGTCTAGTATGTCATTCAAAGCCACTGTTTCCTCGTTGATCTTCTGTTTAGATGATCTGTCCATTGTGGTGAGTGGGATGCTAGAGTCTCCTCCTCTTATCATATTATTATTATTAATGAGTTTCCTTATGTTTATCATTAATTGATTAATATATTTGGGTGCTTCCAAGTTGGGTACATAAATATTTACAATTGTTAGATCTCCTTGATGGATAGACCTCTTAATTATGACATAATGACCTTTCATGGTAGAGGTGTAGGGGTGTGAGTCAGGGTCTGGGTGACCAATTTGCTGTTCAAAACAGAGGTACATTTTAAAGACTCTGAAATGGATGAAACAGAGAAATATGATGTTCTGGGAAAAAGTAGAGGTTGTGGGGCACCTGGGTGGCTCAGTGGTTGAGCCTCTGCCTTTGGCTCAGGTTGTGATCTCGGGGTCCTGGGATGGAGTCCTGCATTAGGCTCCCTGTGGGGAGCTGGCTTCTCCCTCTGCCTGTGTCTCTGCCTCTCTTTTTGTGTCTCTCATGAATAAACAAAATCTTTTAAGAATAAAAATAAATAAATAAAGGTAGAGATTGCTTGTAAACCCCCAAATAATCATAGTGCGTTCAGAAATGGTTCAGTTTACCTGTATGCTTTGCCCCAAACTCACCTGTCCTTTAAAGTCTCAGAACAGGAGCAAGAGCTCCAAGTCCCTCTTTCCTGCCTCCTCGAGGGCCAGGGCTGCGGGCTCCAGTCTGAATAATGCTCTTCATTTTCCTCCCTCAGCTTCCTTCTTAACACTTTGCACAGTACCTTCTGACTACAGGCTAGCTTGGCAGTGCCCCTCTCAACTGGCAATTCCAACTTGGTGAGGGGGGGACATGTGTCCTCTCAGCAGGTGCTCTGTCAACATTTGCCCAAGAAATGGACCCAGCCCTCACTCCATCCTGGTTTAGGTCCTTTCTTTGCCTGCGTAGTGTTCTCGGGGCAGCTACCTGCTGATTACAGATGCTCCTGACCACCCCTACTCAGAGTCCTCAGGAAGACTTCCTAGCTGCCTGTCCACCCCTTCACACCCCTCAGGAACCCAAGACCTTATCTGTGTTCTTGTATCAAGTGGCCTTGAAAGTTTGTGAAATAAACTGGTGTGTTTGCGTTCAAATCTTAGGCCCACGCTTTATTCTCTTTGAGCACTTTTACTCCTCTGTGCCTCAGGTTCCTCATTTGGAAAGAAATAAAGATATCCCCTTCATGTGAGCTTGAAGAAGATGACATTTGTAGCAGTCCCCACATGCCCTGGGCTGGCACCCAGTACTCACTGAATAAATCATGCTTTCTTTCTTGAGGTGTGAAAAAAGGCAAGAAGAGATCTGGTGAGCAGTCCAGGGTTGGGAGTGTGTCTAATTGCCTTATGTAACACAGAAAATAATACACGGGTGCAAGGAAGGATTGCTAAGACCACACAGAGCAGATCTGGAGCTGAGATGGTGAAGGATTAACAAAGGCAGAGAAAGGAGTCAAGGGTCCAGTCCGTAAGGATGCTGCAGCTTTCGTGCATCGCTGCCCATCATGGGCCATCATTCTAGCCCCCTCCCTCCGTCCTAGCTCTGCAAATACAGGAGCTCTTCACAACCTCCTCACTTCCCTGACGGCCTAAAACACTCATCTGAGAGCAAATCATGAGAGCTTGGTGAATCTCTGCCCCAATTCTCACGTGAATTGGCAGGTGATGATTCTTTTCCAACAATGTAAACGAATAGTCTAACCTAATTCTCAAGACATTCAAGACCTCTTGCCCTGAGGGACAGGGTCTTCAAATCTTGAAGCCACGATGCCTTCCTGGATCAGGGGAAAGCTGAGAGGAGGTGCTGGGTGGAGTGGATATGAGCAGGGCAGGACAGCACCCCCTGGCTTGCATGGGCTCTTTCTCCTGGGCAAGAGAGGATCTCGATCTACAACAGCTCAGGGAAGAGATCGCAGGGAGTAGTGCCCGGATTAATATGCTCTCCATTCAAACACCTGAGTCCCAGGTATTAATAGAATCATAAACTGTCAAAGCTGGAAGGGCCTCTGAGACAGCTCAGGACAGTGCTCCTCTGACCACTCTCTGGAGAGTCAGTCCTGAGCTCACGGAGGGTCACAGGGCCTGCTAGGAGGTATGGAGGAGACCAAGAAGGCTCCAGTTCTCCCTTGTCTTTGACCAGAACTACTCTTCTCCGTCTCTTCCTTAATGCTGGGGCATGTAACCAAGGAAGGTTCACCTGGAAAAACAGAGTTTCATCGTAGCCAAACAAAAACTGCCACAAAAGCCCCAGAAATTTATTCCATGCCTACATTCATGTCCAGAGAATTGAGGAGACTTGCCCAAGGTCACCCAGCTGGTTAGAATAGAACCTGACTGCCTGGTTAGTTGAGCTCTTCCCCCCAGACCTGCCCTTCAAGCAGTCTTTGTGCTTTGCTATCTCCGTGCTTTCCTGGGCTGGCCATGCTGGGAAGGGTGGTCCTGGCCAGCTGATTGTGGGAAATGGAGGCAATGTAAGTAGTGCTGCCCACACAGTCTTGGGGAAGCAGCAGCCATGTACAGTGGGACGTCGGAGCAGTTCCTTAGCATCTGGAGGTGGCTCTGCTGAATGGGTCTGGGACTCCACAGGACATGAGGCAGCACCAGAGAGCCTGGAGGCCAGGGGTCCAGTCCTGCCTCTGCAGCCAATTTGCCATGTGACTCTGGGAGAGTTATCATGTCTTTGTGCCTTCTCCTCTATGGACAGGTTAATTCCGTGACCCTTCCAGCTCGAGAATTCTAGGCTTCCTCTAATCTTTAACGATGACCTCAACCTTGCACCAGCATCTGGGTGTTCAGTCAACTTGCTGTAAAAAATAGGTCTCTGCTCCTCCTTTCTATCCTCATGAGCTTAAGATAGGTGCTTTAAATAGTCTCTTATTTAATCTGACCTTCCAAAAGGTGACATTCTGGTTCATGTGGGAGTGAGATGATAGCAAATGTCAGCCCAGCTTTGATGATGACCTGTATTGCTGTATGCAAAAGCAGCTCCATAGCACACCCCCCGCCCCCCCAGTCCCACATCCTCGGCAATGTCCTCTGTGCTTTTACCTGGTATTTTGCTCTTCTCCTGTATGGTCTGCCAACTAACTCAGCATACACAAGCCATCCCAAGGCTTGTCCAAGAGCACCTGCTACGTGCCAGCCTTGCAAAACTGTGCATATGGCCAACTGGTCAGACTAAGAAACAGTGGCTCTGAGGGATACGTGAGCCCCCCGGAGCTTTTTAGGGGTATGGAAAGAGTGCGTATGGCAGACTGAAGGCAGTTTCATGTGCTCTGGCTGCTGGCTATGGAGAGGAAAGGTTAACAGACCCCTCAGCAGAGTCTTCAGTCTTGGCTAAGCTAAGCACGTGGATATATTGCCCCCAAAGAAGGCATAATTCTAGGAGTCAACAGTTTCAAGTTCTTCACCCACCAGAACCCAGACTCATTGTAGGGAAAAGCAATGATTCACTGTGAGGCTTCAGAACAGTATTAAATTACTTGTCCATTATTATGTGATTTATGCCGGGATTGGGCTGGAGGTCCCCGCGTTGCTTTCTCCTCTTCACCCCACCCACCCCTCCGTTCCAACCAGTGCCCAAACAGCCGCAGAATTTATAACACAGAAATTGGCTCTGAGACCCAGCGCGGTGGCATTTTCTTTCTGCCAGGGGTTTTTGCTACTGTGTGGGTTTTATGCATATGTCCAGATGATTCTCATATTAAGCCACAGGAAAAAAAAAATTCAATTTGTTTTTTATTAAAGTCCAACCGCTGCCCTGCCAGTCAAACCCATTTATCTCACTGAGCATGGATGGCTCATGTCAACCCGTGATTACCGTGCGCTACCTCGATAACAGCCTGCTGATTATCCCAACATCTGAAAAGCTGCCTTTTGTAAATTACATTGCGACTAATGAAGCCCAGATGCACTCGCTTCGGTGTCCTCTCTCGCTCTCCCTCTCTCTGTCACGCACAGGAGCCAAACCAAGGCCAGCGCTAGCATCTGAACGTCATTATCACCAGAGCCTGGGCTTTCAGGCTCCGCCACAGCGGAGGCCTCCTTTGCTGCGGCCACGTGGAGATCAGGTTTACATAATTCCCCTCGGATTCAGTACGCTCTCTCCCAAAGTTTGATTGGGAGTCAGATTAGAGCTCCATTATTACAGCCTACGCAGAAAATCCAGACACCAGACAACACTTTAATTTGGGGATAATAAAGAAGATGAACAACATGTGGTGCTGGTCGTGGAGGTGCAAGGGCTGTGATTTTCAAATTATGCTAAACAGATGTGGAGGGGGAAAGTTGCCATCCGTATGACAGTTTGGTTCAGCTTGAACAAAGGCCCTGATGTGGTTTGTGGCTGTTTCTGCCGTCCCGCTGCCCAAGTCAGAGCGGATGACCCGCCGGCTCCGGCCACCCGCTCAGCAGCGGTCAGCGCTTATCGTGTTCTGTTCAGTGACAGCTGAAATGCCCCTTCTTCGTTTCTGTATGTCTCAGGCAGGGAGAAAGAGGCATCAAGGCCAGGACTGAGAGATGAGTCGGTATCGGTGAACATATCGTGCCTCTTTCCCCAAGGTCAAGGTCTTCCACGTGGCTCTAAGGCCTTACCGTGTGGTTCCTCCAAGAACCACGTGGAACAGAGCCTGTGCACCGCAAGAGCTCAGAGGAAGGGTCTTATTTGGTGGGGTTCATCCACAGCTTTGGAGCCAAGAGAACACTGGCTAGGACTACTTTCCTGTACCCACTTTCCAGCAGGCTCTGCATACCATTTTCTACTGCCAGAGCACTAGAAGAGGCCAGAGACAGGGAGGGAGAAATGTGGTCTGGGATCCCTTCAAGGTCTAGAGCTTATAAGCCATGGTGGGAGTCATTTGTTTTGTTTTGTTTTTTCTAAAGATTTTATTTAAAAATAAATAAATAAAGTATTTAATTTATTTATTCATGAGAGACACAGAGAGAGAGAGAGAGAGAGAGAGAGAGAGAGAAAGAGAAAGGCAGAGACACAGGCAGAGGAAGAAGCAGGCTCCATGCAGGGAGCCCGATGTAGGACTCGATCCCGGGACTCCAGGATCACGCCCTGGGCCGAAGGCAGGCACTAAACCGCTGAGCCATCCAGGGATACCCCAGTGGGAGTCATTTGAACCAAGAGACAGAGCTCCAGGAAGTGACCCTCAGAGATGACCAGAGCAGTGAGGGACAGGCAGGGACCCCAGACCCTGGACTCTCAAATCAAGAAAGAGTCTCTTCCTCTCTCTTCTTCTTTCTTTCCAAATGAGAATCATTTCTGAGCAGACTGGAACTAGGGTCTGCCAGTGAGAGCTGAAGCGCCTGTCCTGGTTCATTTCCTATCTCTCAGGCAGAGAGAAAGGTGTGAAAGGCCAGGAGACAGGGAGTGTGGGTGTGGGTGAACATGGGTGCCCTGCAGAGTGGGCTATAGGGTGACAGGCACTATGCAGCTCTACCCCTCCCCCATCATGAGTGTAGACTCAAGTTGAACATTCACTCAACAGGCATTTTTCGGGCCCTATCTGTTTGGAAGGCACTGGGCCAGTGTGGCAAAGGCATAGCTATATCTCCCATGCAGTCCCTGACCTTGTCTCATTTGCACTTTTCAGAGACCAAGAAGATCTGCATAGACCGAACCCATCTGGAGGAGAAGGTGGGATGAGTGCCTAAGAATGCTAGAAACAAAGCAGCCCACAGCAGAGAAGTGTGATCTTCTTGCTGAGGCAATCCTGAAGGGTTCATGGGGGAGGGAGAGGTTGGAGTAGACCCTAGAAATTCCATCCCAAATCCTAGAAGGGGGAATCTCAATTTCCTTCTTTGTGTGTGTGTGTGTGTGTGTTTTCTAAATGCAAGATGGATTTTGCCCTGCATTTTTTTTAAAGATTTATTTATTTGAGAAAGAGGAGGGGCAGGGACAGAGGGATAGAATCTTAAGCAGACTCCCCACTGAGCACGGTGCCCAACACCAGGCTCAATGTAACCACCCATGAGATCACGACCCTAGCAGAAGCCAAGAGTCAGATGCTTTAACTAACTGAGCCTCCCAGGCACCCTGGATTTTGTCCTGTATTTTAATAAAACCTGGAGAGTTTGAGGCAGCAGCTCATGGGAGCAGTCTGATAACTGCGACCTAAAGTTGGGGCCTTGAGTTTGGTTGGCTGTCAGATTGTTCAAAAACCCTGTCCTGGATATTCTCACCTGTCCTGTATCTGCCCAGCTGTTGCGGGGCTACAAGCCTGGCAAATTAAAGGGACACTGTGATATGATCTCATCTTGTGTTGATGATCTAAAGAATCTCACTGCAATTTGGGGGAACGAGATTCTCTAATGTCTGGCATCAAGATTCCCTTCCAAGGAGTGTTCAAGTTTATTTCACAGACAGAAATAAAGAGACAGAGTACAAGACATGGACACAGAGAAAGAATCAGAGAGGGGTAGGATGTTCTAACATCCTCTTCATGCAGGGAAAAGAATGAGAAGTCAGAATTGAAGCCCAGCTCCCTTCTTAATTCAGAGAAATTGTTCTTCTCCACTACACATTGCTCCCTGCTATTATTTACATAATATTATAATAAAACTAAACACTTGCATCACGCTTCACACTATGCAAAGCGTTCCAAGTCTTAAAATTGCTTGGTGATCCTTTCTCCATTCTTAGTCTCTATTTGCAGATGAAGAAATTGAGTCACAGGGATACGGGATGATTTGCTTAAGGCTATGCCGCTGGCCAGTGGGAAACCCCCGCAGCCTGCCTCTCTGTTAATTCAAGAAAGCTTCCCCCCTGCAACCAAACCTCCTGCTTTCTGCTAGACCTCCAATTGCAGCAGAGCCCCGAGTGGAGAACATGAGTCAGACACTTCATCCTAATTCCGAGCCCTCATGACCTCCCGTTTCCTGATTTCTAACTCCAAGATAAAAATGCTCCATCTGTCCTCTTCCTTTTCCTGTTCCAATTACCACGGAAAATCTGCTTCCTTCTTCTCTAAAAACTCTTTTTTGGGTGCTATTCTCTGATTTCTTCTGTGGCCATAAGTGCAAGGACAGACCCCGGTGTGTGCCAGGGACGTCTCTTCCTTGCTGCTTGGCACTCATCCCTTCTCTTGCAGACACAACCACCTGATGAGCCAGATAAACCCTTTCACAGAAAATGTGGAATGTTAACAGGGTGAGAGCTGGCATATGCCTCTGGGGCATTGTACGGCCTCCAGTAGAAATCTCATTATCTGCCTAAATTTGTTTACTAAATAAATGAGACATCCTATTTATTTATCATGTAAATCTAATTAGAAGCCTGATTTATTTACTCTGTGTCTATCAAGGTCTCACCACCTTCTCCAGCTCTGCATCCTGGCTGCTCCAGCCAGGGTGTATAACAATAAAAATTAGCTGTCATGCTTAGATCTTGGCCCTACGGTAGTAGGGAGCAGAGTGCTAAATGGAAAACCAAGATGAAGGAGGGTGGGAGGGGTGGATGTTCAAGGGACAGAGCATCCTTCCCCCACTTGCCAAACAAAACAAAAAACTCTGAAGAATCACCAAATGTAAGTAGGGTTCCTATGAGAATGAGTCCCTAGGAACCACCTTGGAGTCAATCCTGGTAGGATTTAATGCAAGGGCAAGGATGTAGTGAATCCATAAGAAACCACGTGTACAGGGGCAGCCCGGGTGGCTCAGCGGTTTAGCACCACCTTCAGCCCAGGGCGTGATCCTGGAGACCCCTGATCAAGTTCTGCATCGGGCCCCCTGCGTGGAGCCTGCTTCTCCCTCTGCCTGTGTCTCTGCCTCTCTCTCTCTCTCTCTCTCTCTCTGTGTCTCTCATGAATAAATAAAATCTTAAAAAAAAAAAAAAGAAACCACGTGTACAGTAACTTCACAATACAGGGAGTTTCTTCTTTTATTATTTAAGTTGTATGTTCCTCTGCCTTTAAAAGCAATACATGTTCCTTAGGAATGTTTCCCAAAGTAAAATCTGAGAAAGACCAGTGGCTGGTTCATCTGGATCTTAGTAGGAATTTTGGGGAAAAAAAAATAGATAAATTTGGGCAAACCTGAACTAAATAAATTTGATTTGGTGATCATGTACCAGGACTCTCAGAGAGGCACATGGAGTACACAGGTATCCTCATATCCCCAGGACCACAGAAATATTTCCTTTTCTCATGGAGAAACTCGGCAAACAAGGATCTTCAGAACTCAGTCCTAGAGTCTACTCCTGAATGTACCAGAGGATCAGAATCGCTTTTCTGATTTACACTTTAATATGGTGAATCAGCTCATATTTAAGGGTCATTGGAGAAAATGCTGCATAAAATGCATTGCTATGATTTTATTTAGATGATGCTTAGTATTGGTCTCTTTTTAAGAATCCATATGATGTGGCGCCCAGTCAATGAAGCAGCAACTCTTGGTTTCGGATCTTGGGTTACAGGATTGAGCCCCACATCCAGCCCCACAACAAACTCGGTCTCTAGCTCAACGCTCACCTCGGAGTCTGCTGGAGATTTTCTTTCCCTCTCCCTCTGCTTCTCTCACTCATTCTCTCTCTCTCTCTCTCAAATAAATAAAGATCTTTAAAAATTAAAAAAAAAAGAACCCATATGAAACACTTCTCTCTGGTCAGTTTCAGACCACACATATTTTTATTAAGTAATTACAGGTTTCATTTTACTTTAGATACACTGAATCTTGTAACAGAAAGAAGTTCATGCTTCCTAGGGACTGCTAGGAAGCCTACAGGCAAATCTGTGGTTTCCTCCATTGCATGGTTTTTTGTAGTTGGGACATTCTGAGATCCTGTGTCTGTGTCTACACCTGTGTCTTCTACCTGTGTCTTCTACCTCATCTTAATTTCTACCTGTGTCTTCTCCCTCATCTTAATTTCTTAATTATTTTTTTTTAATTTCTTAATTATTTTTAGTATTTTTTTTACTTGGCTTAATTTTCTTTCTTTCTTTCTTTCTTTCTTTCTTTCTTTCTTTCTTTCTTTCTTTCTTCTTTCTTTCTTTCTCTTTCTTTCTTTCTTTCTTTCTTTCTTTCTTTCTTTCTTTCTTTCTTTCTTCTTTCTTTTCTCTCTCCCTCTCTCTCTCTCTCTCTCTCTCTCTCATTTTAATAAAGATTTTATTTATTCACGAGAGACACAGGCAGAGGGAGAAGCAGGCTCCATGCAGGGAACCCAACATGGGACTCGATCCAGGGTCTCCAGGATCACACCCTGGGGTGAAGATGGCGCTAAACCGCTGAGCCACCTGGGCTGCCCTGTTTAATTATTTCTATTTTTAAACTCGAAGTTCTTTTTGGAATTAGGCAGGGTATAAATGCATAATTAAAATTTCTTAAATGCTATTTTTAAGTGCTGATGCACAGAAGAAAGTGAAATTTAAGTGTAACGACAACATCTAGAGAAAGTTATAGACTGCTAATATTTTCATATATTTTCTGTAAATTTTACAAAATTAGAATCATACAATCTAGACAAGTTTGTATCTTGCTTTTTTCACTTATTACATCATAACCATTTTTCTGTTACCCTAAATATTCTCTATATTTAACGCTTTTTTCTTTGAGGGCTGTTAGCATGTTTTCAGGGTTTTTTAATTTTTTAATGTTTATAAATAATACTGCATTAAAATTTTTCCAGAGAGTGTTTTGTTCAAGTTTTAATTGTAATTTTAGGATAGATTCCTAACAGAATCAGTAGTTTGAAGGATTTAATCACTTTTTAAAAAAATATTTTATTTATTTATCATGAGAGACACAGAGAGAGACAGAGACACAGGTAGAGGGAGAAGCAGGCTCCATGCAGGGAGCCTGATGTGGGACTCAATCCTGGAACTCCAGGATCACACCCTGAGCCGAATGCAGACACTCACCCGCTGAGCCACCCAGACATCCCAGGATTTAAACATTTTAAATGCTCTTGATAAATATTGTATGATTATTATCAAAAATCTTTGGATCAGTCACCATCCCTGTCAGCAGCACAGGGAATTCACTGCCATGATTGCATTATATTATCATTTAGAGACTTCACTATTTTGTAGTTGAAAACTATTTTTTAATTTACATTTTTTAAGAAAATCCACTACCACACTGTTATAAATTTAACTTGCATTTTCAATCATATGAATCACAATGATTTTTCTTCTCCTTATCGATCATTTTCATGTATTTTTCTTCGAATTACTGCTTTGTATCAGTTGTGCATTTTTGGGTGTATTAATTCTTTTCTTTTTTACTTATATGAGGCTTTTTATGTATGTATATTTTTTACTGAGATTTTTATTTATTTGAGAGTGAGAGAGAGAGCATGAACAAGAGGGTGGGTAGAGGGGGAGAGAAGCAGACTCCTGGTGAGCAGGGAACCTATGTGGGACTCGATCCCAGAACCCAGGGATTGTGACCTGAGCTGAAGGCAAACCCTTAACAGACTGAGCCACCCAGGTGCCTGCTTTTTACATGTACTAAATAGATCAACTGTTTTCCTATGAAATTTGGAGCAAATGTTTATGTGCTCATTGTGTTTATTATAATTTTTATTGTAAGATTTTAATTATCTAATCATCTCAACAAATTTGTTTAATTTATTTTCTTTTTTTAAATTTATTTTCTTATCTACATTTGAGGATGAAATAATTATCCAGATACGTTTTCTTTAAAGTTTCCAAAAATGCGTTGATCTTTTAAAGTTAGCTAAATTTAGCTAATATCCAGAATTTATTCTGGTATATTTTGGGGCTTCTGTGCCCATGGGATGATGTATCAACCGCCTCCAATATCCTCTGGGCTAGTGATTTTGCTCTCTAACGCGGGAACAGGAATCTAGCATTCACTTAGGCTGGCCTCTTCGAAGAAAGTAATTCAGGTAACAATTTACATCGTATGATTAGAATTGAATCAGGAAGATATATTCCCTTCATTGCTACATACCAAAAAATATACAGTACTTTTAGCATGTGGGGACAGGTCCCAAATTTCACCATTATACATGAGTCCCTTTTCTTTCTACTAGATTGCAACAAACAAAAAGCAAAAGCTGGGAAAGTAAAAATCCCGGAGTTGGTTGCTAGAATTAGAGGTGATTATTTCCCAAGACGTTTAACTGAAAGTCCCAGACTCCGTGGGACAAAATCCAGGATGGAGGAGCAGGGGGCGAAGGGAACCATGGGGCTGAGGTGTGACAGTGGGGCCCGATCATAGTTTTGCTTCTTCCTGCTCCTGCTTCCCTTAGACTGACCGTCAGCTTAGCTCCTTGGAGGACCTTTTCCAAGGATGTTGAGTGAGGCAGCACCCAGGGCAGCTGAACAACACTGATATATTTCTACTCTAAGTGAAGGAGGGGTTGGATGTTCCTGAGTTTCAGTCCTGGGCACAGACTCCAAGTACCTGGGCTCATGATACAGCAGATCTGTCATCCCTGGCTGTTGTTTGATGTGCTACATCTCCGTGTTTGTTTGTTTTTATAACTGGCTTCATTGGTGAGCTTCTTTTTAAGCACAACTCAAAGCATTGATTTCATAATGAAATGGAAAGCCCAAGGTGATATGGCTCTGACTTTTCCGAGCTATCATTTCTCCTTCTGCCCCTACCTGAGTCCATCAGTTTTGTTTTGTTTTGTTTCTGAGATGAGCAAGTCAGAGGATCCAAAGTTCCCAGCCTTTAAAACCTACTTTCTTTTTCAGTTCCACCTCTTGCCTAATGTGTTGATTCACTGGCCTGGGGCGAATACTTCAGCGTTTTGCTTTTTGTTTTCTTGAAAAGAAATACCTATCAGCAGCTTTCCACTTCTTTCTTTGACTTCTTCCAATCCCCATCTCTCATACAAATAACTAGAGACTGGCATAGTTTTAGTAAATTTCAAAAACAAAGGTGAGAAAGGTGAGACTGTTTATGTTGTGTTGCATATTTTCCTATGTGCTAAAAAAAAAAAAATAAGTAGCTTAGCCCTTCAAAAACAAGAACATATAGAAATATTGAAATCCTGCCTAAACAATGAGGTGGGGGAAACAGAGGACCAGCCAATGGAGCACTCTAGCAGGCAGGGAGTCAATACTCCTGGATCCAGCCGTCCTCTCCATTCTGGTGCATAGATGCCTTTCCTCGTTCACCATGCTAGAGACTGAATCCCTTACAAGTTCAGACCAACAGAGCTTCCTATCCCCACTCTGCACACACTTGCTTTAGCTTCCTCACACCAAGGGTTGTAAGTAGGGTGACAGGTGTCCCAAGCTTCCCTGATATGCCCGTTTATGCACATTGTCCTTTTCACTCTCTGCCATGGTGTGAATGTTTGCATCCCTCCGAAATTCGAAATTCTTAAACCCCATGAAAAGGTATTGGGAGGTGGGCCTCTGGGAGGTGCTAATCCATGAGGGTGGAGTCCTCTCTGAATGGGATTAGTGCATTAGTAAGAGACCCCACAGAGTTTCCCAGCCCCTTCTAGTTTGTGGGCCAGGAAGATAGCCCTGTCCATGCTGAACTTGATCATGCTGGCACCCTGAACTTGGACTTCTAGAACTGTGAGAAAGAAATTTCTGTTGTTTGTAAGCATCTCAGTCTGTGGTATTTTGTTATACTAGCCTGAAGAAACTAAGACATTTTCAAAAAGTTCCCAATTTGGACAATAAATTATAGTTACCCTGGTTGCAGAGAAAGAGATAAAATGGAAATTTAAACTTTCTTTTTTATCTCTAGATTTGGGGGATTGAGGTAAGGTAAGTCACATGCTATTCCAGAAACTGGCAAACATTTTCTAAAGATGATCAGATAGTAAATATTTTAGGCCTATGGGTCTGTTGCAACTATTCAAAAATGTGGGAAAGTGCCATGGTCATGGACAATACATAAACACATGAGTTTGTGTTCAAATGAAATTTTATTTGTGGACCCAGAAATGTGAATTTCATATAATTTTCACATGTCATAAAATGTGGGAGGTAGACCTTAAGTAATCTGCTACTGATAATAAACTATCAGAGCTTGCAGATATATGCCTATTTATACACTAAAGCAAATTTGACTATTTCATTATAAGAATGCTGCTCTTCCTCACTTGCATTTTGACCTGCTTTCTTAGGATGTGAGGAGAGGATCTGCTGTGACATGAGTGGCAGGCGAAGTTCAAGAGCAGGACAAACTGTCCTGGGTATCCAAGAGCTGTGGGAACAGGAGGAGGTGAACTTCTGACCTTTTCTGACCTCATCCTTTGGGGAAAAGGGGAAAGGTCTTCACAACAGCCCCACACAGGAAGAGTTCAGGAATGATATGGTGGTCCTGGGCATCCACATTGAGAAGACCAAGGGACAGGGACTGAGCAACCTGCTCATGGTAGCACAGCTTATAAGCAGTGGAGCTGGAACTCTCATACAGGTCTTTGGAATCCTAGAATTTGTGGGTATTGCTACACTACACAGCTTTTAATGTCACAGGTGACAGAGAAAGCTCAAAAACTTACAGCCCATGGTCTTTAGGCTGTGCATATGGCAACAATATCCCAAAGCATTGGGCAAGTCTACCATTGTATACAATGTGAGGGCCTTATCATCCATGATACTAGCCTGGGAAGTTGTACTATCCCCATTTTATAGAAGTAGAGAAATATACTCTATAGAAAATAGAGTAAACTATTTTCAGGACATGACCTCAATCAAAAGAATCCAATCAATATCTAGAGAACTGGCATAAAGAACTTCTGTAAAGACAAAATTGGTGGCCAGGGAGTAGTTATCTCTGTTGCAGGCGGAGGCTCTTTGGCAGAATAGAAAGTAAATAGAGTACCCTGCTTGTCAAGCATGCTTGTCAAATTGCTAGGCTGGAAGGACTCTGGGGGTCATCAAGTCAAACTCTCTATGTGACAGGGAATGAGACATTATTGAACATATTAGGGAAGAGTCATCCGTGGAGTGCCATCCAGCCACAGTCAAAGCTAGCTTCTCTGGCTTGTCATTAAAAGGATTTCATCAACCTACACATGCCTATATCTACAGAGCAATGAGGACTCATGTGCATAATTATGACCAGTGGTACTCTATGAAGGATGTGTGCATTCTTAATCATGAAACCGTTTAATTATTCTAAACATAATGTTATTGGTAATTTATTATATTTTAACTCCTTGAAAATCGGTCACTAACTTCTATTGCATTCATGAGTCTACAGCGGTATACCCAAATCCCGCAAGATTCCAGAGTTTGTTTCCAGTTGGTCATTCTTTAAGATTAATTTTTTAACATCCAAACTCATGTTCATATTTAGTAACTTTTTTATTAAAATAGAACACCAAAGCCCTCAAAACCAAACTCATTTATCAGGTCCTTTGGAGCTTCCCATTATGATAAGCTAAATTTCTCCCTTGTTCCTTTTAGTGTCTAGAAAGAAGTTCAAAGCTCCTCTTAAGTTTGAGATCTCAAAGAATAGTTGGATTACCAGCCACAGCCAGTTATGGTAAACAGAGGGAAGCACAGAAAGCAAGACAGAGAAAAGTGTAGGAGGGCTGGAGTCAGGCAAGTGGGAATGGCCCCCTCCTCAATTATACTGCAAAGCTGTGAAACATTAATGTCGTGGCTAGAAAGACAGGAGAATCTAAAACACCAGAGAGGCACAGGTGAGGGCTGGACTTGGACAGAATTTAAAGAGATGGGAATAAACAGAGAGCTCTAAAGCAACCCCTTGGGGACTGTGTTTTGGATTTTCTTACTAAAGGTCAGAGAGAAGGAGCCAAAGAAGTAGAGGAGCTAAGACAGGGAGAAAGAAAGACAGAGAGAAGAGAGGAGGAGGGAGTGGAAGGGCAAAGAGGGAGGGAGAGGTGGAGGGAAAGAAATGAAATGAGAGGAGGAGGAGGCCTGGTAGGAGAAGGAAGAAAAAGAATTTTTTTTTCCCTGAAATAATCAATCCCCAGAACCTTAGTTGTGTATAACCTCCCCCAGTAATAGCCTGTGCCTTCTCATTTTTGCTATCATAAGAGTTAAAACAAACCTTTTAGGCTGTGGCTAGCATTTTTTTAGGGCCTGAATTCATTCTCGTTTTTTTGTTTTTTTTTCTGTTGTTTCCCTTCATTCTTCATTCATCTTTATCTGTTTGGGCTTAAGATCCCTTTTTGCCTTTTTGCCAATCTTTTTAAGATCTTTCTCAAAAAAAAAAAAAAAAAAAAAGATCCTTTTCTATCTCACATACAAAGTCAAGGTTACCAACACTCAAATTGCCAGGGAGATCCAGTCCAGATAAAACTCAGATGACAAGTCCCAGCAATGGGCCTGAGGGAGCAGAATGACAGGGGAAGGAGCTGAAGTCTAGGAGTCACCAAAGCTGATGGCCCCTTGGGCACCGGGAGAGATCCCAGATCACCTAATTCCCATCCTTTGCTCCTGTGGTACCACAGGCACTACCCAGCCTAGCCAAAGCCACCGCACCCTGTCCCCTGCTGCTCTGGGATCTTGGTTATGAAGCGCCATATATCTTGGGATCCAGTTCCCTGCTTCTCCCAGGTCAGCCTGTAGGCCCACTCTTGAGCCCTCTCTGCCCCTTATCCTGCCCTATCTGGAGTTGGAAAGGGTCCCTCCAACCGAGGTGTCAAGGTTATCTCTCCAACATGAAGCTGGTAGGAAAAGGAGGAAGTGCAAGTGGGTTTAATCCCTCTCTATACCTGGAGAGAGGGAGAATCCAGAGGCCCAAAGACTCCTTCTCCTCACCTCCTGGCTAGTTTTAGTGTTGGATGACCTGACAACTTGAGTAATCTATGGAGCAGGAGAAATAGCCCTCACTCCTAATCCCCCTGCAGTGAATTGAATAGTTTCTCTCAAAAAGGTATGTCTTCATTCTAAGCTCTAGTCCCAATGATGGTGACCTTATTTGGAAATCAAGTCTTTGCAGATCTAATTAAGTTTAGATAAACTCTGAATCCAATGACTGGTGTCTTCACAGAAAAAGGAATTTGAAACACAAGGAAAAAGGACATGTGAAGACAGAGGCAGAGATTGTGGAGTTGTGCTGACGTAAGTCAAGAAGTACCAGGAGCTACCAGAAGCTGTAAGAGATACAGAAGGATTCTCCCTGAGAGCCTCTGAAGGAAACGTGGTCCTGTTGACACCTTGATTTCAGACTTTTGGCCTACAGACCTATGAGAGATAAATTTCTGTTGTTTTAAGCCACCCAGTTTGTGGTAATTCGTTGTGGCAGCCCTAGAAAGCTAATATATCCCCCTAGGCAACTTCTACCAATAATGGAATAAATTCTGTTGACACAATAGAGTTGTGGAGTTATAAATTGGCCCTCACAAGCTGGGATGAATTAGTCCATGGGTTACATTACCCCTGTGCCTGGTTCCATGTGCCACAGGAGCTCTGAGTGAAGCCAAAGTTAATGACCGTCAGTGAGAGGGCATCGGGCACTTGGTGGGAGCAAAGGTTGAAAGCATCAGGAGGTCAGAAGAGGCCCACAAAAGGAAGTGCTAGATGATCTCAAATCTACAAAGGCTAACCTCATTCTACAGATAAATGAGACAGGAAGTGCCCCCCACGCCCACACCCACAGCTTGGCAGAGTTCTCAACTCACACGTGTCACATTCCAGCTCCCCTTCTCTTGGGACAGAGAGATGGGGACAGGCTAGAATTTCGTGTTTCGAGGATATATAGTCTCACCAGGGAATGGGAGAGTCCACCTAGATCATTGCCTAATGCTGCCTTAGAGACCCCCTTCCCTTCATTCTCCACCTCTCACCTCCCACTCCAAAGCTGGCTTCCAGGGACAGCACATGCAAGGACCAGGGGGGAAGTCCTTAAGTTTGGCTGAGCAGCTGATCACACTTATCCTAGAGGGAACTCTAGAGCCATGCACTAAATAAAGGCCACTTTGGGAGGAAATCAGGCAGTCAGCCAAGACACTTTTAATTCAAAGAAAGCCAAAAACATGATGAAAGAAAGATGTTGCTCTGTATATAGGGATGAGATGAACCCAGTGGTTATATGTACCAAAAAAAAAAAAAAAAAAATCCAAAAGTGTGGTTGAGCTTTCTTCTTTCTATTCCCTCTCATTCATGATGTGACCATGGCAAACTATTATATTCTCAGGACAAGCTTCTCTATGGGAAATGTAGTAGTGAGTAAGACCTACTTATTGAATTTTCAGGATTTTGAGAGAAGGTTGTTAAATACAGCCATCATTAAAATTAAAGTATGCAAACTTATAATTAAGCCAGTGCTTCCCACTAGGGGTGATTTTGTGCCCCAGGAGACATGTGGCAATGTTTGGAGAGGTTTTATGGTCGTCAGAACTGGTGAGTGCTACTGATCTCTTGTGGGTAGAGGCCAGGGATGCTCCTGCACCTGCCACAAGGCAGACCCCCAGAAAAAAGAATTATCTGACCCAAGAGGTCAACAGTGCCAAGGTTGACAAATTGTGAACTAAACAAATGAAATTAAAAACTAAAGGTAACCAGTCCATCAAAACTCACTGCTTCCTAATTATTTACTAGTATTTATGTTTTCGAGGTTACATACTGAAATAAATATTGAATCAGTATTGTGGAAATAATATGAACTATATATATCTTCCCAGCTCCTCATTTGGTAAAATCACGTCAGTAGCTTAACACTGGCCACGATGGGAGGATTTACAGCATGGAAAAAGATAAACACTACACATGAGGTGTCTCCTCACTTTTGGAGAGCTAGTTATTAAACACCTAGTAGCATACCACTGCAGGTATAGATATAGTGTGTGGGAACTGGAGTGGGATTTTCTCTTTCTTTTTTTACTTTTCTCAAAAGAGCATAGTGAAGTGGAGACCTGTTTTTTTTGTCAGCAAAAACAGGGAGGGGGCCAAAGAAGACTGGAAGAAGGAAGTCCTTGATAAAAATGCAAAAGGAAGAAACTGAAGGAATAGGATGTTTACATGAAATAATTTTAAATGAAAAGAAAGTCATGCATCTAAATCTATCTTTTTATACTATTGAAACATCTGGATGAAAAATGAAAAATCAATCCTTTACCCAGATGTCTTTTCTTTGTGATGCCAAGCAAATGAATATTAGAATATTTAGATTATGTGGAGCATAATATCTCAATATTAGCAAATATTAGATAATTTGCCCCTCTTTTCCTTGCCGTTCAGGTATTTGCAAGCAATTTCACTTTCACTAGAGTAGAACTTGATTTCAGAGTGAGCCAAGTTGGAAGCCAGGCTGCCAGATGGTGGCTACCACATTCAGATGTACTTCCTTGTCTTGTGTTGAAACAGATAACTTTGTGATGTGCTAACAGCCTCAAAGAGTCTCTCTTGATGAGAAAACAGGAGCGGAAGGCCGGGAAAGGAAGAGAGAGAGAAAACGAAACATCTTCTAGTAAGAAGAAGAATTTTATGAACTTTAAAATTGAATACGTGAATGCAAGTCTGATGAGATAAAGTGGTAGCTTCGAGACTGAAGCAGGATGGAAAGGTTCTCCGAAGCTTCTTCAGAGAACTTCTGAAAATTCTGAACTGAGAGGAGAATACAGGAGAGCCTTGGGCCCTGAGAGGAGTGAAGTGTGGTTTCAGTTGAGGCATCGTGTGCTCTGGGAGCCCACAGCTGGATGGCCAATGAGAAAACAGGCTCCCAAAACGGTTTTTGGGGAGCTGTGAGTCAGAGTGTCCACCCAGGCCAGTCCTCGTTCTCCAGGAGGTGGAGGTGGGTGTGGAGAGTTCACTAGCTATTGCCAGGCTTCCCAGTTTCAGGTCTACATGAAACATTAGTATTTTAGAAGAAAGATGGAAAGGAGGATTCCAAAAGAATAAAACAGGGGATTGCTAATAACTAGGGGTGGGGGAGGGGGTTCTGTTTTATTCTTTCTACAGTTCTGTATTTTCAAAATTTTCTATCATGAAAAGGGCTAATCTATAATCATAAAAAAAAATTTTTTTTCCTAAAAAGATAAAATGACCAGAAGTAAATATACATGAGTTCTGTGTATCTTTCCAGGTGACAGGATAATCCAAAGTGGTTGACCCAAAACACAGCACTGAATGTCCTTGTTGCATGCAGTTTGGGTTTGTTTTCCCAACTGCATCAACACTCTATCTTAATATCAATATTTCAGATATTTAGCAAGGACTCAGATTGACTTACATCTTTCTGATTTTGATAATTCAAAGGCAGAACAGTTTAAAGCAGTGATCCTCATGCTTCTTTGCCCCACTCAATTTCAACCCTCGTTTTCTACTATTTTGTAACTAGAATGAAACTATATCTAAATACATCAAGAATTTTAGTATTCTCTTCTCTCCTCCTCCTCCTCCTCCTCCTATTCCTCCTCCTCCTCCTCCTCCTCCTCCTGCTTCTTCTTCTTCTTCTTCTTCTTCTTCTTCTTCTTCTTCTTCTTCTTCTTCTTCTTCTTGTCTTCTTTTCAGATGTATCCATTTGTTGTAGAGAGAGAGCACTCAAGCAGAGGGAGGGGTAGAGGGAGAGGGAGAAGCAGAATTCTCTCTGAGTGGGGAGACCATCTTAGGGCTCGATCCCAGGACCCTGGGATCATGACCTGAGCTGAGGGCACATGCTTAACTGACTAAGCCACCCAGGCACCCCTTACCTGTTATTCTTGAAGTTTGATTTTAATATACTGTGTTAAACTCTCTGGCTTCCCAGTATGGCAATATTTTTGCTTTAGGTTAATACAAAATGATCTGAATTTATTTAACAGATATAAATCTAGAGTCTACTGTGTTCCAGACACTGTTCTGGGTCCTGTGGACACAACAGTGAACAAAACAGGCAATGTTTCTGTCTCACATAGTGGTATGTTAGGTACATATGTTTCTGGCAAAATTCAACTAAGTTAGGATTATGGATTCCAGGAAGAGCTGGGGGATCGGATCCTTTACTATCAAATCCTTTAATAACATATCTCCTTCCATGGTTGTAGAAACTGAGGTCAAATGCATTCATGACTTGACTAATTAACAGAAGGATCAAGAATAGAACCTATGTATTTCTAGTTCAGTCTTTCTTCCACTATATCCCAAAGATGATAAATATTAATAAAAACTAGACCTCATCTCAACAGTATCTCATCTGTTGATAATTATTAGTGATTTCCTTCCTAGATTCAGTAGCTGTTCTCAATCCTCATCTTATTGATCTCTTGGTAATTTTGGCACTGGAATCGTCTCTGGGGTCATATGTTGGAAAGAATATAAGCTAAAGCTTATATTTGAATCTCAGCTACATATATACCAATAGCCTAATACAGTGTTGGCACTTAGACCCTCAATGAATCTCAGCTCCTTTCTCTTACTTTCAGTCACACACTATTGCAATTTTCTTCTTATTTCTGATCTCTCCCAGCTAGACTTTTTTCCATCCCCACCTTTTTCTAAATTTGTCATTTCTAAAACCCCACTAGAGGCTTTGTTCAGGGCTCTATGCACTTCTCCGTGTATTCCAGTTGGTGCCTTCAATTGCCCCCTCTCTGAAAATGACTCTTAGGCACATAGCCTCAATCTCTATCTTGCATTTCCCATGTCCTATATTTTTAGTAGCCTCTGGACATCTTGAATGTTAGGCTGTCACCTTCACTCAGTATGGTCCAAACAATTCACTGTCTCTTTCCCCAAACCATTTTTCTTTACCTAAAAGTGCTCCAGGCAGAGGAAGCAGTATGTCTGAAGACTGAAGGCAAGGGGAGAGAGCATGGACCTCTAAAGAAATGATAGAGGGATGCCTGGGTGGCTCAGTGGTTGAGCATCTGCCTTTGGCTTAGGGCATGATCCGGGATCCAGGGATCGAGTCCTACATCAGGCTCCCTGCAAGGAGCCTGCTTTTCCCTCTGCCTATATCTCTGCCTCTTTCTGTGTGTCTCCCATGAATAAATAAATACAATTAAAAAAAAAGAAATGACAGAAATTCAGAATGGCTGGGAAGGGAGAGGGGACAGAAGAACCCAAAATGGTGATCAGAGCCAGATTCTTAGAGCCACGGCAAGGATTTATGACTTGTTCATGAAACCCAGTGGGTTAACTCTAAAACTAAGGGACTGGCTATCGATGAAAGAAGCTAAGAAAATAGAAGGCAAGAACCTCTGCCCCTTGGGAATTCCCCAGGCACACTGGGGCAGGTCTTGACTTCTAATGAGAAGCACTGAGAGCAGGTGAGGTACCCCTGGGAATACTTCTGGAGTGTGTACTGACCACTATGTCTTGAAAGAGGTCAGACCTCATAAAATGGTCCATGAGGTCTTTCATCATTACCCTTTGTGGTGGGTTCCAAAGGCCCCTTGCCTGGCACTGAATTCCTCCCCAGAGGGAACATTCCAGTGTAGACTATTGGATCTTGAATGTGTGCAACTCTAGGCTAGTCAGTACCTCTATCTCTGAGCATCCCTCAACTTCAAGATGACATGAAAATACCACTCACTCTAGGACTAGAAATGACACTAAATCATTGAAACTCTTTAAGGCCACAATAAAGTTCCTCAGAAACCTAAGGCAATTATTAAGAGTTCGGGGAAGGGAATCTGAAGGAAAGGGACGGTCTTTTGGACATCCAATGCCCTGACTGGCCGTGACTGAAATAGTGGACAGCAAGCCTGGCTGGCATCACAAATCAGACTCTACTTAAGTAGCTACTGTCAACAAGGTGGGGAGGAAAAGGAGATTTAGTGCTCACTCCTACAAGCCATCATATCTGTTGTGCTTCCCAGCATGTGAAAGATGATAAATCAAATAAGAATATGACTCGCAACTGCTAATTTGGTGCCGAGTCATTCCATTTGCCGTGGAGTCCTCAGAAATTCCTCAACAAAGCCAGGTGCCCTTCTCTTAAAATTACATAACCAATCAAATAATATAATAGATTTATGAATTCCTAACATGAGAGTGACTCATACAGATTTTGCATTAGGAGGAAAGAAATCTGACAGCTGAGGGGTCTCAACTGGTTCTAATGATCTAATGAGTAATTCTGTCCATTAAGGGAAGATGGGGTTTCCTGATTAACGTGGAATCTTCACAGTGTTTTTAATAAAAGTTTTAATATATACTGCTGCTCGGCTGGAGTTATATTTAATTAAAACCTTGAAAGCTCCAGGAGACACCTCTTGTCTGTTCTGTTCCGTTCGGCAGGTGAGGAGATGCAGAGCACCTCCACCTCCAGAGAGGAAGGAGACTGCAGGGCAGGTGGGGGCGGAGGGCTGAGAAGGGCTAGAGGGAGAGGGGCTGACCACCATTTGCATGAAGAGTGCTGTGCCAGCGGCAGCATGCCCCGAGGGGGCTGGGCCCAAGTTGGCCTATCTGTTCCATCTCCTCACTTTAGAGAGAAGAAAACTGAGGTTCAGGGAGCACTTTAAAAAGAACACTTGTGGGATGCCTGGGTGGCTCAGCGGTTGGGCATCTGCCTTCGGCTTAGGGTGTGATCCTGGTGTCCGGGATTGAGTCCGGCATTGAGCTCCTTGTCGGGAGCCTGCTTCTCCCTCTGTCTGTGTCTCTACCTCTCTGTGTGTCTCTCATGAATCAATCAATCAATCTTATTAAAAAAAAAAAAAAAAAAAAAAGAACATTTGTTTTTTCAAGCATGGACTAGTGTACCAGGACCCAGCATAGAATACCAGGAGTGACACTAAGGCGCTGCATGATCCTAAAGCAAACTGTCTCATCCCAATACCTTTTCCTAGGGACACCATGAGAGCTCATGGCTTCACCTTACATAGAAGGCAGGGAGCTGCAATGGATCTAAAGAGGAAAGGGCATCAGACTTTGGGTTTAAATTATATCACATGAAAAATAAATAAATAAATAAAATTATATCACATGGACGCCTGGGTGGCTCAGCAGTTGAGTGTCTGCCTTTGGCTCAGGGTGTGATCCTGACTCCTGGGATCGAGTCCTGCATCTGGCTCCCTGCAGAGAACCTACTTCTCCCTTCGTCTATGTCTCTGCCTCTTTCTGTGTGTCTCTCATGAATAAATAAATAAAATCTTAAAAAAAATAAAATTACATCACACTAAGTGAAAATAGTGGTCTATAAAAACTATATATACATGTACACACACATGCACGCATACATATGCTGATACCTGTGATGGAATATATGGTATATATGAGCACTTATATATGTTTAAAGAAGACTGGGAGGAAATGCTCTAAGATCTTAATAGTGATGGATAGCCTCTGATTGAAGAGATTATAAATAATCTTTATTTTCTTATTTTATATATTTATATCTTTGATGAGTATTCTATAAAGGGCATGAATTGCTTTTATAACAAAAATATTATGAATTTATACAAAATAATACTATGTCTTCAATTATAAGGCACCACAAGTCATGTCTTATATTCCCTGTTAGAAAGTATATGGATATCTAAACTACATGTAAAAGGACACACAAAAAATCAAAGACCAAAAAAAAAAAAAGAAAAAAATTCTCTACTTTAAAATAGTGATGTCCAGGCATTTAAGCTGTATGGTGTAGAACACTGTACGAAGATATCGCTGTGTCATCAATAGATAAGTTATCCTCAGAGGTAGCTTAAGAAACAGTGGCTGGCTTTAAAATGACTACAAAGAAAACCCGACAATAAAATTCACTTAAATATCTGACTCTGCAAAAAAACTATTACCCTCTGTCCTAGAGGAGTGCTATGTAATTGCAAAACCTATGGTGTAACAAGAACATCCTTAGTATAAGGGGCAATCCCAGATGTGATGAAATAAAAATGTGAGCTCATAAGTACTTTTTAATGTTTCAAAGTCAATGAGGGACTGACTGCCAGGAGTAGCACATTTTCAAGCTGAAAAATCCCTTTGCAGGAGTCGAGGAATTGTCATTATTAAGGCAACTGAGGGTTGAGCTTTGGCGTACCAAGGGGACTTTTAGATTAAGCTGCTGAATGAATCTGCTCTTGGGGTAGAAGAATGTGACCAGAACTTTGTCTGCAGGGCCTGCTGGAAAATACAGGTTCTTAGGGACCTGCTTGGACTAAAGGTTAGAATTTGAACTTGAACTTTCTATTCAAGATGGCAAATTGAGCATGAGCTGACTCTTCATTTTCCAAACCAAACACAGGAAAACATAGAAAAATATTTGAGTGATATGAATTAACAAATATATAGCCAAAGCAAGAAAGACATTTCTCACTAGACCACATTAGTGATTCCTTAAACCCCTAAAAGAAAGAGAACAAAGGAAGCCCATCATGGGCAATAGGGGTGATGTGTTTTTGACTGCAGTGAGGCCAAGACCACTCTCCTGAGGCTGGAGGCTGGGTGCCAATGCTCATCGAGGTTGCAGAACTAAGCTGTGTCATTCTTCATCCCTTTCATCTTCTCAAGGTTAGGTGGAGGAAATGTTGAGCTGCTTGCTCAGGCCTAGGTGAGGAAAGCTCCAGTCACACCAGACCAGGACCTGGAGCTGTGTTTTACCAGTGACGACGGGGCTCAGAACAATACCACCCATCCAGGAAAGGGTCAAATCAAACCATTGGCCAGCACAGGACTCTCCAGGAGCCACTTTCCCTCAAAAAGTAGGGCTGAGGCTCTGCAAGCCTGTTTCCCTTTTCCCTGGGATATCACCCAGGATACCCAGAGGTGAAAACTCTAGTAGAAGATGAGCTCACAAAGCCAAACTCCTCAGACAAAGCCAAACTCCTCAGCCAGACTCCTCAGCATATCACAAGAGGCAGACAACAAATAGGAGAACTATGGAGGATTTAGAGATAGGAGAATAACTTTAATTAGGCTTTCTAATTAGAAATCTTTAAGAAACTCAAAGAGATAAAGGAAGCAATAGCATCCATTGAAAAGACTAGAAGATATGGAATGAGAAGATGTGGCTCAAAAAAAAATCTGTAGAAATTTTGGAAATGAAGACTATAAATGTAGAAGAAGAAATTAAATCATTGTTTTTGTGGGAAACAAAATGTTAAGGCTGAAGACACAGCTCCTCATGTTAGAGGAGAAGCAAATGGAAGACAAGGATGAGAGTGAGAAGTGGACTCTGAATTGTGCTGGGAGATGGACTGGTGGGCCATCCAGACTGAGCCAAGGGAGCTGCTCATGTACAAGGTGCTGCCTGTGAGTGGTGGTAATGTCACAGTGGGGTGGCCCTGAGAACTCAGAGATTCAGGCAGGCAGGACCTGATGGGAGTGGGAGCAGGAGAAGATGATTCAAAGGGAGGGTTGGGGACACTTTAAGAGCTCAGATAGTAAAGAAACTGTAACACAGAAGTTAGTAGAGCAGAGAGGTATGGTGGTGGGTAGGGGGTGGGTAGGCAGGAACCCAGGTCATATATTTGGAAATAGCTTAGCTTGGAGAACTAAGAAAGGACTAAGTGTCTCTACTGAAGCTTAGCGGCAAATTCCTTAATAGGCAAGCTCAGGGGAACACCTGTCTGGGTGGAAGGGGAGAGGGCTCTTTGGGTCACTGGCCATCTCTGGTTAAAGGCTTCAGAATTGGTTTGTAACCTGTTTTTATAATTCGTTGGCAATCACTCATTCCTGGAGCTCAAATTCACTGTAAAATAGTTCAAAATAACCAGAAATGCATTTGCACACAGTTGTGCTTATATGCACAGAAATTTACTCCGTCCAATGTCCCTTCCAAAAGCAGTTTCAAATTAGCCAATTCAGAGCTTGGCAAATGGCCTCTGTGAACAATACAGAAATATCAGGTGGGAGAACCAAAGAGTTGCAATGAGCCCCAGACTGGTTCTAAGCACTTCAAAAATATTAATTTCAAACTCAATCAAGAACTTGGACACCAGGTCTGGCTCCATCCCTACTTACTAACTTGATCCTGGTGCCTCAGTTTCCCCATGTGTCACAGGGGATAATCAGGCCTCCTCTGCCAATCTGTTAGGATTATCTTCAGTGTCTACTGCAAGGATATGAATGAGAAGACTTTTAAACTGTGATGTGAAAGCTAGGTAGGGGCAGGGGAATCCCCAGAGGCAGGAGGTGTACCCCAATGCCTGGATTCTGACTCTTTCAGTTCATCTCATTGGCAGTGTCAAGAGTACCAGTGGGTCTCTTCTCAGTGTGGAGAGGCCAGGACAGAGTTATGGTGCTCACTCAGCTTGTCTGAGTGCTCCATAGAGTCAGGATAGCCATGGGAAGGAAGAAGCAGGCAGAAAAGTCAGAAGAATGGGCTTGCAGAGCACATCCAGAGGAGCGATGCTGGGTTCCAGGAGACTCAGAACACAGTTTGGGCAGATTTCAAGAGAGTCCAGAACCTTGTCCTGGCCTGTGCTGTCTAGATGCCCCTTACCAGGCTTAGAGGGGAAGCTTAACTGGCCCATCAGGATTGAGAGGGAGACAGTAGCTGTGATGGAAGTGTGTCCAAGGACGGCACAGAAGGAAGTTGGTCAAAGCCCAGCAAAGGCTGACGCTACCTCCCAGGACACCAGACAGGAGTGTAAAGGGACAGGAGCTCAGCCTGGCTCAGCTGAAAACCTGTCATGGTTGGATGCTGATTTACTGGGAAATTGAAGGTTTGCCACTTAGTGTATGTCACTAATTGTCTGTTGACTGAGGCCATAGAGAGCTGGACCACTTTGATATAAACTGCAATTTTTTTCCCCTGATACTTTGCCAGCAGAATGGGATTAATCATTTTTTTCTGCAGAAAATGGCTTGATCTTCCCCGATTCTCATTGCAGAGGGCTGGGGAGGGCACTGTCACAATCTATTTGCCCAGGGAGTGCCCAGACCCAGGTCCCCTCCTAACTCGGGATCTGCCATGGACACTCTTGGAGACTCTCACCACAGACTCATGGAGGACCAGGCCTGGGGATTGTCTGGCAGCCACTGGGTCCAGTGAAATTTTATGTACCTCTATGGCTGAATATATGAAAAACAGATACAAATGGGGCTGCTCTGACAGAGCTGGAGTCCCACCATCCAGTCATTGCTAGGCCTTGAAACTGCTGGTATCTAAGAGCTTTTATTTTCCAGTTTAGGAAAGGGGAGGCAATGTGCCCACCACCACAGGACAAGGGCGTGGCAGACATGAGTCCAGAACCCAGGTGCCCTACATCCCAGCTACATGTAGTGAATTTCTGTCCTGCTTCATGAGATCCCTGCCCCTCACCTGACTCCCAGGGTAGGAATAATGGTGAGAGAGATCAGGATAGAGGCTCAACTTCTGAAAATCCACAGTGACTTTAAGGCAGGTACAGGGACCTTCCCTTCCTGTGTCACATTTGGAGACAAGATCATTCCCTCACGCTGAGGCTCTGCATTCTCTCTAAATTTCCCAGAGTATTTGCTTACCTGACAGGACTGCAAAGAAGGATAAAATCCACTACTTAGTTTTCAGTCTGAGCTGTGAGGCCTCTGTGTGGAATACTTCCTTTTTAATCCACTCTTTCCTGGCTAAACATCACTCATCCCTAGGTCTCTGCTCTTGTTTCACTTTCAGATTCCCCAATCTAAATAGTTCCCTGTCCTAATTCCTACTTTCACCCTATGCCATTAGTGACGCCATAAAAGCAATCTAAACGATGCGTTTTATGTCCATCTCTCCCATCGACAGAAAGGCTAGGACCACACCCAGCATTATCCCCTCTGCATACCCAAAGTCAATCATAGGGGCTGGCCCACTACAGCCCAAAGGCCATATCTGCCCCCCTGTCTGTTTCTCTGGGACCCAAGAGTAGAGAACCGTTTTTGCATTTTTTAAGGACTGGAAAAAAAAATCGAAAGATGAAGAATATTTTGTGACAAGTGAAAACTGTGTAAAATTCAGGTGTTGGTGTCCATAAATAAAGTTTTATTGGAACACAGCCATGCTCATTCGCTTCTGTATTCACTGCTCTCATCATGGCAGAGTTGAGTTGTTACAACAAAGCAAAAAAAGCAGAGAAGGGCCATGCCGAAGTTCAGACATGTGTCAGGGATTAAACTCAGACCTTTCAAACTCCTGCAGGGTTTCTACTTATTGAATTTCTCCAAACTGGCAACAAGGACTGCAAAAACTATGGCCCCGGAATCTAACCTGGCCCCCCTCAGCAGGTTTTCTAGATATCCCTGATAGGTAAATATCCCCCAGGACCCGGGATAAAAGATGCTTTGTTAAAAGCCATCTTGAACACATCCCTGAGAAAAGACACTTGAAGGGATAAAAGCCTTTCTGGTGAAAAGATGCCCGATGTGTTCTGTTTGTGCTGAAGCCGGGGTTGGTTTCCATTCTATTACAAAATGCAACAGCCCTAGGAGTTTCATGTTCTGATGCCACATTGTTCTGCTTTCAGCTCTTGCCTTTGTTCCTACTCGCATCTCTGACATCGGCACAAAGCCACAGTCCTGTGCAGACAAATGTCCTTGGATTACAGTGCCTTGCTTTAGCTCATCCCGCTCAAACCAGAGCTATGTTAAGGTGGTGACACTGGTGTTAATTCAAGACTCTTGAAAGTTGGCAAACGCTCCCATCATTCATTGTGGTTGGGATATTCTGACATATTTCATACTAACTAATAAATACGGAAGATGTTTACCGACAGTGGGGGCCAGGGTAGTAGTTGGAGGAAGCTATGGGAAGACAATGATCTGCAGCCCAGAGGGGACAATGTCTGAGTTTATACCTTTGATCTCATAAACACTCAGGATTAGAAGGGGCCTTAAAAGGTTGTCCAGCCATTACAGACTGAACATTTGTGTCCTCCTAAAATTCCCATGTTGAAGCCCTAGCCCCCAGTATGATATGGTCAGGAGGTGGAGCCTTTGGGAAGTGATTGGGTTTAGATGGGGTCACAAGGGTAGGGCTCTCATGATGGGATCAGTGTCCTTTAAGAAAAGGAAGACAGACCAGCGCCCTTTCTTTCCCTCTATGTCGTGGTATCAGAATGTCCCTGCAGAGGAGGAGGCTGTCTATAGGTCAAAAAGAAGGCTGTCAGCTGGAGCTGAATCTGCCATGACCGTGACCTTTTCAGCCTCCACACTTGAGAAAGAAATGTTCACTGTTAAAGCCCCTGAGGCCACAATATTTTGCCATAGTGGCCCAATCTAAGACACCAACCCATCGGCACACCTTAATTTTGAGTGTCCTCTCCACCACCTCTGTTTGAATGCTCATATGACGACATGTCCCCACCCCTCACACAAAATAAGAATGACTTCTGATCATTGGTAAAAATGTACTCCCTGGTAAGTCCAACCTGATGGTCTTGGACTGGATTTCATAGGAAAGAGCTTCATCTCCCTTCCAGGAAGCAGTTCCACAACCACTCGACCTGTCCCCATCTCCCACCCCCACTATCACCTCCCTATAACCTTACTACTTTTCTTTTTCCATACCAATAAGTCATATTTTTAACCATTCCTCAACTGGCTGCAAGTCTCTTTTTTCTCACTTAAAGCTTTCAACAGAGACGATAAGCAGCCAGTGTGCTGATACTTCATTTCCCTTCACTGTCTTCCTCAGAGGACTGGGGAAATGAGAGATGCAAGTAAGTTAAAGTCCTGCTGGATAAGCCACAATCTGGACCATTAACAGTTGCTCTCACTGTGGATTCCAACATTTCCTCTGGAAGTGGCAGAAAGAGTGGATGTCACTAATCAATCATAGGGCAGGGGAAGGACTCCAGGAAGAAAATGGGAATCTAGATGAGCTGTTTTGGGCCTTTGTGCTGAACTTCAAAGAATTTAAATGTATTTGAGAGTGCTCCTAAGTGAAAGATAGACACACAGGAGCCCCTGCCACACTGAGGTCACTGGAAACTGGGCATCTCTATGGGCAGTTAGACTAAAGGAGAATGAGTTCACCTTTTGAGGCAGATTATCTGATTCAATGGTTGGCAAATCTGGCTGTTGCCTATTTTTATAAATAAAGTTTTATTAAAACAAAGCTACACTCATTTTATTGAAATGAGCTACACTCATTTACCTATTGTCTGTGGTTACTTTTTTTCAACAGCAGAGTTGAGTAGTTGTGATACAGACTGTGACCCACAAAGCCTAAAATAGTTATTATCTAGCCTTCTCCAAAAAAAGTCTGCCAAGCCCTGATCTAGTGTGCTATTTCCCATGTTGTATGCCTTCTCACACTAGTCCTGGGTAATGATTTCCCCTGGGTGATGATTTCCCCCAAATACATTGGGGTAAATTCTTCACATGAGATGCCCCTTTTGGAAAACTCATGGTGATCATCAGCCTTTTAAAGGCTCCAAGAAGTTCCATCACACACGTCTATTTATATTTGTTTAACTCAGCATTGCTCAGACTCACTTGACCCTATCAACATTCCATGGTGCACAAGGAGCATACTCGGTGAAACACCAATCTTGTTGCTTATTACTACTCTTTGAATTGATTTTCCTTCAGTTTTTTTTTTTTTTTTTTCTAAGCCTGTAGACAAGCCATGCTTAGATTTTCTAGTCTGGTGTCAGTTATGCTGATGAGATCTGAGGGAAGGTGTGTGGTACTCCCCTTAGGCCAGAGTCAAACAGGTATGCAGGGCCTTTCTACCCCAGGAGGTGGCTATCTCAGGAATTGGGGGTAATTTCCGTTGGCCAGAGGATTTCTCTAATTCATCATATTTTTCTTCTTTACTGTATCATTTCTATGAGCAAATAGCATATTCATACAAACAAAACCAAATCCTCTCTGGAGCCCCATTCCCACGCACCTACCATCCATTTCTCTGCTGACATTTACAACAGAAATCCTCTGAAGCATTGTCTATACACAACTCCTTCAATGGCCTCTTTATATTCTCTCTTAAACCCACTCTACTTGGGCTTTCTCTCCCAATCATTCCCTGGAAATGGCTCTTGTCAAGGTCACAGTGACTTCCATTGGCTAAGCCCAATGGTCAAGGCTCAGTTGTACTCAAAATATCTGCAGTATTCCACACAGAGAATGACCCTCCTCCCTAAAACACACCCTTCTCCTGGATTCTGGGATCCCACTCTCCTTCGGCTCTTTTACCTCGCCAGCACCTTTCTTCTCAGCTACTCTGCAGTCACCCTCATCTCCCTGACCTCTAACTGCCTGAATGTTTGCAGACCTCTTGCTGGAATGCTATTCTCTATCTACATTTTTTCTGGGTGATCTCATTCTGTCTCGTGGCTTTAAATACAAATGACTCCTACATTTGTATCTCCATCCTCAGGCCAGAATGTTCTTCCCCCAGAAATTTGCTTGGCTTACTTCTTTCATGTTTCTACTACAATATCACATTATTAGTGCGGTCCACTCTGACCACTGTCTATAAACATTTATATAAATCACATCCCTCACCCCTCACCCCTACCTGCCAAGGTTCCCTTACCATGCACCCCCCAGCTTCTTAGCACTTCTTACCATCTGATATCTGTATCTACTTATTTGTTAATTCTGTTAGTTATTTGTCTCCTGTCACTAGAACATAAGCTTCATGAAAGCAGGTGCTGTTTTTTTCTCTGCTATAATTTAGGGCCTAGAACTCTGGAAGGTACACAGTAGGTACTTAGTAAATATTGTAGGATGTATGAATAGAGTTGCCTGCACTGGGGTTGTAGAGTTAAACATGATTTCATAGCTGAGGGAGCTAAGTTTAGGTCTTTCTGTTCCCAAATCACATGCTTGCTAGGGACAGAGCTGATACTAGAAACCTGGTCACGTATTGAATCTCTACTAAGTACCAGACATGTCTTGGTAGACAGTGAGACACAGGCTCCATTTCTGCTCTAATGGACTTTTCAGTGAAAGACAATGGTCACTTGGCCTTTACCCTCCAGGCTAGGTTCTTTCCATGGCTCCTTGTTATCACCACCAAGACCAAGATGTTCATCCTTAGAGCAATCACAATTACTCCTTCTTGTGGCATGAATTTTTGAGTATTCTGCAGCAGAAAATGAATTTACACCTCACATGCAAGGAAACTCCCTTTGCCCTCAAATTATGACAGTGAACAAGTGGTGAGTATCTGGTATGGTCTGTGAAGTGTCCTAGTATCTACTGGCTGGCCTCTCATATTTGCATTTCCAGTTTTTAATACGTGTACTTTATTCAGGTGAATGGTTTTAATTTCATTCACCCTTACTGTTGTCTAGCCCAAAGCAACACAAGTCTGCCCTTCCATTCTGAGAAGATAATATTACATAGTAGCAAACAGGGAGAGGTAGAGGCTTTATGAGGTCTTTAACCCATCTTGGTGGCCCACAGAAGAAAAATGATAAGAATTATTATTTCAGAGGTATTCCCTTACTAATTTACACATTCAATGTGAACAACATCTTAGAAGCCAGAATCTTAGATTTGGATGGGATCTCAAATGTCATATTGTCTCACCATTTTGCACCAATGCAGATACCCTTGAAATATCTGTGACATGTGGGTAACCTTCCCTTGAGCCCTTTTATCAATAAAATATATTCACTGTCCTACAACTTTGCTTAGGTTGAGTCAAAGCCAGCTCTCTAAAGCCTCGACACATTGTCTTTGAGACGAGTTCCACATAAATCTCCCCTTCCACTTATCTGCTGGGTCTTCAAACAGGCCTGTGAGCATTGAAAAAAGGCATTCATTCCATTCATGTTGGATCTAGATACCAGTGTCTTTCTGTTGGCTATTAGAGCTAATATAGATCACTAAATCTTCCTATTTGCCCACCGGCCACAGCAGCAGGAGTATGCAGTGCTGCCATTGCCAGGGTGTGGATGGGTGAACTGAGGCATATGGATGGCGGAAGGCTCATGGTGGACACATGGTTCAGGGCTGCTCGTCCTTTGCTCTGACTCAGATCCCTAATGTACTGCACACTCTTGAGAAAGCTATTACAATAACGATTCCAAGAACATTAGAATTCCTATTATCGAGAAAGATGCACTTTCATTTAAAGGGTTTCATTCTTCTTAGATGAGTTCTACTTTCTGCTTTCCCTTCATTCGAATCCCATGTTTATTATTTCCGCTCCACTGCTGGCCTGATAAAGCTAAAATTCCGCTCACACCAGCCAGCAAATTCGACTCCAGGCAGCAGCAGACAGGAGCACTTGGTCTGCTGGAGACAAAGGTTTCTCTCCAGTTTGGTCAGCAAGCCGAATGTGAACTGACAAGATCATAGCTCTACAAAAATAAGATCTATTAATTGTCCCGTGGAAGGAAAAGGTCATTGGGCAAATGCTACCCTGTATCTCATTTTACAGTGAGAGTCTGGGCATCAGCATCAAATCGTTTCTCTGTAACTAGATTCCGCCTCTCAACAATAATTTAAAAAATGACTAGATAAAAATCACGCTCCAGGTCTGCTTGTGAATTTTGTTACTTGAATACATTTCACTTATACCGAAATCAGTCTGGAGTTGCTGACACTGTGCTTTCTCCCAGACCCCACTAAAAAATTTATTCGAAGTGTCAGGGACCATTAATTGGTTCTCCCAGATTTTTGTTGGCGCCCATTTCTCAGGCTTCAGCTCCTAGAGAAGAGGAAGAGTTTCCTTCGTGTGACCTGGGTCTCTAATAACAGCAGAGCCCCGGCGAGGGGCAGTGGAGCAGTGTTACCCTCAGTCCCACCACGCTTCACCTGACAGCCCTGGGGGCGGATGGACCGCAAGGGAGCAGCAGCAAAGAGCATCACCAGCAGTTACAGGCCTCGGGGGATGGAAGGTGGGGGGCTGTGTGTCTCGCGTAGGCAAAGGAAACTGCTGCCGAAGAAATTCTCTCTACCCCTCCTTGGGGTGTTTGGGAAGAAGCCATAGTGCTTCTTGGGGTGTTGTAGGAAGAAGCCATAGTGCTTCTTGGGGTGCTGTGGGAAGAAGCCATGGTGCTTCACCTCCTTGGGCTGGAGTGTATTTTCAGATTCCACAAACATTTACTGAATATCTACTATATGCCCATCCAAAGAGGAAACCTTCTTATAAGCAGGACCTCATTTCGTGGATCAGTACGTCCTCACTCTACCTGTAGAGACGTAGATTTTGAGTATCCAGTCCAGTTTTTGTTCGTTTGTTTGCCGTGAGCCATTCCATTAAATGCTTATATTAGCCATCTTAGATCTTATCAGGAGGAAGGCAGGGTTTGGGATAAATAAATAAACAAATAGCAGACAGACAAATAGGTTCTTTCTCCGTGGTGTCAATGCCAGTACCTCCTCATGGGAGCAGATCCGGGCGGGATGACTTGCCCAAAATCACACAGCAGATAGCGGCAGAATTGGGACTGGACAGCAGGCTTCCTCCCTTTGCGACCCCTACACTGCCTTCCATGGGAACCAGCTATGTAACACCTTGGGCGCTTATAAGATACCTCTGTGGCCACCACCTCAGTGGTGTTCAAATAGTGTCTTTGACTTGAATGTAAAAAAATAATCATAAAATTAAGGCTTTATAAATGGAATTTGCATCCATCACCTTCATTTTAGCGGCAAGTTTGGTTGTTTTGTTTTATTTTTTTTTATAAATTTACTTTTTATTGGTGTTCAATTTGCCAACATACAGAATAACACCCAGTGCTCATCCCGTTAAGTGCCCACCTCAGTGCCCATCACCCAGTCAACCCCACCCCCCGCCCACCTCCCCTTCCACCACCCCTAGTTCATTTCCCGGAGTTAGGAGTCTTTCCTGTTCTGTCTCCCTTTCTGATATTTCCCACTTATTTTTTCTCCTTTCCCCTTTATTCCCTTTCACTATTTTTTATATTCCCCAAATGATTGAGACCATATAATGTTTGTCCTTCTCCGATTGACTTATTTCACTCAGCATAATACCCTCCAGTTCCATCCACGTCGAAGCAAATGGTGGGTGTTTGTCGTTTCTAATGGCTGAGGAATATTCCATTGTATACATAGACCACATCTTCTTTATCCATTCATCTTTTGGGTTGTTTTGTCTTAAAGATTTTATTTATTTATTCATGAGAGACACACAGAGAGGCAGATACATAGGCCAAGGGAGAAGAAGGCTCCATGTGGGGAGCCCCATGTAGGACTCGATCGCAGGACCCTGGGATCATGACCTGAGCCAAAGGCAGATGTGCAACCACTGAGCCACCCAGGGGTCCCTTTCTTTTCTTTTTCTTAAATTTTTTTCTCATCTTTACTGGACGATCATTAAAGCCCCTGATAATTTTCCTTTCACTTTGTTTTCTTGGTGTCCCTCATTCCTGCAGGTCATGTCCACATTTTAGGGCTCCATACTTATAACAAATATAGGAATTATATTCCTGAAGTGGTTAATTTCTCTCTGGTTTTCAAAGTTATGAGATGGAGCAACAATGGGTGAGTGGAGGAGGAATCATCCTGGTCCAGAGGAGAGTTCTCCCTGGTGGCCATTCCCTTTCCAGCCACTGCTCTTCTGACCTTGTCTTCCTTTCTTCCCAGCCCCACACCCTGAAGGCTGGCCCCACATGGCATGGAGGAGTCCAAGATGGCAGCTCTCCAGATGGTTTAGCTCACAGCAGAGCATGCAGTGGGAAGGGGGAAGAGCCCCACAATGCTTACTGAGGGGGTGAATCTGAGAACAGGTGGTTTTGCTGTCTTCTGACAAAGACTCCCTCCTTGACCTAACTCTGGTCAGGCTCTGCTAAGCCCTTTGGGCCTCGACCTTTGGTGTACATCCTTGTCAGGCCTGCACGGCCCAATTTTAGTAAAAAACCCATCTAGTCAGGTAAGCTAGGGACTCCCCACCCCAGACATCTGTCCAAATTCCTCATCCCTTACTCTCCTCCAGGGAGTGTCTGATTACCCCAGCCTCCCTTCAGCAAGACTCCTATTAGGTCAGTGTAACCAGACTAACCCATCTCTGTTCTTAATTCTCCATCCATTACCTGCTCTTTGGTGATAAATCCCTACTTTTCCTTGTCATATTTGGAAATGAGCCTAGCTCTCTACTGAGGTTTCTTTTCTCCTGTTGCAACTGGCCCTGAGTAAAATCTCTTGTTACTGCTGTAGCTACTGTCCAGCTCTGATTTTCTTTGTCACTTCCACAAATACCTTTGGAATTTTAGAGTTCCATATGACACGTTGCCCTCAGAACAACCTCAAGCCAGTGTGGGAAGGGAGGAATCAACACAAATACAACACTTAGGGAGCATGACCTCCTCCCACTCTGGGTTTGCACACACAAAGGGGACTCGGAGTCTTTATGTTAAGGTACGATATCAAACATGAGATTCATCAGAAAGGAAAAACATTGAGAGCAAATTCATGCATTCTATTCCTATTTTGATTTCAGTCCCCAAGCTCATTGTTTAGTCATAAGTATCCTGTCATGATTGTGGTCACTTGTAGCTTTCTGTAAATGAACTTAAAAAAACTTTATTAACCCAAATTATTTTTTAAATGTCTGTACCAAAAGAAGCCTAGAGCTAAATTTAGTGCTCAACTGAAATCACAATTTTTTTTCCCAGATGCCTGGCATTTCTCATTCTCTTCTCCTTTTAATTACTTTTGGCTCCTCTTCCATTTTTAATTGTCAAGGTTTATTTGAGATTTAACATAATAAACAGCTTCTATTCCTTGAATTTCTCCTTAGGAAGTCAAATTAGCTAATATTTTCAGATGTTGACACATCCTTTCAGAGAATAAGCCCTTCCTGTAAAAACAAAAACAAAACCAGAAAACAAACAAACAAACAAACAAAAAAAAAAAACAGCTTTGAAAAAAGAATGTAAGTGGAAACGGAGTCCCCTGGCTTGGAAACTGCTCTTCCCTGCTGTGGACATCAGCTGACTTTTGATCTTTGGCAGGGGCATGTATCACATTGGTTCACAAGCACCTTACAACATCTGTATCTCCTCCGCTAAGAAAATAAAACCCTGTTCTTCATGGATAGGAGATTTTGAACACCAGGTAGTAGGTCTGAATTCAGTGTTTTTCCACAACAAACATTTTATACCATAAAATGAATTTGCACTGTCCAAGTGGAATGACTTCAAATACTGCCAAACATGATTACCAAGATTGATTTACTCCTGTCCTGTGATAACCTGGTTACTTAGCTTTGTGCGGATTCAGCTGGACTGGCTTTTCCCTGTGGCTAAGTAGAAACAGATTCACTTTTGGCAAATCAGGGAAAAGGTGAGCTCTGCAGAACAGGGACCACTGGGCAATAAGGCAGAAGCCAGTGTTGGCTGCCTAACCATTATCCTGTGTCCAATAAGTGCTGATCCAGCCCAGGCTGTAGGAGACTCACCAGGGCAAAATGGGTAAGTAACAAAGGCAGAGCTATCTTCCCTCTGCCCTACCTATGCTTCCTCCCTAAACCAATGTCCTGCTTTTCTTGGGCCCCTGGGTCCTTAGGTGCCTGCTGACCAGGGCCACCTGTTTCCCTTGCCTTGACAGAAAACTCTGGGTGGTGTCAGTGGGACCTGGTGTCCAATCCCAACTCCACCACATGCCAGCTCTGTATTTTTTGACTTCTTGGAAGTTCAGTTTGTTCAAAAGGGAGAATAATCCCTGCCTCACAATGTTAAACCTATTAAATGCTAACCTATTTCAAAATGAAAACAGGATATTGAAAAGGTACCTGCACTCCCATGTTTACTGTAGCATTACAGAATAGCCAAGATAGGAAAACAACCTACAAGTCCATTGATGGATGAATGGATAAAGAAGATGTGAGATATATACATATACACATACATGCACACACACACACACAATGGAACATTATTCAACCATGAGAAAGAAGGACATCTTGGCATGTGCAACAACATGGATGGATCTTGAGGGTGTTATTGTAAGTGAAATCAGTTCGACAGAGAAAGACAAATGCTCTCTGATTTCACTTATATATGGAATCTGAAAAAGACAAACTCAGAAAAACAAGGAGTAAAGTGATGGTTGCCAGCAGTTGGGGGATGGGAAAAATGGGGAGCTGTCGCTCAAAGGGCACAAACTTTCAGTTATAAGATGAATAAGTTCTGGGTATTTACTGTACAGCAGGGTGATTATAGTTAACAATATGTATCATATATTTGAATGTTACTAAGAGTGATCTCATATGTTCTCACTACAAAAAAGAAATGGTAACTACATGGCCAGATAGAAGGGGGTAACTAATATTATGGTGGTAATTATTTCGCAATTGATAAACATATTACATTGATAAATCAGTGTACCATAGGAAATAATTAAGAAAAAATAATTAAATATGAAAAAAATTAAAAATATCATTTAAGCCTATTTCAGGTGCCTGGCATGATGGTAGGCCACCAGTAAAGGCTCAGTTATGGCCAATTCCCTACTTTCTCTATTTTCTAGCCTCTATCCCTTTTACAGACTTACCTATTTCATCTCTTTTCTACAAGGTTCCCCCCTCTGCAGATTGACAGCATACTCCATTTACTGCAAATGATTCAGAGACTGACAAATATTCTCTCCTTGCCCTAGCTTTAGTCAGGCTCTTCTGAGCCTATTAGACCTTAACCTTGGCCCCCTGTGCTGTCTTTGGCCTGTCTCGCCCCATCTTAGCAGGAATCCTGCTAAGTCACTTTAGCAAGAATCCCCCGACCCTGATGTCTCCTCTGGGTGCTTTTCCATCCGCTGACTCCTTCAACCTGCTCCTTGGCAATAAATCCTCACATGTCCTTGCTGTATTTGGAGGTGAGCTCCATCTTAACTATTGAAATAGCCTTAAAGAAAGTCTTCATTGCCAGTTTAACAAGCATCATTTCTCTTTAACAGTATATGCCAGGGATAGTTGCCATCATCTTTCCTCTCTTTCAGGAATCAGAAGATCATGGCATTTGTCTACCTAGTTCCTGGATAAAAAAGCAGCACATCCATAGTCATGTGATAACTCTTCCTTCCTGGCATTATAATTAGGCTGGGATTAGGCATTACAATATATGCTGTCTACTGGTAGGTGCTTTTTGGGGTCAAATGGGGACGGGTATAGAGTCTGCTCCAGCACATTCCTCAGTCCCCTTCCTCAGGGTGAACATGATGAACTGCTGGGGAGGGCCTGGACCAGTCCTTTCAAAGCTGCTCTTCATTTCTGACCCACATTCAGCCCAGCTCAGAGCAATCACACCAGCCTTTATTCAGGGGTGGCCTCATCTTAGGAAACCAATGTTTCTGATCAAAGGTCAACCTCAAAACCCAATCCAGAAGCAATTATAGTAGTGTTTTAAGAACCACAGTTGAGGTTCAAAGTCCAACTTTCTTCTTCTGAAACAAGTTGCTTCTGTCCTTTGACAAACAAGGTTAAGTCTCAGGGGGACTATAATACAATTTTGATTTAAAGTCTGAAGCTCAAGGCTCCTTTCAAGCTGTCATTGGTTTGTAATACTGCTTTGTTAAGAAAAAAACAAAAAAAAAAAAAAAACAAGGTCGGTGGGCATGAGCTCTGTCATGTTCTTTCCCCTCCATTTCAGGCTTGCTCTGTCCCTAAGCCCGTTTATCCTCATTCTGGAGGAAGAAGGTCCCTCCTCCTCTCCAGAGCTAAACCTTCCCTTGGTGATCCCACCCTGTCCTCCCCTTCTCCCTCCAGGATGTTCCTAAGGCCCTAGTTCTCCTCTATCATGTGTCATCCCCAGTACACAGTTGTCCAAACTAGGAAACAGGTGGTTAACTCCTGGTTATGTACAAGGAAAAAAATTAAAATGCTTTAAAAATAGTTATGCACTTATTTAAATATGTATTAAGAAAAAATTATATAACTAGCATGTCAAGGCCATAATTTTGCAGATATTATCAATTTGGATGAGGTTAAATATATTTAATTTTTTTTACAAAAACTGATTGACTCATAGCAATACCAAGTACATAAGAACAGAAGTAATATACAGCTTTGGAAACCACAGATGGAAGTTTGGACAATCTGTCCAGTAGAGAGCCCTGGACTGGCAGACAGGAGTCCTTCCTCTGCCACCCACTCACCACTTGTCCTCAGGCCAATGCCATAACCTCTCTAGGTCTCCTCTGGGTTCATTTGTGATCTCATGGGGCTTGCTCTTTTCCTAATTTACAAATATATTTGGTTTTTCCCAGTGCAGTAAAAAACACCTTCCCAAAACTCTTCCTTGGGGTGCTAACCCCTCAAGTTCTAGTTCTCTCACTGCCCTCTCTCTGTTTTGAGGGTGTGAATTGTGAAGTTTCTGCATTTTTCATCCCTCCTCCCTAGAAATATACCTACCAGCTTGTCAGCCCCACTGGAAGAGCCCTCTTCAATGTCACCATGACTTCCCAAACAGCAAGCAGCACTGCCAGTGTGCAACTTCTAGAACAATATGACTCACATGGGATTTGAGAACATGCCAGGGAAACTACCCTGATGTATGATGGGTGTTATCCCAGAAAAAATGGATTTTGAGGTTCTAGCATCTCATTTACAGGAATACTTTTAGGACATTCATTGTTGAAGACAGCTCCTGGATGGTCAAACAACATGCAATGAGGGTCCCTGGGCTGTTGCTCTCACTCAACACTACTGCTTGCCTTCTGGTGATGGGAAAGATGTTAGAGGAATGCCAGGAAGCAGACTGTAGGGCATGGGTTTATCATCACGGGCTGTGGCAGGTGCCTATACCTTCTGAAGTGAGGACTTCAGAGCATCATCAAATAGAGGCTGCCACGTGCAGCAGTCCCAAGAGGAGTTCTGGGGTAAGCAATGACAAGCAGCTGGGTTTCTGGGTTCATTACTTGGCTTTCCAGCCTTGGACAAAATGGCTCCCTTTCTTCCTGTCTCAATCTCTAAATGGCAATATTTAGAATTAAGGGTAGGAAAGACTGTTGATTTGCTACGGCTACTGTAAAAAAAAGCACCACAAATCAGGTAACTAAAACAATAGAAATGTATTGTCTTATAGTTCTAGAGGCTAGTAGTCCCAAATCAAGGCTTTGGCAGGGTTTGCTCCTTTTGAAAGCTCTGAGGGAAGGATCCCTTCCAGGATTCTCTCCTTAGCTTGTAGGTGGCTATCTTCATGCTCACATGGTGATCTCCCTTTTATATGTGCTGGTGCCCAAATCTCCCTCTTTTACAAGGACACCAGCCCTCCTCCCCACCTCTAGTATGATCTCATCTTAATTACATCTGCAACAACACTGTTTCAAAATCAGTCCACATTCCAAGGTGCTAGGGGGTGAGGACTTCAACATTTGAATTTCGGAAGGGGCACACAATTCAATCCATCAGACTTGAAGAACTGAGCAAGGAAATGAGACAGTGGATTCTAGATCTGGCTCTGCTACTAAGCATCTCTGCTGTGCTGGGGATGGAGTCACTTCTTTAGGCCTCCGGCTCCTCGTCTCCTCAGTCTGAAGGTAAGGCTAGATCATCTCAAAGGTCCCTCCAGCTCAAACAGCCAATAGCTTCATCATCTAATTGAAATGGATCCAAATGTTTGCAAAGCATTTAAAACTTCTTACATGGAAGATACAGTATAAACACTAAGAAATAATAACCCCCAAGCTTCCATAGAAAGAGTGCATACAAATTGAAAGTGGTTTTCAAACATTATTTCATTAATCCTTACAAATCCCCTGTGAAGTAGTATTATTAAAGAGCAAACTGACAATTGTGCTATAATCTGGTCAAGTAAAAGAACAATATCTCAGACAAGATAATAGCAGACTTATCTGCCACAGGGGAGGGCTGAATATGCAAAGGCCACGGAAGTTGGAAACAAATAGGAAATTTCATCTCAGGTGGCTTCGAAACAGGGGTTGGAAATGAGGCTTTGGCTGCCATCCTGGGACTTTCCAAAGGAGGGAGGGAAGATTTACGAGCAGACTTTCCAGAACACATGCATCATTCATGGCCTCTAATTTTTCATGCATAAATGTTTGAGCCGATATTTAAGATCTAGGAAATCTTCTGGGAGGGAATTATAATGTTTTCCTGAGGTGAGAAAAAAAGCACTGTCCTAGATTTTTTTTTTTTTTTTTGCTATGTACAAGGTGAAAAAAATATATCAATTTTGTTCTACTAGAGCAAAAATGTAGGTGACATTGAGATTGTGGAAATGTGGCCATTTCACAGACACCCTCCCCTCTCAGCCAACCAACTGATCATTTTCATGATTATCACCACCAGCTTTTAGAGACAGCTGGCCACAAGGTGCATTCTCTCCCAGGACACTGATCCCACACTCTGCCTAGAAGGCAAGATGAAGTAGACAATCCAAGGTGAGAGCCAACCCTGGGCAATGGACAAAAGCTTATATCCAAGTCTGGACCTGCACAAAGACTCTCCACTATGGTGGATGGTAGAAGGGGCCCAGAAGACACTTCTTGCCTACCCCCAGCCTTAAAGAGCTCTCTCATTGCTTATTCTGGTTTCAAGTTCAACCACTGGAGATTTTGAGGGTTATAGGAATTTCTATTTCCAAATGACCTCCTTTAGAATCCTAATGCTCCTGGAGAGGTAAGGGCTGGACCCCTTAACTAGTCACTGGCATCTTAGTAGGAGAGGGCTTGGCCAATCATCCTTCTCTACGGTATTGTGAGATTACTTAGAGGGGAACTGGGTATGGCAGGTCACACCTGTGGAGGGAACCACTTAAGAGAAGTACAAAAAAGGGGGACAGTGAGAATAGAAGGAAGATAATCTTTGTCAGCCTCACTGCTCTTTCCCCGTGACTACAATGTGGGCAAACCTCAGTGAAGCAGCAACATTAATAGGATACAAATTAAGTTTATTTAGTGAACCATGATTATGGCTAAATTTCTTTCACATTTTATTTATTTATTTATTTATTTATTTATTTATTTATTTTTAAAGATTGTATTTATTTATTCATGAGACACACACACTCACACAGAGGCAGAGACATAAGCAGAGGGAGGAGAAGCAGGTTCCATGCAGGAGCCTGATGTGGGACTCAATCCTAGAACTCCAGGATCACGTCCTGAGCCAAAGGCAGAGATTCAACCACTGAGCCACCCAGGCATCCTGCTTTTACATTTTAATATTATGACCTAACTGGTAAATCTGATCATATGCAGTAAGAAACTCTCTTGGAGGGTTCTACTGAGGCTGCTTATATTGCCAAAAACAGATAACAAACAAGTAACCTTTAAAGACTGTAACTTTATTTTTTTTAAGATTTATTTATTCACGAGAGACACAGACAGAGAGGCAGAGACATAGGCAGAGGGAGAAGGAGGCTCCTCTCAGGATGCGTGATGTGGGACTCGATTCTGGATCCTGGGATCACGCCTGAGCTGAAGGCAGACACTCAATAGCTGCGCCACCCAGGCGTCCCTAAAGACTGTAACTTTAAAAGAATCCAGCTTCTCTGCTGACCTAGCCTACCCTCATCTCTCAACATTCCTTCAATCATACCTATGCCTAATTTCTTGTAGTTCCCCAAATGTGCCAGTCCTTCGTAACCTCCTTTGCATATGCTGTTACCTTGGTATGGAATCACCCTCCACCATCTTCCGTGGCTAACCATTATTCTTTATTCAAGACTAACTCAAGCCTCCACTTCTAGGAAGGCTTCCCTGACTTTCAAGCACTCTGCGCTTATTCTTCTTGGTTTTAAGTGTTAGCTTGGTTTTCAGTTTCCCCCTCTGGAGCATAGGCAGAACCAATGCTCTCCATCTCAGCATCTCTAGGGTGAGACCCTATCCCTGGCACTTAGGAAACACTCAACCATATTTATCATAAATGAAAAACTTTTTTACTTATTAAATTTGCTGATTAAAAAAATGACAGGACTCAATCTGGAGAGTGAGTCGAAGTGCTTATCTTCTACTTTGAAAATATAAATTGATTCAAGGCCCTTGGAAAGCCATTTGGCAAGCTGTATCATGAGCAATCGCAACTTTATAGCCTTTGACCCTGGTACTCCTCTTCTGGGAATCTATTCTCAAAATAAGATAAACTATGAAAAAACGATATCCATGATGATTTTCAGGACAGTGTTATTTAAAGTAAAAAATACCTGGAGTGAATCTAAATGTCCAATAATAGAATGGTTAAGTTGCAATCTTTTTTTTTTTTTTTGTTATTTTTTTTTTTTTTTGTTAAGTTGCAATCTGATGCGATATTTTGCAGCCACTGAAAATCATGGTTATGGAAAAGCATGCACAATGTGGAAGAAAACTATGATATTGAATGAAAAAAGATATAAAATGCATGTAGGATAATTAAGATGCTGTAAAGTAAAAATAATAGCTAACACATATACAGTGGCTCATTCTAACACTTGTATTTACTCTAAATTCTTACAGTGACTATATGTGATAGGTGTTGATGAAAATTCTCCCCTTGATTAAACTCCAGGCAGGTTCTTCTGAGCTCTCCTTTTGACTACAGCCCAATCTGGGGCTCCCATGACCTTCTTTGTAGAGTCCAGTTGTAGCAGGAATCCTGTTAAACCAGTTCAGCTAAAACCTCTTAATATCTGTTCTGGGTTCTTAGCCTCCATCATCCTCAGGTAATTTCTGATCCCTCTGGCCTGCCCTTAGCAAGAATCCTGGTAGGTCAGTTTAACTAGAATCTTCCCTTACCTATGGTGTTTCCTCCATCCAGTGACCCTCATTCTGCTCCTTGGCCACATAAATCCTCATTTTTCTTTGTTGCATTCAAAGTTGAGCCTAATCTCTCTCCTCTACTACAAACTCATTATAATAGGACCCTTCTTGAATAAAATCTGCCTTTCTGTTCTTTAACAAGTGCCATGAGGGGCGCCTGCATGGCTCAGTCAGTTAAGCATCTACCTTTGGCTTAGGTTATGAACTCAGGGTCAAGGATCAAACCCCACATAGGGCTCCCTGCTCAGTGGGGAGTCTACTTCTCCCTCTCTGCCCTTCCCCCTGCTTATGTTCATGGTTTCTCTTAAATAAATAAATAAAATCTTTTTAAAATGTCATGAATAATTTTTCTTATTAATAATAAGATATTAATTAATAATATTAATTAATAATATTAATTAATATCTCCATTTTATAGATGGTGGTGGTAGAAGCACAGAGAGGCTAAGTAACTTTCCCTAAATCATACAGCTAGTAATAAGTGTCAGAGTGTGAATTTGAACTCAGTCTCTGTCAAGAGGCTGTGCTCTCCACCACTATGATATAGAATTCATGCAGAGTTTGGAAGAAAACAAACAAAATGCTATTGCTTTAAGGCTATGAAAATAGAAATGAATTTCTTTTTTCACCCCTGTATTTAAAAATCCTCTATAGTGTGCTTATACTATCTTTACAAAAGAACAATATTTTAAATAAAAGTATTAATAAAAATTAATCATAATATGTAAGTCTTCAAATGTCTACTTGCAAAGCATGTTTACAACAGTTGTTCAGTTGTTGGGTTAAATATCCTGGAGCTGTCTTGAATTAAAATGTTTAAATACTAAATTACCTGATGTATACACAGATAAGATACCCATAAAGCTAAAATTGTATTTCTGCTCATGCATTTTTTTCTTTTCAATAAAATGTATTCACTATAATGTGTAACATATGGGATTGGATGTTTATACCCTAGCAAGACTCTTCATAGAAAGAAATCAATCCACTAGTCAGGAAAAAAATCCTTTGTCAAACCATGTGTCCTGCTTTCAGATTGCAAAATATGCTCACTGCAGTGTTGGAGGAAGTGGGGGGTATGTGAAGGAGAAAGCGCTCTCCCTCTGCTCAAACCCTAGTCTTGCTCTAGGTAGAGAGAAGGAACCCCAAACCAAGTCCTGTGGGGACTGTTCAGGGGGCTGTGCAAAGGGAGACCAGGGTTATGCCTGAATCCTTAAATTACTTTCATGTTCATCTCATTTGGGGTCTCCTATGAAAGTAGAACCAACCCTCTTGAATTTCTAGAGCTCTAATGCAGAAATGTTTCTGTTATAAAGGAAGTTTAATGTCCATAGATGAATGCCAGAAATTCCAAGGGGAATTAGGGCAGGGGAGAGAAAGGAGATGCCAGGGGGAGGGTGCTTCTTCCTCTCTGGTGCTCATACCTGCAGAAAAGAAGGGCAGACCTCAGTTTGGAGGAACTGGTTCTGCAGAGCAAAGTGAGGAGGAACATTGAGGATGCCATCACCATTATTCGGTATCTAAGATTCATTGTTCCCATGTTCTGCCCAGGCTCAGCTCCAGGGCACAGTAAATAGAGACATTCATTCACCTGGGATCTATGGGGTGAGTGTTCGCTATAGGCAGAACCTGGTGCTGGCTGAGGTGGGGGTGCCTCATCTCCAGAAAATACACACGCACCGGGGTGATGAGATGAAGTCCATACTGTGTGGGATTCACAGTGGCCAGCCTGAGTGTGGGGCCCAAGGAGCTCTAGGTCGGCATAGCGTGGGGTGTGTGTAAGGATATAAGGACGAGAGCCTGTAGACCCCACAGAGGCTTTGTGTGAAGCAATTTCACTACTTTATATTATGTCATCTTCACCAATATCCTCTATTGACTTTCTTGATTTTACACATGAGAAAATTAATCATTCAAGATTACATAGTTAGAAGGGGGCTGGTACTTAACTTCAATATTAACTGTCTGACTTCAAAATCCATAGATAGAGGGAAGGAAGAATGTCCACACATACGTGTGTGTGTGTGTGTGTGTGTGTGTGTATGCATGTATATATTCCCAGAAACCTTCCCAAACAGTTTCAATCATTTCCCATTTACAAAGCTCTTCCCCTCCAGGTATTTAATTTGATTCTCTCAATAGCCCAGCAAAGTAGCAATTATAATTGCCACAATTTAACAGATTAGAAAACTGATAACCAGGGAGTATGAGAGATAAGTGAACTGGTGAAGGGCGAAGTACGTGTGTGAACCCACGTTTTCTGTCAATCCCATGCTTACTACGTTCACTCATTCATCCAGCAAACCTTCTCTGACTGCTACTGGTAGGCTAGGCCAGGGACAGGCCCTGGAGACACAGAGAGGAAGTCAGTTCCATCTCAGCTTGATGCAGAGAAGGCCCCTGTGTTCAGTATGCTGTGGGGGCAGGGGAGGAAGGTGAGATTGGGCACGTATGGGGCCTTTATGCCCCATCTGGCAGGTGAAGATAAGGCTGGGAAGGGCTTCAAGGACACCTCGGCCGGCATCTTAAAACATTGGTTTGTCACAAGACCAAGATTGATGAAGGCATCTCCATCAAAGTAAATGACTCCTACAAAAGCCAAGAAGTGGGAAGAAACACAGGGCTCGGCAGTACTGCTGACAGTGCGTGTTATGGACTCAATCTTTGTGTCCCCATAAAATTCATATGTTGAAGCCCTAAGCCCCAATGTGAAGGTATTAGGAAAAGCCTTTGGGGGACAATCAGGGGTTAGATGAGGTCCTGAGGGTGGTGCTCCCATGATGAGACTAGTATCCTTATAAGAAGAGGAAGAGACCAGTGCTGAGCTCTCCCCACCACTGGAAGACACAGCGAAGAGGCAATTATCTGCAAACCAGGAATAGGGACCTTACCAAACACCTGACCATGCTGCCACCCTGATCTTGGACTTCCCAGCCTCCAGAATTGTGAGAAATAAATGACTGTTAGCCACCCTGACTGTGGTGTTTTGTTACAGCAGCCCAAGAAGACAAAGGCAGTATGCATTTTCCACTCTACTTTTCTGCTTTGAATATGGATGCCTTCCAGCAAAACAGGCTGCCACCTCTGCAGAGATCATGATGGAACCCAAAAGTAGGAGAGACTTTCCACGAAAAGGAAACCACTCTTATCCCTTCCCCAGCTGTCAAATTTGCCGGCACCCAGGAGCTCCTCCAAAGCACCCGCAATCTACCCAGTCTACCCACTGCAGTTATGAGACCTGCTGCTAGGAGCCTGGCTGCAGTTTCCGAAAGAGAAAGATCTCAGTGTCAGGTAATCATACCCATCATCCCTAATGATGCTTAATGCCAGGCGCCGCTGTGGCTCTGAGGCCTGGTTGACGCAGGGAGGCTCTGCTGGACAAGATTCTCTCTGGAAGGCCAACAGCAGCCTTTTCCAGACCACCACAGCTCTGGTTTATAAAAAGATTTCTCTCTAGCCCAATTATAATGGAAAATTCTCCTCTGTTCTCTGGTGCCCTCCAGCCCCAGCTGCCCTCTGCACAGTACCCAGAGGACAAGAAGACATCATTCCACTAATTCTAAAAGGCAGAGCAGTCTGCAAGGAAGGATGTTTGTGGGCATTCGGATTCCTCTCCCTGCAAACACCACCTACTGTTGATGCCGTGAATTTCCGCAGTGGATGGCAGGTAGCCTGCTTTCACTCCCTAACTGAGCAAATGAAGATGATTACCGTACCTCTGTTGTATGAACTGCCATGGGCCAGGCAACTGTGAAGCATCTGGTCCACCGAACTTAGGGTTCATTTTGCGCACGCGTGTCTCTGGCTGGTTTACCACCAAGACCCCCGCGGGAGAGAGAACAGGAAAGCATGAGTCACGTCTTGTTTGTTAAAACAGAAAGATGTCCCAGGACCTTTTGAAGGGGGTGGAATGATGAATATTTCAAGTTCTATGAATGAAATATGAATTGAACTGTAATCAGGGTTTAAAGTAGATGGCTGCATAATAAGTGCTAAACAATTCATCTTTCTGTCAGGTGGCAGAAAGTAATTTATTCATTACCATTTAAGCAAGAAGAGATCTTGTGTGTTTAGAGACAGAAAAGTTTAGTGTGCTCCATTTTACAGGGCACTGCAAAGGGCCCAAGTTGAAAGAAAGTGCTGAAAAGGGAAAAGCAGTGAGATAATCTTTAAAGCATCAAACCTTGATTTGGCTGGGGAAATATCATTAATTCTCTTTCAGCATCCAGTGGAGAAATCAACGGGGCTTAGTTTAAGAATTCTTCAGATGAAGAACTGGTAAATTCAGAAAAGCTTGATCTTACTTTATGCATCTCAGGCAGTCCCTAAATAGCTATGTGTAAAGTTAAAAGGTATGTATTAAGTTACATTCTTTTCCCTTTGACTTCCATTATGATTTCAGAGATATGTGTTTCCTTGAGACCCCCAAATACAATAAAAGCACCATTTAGGCCTTTTATGATTCACTGCAAGCATTCTACCTTTGTCAACATGCAATCTATGATCATTAAATTGTTCCACAAAAACATAAGAAAAATTTATGCTTTTCTATATAATCTTAGCACATTCAGGATAAATTACATGTATTCTCCATTAAAACATGTTATATAGCTAATTTTCATTTTACTGCAATTTTTCGTGACTCTGTGGGGCTTAAATGTATCAGCAGCCATAGTTGCCAGGAGAATGCTTAAGGATTTCAGCCAAACTTATGAGCTGGAGGGACCATATGGTGGAGTTTTCTTGGACAGAATTCAGTTGTACCACTTTACAAGTATTATACTGTATTCATTTGTTATTGCATAGCAAACACTTACTATGTTGTATTATAAAGAAAACTGGTGTACAATTCTGTTTTAAAACTTAGTGGAATTCTGTTTAAAATGCCTGAGTAAAAAAAAAAAGAAAGAAAGAAAAAGATGTCTGCCCACCTTAATAATTAAAACCAAATCTTTGGCAAAAACCAGACCACAAAGCTGTTTTCTAAAATAGTTCATGTATAATCCCAAGCAACTCAGTGCAAATAACTTTTAAGTTAACGAAGCTTTAAAGGAGAAGCTATTCAAGTACAGAAAAATCTGTAAAAAAAAATACCATAAGAAGAGAGTTATATGATTCAAATTAAGTATGTTCAAGACTCTGTGATTTGTCTTTCCTCAGAAACAGAGCACCACCCCCACAAACAGAGAATGATCTCATGCACGGGGACAAGTCATTCTTTCTAACATAGACAGGATGCAAGGAACCAAAATAAAAGTGGAGCCTAAGGCTGCTATGGAAGTATTTAGAAGGCAAAGTTATACACTTCTCATGATAAGCTGCAAGTTGTCATTTAGAGGGCGTGTGGGGTTCTTTCTGGTTATGCGTGCACTAAAGCAACGGCGTCAGACCTGGCATGCACACCCTGAGAGAATTTACCCTTCACATGTTTCTAGGTGCTTAAGAAGCCCCACACTTGAAGCCAGTCTACAGGGCAACTGCCTATTAACTATGATTAAAATAACCTGTCGGATCAAATAGTTAAACTTTTATTGTATTTTACAAAGTAACTCTGTAGACAAGTGCTAGAAAGTTCAAGAGCCTAAGGAAAGAATGGAGCAAGGAGAAATGCATTTTCTAACCAAAGATTTTGTTTTTGTTTGAGAGAGAGAGAGAGAATGAGCAGAGGGAGGAACAGAGGGAGAGGGAGAGAGAGAATCTTAAGCAGACTCTCCAGTGAGCATGGAACCCAATGAGGGGCTCCATCTTACGATTCTGAGATCATTACCTGAGCAGAAATCAAGAGTCTGACATTCAACCGACTCAGCCACCCAAGCACCCCAAACTGCAAATGTTTTTCTAAGCAGACATCTGTGGTCATGAACAGATATACAATGGTCTACAAGAGCAGTTTCATTTGTTTTAATCTTTCTCGAAGTGGAATATTGAATTTCCCCACATAGTAGTCAGAGTTTTCTTTTAGGTTTTTTAGAGCTAAGCTTTACAGGAGAATCTTAAATTGGGTAATCTTAAATTGCTCTCATAATTCTTTCTGTTACAGCAAGCACAGATTCCAAGGAACCACAATCCAAGGCACTGCTGTCCACGAAGTGGCCATTATCTATCTTCCAGCAATTAGCAACATCGAACATTATTGAGTTGTCAGGCACAGTGGTAAGTCCTTTACATATGTGATCTCAATTAATTCTGGTAACAATGCTCTGAGGTGAGTATTGTTATCATTCCCATTTATAGATCAAAGCTTAGAGCAGCACACCACACTGTGGCAGGTCATGGGTCAGGACTTGAACGAGGGTCAGCCTGATCCACATTCATAGCTTTAACCATTAAGCTAATTGGAAACAAGCTGACCCTGAATAGGTTCCCTCTCATTCCTAGATTCATAAAATGATGGGTGGACTCTAGGGGCAGTCGAGGACCCAACAAACAGTTTCTGTTCTACTCCCCACCACTGCCCATAAAAGCACTTTAATAATAAAGAGTAAAACATGTTTTAGGTAATTCATGCCAGTTGTCTTCCTGAGGCACCACATCTGCCATTCACAATCTAGACAGAAACTTGATTGAAAGTTAATGGACACTTGTACCTTACAATCTTGGCAACCAACATGGAAGAAGGTGAGGTAGAAGGCCAGTTGGTTGGAGAAAAACAGAGGTGGAGGCACAAGGGGGTCCCCAGTGTGGTCTATAGATATTTCCCCTCTTCTGGCTTCCTCCAAAGGAAGAATATATTTTCTCCTTTGGAGAAAATAAAAGCCTTTCTTCCTCAAAAAGAAGTAGGAAAGTAAAACAATAGCTAAAAGGTGACCTTAGGGATTTTTCTGGTATTAATAGAACCATCATAAATGAAGAATTTTATTTCATTTTTTTGCAAGCAATATTAAGCCTAACTATAGGTCTCTAATTCCAAGCACCAGAGAGTTATATGGGAGCTTAGGGACTTTGACACCCAAGCTACTGTGAGAAGAAAATGTTAAGATTTTATGGAAAGCGGAGAAGGAAAGGAGAGACAGATTCAAGGTTGGCAAATATTATGTACCTGAGTGTGTTAGGGATTTACAATTTTAATACAATATTTTAAATGTTATTCTTAAAGGTATCACAAAAAATGTTATACAAACCATTAAGTATTAGTGATCCTCCTAGATTAAAACTTTGCTATTTTAATAAAGATATATTTTCACAGGAAATACACTTATACACAGTTATCACAGGTTATATTTTGAAATTTGATTACCTATGTCTTTGAGGAACTTTGGCATTCACACTGTATAACTCATAGTCCAATCACCTATTGATACCCTATTTTTTCTTTTGAACTAATTTTACAAGCCCCAGCATCACAATGGCCATCATTAATCAAGGATCTACTACTGATCATAGCTCTACAGATAGATGTATTTAAGTGTAATTTGTATACATGGCACCTTAGGTTCTTTCTTTGTGAAAAATGAGGATATTGAAATGCATATTTTCAATGTATTTAAATAAGAACGCCAATTCACAGTTCTATAGATTAAATGACCAGAGTGAAATGGCACTAAATATATACAAACTAAATAAAATGTAAGTGAACAACAAGCTCTTGCCATTATATACAGAGCTTTACGATTTAGAAACCATTTATGCACTCTCTATGTCATAAATGTTGTTCATTAAGATTCATTGAAGAAAATTTCTCATTAATGGATGTCATTGAACAGTGATGACTTTGGCCCAGGGGCTGTATACTTCATGATGAGGGTGATTCAGGTTAAGTTTCAAACTTTGACGAGCAAAGGAAACTAGCCTTTATCATCAGTCCAGGCAGGAGCTATAGCTTTCCTAATTTTAGGTGAGTTTAGATCAATCAGGGAAATCCTGTTGATGCAAAAGAGCTACTTCAGGCTCTGCTAATATGTAGCAGAACATATGAACATAAAAATTGGCTTTCATTCTAGATACCATCCATAGATTGGCTGTACATCCTATAGCAACTGGATGGGGCAGTGGACAAAGGACTAGAAATTAGAAATTCCAGCTCTATCAGTGTTTACTTACCAAACTTGGGCAAATTCATTAACCTTTCTGAGCTTCATTTTTTTTTAAATCTCTAAAACTTAAAAAAAAAATAGTACCTACCCTGTGCAATTCAAAGGACTGTTTGTGCATCAAATGAAAATGGATGCCAAGGTTTTCTGAAAGCTATAAAACAGATATACATTGAACTTCAGAAATAACCTGTCTTAAGAACAAATACTAGATCTTGCAACATAGCCTTCCACATCCTACACCACCCAATCCCATCCTATGCATCCTGCCTCAATTTCTTCTCCACTGATCCACATACCCTGTGCTCCAGCAACATGAATCAAATAAACTACCATTTTCTCCCATGCGTGGCATGCACTTTATTGTGTTCCACATGCATACTTCATGCATATTCCATTTGATCATGATACCCTTTAAGGCAAACAGAATAGGGACTATCTCTAGTTAGCAGAAAAGACTGCAAATAAGTGAACTACACAGGTCCTACACAGCTAATAAGTGGTAGAACCAGGTGGTGAGTCCAGGTCTGTCTTTTAGTGCTGCTTTCTGTTGAGTTTCTGTATGTCTCTCCCCGGACTAGATGGTACACTTGTAGAGAGGGCTGCCACTGCTTCCTCACCCCCTCTATGCTGTCCAATCCAGAGCTTTGCATAGAATAGGAAGCCAATTAAGGCTAATGATGCTGAACTGAACCTGTGGTAGCCAAGAGGGGGCCAGATTCTCCTCTGAAGGTATGGGACTGGTGGGAGTGAAGAGGCTATGGACTGAATTAATTGTTGCCCCCCACTCCATTCATATATTGAAGTCCTAACCCTTACTTTGACTGTATTTGGAGCTATAGCTTTAAGGAGGTAATGAAGGTTAAATTTAAGTAATTTAGGAGGTAAATCAGGTTACATTGAAGAGGTAATTAACATTAAATATAGGCAACTGAGGAGGTTAATTAATGTTAAAAAATTAAGTTTAAGATTAAATAAGGGTAAGATAAATAGGGTTAAATTAAGGTTAAATAAGGTTAAAAAAGTAATTAAAGGTGAGGCCCTAACTCAATACAATCAGTAGCTTTATGAGAAGAAGAGCTCTCCCTCTCACTCTCCCTGATGTGAGAACACAGTGAAAAGGTGTACCTTGGGCTGAAGATGAAGTCCATAAAGACCTACCTCATGGGGTGAATGGGCTTCACTTCTTACTTCTTCCTCTGGCAGAACCTGTTTCACCATAGTTATAACAATGAGCATGTCCAAAATGATCCTGGGGCACAAAGAGGCTCCCTTTTGCATATGGGCTAAGGAGGTGTGAGATAGCTTTCCTCACATCAAATACTACCAGTGTGTCAAAGAAGTATTCTCAAAGGAAATTTAAAAATACATTGAACTGAATGAAAATGGAAAAAAAAATCAAAATGTGTGGAACACAATTAAAAGCAGTGCTGAAAGGGAATATTATAGCACTAAATGCTTACATTAGAAAAGAATGAAATTCTCAAATCGATAATATATACTCCCAACTCAAAAAACTAGAAAAGGAAAGCAAAAACAAACCCAAATAAGCCCACAGCAAGCATAAAGAATGACTTAATAAATATGAGCAGAAATCAATAAAATTGAAAAGAGAAAAGTGAAAGAATAATCAATAAAACAAAGCTAATTTTTGAAAAGATCAATAAAACTGACATCTAGCAAGAATAACAAAGGAGAAAGGTAAGACACAGATGACCAACATGAGGACTAAAGTAAGGGATCCCACAGATCCTGCAGTCATCAAGAGGGTAACAAGAGAACACTTTGAACAAATCAATTTAACATATCAGTTTAACAATGTAGATAAAATGGGCCAATTGTCAAACCACAAACTATTGCAATGTACCCAAAATGAAACAGATAATTTGAACACCCTATAACCAAAAAGGAAATTGAATTTGCCATTTAAAACTCCCCAAAAAGGAAACTCCGGGCCCAGTTAGTTTCATTGGAGAATTCTATCACATACTTAAAGAAGACTTAATGTCAATTCTACACAATCTTTTCAAGAAAACCAAAAAAGAGGTACACTTTCCAATTAATTTTACAAACCTAGAATTGCCTGATACCAAAACAAAACAGAGACAGTACAAAAGAAAAGGGAAACCACAGACCAATATCCCTCCTGCATTTAGATGCAAAAATCCTTAAGAAAATATTGGCGAATAAAATTCAGCAAACGATAGAAATAATTATGCAACATGACCAAATGGGATTTATTCCAGTGATGCAAGACTGATTCAATACTCAAAAATCAATCAGTATAACCCATCATACTGACAGGAGAAAGAAAAAAAATCACATAATCATGCCAAATGATGCAGAAAAAGCAATGGACAAACTCAATATCCATTTGTGATAAAAACTCTTAGAAAAACTAAGAAGGGAGAGAAACTCTAAGTTGATTAAAACAAATCTTAAAAAAAAAAAAAACCCTATAAGTAACATCATACTTAATGGTAAAATAGTCAGTGCTTTCCTCCAGAGATTGGGAACAAGGCAAGATGTCCACTCTAACCAATGCTATTCAGAAAGGAAGAAATAAACTTGTCCTTATTTTCAAATGACCTTATTGTCTACATAAAAATCCCAAGGAAATATATTAAAATATATGTATAGCTAACAAATGAATTCAACAAGGTTGCAGGATATAAGATCAATATATAAAAATCAATTGTATTTCTATACACCAGGAATGAACACATGGGCATCAAAATAAAAAACATAATACCATTAGATAGTTAGGTATAAATCTAACAAAACTTTCTCAGAACTTAGGCACTGAAAACTACAAAATGCTTATAAAATAAATTAAAGATCTAAATAAATGGAGAGACATACCAAGTTCATGGATTAGAAGACCCAATAGAGTAAAGGTGTCAATTTTCCCAAATTGATACATAGTTTTATAGAAGGAATGAATAATGACCACCCAAAGGTATATCTTATTCCCTGGAACCTGTAAATTAAATATTACCTTATATGGAAGAAGGTCTTTGCAGATGTGATTAAGAATCTTGGTATGGAGAGATTATTTTTGATAAGCCAGATGATTGGACAAATCCAATCACAAGTGTCCTTTTAAGAGACTATCAGAGGGACTCATATACACACAGAGGAGAACGTGATCTAACAAAAGGGGCAGAATTTGCAGTGACATGGCCAAAAATGCTGGAAGTCATCAGAAGCTGGAAGAGGCAAGGAAAGAATTCTCTTCTTAGAGCCTTCTGAGAGATAGTGGCCCTATCGACACCTTGATTTGGATTTCTGGCCTCCAGAATTCTGAGAGAACACATTTATATTATTTTAAGCCACCAAGTTTGTGGCAATTTGATATAGCAGCCTCAAGAAACAAATAAAAGGTTTAACACAATTCCTACCAAAATCCCAGAAAGATTTTTGTAGACAAAAACAAAATAATTACTCAACACCAAAGAAACAAACAATCCAATCATGAAATGGGCAAAAGACATGAAGAGAAATCTCACAGAGGAAGACATAGACATGGCCAACACGCACATGAGAAAATGCTCCACAGCACTTGCCATCAGGGAAATACAAATCAAAGCCACAATGAGATACCACCTCACATCAGTGAAAATGGGGAAAATTAACAAGGCAGGAAACCACAAATATTGGAGAGGATGCGGAGAAAAGGGAACCCTCTTACACTGTTGGTGGGAATGTGAAATGGTGCAGCCACTCTGGAAAACTGTGTGAAGGTTCCTCAAAGAGTTAAAAATAGACCTGCCCTATGACCCAGCAATTGCACTGCTGGGGATTTACCCCAAAGATACAGATGCAATGAAACGCCGGGACACCCACACCCCGATGTTTCTAGCAGCAATGTCCACAATAGCCAAAGTGTGGAAGGAGCCTCAGTGTCCATCAAAAGATGAATGGATAAAGAAGATGTGGTTTATGTATACAATGGAATATTCCTCAACCATTAGAAACGACAATACCCACCATTTGCTTCCACGTAGATATAACTGGAGGGTATTATGCTGAGTGAAATAAGTCAATAGGGGAAGGACAAACATTATATGGTCTCACTCATTTGGGGAATATAAATAATAGTGAAAGGGAATAGAAGGGAAGGGAGAAGAAATGGGTAGGAAATATCAGAAAGGGAGACAGAACATGAAGACTCCTAACTCTGGGCAACAAACTAGGGGTGGTGGAAGGGGAGGAGGGAGGGGGGTGGGAGTGACTGGGTGACGGGCACTGAGGGGGGCACTTGACGGGATGAGCACTGGGTGTTATTCTGTATGTTGGCAAATTAAACACCAATAAAAAAATAAATTTATTATAAAAGAATAAAAAATAAAAATAATATAGAAAGGAAAAGAAACTAGAACAGCTAAAACACTTTTGAAAAATAAGAATAAAATGAAAAGAGTTGTTATACCTGGTTTCAAGGTGTCATAGAGCTACAGTATGAAGACTGGGTGGTGTTAGTGGAAGGACAGACACATAGACCAATAAACCAGAATGAGAGCACAGAAATAGACCCACACAAGTATGCCCATATTCTTGAAAAAAAAAATGCAAAAGCAATTCAATGGAGTGAGGATAGCCTTTGCAAATGGTCCTGGAGCAATGGACATCTAGTAACCTGAAATAGATCATAGACTTAATTAGGCAGAAGATGTAGAACTGTAACATTTTTAGAAAAAAATTAGGATGAAATTTGGGGGATATAGGACAAGTCAAAGTGTTCTTAGACTTAATAGAAAAAGCATTATCTATAAAAAGAAAAATTGAGATATTATATTTCTTCACAATTAAGAACTTTTGCTTTGCAACGGACCCTGTTATGAGGATAAAAACACAAGCCACAGACTGGGAGAAAATATTTGCAAATCTGAGAAAAAGCTAGTATCTGTAATATATAAAGAACCTCAAAACTTAAATGGGCAAAAGACACAAAGATACACTTCACCAAAGAGGATATATAGATAGCAAATAAGCACATAAGTGATGTTACACATCATTAATTGTTAGGGAAATGCAAATTAAAACCACAATGAAATATCACTATGTACTTACCAGAATGGCTGACACTTTTAAAGTGGCAACACCAAATACTAGAAAGGATGCAGAGAAGCTACATCACTTCCACATTACTGGTGGGAATATAAAATGGTATAGCCACTTCAGAAAACATTTTGGCAATTTCATATAAAAGTAAACATACAATAATCACAGGATTTAGCAATTGCACTCCTGGAAATCTATCCCAGAGGAATGAAGACATTTCATACACAAAAACTTGTACTTGAATGTCTAGAACAGCTTTATACAAAATAGCCTCAAACTGGAAACCCAGTTTTTCAATGAGCGAATAGTTAAACTGTGGTACATCTATACCATGGAATACTACTCAGTGACGACACAACAACAAGCTGAGCTACTGATACATGCAACAATTTGGGTGACTCTCCAGAGAGTCAAAAAGCCAGTCCCCCAAAACTTACATGATATACGACTCCATGTATATACTATTCTTGAAATCTCAAAATTATAGAATTGGAGAACAAATTAGCAGTAACTAGCATTAAGGAAGCTATGACAGTGGAAGTGATGTGGCTATAAAAGGGCAATATGAGGCATCCTTGTGGCACTTGAACTCTTCTGTATCTTAATTCTATGAATGCCAGTATCCTGGTTGTGATCTTATACATAAGCTTTACAAGATGTCATCACTAGCAGAAACTAGGTAAAGGGTAAATGGAATCTCCTGTATTATTTTTTACAACTGTGTTGTGAATCTATAATTATCTCAAATAAAAAGTTCAGTTAAAAATATGTACAGTTGCTATTAAAACTTAAGCTGGGAATGAAACCCATCACAGAATTTTGAAATATGCATGAAAACAAATCACTGTGCATGTCAATGAAGTGAGTGAAGAGAACCAGAGTTCAAATGAGAACTTTGTGGAAGTCTGTGAAATACATTCCTCTTTATTGACTCTGTTCTCCCCAAGAGGTACCTCAAACTTAATCCTTAAAGAACTCTCTCGACTGTGGCTGGCATTTCAGCAATGATGGGAAGTGGAGGCAGGAAAGTGGGGCACCAGTACTTGCTAAGAGCACGACCACAGGCAACCTCTGTGAGCTTCGGCTTTCTTACCTGTACTAAAGAGATAATCATACCAAGCTAGTCTTTTGTGAAGCTTAAATGAGATAATACCTCCAAAGGATCCAGGATATGACAGGATCTCAATACATAGGAACTGTTGCCAATATCCATATTCAGTAATTAGTATTCACTGTCAAGAAGTAACTACCACCCAAAAGGATGCTGTGGAGATATCTATCTTTCTGCATCTTATTTCTGAGTTGCAAGAACGATGACTCCAGGATCACCTACAGTGTCACAGAACTTGTTTGTGGCAACAACAGAATGCCAAAGATGACAGGATGGGGGAAGGAGGGGAAGTGTGTTGGGGCAGAGGCATGTTCACTGAGGACAGGGGCTGAGTTCTTACGAGGGTCTCTTCCTTTCTCTTCTGTTTGCCTCAGAATCCTTGCCCAGCTCCAAGGTGACTGCTCTTCACCTCACTACTCATTGAGCAGCCTGATTTTTGCCCTATCAGTTTCCCCTGCTCTCACATGATCTTCTCAGTGAGCTGCAGACCATCAGCCTCACTGGGACCAAGAGATCCAGATGTAACCCTGGCACTATATCTCCTTAACCAGGTGACCTTGGGCAAGTCTCTCTCCCTGAGCCTTTCTTTTATCCACATACAGAAAGCAGAGAATGAACCTGCTAAAGCAGGTACCCGCAGAGTGGGTACCTGAACTAAATCAGCCCACACGAGAGAGGTACACGGCATCCAGTACACAGTACATGTGGAACACAAGATTATTCTTGTTCCCCTTATAGACAGAAGTGAAAGTCAGCTTTTCAAAGGAAATAGGGTTTCCACTGTGATGTGGGATACTTAAAAAAAATCAGAAAGTAGCTGTTAGTCTTGCTTACAAAATCACTCTAATACTGACTTTATAATAGAAGACCTCATGCCAATGGAAATCTAGCTTTCGCAGAGAATTTGAGGGCAGATTACAAGGCTCACTCTATTTCACCACTCCCCAGAAAAGGATTCAGGCCCCAAAGAGAGATCAGAGTCATTCATACTTCTGGGTCACCTGAAGGTAGCTTTGGCAAGAGATCAGAAACGAAGGCATCTCGACAAGCTGTTCCAAAAGATTCCCTCTCCTAGAAGCTCTGCCCTGTCTTTGCATGGCTAAGGAACACCTGGTCGGCACAGCTCCCCTCGGTTCATCATTCTTGCCAAGTATTGGTCCCAGAAAGTAAACCTCTGTACTTTAAAGGGAATGTATCTCAGAGCCTCATGAATTTCTTCCTTTCATGTATCTCCCTGCCTCATTCTACTATGGATCTGAAGAAGCTTATGAGATTTCATACTCTAAAATAGAAAACGATAAATAATTTAATAAACCAAGAGCGGAGAAGTACATTTAGAATAGAAAATCAAGACCAGGGCAAAGTCAGATTGCAACTATTTGGAGCCATAGGCCTCCACGATGACCAGAGGTGAGCTGAGAATATGGCTCTGAGCTTCCTGGCAGCCAAAGCTAAGACAGAAAAGTATGATTCACCAATTCAGGTATAAGGAAAGCACTCAACAGTTTCCAAAGGAAGCAAAGCTCTTCCTGGCATTCAAATTAAAATGAGGCATTTCTTGGGTGGGCCTTTCCATAGGCGACACAGAGTGGCAAATAGCATCTTCCACAGCATGTCTACAAAAGTATGGTTCTGGGCTCTGTGCCTTTCCCATTTACCCTCCTAGGCTAACACTATAGCAGCAGTACAATTCACTGGGTGTCAATGTCCAATTTTAAGATAAAATATTTTAATCAATTAAAGTTTTATAAAACAATTTGGGGGAAGGAGGATGGGGAGATGTGGATACTGGGAAGAGGAAGGCAGCACCTAACTCAGGGAATTAGGGAGAGGCCCAGTGCCTTATTTCCTCTTAGATCCTTATGATTCTGTATGGTCAGTTCAGGTGCCTCGTGGATTTTTACACTCATTTCTCCAACATATAAACAACTATTAAGCCAGGTATTTGTTGGACAATGAAGAATTAGCTTCAAAATGACAGCCACATCCTTTTGGGACTCATCATAAGTGAGGAAAGAAAGATATTGAGCAAGTAATTACTGGTATAGTCATTTGTTACCAAAGGACAAGCATCAGGTGTTCTGGAGGGATTGACCGGGGGTCAATCTCTTCCATGTTAGTTTGGTGGCCAGGGAAGGCTCCTTGAAAAACACAAATGTAAGCTGAGAGCTGAAGGATGAGGAGGACATAGCTGGGGAAAGAATCTTATAAACAGGGAGAAGAACATGTACAAAGTCCCTAAGTCAGAACATTCTAGAAATTATAGATATGAGAACATCCCAGGAGCCCAAAACAGTATGTGAGAGGGAGAGAATGAATGGCTGATAGCAAAGCTGATGAAAATACTAAGGGCCTGAGAATCTTGCCAAAGATTTTTATTTTATGCCAAAAGAAACAGGCAGCCATTAGCAGGTTTTAAGCAAGGGAATTATAATGCCAGTTCATAGTCTTGTTCATCATTAGCAGCTGTGTGAAATAAGAGATGAGGGAACAAGAGCGGAGGCAGGGAGATCACAGCCTTCCTAAGATTAGGTTATTTGGAGTAGGGGGTGGGTTTGGGGGGAAAGGTGAGAGCCTTGAGAGAACAATAGGTCAGCACCAGGAAAGAAAAGATGACTGCATTAGACTCTGGAAGCCAATGCAACGGCTTGCAAGTTTAGCACTGTAAGTACGGTACACCATGAATCATGTCTGCTGATGCAACAGCCCCTGGGAAAGGCAGGGGCCCCGAGACAGACACTAATAACAATGCAAAGTCATTCATGCTTTTATTGTTCAATTATAATGAGTCCACTCATCACGGTAATAATAATAATGATGTGTTTGAATAACATAATTGCTTAATAGCCATTCCTTACCACCACCACCACCACTACCCCCTACCATTAGGATAAAACTAAAATAATCTAGAGTATTTATCATTCTAAAAGAGGATGAAAAAATTGGTTTTCTGTATTAGCAGCTTTTAAGAATTAAATTATATATGGGATCCAGTTACTTCTGCAGCTTTAAAGGGGAGCTTTCACCTAAGGTAGCAAGATGCATAGGGATAATTTTTTTTTTTTCAGGAAAATCCCTTCCATATTAATGGAATCTCCTTCATGGAATTCAAGAGGTCTCTGGGCCTCAGTTTTGACGTTCCTGGTGGGCAATCAGATGACATTTGTGGTTCTCAAATCCAGCTGCACAACAGAATGAGGTAGGGAGCTTCCCGAAAACTTATTTGTTGGGGTTTCATCCAAGACTCTGGGTGTAGAGCTGGGTCTCTGTATTCTAAGACGTTCCCGGGGTGATTCTAATGATCACTCAGGGCTGTGAACAACTGGCTTGGCTGAATTCTAAGATTCCTTCTGTCTCCAAAAGTCCAGGACTCTGCTCTTCATTGCAGTTGACCTGGGAGCTTGTTAGACACACAGAGACTCAGGCCCCACCCCAGACTTGCTGAAACAGAATCTTGTTTTTTAACAAGAGTCCCAGAAGACTGAATGTACGTTAAAATTTGAGAAGCTTTAGTCTAGGGCTCTACCTTTCACACATGGTCTTCATTTCCTAGAGTTCAGGAAAACTTGGCAGCTGGGAAGAAACCAACTTTCTAGGAGTTGCACAGCAACTTGGCAGCTGAGCCTAAAATACAGTTTGGTGTCCTTTATCAGCAAGGACACAATGCCTCTCTCACAACCATAAATAAGCTCAGAGAAAAGAAGCCGAATCAGCAAAGGTAAATCAAGTCCTGAATTGTGCTGGCTCATGCATATATTGGGAGACAAGCAAAAAGTGAAGCACTAAAATCTTGTGCATATTTCTTTAAAATATATAAATAGTAGATAATCAAAAGTTGACTTCAAATCTGGGCCTGCATAAATTTCTCCTCAAGGATATTGTATATCCTCCTTCTTTTCAATTTCCTTTTCTACTGGGTCCTCCTGAACCTGGGATATGTCCTGCATGCAGTTTCCCTTATCTTAGACCTGGATCTCACCATTTCAGCTACTCTTAAAAAAGGGGAGAAAGGGAAAACAAAATAAGCAACAATAACAACAAAACCCTGCTGTAACTCTATCATCGGAAAAAGGATAAATTCCAAATCCTCACCTCTCTACTCACATTCAAACCTCATCTGCTTATTGTCTTCAGGAATTTACTCATTAATGTTCATTCAATCATTCATTCGACTAACGTGTTGAGCACCTACATGATGCCCAGGTATTACACTAGGTAAGAGTAAATTAAACCTACTTTATCCTTTGGGAGTTCATAGATTATTAGGGATTTAAACTTCAGGAATAAAATACCTAATAGGAAGTGAAAAGCGAAGATTTAGAAAGAGATAAAATAGTTTGGGAGAAAGTCAAAGGAGAGTATCCTTTTAGCTGGGAAAAAATAAAGCTTCCTTGGGGGGTCATGGTGAGTTTGAAATGTGCACTGAAAAGTGAAAATATAGGTAGGTTTAAAATTCTCCGGGGTTGGCACTGGAAAGAAATAAAACTAAGAAAGAGAACAGCATATGTACATGCAAAGACCAGGTGGTTACCACATATAGGGCTATATATATAGCCGACAGCCGAATCTAGCAAAATTGACTGGAATTATCCCTGCACAAAGATAAGTAATGGAAAAATAGGTTGGGAGATGAGTGGGGGGTTTTCAATTTTAGACTAAGAAATTTTAACTTTATTCTATAAGCAATAGGAGCCACTGAAGGCTTTCTCAATAGAAGAGTGACAGCCAAGTCTGAGATTTTGGAGGAAAATACTGATAAAAGACTATTGGACACTGAAAGTCCAGAGGAAGAGCATCATAAAAAGTTTTGTATAGGGCAATGAGGGCCCAAACTGAGAGCATATAGAGGAGAGGGGTTGGGGGCAAGAGATGCAATGGTGATAAAGGAGACCACAGCTGATGTTCAAATAGATTGCAATTCATTAGGGATTTGCAAGGAAGAGAAAGGAGTAAAAGTAATGTTAAAAGTTTGGATCTGGATGTCTGGGAGGATGACGATACTAATAGGGAACCAATATAGTCATTTTGAAGTAAAGGCAGTAAATTCAGTGTGAGCATCTTCAATCTGTCATGCCAGTGGGAACGGAGGAGGCAATTGGGAGTATATAATGGGAGACTGGAAGAAATTGAAGGTAATGATTTGGGGAATTATCTATCTAGAGATGAGAAGTGAGGCCATGAGACTGAATATGGCAGAAGAAAGAGAAGGAAGAGGAAGGCACCAGAGGTGTTTAGTTGGATGTTCTAAAATCAATATGGCAGAGCTGAAGATTCTATCTATCTACCTAGCCTTCCTTGACTTGCACATCCTTCACAGCAGCTTTCTCTGTTCCCATCTATCAAAGCTCCTTATTCAGAAATGCCTCTTAAATCTTACATTTCACAGAGGTTTAAAGAAGTATTGGGAAGAATGCTAGTGTGGGAGACATAGATTCTAGTCTAGACTTCGGGTAGCTAATCCTTTCTCTCTAGCCTTGAGTTTGCATCTAAAGTGGTGAGGAGTAGACCAGAGGACCCACAGTCTAACTCTGAGTTTTTTCACTCTGATGTGAAGGAGACTTTGAAGACCAGCTATTTCACTCTCTATGACACCACTCAAATATGCCACATGTCCTCCTTTCCCAAGCCAAATCATTGATTATTTGGCACCTCTACTGCTAAATTCCCTTGGCCTGCTGGATGCTTTGACTAAGATCATTTCAGGCTCCTAATTACCCCTTCTGTCTTATGTCAAAAAGTTGGATCATAATATGTACAGGTCTCCATCATTAGTTGTGTCCTATCCATTTCTTGTCATTTTCTGCCATGAATAGTAAAACTGACACCCCAACATAAGTAGTACAATTTTAAATCTTTATACATTTATATAGAACTATTTCAAGAAATAAACATCTAGGTAGAGTTATTCTTTAAAATTATCTTAATTTGTGTGATATTTAATCATTTTCTTTACTAAAAGAAATGCCAATATCTATCATCCTCATTGGACATGGTGTTGAATTCTTTGGTTGTTCAGGGCAATGATATAGACTTCTTTGGGGGAAAATCTCTCATCTCCTTGGTATCATTCATTACTCTTACTCTCTCTGTATTATAACTCAGACCCTGAGCTGGCTCAGGAAAATCAGGGGAGGAGTAGGGATGGGGCCTATAATGATAGAAATCTGGCAGTTTCCTGTTATCTTTTATTATTCCTTGCTTAGAGCTGCTTCCAACTTTCCCTGCAGTTTCAGAAACACAAAGAAAGTATAGTCATAACAGTACGTTTTTGCATTAGCAGAATAAATCCCAGTAACTATCTTTTTTCAAATTAAATTTTTTTCTTTTTTTTTTTTTTTTTTTGGTTTTGCTTTGTTTTTTACTCTCCAGGGTAGCAAAATCTTCTCTATTCATGTAGGAATCCAGTTGTTAGCTATTGTGTTTGCTGATAATTTAAAGAAGTTTATATCCCTTAGCAACCAGATATGCTCACAGTTTGTCTCTGACACAGATGGAAGACCTTACAAATACAAAAAAAAAAAAAAAAAAAAAACGAAAACAAAAAAAACAAACCCAGCCTCTACTAAAAAGGTAATTCTAAATTTCACTTTTCTGAAAGAACGTCTTCAAAAAAGTACTTTTAAAAACAATGCTTGCATAGATAATTTCTTAAACAGAAAGTTAAAGTGGTTTCAGAAAATTAGGTTTAATTGTAATGGCCCTCACTTACTTGGTCCATTCCCCTAGAAATATTTGGTAAATAGTCAGTGTGTTTGGATTTCATTGGCTTTGGATATAAGGACCCCCGGCTAAGCCCCAGATGTCAGATCTCCATGGGGTCATGCACATCTCATAGCCTAAGTGGCCTTGGAGACCTCACAAAATCAATATTTCTCATAAAGATCCAGGACCAATCCTTAGGAGCAACAAACCAAGAAAGGCTCCTTCTTTGCTTTTCCTCTTTTGCTCAATTTTGTAATATTTTTGCTACCACCAGGTGGTAGTAGGTAGGTGCATCCATGGGAAAGGTGGAGTTACTAAAATAAAAAGGTTCACTTTCAGGAAATTATCAAAACAAACTCTGTTTAATGAGTCTGGAAATCTTAATTAAATAGGATCTATATTATGCACAGAACAAAAACAAAAAATCAAATATAATTGAAGTGTCTTTCCTTGTGGGAAAAGTCAGAAAGTGCATGTGTGTGCATGCCCATGCTTGTGCGCATGTGTATATTAAACTGTCTTAGAACAAACAACGAACTAACTTGGCTTCTTTCACATAAGACCCAAAAGTCAGCTTGCTGAATGTCCTGTATTTCCACATCCATTTTCCTCACTCTGGGAAAAGAGAAGTCTCACATTCAAGTTTCAGATTCCAAATGCTTTTGTGTCTCAGTTTCATGAAAAAAAGAAACCCACAAAAAATCTGATCTATTAAAATGATCATAAAATCTTATAATTTCAGGGCTAGAGGAGCTGTGAGATCTAATTCAAACCCTCTCACTTTCCAAATGAGGAAACTGACTCCAGAGAAGTTGTGTGATTTATCTTGTCGCCCTACATGTTGTAGTATGGTCAGAAGCCCAGTGATTATGACTTTAATCAGGCTTTTGTCCCTTCTTCCACCAAACTGCTCCTGTTAACATTACCAGTCCTCTCCATGTTTTCAAATCCAGTGATCAATCGTCACCCCTCAGATGCTCTTCCTGGACTATCTTCAGCATTTATCTATAACCAATCACTCCCACTCCCACATTTTCTTTACCTGACTTCCAGAATACAGGACTTTTGGGATTCTCCTCCCACCTCATTGTCTTCTCTTCAATCTCTTTTGCTGGTTGCTTTTCATTTCCCCAACTTGCTAGTGCTGGTGTTCCCTGGGGCTCAGCCTTTGGACCTCTGCTCTTTTTTAGGTATGCTCATTCCCTTAAGAAACGTCCTCCAGTCTCATGGATTTAAGTGGCATCTCCCTAGTGAAGACACCCTTCCATTTTTCTAAGAATAAAATCCCAAGTCTTTATAAGACCCTGTTCAGCCTTTCCTAAACCCTCCCTGACTTTATACCTCCTATGCACTTCCTCGGCTTACTCTGCTCCAGCCATATGGCCTCCTAACTATTCCTGAATATTCCAGGCATTCTCCTGCTTCAAAACCTTTGTGCTTGTTTCTCCCTCTGTCTGGATGCTCTTCTCCAAGAAGTCTGCATGGCTCATTATCTTACTTCCTTCAAGTCTTTGCTCAAATGTTAATCCTCACATAAGGCTCTAAATAATGATCCCTAAAAAAAAATGATACCTCACCATTCCCACCTGTCTAGCCTTATTATTTTTTATAGCACTTATTCTCCTCCAACATACTGTATATTTCACTTATTTATTTTTTCTGTCTCTTTCTATACAGACATAATTACCAGGAAAGCAGGAATTTGTGTCAGCTCTGTTCGCTGATGAATCTCTAGTGTTTAGAACAGTTCACATCAGTGGGTTGTGTGTTGAATGAATAGTTGTGGTATGAATGAATGAATGGCTGGTTCCATATCCAGTCTCCTTCTAATATAATATATGGCTCTTTTTCTAGTTTCATACTCTTCTGGCTTTGGAAAAATCAGTTTCCAACACCACTACTCTGAATAATGTAACTATAATGTTGGTGAATTTAATATGGCAATGAACTTCTACCATCACTTCTTTATTTGGGCATATAAGGCTTGTTCTCTAAGATCTGTTTATTTCTTCATAAACACTCTACAGTTCAGATGTGCTGCCACCAGCTAGAACACTAGGCTTGTAGTCAGGAGCTCTTTGCTTCTAATCTGTCTCTTTCTCTCCCTCTACACTGTCCCAGGCCAGTGTCCTGTTGGGTCACTTACAGAAACTTCTCTATTCTCCTACCCATTCTCGGTCTTACCCCTATAATCTTCCCTCCCACTTGCAAACCAGAATGATCTATCTCAGTGGTCTTTTACTTTTTAGTGGCCTTTTTTTTTTTTTTTTTTTACGCATAGGCAGAGTCATGGAACAGAGAATCTTCATCTGAAGTTCCATCTCTCACCTCAAAGCAGCCTCTGAAAGAAGTCTCCAGGTCTCAGGGAGCTGTAGAATGCAGTTAATATTCCCCTGACCAATATGGGACTCAAACTTGGCCTGAACATTCTGCCTTACATAAACAGTCAAAGGCTCCCTTTTACCTGGATGAGTATTTTCTGTACCTTGATCATCCATTTACCACCTTGATGAATTTTTGCCATAACTGTGTGCCTATCCCAACTAAAATTCAGTTTTAGGTTTGTTCTTTTTTGATTATTAAAGTATTACACAGACAAGTTTAAAAAGTCAGTTAGTGATCTGGGCTTATAATAGAAAGCAGTTGCCCCACCATCCTAATTCCCACCCCACCCCCCAAAGTAAACACTTTCAATTTTTTTCCTGTTTTGGAATATATATATATATCATTTTAACCTAAATTTTAAATGTAGAGATCCATGGCATTAAATACATTCACACTGGTATATAATCATCACTATTACCATCTCCAGAACTTCTTTCTTCTTTCCAAACTGAAACTTCATATCCATTAACAATAATTCACATTTATCCTTCTCTCAGTCCCTGGCAGGCACCACTCTATTTCTGTCTCTATGAATCTGACTATTCAGGCTCTCTCATATAAGGGGAATCATGGAGTATTTATCCTTTTATGCCTAGATTATTTCACTCAGTACAATGACTCCAGGGTTTATACATGTTGCAACATATAATACTTTCAATTTACCCCAAGACTTCTTTTCACCATTATGTTAAGAATTCTCTTTGCCTCTCTTCTGGATTGATCTCCTGTTTCCTGATTCCCATGTTTTCCTATTTCTTGTTTTTATTCCAATATTTTGATGTAGCATATACTCCAGTGTCTTTTTAAGAAGAAAGGGTATATATAAGGTACATTTTTTTTAGACTTTTCCCTTATGAAAGTATCTTTATTTTAACTTCACATTTAATGATACTTTGGCTGGGTATGAAATTCTAGGTTGGAAATTATTTTCCTTTGGGATTGTGAAGGTTTCTAGATCCATAAATTGCAGATATCATTCTGATTCCCTATTATCTGTATGTGATTTACATTTTTCATTTAAAAGATGCACAATATTTTCTTATTTTCTAGTGTTCTAAAATTTCACAAGTATGTACTATTGTGCACAACTTTTGTATTTTGGAATTACTTGTACATGATACTTTCTGATATTGTGTGTGTGTGTGTGTGTGTGTGTGTGTGTGTTTAAAATTTATTCCTGTTCTCTGCATTAAATCTGAGAACACTTTCCTCATCTTTGTTTTGATTTGCTTCTTGGTTTTGGTTTCAGCCTGTTTTTTTTTTCTGTTAGAACTATACATTTCTATTAGAGTTATCATCAAATGTCTGGTGTTCTTTGTCCTTTCTTATTTAAGATTGAGAGGAACTAAAAGCCAATTGGGATCTCTGTGTGCAAGATCAGGGCTGTTGTCCTGCAAATTTCAAAGAGGGTGCCTGGGTCAGGACCTAACCATTGTGTAAAGGGTCTCCTATGTCATTATCAATAGATCTTTCTCTTGGGTTTTCCAATATTTTCAGGGAGGAACTTTTTTTCATTCTTGGCTAGGAGGCTTTAAGCCTGACTACCACTCTTCTGAAGCCTGATGTGGAAGGAATATTCTAGGGAATCTTACTGTTCAGGATAGAGACTCTCCCTTAATCCCCTAGTAGGCAGTATGGTGCAAACCCATGCTCTCATCTTTGCCTGTCTTCTGGGCTGTATCCTTAAATTCTATTTGGGGTTCCTCTTTCTTTTTTTTTAAGATTTTTTTATAATAAATTTATTTTTTATTGGTGTTCAATTTGTCAACATACAGAATAACACCCAGTGTTCATCCCGTCAAGTTCCCCCCTCAGTGCCTGTCACCCAGTCACTCCCACCCCCCTCCCTCCTCCCCTTCCACCACCCCTAGTTCGTTGCCCAGAGTTAGGAGTCTTTATGTTCTGTCTCCCTTTCTGATATTTCCCACACATTTCTTCTCCCTTCCCTTCTATTCCCTTTCACTATTATTTATATTCCCCAAATGAATGAGAACATATAATGTTTGTCCTTCTCCCATTGACTTACTTCACTCAGCATAATACCCTCCAGTTCCATCCATGTTGAAGCAAATGGTGGGTATTTGTCATTTCTAATGGCTGAGTAATATTCTATTGTATACATAAACCACATCTTCTTTATCCATTCATCTTTTGATGGACACCGAGGCTCCTTCCACAGTTTGGCTATTGTGGACATTGCTGCTAGAAACATCGGGGTGCAGGTGTCCCAGCATTTCATTGCATCTGTATCTTTGGGGTAAATCCCCAACAGTGTAATTGCTGGGTCTTAGGGCAGGTCTATTTTTAACTCTTTGAGGAACCTCCATACAGTTTTCCAGAGTGGCTGCACCAGTTCACATTCCCACCAACAGTGTAAGAGGGTTCACCTTTCTCCACATCCTCTCCAACATTTGTGGTTTCCTGCCTTGTTAATTTTCCCCATTCTCACTGATGTGAGGTGGTATCTCATTGTGGTTTTGATTTGTATTTCCCTGATGGCAAGTGATGCGGAGCATTTTCTCATATGCATGTTGGCCATGTCTATGTCTTCGTCTGTGAGATTTCTGTTCATATCTTTTGCCCATTTCATGATTGGATTGTTTGTTTCTTTGGTGTTGAGTTTAATAAGTTCTTTATAGATCTTGGAAACTAGCCCTTTATCTGATAGGTCATTTGCAAATATCTTCTCCCATTCTGTAGATTGTCTTTTAGTTTTGTTGACTGTATCCTTTGCTGTGCAAAAGCTTCTTATCTGATGAAGTCCCAATAGTCATTTTTGCTTTTGTTTCTTTTGCCTTCGTGGATGTATTTTGCAAGAAGTTACTGTGGCTGAGTTCAAAAAGGGTGTTGCCTGTGTTCTCCTCTAGGATTTTGATGGAATCTTGTCTCACATTTAGATCTTTCATCCATTTTGAGTTTATCTTTGTGTATGGTGAAAGAGAGTGGTCTAGTTTCATTCTCCTGCATGTGGATGTCCAATTTTCCCAGCACCATTTATTGAAGAGACTGTCTTTCTTCCAGTGGATAGTCTTTCCTCCTTTATCGAATATTAGTTGACCATAAAGTTCCTCTGTTCTTTTCTTCAGTTGGCTCACTGGCATCATTCAGCCTTTGATGTGGCTTTCCCTGGTCTGCTTTCCTCCCCTGCCAGCTTTAAGTTCAGATATAATATCCCTGATATTTTTTTAATGAACTCATAATTTTTGTCTTTCAGGTAAGAAATAGTGTATATGTGTAGATCCCTACTTCTAGGCAGAGGACTGAGGCTCTTTGGAATCAAATTCCACATCCTGGGAACCATAAGGAAGAAATGGAAAGTGCCCAATCTATGCCTTTTGAGTTTCAGATTCTTGATTTTCAGAAACCAAGTAAAACAGATTAAAGATGAACATCAGGAAATATTTTAGACTATGAGCCTTCACTTGAGTATGCACATAGTAGATACTCTATGGAAACATGTTAAGGTAAATTTAACATATGAGTAGGGTGGCAGGTATACAGTTGCTTCTTAATAGAACTAAGATTTGGAAATCTTTAAATGTCTGTATGCCTCATCGTCAATTGGCTCCCCAGTACTTTTTTTGATGATGGACTGCCTCTCCTTAAACTGGGCCTTTAGTTTCTAACCTAATCTTATTTGTCATGGTTCTCTGAGACATGCCAAATAGAGCTTTCAGGTCTCTGTGTATTTTGGTATCTGGATATGTCTGATATACTTAGGGGCTTTCATCCAGTGACAATAACCATACTCGATGAGGTCTCCATGTTAACAGGGTTTAAATGTTTTCTATCCCCTCAGGCTCTTTGGGTGATGATTCAACCAAAGAGAAAATGGGAAGTGAAAGTTTGCACTCCCTCCCCTTCTTACTCCAGTGCATTGCAATAGGGCTACTTTTAATGTGCTTAGCAACAATTAGCTCTTGAAGCTGCAACAGCTGCACAATGCTGATGCTCTCCAGATGCAGCCAACGAATTAAATCATGCGATAATTCAATTGGAAAATTGGGTGTAATTATGGAGAATGCAGAGTCTGCTAGTCGCCTCACAGTGACTTGGAGCTCTTGAAACAACAGTGGTGTGGGTTGTTCAGAAAGTGTGTGGCACACACAGAAACTGATATGGGTGTTTGCAGGAATCTCAGCCCCTTCTCTGACAATGACAGTATTACCTAGCCCAAACTCAGTTAAGAGCTAGCTGAGTGCCACCAAAACAAATCTCCTTTATAACTTCAAAACCTTTTACAGACCACCATGACATGATGGTGGCTGTACTTTGAGTATCTGCCGGTTGAGAACATGTAAAACAAGTAAAGGCTAGAGTCCCCAGGGACTAGCAGTTTGTGTTAATCAATTAAACAAACAAAAACAGGTCAGAGAATTATAACATAGGATACCTTGAACATTCTATTTTAACTAGAAAACACACATACACATATTCATACCCAATTTTTTGTATAGGGTCAAAGGCAAGGTCTTGGGTCTTCTGTTTGTGAGTTACCTTTATTACATTCACCAAATCTTTAGTGCATTATCTATAATTTCCCATTTGGGAAATTTGGGTTTCTGTAAAGGAGAGTAAAAACCTAAAAAGATTTGTAGAGCATTCTGAATCAAAACTTCTTAGAGATAGTAATGCTTTTCTTTCTAAACTTTTATAGTCATCTTACTCCCAATGCAGAGGCTCTGTGTACTGCTTGCAGTTGTGCCCTATGCAACTCGACGGGGCATCATCCATAGCACGCTCCTCAGAGCTGTGTGGCTACAACCTGCAGAGCCTTTCTCAGTGGCCTGTCTTATTCAGCAGTAAGTTCTTCTTTAGTGTCTTGTCTTTATTGAATCTGTCCAAAGCATTCAACTGAATTTTCATAGAAACAATAGCTCTCTTCTTGCATTATAATTGAATTTTGTAATTACCATAAGTATCTTTGAGAATGAATATAACAATGGACTCTTGGAAAGCTAACATCTTAACTGATGGCAGGAGAAGTATGCAGGTGTATTAGAGAATAGCCAGCTGACCTCAAGTGTTCAGGGTGCTGTGGGCATCAATCAGGATGCTTTACAGAGGGAGAAGTTATTATAGCAAGTTGGTGAAGTGGAGATTAATTAAGAGAGCTTCTACTGTCCTAAAATTTAGTGATATGCTTAAATGAATTTGTATTTTGTTCTTCACTGTTGCTTCTACATATTTTTGAAACCATCAACCAGAGGGGTGAGGCATTTTATTATTTTTAGTTCACAGGCAGATTTTGGGATCCTTTATCAGAGATTCCCTAGACATATTCGTTCTCAGATTGGGAAGCTCAAGCTTAGTATTTCTTACCCATAGTAGAGTAAAAAATATTGAAGGTGGTTAATAAAGAGCTTAATAAAATTCTCTTTGTATAACAGTGGTTTAAAATCAAAGGGGACAATGATAAAAGTGTTCTACTGAGAGCCACTCTTCCATAATAAACACTTCCTAAACAGTTTAAAGGCCACAAGAAACATCAATGTTGAAGAGTAAGAAAGCCACCAGTTTGCCCATTTAGGACTTTCTCCAATTTGTGTTCTTTTGGCTCTGTCTTTGAGTGTATCACATCTTGTCTTAATTAGACCAGGCCAGGAAATAGCAACCTCTTTAGACTTGAGAAGCACCCTACTGAAGAAAGTGCCCCTGAAGCAGATGGTCTTTGATTCAAATAATAACTTCACCACTTGCTTATTTAAGTTCACTTAATTCAAATATCAGTCTCTTGTTTGTAAAAGGCCATGGAAATAAGTATTCCACAGAGTTATTATGAGAAAGAAATGCTTCAAGATATCCCAAAACTCTAGGCATATATAGGTATTCAAGAAATATTAGGCATGAGTAAAGGATAACCAAGTTCTATGAGAAGGCAAAAGAATTGGGAAAAAATATAAGGAGGGAGGGACAGAAGATGCAAAATAGGGAGAGAAAGAATATTAGAAGTAGTTAAAATAATATAGGGAATTTCATAGTTACAAATGAAACTTACACACATTGTATCATTGGCATAGCCTAAGAACCTGTGAAACAGGTTGGGCATTAGTATTCATTTGACAGATGAGGAAGCTGAAGCCCCAAAGATTAAAAGTTGGTCAAGATAATAGAACAGTTGAGACCACACCCAATGTCTTATTCCCAGCCCTGTACTTTTGCATGAGGCCATAAGATCTTCAAATTTCTGTCATTATCACACCACATTGGGTACTCTGTGATGAATCACATCCCCTAGATGATCTACTTTTGGTCTACAGTGAATTTGTATAAGCAGAATCAGTGCTCTAGGAAGATGCTTTGGGTCTTCCAAATCTAGCATGCCTTCCAACAATTATCTCAAGAAAATAAGGATGGAGAAAATCTATGAAAACAAAAGGCTGGGTCATGAGGTTTTGCACAAGGGAACACTGAATATGAAAATTGCAACTGAAGATCACCACTGAAATTAAGAGCCAGGGAAAAGTGGTGTTTTGAGTCCTGAATTGTTTTATTAGTGGATAGAAAATTACAGGAAGTGATATGTTTTGAGGACAAAAATTTTAAAGGTCTAATGTAACTCTCCAGGCATATTAAAAGACATTATTTCCATATTCTTCTTGGACAATCAATCATGCCATAGCAAATTAAGAGTTCTTATTTTTAGCCCTATTAGCTACACAATGATAATGAAAATTGATTACAGTCACATTCTACTCCTTAAGACACTGTCAGTAAATGAACTGAAATGCCCCAGAATCAATCCATTTAAAAAATATACTAAAGGTTGAAAAAAAAAAAGCCCTCATCAATTACTCTGACATCTGTTAATAAAGAATAGATGATAAACTGGCTGCTTCTGTCATTGCTAGCTCACTGTAGGCCAGTAAAACTAGTTCTTTTGTTCCATCAACTAGAGACATCTTCAAGAAGCTTAATAGATCCAGGCTGCTGAAGACCATATATTGGTTTCCAGAAACAGAATTCATAGAAATGTTAAAAAATACTAACAGGAATGTGCAAGAACTAAAGAGAACAGCCATGTTTGTCTCTGATTTATCAACCTTCAAAGTCTAAGAGAGTTCTCTTTGTCTAGATTATAGAAAAGACATCTCAGGATGCTCTTGCAGATGAAAAGGTGGCAACTTTGGAATATTGTAGAAGAAACTGGGAACTGTACATTTTATGGACCTAATTGAGTGGTTTTAGGCTTCATGGTTTTGGAAAGATATCAAGATGTCCAATGGAATAGTGAATGACAGTATGTCAGCTCCCCATGGTGTTTCTACAAGCTGATCTCCTGGGTTCTTGAAAAGGTATTGAACATAGTATCTTAGGGTATCTATGCTAGTAATAAAATCTTACTAACAACAGATTCCAAGAGAAGCTCATTGAGTTCTTCCTCTGGTTATTCCAAGCTGTGTACCCAGAGGCCTGGAAGGGCTCAGTAATGATCACATAGGGCAAAAAGACAGTTCTCTGGGTTCTAGGCCCATGGTCTCTATCACCATCACTTTGTGTTGTAAAGTCTCAATTACTTTCAAAGATCAAGATCATTAAAAAACAAGCTCACAAACATGCATTGCTTTTAATTATAAACGAGTCTAGATACTCTTTGTAAAGACATTGAAAATACAAAAATTCATTTGTTTTCTGAGGGACTGAGTTTAAATAACTTAGAGAAATTCTGGGTTAAATCTCAAGTTTCTCAATACTTCTTGCACTTTTCTACTGATTGGCATATGATAGCTGGAGCCTGGGTCAGAAGAGTTGACTCTCCACCCTGTTAAATGCCTATATATATATATATATATATATATATATATATATATATCTACATCTACACTGACATCTATCTATCTATCTATCTATCTATCTATCTATCTATCTATCTCCATAGACTTCTTCTTCCAAAAAATATATAGTTCTGCCTGAGGATCAAAAGCATATGTGTATATACAAATTCAAATGGACAGAGGAAGTATGACTGAAATTTTTTTCATGACTTGTGGTGGTTTCATGGCTGTCTGTGTTTATCAAAACTCTTGGAAAAAAACAAAAACAAATAAACAAACAAAAACAAAAAAACTCTTGGGACTGCACACTACAAAGGGTGAATTTGACAAATGTAAATCTGTACATTAAACTCTTCAATAAATCCCAGTAGGGTTGTTGTGGAAACTACAGATGTCATTGAAACTGATACGCACATTCTAAAGTGCACTGCCAATAATGACGAAATGGCAGGGCACCAGCCAAAGGAGGCTGGGTAAAGAAGCGGGGGGAACAAACACGAACTATCAGAATTACTCTTTTCTCAACAAATACCCAGGTCAACAAACTAGCTCAGCTGCTAAGAAAAAATAAAAACAAAACAACAATAACAACAAAAACAAACCCACAAACCACAACCAACCAACCAAAAAAATAATAATAATAAAATAAAAACCCTCTAAGTAGTATGTTTGAAAGTCACTTCTGAAAGAGACCTTGAAGAACGGATGGAGACTGTTGGGGGTGGAAGGAAACTCCTCCTAGCAAGACAATGAAAGATGACAAGTCAGGTCACGGTGGCTGAAGAGGAGACAATGATTTGTTGTCTAACCCTCCAGCCACGATGGGACTATAACTAATGAGGTTATTCTGGTTACAAAGGAAGCATTCAGCCCCCTAATGAAAAACTCTTTGGCGACTGGTGTTAGGGAAAGAAAAAACAAACCAGCAGCTTATTATTAGTTCCGCTGCAAGTTAATTAATTTTTGCCAGTCACTTCAGGTCACTTGCCGGCCAGAGCATCTGTCTCACTCAGCTGAACAGCTGGAGTGATGGTGGGTGTGTCTCCTGGCCACGCGTTTGTCCATGGTTCTGGGAGCAGGAGTGGGGCCAAATACCAGGCTGAAAAAATATGAGCTTCCGGTGCTCTTCCTGTTCCTTTCCCCTCATGATCCACTTGAGCCAGGCCAAAGAGCCTCAATGCCACAAGATATCAAGGAAACACAAATACTTAGGATGAGGTTATTTCTGCCTCTGTACACCATTCACAGAAGCATCAAAGTGTTCTGGCACAACGAACACTGTAGCAGCCTACAGAAATCCTGGTCCAGATCACAGGCCCACCTCTCCCACTGAAGAGCTCTGGAGCCATGATATGTTGTTCAACTTCTCCAGGCTTTTGCAGCTCACTTGAACTGCCTATCTGCATGGAAAGGTACTAATTTGGCATCTCTCCTATCATTAGGAAATTTGAGTCAATAAGTGTATATCCATTCCCAGAGAAATGCAAGCATTGGCCAGATACTATGGAACCCCCTTTCAGAAAGATATCAGGGTAAGACTTGGTCAAGCCCTTCTTCAGTGATGGGAGCACCAGGACCAAGAAAGGGCTCAAATAAAACACCTATGCATTTGTACAGAGGTTGCGTTGTACTCAAAATATACTAGCATTTCTTCTAAAGATGGGTAATATGCAAGCACAATGAATGATATTTTGTTTAGCATGCATATTCACGCTAATATATTTACTTTCTAGGCTAGATTAAGTGATACAAATTTTCTTAATTATGTGTGTGGCATAATATACAATACACATACATAATATTTATTACATACTCACCCCCAGAAAAGACTAAGACAAAGAGGCTCATAAACTACACTGGAGCAGGGATCATAAGTTTAATCCCCTCTTTGGGCCAGTTTAAGCTACTGTTCAACTGCTGTGGTTTTTAAACTGTATTTTATTCAAAATTTTAAGGTTTTCAGCAAAAAGAAAGAAAGCTGGGGAGGGGCTCATTATCTCCAGCTACCACATCCATCTTACCGGGCTTTCAGAATTGTCTTCCCTCTACCTCCTCCTGAATAAGAAACTATGAAGTTAAAGCCCAAGTTCTAATGCCCAGCCAGGCACTCAATAACTGTGGCTTCCTCTCTTCCCACCTCTCCAGCATGCACATTTACCATCAAGCCTATTGCAGGTAGTTAGTAGGAATGATTGGGATCCTCTAAACCCATTCAAACAAAAGAATTAGTGGCTGATAGGGACATTTGCTGTCTCACCAGGCACAATGCTACTTAATGAAATAAGCATTGCATTTATAGATAGCACTTCATGTACTGTGACAAATTGTCAGTCCCAGGTAGGCAAGTATGTGTGACTAACATTGCTAATCCTGGAGTAGGCTCCTCTGCCCTGGAAATGTGAACCAAGGAGATGCAACAGGGTCCCCACTCTGAGCTCCTAGCTACTATGACTTAAGCAGTTCCCAGCACCTGGACTGCTCCCAAACCTGGCCACACACTATTTGAACAGCCCCTTGGGGAGGGTGAGACATCCTAGCCACTGTGTTATACATCAGGAGGCTGAAAGTTCAGAGAGACGAGATGAGTTACCTTGTCTCTCAGGGCTGAGACTAGACGTAAGGTGTTTAAAAAGCAAGCAAACAAACTCTACCAGCCTATCAGCTGAACAAAGCCCCAGATAAAACCCAACCCATCTTTACATTTACAATATCTCTCCTCAGAGATTAGACATTTCCGACACTCCACTCTGACTCAATATCCATTTGTGAGTAGATGTGAATATTAGTTTTTAAAAATATAATTTATGTATGTATGTATGAATGAATCTATGTATCTATTTTGGGGAGAGTCTTGATCTTCATAAAATATTTAACACAAACTATTTAATCAGTTTCTTAGAATATTCTTCCTCTGTCTTCCTCTTCCTACCTGTGTTCTTTACATTCTTTCTCATCTTCTCACTTTGTCTCATCTCTTCCCTTCTCTACTCTGTCTCGCTTTTCTTTGCCTTAATAGCTTCTTCTTACATATCCTCATTTTCTGTATTATTAACTAGAATATATCTTTGGAAAAGATCAATGCTCCTATCCAAAGGCATCATAAAATACACAGCCCTTTAATATATACAATTTTGGAAGAAAGCCTTGACCTTAGCAAGCAAGTCCCTGATGTGCTGTGGAAAATGGAGGCATTGAGAGTTGGCCGAGAATGATCCCTCTGGGGCCCAGGGCCCAGGCAGGGCTCCACACCCACAGACCCACAGACATGTTTGCTGACTGGTTGTGTGATTAAACTCTGGTCCAGGACGCTGTAGCAGCTGAATAAGAAAAGTACGTGGACTGACTATGAACACAGACCAAAGAGCATTTTAAAGCCTGAGTCATCTGTGCCCAATTTGTTCAGAGGAATTGGAAACAAACAGCTCAAGAAGAGTGGCCAAGGCAGGTCTCAGCTGCTCCCTCCAGAGGCCACTCTCATCCAGAAGTCACTCGTGGGGTGGGGCCTCCCTCTGGATGCTAGCCACTAGGCTCTGCCAACCCTCAGACCAATGCTTAATGCTGTCCCCTCTATCCTTTCCATGGGATGGAGTGTGATGAGGAAGGAAGGAAACACAGGAGGAAGTGAGGCTGAATGGGGAATGAGGGAAATCAGAAGACTGGGAAGAGGAAAAGTAAGGGAAATAAATAGGGCCAAAGGAGAGGGCAGAAGGAGGGCAAAATGGGGTGGTAAGAAGGGTGAGAGAAGCAGCAGGCAGGAAGCCAGGGAAAGCTGGAGCTCTCCTTTTGGTCAAGCACATGCACAGCTACACCAAAGTACACATTTCTTTTCTTTGGGATCTTCTTCCTTTCCATTACGTTCTATATTTCTTCTTTTTAAAAAAATGTTTTAAAATCAATTAATTAACATATACTGTATTATTAGTCTTAGGGGTAGAGTTTAGTGATTTATCAGCTGTATAACACCCAGTGTTCATTCCATCAAGTGCCCTCCTTAATGTCCATCACCCAATTACCCTGTCCCTCATCACCCATCTCCTCTCCAGTGACCCTCAGTTTATTTCCTAGAGCTAAGACTCTCTTACAGTTTGTCTCCCTCTCTGATTCTGTCCTATTTTATTTTTCCCTCCCTTCCCCTATGTTCATCTGTTTTGTTTCTTAAATTCTACATATGAGTGAGATCATATGGTATTTGTCTTTCTCTGACTCACTTATTTCACAAATAATGTTCTGTATTTCTTGTCTCTTGGAATGTGATCACACAGCCCTCCCCTGCCTCCACCTTGAAGTACTGTGTTTAGCTTAGAGACATGAGACCACATGTTGCCCTAACGGAAAGTGTGGTGCTCAGCCTACTTCTCATCTGGTTGACTTCTTCCAGGAAGTGCTCATGTTGGATGTCTTCCTATGCAGTCAGAAGCATTTACTGCTGCTCTGCTCCTCTCGGCTCCTTGCAGCATAGTTATGGAAATCAAGGGAAGACACCAACATTTATTGAGTAGTAAGCACTGTTCTAGGGATTTTATATATACACTGGCTCATTTAAATCTCATCATAGGTCTGTAAGAAAGTATTATTATTCCTATTTTATAGATGATAAAGTAATTTTGCACTAATGCTGTGATATCCCCCAGACCCACCACATGGGCTAACTCATTACATTTTCATTAAATGAAAAAATAAGTGTTTTCACTTTTACAGTTGAAATACGAATAACTTATGGCAGACAATGTCATGAGGACACATGAGTGTGAAATGCCTTTGACTGGAAGAAGAGAAAGAACAATGATTGTTTAGGTTTTACAGGTGCTGTTCTAACACCTTGCCGTGTATTAATCATTCAGTCCTCACAAAAATCCTACAAGGTACGACACTTCATTTGCATTGTACATATGAGAATAAAGTAATTTTCCAAGGTCATAGGGAGCCAAGATCTGAACTCATGCACCCTGACTCCGTGGTCCTGGTAACCTGTATATTCCACTAGCACGCTACTGAAATGGCTGGTTGGCATCACTTAGAATTTACCTAGTAGAAAACTGCAATTTGACAGAGGCCAATGTAAGAAATGCCTCATCTGCTGAGCTCCACATATTTAGCAAATTTCACCCTGTTTTTATTTTTTAAGTAATCTCTACACCCAGTGTGGGGCTCAAGCTCATGACCCTGAGATCAAGAGCAAAATGCTCCACTGTCTAAGCCAGCCAGGCATCCCCATACTGTGTCTTTTATTGATATTTTTTTGATATATTTTTTAATGCATATGCAACTCAAAAGTCTACTAGGGCCTGCCTCTCTGCCCTGTGAATTCTAGAGAAGATGAGTTTGAACTTCTAATTCTATACTTTGTGGTAGTCTAAAATTCTCATTAAGATTTCCAAAATCTCCAGGTACTCATGGCCATTTCTGGCTCCAAACTCACAGACTCATTTGTGCCAGTGTCATGTCTGTTTCATAAGAAGTTGGTCCTGAAGAGAAACTTGACCCATTTCTGGAGTTCCATCGGAAAGATCACTTATACAATTTATATGTTTACTACAAGATTCATAGGAGGGGGGACAATAATATACATAGAGAAAGAATTTAAATTGGAAGAATCCAAACAGCTTCAAAACAAACATCAGGCTTGCCAGCTCCTACAGTTCTTCAACCGCCTCTCCAGGAAGGAGCTATCAAAGATGGATGGTCCTCCCATTATTTTCATGCAGAACAGATGGACATTTATAACTTCAGATCTACTATCTACCCCTTAAGCAATTCATATGAAGATTTTTTTCTAAATACAGTTTCTTCCCAAGAGGAATTCATGTGCCAGCCTTTACAATACAGCTTTTAACCCTTACGACATGTTTGTGACTTATCACTTTAACGAAAGTATAAGGTCCTTAGGACAAGTACCATATCTTACACAGCTATGTGTTTCCCACCAGGTCTAATAAAGTGCCTAGGAGATACTAGCTGCTTACGGGCTGTATGATGATTGGTAAGAAACCATAGCTTTGAACATTCATTCATCAACTCATAGAAAGTTTGACAGTTAGACTAAAACTCTCTCCACTGAACACATTCTCTGAACAACACTGACTTTCTATAAGCCAATGCACAACTACCACTATATTTCCTTAAAGGGCAATTCATAAATCAGAGCAGACTAAACCGTGGACCTAATTTCCCCATTGAAACTCATAATATTCAACTTCCTGAGGAACTGTAAAACATGATTCCAAAATGACCTAGTGATTATATCTTGGGGACACAGAAAAAAGTTTAAGTAAAAATGTCTTGATTACGCTGGCACAAAATTCTTTCATGAAGCCATGCTCTTATTAATCACTTCAGGTGAGTCAAAGTAAACATAATCAGTCAAAGCTTTAAAGGAAGAAGTTGAAAGAAAATTCTTGGTCCAAAATGATTGCTTTCCCTCCCTTCTCCCTCCCATTGTCCTCCTTCACCGCCCCCCCCCCATTCTCTCAGCAACTTTTTACCCAAGAAAGAACATGAGCAGTGATGACATCTGTGCAATCCTGGAGCAACTTCCCTCCATTGAGTATAACCCCATGAGGACCATTTCTGGAGGACTGGGTTGTATCTGGGGTGACTCAGCTTTGTCAGATATCTAGGACACATTGAATATCTTCTCTTAAGAGGTTTCAATGAATCAGACAACACCTTTATTTTTCATTTTCTTTTGTTGAATATACTTAAAGGAAAGCATAGGATAAAATCTAACTTTGGACATGAGGGGCCATGAAAGTTTATCTTTGGTTCCATGTCATGGCAGGAATTTCACAGCAAACGGGTCTCGTTTCTAACCTGGTATGTTTCAGGTTAGAGTATTTATAATGTTTCTCTCTCATATTTGCCTATATGCCAATTAGAAAAAATGGAAATGTTTGGCTCCATGCTGGACACACTTGAGAGGGACTTTTGAAAAATGTTTCTTTGTAAAACTGAACCAGTAAAATGAAAGGGGAAAGAAAGGAGGGTTATCTCCAGGAACTGCCTTGTTTTCTTGGTTCCTCGTTTACTTCTTCCTGATTAGTATAAGATTTCCTCTTCTCCCCCAGGGGAAACTTCCAGAAATGTTTCTCTTACAAATAGTGCTTCTGCTGCCAATGTTTCTGAATGCTGAGAGAGAGAGAGCTCAGGGTCAGCTTAATAAGACTTCACTTTTATAGACAAAGATAGCAATGGTGAGAATGGCCTTCCTGACGTACTTCAGACACTTGATTTGTATAAGTCCAGAGAAACTTTCTGTAGGATGATAAAAACCCAAACTTACGATCTGCTATTTCTGTTTCTGGGCTCTATTTCTGAGATACTGGCATTACTGAATATACAGTTGCTGAAACTATACAATTAAGTTGATATTGGTTCTCTTTTCTTCAGCTACCAAGACTCATTTCATATTCACAGCCTAATTTCTATTCCCAAGGTGACTGCCCTGGTTTGGGTCTTCTGCATTTGAGTAGCCTCTTCATTGGCCTGGTTTTGGCAGGTCTTGCCACATATTTTTCCTTCATCACTATCAGAATGGTTTTGGTAAAACAAGAGCTGGCCGAGTTACCCCTCTGTTTATAAACCCATTGATGTCCTCCTATGGTGCGCCTTATAAAGTCTGGATTCCTTAATGTGACTTTTAAGGTCTTTATTCACAAGTTGACTTAAACCTGTCTTTCTGTCCTCTTGTCCCACCACAACCCCTCCCACCTCACCCCTTGTCTCCACCATCTGCGGCAGCAGCATCATGGCTACTGGCTGTTGAACCTCTACTCTGTGCTCTACACAGGTCTATATTCTATACAGACAATACTGCATCCTCACAACACCGTTTAGGGCTGATATGATGACTATTAGAGTTTTGTGGATCATTTACAGAGCTTCAGTAACTTTTTCAAGGTTGTGCAGTAGCCTCCATCCTTGGCTCTGGACTGTCCTTTCCTTCCCCGTCCTATACAAAAACTCTACCCTTCCTTTCAGCCCTTGGTCAAATATCACCTCATCTTTGAAGCTGGCTCTCCCAAACACCCCTTATCTCCCATCTAATGCTACTCAGTCTCCTCTGTTTTTCCACAGAATGTTGTTTGAGCTTGACTACAACAATGATCACTACCAGTTCACTACCGACTCTAAACCAGGAGCTGTATGTCTCATGTATTTAGGACATCTTATATCTTTTATATCAGGTGTGGGCCTGGCACATAGTAGGTACTAACTAGTTAACTATAGGGTTGAGTGTTGGAGGGCTCCCAGGCATTGGAGGTTGCAAGGGGACCTAGGCAGGCTAAGGGCATGATGACAAGAATAGGTGAGACTCTTGACATCCACCTCATTGTTCAGAATTAGAGTTCAAGTTCATTTGGGACCACATGATATTGTTTGCCTCCATACAGCTTCTCTTAGGACCCAGAACAAGGCTATACCTGGGACTGGAAACCAGGTATATGTGCTGGCCTTTCCAGGATTTTTTTCATCAAAGCACACAGATAAGCTATACTATGAATTTCACTCACGTAAGAGCAGCCTCCTCTTCTTCCTGAGAAGTAATGAAATAATTAAATAGAACTGATCCCTGACCTGAACCTCCCTGCCCCACATCTCCCCACTATGATGCATCGCCGTTTCTCATTCCCTTCTGCTATCTTGCCACCATGCTGAAGTTCACGCAACAGTGCTCATCTCTAGGCCATTTTCAATTAATTTCCTGAGTAAAATTTCATGAGACACTATCAAACCTTTTGCTAAAATAAAGATATATTACATCTACTCTATTCCCTTAGTCTACTAATCAAAAAAGCAATCAACTTTGTCTGGCATGATTTGTTCTTTTAAAACCCATAATGCTTATTGCTCATAATTCCATTATCCTAGATAGTATTTTTTTCCTCTTAATATTTGTTCCACTATTTTAACAGGAATTGAATTACTAGATGGTCGTTTCTAGGATTCCTTTTTCCACGACTGCTTTGAAAGTTTGCTACCTAATTTGATGCTATCAACGGAACGGTATTTCCTTATTTTGTCAAATCACAGAAGAATCAGCAAGGGGCTGCCAGGAGTCACTTCTAAAGGCTTCTTCTAAAGGCTCTATCACCTTCCTGAACCATTTCAGACCATAATGCACTATTCAAAGTCTCCCATAACAGGAAAGTCTGAGACTTCTTTTGATAACTGACTCAGTGATTCACAGCATTATGCTTAGGAAATGCTTTCTAATTTCTCATCTGAAGAATGATGATATTGATGATATATATTTTTTTGATATTGATGATATGATGGAGAAGGCACAGATCTGAGTTCAAATCCTAAACATGCCATTTACTAGCTGTATGACTTTAAGTAAGTCACCTTATTTTTTTTTAATGGAAAGCAAATAGGACTTTTAAATAAAAACATATTAAAATGTTATATTTCTTTTCTTTAGTTTTTAATTACAAAAGAAATATGTGAAAAAATTCTGATAAAAATGTGCATTCTCCTTTTGCCTCTCCAGGCAAATTCCACTCTCCAGAAATAACTGGTAATACTGGTTTGATCTATTTGCTTCCAGAATATTTTCCATGTCTAAATAAACACATACAAAACAAAATGAGGCCATAACATGCATACTGTCTTACAACCTACATTTTTCATTTGACTATATATCAATAGCTTTCCATGTCAGTACTTAATCTGCCTAAAATTTTTTCACAATAAGAATGTATTACTTGTGTAATTAAATTCTAGTTAATTTGGCCAGTCCCTGTTAATGGGTATCTAAAGTAGTTTGCATATTTTTCTCTATTCCAAACAATGTCAACACGAATAACGTCTAAATACTAATGAAAATCAAGAGAGAGGAGAACTGTAAGACCATAAAAGTTGCCCCTAAAGGCAGACTGCTTCTCCCTCTCCCTCTCCCCCAGCCTCCCTTACCAGCAGAATTTGATGGAACAGGAACTCAGTGGAGGCCCCATCCCTTTGAATGAAGAGATGTCCCAGAGAAGCACCTTTCACTAGCCCAGTGCAATTTTCTAAAACCTCCTTGGGCATTGCAAGCTGCAGCCTGAGTGTCCTGAAGCAAGTTCTTCACCTTCTCCAGAATTCAGCTGGTTCATTTACAAAATATTAATAACTGTTTTTTTTTTAGTTTTTATTTAAATTCCCATTAGTTAATATACGTGTAATATTAGTTTCAGGTGTATAATATAGTGATGCAACACTTCCATACATCACTTCATGCTCATCACAAGTGCCCTCCTTAATCTCCCTCACCTGTTTTGCCCATCTTCCCCACCCTTTCTCTCTGGTGACCATCAGTGTGTTCTCTATAGTTAATAGTCTGTTTCTTGGTTTATCTCTCTCCCTCTTTATTTCCCCTTTGCTCATTTGTTGTTTCCTAAATTCCACATATGAATGAAATCATATGGTGTTTGTCTTTCTCTCACTGACTTATTTCGCTTAGCATAATACTCTCTAACTCCATTCAGGTCATGGCAAATGGTGAGATTTCATTCTTTTGATGGCTCAGTAATATTCCATTGTATGTATATAACACATTTTCTTTATCCATTCATTTGTTGATGGACACTTGGTCTATTTCCATAATTCAGCTATTGCAGATAATGCTGCTATAAACTTTGGGATGCATGTGACACCTCAAATTAGTATTTTTTATCATAGCTATCATTGCCATTTACTAAGTACTTATTACATGCCAGATGCTGTGCCAAAGAGAGCTGTAGTGCATTATCTTAATTCTTACTAAAATGATATGATTCACAATTTTAATTGGGCTTTAATCATTATTAAATTATAAGAATTATTTATATATTCCAGATATAAGTCCTTTATATAATATGTGATTGCAAATATTTTTTCCCAGTCTGTGGTTTGTTCTTTCATTTTCTCAATGATGTCTTTTAGTAGAAAAGTTTAGATCTCTATCTTCTTTTATTGATTATGATTTTAGTATCATATCTAAGAACTATTTTTCCAACCAAAGTCACAAGGATTTCTATTTTTTTCTAGAAACTGTATAGTTTTAGCTCTTACATTTAGGTCTCTGACTCATTTTGAGTTCATTTTTTGTATACAAAGTTTATTTTTTGTATACAGAGTGTAAAAGTTTAGTTTTTTGTATAGGGATATCCAATTATCCCAGCACTATTTGCTGAAAGGCTATCTTTTCCCCCATCAGATTGTCTAGGCACCTTTGTTAAAAATCAACTGATGATAAATGTAAGGATTTATTTCTGTACTCTCCATTCTGTTCTACTGACGTATAGCCTTTCCTTGACCCAATATTACATTATGTTTATTAATTTGGTCTTATAATAAGTTCTGAAATCAGATAGCAGAAATCCTCCAAATTTTTCCACTTTTTCCCTCCTTTATAAAATTGTTTTGTCTATTCTAGGTCCTTTGCATTTTCATATAAATTTTAGGCTACCAAAAAAGTAAAAAAAAAAAAAAGAGAGACTGTTGGGACTTAGGGATTTCATTGACTTTACAGATAAATTTGGTGAGAAACGCCATCTCAACACTATTGAGGTTTTCAATCCATGAAAATCTAGTATCTCCCTTTTTGTTTAGATTATCCATGATTTCTTTCAGCAACATGCTATAATTTTTAGTGTGCAAAGTTGACACTTCCTTTGTTAAATTTAGCCCTGAGTATTTTCTTCTTTTTTGATGCTTTCATCGTTTGAGTTGTTTTCTTAATTTCCTTCTGAGAATTTTATTTTTGTTTGTTGTTATACAATAGATATAACTGATTTATATTGATTTTGTATCCCGTAATCTTGCTCAATTCATTTATTTGTTCTATGACTTTTTGTTTTTTTGTGAATTATTTTGGATTTTATAAATAAAAGATTATGTAACCTGCTAATAAAGAAAATTACATTTTTTCCTTTTCAAGCTGTATACCTTTCATTTCTCCCTCCTTTCCTCCCTTCCTTCCTTCATATTTCTCTTTTTCTTTTTTTTATTGTGCTGGCTAGGTGCGTTGTTGAACAGAAGTAATGAAAGCAGACATCCTTACCTTGCTCCCAATCTTAAGGGAAAGCTTTCAATCTTTTATTATATATGTTGTTAGGTGTGGATTTTTCCATAGATATTATTTATCAAGTTTGGGAAATTCCCTTTTTTCCTTGTTTGTAAAGAGATTTCATCATCGGTGGATGTTGGATTTTGCCAAATGCCTTTTCTGTGTCTACTGAGGTGGTCTTATGGTTGATGTTCTTAGTCTTATTAATATGATGTATGTATTATACTGATTGTTTTATGGATATTAAGCCAACTTTGCATTCCTGGATAAGTTCCAATTGATCACAGTAACATCCTTTCCATTTGTTGTTGAATTTTGTTTGCTAGTATTTTTTTATGGACTCCATATCTATGTTCATGAGGGATATTGGTAAATGGCTTTCTCTCCTTATGATGTCTTATTCTAGCTTTGTTGTTGCTATTGTTGTTCTTGCCATTGTTTCAGTGTTTTGCTTTTAATTTTAAGTCTGGCTTCCTATGCTTCATCCATGTATAGCTTAGTGGTCTGCAAATATTCAGACAGAGGATGTGCTCAAACACCTTGAACCAGTAAAACTTCTAAGATCTTGAGATCTTATAAGATGAGATCATATAAGGCAATGCATGATAAGTGCTTGGCATAAAGTAAGCCTTTAATAAACATTATCAGGGTCATTATACACACTTGGGTGATTTGTGCCCTACACAAATATGTTGAGTGAGTGAACAAGTATTTTTCCAGTGTGTGGCTATGGGAGTGCATTAAATGCTCAGGATGCTGATGTATCTTCTGCATGTATGTAGATTCAAAGGAGGAGCTAGAAGGCTATGGATAGCTTGGAACTTTCCCCATCTCCATTGGGAATACAGATAGTCTTAATCATGAATATACCTGCCCTGACCATGATAGAGTCTCCAGCTAGCTGCATCACAGATTATGACTTTAACCTACAATACTGCTCCAAATATAGCAAGTCACCTTCCACGGCAGCATAGAAGTTGTTGGTCTTCATGATTTATCCTGCTTTGGCAGGACCTCTCTATAGACAGAGTTGGTGACAGGAGAAAGCACCAGATCAGAATGCCACTGATTCCCATGGTTCTCACCTGGATCTTATCTGCAACCACACTCTGCAGGGAAGACAGAAGTTCATCAGTTTCTTAAACACAAATGCTTCTCAGATCATTACATTCAATTTTTCAGAGCATTCAAATGGTTGTTTTCATCAACTTTTTCCATCTTTATCATTGCTTTTTGGGGAAATAATTTGCCAGTCTCTTCACTTAGCCATGGCTGGAAGTCTTACCTTACCTTACTTCTGTAAGTCTATAGTCTGAAACATGGATATTCATGTTTCTGAAACTTTTTTATGGAGTTATTGTGAGATCATATAAGGCAAAGCATGATAAGTGCTTGGCATAAAGTAAGCCTTTAATAAACATTAACAGGGTCATTATACAAACTTGGGTGATTTGTGCCCTACACAAATATGTTGAGTGGGTGAACAAGTAGGGCTGAAATTCAGCTTATGCTCTCTTCTCAAGCTATGAGTTCTAGCACTCACTGGATCTATCCAGAGGAGGCATCTTTTCCTAATTCTTCACCCAGAGAAAGCAAGTTTTTTTCTAATTCACATAAAAATGTCATATAGTCTAGCTGGTACCTGAACATTGACTCCTGTTGCCTTTCCTTCCCTCAATTCTAGATCATCTAAGTGAAGGCCAAATCCTTAATCTTGAGCTGGTCCAATAAATATGCTCACACAAAAGCTCATTATCAATTTCATGTCCCTTGGTTGTTTCTCCTCTATGCTCACATTATTTTTTCTTTCCCCTTTCAGAGTAAATGGGCTCATTGATTTTACTCATGCATTTATGGAAACATGAATTAAAAATAAGTTGTAGGCTGATGCTGCTGTTAGTGAGAATGTTGGGAAGAGTATTACTAATTAGATTTCCTGCAGAAACTCAATTTCTAAATCCCTCTGAAAGACTCAGGACTCCTTCAGAATCCTTCTTTCACTTGATCTAGGCATCTAGTTCCTTTCTGAAGGACACTGATTTCTTGTCTTGCCTTTGACCCCAGGGATAAAGAAGCCAATTGACTCAGTTGATTTTTCTAGCAGCATTGGTTTTTATTTTATTTATTTCCTCATGAAGCAGAGGACTTCAAGAATTTGTCTAACTTTCTTGTTTCTCTAACAAGCAATGTTTCTCAAATTTTTCCTTATATCTGTGTCACGCAAAAGGCCAACATGTCTGAATCTGTCTTTATTGGTAGGTGAAGCCTTCTTCCAGTCCATGTGACAGCCAATCCTGCTGATCCTCCCTATTCTGCTTCCAGAGTTGTAGATGATGTGAGGAAAAAAAGAATTCTTGGAGCACCTGGGTGGCTCAGTGGTTGAGTATCTGCCTTTGGCTCAGGTCATGATTCCGGGGTCCTGGGATTGAGTCCTGCATCGGTTTTCCTGCAGGGAGCCTGCTTCTCCCTCTGGCTATGTCTCTGCCCCTCTCTCTGTATCTCTCATGAATAAATAAATAAAAGTCTTTAAAAAAAGAATTCTTAAGAGAGGGGGAATATATAATGCAATGAATAACATCTTTTCAAAAAAATTATTATTAGTTTCAGGGGTAGAATTCAGTGATTCATCAGTTGCATACAACACCCACTGCTCATTACATCATGTGCCCTCCTTAATGCCCATCACCCAGTTACCCCATTCCCCCTTCCACCTTGCCTCTAACAACCCAGAGTTTGTTTCCTAGAATTAAAAGCAATGACTGATATCTTAATAATACTTTGTATTTGTGCAGTCCAAGCAATATTGCAGATGAGGGTATTAAGAAGGAGCATCTTATGCCATTGTTACAGAAGTGAATTTAATGCCTATCTACTTTATGAGAAGACCGTTCCCATTTTAGGCACTCTCAGTTTTGATCACTCTCATTTCATTTATAAAGAATAAATCATTCCTTATTGCCAGCATAATATCTCAAATGCCCTTTCCATTGCTTCCAGTTTGGAGAATGCTGATCATATCAGAGAGAAGATAGTTGCCAAAGAGAACACAGCTATGAGCCAGGGTACTCTGTAACAGAGAAACAGAGGGCTGCCACACTGTGCATGCATGCAACCAGTTTCATTAACAAAACAAACCTGGCATCAAGCATATTTCTAAATAATAAAATCAACTAAGAAAGACCTGATACCCAACAAGTGTGTTTTGATCAAGCATGACTACTAATTAGTACTAAAAATCCTAAAGCAAAAAGTGGAAAGAATCAAAATAGATCATAATGCTTTAGAAGGAAATAATCTGGACTACTATTGTAGTCACCCATCTTAAAGATTCTTAATAATCCTTAAGTGGGGAGATTTGGACACTAAAATCTGAACCCCCATGCATTCTGCAGAATCTACTGCAATTCCATTTGCAAATGTGCATGGTTATCATTGCTAGAGAGGGCTCAGTCATTCTTAGCACATTTGTTTTCATGTCCCAAAAGTCCTAAGTTTAAAAATACCCCTAGAGATGTGATACATGGATACCTGGGATGAATAAACCTCCTGTCTTTTAGGGTCAAGATTCTTAAATCAAGACAGAGCTGAACCCTTTATTTCAGCCTGTGTGGCTGGGATAACTACTGTCAGACTGGGCTATATATTACTTTCCTATGTCATTTTCCTGTTTACAGAGTTTCTCATGCATTATTTCCATTGATTTTTATAACAAGTCAGGAAAGACAGCCACAGGGGTCGATGACCCCCAGATCTCTCTACAACTTACATTGAACCAGTCTTTCTCCATCTTGGATGAGTAAAGATTATCTTTCCACTCTAAGTAGAATTACACTGTTGTTATCCCCATTCAAGAGAATTTTATTTTATTTCTCTTTGCAAGGCCCTGGCTTTCCTTCAATTCTTTTCAAGCATAAATTCAGAGCGGTTCATGACTTTTCTTAAGCAGAGCCCATATTTCTTTAAGATGTATCTTATCTGAATCATTTGATATATAGAAATCAGTGAGGCTAAAAACTCCGCTAATAAAAGGTTCTTAAGAAGAAGAAATAAGGAAGTCAGAAAGACAGGTTCCCATACTGTTAGAGATTATCTTGTCTTACCTACTCGATTTACCAGTTAAAAAACTGAAGCATGAGCTCACATGTTAGCCAAGGGCAGGCCTCCCACTCCTGACACCCAGCACAGTGCTCCTTCCATTTCTAAAGGGCAGCACTGGTGCAATAACCTGATCCCACCTTCTTACACTAATTGCATCACCGTGTAGCCTGGACAGCAAGCTTCGTGCTGTGCTGGCCTCAGGCAGCACCCCTCACTCTGGCCACCTGCAGAGAAGATAGAGAGAGAGTGGGCTTCCCAAGACCCTTGTGAAGATGCTGCCTTTATCAGACACCACAGTGAGCATAAACTAGTTGTGTCATAGAACTGAGAGTGCCTCCCCGGAATCACTGGCATGTGGTCAATGTCATGAGCTGAATGTACCGCCAGACCTTTAATGAGAGTGAGTCTCACACAGTAGTAGGCCCTGGGAAACATTGTGTTTTAGGACCAGTTGGGTATAATGGAAAAGACATGGGATTTGATGTTCAAAAATTGGAATTCCAGATCTGGCTCTGCCATGTACCAGCTTTGTAGACTTGAGCAATTTACTTCATTTCTCTAAGCTCCCATCTGTGGGTCAAGAAATGCTTAATGAACATTTATTTTATATTGGGCCTTGGGCCAGGTTCTTGGGACATCACAGTGAATGAGAAAGACCTCGTTTCCTCCCTTTGAAGCTTACTATTTAGCCTCAATACCAATCTATATACATTTAGTCATGCTAACAGTGTCCATCTTGCCATGTTGTGAGAATCAGATGTGATGATGGGTGAAAAAGTACTTTGCAGACTGTAGCTCTTGCCAGTTCATATGGGGCAGAGCTAAGGGCTGGTCCCTGGAGTGTGCCTTCACTGCCTCCTCCAGCCACCTCACACAGGAGCTTTGCAGAAACTGTCCTGGGAAACATCACAGCTTCCTTCCATGGGTAAGGCAGCCTCATCTCAGCTCATTCCATTTTGAAAAATGAGCCTCTCCAGGCTCCTGCCCCAGGTACCCTCAGTCCTTCTTACCCACAGGAGCCCAACTCGTAGAACATCTGCCACGTCAGGCTGCCACTTCTAGCCTCAGCTCCTGCTGCTGCTATTTCTGTTCCATTTCTGGTGCACAGAGATGTCTGTTCTATTCCCAGTGGAGGGGAGCAGTTTGCAGACTGCCTTCCAACGATTACTCGTCAGAAAACATCTACAGTCTCTAGAAGGAAATGTGTCTCTAAGACCTGTCTCTCAGTCCTCTGAGCCCTGTCCTCCCTAGAATCATATCCCAAGACCATCACTTTTCCTCCAAACGTGGTTAAGACCAGTGATACTAGTTTCTTACTGCTGCTGTATCAAGTTACCAGAAACTTAGAGGCTTAAAATAATACACATTTATTATCCTATAGTTCTGGAGGTCAGAAGCCTAACATGGGTTGGTGAGCTGCCTTCCTTCTAGATGAGATTCAAGGGAGGATTCACTTTCTTGCCTTTTCCGCTTCTAGAAGCTGGTAGCATTCCTTCTCCCATGACCTCTTCCTCTACCTTCAGGGCCAGTAGCAGCTGTATTGCTGCTTTACATGGAACTGAACCCCCCTTGATTTTAGACATCGCCTGACTTTGATTTTAATCTGCAGTGCCCTGAATTCAGTAGGAGTTTACCAATTGTTGGCTTAAGAAATGAAGAAATATATGTTTCAAAAAATTGAAACACATTAACACATAGTGATCTTCAAATCTCTGTCTCTCTCTGGCCACTGCCTCCATCATCACATGTGCTCTGATTCTGATCCTCTTGCCTCCCTTTTTCACATATTAGGACCCCTGTGATTCCATTAAACCCACACATATAATCCAGAATAATCTCATCTGCAAAGTCCCTTTTGCCCTATAAGATAACATATTCACAGGTTCCAGGAATTAGGACTTCTCTGGGTGGTAATCATTTTATGTTACACTAGCCCAAAGTCCTATGCTGTGAATATTCCTCAGGATCACCAGCCCCAAAGAGCCAACCTGACAAATTCATCTAATTGCTAATAGATACAGGAGGTACTCTTTCTTCCCTCCATGATGCCACAAAAGTTTCTAGGGTCAGTACTCCCATCTTGATGCCATGGCCCAAAGAATGACTTGAGCCATGGAGCTGTATAGCTTCCAGGGGTCATGACTAAATTTTGGATAATGGGGATATCTGTGGCTCACAGATTTGTACCAGGTACATGGCCATCATTTGCAATGGATATGCTTACTCCCCAGTCTCATATCGGAGTAAGAATAGCCTTAGTGACAGTCCAGTCCAAGACCTTTACCCTACAGATTAGGAACCCAAGGGGTGCAGAGGTAAAGTGACATCCTTTAGAGCTGAGATGGAGAGCCCTTCTCCTTCCAACACTTGTCCTTCTTTCTTACTCTTCATGCCCTGTAGGCAGGCTATTAAGCTCAAGTAAAGGGGTGCATAATCTTCACCAATCACAATCCATTTCTTCCCAATAAAGGCTCTTTAAAAGGCAGAGGTAATACTGTGGGAGAGGCTTGTCTTGACAGAGAGGACTTTACAGACACCCTGAAAGTATTCTGGCTCACTAAGGCAAGTCCCCCTCTGGAGCTCAAGTGTTGCCAGGTTGACACCAGAATCTGATTAAAATGAAAGAATCACAAGTCACAGCTTGTTGAAGGGTTTTCTCAAGGGTCAGAATTCAAGGCCCAGTGACTTCATTGCTCAGGAGATGAGGGACACATTTCTGCAAGCAGCACCAGAAAACTAATGTGGCTTCTCATGATGAGTTCCAGAAAAGGGGCATGGGCAAGAGGCTACAAATCCCCTCAGCAAATTACTATGATGAGAAGTTAGCTCAAATGAAAGGAATGACTACTCTGAACCCTTCTTGTATGTCTGAACAGACAAAAATTCAACTGAAATAGAATATGCCACTCCTGCTTACAATGATGCACTTGTTACCCATTCTTGAACCTGATGCACATTTGGTTTCCATGGTTATCCTTATCCACCCTTCAATGACAAGTCAAGCAGAAAAAGGGTGGTGTGGGGGTGCCCTATATTTGTAGGATAATGTGAATGTATGCTACCTAGGCAGGCAGAAAAACAACCTGTTTGTCTGTTTACTTGTCTATCCCACCATAGTCAGCAGTGTTGGCTTTTTTGATGGTTGTTGTGGCAGAAAATGCTTACCATGCTTTTAATTCTTCCTCCCAAAAATCTAAAATAATTCAATAGAACATAGCCTCAAATGAGAATTTTTGATCCCCTTGTATTAAAAAAAGCATGTTTTATCTTATCATAAAGGTAATACATGTTCATGAACTCAAGTTTGAAAAACACCAAAGCAAACAGAAGAAAATATAAACCATCGACCATTCAGTAATCTAGAAATAACATGTTTTATTTAACTAATTCCTCATTGTTTGAGTGTTTAAATGATTTCCAGTTTTTCGCCATCATAAACACCACCACCAAGATAGTTTTTTAGATAACCCAATAGGAAACATTTAGTTGCAACTCAGTTCCTTCAGTCTGTCAGGTAGTCTATAGAGAAAGGTATCTTTTGATTCTTGAGGGTTGAGTTTGTATTATTATTAGCACTTGGCCCAAGAAAGTTATTTTCTTCTTCTCTAAACCATATAGAGTCTGAGAAAGACCCTAAAGGATCTTTGAAACTTATGAGTCAGAGATACCATAAGAGCTAGGCCTGCCTAGCTTGAATATATTGTATATATCAAATACATACATTAGTAGGGGTGCATGGTCAGAAATATTTTACTGATGAGGCATATAATAAAGTTTAGAGACCACTGCCTTAAAAAAGTAACTTCATAGTAGACAGAGCAAGTAGCATAGGAAGGGAGCTCTTGAGGGCTGGAGGCCAAGAATGCTTTGCATAGACAATCTCCTTTTAGATCATCCTGTTTGAAACAAATGAAAAGAAAAAAAAGCATTGTTCTGTCCTGGGGGATGTGTGTTACTGTGTGCATGTGTGTGTGTGTATGTGTATCTGTCACTCCAATTGTATTTCTTTTCTATCCCAGTTTGCCTTTCTCTCCTGACCACTCTTTCAGCTTCAACACCCTAAAACCAGAGGTCTTTGCTAGAGGCTGCTTATCCAAAGTGAGGTGAGTAATTACTGACTGTCCCATGAACCAGGTCACCTCAAAGGTGACCACTAAACCCTGTGGGCAGGAAGCAGCTGACTTTAAGCATGCATTAGCACATTTCACCTCTACAACACCACACATCGGGGATAGGAGGGGTGCTTCCAGAGTGTGCTATCAATGATGCTCCAGTGCTGGAACTCCTCCCAGCTCTATCTCCCTGACAGCCTGTCCTTCCACCTCCTCCCTGTCTTCACCTGTGGAACTTCCTCTTTGGAAAGAGCTGTAAACCACGCACATGTGGGTTATCAACCACTGAAGAGGCTAATTTATGAGGTCCCACTTGGTTAGCCAACGAAGCCCGAGAGCAGTAGAAATGGGTGGCTAATGACAAGTTCCGCTGGGTGAAAGAGGAAGTGCGGGGCAGACTTTCATCCCTCCAGTTGCTTGGCAATACCACAAAGGGTTCAAGTCAGAGCATGAGACTCCTAGCCAGCTTAGTCCACCAGCTGCAGCCCCCCAGTGGCTACGGGTGCAGAGGGGGATGTACCCTGAGAGAAACTGTCTATCAGCATGGTGCCTGCAGCTCAAAATGTGGTCCAGTTACCAGGTTCAAGCTACTCCTAGGATAGAGCCAATCTGAGAAGTGCTCAGACTTTTAAGAACAGACTTTTGCAAACACTTGGGGCAGGGGAAGGAATTAAAGGAAGGAGAAGAAATGCTGGTATTAATCTGGGCTTCTCTGAAATCACCTAATCTAAGTTCTGAAAGGGTCTAAAAGCCCACAAGCACAGGGAGAGACACATAAGATCCACAAGCCAATCCACACACATGGGGAGAAAAATCAGTGTGTAGTAGGTTCAACCGTGGTCCCCAAAAGATGCGTCCAGGCCCTAATCTCTGGTACCTGTGAAAGTGATCTTATTTGGAAACAAGGTCTTTGCAAATGTAATTAAGGATCCTGAGATGAGATTACGCTGCTTTTACAGTGGGTCCTAAATCCAGTGACATATGAGCCTATAAGTGACAGATTTGAGAATTGAGGAGAATGCCATGTGGAGTTGGAGGCAGGGATTGGACTGATGTATCTACAGGCAAAGGAGCACTGATATACCAGCAGCCACCAGAAGCTAGGTAACCAGGCCTGGAATGCATACTCTTGCAGAGACTCCAGAAGGTACCAACCCTGATCACACCTTGATTCCACACTGCTAGCTTCTGGAACTGGGATAAAGTAAATTTATGTTGTTTTGAGCCACCCAGGTTGTATTTATTCGTTACAACAGCTAAAAGAAACTAATGCAAAAGGCCTATAACAGGAGTGAACTCAAAATCTGAATGACCCCACTTAGGGTTTACAGTACCCTTGTTAGCTGTGGCAGCATCATTAGCCATTTCAGAACTGTAGGACAACGTTTCTCAGCCTTCTGAAAACCAAGCCATCTGGTTTTTTGTTTTGTTTTGTTTTGTTTTGTTTTAGTTTCAGTATAGTTAAGGCACAGTGTTATATTAGTTTCAGGTGTATGATATGGTGATTCAACACTTCCATACATCACCTAGTGCTCCTCGCAAGTGACTTCCTTCATCCCCATCACCTTTTTCACCCATTCCCCCATCAGCCTCCCCTCTGGTGACCATCAGTGTGTTCTCTATAGTTAAGGGTCTATTTCTTGGTTTTTTTCTCTTTTATTTTCCTTTGCTTGTTTGTTTTGTTTCTTAAATTTCACATATGAACAAAATCGTATGGCTAGAGAGTATAATACTAAGCCAAATAAGTCAGTCAGAGAAGACAAAAACCAAACCAAAACAATGACTTGAAAATCAGTTCTCTGGAGGAGAACTGAGGTGGATACAGGAAGGAGGTCAGCCTCTCCCAGCTGAGTCTTCTCCCATTCTTCCTGGGTATACTTATGACTGAGGGTTGGTGGAGGGGTTTAGGGGAAGAGCTGCTGCTAATCTGTTTTCCATTTGAAAGCAAGTATTTCTGTTGGAGACTAGGATCTTATCTTGCTGGAAAAGAAAAATGTGACTATATTCCAAAACATGGGAAGTAGTAGATGTCAAACAGGCCCCTGGCACTTCTTAAAAAGTCACAGAATGCCTCAACCTGATGATTCCTCAAGATTTTATTAATTTATAATATTGTGTTCCATCAGATCATCACTTTTTATTATCTTGCTGCTCTGAATTGTATCTTCCTTATTATTCTCAGCTACAGGGGCTATAAATTAAAATCATTCAGAATTTATACTCTTACAGTTCATTATCTGTGATTGGTATTATCTCACTGCCTTTTTCTGGTCTTTCTGTATTCCCTGACAAGAAATATTGCAATAGAGTCTAAATACCATCCAACCAATAAATGTTGAGTTTTAAAAAAATCTCTATTGACTACACTACCCTAAAGGGCACCCCATTACTCCTTCTTATTTCTACCACTAGCATCCCTCTGCCGAAATGACAGAGTAAGTGAGACTCCAAAGAGATGGCAGTTAGGACTGAGATGTAGGTCCTTGCTTTGGTGCTATGCAAATTGGGCATGTCATCTCTCCTTTCACCCTCACCTCATTCCCCGATGATCAAGAAACATTAAGATACATCATCTTGCTTCATAAGGATCAACCCTACTTCAGGGAACAGGTAAGGATATAATTAGTTGAAGCAAAAAGCAATGAGCAGCCCATTACTAGAAGCTCTGAGCACCTCTCCATGAATTGCCAGAAGTGTTCCTACAAAGGCTGGGAGGCTAGTCCCTTGTTTCTCAGACTGATGTGAGTACAGATCTCTTTTTTAGACTTCAGGAAAAAGAAATACCCGTTTCTAACAGCGGTGAGATTCCCTCAAGTGGTGTTTGCATGTGTTTCTTCACTAAAGAACTTGATGAAGTGGGCTTGTGTATCTACAGTGGCTTCTGTCATGGCTGCTCACATCATCATTCTTAGTGATGTGACAAATGACCATGCTAGACAGAATGTTTTTCAGGCAGACGGAAGTTGGCACTACTCACTACAATATGAGTATTCCAGTCCTGACTGATTCAACTAATGGGAAAAGGTTTGTATTCAGGGCAGGTACTGGCCCTTGGGACTCAGCTTTGCAAAAACATAAAGGCGTGGATAGATTTCCACACTCAGGAATATCGAGAAGTGAGTGTTTATTTTTTAATTCCCTCATGTTCTTCTTCACTTTGTTTTTCTCCTAGTACTCAGGGTAATATGCAGATGCCAGAGATCACAAGATAGCAGATCAAGGAGGAGAAACAGGTCAGAGAGTGGCAACGTGCAATCTATTGGCACTCTTTTCAAAATTGTTTAAAAATGTAAAAAGCACCAACTTTCAAATTTATAGAGCCTGACTCCTATAAAGTCTGTGAACAATTGCTACTTGTCCTTCTTTTCTGATCTCGCTGAACCATACTCACAGGTCAACAGTCATCAAATAAAAAACCTACAAAGACCAAAAGTGCAGATACTGCCAGGACTGCCTCTTGAGGCTGGGGATTGGGCTCTGGAGCCATCCCTAGGGAGAATGAGATTAAGTGTGCAAGGAGATCTACATCAAGAGTATAACAAACCTAGCTATGCCTCAGGATCACCTGAGAAGCTTCTAAAAACATTAAAAAAAAAAAAAAAGAGGGAGTGGGAGAGTCTCATGGAAATTAAAGGTCTGAAGAAATACTGGATTGCATCCACCAAATGGACAAAAATGACCGAGTCTGACAATATCCGGTACTAGTGAAGATGTAAAGTCCCAGGGAGGAATGCTAACACCTCACTAGTGGGGGTATAACTTAGTGCCACCATTTTGGAAAATAGGTTGGCACTATCTATTGAAATAGAAGCTTTACCCTATGGCCCAGCGATTCTACTCCTACTCTCTACTCTAGGGAAACTCTTGGACAAGCACAGGCACCAAAAGCCACGTGCCAAAATGCTTATAGGAGTGCTGTTGGTAACAGTAAAACCGTAGAAACAATCCAAATGTCTAAGCACAGTAGGAGAGATAAATTGTGGTATTTTCACACAGTGATCAAAAACCAAATGAACCTCAGCTACGTGCGTCAAAATGGACAAATCACAAATCAAAGGCACTATCTCATTTATGTAGCAGATTACAAACCTCAGTGATAAGTTGTTTGGGGCCATATATGTAAGTAGCCTCTCATGAGGCCATGAGAAAAAGCAAATGAACGATGAACATAGAATAGTGGTTACCTCTGAGGGAAGGAAGAGATTCTGGACCTAGGCGGGCGACAGAAGAGGTTGTAAATGGGCTGACAACATGCAAATTCTTCCTCTTGGTGATGAGAACACAAATGTTGATTTTGCTGTAATCATTAACCCATGCACACATGGTCTATCTTGCACACAGATTAGTGCTACATTTTATAATAAAATTGAAAAATATACAGATTTCCAGGTTCCATCTTAGATCCATCAAATCATCATCTCAGTACTGTGTATAAATTCTCCAGAAGATTCAGATGCAGTATAAGGTTAAGAGCCACTCACCTGCACACATCACTAACCCCTACCCAGGGCAATATGCATCAGTATCCAGGTGAAAACAGCTCAAAATATAAAATAAGGTCAAGCAATTCCAAAATGTCATAAAAACAGAAAGAAGGTCAGCCTGGGAGAGTCTCAGAGTTCGGGGTTTGAGGCAGCCTGAGGGCATCAGCTATTTCTGTGCCACCTCCAACCTCACCCAGAACTTAATTGAGCTCAGTCCCCATTTGATTTGCAGTAGCCTGAGCCTGAGATAATTGCCCCCTAGACCCAGGCCCAAGGTAGGCTGTCACCATAGCTTTCACTGCAAAAACAGAAACACAATGTGGTAGAAAGTATGCTCATCTAGCACTCATCACGGCAGACATCAAGACCTAAACTGGCACAGACAAACTGTGTGATCTTTAGCAAGTGGCTTCCCCTCTCTGGAGCCATCACCTTCTCATCTGGCCTGCCTTTCTCACAAAATTGGAATCCAATGAAACAGTGTAGGTGAAAGGGCTTTGCAAAATGGAAGCATGACTCTGAATGTTCGGGTAAGTCCATTACCAAGCCAACGGTTATTTCTTCCTACAAGTCAGAAACGTAGGCTGTCAATTCTGGGTAAGCAGAGTTTTCTGGGTCCAAGGATTGTGAAGCTTTAAGATTGCCACAGTGAGACCCTAAGGCAAGACTAGGACTTAGTGCCTCCACCTCTATCTCTAAATATTCAGCAAATACTTAATAAGCACCCACAACTTATCCAGTCCTACTTTCTCTGGTCCCTACTAATTCAGAAAGGGATGTTCATTAACAGCTCAGGACTACTGGAAGTACCTTGCAAAGCTACAATGCAGTCTGGATATTCATTAATGGCTGTGAAACTAACTTTTAACCCAGTTATACAATACCTTCCAAATTAAAAATGCCATATTTAGCAAGTAAAAATGCAAGATGCTCAATTATATTTAAGTTTTTTAATATAATTAGAAATTGGAATAGTTTTTAAAGTGTAAGTATGCCCCAACTATTGCATGAGATATACTTATACTAACAAACCATTTATTGTTCACCAGAAACTCAGATTTAAATGGATGTCCTGAATTTTACCTGGCAACTCTATTCCCAATAGATAAACAGATCAGCACTTTCTCCTACACCTGTGTGAAAGACAGTTATAAAATCCTATTTCTTTACTTGGTGAGAGAGAGAGTAAAGGATCTGCTTGATCCCTGTATCCCTATAGATGGTGCAGATATTAAAAGCAGGTTTCAAAGGAAACAGATGAAAGCAGGGCCAGGCAAGCCTTAAAACTGCAAACAGAAGTGGACATTCAAGCCCCAGCCAGGCCCAGCCAGGACACTTTGCGGTGGCCTCTACCCTTACCTCTGGGCATCTCCTTGGAGTGCTCTGTCTCAGGCCCATCCAACAGGTCCATCTGGGAGGCCTCCTCAGAGGGGACGCGGCGCCAGGACCAGCTCTGGTTGCCAAGGTCGTGTAGGGGCGGGGAATACTCCAGCTCACAGGGAAAGTCAAAGCTGCACTCCAGACCTGCAATGACAGCCAGTGGTCAGTGGAGCAAACATCTCCCCTAGGAGACCTTCCAGCCCCACCCCTCTGCCCCAGCGAGGCAGCTTTCATCTCATCCACAACCCTTGCTCTGTCCAGGATGGTGAGCTGTCAGGTTCACAGCTGGCCTAGTTCCATAGGGCTGAAAAGGGGACCAAGAGAGAGAGAAAAAAAGAGTTCTTTGTATTAATTCAGGTTAAGGGAGGTATCTTCAGAGAAGGCAGGTGAAACAAGAGCTAACAGGTGGGACTTGGAGAGGTTCTGCATCCTGTAAGTTTACCTGGTGACATGAGAGGGTCTGAGGCCAAATGGCCGGATCCTGACTTTGCAACCAGATAAGTCTGCATCTAAGTCTGGGTTGACTCCAGGCAAGAAAATCAGCCTGTGTGGCCTCAAATTTCCTTACCTATACACTGGGGATGGTAACACCTACCTCTAGATTTTGCGGTAAGAGCTAGTAGGAGAATTCGTTATCTGTATACATTAGCCTGTCTATAGTAAGTAGATGCTCAGGAAAAATCCTGGCCAGGTTAAGCCCTACCTGAGAAGAGAAGGCCAAAGGGAATGCAGGCCTTACAGCCCTGTCTGTCAGCCAATCATCTACCCTTCGGACTCTCCTCACCAGGAGGCCAAGGCTATGACTGAGTCCAGCTCATTCTCTCTTGGGGAGAAGGTGGGGGAGGACATGGGGTAAAGAGAGGGAGGTAGGAAGAGGCCATGCCCTGGGAGTTTTTATAACCTTTGACTAGGGCTTCCTGTGTCCACACCATTTCATGTTTACCCTATGTCTAAGATACACTCACCTTCTTCCCCTCCTCAGTGTGCGTTACTCAAAGTAGCTAAAGTGCTTTGTACCCAGGAGGCTCTCAAAGCTTGCTGATGGGTGGAGTGTGTGCCAAAGTGCAAATTATTCATCGACCTTTTACTTCATTGTCTGCCCCCAGCCATGGGGATGTGAAGAAAGGAAGAATGTGATGTGAAGGTCAGACCACTGGACTAGAATATGGGGACTTTGGTTGGTATCCAGGCTTGAACAGTCTCTTCTCACATGTGGCACTTCGTGCCCTCAACTGCAAAACAGGGCTTTAGACCAGGTGATTGGGTCTAAACAAATGCCCAGTGAGGCCTGGGTTCCAACTCCAGCTCTGCCACTGATTTGTTGGTTCCCTTGAACAAGACACTTAACCCCTCTGGGCCTTAAGTTCCTCAAATACGAAATGAGACCTACAGTAGATGTTTTTTAAAGCTCTTTCTTGATCTGACTTTTTAAAGATTCCTAAGTCCTTGTTCTCAGAAAGGTTATAGTGAATTTGATAAATCCATCTGTGTGGTGGTGCTAATGGGTGCTGACTCCCAATTATCATTTTGCATTTTAACAGCTGCTTCTGGGGCTCCTGCTCTCTTGACCTCCAAAATGAGCCTGGTGTTGAGAATTTCTGAACACAGAGGAGAAGGGGGGTCAATTCTAGTGTGGGCAGCTGATTGTAACTGGATTCCCTTTATCACACACACAGGCAGCTAAGTGCTGCCCCAGAGTAGGAGTAAAATAATTCCCATTGACACTAGCCAAACTAAGTTTAGGTGGTGATAGTGGGGGGAAATCCTTCAATTACACTTCTATTAAGTATCTTTCTGCTTCTCAGCCCCTAGAGATTTATGTACCAGCTGCTCTCCACGAGCTGCCATCTCTCTGGTCCTCAGGTTAATACCACTCGCCCTTTCACAATATAGACAATTCACCTTTATAATGGCAATCTGAAATGGGCAGAGCTAGCCTTGTTTGAGTCGACATGCCACTTGCTGACTACATATTTTATCAGCTTTGAAGCCATTCTACCTGCCACTGGGGGCTGAGCTGCTGCTATGTCTATGAATTGGTGTCTATGAATTGCAGGCTGCCTTAATCTTCAAGACTTGCTTGCCAGCCACCTGGTTTTGATTGCAGAATTCAAGGAGAAAACTGATCCAACATTTTACACTTTGTAGCACAATTATCCATATAATGAAAAGTGTAGCCACTAACCTTGGCTTTTCTGAAGAGGGTCAAAAGGATCCAACCATGTTAGCTAATGATCAAGTCAAAAGATGGGGGAGAAAGTTACTGGCTGTCCCCCTCCCACACAGAAAACTATTGGTGACTTTCCCAAAGCTTCCACTTCTGTGGCCCATCCTCTACCTTGATTTTTTTCTCCTCCAATTAAAGACATCCTATCTCTATTTGGAACAGAGGTGTGCCATGTGAGGTTTTATCTCTATTTGGGTCAAGTGTGCCATGCCTGGTGCATATTAGACAAACAGACCACAGAATATAGAATCCCAGCAACAAGCAGCATCCATCCTAGGATCTTTGACTCTGAACAGTTGGAGAACTGACTGTGTTTGAACCAAGCCTGCCTAGTGATACAAGCTAGGCACGTGCTCTAATTATCAAACAGGTTCATTTTGAAATTCTTGCTCCAAGGCAGCCTCCTCTTAGCTGTCAAAGCCACTATCTTTGGCTTTAAATAGAAAGGGAGTTAACATTACTGTTCATCATGGGTGAAACTGAACGGGGCTTTCCTACATTCCAGTTTAATGTCTCATAAAATATCAAGAGAGGTTTCTTTCTCCTGCTCTAGCCCCAGATCCTTTCAAGCAATAACACCTGGTACTCATCATTTCTAAAAACACCAGGTTAAGGATCATTTTCCTTGGGCCTTTTCTGAGGTTGTAGAACTAGGATGCTTCTTGCATCTTTATCCTTAACCGTTCTCTGACCCAATCCTTATAGGATAGGGACTACAGAGTCTGTTTTATAGACCAGACTCAGAGGGATCCAGGGTTTCAGTGAAGGGTTTAGCCTTATGCTATCCAACAGCAGAAGCAGGTCTACACCCAAGGGAAGGTGTGGAAAATTATATTCACTGAATCCCAGGGGTCTGCCAGAGACTGTGAGGTATTTTTCTTATGTCATTATATTTAATCCACAGAAAACACTGAAAAGTAGATGATGAGGAAATGGGAGCTCACAGAGTTTACTTTACTTGTCCAAAGATCAAAGGATCACCCTAAGGCAGAACCAGAATGTGAGCCAGGCCTGGATAATGATGAAGATCCAGGCATTTTTCATCAGACCTCCACAGTTTCAAAATCTCAACCAGGGCCAACAGAGTAAATTAAATAATGTATGAGAAACCTGCAAGGTGCTATATTTTGGTTACTATTAGACTCAAAGTCTGCAGCCTCTTCATATCTGCAAAGGCTTGTCCTCTACCCTAAGGAACAAATCTAGACTTCCTCTCTGTCAGGCCTATTTTGCAAAGTGTCTATGACCTTCAAAGGCTCCAGAGTTCTCAACCTTACTATACCTATCAGGACCAGGAGACTAACCATTGAAAAACAGCAATGAGGAAAAGACATACTTTCCAGACATAACTTTCCTACGTGCTGATCACATAGTTGAATGAGCAAAGAGAAACAATGAGAAAAAAAACAGTAATGAGAAAAGGACATACTTTCCAGAGCCTCCTGATCATTGCCATGCACTTTCTAGTTACTTTCATCATGAAAGAAAAATAAAGTAAGGGGAGCCTGGATGGCTCAGTCGGTTAAGCATCTATCTGCCTTCGGCTTAAGTCATAATCTCAGGGTCCTGGGATTGAGACCCACATTAGACTCCCTGCTCTGCCCCACTTGTGCTCTTTCTTTCACTCTCTTTCTCTCAAATAAATAAATAAATAAATAAAAATTTTTTTAAAAAAAGATAAGGTAATGGAATCTTCTGGAGACAGTTCTGCTGAGAGGGATGTCAAGTGTTATGAAGGGAAAGGTCTCAGTAGAGCAGTGAGGATGGTTCCAGGCTTGATCCTGCACATAGCAGCTCAGAGACCTCAGCAAGTCTGCTCACCTCTCTGTGTGTAGTTCTCTGCATTTGAAAAATGAAGGAAAATGGAGCACACAACTTCTATAGTGCCCTCCCTCTCTGACTGTCAGTGATCCCACAGAGCCAATACAACCAAAAACCAAACCTGGGCCAACACAACCACACCTACAGACCATCAGTTATTTCCACTCTGCCTACTTTTAATGGGGGCTTGTTGTCATCCCTAGAAGCAGATTCCCCATGAAATGAGGCTGAAAGTGCATCATACTCAATGGGGATTTAGTTTACTTCAAGAATCTCAAAAAATTAAGAAGAAAATCTCAAGTAAAACTGTTTCTGGATGAGTAAGTGTGAATGTGAGTGTGTGTGTGTGTGCGTGTGTGTGTTCATGAATTTTTATCGGTTTGTGCCTAGATCTTGAAACCTTATAGGGTATGAGTCACATTTCAAAAATTAAATTCATTAACAGTTATCTTTAAGGCATTGTTCTGGTATTAAAGGCAGCCATTCAGAAGACTATAACAGAAACTGATCAGAAAACCCTGTGGTGTCCCTGCTCAGAGAGATGCCCAGTTCCCTTATCAAATGCCCTTGGCTGTAGAGGAGTCGGCGACGACCACATGCTGAGTCTGAGGGGGGCTATCTAGCCTCTAGGAATGTGTGAGACTACCCAAGCAGTCATACCAAGGCCTGTGCCAAGGAAGCCACCTTGGCTAATCAACAGAGATGGGGGTCTTCCCAAGCTGAGCAGCGTGAAGGAGATTCCATGAAAGTTCTGGACACCATCTATAGCACCACACAAAGGTGATAGGGAAACACGGTGTCCTTTGGACACTCAGGTCTTCCCTTGGGTGGGCTTAGAAAATCCAACAGTCCTTCTTTGTAAACTGACCCAGATTCACCTCAGGCACCACAAAACTTCTTTGGATCAAGGCCTTTTATTCCTCCTTGATCCCGACCCTGGAAATCCAGAGACCTTGCACTAGTTTCCTCAGTCACCTCAAGTCAATTTCATTAGGGAAGCAGCAGTCTCTAGTTTTTTAGACTTTCTTTCCAAGGCTGGCTGGTTTCCAGGATCACTAAGAGCGGCTGTCCTGGGGCAGGTCCACAGGAACCCACCGGCTGATGTCTCTCAGTGTTAGCCCTCCATGAAGTTTAGAAACAAATATTGCAGAGTGAAAAGCAGAGTAATGCAAAAGAGAAGAACATCATGTTTATCAATCTTATGATGCTTCGCCCTTCTTTACTCTTTTCTTTTATTATGAGTGTTCTTTCAATCAAGCCTGGGGAGACTTCTTATGTTCTTGGTGCTGGCAGCACTGGGTATGTGTTTATAGAGGAGCCCTGAGGGGAGGAACTCCGTGAAGGCCCATGGGAAGTATTTTCATAATTGACAATATTTACCAAGGGCTTACTGTATGTCGGGCCCCTTATATCATTATCTTATTTGATTCCTATGAAGTAGGCAGTAGTCTTACCTCCACTTAATAGATGAAGACACTGAGCTCAGAGCAGTGAAGTTACATCTAAGTTACACATGAAGTGACTGAGTGGGCTTTCATAGACCTGATTCCCTCCTGGGACCCTGAGGCTTTGATGTCAGTATCTCACAAACAGGGAACTGTGAGCTAAAAAGGAAGCAGAAATAGCTGCCCTCATTCAGAGACACGGATACCAGTAAGGGTCAAGACCTGCAATGAGGCAGGTCAGGAATTGGACCCATGAAGAGACAAACAGGGCCAGGCTAGAGGCAGGACAGGAGCTGGAGCATCTGAGCTGCCCTTGAAGGAGATGGAACTGGGATTTCCTAAATGCAGACTGAGTCAAAGTTCATATTTCTAAAATCCAAGCCTTGCCCCCTGTGGGTGTGTTGACTCAGGAAGCCAAGGCTACATGTGCAGCCAGACCTGGGGCTCAAAATTCCATCTAGGTTTCCTAATATCTTCTAGGATATCTGCTGTGTTTCTTGGATGGAGTGAGGAGATCACAGTTGGGGGAACTAAAGGTGGGATGGGCAAGGTTTCTATGACCATCAGGGGCCCATGAGAGAGTTTACCCAACTGGATACTCAGCCACGGAATCTGCATCTGAAAGCAGAATCATCAGGTTTGCTGCTAGTTTAAAATATGGCAATATGATTGTTATTTTGCCTTGGTTTTTCCTGTTTGATGGCCAGGATGCACATGGCCTTGATTTTGGAACTGACAGTCCTCATTTGTTGAATGCTGGTCTTTGGTCCCACCCAGCCCTACAATCTTCTTCTATGTATCTATACCCACACGTCTTATTCATTAAGTGACCTTAGTATCATCAGGGTTGTTTCTCAGGGATAGAGCACAAGACATGAGTGACTCCAATTACACCATCTGCCAGATGTGCAGTACAGGGTACTCTCCCCCTTTCTCTGAGCATCGGTCATCTCAGTGATCAGACTAACTTCCCATCACTGCTAGAAGGACTCAATGAAACGAGGATGTGCTTCAAATGGAGAAATTTCCAACACACATTAACTGATTCAGAATTTGCACAGCCATGGGACACTTGGGTGGCTCAGTGGTTGAGCATCTGCCTTCAGGTCATGATCCCGGGGTACCGGGATCGAGTCCTGCATCGGGCTATCGGTGGGGGTGGGGGAGGGGAGCCTGCTTTTCCCTCTGCCTGTGCCTCTGCCTCTCTCTGTGTGTCTCTCATGAATAAATAAATTAAAAACCTTAAAAAAAAAGAATTTGCATAGCCATACCCTATCTGAACACAGTTTCTCATTTACTATGAGAAATAGTATTTATAGGAGACATTCTACCCAGTGGCAGATGACTACCTCCTTGGTATTAGGTTGTCCACTGGGAAGGTTGGGCCTAACAACCTTTAGGTGATATTCACAGTGTCAAAAGCTATTAGAACTTGAAGTGACATTTAAGGTCAACTGCTTGTCCCACTGGACAGGTGAAAACACCAACACCCAGGCAAGGAACATGTGGCTGGTCAAGAGGGTCCTTCACACAGTGTTAAGGGTACTTCTCCTGGCTATGGAGGCCTTTTTGAATGCCATCTTCTCTGCATAGCACCAGGCATGGGCCAAGCTGAACATCAGACTTACTGAATCACCAGCTCTCACTTCCTCATGCTTGGTTTACTGGTACAGTTAAGCCGAGGCTAGGTTGCTTTAAGGATGGCATATACAGATGTCCGAGGATTCCTGACAAGCCTGATTTGTGTATTCAACAAAGAATCATATGAAGCATCATGCACATGCCACAATTCTCCTACAAGTGACGTCTTTACATGTCATAGACTAGGGTTTCATGTTTGAAGCTGCAGGTCATAATATAGAGCTCCAGAAACCAACATTCTCAAAACACTGGCAATCCTTCTTAAGGACTGTACCCAACTCAAGGGAACTCCCTTGGCTGCCACCAAGCCTGAGGCGCAATGCAAGGGCATCTCCTTTTCTCAAAGAATTCTCCAGCACCTCTCAATCATTGACCTTCTAGGTGATGAGGGACCTTTGGGACCATCTGACATGAAGAAACAGAGGTCCAGAGCTATAATGGATGAAAGTGCATGGGTTGCAAAATTGGTACTAAAGTTTAGTTCCTAACTGTATATTTATTATTATTATTCTCAGCTATAACAAAAAAACAAAATAATACCATCAACAATTAGGAAAATTCTCAAAAATCTAGCCTGTGTTTTTCTGGAATAAGCTAGCAAAAACATACATGGCTAGGTTTCAAATATCTCCCAATGATTCGATAGCTCAGATCACTTCCAGTAAGGCTTCCTGGCTTCTCTCATTCTCAATGTACTCTTCTGCCAACAAGCTGCTTTTTTGATGCTTGCTGGAAGCTCCCTGCCAGACAGTAGGGCTGTGCATAGGCCAGAAGCTATGATAAGAACAAAGGGAGAAAAGGCAGGGGCCTAGGACTGAAAGGGGAAGACCCCTAGAGAATTCTTGGAAATTTCCAAGCTCTGGGTTTATCAGCCTTGTGCTTTTGCCATAATTCATTTAACCACCTGAGTCTTGGTTTCCTCCTGTATGAACGTGAGAGATTTATCACAATAATGATGCTGATAAACATAATAATACCTGCAGTGATGATCAAACAAGGGAATGGATGTGGGCGTGCTTTCTTAATTAGGAAGTACTATATATGCACATCTTTCTGCCTTGGTTGAGCTGTGCCTCAGATCTACCACCAGGAGCCTCAGAATGAGGTGGACTGATTTGCCCTTGGAGGACCCAGAGAGACACTGACTAGAACAGGCATCTTCCTACCTTGCTCTGATTTATATCAAAACCTCAGGGGACCCTGGGGTGTCTGGGGAATACACAGGAGCACAGATGCTGCGCAAGATCAGTCTGCTTAAGGTGAAAGCTTGGCTCTGCCACTTTACTCGCTGCATACCTGGGATCAAATTATTTAGTCCCTCTGTGCCTCAATTCTTTCATCTGTAAAATGGGGATTAAAGGAGGGGCCACTTCAGGGGGCTGTGAGGAGGATTAAGTGCAATATGCATATCAAGCTCCCCGTGTGGCAGTGACTGGCACAAAGTTTATTATTATTTTTTAAAGATTTTATTTATTTATTCGTGAGAGACACACAGAGAGATAAGCAAGGACACAGGCAGAGGGAGAAGCAGGCTCCATGCAGGGAGCCCAACATGGGACTCGATCCTGGGATTCCAGGATCAGGCCCTGGGCTGAAGGTGGCCCTAAACCACTGAGCCACCGGGGCTGCCCAGTTTATTATTAAATTTGGCAGTCACTGCTGTTGTTCTTCAGGTGGCCACAGGGCTTTGCCAAGGCAGAGGGGAGCTGAATAGGTGTGTGACCAGTGCGGAAGGCAGGAAGCTGTGGCTGTGGCTTGTGGAAGCTCCTTACTCAATCTTTGCTCTTTCACACACTGATCTAACTTCCCTTCGGAAGCGAAGTCACACTAGACCTTGAGTGGAAGAACTGCCTTCTAGATCCTGGCTCTGCTGTGGCTACAGGCAAATCATTTAACTTCCCAAGGCCTCAATGTCCTCATCTGAAAAATGAAGTGGTGGAATGAAATGATTCTCAGGCCTCTTCCATCTCTACCATTTTAAGACCAATTTCCCTTTTTGGGCAGATGGCCAAAACCAGCTCTCTAACTTGGCTCTAGCAGCTAGTCAACAGAATCCCAAGAGTCCTGACTTCTAGCCCAGGCTTGGATGATGAGGGACTTCTCCTACCCCTTGCTGGGTTATCTCCTAAAGGGGCACTTAGCCCACCAGTTACCTTTGATATTAATCTTCCAGCTGCCACCAACATATGGCCACTTACTTCATAAGACTAAGTATCAAACCTAGCCCCTGCCTGCCCCCCGCCCACAACCGCTACTCATTTGTCAAAGGGCCCCAGAACTGAAATCATTCACTTGCTTCCCACCAGCTCACTCCCTAGAATGCATCTGGGAACCAATCACCCAATTCAAGACATCTGTTTACTTCACTTATAATCAAGCTGCAGCGAAGAAGGGCTAAGTCTCCTTCAATCAATCAATTATATAAACACAGTCGCAAAAGAGTCTCAGAGAGGGTGTGTGTGCAAGCATGCCCAGGATGGTGGGAGATAGGCGTAGAAAGCTTAATTCTCATTTATCTTATCTGTGGCCAAAGCAATGTTATGGATGGAAGAAATGGTACCCTGCTCCTCGACCCAGAACAGAAAATCGAAAATAATTAAAATCCCAGGCATTCTGAAATTAACCAGCCCAGCCTCTTCACTTTACAGATGGAAAAACCAAGGCCCAGGAGGGTGATGTGACTTGGCCAAAGTAGCAAAGCAAAGGGTCTGGAGAAATGAGAGCTGAGACCAGAACCCAGATTGGACTTCCAATCTAGTTTTTTGCCTGTCATTTCCAGGAATCACTCATGTAGAACATGGAGTCTCTAACAATATGAAGCTGACCCCACAGAACATGGTGAAAACCTTAGGAGTTTATACACTGCTCAGCATGACATCCATATGACTGGGATCATCTCTAAAACCAGAAGGTTAGAGGAGATCTCTGAGCAATGTGGCATCCTTGATAACCAGAGGAGGCAGATGGTCATGGTTGCTCTCAACCTCAGAACATGCAAAATGATCCTTCCCACTTACTCTTCTTGTCCATAATAGTGAGTATCTGCTGGGTGTTGCAGGTTACCAACCACGGGGTTCCTCCCTGATACCAATCTCAAAACACAGATAGACACCAGGCTGTCCTAGCACAGACCCTGTGCCCTTCGGGGACTCCCAGTCCAGGGTGGGGAGACGGACTTCTCACACCTAACTCTCACAGTTGGCAGACATGGTGAGGCCATGGGGACACAGAATGAGAGAGGGTTTCTGCTTGGGAGGACCAGAGACTCACAGAGAAGGCAATTTTAGGACTGCATCTTGGAAAATGAAAAGATTTTTACATGGTTTAGATTTACACTAGATAGTTCATTAAGAACAGATGAAGGAATAAGATTATTCCAGATAGGTGAGGAATTAGTATTGCTTATTCTTGTGTAGTTGTATGAATTTTGATGCTGGGATGCAGAGGATTAAATCTTAGCATGGATAGTATTATGGTTAAACATAAAGTACTTTCAGGTTCCAGAGGGCAAAATTAGGGACTCAAAGAGTTTTAAGGAAAACCTTTCTAGCAAAGTAGAACCAGGCCGCTAAAATTGTAGGCCATTGGCCTTCTCACTGGAATGGCTCTCGCTCCTTCTTAAGAAGGTGATAGTGAAGCACCTGTGTTCTGTCTCATGGAAGCCTTTCCTCGAAATCAGTCCTTATAGTGAGGCTGTCAATTAGGAATCATGATCATTCCCATTTTTCAGATGACCAACAGAACTAGGGAGTGGTTTACTGGCTGAAGGTAGTGAAACTTAACAGGAATCAGAGCTGGAAATTAATTCTACCTCTTAGATCACAACTTGAGTTTCCTCCCCACCATTCTGTGATTTGCTGTCAGACAGAGGCTGGCAGACAGCTCACCTGGATGTTACAGAGGACATTTAAATAGGCAACAAGGAGGTATTTGGAAGACCTGTGGTTCACAAACCTAGTCGACTGTTCCTGGGCCCCAGATCTTGTTTTTAAGTTGCTATTCATAGTGATCGTGTGTTAACTAGACTGGGCCTGGCTGCAGGTCCTTCCACACCAGGATGCATTGACGCTACATTGATGCAACCTTTGGGACATCATCAACTTGCTGGATTGATGGAGACTTGAGGACTTAAAGTGATGACATGAATATAGCAATAGATAGGAGTGACATGTGAGGAAATGCTTTGCAGTCCAAGTACTGAGAAAATATGAATCATCACCCATGCATCTGCTATGAAAGATTAGATGTGGGCTCTCCCAAGCAGATGGCCTGGGTTTGAATCTCAGCTTTGCCCCTAGCTCTGGGCAGATCACTGACTTCTCTGGGCCTAGCTTCCTCATCTTAAGATGAGGCTATTTGACCAGACCACTGTGGGCCCTGATAGCTTACAATTTCTAGCAAACCAAATTATTCTAGGTATCTACTCAAATGGACTGGGTAAAGTTCTATTAATCTGAGGTCTTTTCTGGCATAAATAATTGCATCTGAGGTTGCTTTTGACAAAACATTTCATTTTCAGAGGATTTCCTCTCATTTTCTTCACTCTTGATCAGTCATTTTCCTGCATATGTTTTGGACACACATCTTTCTGGGCTGGTTAGGAATGCTCTGTATACAATATCTCAGATGTCCCAAAGCTGTCAAAATAAAAATTCCTCAGCTCACTCATATTTGCTGACCACGCTTTTTTTTAGAATGAGTAAAGAAAAAATAAGCCTGCCCAAAGTACTTAATGTCATAGCTTTTAATTCTAAACCAAAGTATGTCCAGCCCAGAAACTGTTCTCCCCTTAGACCTATGTTTTTCCTGAAACCAATTAATATATGACTTTAGGAACAAGAGGGCTGTTGAGAACACCCCTACCCTTTACTAGAACAGAGATCCTGAGGAGCTGAAAAGCTCTGGGTTGGGAACGAGAGACCTGAATAAACTCTTAGTTTGCCCCTGAATTGTTCAGCAAATGTTTCTATTTCATCTAATGTATATTTATCAAGAACTCAACTGAGAACAAAACACTGGCCCAATCATTAGAAATGCAAAAGGGAACAAAATGTGGATTCCTTGGGGCAGCCCAGGTAGCTCAGCGGTGCTGCCTTCAGCCCAGGGCCTGATCCTGGAGACCTGGGATCGAGTCCCACGTCAGATTCCCTGCACGGAGCCTGCTTCTCCCTCTGCCTGTGTCTCTGCTTCTCTCTCTCTCTCTCTCTCTCTCTCTCTCTCTCTCTCTCTGTGTGTGTATGTATCTCTCATGAATGAATAAATAAAATCTTTAAAAGAAATGTGGATTCCTTGACCTCTAAGAGCTTATAGTCACAGAATAATGATGACTTAGGACCACAAATTACTAAGATAAGTCACACTAAAAAGTGTGACATCAGAAATATAAGGTACTGCAGAAAGACATTACACAACTTTTCTTGGTGAAAAAATGGGGACATGGTAAGGTTTATGACCTTGCAGGCTTTTCTAATTAGGGGTTAATGTGGTAACCAGCTGCTAGGAGGGAATGCTTACTATACGGTTTCTAAAAGGAAGCTCTACTAGTCTAATAGACATATTATGTCTTTGCTAACACTGAAAAGTCTTATTTCCCAAGTAAGCCTTCCTATTAGGTTTGTAGGATCATCAGTCCCTAGGGTATTGCACACATATACCAAACAATCATGCAAGAGTATTTAAGAAGCACCTTTCAGGTGGATATTTGGGACTATCTTAGACCTACAATAAAAGTGAACTAAGGTAGAATCTCTAGGAAGGGCAGGAGCAAAGAGCTTGGCAAATTGTAGACACTCGGTGGGTGAGTAAGTGCATGAGAGATACATACATATATATGTATTTACATATATTTATATATGTATAATAGATAAAAGCGATTTATTGTTGTCTTACATATCTCCAGTTGGGTAAATTAGACTCGTCTATGACTGCATCAGCTGACCTAGTTTATACATCCCATATAAAGGGATGAAATATAACCTAGGAAAGTTACTTGGTTGAAAAGAAACATCAGGGAAGTCCCAGGTCTTGATGATAGATATCATACAATGGAGTTTCTTAGAAAATTTGGGATGTTCAAGAAATAACCATTTCCTGTACAGGTTGGAATCTTCTCAGATTTCAAGAAGGGGGGGATTATACCAACCCAATGTTATCAAAAAACTCTGTCAATTTTTCCATTAAAAAATTCCAAGGAGAAAGAGACATCAGTGTAGCCTGGGTATCAGGGAAAGCTCTGATGTGAAGGCAGGGGCTAACCAGGGCCTTACAAGCTGGAGCAGGTGGGCTCTGGGGATACAGGTTCAAAGGAAGGGAAAAAAAGCAGTTGGGAGCAAAATGGAATAAGAAAGTAGGAAACATAGGGCATAGGAAGAATGTAAAACATCAGTAGTGTTTATGTAAGGGTGAGAAAAGGCCCTCACAGTCCTTGTTCCACTTTATCCTTCAGTGGTTTCAACATTGTTGATTATTTCTGTATCTAAAATTTTCATTGCCTTGGCTTCTGTGACTATACCATGTTCTGGTTCTCCTCCTATATTTCTTATTTCTCCATTTATGTGTGTCATGCTTCTATTCCTCTGCTAATTTCTTACACGCAACATCTAGAATCTCCATCCTCCAATCACCATCCCCAACCACAGCCTCTATGCTAATGACTCTCCATCTCACCTCTCTCCTCAAAGCCAAGACCTTAAATTTACGACTTCCTGTCATCTTCACCTGGATGTCCTGAAGACATTCAAATATAACTTGCTCAGCATAGATCTCTCCATCTTCTCCTCTCTAGATGTTTTGGTCACCATCTTTCCTTGTCAATTGTTTCTCCTCCTCCCAGTTCAGTTAATATAATGTCTATCTACTCAACTACTACTCAAGCTGGACTCTCCTGGATGGACAACTACATCATGCTCACCCTATAGCCAGAATCTCTCCTGGATTCCCATCCTTCCATTCCTTTGCCAACCTATATGTAGGATCATCTCTAAATCCTGAGTATATCCAGAAGTAATTATTTCTCCAGACTCATCCCTGCTGCTTCCTCCCAGATAATCCACATCCTGTGTCACTGAGCTTGACCTGGTCCTGAATATGAAATTGCACATTCCTTCCCTCTGCCTGGAATGCCCTTTTCATTAGTTTAGAGTCTCATTGAATCTGACCTGTCCTCATCTCCAGAACATCTAACTTCCTAAGTCCTCTAAGGCCAGTTCCTAAGAACTGGCCTTCTTTCCCTATGTTTCAGAGAGCTTTGAAGATACCTCTGTTTCCTGTACCTGTCATCTGTGCCTGCCTCTTCCTTGAGAGTTCTTGAGGGAAAGGAGTGTGCCCTATTTGTCTTTATCACTGCTATGCCTAGAACAGAACCAGACATACAGTTGGTATTCAAAGAATGTTTATACCCATCCTCCTATTCTCTGTGGCATCAGAGACACACTAAGGGGAAAATGATGCAGGCAGGTAGGAATACAGAAACAACCCTCAGTGAAGAGGTCAAGGTTTAGACTGGGCATCAGAGAACCACCTGCCTAGGTAGGATTGCTGCAACCACATTAGCAGGAGAAAGAATATGAGGACAGGAGATCAGACAGGCCCGAGTGATCCTTTCCAGATTCATCTGTCTCTATCTCTGTGTGTCTCTGTCTCTGTCCTCTCATTTGTCTCCCTCTTTTTTTTTTTTTTTTCCCTTTGCAATGCCTTTCCCCAGGTCTGTGACTATTTATTTATTTATTTATTTATTTATTTATTTATTTATTTATTTATTTTTGAGGGAGAGAGGAACGGGGAGCGGCAAAGAGAGAGAGAGAGAGAATCCCAAATGGGCTCTGTGCTGAGCTCCATGACATGCTCTATGCAGGGCTTGATCTCAAGACCTGAGCCAAAATCAAGAGTTGAACATTGAAGGGACTACGCCACCTAGGCAGCCCTGTGACAAATGTTTTAAATGGTTCTCTTTTGACTTGCTTTTCTTGCCTTTGTGTCAGTTGGTCAATCACTCTTTTATCTTTTAATCTGCTTTGTTTCCTTTCAGCTTCTCTTTACTCAATCTGCCACTAATGGAGAGAGAAGTTGTTGGTATTAATTGAGTGGACCTATGTGTTTTCATTTTAAAGGTAAGATATATGATGATGTGCAGCATTTAAACAACTCTTTTCTTGAAACACCTAAGCCATCTGCTTTTCATGTAATTTTCGTGGATTGGGTTCATTGGTCCCTAGCAGGTCAGCAGTCCTCAGGGTGACTGCTGTATCCTGTTCTTGGTGGTGTATGATTGTCAGCATTGCTGTATACCTTGGGACTCAGTCTTTTGGTGAATATATCCAAAGGCCTCATGCTTACCATGTTGTAGATTAAAATACAAGAGTATGGACTAGGAAAGAACTTGACTTCTCAGTTCAGTGGAGCAGGGTGGAAAGAGAACACAAAAAGGCCTGGCCTGTCAGGGCAGAGGAATTGTTAAGAAAGCTTTCAAACCTGACAGTGATCCCCAAGGGAAGTGGAAGTTGCTTTTCACTAACACCACATACTTGAGGGCGGAATAGGTGATCACATCCAGCCACATTAGATATGTAATTTCAGAAATGTGATCAAACTGACTTGCTGCCAGACCTAAGAAGCAAATCCCATAAGAGGTTTGTGGGCCTTTTTGTTTTCCATTTTTGATTCTGTGGTAGGTTTTTTTTTTTTTTTTAATATGTTTAATTTACCCAGTCTTTTCAATCAAAGAAATTGATACACTAATAGGACTAGTGGATGGTGGTAGTGGCATCAAGGAGAGTAATTAAAAAGTCTAATTTTTTCTTTCTTTCCAATAGTACCAGTCCTTAAATTGTATGGATCCCATGGGCTTGAAAGTAGAAAAAGTTTTAACAGAACTTTGATTTAAAGTCCAACAATGGCTTCTTGTGCTCTGATGTTGAATGTTAGGAGGAATCTTTCTTTTTCCAGGCATCGATGTTGTAGCCATTGGGGAGCTGGAGGGACAAAGGACTATATTACTTTATTAGGGCTGACATAACAGAGTACTACAAACTGGGTGGCTTGAAATGACAGTAATTTATTCTATCACAGTTCTGGAGGCCAGAAGCCCAAAACCAAGGCATTTTCAGGACTATGCTCTCTCTGACCACGTTAAGAGGCGTCTGTTCCATGCTTTTCTCCCAGCTTTTGGTGGTTGCTGGCAATACTTGGCATTCCTTGGCTTGTAGATATATCACTCTAATCTCTGCCCCCATCATTATATACTGTTCATCCTGTATGTCTGTGTCTATGTCTCTGTTTTCTCTTCTCATAAGGATCCAGTTATATTGGATTAAGGCCTTCTCTAATGCATTATGGACTCGAGTTAATTATATCTGCAAAAATCCTATTTCCAAATAAAGTCACATTCCCAGGTACAAGGGGTGAGGACTTCAATATATTTTTTTGTTGAGGGCACACAATTCAACCTACAACAGGGAACATAGTCTATGGTGGGGAACACAAGACAGCCCATAGCACCCATGTATGCGAAGAGATGAATTAGCTAGACTGCCTGGGATAGTCTCAATTTGGGGACATCAAGCCTTGGTTCTACAGTTGCCTAGATCTTGGGTATCAGACTATTCATTCAGTCCAAACTCCAGGTTGTCCAGGAAATGAGAGCTCTCTCCATGGAGGGAAGACTTCATCTTTGAATTAACTTTGTGTTGTAGTAGAAAGAGCACTCTAACTTGGAGCCAGACAATCTGGGTTCAATCTTTTCTACTTGTCATCCTGCTCCATAACGGGAGCATGTTAATAAACTTATTTGACCCTCAATTTACACTCCTATAGACATGGGATATAAAATTATTTCATAACAAGCTTAAGTGAGAAAGAGGTGTGAGAGTTTTGCAAAATAGCGACATTTTTGTTTTTTTAATACATAAGAACTCTCTTTCTCCTCCTCATCTGGAGCAGAACCTTTGGTTATATTATGTTTTACATGTTGATATGATTCTTCCCATACCCAGAGTGGGCCAAAGTGAATTAAATTGGGCAGGACACCATCTGCTTCTGTAGCTCTAGAACTGAAGGTGATCACAGCCTCCAGGGGCCTCAATCTCTTAGCACCTGAAGCTACAGAACGGAACAGATTTTTATCTGGGTGGTAGAGAGAGCCCAGCCCTCTAGCCAAGCCTATAAATAAGTCTTAAGGCTTCAGAGCTGATGATAAAAGGAGGAAAAAAAGGTATTTCTTTTGATGCCCCCACCTCCCCCCCCCCCCCGCCTCCTTCGAAGCCTTGGGGAGGAATGTGTAGCTCTCTGCTTGTCAATGATGAAATTAGCGGGCTGCTGTCCTTCAAGACAAGAAGCGAGAAAGAGCTGGAATCTGATACCAAATGCCGCTGAAGAGAATATATTTTGCACAACATAAAAGGCCGCAACGTAAATTAGAAGAAATATGGGAAGACTTCAAAAAGGTAGGTCAAACTTTTTCCTCAAGCAGATAATTACAGGCTGGGGGTGAGTAAATCTTGTTAGCCTCTCTCCACCTCGTCCCTTCTCATAAAACACCAGTGAAAAGAAAGCCACACTCAATTCAGGATTGGACAGATGCCTGGGAGGGCTGGCCGGCCGCTGTCCATCACGATGCCTGTGGGCAGGGTGTTGCCACCCGCTCTTGTTGACCCCTTGTTGGTCCCACCCTCCAGGACACCCCTTCCTGTCTCCTCCCCAGAATGCAGGCGCTAGGCTCCCCCACTCAAACACCCCCATCAACTTGCTGAGACTCAGTTACTTCTCAGTGTCTGAAGAACTATCCCTTCAGGCAGCAATTTTCCAGTCAAATTTCTCTGCCCAAGTTTGAGGCCTTAAAATTAATGAAGTTGTTAACATTTCTTAAAATGTCTTTCACGGCAGTTGAAAGGTGTGGATTTATCGCCAGTGAGCCTGTTGGCCTGTCTGGTTCATAGAGATGTGTGGGTTGAGCCTCCCCCAATACCCTTCAGGGGACAGGAGTCCTGGCCTTCAGTTTGCTCTGCACTGTGGGATCAGCCTCCAGAGGCTGTTGTTGTGGCTGCCAGCCTAACTAGCTGCGTATGGAATTATGTCTCTGGCCTCCGAGCCCTGAGAGAGCAGGACTTGGTCTTACCTACCTTTGTGTTTGTATCCCCTCTGGCTGTCTGGTCCTGGACCAGACACACAAAGGTGATGGTGGAGGCAGGTGGGTCACAGCTGAATTAAATACACTTAAGATAGACTCTGAAATGACCACTGCACTCAGTTAGGGAGCCACCAATCCAGGATCAGTTCTTCCTCCTGTGAATCAACAGCAATAATGGTACTGCCTTTGGCATTTTCATCCAGCATTTGGGCAATGTTTGGCCAATGGTTTGGGTCCTCTCCTCGCCTAGAAGGCAATTTTCAAGGATTCTAGGCCAGAAAAGGAGTTTGAAAAGGATCCTGGGAATAGTCCTGATCTATACTTTTGCCCCAAGGCAGCATGCCACTCTACCTCATTTTATAGATCAGAAGGGTGAGGCCCAGCAAGAGAAAGTAGGTGTATGAGGGCCAAGCAGCGGTAGGTAGCAGTTTAATAAACTCCGGCGGCTCTCTCCTTTCAACCTGCAACCTCTTTCTGGATGTTCTACAGAGGACAAATGGAATGCCCTCTGTGTCATGCAGAAGGTATACCTGCCTTTTTTGGATGTCTTGCATTTTATAAAAGTTGTCATCCTGTGGAGATACTGAATGACTTTGAGAGCAAATTCCAAATGTTATCCAAAGACGGGTTGTATCACAAATCTGGTTACAAAGCAATAACGATACAAAGGACCAGATTTCAATTATTTATAGAGACTTGCCCTTATCACAAAATGACACTCAATGTCTGGCTTAAATAAAATCAAGAAGTAATTCTTATCTAGAATCTTCTGACAACTACTGATCTTCCTCTCCCACTGGGGAGGCTTCCCCTCCCACTAGAAGTGGCAGAAACATCCCAGCAGAGTATAATCCTATACTGCCCTAGGGTTTTGGATGCATTTGTTTTTTTAAGTTTGAAATGAAATGTACAGTTAATATGAACCAGGACCAGCTGCATTTATGCATGAGGGAGTAGAAGAGCTCTGTTAGGTTCATTTTTAAAAACTCAGGTCCAATGGCAGAGACTGAGTATCAGGAATAGGTAAATATGCCCAGAGGGGAATCTAGAACTTAGTGCTCTACCCGTTTCATAAATACTTAATTGGATCAGACCTCATGAGTTAAGTTCCATCCCTGGAAACCTTTTGTGTTCATTCATCATGCACAAGCCTTTATGAATACCTTTTGTGTGATATAATAAAGTGGGGAACAAATTCAGCTTAGTGCCTGCCCTTGTGGGGTTAACTCCAGAGAAGTTCAAGAGAAAAAGAAAATTGTCCACCTGGAAATACATCAGCTCTTTTCCAAACCTGCTCTTTCCTCTGCAGAGGCCCGGTTTCTATGAGCTGTCAGAACGTTAGGTGTTAGCACAGAGAATGAGGAATTCTGTACCATATAAATTCAGCCTCCTAATGGCTCCTAGACCATGACGCAGCAGGCTGAGCAAGTGGCTCCCTGGGAGGAAAAGTGAATGTAAGGGAAGAATTCTGGTTTTGTAGTTAGAGAATCCACTCTGTGCCATCTTCTAAGCTCAATTTCTACATCTGTGAAAATGGAAGGAGACCTGGCCTCCTTACTTCTGAGGTGGTTGCAGAACCACATGAGCTGAACTAATATCTAAGAACATGTCCAAGTAACTTTAAAGAGCTACCCAAATCTAAGTGAGTCACTTCTGGGGCCCCAGAAGACCCTTGACCTTCAGAACAATAATCCTTTCTCAAGAGATCTCCCTCATTAGAAACACACATGAGTTAGAACCCTCTAATTAGAAACCACAGTCGAAATGCAAATGAGTGTGGCATCTAGTGATTGGTCCGGGGTGTCAGGAAGATGATACACCATAAAGGCTAGGGAATGAGTACAGCAGCAACGAAGCTGTCGTCTTCCTCTACAATAAAGAAAGCACCTGTGGGTCTGGAGGGGCCAGGCCTGGCTGGAATGTGTGCCAGGAGAAGATGGAGGACACTAAAACTCACAGCTCCCCTAATTAGGAGACGGTGATTGTACATCACAAATAACTATGAAAAAAACACTTATCAAAAAAAAAAAAAGAAATAAACACTTACCATATCGACTGCGATGAGACAGGAAAGGGAAGGAATCTTTCATTATCCAGGTCAGATTCCATGCAAAAGGATCAGGAGGAGGAGAAGGCAGGCTTGTTGGGGATTCCAAGGAGCTGTGACCTGGACATCAAAAACAGAGAGAACACTGATCCATGTGCTCAGGTACATCTTCTAGCTGTCACTCTTAAGGCTTATAGGAAAAAGTGTGTAAGGGGCTTTTACGTCATCCACTGGAAAAGCATGGGAAAAGACTGAGCCACTAGTAGATTGAACCGACTCAGCACGTCCGTGCCCGTTTCCTATCAAAGCAGCCAAATCTAAGAAGTCTGAATCTCATGACCAATGCCCTGCCAGAAACCTCTGGGAGACGAACTAGAACTAGACACGTTACTTAATGGCTTGGTCTAACTGCTCTATTCAAAGTCTGTTCTGCCTAATAAGAATTTGTACAACTTTATAGAGAACTTCAATTCATCTCCTTCAGATACTGCCTCTACTCTACTTTATGTTCAGACTTGTTATTTCATCTAACGTTGTTTGCTTGGGTTATTATTGTCTTATCAATGAGAGGGCTGAAATCGCACTCAGAAGTTACGATATTTTGACAATTATGCTATTTTCGGGGACAAAGAAAGCTAGGTGATGGGTTTTCCCACAGCCAACAGTTCAGGGAGGCACAAAGGATGAACATTCTGATTTGCATGAAAGAAAGAAGGGTTGAGAGAAAAGGAGCAAAAGCAGCATTATTCCTTCGCTTAACAGTACCTCAAGTGGGTTTTGTGTGGTGAAAAGTAATTATAATATATCTACAAATCAAATGAACACATGTTACAGGCTCTTATGCAGTTCTTCCCAGAAAATCCCCAACTCAATCACAATTTGCTAATGTTTTATGGCAGGCAAAGCTTTCGCTAAAGAAGGAACAGCCTTTTTGTTAAAGATGAGAATCAGCCCTGGTTCGTAGATAGATGTGTAGCAAGACCAAGTGAAGGGAAGTGGGAAGGAAGGGGACTAGGATTTCTTCCATAGCTTCTGTGGGCCACGTGATGCTGGGCTCTTAGCCCATGATCCCACAGAGATATTCACCGTGACTCTGTGAGATAAGCACCAGCACCCCCATCTTATAGATAGAACAACTGGGGCAAATGAAGGAATCAGGAGCTGAACCCCGGTTTGCCCAGTATCAAAAGGCCATGCTCCACCATGAGCTGGCTGGTTTGCTTCTCAAACAGAACTCCTCAGCTACCTGGAGGGACTTGGTGAAGAGAAAGAGGTGGAAGAAAAGAAAGAATACGAAGCAGCAGTCAAAGCCTTTTTCCAGTCTGTCTGCTTTGCACTTTCTTTCAGATCACCTCCCGCAGCAGCTCCTCCGGGCCTGCTCTCTTGCTTCCAACCCCTTGTGAGCAGCAAGCCCTCTTCAGATGCCTTAAGGAAATAACTGTGCTGAGTGATCGTGGCAGCCTCATGCTTCCAGACCCCTCCACTGCTTGGCCTGCTGGTACCATACCTGGGAGCACGTGCCCCTGTAGCTAGAACAGGATGGACATCCTGCAGTCACCCTCCTAAAGGAGACATCCTCATCTCTGACTCCCAAAGATTTGAGTAGGAAGTGCTGGCTTCTGTGGACCTAGGAAGAGTTTTTTACTTTTCTCCTCCATCTGATATAAAGAAATCGGAACGGAATTAGTTGGTGCCCAGATCCATCTTTCTGCTAACATTTCTACATATGGCTCGGGGGACATGGGCTGAAAGGGGACAGGAAGGAGCTCTGCCAATATATTTCAGGGAGAAGCCGTCTGATGTTACTTTTACATCAGCTCTGTTTTATAGATGGGCCCTAAACCACACAGGTCTACTTGGGGGCAGGACTGGGGTTTATTGGACTGAAAATAATAATAATAATAATATGAATTGAACACATACGGACCAGGCACTCTGCTAAGCATTTTAAACGAGCAATTACATTCATTTCTCACAAGAACCTTGTGAATTGCACTTTTATTGGTCCTCATCTTGCAGCCAGGGAAACCACTGAGGCTGAGGGAAGTTTGACACCTGGACTGTGGCCACATGGCCAGCAGGCAGGAGAACCGAGTCAGCAGAGCAGGTGAGCCTGATGCTATAGCCTACAGTCCTTCCGCCACCCTTCTGGACTCCCACAAACTGATGCAGGGGGTCCTGCAACTCTCTAACTGGGCTTTGGACCTCCACAGGGCAATGGCTAAGGCCAGATGTCACCACTGAGCATGCCCCAAAACAGGGCAACTGCGTGAGGGCTCTTTGAATTCATGACAGCCAAACCCCAGCAATGACCTCCATGTGAATAAGTTTGCGTCTCTAGGTCTGAGTCATCAACATAGCTCAAATTCATGTAGTTTAGAAGTGGGAGGAAGATCAAATCTCGGCAATATTTCCATGCTTCCAAGTAAGGTCATTTTTCTTAACCACACAGTTTGAGAATGGTACTGACTTTTTCCTGGATAAGAAGCACCAAGTGGATGGTGCTAGACTTCAGGAAGCACTTATGAATCTATGTGTGGGCACAGAATGGCAGATGATTTTCAGTATGACCAAGGGCCAGGTTATATATTGAGGGACAAAAAATATCTGAAATTATTCAAAAGAAAGAGCTGTGAGGGCTGAGTCATGGCCTTGCAAGTAGTGACGGGCATCACTGTGGGTCATCCCTAAAATAGGCTTAAAGCCTTTTCGATCCAAAAATGTCAACCAATTGTTGGGCATCTTCAAAGATGAATACCAGGGAAAATGCAGAAATATGGATTTTGCCCTTAACTCCTGGAATTTTTGCCAGGAGGCTGGGCTTACGTGGCTCCCACAGGGAGACAGGTAGTGATTTGCTGCATGCGAGGTCAACCAAAAGGATGGGCCTCCTCACCTGAAGAAGTTAAAGACCAAGAATAATACAGCCCACCTAAATGAAGCTGTTTGCCAAAATCTGAAGCATTGAGATAGATATGAATTCTAGCCAAAGTTCACAGAATCTGCATAAATTTAAAATGTAAAGAAGAAAGTACTTCTGCATCTAACAAGTGCAGGGAAGAGGATCTCTGTTTCCTTCATGCCCTCTTTCCTCCTCTTCCTCACCCTTGGCAAGGGTGGCAAGGGGGGTTTCTAGCACAGAGAAGCACAGATGCCACGAGATGCAATCCATTTAAGCAAGAGAATGTCTTGGCTTTTTGGTGCTTGCCTCTAAAAATATGAGGATCCAGAGTGAAATGGGCCTCATGAGCATGTATGTATGGGGTGGAGGTATGAAGTAAGGCCTACTGGCTCAAGAATAGTATATCTTGGACCCTGGAAAGAAGGCTGGAAAGGAAAGGAGAAGAGAAAGCAGGAGCAAGAAGCTTCCAGGTGCCCAAGGGAGGCTGGCCCGTGATGGCCGAGATCACCAGAGGTGGGTAAGATTGTTTTCGGTTTTTTTTTTTTTTCCTGGTGGCATCCTGAGCCCTTTGCACAGGGTGTCTGGTTAGAGTGAAACCCCCAACCTCTCAAGGCTCCTCTGTCTACTACAGATGCCAGGTCCATCACTGTAATAACTCCCTTGCAAACAACCACAATCCCTCTGCCTCATTCTTCCTTCACAATTGTCATGAGCAGCTGAGCATGGTGGTGGGAGAGGAGGGAAGCAAAAGGGAAGAGGGACACACCATTATGCTGACAAGTTTCACTTTGAATTCATGACAGCAAACCTCCAGAGGACCCTCAGTTCTCCCCAGGAATCCTCCTGCATTCCCTGCTGAGATCAATGCACCCTCCACCTCTCCAGCACCACCTACACCTCAAGCCCCTAATTTCCTTATTCCACTACATTCTCATGCAGTGGCCTTGTTTCTCATTCCACTGGGAAAAGAGAAGCAAATCTACCAACTTGTAGGTATCAGTTCCTGTATACACTACTGCCCTCCTGTTACAATGGACATACCGTCTACACTCACAAGCAGCAGCAACCTCTCCACTTAGGTGCTCAACCTACCTTCCTCCAGGAATCTGCTGCTGCAACAGCCACCCCCACCTCCCGCAGTCTCCTACCTCAACAATGTCCCTCTACCAAGTCAATCTCATCCATAGCAAACATATGACATCTTTAAAGAAAAAAGAAAAAACCTTCCTAGACCTTCACACTTTTCTTCAACCATTATCCTGCTATTCTGTTCTCCTTTACAGCTAAATTTCTTAAATGATTTGTCTGTGCTCTGGTTTCCATTTTCTCCTTCCCCTTTTCTTTTTAACTTAACAAAATAAAGGTTGTCTTCACTACCCCAGGCCAAGGTCACTGGGGATCTAAGCTGCTGATACAATGGACAGTCCTGGTTTTCCTCTTACTACACCTCTTGGCAGCACATGAGCCCGCTGACCTCTCCCTGCTTCTTGGATTCCTCACATCCTGGTGACCACATAGACGTTGGATGCCCTCAGTCCTCACCTCCTACTCCTATGGCAGGTCCTCTCTATTGTTCTTTGCCAGATCCTCCCCATTTTCCATCTGTACAAAAACAAACAACTGCCTTTACCCTGCTCCACACAAACACACAAAAACAGAAAACCAAAACAACAATAGCCAAAAAAACCAAAACCCCAAACTATTCTCAACTTTCCAGCAGCAACTGTGTAGAAAATTTCATGCTGAATACTGAATTTCATCACAGTGGTTTTACCCAGCTGATAGTGATCAACGACAATGAATTTCAAGTGACCCCAGGGCACTAGAACTTCCTAGACCTTACTAGAGACTCTTGACCAATGAGCAGGGAATTTGTTTTAACACAACACTTGCATACTTAGAAACTCATTCTCTCCCATCCAAATTGCTGATTCCTAATTCTGACTTGTCAATGACCACCAAAGAACCCTGTTCCTAAAGCTTTAAAAACTGTGATTTTTCTTCATTACAGAACTACTCAGTGAATTTTTCCTTGCCTGATATGTTAAATATGCTCAGTGTTTATTTTTGGTTTTAACACAGATGGTCAGGGGATGGGGTTATCTTTGTTTTATTATTTGACCATTGTTAAAAGTAGGGAAGTTTGGGCCTTTTCTCTTCTCCATCTAAGCTCACTCCCAAAGTTATCTCACCCAGTATCATTCCTTTAAAGATCACCTAACCCAACTTCCCTAAGCAGCAACATATATGTCCAACTGCCAGTCTGAAATCTCCATTTTGTTGCCTGATAAGTATCTCAAACGTAACATGTGCCAAACTAAACACTTGTCCTCCGCTTAAACTCGGGTGTTTCCATCCCAAAAAGTGATCAGAATCCTTCTGGTTGCTTAGAGCAAAACCGAGAGGGATCCCTGACTTCTTTCTTTTCCCACCCTCACATCAATTCATCACCAAATCTTGCTGGCTCTACCTGGATTTTAGCCCTTCCATTTCTCTCCCATCACCACTCACCCTGATTACTGTGCTACCCTCCAAACTGGCCTCCTACTTCTGTGATTATTCATTTTCAGGGTGTTTTCCACCAGCGTGTAGACTATCCCTTCAGCCCTGAAACGGCTTTCACGTTTCTTGCTGTGGCCTAGCCCTTGATAGCCCCACATAATCTGACCTCATTTCCAGCCATGTTTCCCTTGCCTGTGGAGCTCCTGGTTCTACAGGCCTCATTGCCAACCCTCAAACTTACCAAGCAAACCCCTTACTTCAGGGCCTTTGCATTGATGGTTCTCTCAGCCTGGAGCTCCTCCTTCCCAGAGGCACATGGCCATTCCCTCTCCACCCAGGTATCTGCCCAAATGTTACTTCCTCAGAAAGATCTTCCTGATTAACCTTCCAGAAACAGCACACCCTGTAAACGCACTCCCTATGCCCTTTAGCTGCATTTATTATTTCTCACATTTACATCTACTCATTATAGTGTATCTCCTGCACAAGCCACTGACAACTCCCCATGCCTGGCACATAGTATGCACTTAGTAGATATATTTCAAATGAATGAAACCAGCGCCCTCAAAAAAGTATTAGCTCTAGTGCTTACCAGCTGCTGGGCTTCATGCTAATCACATACTCTGTGGAACCTAAATGTTCCCAAAAAGATAAGACCAAGGATAACGTATGTTGTACCAACCCCCAGGGTTTTGTAAGGGCCAGATGAGCTAATGCACGCATGATCTACTCTTTAAATATCAGTTATGCTGGTCTTTTAGTTTTATGCTTCTATTTCTGCTTCAGAATCCAAAATGAATAGGAGTCTTGGTTCCTTTCCTATGTCCAGGGGTTTCAGATACAATGTCCAGAAATTAAAAGTGCTCCCAAAAAGCTGTTTCTGTGTTATTCATCAGTTAATTATTAACTCCACCAACTGTCCACAAACTCAACTACCCCAGATCCAGTCAATTGCCAATATCTTTATTTCCAGCCTTTATTTCACATGTCTTACTGTGGGTCCACTTATTCTTAAGCCAATGTACATAATAAAGTAAATATATCATACTCACCTCAGTATAAATAATCAAGAGCTATTTGTGTGTGATAGTTATTTATATAAATGCCCTGGGGTCACTAGCAAGCATGTTTTACAAATCTACATCAATAAAATGTAAAAAATGCTTCTATTCCAAATACTCCTTGGAACTATTCCTGCCTTGCCTCATACACATTTTACTTATTCATTTTCCTTCTGACAATAAAACAATCAGTGACAGCCTGCTAGTTTTCCTCCCTTCTTTGAAAACACACTTAATAATGTATTCTTTTACAATGATTTTGTGTCACACAAAGCAAAGCTTAATGTGGTCAAATAAATAGTGGCCCGAATGTCGAATGGTGGTGGTGAGCAGACACACAGGGCAGGCCTCCTTGACTGGTTTCCAGCAGCCCGAGGAAGCCGATTCTGTATGCAGCAGGCTGAGCCCACACCTGCTCAGCCAAAGAAACCCTCCCAGTGAATTTACATGTCTACTAGTGTCGGCAGTGATGGTGGTGTTGTAACAGGCAATTCATCTAGGCTGAAAAACAGAGATGCGATTTTCAGAGAAAAGACAGGGAGAGATGTGCAGATGTGTCCTTTGTCCTAAACCCACAGACCTTCCACACCTTCGCTAGGCCTGGAAAATGAGGGGGTTGGATCAACTGTTCACGATAGGTCCTCTCTGGTTCCCATGGAGTTGATTCACCATGCTTTGCTTTTCCATTTCCTTCCAGCTGGCTCATTCAGAGAGGGGCTATTAGTGTCAGGGCGGGGTGGGGGGAATGTGAATGGAACCCAAAGGCCTGCACTCCACCTTGTCTTTCTCCAAGCTCCACTCCCACACTGCCAAGAAGGTCTGTGCTCTTTCTTTGCAGCTCAGGTCCTGAAGCAAAAATTATTTCCCATAATAGTCCCTTGTACTATTGAAAGTCATAGTTGCAATATGTTTTTTTGTCTCTCCCCAACCCCAAAAGGATTCGTGTATATGAATGAACTGCTGAGTTCATTCAGCGGTGAACCATATTTGTCAGTCAGGAAAAGCAGGCATTAAGGAATATTGAGGGAATGTGAAAGAAATTATTAGCCTGGTGCCTGCCCTTGAGGAGACGGTTATCTTCAGGGTATACGAGACCCACATCAAAAAAGGCATCACAAAGGGGTTTCTGCAAAAATGGCTGAAATGTGTAAAGCTGAAGCCTTCATACTTCTGCCACAACTTACTTTCTCGGCTGTATTTCCAACTCAGAATCCTTTCACATTCTGTGGATCTCTAGTACACATGTCTCCAAACTTTTGCCTAAACTGATCTCTGCCTAGAACATCCTTCTTTAACCAATGCTTTCCTAAACCCTGTCCTTCCTTTAAGTTCTAGACGAAATCCCTCCCTCTCTGATGTTCTCCATCCTCCCTGAGCTTGAGCCCCATCAAAGAAAACCCCCAAGCTTGGATTCAGAATGGACTGACACAAAACTCAACTGAAGGCACCTGGGTGGCTCAGTCAGTTAGATGTCTGCCCTCAGCTCAAGTCATGATCCCAGTGTCCTGGGATGGAGCCCCACATCAGACTCCCTGCTCAGTGGGAAGTCTGCTTCTCCCTCTCCCTCTGCCCCTTCCCCCAACTTGTGCATTCTTTCACTCTCTCTCTCTCTCTCTCTCTCTCTCAAATAAATAAATAAAATCCAAAAAAAAAAAAAAAAAAAACCTCCACTAGGCCCTCCTGCTCATTGATCCCCAAGACTTATCACTACTTGGGATAGTGGTGTTTAGGTCCTTTATCAAATGTTGTTCAAACTATCTTGGTTGTTCATGACAACAGATATGTTAATGTCACTCACAGATCTCAAGCTCACAAATTTAGAAGAAATTAGAGAAAATTTCTCATAGGGGCTGTTGTTCTGTCTCATGTAGGACATTCTTCCTACGATCAAGATCAGGGTCAAATCAGGGGCTTAGACTTCATGCAGCTCCCAATCAGTTGGGATACCATGCTTATGTGGTCCATCAACGGCTTCTAATTCACAGCCAAAGCCAGATGATGAAGGCACTATGACATTTGATGTTGCCTCCTTCAGAGTTTGTGTTCTAAGCTGCTACATTTTGACTTACATAGAGATGATCTCAGTGACCCAAGCAAGGGCTCATGACTGGCCTGTGACCCTTGCAATGCCTTCTCTTGTCCTGCAATTCTTGTTCCAGGTATACTTAGTCACTGGTTCTACCTGTCTATCCAGGGTGAACTCAACTGTCACTTATACTAATTTACAAGAGCAACAGAGAATGTATCATTCCCTAGGTAGCTTGATTCTTCACACTCATACACACACACACACACACACACACACACACACCCCAAACCTGACAGGGAAACATGATTATCTGTTCCAGGTCCATTTCTGTGGATTGCTTGTATTCTACTCTTTATGAAATTTACTGCTCTGTGATCTCAAACCTATTTTCTTCCCCCCAAAATACACTGAGTAGAATAATATTCAAAAGGAAGACTTTGAACTGCCACCAGGCCTTTCATCTTGTGATCTCAGAGAGCTTTACCAGGCACTAAATAATTAATGTACTGCAAGTGACACAAAGACCATGCAGTCTAGAAAACCAAGGAGTCCATCAATGGAAGACCTTGTGAAATGAGAAAGTGCCTAGAGGGACAATCACCAACCAATGGGCCCAGTAGTTTCTGAGTGGGTTGAAGAAGACCCAAACTATCCAGGAACAACTGGCTCTTGTCTTGACCTGATGTTTCAAGCTGGGAAGGAATAGTTTCCTGGGTAAACTCTGGAGAGGGAATGTCCTCCTTTCATTTTTTTTTTTTGATGTCCTCCTTTCACAAGAAGAAGTTCCAGTACAGGAGAGTGGGTATTTCATAAAATTTTTTAAAGATCTATTTATTTATTTGAGAGAGAGAGAGAGAGAGAGAGAGAGAGAGCATGAGCATGAGGGAGGGGCAGAGGCAGAGGGAGAGAAACAGACTCTGCTGAGTGTGGAGCCTGATGACATGGGCTTCAATCTCACAACCCCAAGATCATAACCTGAGCTAAAATCAAGAGTCAAATGCTTAACCAACTGAGCCACCCAGGCATGCCCAGGAGAGTAGATATTAACTACTTACATAATCACCATGATTTTTGACTCACTGATGCCTTTTGGAGTCATTCATCTCATAATCCTGAAAATAATCATATTAATTATCCTTTTTTACAGATGAGAAGATTCAGGCTCAGAAAACACAACTTTCCTATGTGAGGTCATATAGCTAGTATTAGGACAGAACATATGACTGAGGACCCCTGTATATGGATTAACCAGAAATGCCACTCTCCAACACAGACCTCCTGCAGATGATGCTGACTGCCCTAGAGAACAGTGACATCGAGTTAAACATGGCAGAAAGATTGATCAGATCACAGATGCCTGTAGCATTCTCCTGAGGATGACAGATTCACTTCAGGTCAACCAGGAGGTGACCTGGAAATATACACCTTCAATCAGGGCAGCCGGCTATCCAGGGCCTCAAGCTGCACCTGCACTGTTCCCATGGCAACCACCACCAGGTCTGATCCTTGGCCCTTGAGATGGGCCTTGGCTGGTCCAGGGAGAGGATGCTTGGGATGGGGGAAGGAGAGGGGCAGAACACTTTCCACTAACTTCCAGTCCTTTCAATCTCTCTTTATCTACTTGTCACCCTCTCATTTCAGGAAAGGGTCTATCCTGCAGGAAACTGCACTTCAAATACTATTTCTGAGAACAAACACCTCTCACCCATGGCTGGACTCATTTCCAGAGAATGGAAGCAGAATGTGTGAACAGGCTGGTGTGCGAAATAGAGACCCAGGTTCCTGGGAGCAGTGATGTTACTGCGTGACCTTGGGTAAGCTACTTAACCTTTTTGAAGCTTTGTTTCTCTGCATATAAAACAGAACTCATCATGCTTTTCCATCTGACTTTAGGGATGTTCTGAGAATTAATGAGACAGTGTATACAAAGCACTCAGGCTCTTTTGAAGAAAGATACACTAGAAATCCTTGGGCTGTTACCAAGGGGCATTGTCATGATGACACATTTTAAAACATTCTTCACCTGTATTACTAAAATAAGCTCAGCTTGTATTAAAATAGGCCAATAGCCTAATTTGTTTCTCCATATTCTAATGCTGCACTGCCTTTTGGCTTCCTTTCACCTTGCACTGTGAACAACCATGGTCAGTGTTACTCTTGACCCCTGTGCCGAAACCCGGGTGAGAGTCGGGAAGGGCTCTAAAGACCATTTGTCTATGTCTTCCTATCACATATACAAGGAAGCTGAAACACAGGAAAGGCCATTGCTTTACCCAGGATCATCTCACTAGTGAAAAAATAAGAATCTGATCTTGTGACCCTTCATTCTATGCCTCACCCAACCACAGAAGAAGGTAATAAAGAAAGAAGGAAGGAAAAGAAACAGGGAGACAGGTACTTTTGCTCTTCAAACCTTTAAGCTACTCTGCTGTGCAGTACTCTGGGATGATAAGGAAACTAAGAAAAAAAAACAGTACTTCATGTATATACCTATTACATATGCCAGCCCCACACTGGGTGCTTTATAACCATTGTCCCATATAAATCCTATAATTTTCTGAGTGGGGGATTATTATCCCCATTTCTAATGAGAGACCTGATGCTCACAGAAATTAAGAAACTTTCCCAAAGTCCTGGACTAAAAAAGAATGGAACTAAGATTAATTAATTCAATGAATATTTATGGAGAGCATCTCCTCTGTGCCAAACTCTGTCCTTGGCAGATAGGATGCATTAGGGAGCAGAATTAGATGTTACCCTCTTAGAGCTTATAGGCTGAGGACCTTAGAGGATGGTGAGGCAGCAGAATGCAGTCCAACAATCTCACAAATCCTTGTAATGTCTCAACATTGACATGTGTAGTGAAGGAGAGATACATGGCCCTATGAGAATGTATAAAAGAGAGACTAGGCTTCGTCCTTAAGGCCAAGGTAGAACTGCCTGAGAAATTGATGCTTGAGCTGGGACCTAAAGTGGATAAGTGGAGTTAGCCAGTTCAAGGGAGTGGCATGGGGAGGGAGGTCAAACAAGGAAGGGGTCTATTCAAGCCTAAGTCTGTCTCAGTCTAGAGTATCTGCTCTTTATTCACCACCAAGACGGGCAAAGTGTTACTGAGGACCCCTGCTGTAAGGACCAACCAGTAATGCCACAGTCTAGCTTAGAACCTTTTGGAGATGATGTCAGTTGCCCTGGAGAACAGGGACATTGAGTTACACACAAAAGAGAGATTGATCAGATCACAGATACCTGTATCATCTTCCTAACTCAGGGTGAGATTCCCTTCAGGTCAACCAGGAAGGTCAACGGAAACATATGCTTTCAGTCAGGGCAGCAGGCTCTTCATGACCTGAAGCTCAGCCAGCACTGTTTCCATGGAGATCACCACCCAGCCTGGTGCCTTTCCCATAGATGGGGATTTGGCTGAACCAGGGGAAGGACACAGACAGTGAAATTTGCCAGAAGCCTAGCAGTCTGATGGAGGATGCGCTGAGGAGGAAAGCCCAGGGGATTAGATCCACAGAATACAAGCACATAGTCATACACCAAAGGGAAGGACTGAGCCCTGGCATCTGGATTCCAGGCCTTCTCCCTACAGGAAGCTTAGTCAACAGGCTGAGCATCAGAGAAAAGGCAGAAGGATGACCAACAGGACAGAACTGTCCTGCCTGTGACAGTTCCAGGTGACCTGTCAGGTTGACCCAAAAGAAGCTCTGCCCTCAGGAAGATGCTACAGGTATCTGTGATCTGATCAACCTCTCTTTTGTGTGTAACTCAGTATCTCTGTTCTCCAGGGCAACAGACATAATCTATAAGAGGTTCTAAGTTGGACTGTGGCATTACTGGTCGGTCCTTATGGCAGGGGTCCTCCGTAACACTTCTCCCCTCTTTTGGTGAATAAGGAGGAGATACTCTGGATTGAGATAGATTTGGGCTCAAATAGACTCCTTTCCTGTCTGGCCTCCCCACCTTCCCCCACCCCCATCCCACTCCCTTGAACTAACTCTACTCATCCACTTTAGGTCAAGCATCAATTTCTCAGGCAGTTCTAACCCTGGCCTTAAGGATAAAGTCAAATGAAGACACATCAAGTTGTTAGAGGTCTGAAAACTGAATAATCTTCTGGAAAACAAAGGGATGAAGCTGCCCATGCAACACTGTAGCAGTCATCTAACTCCTGATGATAACCCTGTATTTGCTTTCCCCCCACCAGGGCCCAGGCCAACACAACCAAAGCCTTCCTTTCTCACCACCACATTTTATTTTGCTTTAAATATTAGGTGGAGAGAGAAGTGGGGGCAGCAGGAGGAAAGAGAAAAGGAGAGGGAGGAAGGTGAGGAGAAGAGGCGGTGAAGAGACTAACAATGAGGAGTGAGCAGAAACAAAGAGAAGAGTGCAGAGGGAGAAGGGAAATCATCTGATATTTCTCACCATTTGGAAGTTACTGAGAGAAAGTTATTCAAAGTACCACTGTAAAAAGGCCATAAAACACCTTGGGGAAAACATGAAAGTCATGCCACCACCATACAGATGAGCACCCTGGAATTAGCTGCCAGAGAAACGTCGGAAAAGAGGAAATTCAATGGCCCACAAGGCTGCCTCCACCCTCTCCCTCCGGCTTCCACCCATTCCGAACTGCCTGGCTCTGAAAGCAGAGGCAGTAATTTGGAGCCAGCAAGTGTGAAGGAATGTCGGAGCTGCTATTTGCCTTCACGAAGCACATCTTGAGTGCATCTATTAGAGATATATTTTAAAATACACTTTCAGTTTCACTACAGAAAATCTGAAAAAGCCAGGAAGTTTGAAGGAAGAAAATAAGTATGACTCCTACCCCCGGCACCCAGAAACCAGTGTTGACATTTTATGGTCTGTTATTCTATAACTCGGTTTTCACACACTTGGTTTTCATACTTAGAGCATCTGGCTTAAGGTATGTTGAGAAGGGCTAGAGAGATCTCCTTTCCACCCATGAGATCTCTGTTTGCAGGGCTTAGAAAAGCCATTCTCTGGAACCACCTAGGGAGGCCAACACCAGGCAGCTAACACTTTGAAGCACAAATGCGAAAACCACGGATCAGAAACTCAGAAACTCGAGAAGTTCTCAGCCCAGGGCATGAGCCTACAGCCCAAGGCAACGCAGGCTTCAAAGGAGGAAGAGCTTCAGCAGGAGGCTTTGGTCTGGGCAGAGTTGGGAGCAGCTAGGATGTCAATGCAGGGAGACTGCGGGAGGCAGGTACACTGCTGTGTGCCCTCAGCATCAGTGGGCAGAGGGGTGAGGAACTTCTGCCCTGGCAGATGCCTTAAAGAAGTCACAAGAACCAAAGAGTGTAGAAATTGTGTTATGTCAGTGCTCAAACCTAAGTAATAAGTGCAGTACATTGATTTCATGGCTTGGAAAAGATTTAAAAGTAAGTGGAATAAAAAAAAAGTGGACTTCTATCCCCATCTCAAAAGGACAGCCAATGAGGGTCAACTGGAGACAGAGTCCTATCTCTCTGTGGCCCAGTGATACATCAACAAATGTATGGCAGCTCATAGAATCTCCTTCATGTGCATTCAAGCCTTTGATCCTCACAATGGTCTTATAAGATCATTTTTTTGGAAAAAAAAACAATTCACAGAGGAGGAAAATAAAAATCAAATGCTTCTAAACCTTTTTACACATTGTGACACACGAGAAAATGACATTTACATGGCCCACTGGGGTACACAGAAGAGGGTATCAGCAATTAGGGGAAAGTGGTCCAAGGGCTTCAGTCTCTCCTTATCTCAGCCTCCCTGAGTGCTCAGGGGTCAATAGTTTGGTATCTCTGCACAAATGTTGGCTATTTGCAGCATATGCATGACCATGGTCACTACTAGGAAAGGAAGTTCTGGGCCAAGAGATGTGGCCAGAGTCACATTGTGAGAAGCAACAGAGAATGCCATCACTCTACATCTTACCCCCAGGGCATCTCAGAGTAGCAACAGAGATGTTAGCCACAGAAGGAATCCTGGGGCTTACTCTGTGGGTAGTCAAGAAAAGAACAGGTGTGTCCAACATTGTGTCATCATCACATAAAGTAGGTGATTCAAGTGAATAAGGGTCTTGAAGTTGGATCTGATGGGGCCATACAAAGTTCCCTTCAAGCGTTTCTAACTGAAGAGATGCTTAAAAAAAAAAAAAAAAAGGAGGTAAACTCAGCTCCTTCCTCTACTCTGGGAAATTCAGAAAATAATTTCACGGGATGGTTATTGAATGGCCAAAAAGTAATGATTACAAATGACGGAGTTAACTGCTGTACGTGGCCTCATCTGTCATCATTCCAGAGCCTTATCAGAAGCCTCATCAGGATTAGTGGCTCATCATGACTGATGGTATTTGCCGACCAAGACGGCTTGGCTCAATCCCTTGCCCCTTCAATCATAGTGGCAGGAGGAGCCTCCTAAGGTTTGAGCACAAACCCTGAGAAATTGCTTTCAGCAATGACTCCAAGAGTGGCTTCCAAGATAATGGACTCTTTTTTCTACAAGTGATAGTTAATCTCTCCCAAACCTCCCAGGTCTTGCTGTTGCTGGGGAGTTTGGGCAGCACCAGGACATGATGGCTGCTAGTACTAGGGGTATGAGAAACTAAACCTTCTAGCCTGCTGGGTAAAAGGTCATACTCAATATAAATGGTTTACACTCATGCAGCGTCTACACAACATTAAACCCCCTGGATGGAAAATGAGAATATTTCCTCAGTTCTCTGAATATCTCTAAATGTTAACCAAAGGTTTCCATTCTTGTCAAGATAATGTACATGCCCTATATCAAGCAGCCCAAGAGAAGCGGTCAGGACTGAGCTTTAGAAATATTTGGAGCATGTGAATGAAACATGAGCTAATTGGATGATACTACTTAAATCACTTATAAGTGTGTACAAAGAATGATCCTGACTTCTAGGGAGGTCCTGTCAGGGACTAGGAAAGGTGTTGTAGGCAGGTGAAGTCAATCCCCTGCTAACTGCTTATGCTCAGCAACAGATCAGCAGTGGGTGGGGAGGAGAGACATCACTTTCCCCTGGGCCTTGCAACAGAATAGATCTCTCTCTCTCTCTCTCTCTCTCTCTCTCTCTCTCTCCCTCTCAGTACAAGATGCATCCAGAGACTTCTGGAATACTCACATCCATGAATACTGCTGAAGCATGTTATTACTTCTGTAAAATGCATTGCCACAATATGTGGAAAACATCAAATCATTCACTAAGTGACTGGGGACCACACCCAGCCTAATAGTGTGAGACTTTCAAATTCTTATCTCAGCAAAATGACAATTTATTATATACCATGGAATTTGGAATCACTTGCAAATTGTGGAAACAGTGACTATTTCATTTGCCACTACTAAGAAGTTGCTGCAGTCAGAATATGAAAGTGAAGGAATACAACCAGGTACAAAAATTACCTTTCCGGGTACAGTGGGGTTCTCTGGGAGGGGCGTGGGGTGCAGGCAGGTAATACTTGGGTTCCAGACTCTGCAACGGGCATTGGGGGGGAGGAGAGAACTGTTACCACACATGCTGGGGAATCTATCTGTGGCTTCCCCACTTCCCACGTCTGTGGATCCGTGCAGTTTTCCCGTCCATGGTGAGTAGCAATTTTATCCACAATAGGTTGAACTCACCTTTAAGGTGAAAGGGCTTGAGGAAGACATGTTTATAGGTTGCTAATTGTCAAGGAGGTGTCAAAGATAAAGACACTGAGATCGTTACCCTGTGGAGAGGAAGTGGAGCAGATTTAAGACTAAGCTAAGAAAAACTCCAGAATGTGACACATTCTGCTGGCAAGAGCAAGAGGGAAGCTCGAAGTCGGTAGAAGGACATCCACTCCAAGAGCAAATAGGAGAGTGTCACTCCAAAGAGGAAAACACACATTTGGCTGGTGGGGCCCCTGTCCTACAAGGGGAGCACTGAAGAAGAGGAACCTAGCCCAGCTCTCTGGAAGTCATGTGGGAATTACAAGCAGGATCAGGGAAGAGAAAACCTGAAGTCACCCCAGCAGAATGAAATGGCAGCCAGAGCTTCCTCCTGTTTGCATTATCCTTGTTTATAGAGATATGTGGTAGAAGATAAGGGTTTCAAAAAGGGGCTGAACGTGAGATTAGGAAAAGGAAGCCAGATGGAGAATCCCAGATGGTGCCCTATCATCTTGGAATTTAGATCCTGGGCTTAGACATGAGGCTGACTTGAAATCAACTCACAGCTCCTGCACCTACTACCACCATAGTGACCTCGGGCATGCTATTTGACTTCTCTAAGCTTCACTGTCGTTGTCTTTGATGTGGAGAGAGTAATAGAACCAATGTTATGTGCTTGTCTTGAAGATGCCACGACAGAGTGCTTCTGAACCACTTGGCACTATGCATAGCATACAGTATGTGTTCAGTAAATGTTATTTGTGTCACCATATATAATAATGTATTATTATTATTATTATTATTATTATTATTATTATTATAAATCAAGGAAATGCAGGACAAAATTTGGGCCCAACCATTAAGAGGTCTGAGTTCTGAAATTTCAGAGAAGAGTCCATACCACTCCTACGAGGAAAAATAAGAGTTTTGTGGGGAGCTGGAAAAGATCTGGAATCCAGACACAGCCTCAGCGCTGGTTGTTTTCAGAGCTGTGTCACCAATGACAAGAGGGGCTGAAGGGGATGCCTCAGGGAAAAGTGGCAGTGGGAGCGGGGGCGTGCAGATCCTGGCAGCCCACTAGCCAGTATCAGGCCAGCAGTAGAGGCCTGAGCTTTGAGTTCCAAGCCTTACAAAGGTGGAGAGTGCCTGATACATTGTCAGTCTGGGAGCCAGTGAAACACAAATTAGGTTATCAAAGCAAGAAGTTAAGTACCCAGTTGGGAGGGAGACATGGAGAACAAGCAGAGGAACCAGAGGAACAGGGCCCAGATCTAACACTGGACCCAGGTGTCAGCCTCCTTTTGACCCAGTCCTAGACTCTTGGCTGTGCTCTTTAGCTTCACATCCCACACCCACATTTGAGCCCAGACAAAAGGTGTTGCAGACAATCTCTATCACCTCCTGGAAGTTCTGATCAATCCTGGAGAGATTTCACATTGTGCCAGAGATAGGAGGATGGCTAATGTTTCCAGATTTTTTTTATGGGAAAAAGGAATGGAGTTCGGGGACCTTATTAGACTTGTAAGCTTAATAATTCTCTCTGGCCCAATTCGAAAATGGACAATTAGCCAGATGGCTTGGAAACCTTTAGAAACATTTACTGATCATAGGGAGATAAAACCAGTTCAGTAGGAATAAGTCTAAGGATAATATATTTACTATCAAAAGAGTAACACAGTTCCCCTCCCCCCACCAAAAGGAAAATGAGTACAAAACAAAGACCCGTGTAAAATAAGTAGATCCTAATTTTGCTCTTCCCCCACTACACCCTCCCACACACACTCACACGCAGAAATTCAAATAGCTAATAAATATTTGACAGAAATTCAACTCCAACAGTAATCAAAGGGAAGCAAATTAAAATACCGAAATATGGGACACCTGGGTGGCTTAGTCGGTTAAGCATCTGCCTTTGGCTCAAGTCATGATCTCGGGGTCCTAGGAAGGAGCCCTGCAGTGGGCTCCCTGTTCAGTGGGGAGTCTGCTTCTCCCTCTCCCTCTGCCCCTCTCCTCTCCTGTTTCAGCTCTCTCAAATAAGTAAATAAAATCTTTCATTAAAAAATACCAAAATACCACTTTTCACTTATTGAATTAGAAAATATTTTTAAATAATTTTAATAATGTAGATGGTTTAAATTCATTTTAAGTAGATGCCAAAATGATCATGCTCAACAATGATGAGGGGCAATGAGAGATAATTATACACCCCTGGCAGGAGTATAAATTATCAATTTAATTATTATTTGTAATGATAATATTATGATGGCTAACAACGAGTGCTTACTGTGTGTGTAAAGCCCTATAAACATGTGTCATTTTATTTATCACAGCAACCCTATGAAATAGATACTGATGTCCTTGTTTTGCATATAAAAAATTAAGAGGATGAAAGTTTCAAATTCTGATGCTCACATGTCAACTGATAGAGGGGAGATGCTCAGAGAGAGGATGAGAGGAAAGGTGATACTATCCTACAGGTGAATCTGGTCTGGGCATAACTATCTCCCTGCTGAGAATAACAACACTGCACCATGCTGGAGATAAGTGTAGATTAGCAATCTGGGTAATATTTAGAATCTTATGAGTGTGCATGCCACTGACTTTGATTCTATTCTAAGAAAATATTCTTTATATGTATATATATATATATACATATATATATATTTAAGATTTTATTTATTCATGAGAAACACAGAGAGAGAAAGAGAGAGAGGCAGAGACACAAGCAGAGTGAGAAGCAGGCTCCATGCAGGGATCCTGATGCGAAACTCGATCCTGGGACTCCAGGACCATGCCCTGGGCCAAAGGCAGGAGCCAAACCACTGAGCCACCTAGGGATCCCTCTATTCTAATGTTATAAAAAATGTTTGTGAACAACTATACCCTACAGTAATTTTATAGCAGTAAATGTTACCTCAATTGGAAACAGATGATCTAGCATTAGGTGGAATGATTAAGAAAATAATAATGGTAATAGTAATAATAATAACTTTATTGCTTGCTCATTACATGCCAGGTACTAGTTTAACCTTCCTTGAATTCCCATGTATTCCTTATAGAAACTTGGGAATATAGTGATTATAATTATCCTGTTTCACAAGTAAGGAAACTGAGCCACAGAGAAGTAATTTGCCTGGGATCACAAGCTAACCCAGGGCAGCATTTGGACTAGAACCCACACAAGTCTTACTCCAGAGTATTCACTATTAATCATCAAACTCTATATATTTAATTGATTTCCATGATAGACTATTATGGAGCCATTAGAGGTAATGTTTTCAAAGAGCTGTTCATAACATGGAGAAATATTTACATTATATGCTTGGAAAATTGCATATATAGTATGATCTCAGCTATGTAGAAAGTATGCAAAGAAAATGCCTGGAAGGAAAACACCAATTAACAGTAATTGTCTTTGAATGGTCCAGTCATGAGTCATTTATTTTCTTTACACTTTTCCGAATTTTTCTAATTTACTGAAATAAGCATGTGTCTTTTTTTTTTTTTTCAAATCCAGAGTGGAAAAAAAAGGGAAATCATACTCAGCCCAAATTATTTTATTAAAATTACTTCCTTTGTGACAATGTACTTTGAAATTTGACAAAGTAATTTACATTTAGAGCATTAAAAAGGGGAACACATTTAACATAACATGTCTAGAATTGTTTATTAATGGAACAATGCTTCTTGTATTAAGTAAATAAAAGAGGACTGAGATTAGAAGCTTATGTACTCTTGAATTTCTATTCCCTTTACCCCAGTATCTAACACAGTGCATTGTCCAGTGTTAACTTTGGGCAAATATTTTCAAAATGAAGTGATCTTATCTTGTTTAAAAATCAGTAAGACATGGGAGGATTCATTATTGAATTTGTAGTGATAATTGGTGCAACAGAAAACAGAGTCAGAATTTGAAATTACCTAAGCCAAATTCAGATTAAATGTAATATTCATTAAACTTTCAAAAATATCAATTGTTCATGTATCAAAAGTTTTAAAATAAGTTATCTATTAATTTGCTGATGTGATTCTAAAAACATCCCAAAGAAATACCTAAGAATATGCACAAGGACTTATCACCCAGTGATGCTCCTGGTAACAACTAAAGATTAGGAACAATTAGATCTGTAACAGTACATGATAGGTGTGCATCCTTAAAATAGAATATTATCCAGTAAAAGGATGTTGTAGGAAGTTATTTATTGATGTAGATATTTTCATGAAGGTAAAACAGTATAATCCTACTTTTGTTAAAATACGTAACTGGTAAATAGCTAGATATAAATGCATGGAACATAGACTGGAAGGCTATAAAGTAAAATGTTAGCAGCAGATATCTTTGCATGGTGTAATTATAGGTAGCTATGTGTGTTTGTATTTTTTTCATTATTCTCTATCAAATTTTTTTAAATGTAAAAATATCTTCTATACAACTATAGAATGTGTTTTGGGGTATTGGTGCCAATTTTACAACATTTCACATAAAAAAAGATGGGGGGTTCTGGATGTATGATTGCCCTAAGTTCTTATATAGCTAGCAGTGCACTGTGGCAGCTAAAAAGACGGTAATTCCAATCTTAAGTGACACCACTAGTAGCAAAATCTCCAGACTATAGATAGCAGTGACTCCCTTGGGCTCTGCATTGGGCAAAGCACATTGATAATACTGCATTCACTTCTTGCATTATTTTAGGGAAAGAACTGACAAACCAAGGAGTCCAGAGCAAAACAAGCAGGTGGCAGGGACATCTGCCATGAGAAAGGTTTGCCTGGAAAAGAAGAGTCTACTGGGAGACATCCCTCTACCATCCTTCCCAGCTTGGTGTCTGTTTTCTTTTACATAATCCTCCCTGTGTATCTACCACCAGGAAACATCCTGGGATAGTTCCCCAGAATGACAGTATGTCTGCATGGAGGCTGGGAAATGGTGGAGCTGGAGTTGGAGTGCAATCCAGGAGGAACAGGATGGTCATGACAAGAGTAACTGAGTTAAAGTACTAAGGAGGAAGATAAACACAAGAAAGAGAAAGAGGAAAACTGCAAGCCTGGTGGGCCTACTAAGAACCTCAAAACCTTGTTCCGGGCATGAAAATGGTTGAGAAGCAGAGAGATGGCTGGCAATGGCAAGAAAGCTTCCACAGTAGCTTTTAAAGTGGCTCCAGTCAGGGAGGAGCTCATGTTAAATTATACTCATCCTTTTATTCATCAAATACTATCAGAACACTTGGGCACTGTAGACATAAAACTGAGTTTCACACCTAAGTGACCTTGGCCCTCATGGAGATTGGAGCCTGTGTCAACAGGAAAAGAACAACTGGTCTGGTGAAGACAGCAAAGCAGGAGGACCCTAAGCTCCCTTTGTCTCATGGATACACCTAGATAACACCCATATCAGTGTCAATACCCAGAAAATGAGCCAAAGACTGGCAGAACAGACTCTCCACAGCTAAATGTAAAGAAGAGGCCATATCTAAGAGGGTAGGAAGGGCAGAGACATGGTCAGGAGCCAGATGGACCCATGGGGCTGTCATAGAATGGAGGGGATGCTGCAGGCACAGAGTGAGGGAAAAAAAACAGACCTCACACCAGGCACCCTAGGCACAGGGATCCCGCATAGGGAAGACAAAACCTTATAACATTGGGGACCACAGAGGCCAAATTTCACAAGTTCTTACAATCAGCAGTGCTTAATACTTGGAACTTTCAAAATCAGCTGGCTCCACTCTGAGAGAGCTGGGAGGGCAAGAGGAAAATGAGTCCCTACCCTTAAAAAGACAGCACAACAAACAACCCCACTGAAATACAACAAGGAAGCAGCAGTTTGAAAAATACCTGGATTATGTGGAAGAAGGTTTATTAACTAATCTCAGAGCATGTGCTAGAGGGGCAGGGATGATTGGGAGACCTCTCCAGGAACAAAAGAGACGTCAGGAACCATTTCCTATCCCTGTGCCCCAGCCTAGGCACACAGATACCTGCAGGAACAAGTGAGGCCCCAACACTCACTACCTAACTTGATATAACAGCACACCCCACCCCCTCCAGCCAATCCTCTGCTCTAGGTCTCCTCCCACTGCAGACTTGCATGAGCTTTGATAATATTGCTGTCCCCCCCCCTTCATTCACCTACAGACCTGCCCCCTCCATTATGCCCTTGACTGAAGCCCATCCAAAGCACTCCCACAGCTTGGCAATGTGCAAGCAACCCCAAAAAGGGGACAGCACCACTCCAAAGTGACTCTTGCCCTGGGGGACAGGAAATATAACTATACACCCAGTCAGACTGTGACCCCCAGTAGTGGGCTGGGGACACACATATCTAATCTGACTGCAGCCCTGCCCACCAACGAAAGCTTCTCAGGGGACAACACAGTGGAAGCTCCCTGAAGTTTGGTGCCACAGCATCTCTATCAAATATCTGGTCTGATTCAACCCAGACTGGCCCAGTAACAAAACAGGAACCAAATTCTGCCCACAACAGGCAAAGAAAGCCATGCATATGATTGGACTGAAGGCAAAAGCCACTCAGCCACAATAGTAGGGTGCACAAAACACATATAGGAGACACCCCTGAAGTGCCAGGTTCTGGTGAACAAGGAACATAAAAAATGAAAATAGACTTAGGGAACTCAGTGACACTGTCAAGCATAGTAACATTTGCACTACAGGGATCCCAGAAAAAGAACAGAGAGAAAGGCAGCAGAAAACTTATGTGAAGAAATAATAGTGGAAAACTTCCAAAATCTGGAAAAGGAAACAGAAATCTAGACCCAAGAGACACAAAGAGCCACCAATAAAATTATATCCAAAAGATCCACACCAAGGCATACTATAATTAAAATAGCAAAAGGAGTGATAGAGAACAGTAAATGCAGCAAGAGAAAGAAAACAGTTATATACAAAGGAAAACCCATAAGGCAGATTTTTCTTTTTTCCTTTTTCTTTCTTTTTCCAAAGATTTTTATTTATTGATTCATGAGAGACACAGGCAGAGGGAGACGCAGGCTCCCTCTGGGGAGCCCGATGGGGTACTCAATCCCAGGATTCTGAGATTACGACCTGAGCCAGAGACAGATGCTCAACCGCTGAGCCACCCAGGTGACCCTATGGGCAGATTTTTCAGCAGAAACTTTGCAGACCAGAAGGGAGTGTCATCATATTTTAAAAGTTCTGAAATAAAAGAGACCTGCAGCTAAAGATACTCTATCCATTAATGCTATTATTCAGAAGAGAAGGAGAGATAAAGAGTTTTCCAGACAAACAAAAGTTAAAGGAATTCATGACCACTAAGCCAGCCCTACAAGATATTAAAGGGAATTCTTTGAGTGGAAATGAAAGACCATAAGCAGGAGTAAGAAAAGTAGGCAGCACAAAATCAGTAAAAATGAGTATATCTATAAAAATCAGTCAAGGGATTCACAAAATAAAAGGATGTAAAGTATACCTAAAATGTGGGGCATAGAGGAGTAAAGAATGGGTTCAAATTTAAATGATCATCAACCTAACAGGCTGCTATATGCATAAGATATTATATACAAACCTAATGGTGACCAAAAATCAAATACTGGTAATATAAATGCAAAAAATAAAGACAAAGAAATACAAGTATATCAATAAAGAAAGCCAACAAACCATGGCAAGAGAAGAGAGCAAGAGAAGAAAGGAACTACAAAATACAAAACAAGTAATGAAATGGCAATAAATACATACCTGCCAATAACTTTACGTTAAATATAAGTAGACTAAACACTCCAATCAAAAGAGTAATGGAATGGATAAGAAAAGAAAAGAAAAGAAAAGAAAAGAAAAGAAAAGAAAAGAAAAGAAAAGAAAAGACAAGACCCAATCTATACACTGCCTACAAAAGACTCATTTCAAAAAAAAAAAAAAAACAAAACAAAAGACTCATTTCAAACCTAAAGACATATGCAGATGGGGCATCTGAGTGGCTCAGTAGTTGAATATCTGCCTTTGGCTCAGGTCATGATCCCAGGGTCCTGTGATCAAGTCCCACATTGGGCTCCCACAGGGAGCCTGCTTCTCCCTCTGCCTATGTCTCTGCCTCTCTCTGTGTCTCTCATGAATCAATAAATAAAATCCTAAAAAAAAAAAAAAAGACATATGCAGATTGAAAGTGAAGGGATGGAAAAGCATTTGTCATGCAAATGAAGGTGAAAAGAAAACCACAACAGCAATACTTAGACAATATTGACTTTAAAACAAAGACTTTAACAAGACACAAAAAAGGACACTATATAATCATAAAGGGAACAATCTAACAAGAAGACATAACAACTGTAAATTTTTATGCATCTAGCATGGGAGCACCCAAATACACAGGTGTGAAAATACATAGGTAAATAAAGCAACTAATAACAAACATCAAAGAAATAATCAATAGTAACACAATAATATGGGACTTTAACGTCCCACTTATATCAATGGATATATCATCCAAACAGAAAATCAACAAGGAAATAGTAGCTTTGAATGACACATTAGACCATATGGATCTACCAGATATATTCAGAACATTCCATCCTAAAACAGCAGAACACACATTCAAAAGCACAGAGAACATTCTCCAGAATGGGTTATATATTAGGTCACACAATAAGTGTCAACAAATTCAAAAAGATAAAGTTATACATGCATCTTTTCCAACCACAATACTATAAAAGTAGAAATCAACCAGAAGAAAAAAATCAGGAGAGAATAGAAAATCTGGAAAGAACACGTTACTGAGCAGTAAATGGGTCAACCAATAAATCAAAAAGGAAATAGAAAAACATGGAGACAAATGAAAATGAAAATAAAACAGTCCAAAGTCTTTGGGATGCAGCAAAAACTGTTCTAAAAGGGAATGTAGCAATACAGGCCTATCTCAAGAAGCAAAAATAATCTTAAATAAACAACCTAACCTTACACCTAAAGGATCTAGTAAAAGAAGAACAAACAAAACCCAAAACAGTATAAGGACGGAAGTAATAAAAATTAGAGTAGAAATAAATAAAATAGAAACTGAAAAAACAATGGAACAAATCAATGAAACCAGAAGCTAGTTCTTTGATAAGATCAACAAAATTGATATTCACCCAGACCCATCCACAAAAAAAAAAAAAAAAAAAAAAAAAGGGCAACAGAGAAAGAAAGGACCCAAATAAACAAAATCAGAAATGAAAGAGACAGCACCTGGGTGGCTCAGTTGGTTATGCATCTACTTTTGGTTCAGGTCATGATCCCAGGGTCCTGGGATCTAGGCCAGCATCAGGCTCCCTGCTCAGCAAGGAGTCTGCTTCTCCTTCTTCCACTCCCCCTGCTTGTGCTCTCTCTCTCTCTCTCTCTCTCTCTCTCTCTGTCAAAGAAATAAATAAAATCTTTTTTTTTTTTAAAAAGTGGTGTTGAGTCCCAGTCTTTAAAGAAAGAAAGAAAAGAGGATAAATAAGAACCAACACCACAGAAATACAAAAGATTATAAGAGATTATGGAAGATTATATGGAGATTATATGCCAAGAAATTGGACAACCTAGAAGAAATGGATAAATTCCTAGAAACATATAATCTCCCAAAAACTTATTCAGGAAGAAATAAAGAATTTCAACAGATTTATTACCAGCAATGCAATTGAATCAATAATCAAAAAAATCCTGACAAACAAAAATCCAAGATACACAGCTTCACAAGTGATTTCTTACCAAACATTTAAAGCAGAGTTAATACCTATTCTTCTCAAACTATTCCAAAAAATAAAGAAGAACAACTTCCAAATTCATTCTATGAGGCCAGCATTACCCTGATACTAAAACCAGATACACTACAAAAAGAGAGAGAGAGAGAGAGAGAGAACTATGAGCCAGTATCTCTGATGAACATAGATTCAAAAATCTTCAACAAAATATTAGCAAACCATTTGTACCCAACAATACATTAAGCACATCATTCACTATGATCAAGTAGAATGTATTCCCAGGATGCAAGGGTGGTTCAATATTTGCAAATCAGTCAATGTGATACATCACATCACCAAGAAAAAGGATAAAAACCATATGATCATTTCAATAGATGCAGAAAAAGCATTTGACAAAGCACAACATCAACTTATGATAAAATCCTTTAATAAGTTAAGTTTAGGGGGAACATACCTCAAAATAATAAAGGCCATATATGAAAAACCTGCAGTATAGTTTCACCATACTCAATGCTGAAAAACTGAGAGTTTCCCCTAAAGTCAGGAATAAGAAAAGGATGTCCACTCTTACCATTTTTATTCAACATAATATTGAAGTCCTAGCCACTGAAATCAGAAAATAAAAAGAAATGGTATCCAAATTGTAAGGAAGAAGTATAACTCACCGTTTGAAGATAACATGATAAAATATTTAGAAAACCCTAAAGACTCCACCAAAAACCAACTAGAACTAATAAATGAATTCAGTAAAGTTGCAGGATACAAAATCAATGTACAGAAGTCTGTTACATTTCTATACACTAATAATGAAGCAATAGAAAGTGAAATTAAGAAAACCATACCATTTACAATCGCATCAAAAACAATAAAATATCTAGGAATAAACTTAACCTAAGAGGTGAAAGACCGGTACTCCGAAAATTATAAAACACTGATGAAAAAAATTTAGGATGACACAAAGAAATGGATTGACATTCCATGCTCATGAGTTAAAAGAACAAATATTGTTAAAATGTTTATACTACCCAGAGTGGCTATACCAGCTTGCATTCCCACCAACAGTGTAAGAGGGTTCCTCTTTCTCTGTATCCTCACCAACATTTTTTATTTCCGTCTTGTTAATTTTAGCCATTCTGACTGGTGAAAGGTGGTATCTCATTGTGGTTTTGATTTGTATTTCCCCGATGTCAAGTGATGTGGATCATTTTTTCATGTGTCTGTTGGCCATTTGTATGTCTTCTTTCAAAAAATATCTGGTAATGTCTTATGCCGATTTCCTGACTGGATTGTTTGTTTTTTGGGTGTTGAGATTGATAAATTCTTTATAGATCTTGGATACTAGCCCTTTATCTGATACGTCATTTGCAAATATCTTCTCCTATTCCGTAGGTTGCCTTTTAGTTTTGTTGACTATTTCCTTTGCTGTGCAGAAGCTTTTAATCTTGATGAAGTCCCAATAGTTCATTTTTGCTTTTGTTTCCTTTGCCTTTGGAGAGTGTCTAGCAAGAAGTTGCTGCAGCCGAGATTGAAGAGGTTGCTGCCTGTGTTCTCCTCTAGGATTTTGATGGATTCCTGTCTCACCTTTAAGTCTTTCATCCATTTTGAGTTTATCTTTGTGTATGGTGTAAGAAAATGGCCTAGTTTCATTCTACATGTGGCTGTCCAATTTTCCCAGCACCATTTATTGAAGAGACTATCTTTTTTCCACTGAATATCCATTCTTGCTTTGTCAAAGATGAGTTGACCATAGAGTGAAGGGTCCATTTCTGGGTTCTCTATTCTGTTCCATTGATCTGTGTGTCTGTTTTGTATCAGTACCATACTATCTTGATATTTCAGCTTTGTAATATCGCTTGACGTCTGGCATTGTGATGACCCCAGCTTCGGTTTTCTTTTTCAAAATTCCTCTGGCTATTTGGGATCTTTTCTGGTTCCATACAAATTTTAGGATTATTTGTTCCAGCTCTGTGAAAAATATACATGGTATTTTGATAAGGATTGCACTGAATATGTAGATTGTTCTAGGTAGCATAGACATTTTAACAATATTTATTCTTCCAATCCACACTCATGGAATATTTTTCCATTTCTTTATGTCTTCCTCAATTTTTTTCATAAGTGATCTGTAGTTTATAGAGTACAGATCTATTACCTCTTTGGATAGGTTTATTCCTATGTATCTTATGGGTTTTGGTGCAATTGTAAATGGGATAGATTCCTTAATTTTTCTTTCTTCTGTCTTGTTGGTAGTGTACAGAAATGCAACAAGTTTCTGTGCATTGATTTTATATCCTGCCATGTTGTTCTGGAAAATGGTATAGAGAGTTTCCTCAAGAAGTTAAAAATAGAGCTACCCTATGATCCAGCAATTGCACTACTAGGTATTTACACCAAGGATGTATGTAGTGATCTGAAGGAATGTAGTGATCTGAAGGAGCACCTGGATTCCAATGTTCATAGCAGCAATGTCCACAATAGCCAAACTGTGGAAAGAGCTGAGATGTCCATTGACAAATGAATGGATAAAGAAGATGTAGTCTATTTACACACTAGAATATTACTCAGCTATCAGAAAGGATGAATACTTACCATTTACATTGAAATGGATGAAACTAGAGAGTATTATGCTGAGTGAAATACGTCAATCAGAGAAATATAATTATCATATGGTTTCACTCATATGTGGAATATAAGAAACAGGCCAAAGGATCATAGAGTAAGGGAGGGAAAACTGAGAAGTCATTAGAGAGGGGAAAAACCATGAGAGACTCAACTAGCCACTGAGGGTTGATGGAAGAGAGATGGTGGAGGAATGGGGTAATTTGGTGATGGGCATTAAAGAGAGCACGTGATGTGGTGAGCACTGGGTGTTATACCAACTGATAAATCATTGCACACTACATCTGAAATTAAGTATGTACTTTATGTTGGCTAATTGAATTTAAATTTTTAAAAAATGTCTTACTACCCAAAGCAATCTACACATTTAACACAATCTCTATCAAAATACCAACAGCCTTTTTCACAGAACTAGAACAAATTATTCTAAAATTTGTATGGAACCACAAAAGACCCTAAATAGCCCAAACAATCTTGAAAAACAAACTGGAGGTATCACAATTCCAGACTTCTAGTTATATTACAAAGTGGTAGTAATTAGTACGGTACAGGCATAAAAATAGACACATAGATCAATGGAATAGAATAGAAAACCCAGAAATAAACTCTCAATTATATAGTCAATTAATCTTTCACAAAGGAGGAATGAAGACACAACTGGAAAAAGATAGTCCTTTCAACAAATGGTGTTAGCTACATGCAAAAGTTTGAAATTGGACCAATTTCTTACACCATACACAAAGATAAACTCAAAATGGATGAAAACCCTAAATGTGAGACCTGAACCATAAAAATCCTAGAAGAGAGTACAGACAGTAATTTCTCTTACATTGGATGTAGCAATATTTTTCTAGATGTGTCTCCTGAGGCAAGGGAAACAAAAACAAAAATGAACTATTGGGACTACAACAAAATAAAAAGCTTCTGCACAGGTAGGGAAACAATCAACAAAATTAAGACAACCTACTGAATGGTAGAAGATATTTGCAAATGAAATATCCAATAAAGGGTTAGTATCTAAAATATATAAAGAACTTATACAACTCAAAACCCCCAATAATCCAATTAAAAACGGGCAGAAGACATGAACAGACATTTTGCCAAAGAAGACATATAGATGGAAAACAGACACATAAGGAGATGCTCAAGATCACTAATCATCAGAGAAATGCAAATCAAAACCACAATGAGTTATCACCTCACACCTGTCAGAGTGGCTAAAATAAAAAACACAAGAAACAACACATGTTGGTGAGGAAGCAAAGAATAAGGAACCATCTTGGACTGTTGGTAGGAATGCAAATTGGTGTAGCCACTGTGGAAAAGAGTATAGAGGTTCCTCCAAAAATTAAAAATACAACAACAAAATGATCCAGCAATTCCACTCCTGGGTATTTAACCAAAGAATATGAAAAAACTAATTCAAAAGGATTTATGCACCCCTATGTTTACTGCATCATTAATTATAATAACCAATTTATGGAAGCAGCCCAAATATCCATTGATAGAGGAATGGATAAAGAAAATGTGGTATATATACAGTCGAATCATATTCAGCCCTAGAAAAAGAATGAAATCTTGCCATTTGCAAAAACATGGATGGATCTAGAATGTATTCTGCTCAGTGAAATAAGTCAGTCAGATCATCATGATGATCACTGAGTAATATATAGAATTCTTGAACCACTATACTGTATACCCAAAACTAATATAACACTGTATATTAACTGTATGTTAACAGTTAACACTGTTAACTGTATGTGGAATTAAAATTTTTTAAAAAGACAAAGAACAATCAAATGGAGTTTGTTGAATAAGAAGTGATACATTATAAATTTTCACGTTTTTTTTTTTCTGCAGAGGAATCATGCTTAAATTCCATGTATCATTATTTTTTTTTTCATAAAATAGGGTTTTTGTCTTGACAACATAATTTGGCTTACAAGCCCATTGGGCAAATTCTTTAACTTGTGCAGTCATCTACTATTTTGTTATCACTCCAGAATTACAGGTTGGTGATGATGCAGCTCATGTATCACGGTCTGCTCATGTTTAGAGGAATTTGCCCAGATTTTTAAGACCAACATTTTGAAGCATGTGTTGAGTATATAGATCTTAGGACTTTTCAACATGGAGAAGGATAACAAATGATAAAATCGGAGCTACTGAAAGGAAATTCATTTATCCTCCAGTGGGACTGAATTCATTAAAATGTGACCTGGACTTAGAGCTAAAGCGTGGTAAAAACACCACAAGCCATTTGCCCTATCTAACCATTTGAAGCTTTATGCTTAAAGTTTCATGAAACTCAAAATGGTCATAAGTTAGAACACAGAAGGGCACTTGCTATTGATAACTTAAGTCCAAAAATAGCTAAAAAGTAAGCTCTGTGATGTGACTTCAAGGGTGTGCAGGAAAGGTGGAAAGAACATGGTTACATATTTTGTAAAATTTGATAACTCTGGATTTACATGTCCACTATAGTACTTACTAGGTATGTGATAAGGGTAGATTCATGAACAGATTTGCATTTCAACTTTTGCATCTGTTAAAAACTTCAAGGCGGGGGCATCTGGGTGGTTCAGTCTGTTAAATGTCTACCTTTGGCTCAGGTCATGATCCCAGGGTCCAGAGATCCGGCCCCATGTGGGGCTCCTTGCTCAGCTGGGAGCCTGCTTCTCTCTCTCCTTCAACCGCCCCCCCCCCCGCCCCAACCCCACTTGTGTGTTTGCTTGCTTTCACTCTCAAATAAATAAATAAAATCCAATAAATAAATAAAGTCTTAAGTCTTAAAATTCAATGGAGATGAAAATTCTGCCTTATGTGATTATCGATTATGAGATGTGTATTGTGAATGTCAAGCACATATCAATGTTGCCTATAATGTGAGTCCCTCCTCCCATCAGAACCAAAGTATTGGAGGCCGGCTTGGGTTTTGACGCTGCAACCAGTGATTCACAACACGGTGGTATAAGGAACTCTACCATCATATGTGCCAGGCCCTAGAAATGTAACCAGGAATATAAATAAAATGTCAAAAACATCCTTCAGTACATGCAATGTAGTTTTAAAAAATGCATTTGTAATGTCTCCTTTATCATGTTTATTGCATTCAATTCAGCAAACATTTATTGAATGCCTACACCATCCATATTCATTGTCTACTTTAGTAGAACTTCAGAGAGCTATTGAATTTTGATGTGAGGTCAGACGCTGGTATTTCAAGTCTGTCGTTCTGACACTGAGAAGTCTTCTGTCCTCAACACTACAGGGCCAGTATACTTTCCTGTCAGGCTCCACACTGATACAGAGGAGTTCTATCAGCTTCATGAATTAATAAAAAATGATGCTTTCCATATAGTAGATCAAATACTTATTCAATTGAAAAAGGAAGAAAAAAGGAAGGAATGGAAGAAGGAAAAACAGAAAGAAGAAGTGAGAAAGAAGGACAATCAGTCACATAGACACACAGAGGATGGTCCAAATATAGACAAAGGAATGGTCAGACAGGGACAGTCAGGCTGACAGAAATACTGTTTTCTTTTTTTTTTTCCTTTAAGATTTTATTTATTTATTCATGACAGACAGAGAGAGAGAGAGAGAGAGAGGCAGAGACACAGGCAGAGGGAGAAGCAGGCTCCATGCAGGGAGCCCAACATGGGACACTCGATCCCAGGTCTCCAGGATCACACCCCAGACCGAAGGTGGTGCTAAACCACTGAGCCACCGGAGCTGCCTGAAAGACTGTTTTCTTACATACTTCATACAGTGTGTCATAAAACATAAATCATACTGACATAAGTATATTTGATTTTTAAAAATTCCTATAATCTGCATAGTGAAGCCAATTCAGTCCTCACACACACACACACACACACACACACACACACACACGCTGAAAAACAGGTTAGATCCATCATGAGCTCTTAAGTAGGGCTGCTTGGTTATTAAAGCCAATCCAGCCCTGTCTTCCCCAATGGCATTCATCAAGTCATTGAGAAACTCACAGGAACTAAACTCGACCCTCCCTGAATAATATGAAATTGCTGACTCTTCCAAGACAAAAGTCTCTTTGGCCTCCATTTCCTTAGAAGAGTCTTCGAGACAAGTTGAAGGCACTGTCCAGACAGAGTGAATCAGAATCAAGCTGCACAGTTCCCACATAGCTTTGGAGGGACTCCAGCCAGTAAGGCCTGGCTGTTACATGACTGGGTTCAAAGGGGGTTTGGAGGAGAAGCCAGGGTGACGAGAAGAACCACTTACCCAAAGTGCTAGGATTCAGAAGTTTTCAGTCCCCCATGGAAAAGAAACCTCTAAATATTTTTGCAACAAAGCTTGAACTCTGCCTCCCACACCAACTAGTATATCGGTTTCCTTCACACCAACAACTTCAGTGTCACAGGGTTCCCCTGGGACTTGGAGATGGTCTCTACCACATGACAGGACCTGTGCTTCCACTCAGCCTCAGCTCAGGCAGGGCCTACATGACTATGGATGAACTGGGCAAGGAGGCTATTTTGCCCAGGGCTCTCCTGCTGAAGGGGCGTACAGGGCTAGGTTCATTATGTGAGGTGCCATCTCTACCCTAAGGTGGCACTGCTGACAAATACCCGTAGGGCAAATGCTCTAAATTGTTTTTCTCACAGCAGGTATGGGCTAATGGTGCTAACCTCTCCTTGGGTCACCTCTGTGATCAAGGGCTGGCATTTGCAGGCTGCCTGCCCCAGACTGAAATCTGGGCTGGACCTGACAAGATAAAGGAAGCTTTGCTTCTGTTACAGACTGTGGGCAAATCCCTGCCTGGCTCTAGGTCTCAGTTTCTGCATTTGTAACACAAAAGGGCTAGACTAACTGATGGTCAAGGTCCTTCTGGTGTCTGATTTTACCTACAGCCTTTGTATCCGTATCTTAGGGTCCTCACCCGGCTAGGGATCCAACACTGGATGTTGGCTCTTTAGTGCCCTAATCAACAGAAGCAAAGCACCACATCTCAGGGCCAGGGACCCCCATACAGAACACCTCTGGCATGTCAAACCTGATCTACCCTCTCATCCTAGTCAGGTGAGTGAAAATCTTTCTACTAAAATTCCAACCCAAAACCTTATTCCCTCCCCAGAGTAAGCGCCAACCCTACTCACAGCTTCAGCTACCATCTGGGTGACAACTGCAAAGCCCAGCTGATGAATAGGACCCTTCATGCTGGCCATCCTTCAATGAAGAACTTAAAACACCAAGCATCTCTTGCACTTTGACAATATCCCTCCAATATCACAATAATGGCCAAGCTCCAGGCGGTAGAAGGAGAGAAAACCCAATATCTCAGGGATATAATCTAATCTTAGCAGCCTTAAGCAGACCAAGAAAAACAAGTTTTATTCTTGCTGGACTCTTGTATTAACTTTTTCTGACATTGAGTTTCATGATCTGCCTATTTATGGGTGGGGGTAGGGAATAGAAAAACAAACAGATTGCTTTTTCCATATTGATATTCCATAAGCTAGAAAAGATCTCTAAAGCTTCTATGATCTTTTTTCTCTCCCTCCTCTCTCCAAAGTTCACCCAGAAGTTTCCTTTAATTGGAAGTGTTTCTTCTGTTTCATTTAGAGATGTGATGTTCGACATGGGACCTCGTTTTCAAAGCAACCCCTTTCAGGCTTGCTTTTGTTCATCAGAGAAACCTAGCCCAGACCCAAGACTGAACAGACTCACCTCAGTGTAATGAAATTGAAGAATAAATGAAGGAGGGAACAGACTTCAAAAGAAAAGTCTGCCCCTCGGCAAAGGAAGGGGATGAGAACAATGATACTCGGAATAGCCCAGATCATTTTCCCTTTGTCATTAGAGAGCCCCTGAGGACCGATTCCTGTTTGACTTGGAGCCTGTAGTTTTGACAAAGTTCCTGAACATGACCCCTAAATTGATTTTAAATCCTTCTTCAGAAGAAACCGAAATGATAAAACACACAGCACCTTTTAGAGACCATCTGCCAGAAACCACTCAACAGATGGGGGCTTAAAACTCTGTTAGCCTACAGCCTTACCAGTCTTTGTTTCAACTTTAAGAGAACTTGCAGGTGTTAAATGGAGCTCCAGGATTGCAGACCTCTTCAGGGCATAGGTTTTAAGGAGAACTCCATGATAATTACTAGACAAGTGGATCAGAACAGGCCTACAAGGCTCCAGCCAAGCCCATTTCATGGTTCATGTAGAGGTCTCAAGACATGCAAAAACACCTTCTCCAATCACAGGTACTTAGGCTATGTTTTCTTTAGTTGAAAATTCATAAAGAAAGCTCTCAGAGAACAATAAACTCCTATACAACAGCCCACAAAATTTAGGCTTACAATCCAAAATACCTAAATCTTGCAACTTTTCCTATTTCCATATCGGTTTCCTACATGACCTTGAGACTAGCAAATGCCAAAGAGAGTTTCTAATCCCAGAGGCCCACAGAAGAGAAGCTACTTGCCCAAAACTTTGCAGGGTGTTGGTAGAAGAAAGAAGACCTCACCAAAGGACAGTGTCCTTCTTGATATCTCTGCTATTCTAGGCCCAGTGTGATGGGAGGACCAGGTAGAGGGCAGGTAGGTAGAGGGCAGGCAGGTAGAGGGCAGGGTGGACTAAGACAGGGAAGTGTGCTAATCTGGTTATTTGTTGCTGTGTAATGAACTCCAGTACTTAGGTTAAAACAATGATATCAATAGCTCATCCCTGTTCCACTCAGGGTCAGCTGGGGCATTTGAAGACTGGGGCCTTTGGAATCATCTGAAAGCTCATTCACTCACATGTCTGGTGGTTGATGCTGGCTCTTGGCTGGGCCCTCATCCAGGGTAATAGCTGGAGCACCTACCTAAAGTGCCCATCCATGTGGCTGCTTGGCTTCTTCACAGTGTGTTGGCTGGGTTCCAAGGTCAGGGGTGGAAGGAATCTCAAGAGAGAGATAGAGAGCCAGATGGAAGCTATTTCCTTTTCCACTGTAGCCTCAAAAGCCACTCAGTGTCACTTCTGTTGCATTTGATTAGGTGTACATCAGTCAGGTAAGACCACTTTTGAGGTAAAGGTAGGGCTGTCAAAGAATTTGCAGACATGTTTTCAAACTACCACACAGCCAAAGACTTCTTTTTCTATCACATGAGATAGAAAGTAGGAGTGGGCCACAGGAACACTTGCTTGACTCCGTGCCTGCTCTGTAAAAGCACTATAATGAACATTTTCTGTGCTTTTCTCATTTCAATTTTGGTCCTAACAACAGAAACCACACTCGCATTTTGCAAGTGAAGAAACTGAGACTCAGATAGGTAACTCATCTACACTCACTAGGAAATGGCAGAGAAAGGTGGTATCACAGGTCAGGATCTAAAGCCCATTTTCTTCTCACAAGTTACTCTTCTTCAGCAGTGGACAGGAACTGGATCCTGGTGATGTGCGATGGTTAACTTTATGTGTCAACTTGACTGGGCCAAGAGATGCCCAGTTAAACATTATTTAACTGAGTTAAAGGCAGTTAAATACCTGGGTTGTCTATACAGGTATTTCCAGAAGGGATTAGCACTTGAATTGGTGGACTGGAATAAATAAAGTAGATGGCCTTCCCCAATGTGAGTGGACATTATCCAACCCCGTAGGGTCTGAATAGAATGAAAAGAGGGAATTAGGTGGAATTTCCTCTCTCATCCTGACTGCATGAACTGAGACATCAGTCTTCTCCTGCCCTGGGACTAGAAATTAGACCATCAGTGGTACTTCTGTTTCTCAGGCCTTCAGACTCAAACTGGAGTTGTCACCACTGGCTCTCCTGGGTCTTCAGCTTGCAGATAGCAGACCATGGAAATTTTCAGCTTCCACAAATGCATGAGCCAATTCCTTATCATGAATCATATATATCTGTATCTATATATTATATTGGTTTTGTTTCTCTGGAGACCCCTACATGGTGCAACATCCTAAGAAATGCTGAGCCCTAGAGAATTGTGTTATGATTGAACTCTCCCTCATATGCAATAAAATGAGCAAAATTCTCTCTCCTAGTTGCTGGCAAAGTCTACCTATACAGATGGGGAAAAGGTTGGTACTCTCACCTTGCATGGAGTATTCCTGTTGAGACTATGCATATCTGATGTGCTAATGGAGGAATCAGGGGTTCTTTGCTTGGCTAGATCTTTTTCATCCTTCAGGTCTAGGCTAAATTTCACCTTTTCAAGGAATCCTTCCTTAATCACTATCAGAGGAGGTTCCTACACACCGATCTGTTCCATCACTGCCCATTGTTTGTTTTCCTTCACACTACTTAGTTACTTGTTCATTGTCTGCCTCCTGTCCTAGATTGTAAGGTCCATAAGGGCAGAGACAACCTCTATTTTATTCATCTATACCAAGTGCCTAAAATAGTGGCTAGCAGGGAGTATGTGCTAAATAAATATTTATTGGATGAACAAATGAATAAAAGAATAATCTAGACTGTGAAAATGCTGAGATCAATTTTTGACCTCCAGAATGCTAGGACTATAGGTCCATACCCTGAAGCCCCACTATGGAAGAATCAGATCTTAATGAAGCACTTACTTTGAATCAGATACTCTGCTAAAATTCCCACTGAGGTCTGTCTGATTCCACAGCTTTATCTCTCTGCTATTAGGCAATACTGCCAACTATGGGTTTCTTTAAAGGTCTAATAAAAAAGCAAATGGAGATCAGCTTTGAACAATCAATTTTTGTGAAAAATGAGAATTGCGTGGCAAAATCTCTAAGAATGTATTCCTAATGTAAACCTAGTATTTGGATCAGGTCCCTGCTACCTAGTGAGGGGTGCCCAAATGGTATGAGCAGTATTTGTGAGCCCCTCGAAGCCTAGATCTTCAGAAGACACATAGGAAGAGGTGTGATAAGTGTTGGCTTTGCTTGAACCCTTTAAATACAAGGACGACTTGCTGTAAATTATACTAAGCTCTCAATTTTCTACACAGGCTAAGGTTTGATGTGGAACATGGCCTCTGTACCACCTCCAGCATCCCCTAGTTGTGTCTTGTGATGCACTTAGGTAACTCAGAGACCTATTGGTGAGAGACTCTTGATGTTTTCTGGGATCCTCCACAACTCTAGGACTTCAGGCTAGTTTAGGAGAAGTTCCTATAACTGTTTCTAGTTACTAGCTTTGAGATATTTATTGCACTCTAAGCTCTTCATATTTGCTACTCAGTCTACTACATTTGAGCCAAATTCCCAGTGTCTTCTCACCTGAAAGAGAGAAATAGAATCTAGCTTGCATTTGCCAGCCCTTCTATTCATCCTGCGGAAACATAATGGAATAAGCCATGTAGATGTTGTTATGCTAAAAGAACCATAGTCCCTGAGATGAATATCATGCAGTCCTATACTTCTCACAGAATCTCAGGGTTGGAAGGCTGTCAAGTCCATGTCCCATCTCAAAACCTTTGGCAACGATAGCTGATTCTTCTGCCTCTCCTCCACCAGTGCCAAGTGTGTGTGTGTGTGTGTGTGTGTGTGTGTGTGTGTGTGTTGGAAGGGAGAGGGTATCACTCTAATTTATAAGTGATCAATAATGACTGATGGAAAGGTCTTCCTTACTTAGAACTCCAACTTGACCTCCCTCAAACTGCCTTTGGAAATTGGGGGGAAAAGAGCCATTTCTTCTCTTCTAATCAGTACACTATTCATGATAGTATGTTCCAACTAGTATGAAATTTTAAAAACTTATCTTTGGAAGCAGGTGCTCTTAAGAAAAATTGCTTCCACAATCAAACCTAAAAACAAATCTCAGGAACAATTATTTATAGGTAGTAGACATTTGAAAAAAAACTATGTATGTTCTCATTCATTTGGGGAATATAAATAATAGTGAAAGGGAATATAAGGGAAGGGGGAAGAAATGTGTGGGAAATATCAGAAAGGGAGACAGAATGTAAAGACTGCTAACTCTGGGAAACGAACTAGGGGTGTTGGAAGGGGAGGAGGGCAGGGGGTGGGAGTGAATGGGTGACGGGCACTGGGGGTTATTCTGTATGTTAGTAAATTGAACACCAATAAAAATAAAATAAAATAAAAAAAAAACTATGAATGAATGAATGGGCAGGTTTCTTCATGCCAATAAAAGTGGAGGTTTCCATAATATTCTTTATAGATATTATTGGGTCACCATCCAGGTACTTTAGTTTTGGAGGGAGAACCTCAGAGACAGAGCATATGTTTTCTATCCCTAGCCCTGACCCCAGCCTGGGAAAACAGAAGAAGCATTATCTGAAATTTCCTGTCCCCTCAATGTCTAGCACAGGGACTAACACAGACTGAATGCTCATCAAATCCTCAGAGGATTTCCAAAAATGGAAAGAGCACCAGAGAAGGTATAACCCAAACACTTTCCTCCCAGAAATATAAAACAGAAGCAAACAGTAACATTCAGATTTGAGGCCCAGCTATCCTAAGACATAACCTAGGGAGCTCCTGGAAGACTTAGGATTTGCATACCATCAGCCCTAAACACCTTTGCATCTGCTACAGTTGCCTGAAGTTCCTCTATGAAAGACTAGAGTCTATCACAGCACATACTGTCAACCTTTCCCTTCCAAAGAAGCAAGACCCAAAGAAAAGATAAATTAATCTCAACTCACATGAAGGTGTAAAGGATTGTTAGCAGGCCCTTTCTGGAAACCAGCTACAAACAAAAGACTGAGTCAAGTAAGTCCTTAATCTCTGCTTCTCTGGACCTAGTGTTAAGAATTAACTGACAAAAAAAAAAAAAAAAGGAATTAACTGACAATGCTTGTCTACTCTGGGTAAGGTGGAGGTGAGGAGGTAGTTTGGAAGGACATTTGGGTAGACTTTCCTTCTTAAAAGATGCAAGTCCCACAACAAGGGATCTGCATGGTGCTCTTTGACTCTATACTCTTTAGGTGTTGGCCAGCTCTCCAGTGCTTTGCAAGGGTATCTAGTTTCATATTACTTACCCACTGGGGCTCCAAGATGTCTGAGTGAGGAGCCACACAACACTGGTACTTTTTAAGAGTCCTTAGTCTACTCTGGAATGATACTTTGTACTCCTAGCTGTATGAATTAGTGCCCACATATAACAGGGCTCCAAGCACATGGTCTAAGGCGATGCTTCTCAAATGTTAATATGTAAACAGATCACCTGGGATTCATGTTGGAAATGCAGATTCCAGTTCAGTAGGTCTGGCTGAGCCTGGAGTTCTGCATTTCTAACAAGCTCCCAGGCAATGTCCATGCTGCTGATCCACAGACCATACTTTGGGCTATAAAGATCTATTCAATAAGGTAAGTCCTAAAATTTACTGTGTTGTATTAAGCCTCTTGGAAGCATGTTAAGTAGGCACTATCCCCAGGCCCCCAACTTCAAAGATTTTGATTCAACAGATCTGAAGTAAGGCCTAGGAATCTGCAAATTTAATAAGCACATCAAAGTGATTCATAGAAGCAGTTAGTGAACAGTACTTTAAAAGATACTGACAGAGAAGATTTCAGGGAGGGTGTGTCCCCTGACTTGTCCAGAGCAGAAACAACACACTGGCATCCACTCCTCCTGACCACCAAGAACAGTGGCTCTCAAACTTTAGAGGGCATCAAAATTATCTAGAATACCTGTTAAAGCACTGACTGCAGGGCCACCCTCAGAGTTCCTGATTCAGTAGGTTGGGAATGGGGTCTGAGAATCAACATTGCTAACAAGTTTCCAGGTAATGCTGATGTGGTCTGGCTGCCAACTTTAAAAGTCAACCTAGTTGAAAAGTAATCTTATTAAAATCAAATCACCAGCTTTTCAACCCAGCCTTGCATTCCCACCCCCATTTTAACATATCTTGGGGGTGTGGGCTTGGTAGTGTGTCTTTTAAAACAACTCCTCAGATGCCAAGTATCCTTCAGGGAACAAGCCGTCCAAGGGAAAGACCTTTAATCCTGAATAAATAATAGGGCTGAATACATATCCTCAGGGCTCCAGAAGGACCTGTGGGACCACTTGCTAATTGGTGTGGGGTCTAGTCGGGGCTGTGTCTTCTTACCTCTGAAGGATGTTCTTAGGCCCAAGCTCAAGGAAAGACCCAGCCATGCTAAGCAGGAGGGAAGCTCCTACACGGGGGACTCCATTCTCTCTCCTAGTCTCCAAAGAAAAGGAGGTCATGGCTTCCTCCGTGGCCCAAAAAAATCCCTAAGCCTGATGAGTTCAATCATTTATTAGCTCACATGAAGGGAGTATTGGTGTAGCTCTATAGCTTGTCCATATGGAAATGAGGGTAACACCTTTTAGTTCATTGGATCCTTCTTCAGACTCCAACAAGACAGGGAGAAATGAGATGGGAACACATTCTCTCTGGGGACCTATGTTAACTAGAGCTGTGACCACCTCCCTTAAAACAACCCCAGACTCTGGAAAGCAGGTTCATGTCAACATCTTAAGGGCAGGCTTAGCCTGAAGAAATGAGGCTTCCTTGTCAGGAAGGAACAGCCTCAAGAAGTATCTCAGGGAGGGAGTGAGAGCCAGAAAACATCCATCCTAGATAAACAGCATCTTAGCTGAGTGTGTGTACATAGATCTGGGACCTGAAAAGTAGTTTTGTTTGGGCTTGGCTTGCCCCATGGTCTCAGCAGAGGTAAAAGTGCTGGGTCTCATGCTTGTTGGGTTTGAGCATTGCATCTTCTTTTTTTATTTCTATGTAATGATTCCACCCCCTTTGCCTTCTGGCACTCTGAGCAAGTGAATCACACCAAATAACTGATTTCTGAGGCAGCAGCACAGGATCCCAAGTGTCAGGACCCTACCTGTACCAGGCTCCAATCTGCCAACGCTTAGGGACAGTTTTGAGGCAGGCACTACCTTCCTTGAGGTGACACATAGCCAGGTAATGTTGAGGCACAGGGAGCGTTCATCATGTTCTAGATTCTTTGGGACAGTTTCTGGTTCAAATATCGTGTCTTCTTGCTGGACACAAGTCCTGACTTTTGGGGATGAAAATATACATAATCCCTAGAAATGCTATTAATAATAGCAGTACAATAACAATGGTGACAATTGTAACTAACCTTTTTGAGACTCAGGTAGTACAGTTAATGTTGTCCCCATTTTAGAGATGAAGACACAGACTCAGAAGCTAGCTATGGTAATTACACAAAACTACCGCTGTCTAACCTGGATCTGTCTGTCACCAAAGACCTTACCTGTCCCCTATACCCTGCTGCTTCTCCCCTCACATACTACCCCAACCCTGTAAAATAACTCTGGAAGGTAGGAAGAAGGAAAAACAGTCTTGTCATCGGAGCCAGCTGTGCCAACGTCACTCCTCAAAAAGTCGAAAGATGTACCTCAAGGCCGAGCAAGGGGATTCAGAGCTGGAACAGGGAGTAGGGCACGGCTGGATGGATGCCCACACTCCAGGACAGCTGCCTCAGTACCTGCCAGGGCCTGCAAGTGGAGTCAATGGGGACAGCCCCTGAGCCACATGTGTGGACACATGTCCAGTTGCCACCGGGTCCTGGCTAGAGGGAGCGCATTCCAGCCCTCCCATTCATACCAAGCCCGGGAAAAGGTGCCCGTCTCCTCTGCCAGGCCCATTAAGGCTTATTCCTCCTCTCCTGGACACCCTGCTGAGGGCCCGCCAGCTCTGAAAAGGCCTTTGAAGCGAACATCGCTCTGCTCATGGCAGAGACCCACAAAGCAGGAGAAACGGACTGAGAATTTCAGAATGTGCAATAAAATGGAAACCCCTTCAATGTCCCCAGCACCAAAGCATTAAAATAAAATCATTTGACAATTATTTGCCTGGATCGAGAAAGCGAAGTCATTTTGGAAGTGGCTACTAATCTTCAAAAAGAACGAGTGTGATTTGATCCATGGAAAGAACCCGAGTGCTTGAAGATTTCACTGCCCGAGGCCCTGCACTTTCATGAGGTATCGACAAACCTGGAGGGTGAGTTATGGGGGGTGCACGACCACTGTGAGCATTTGCAGAAGTGGTAGGCGTCAACTAAGTTAAGATCAATGATTTCCTTGATTACCTTGTTTCTCCCTCTTGCGAGCCGGGTCTCCGTCTCAATTTCTATTCCTATCGGCCAGAAAAATAAAGATTGTTTACAGAGCTGAAATAATACCTGCTTGGTTTATCTTATTTTAGAAACAATAAAAGCTGGGGAGTTGGAGGGATTAAGGAGGAAAAAATCAATTGTGTTCTTTCATGTTGGAGACATTAAAAAATAAGTCACTGGGCTACCTGCTCTAAGGCCCAATTTGGCTCTCCATTACCCAGGGCGATTTCCAATTTCATCCTGCAGCTTTTCAAGATTTAAACTCAACTGAACTATAACAGGGTGCCCTTGACGGACTCCACGAAACTTTCTCTGGTCAGTTTTTGGCTCTTCCAGGCCACTGACTTGATGTTAAAAATGCCAAAAGAAACAGAGATATTTGCTTTTGTCATGAACACCTAAGCACAGTCGGTACTCTAAATCTGGCTGAATTGCTTTAAATGCTTTCAAAGTGTTTCCTATCTTCTTACTTTGTAGTATCTTTCTAAAAATTGGTTTTTTGTTTGTTTTAAAGATTTTATTTATTCATGAAAGACACACAGAGAGAGGCAGAAACATGGGCAGAGGGAGAAGCAGGCTCCCTGTGGGGAACCTGATGCGGGACTCGATCCCAGGACTCCAGGATCATGACCCGAGCCAAAGGGAGATGCTCAACTGCTGAGCCATCCAGGCAACCTGACTTCGTAGGATCTTTCCTACGGGAAAGAGGCACCAAGTCGGTGGCCAACACCACTGTCTGAGGGCTGTCAGTTTCCTGGCCCCTCTCCTCTCAGAGGACCAGCTGCTCCCTCCAAAACACCTCAACCTTGCACTCACAGACCTTGACTCTCCATGAGTGAGTGGCCTCCACATGAGGACCTAGGCTACATCACCAAATGATTTTGCCAGGAAACTCCAGTGTGTCAAACAGCCAGCCAGCCTCAACTCCGTGTCAAGACAAATCCGTTGGCAGGTGCTTGGAGAAGGAACCCCAGGGCTTGGGTGGAGGAATTCTCCAAGGATGTATTTTACCACAGCTCCTGTTTCTGCAGACCATCTCAGGGGACCAGGATTCAAAGGGAACGCAATGAAAAATGCTTCCTTCACCTCTGAATGGATCATGCCAAGTGGGAGAGGGCTGGGTTTGAGAAGGGGAAGCGGGAGACAGGAGCTCAGCACTCCTGGGAGCCCTGCCTGTGCCAGGCAATAAGCCAGGCAGCATGACATCCTTTCCCATGTGGTTCTCAATGTATTGGCTTCATAAGGCGCACAGAAATAGCCACCTCCCCATTTTGCACATGGGGAGACCGAAGCTCTGAAGGGGTAGTTAACTTGCCTGAGGTCAGAGCTTGTCAGCAGAAGAACACACAGGGCTGGCAGGGAGCCCAAGCTCTTCTTACTGGCTGTCCCCACTGACAAGGGAATAGCAACAGGGCGGGGTGTGGCCCCTTGGGGTCTCCAAGCCACCCTATGGATCCACCCATCAGTCTTCAGACCTGTCAGTTCATCCCTTCCCACCAGTGCTAAAATGACTTGATAATAATAATAAACACAAGTTTTGAAAAGTATGTGCCAGGAAGCTGCGGTGAGCTCAGATCCATCTCAGGAGTGCTGACACAAGCATCAAGCTGGAACACAGAAATATCTGAACGCCGCACGCAGGACGGATAGGCTGCCAAATACAGAGGCAGTGCACCCCCATCCTTCGGTGTCCTAGACTCTTCTGTGCTCCGGTGGTATGTTGGGCTGCCCCACCTCTAAGCCCCTGCACCCGCGGCTCCCTCTGCTCCAGAGCTCTCCTTCCCTTCTTTACTTAGCCAACTTCTGGTCTTGCTTCACAGCCAGCTGCAAGTGCCCCTGTGGGGAGAAGCCTTCCCTGACCTCCCTGTCAAGTGCTCTCAAGGCCCCTAGGACCTCTCATTGATGGCCCTCTCCTACTTCATTGTTCCTAAGTACCTGTGCCATATTGCCTTCCCATCCAGGCTGCAAGGCTATAAGGCTATAACCTCGAATGAGACCCAAGATCCCATCCGTTTACCTCCCATGCTATCACCGGCTTGAGTCATAAATACAGCTGCCTGCTTTACAACTGCCTCAGGGCTCTGAGCTAAGCCCCTTGCAGAGGTACAGTCCATCACATATTCATTCATTTATCTTTTTAAAAAATATTTAATTTATTTATTTGACAGAGAGAGAGCACAAGCAGGGGGAGTAGCAGAAGGACAAGCAGACACCCCACGGAGTGGGGACCCCAAATCGGGGCTGGATCCCAGGACCTCAGGGTCATGACCTGAGTCAAAGGCAGACGCTTAACCTACTGAGCCACCCAGGCACCCTCACTCCTTTATTCTTCAAATAAGTGCCAGACACTGTGCGGGGGATTAGGAACATAATAGTGAACAAGACCAAGAGTAAAGAACACAGATGTACAATGTCAGGGTGAGGTAAAAGCTTTGATGACAAAGTAAAGCAGATTAGGGTACTAGAGAGTGAGAGCATAGCCAGGGATGGCCTTGGAGGAGACAGCAGTCGAGGAGTCTCCTCCATGTGTGGAAGGAATGAACACCAGGGGATACTGGGAGAAGAGAGTTCGGGCAGAGGACACATCGAATGCAGAGACTGTAAGGCAGGTGCCCATGTGGTAGGTCCAGGAAAGGCCAGGCAGCCACAGTGGCTGGAGTGAAGTCTGGGAGAGGAGAATAGCGGGAGGTGAGGTCAGAGGGGCAGGCTGGAGCAAGATGATATGGTAACAATAGCTGGTACCAGGCACCATTCTAGGTGCCCTCTGAGAGCCCATCGTCCCCGTTTCCTAATGACAAGGCTTCGCAAAGAAAGGCCAACTGTCTGCTTCATTACACAAGTGGCTGAGGCAGGATCCGAATGAAGGCAGTCTGATTCCAACCCATGCTCTTGCTATATGCCACCCCTTTAAGCCCAGTACATAAGGCTGCCAGATAAAACAAAGGATGCTTAGCTACATTTTAATTTCAGATAAACAGGAAGTCTTTTTTTTAGTTTACATACATCCCAAATATTGTGTGGGCATCATGTTTTTGTTTTTGTTGCTTTGTGGCTTTATGGGTCAGATCTGTCAGCCCAACATGTAAGCTATAATAAACTTTGGATTTTTCCTAAATGTGCTGGAATCCTTTAGAGCAGAAGTCAGCATACTTCTACAAAGAATCAGATAGTAAATATTTGGGGCTTTGAAAGCTACATTCAGTCTTTGTCATATATTTTTCTTTGTTTTTGGTTGCTGTTGTTTTCAACAACCCTTTGACATCTAAAAGCCAATCTTAGCCTGCGGGGCATGCCAGCCACAGATTCTGATCCTTGATCTAGAAGGTTCTAAGTGTTGGACAGACATGGTTAGACTTATGTCTTGATGCTCTGCATTTGAGAAAACTCTCAATAGTTACTCCTTACCCACAATACTGTTATTTAGGGAGCAAGAAGGAGTTGGTTGATTTTGGTTTAACATTGGCTAGAAGAATAGCTCCCTGCTGGCCTCAGAGTTGGCACCACTTTGGCATTACGGTTCAACCATGGTTTCCAATTAGCAAGGGTAAGCCTTTTCTGAGGATGAGGCTAATCCCAGTTTTGTCTGGAAGGGTGATCTGGCCCCAAGGCTCCCATGCTCATAAGATGTATCAGAGATGAGCAAGTTTTGCATTATGTGTACCATGCCTCCTTGGGCTCCTTTCTGCTCCTTGTCCTTCTGTGTGTTTGCATCAGGGCCCCTGGCACTCTCCTTGGCTTCTTCCTCTCCCCTCAGGCTCTACTGCTGCCTTATTCATCATTTGTCCCCATGGGTGACTGCCTCCTGGCCTCTACTGCTTCTTGCTCTTTCTTCTCCTAATTAAAGAGACTTCAGCCAAAATGCATTCCTTTCTCCATCAGACCTTCAAGTTCCCCATTTTCAGGACATTTCAGATTTGCCTGGAAGAGTCTCGGAGGCAAAGTTTGTTTTCCTTTTGTTCTTACTATGCTCTACAAGGCCCTTTCCTTGCCTAAGAAGGCAAGGAAACCACTGCCTTTTTATACACACTTGGTGTGCATCATCCTACGATTTGACTTCACAAGGCACACTCCACTTTGCACATAATGAAGGCACGAGAATATTTGCCAAGTGGAACCCTTTCATGTCCAGTCTCCTCCTCTGTGTGTCTAAGCTATCGCCTCACTGCTTGCCGGCTTCATCTCTTTTCTGAAGTTAGCCAATTTGCATGCACGTCTACAGGATCCTCACACAAGACTTCTTTCTTCATTATTGTGTCTTCCCGATCTTTAAAAATATCCATCACCCTTTACCTAACTTAGGTTTTCTGTCTGCCTTTCCATTTAGAAAATTTAGTGGGTAATTTAGCTAACTATACGGTACCTGGTGTACAAGAGATGGTAGTAATAATAAAACAGTCAAGCAATACCATTTATTGAGCCCTCTACTTAGAAAGTTCTAGAGAAATAGAAGATCTCTGGATACGTATGTGTGCATGGGCAAGGGCATGTAGGCATGTGCATATATGTGTGAGTGTGTAGGTGGAAGGAGAGGAATGTCATTTTGATTTAGTCTTCCAGGGATAGATAGAGTGCAGGAGTCTTCTCTTTGACATCCGCCCTAGGGAGTTTCCAATGCCTGGGTTTGACCAATCTGACTGTTTTAAATCAGAAGCGCTCTGGCTTTTGGACAGGATTTAAAATCATAATAAGAGAGATATCTATAATTTCTCTCTCCCTTTTCTATAATCTGGTCCTTTGGGTTGCACAGTCTTGTGGAATTTGTAGCTGGAGAAACCCATTAGTGATAGGTACATGATGAACAGATCCGAGTATTTATTTAACAACATTGCAGATGAAAGTATTAATAAGTCACTGCTTCCAAAGTCAAAAGCCATTGTCACATTAATTCATTTGTGCACACAAGATGTCCACTGCTCCTAAGAGTACAAATAATAGCTTTGCCAATATGAAAGCAAAATATAATTACTCAACAATAAACACACTGTACACTGGTAACAGCTGTTATCAACAGCATGTTTGAAGCCAAAACAAAGGAAGTATTACAGGATTTTTTTAAACCTCTGCCTGTCATTCTTGTGGAGGTAAAGTCATTTTTTTTCCTGTCACAGAAAGGGTGACTGAGCTAGAAGTATTTTACTCAGTCACCATTCTACTCCTACTTTCAGACCAGACAAGATGCTTGGCCTCATTTTGTCTAACCAGAAAATTCTAAAGGAGAGTTACTTAGGTCTTCAGAACAGATCTATTCATTGAACATGTATGAAATTTAATTTTTCTTCCTTGGTATTGGAAAACTAGCTTTGATAGTTGCTTTATTCTAGCTGTGAATTTTATATCAGACTTCCAGATAAACAGAAGCCACACAGCAATGACCAATGGCCAGTCACCATTTATACTGAGAATCTTGTCTGATAGTCTTAGCCATGGGATGAAAGTGATGGTAAATATAGTCAGTCTATTTTGGGAATATATATATAATATATAATATATATATATATTATATATAATATATATATATATAAAATCTTTTTCCATATAGGCATAGGAATGCCAGCACAACTCAAGGCAAATGTATAATGGACAAAATCTCCTCTCCTTTCTTCACCCCCTACCGCCTACCTGGCCACACACACTTTCCATTTGCTCAGCCTGTCTCTGGAGTCTGAGTGATCAACCTGGGTGAGAATCTTGGTTCCAGCACTTACTATCTTGGTGACCTCAGGCAAGCTATTAACTCTGTAAAGCCACAGTTCTTCATTTGAATATGGGGATAATAATAGCACTTGCATCCTTAATGGGTAAGGAGGAAGCAAAAAAATGCACATCAAAGTCCTAGCTGCCTGCCCTACCTGACACAGAGTAAGGGATTGCTAAATGTCAGCAAGTATTAGTATTAGTATTATTAACCCAGCTCCCCCAGTGCCAAACAACAGGACCCAGTCTTGTCATGGATGTTGCAAGTACTGGACTCCAGCAGCAAAACGGACCTGTCAGATTCCTTAAAGCCCACCCCCTGCCCCCCGCCCTGATTTTTGCTAAGTAGTCTGACCAGTTAGCACCTGTGCAAGTGAGTGCCAGTGGATTCCTGGGTTACCCTATTTGGCTGGCACTTGCCTCCCTGAAGTAAGCATTACAGACACTAATGTTGGGATCTCTGCTCCTTTTTGTTTAGGGTGGAAGGAGTATTTGGAAGCCCATAATCCAACCATGCAGAGAACATTGCAGACAATTCACTAATCAACAGTAAGATCGGGTGAGTTGTCCTCAACATACATCAACATGCCCTGCCTCCTCTGGACCCTGAAGTTCAGAGCCTCTGGCTGTTTTCATACCTACTTCCCTCTGGAATCTCAGGTGCCCCCTCTTTCCCTTCTGCCCTAAGGAAAACAAACAAACAAACAAACCTGTGGGTGGCTGTAGGTTTTTTAGACAGCTCTGCTAAATTACCTCTGCAGCTCTGATCACGCCTGCCAGGGGACACAGGGCCCATCCACCCAGGGACAACACATCCCCTGTCTTAAGAACTTTGTTGTTACACTGCAGAATCTGGCAGCTGCAGGGGCCTTATGACCCCTTACCCACTAACAGAGAATGAACTTGAGCAGACATGGACTTCCACTGTGAAGAAAACAAGGTTTTAGGCCCCATTTATAAACATGAGAGGTAGCAGAATAGAGAGTAAGAATGAACAGACTTTAAGTGGAGCATGTTTCTTAACCCTTTAGCTTTAGTCCATCTGCGCCAAATGAGTGCAATAGTAGGGATGAAGATGCTTTGTCCAGAGAAGCAAGCAGTACTGAGAATTAGCCCCCTGTTTTTCTGCCTGAAGGGCAGTTGTACCCAGGGGCATACAGTTACACTCTTTCTGGAGAAGTAAGTCCTTTAAAATCAGGACCCAGGCTCTGGCAAGCAAAGCAAAGTGGATTGGAAATGATTTCTGGTAGAATTTAAGCAAAGAATACAGAGCAGCTTTCCCCTTCTGCTGTCTGCTGGGGAGGCTCCTGGTGTCCCCATTAAAGAGCCCACTGGCTTGTTCCCTGGCTTCCCACAACCGCAGATAGGGGTCACGTTTGTGAAACAGATTGTCTTCTATGGATGAGAGCCACCTTCCTGGACAAAGACTTCTGAATGGGGTGAGCAATTACTCCCATTGGGTTCCAGTAATGAGTCCAGAAGTTTAGAAGGACTTTAAGCAGGAGGCAAGGAGAATACAATATATATTTAGTATCTAATTTAGATGGTTCATTTAAAAATCAGAAAGCATTCACCTCTACTCAAAAATGGCCCATTCTAGGTTAAATTCTTAATTATTCTGGAAAATGCAAATGAGAAGCTATAAATACAAAGTCGGGGAATAATCACGGTCTGCACAGTGTAAATTCAAGTCAATCGGTAAAGGGGGAAAGAAAATCATTTGCCTTTGACATTAAATCCAGCTGTTCTTTAAAGTCGGTTTTCCCTAGCGGAGGATTTTGTGTTTGCTATGACCAAACCATCTCCAAAACCTTCCGGGTTTAGACAATACTTTAATCTGAACGTCTAATGGTTCATTCTTCTCTAACATCATTGAACATTTCCATTAAACCACAGTTACTATTATCAACATTATGAGGCCTGTCAGAAGTAAGCCCATTGTTCAAATGAATTGACCTCCACTACAATTGACCTTAACATTGCTCAACTGTCTGACAGTCAATTATCTCATGATCTCCCTTCAAATGGGCCTCATTGCTGAAATAACTAATCCATTATGGAGGGAAGGTTATTTTAATAGCTGAGCAGAGGGTTGCTTTTTTCAGTTGCCTGGTGAGGATATGTTGTGAAGCAACTCATAGTCCTCGATCTATCTGACAAGGGAAAAGCATCCTGCTATATCCATGTTTCAAGAGAGACAGAGAGAGAGAGTGATGAGGGAAAGATTCGTAAGGACTCCGGTATGGTTGGGATGATGTTAGTTCTTAAAATATAGCAGTTCTTGAGACATGCTCTACTGTGCCTCTAAGCAATAAAATAGAAGAGGAATGGGGGACTCCCCTAAGGGGGACTTAGTCTGGCTAAGGTATCCAGCCACATGAGGAGGCTGGGGAGAGAGCCATCAGCCTTTTCCTACTCCAAGAATCGATGGCAGGGCCTCAGCAATGGACATTCAATCTGAGTATGGATCTTGCACCACTACTTTCTAGCTGTATGGCATGAGACGGTGCAAAACTTTGCCAAACCTAGATTTCTTCTTCATAGGTATAATGGGGTAATGGTATCTACCACATATGGTTGCTTTGAGAATCAGATGATATACAAGGTACCAATTCAGGACCAGCTCCATAGCAGCCACCAAAATAGTGTTATTACAATTTTTATAAATGCCATCATCCTTCTAGGTGCTTTGAGGGTCAGCTTTTCTCCCAGAGATATGACCCCTATATGATGTGATCTCTTTGCTTAGACAGAGGTCTTGGCTTTGAAAGCCACAAGGATAGGATTTTCCCAGGCCACTAAGGAGGCCTAATAAGATAGGACAGTTAATAAAACTGAGTGCTTCATAAATCAGGAAATTAGGTGTTTTCCCACCAAACCAGGATCAGACCCCATGTTTATCAGCTGCTGGAGACTCAGCTGCCCCTGGAGGAGAAGCCCATATATGGTAGGCCTTGCCTGACAGGCTGTGGAAGAAGGGATAAGGGCATTGTGCTACTGTCTCTTTCTAATTGGTTTTGAGGACTGTGCTCTACAACTTATTTATGATTTGTCTCAGCCCCCTGAGATCCCTGAAACTTTTAGTGCCCAAACCCTAGGGCACTAAAAAGGTAGTCTTGGCTCCTATTCTTATAGAATAAGGTTCAGGGCAATTTGAGGAGGATAGTGCAATGAGAGAGGAGAAAGAAAGAGGAGAGAGAGAAATGGCTTCCTTTAGGGTTCCATGCCTACTTTCAAGGATTCCGAAAACCTCCACCAGTAACAGTCCTCTCAGCCCCCTTGGGAGGTAGAGCACACTAATCTACAGAAGATAGGCAAAGGGACAGGAACCAGGGATATCCTAGGATTCCCTTGTGGTCAGCCATGAATAGAATACAGATTTCCCTCAACCCTAATCCAATGTTCCAATAACTCCCATATTCAGGGTCAATTCCTTGACTTCTGGACACAGAGTTCATCATAAGGGTCCACAGGTCAAGAAGAGGCCTTGGGGTGACTGCAAGACTGGGCAAAGCAGAAGGGGGAGGGTAGGTCCAGCCAGAGAGGCATCTGGCAATAGTCACTAGAAGCCTGAATACCACATGGGCTGGTGGTGTGCTGGAGCCTGCTCTGAAGAACCTCCTTGTGCTAATATTTTCCCAACCCCAAGTTCAGCAACTTCACTCTTACAGACTGAAATTGGCCATGATAAGAGTATTTAAAACACAAATTTCAGCCAATGCCACCAATTAGGAAGTTTTTCCTTTGGAAAATTGGTTGTTCAACATTTACCAGTACACCATAGGGGAAGCCCCATCTTTTACTCATGCATTTACTTCAGGTCAGGCACCATGCAAGGCACCATGGATACATAAAAATAAATAATGGATCTTGTCTGCTTATGTCTTCTGCTCTATCACTGGCTTGATCTATCTCCTCAGGAACCACAGGGATTCACAGGAGCAAAGACATTCAAGTCCAGCCATTTTGCCTTTTGTCATCAGTTTCAATAATAAGGATGTTGGGAAAAAATTAGAAATTCTGGCCTAGAATGAAGGTTGGCAATCATGTTCAAACCCATGGATACTCCATTTTCATATTTCCTTCTAGTTTTCCTTAGGTTGGTTGTATAAAATTATTGCCCAAATATCCATTCTCCAGGAGTTTTTCATTAGAAAATGACTGACAGGTTTTGAAGTTCGAGGGTGGCCTCTTCCAGAAATCTTATACAATGCTCCTCTCTCCCTGCTTCAGCATCACCCAATTCCAGGGCCTCAAGTGTGCTCACAAGTTGGTCAGAAAAACCTTGAAATTGGTCTGCCTATTCTCATCCCTTATCATGAAAATGCTGCCAGATTGAGCTCTCCTTTTCTTAAACTGAAACAAAAATTACCAAAGTAATGCATGTAAATTTTAAAAACTTAGAAAATACAGATAAGCAAAGAAATCGCTAATCTCACCACCCAGTGGTGACCAGGCCTTTCTCTGCACCTTTACATATGCACAGCAGAGAGCGGGTAAATGTTTAACAAGTGGATCTCTGTTAATAAAAACAAAAAGCCTTGACTTACAGTATTTGCCAATTTCCATGATAAATACTTCCATTTGGCTGATTTCAAGCTACCAACATGATGTCACTGAACATGAACTTGAGAAGAGATACTAACAATTAGTTCTTCCGAGCTCGTATGAGTTGGCTCTGGCATACCACTGTAAAACACACATATAATTTTTAATGAAATGTAGAAATACTACATTCTTTTTTGTAACCTCTTCTTTAACACATATTCAGGGGAAAGGGAGGGCATCTTTATTATCAGCCTCTGAGTATAGCTCCTGACTTGTTTGTGGTCCAGCCTCCAAAAGATTCTACTAGAAGCCATTGTGCACACCAGCTTTCTGAGACTCATAGCTCCTGGATGAGGGCAACCCAACACAAAGAGGGCAGAACCAACTTTCGTAAATTCAAGGATTCTTCTAGTAATAGGGACATCGATGTAGTCTACTTTTGACAATGTTCTACTACACCGGTAATAAGAGCCATAGCTATCATTTCATAGGGACTACTATGTCTCAGGTACTGCAATCAGGAATTTACATTTAATTCTTCTTTTTCAATTGATTCTCACAGTAATCTGATAAGGAGTTCACTAGTATTACCCTACCATAAAGACCAAAAGGTAAGATCAAGTTTAAAGAGCTAAGAAATTTGATCAAGGTCACACAACAAACAAACCATTTTGCTTCCCAATACCTTGGTGACCCTTACTCAACTCTTTAAGGGCAGAGCAGGGGTAGATGTCAGGAGACAGTGACTCAGCAAGATAAATGATATGGCCAAAGCCACAGAGCTAGATAAGGAGACCAACCATCCTGGCCCAGGACTGCCGCAATTTTGAAATGAAATATCCAAAGTCCTGGACAGCCCATTAGTCCCAGGCAAACCAGGACCACTGGTCACTCTGTGAAGGATTAGAACCCAAGACCTCCTAGCACAATGCTCTTTCTACCACAAACTATACTCTCTTTCTTCATAATGGAAGATGAAGTCATTAAGATGCACATGTTCATTTTTCCTGGCCCTTCATAAAATAGGCATTTCAGAATCTGTTTAGAACATTAATCACTCAGGCTCTCAAGAAGAGACAGACCCCAGCTGGAGCTGTTCTTTCTATATACTCCAGTGATGAAATGCCCAGTTTCTCCCCTGCCTCTTCCCCCCACACGGCACACCTGGACTCCTGCCACTCATCTGTGTAATGTGCCTAGCACCATCTGGCCCGGCATCTAGTGCCCTGTCAACAAGGATGTCAAACAGGCAAGATGAAAGGACATAACTCCAAGGAACACCGCTCATCTTCTAGCCCCAGTATGGAGGAAGTCATGACAATTACTCATTAGGTAGCTACAAGGAGAGAAAAATGACTCAGTGCTGTCTGGCTGTCGGTTGGTGCCTGGAGCAGTCTTTGCAATTTCTTGTTTCAGCAAGTCTTCTGGAGGATCCTAAGTCTTTCAAATTACGGTGGATATAGGCTAGAATATCTCAAGAAGCTACCAAGAATTTTCACGGTTTAGAGATCCGATGACTACTTTGGCAATGTCCATGGCAACATTCTGTCAGCATGTTCTCTGTGTGAAAAGTGGCAGAGGGGAGAATGAACACATTTAGCAAAGGGAACCAGAGCTCTGAAAGGCCTAATCTTCCCATCCAGTATCTGAGCCAGCCTTAAGTTCCAAGTAAATGTAGGCCTAATAAGTGGCAATTGAGCAACTGCTGGAAAAGCTCATGACTTTTTGATAGATAAACTTACTCATGCCCTGTTCTGAAACTCTACTAATACCTTCTTAGTATAAAGCAAGAAGAAATTGCAAAGAAAGAAAGGTAGCTTTGATTACACAAATTTCTATTAATTTCTATGTCAGAAGATGTCAAAACAAAAGTAAAAAAGGAAACAAACAGTAGGCAAAGATAAAACAAAAGGTTGATTACATTGATATATAGAGTTCTTGATAATCAAAAATAATAAATCTCAAAATATTAAATTGAGCCAAATTTAACAAAAAGAAAAATTTTAAAGTTGCTTCATATATAAAATAAATAAGGGGAATCATTTAATCAAATACAGAAATGAAAATTTTAAAAATGAAATTTGCTTGTAAAATATATACACACCCAAACACACACACTGTGTAAGGGACTAGAGAAATAGTCTATCTATCTTCTGCTGGTGGTACCATATATGAGAGCAACTTTTTAATTTGGCAATTTGATAATATGCATTAAGATCTTTGGGAAAAGTTTTCAATTAGCAATAATTGCACCTCAGATAAACCTCATTGGCTACGATACTGCCACTGGGAATGGGGCCAAAAGATCTTGAGCACCTGAGTGGCTCAGTCAGTTAAGTGTCCGACTCTTGATTTTGGCCCAGATCATGATCTTGGGTCAAAGATCGAACCTTGTGTGGGCCCTGCACTGAACATAGAGCCTGGTTAAGATTCTCTCTCTCCCTCTCGCTCTGCCCTTCCTCCCACTCACTTGCATGCTCCCTTTCTCTCTCAAATAAATAAATAAATAAATAAATAAATAAATAAATAAATAAATAATAAAATCTTTAAAAAAAGATCTTTAGTGATGTCTGTTTTCTATAAACTAGTAAATCTATTCCTATAAATTCTAAAAGAACAATAAGAAATGGGTTAAAATAGTATTGCATATAAGAGATTATCAATTAAAGCATTATTTATAATAATGAAAAATCAAAAGTGCCAAAATAATTTAAAATACAAATTATATCAATATAGTAAAATTTTGCAATCATTAAGAATCATGTTTTCAAAAGATTTAATGATATAAGAAAAGTTCACAATATAATTTTGAGTATAAAAGCATATACTATACTGTATTCATTATGATTCCAAAGTTATTAAATTAGTTGTGTATACATATATAAATTATACACACAATTATAGCAGATCATTTAAAGGTGATGGATCATCAGCTTAGTTTTTTTTTCTTTAGCTTCTCTTTATTTCTCAAATTTCCACATTGTGTTTGAATTACTTTATAGTCAGGAAGTCATCTTTCATAGAAAAGAGGGCAAAGAAGAATTTGGCAAAGGGTTGGAGACTCTTGAGTTTCAACCTCGCCCCACCCCTTCCTTTGCCTTCCATCTGTAGAGTACTGTGTCCTTTTGTTTCTGCACCATCTTTCACCTCTCTCCATGTCTTTATTCTGATAAAGAGGGCAAAGAAATCTCGTGATTATAGCCATCACTTCTTTCTTTAGCTACTCGAGATGCCAACAGTCAGAACCAGACTCTCTATAGCTGGAGAGAGGAAAACAACACCCAACCACAAGCTCCCTGAGGGCAAGCTGAGCCCACTGATGTCTGAGCCCAGAACCCCCACTAGCCAGCCTCCAGCCTGACCTCAGGGTGGGTGCCCTTCAGCACACAGCTATCTCTCACTGCTGAGGACCAAGGGCTATTAAGTGTGCAGGATGTGTCTCTTCCTTCAGAGGAGCTCCCTCTTCGGAGGATTGGGTAGACAGATTTACAATGAACTATAACACTCAAAAAGAGGAGCCATGAAATAAATGTGCACCAAAATGCCATGGGAGAAAAAGAGGGTATAAACACACAAGGGCAAAGAGAATGGGAAGGCAGACTACAGTGCCCGCATTTCGGGAACAGGACAGCGAGTGGATAACTACACTGATAGCCAACTGATTTAACAGATCTGAGAAAGCTGTATCCTCAATTCACAGGGCATGAGGGCCTAGAAAGCAGCTCTGTGTTCCCAGCAGAACCCCTTAGAAGTATGAGGAGGGAAAATGAGCTATGCAAAGAAGCTTGACCAAAATCCATAAACCCCTTCCCTATCCCCAGCTCTGGACTGGAAGAAGTGGAGACTCCCTGATGCAGAAGACATAAGGCAGAACTTGAGGCCTTAAGGAGGAAAGGAGACAGCATTTGCATCCTAAAGACCCATACCACCAATCTTCTTTTTATTTGGTTCCTATAAATATGGCCACCAGGCTTATTCCTAAAAGCAGGAGACCGGGAGAGCTTTCCCAGGGAGGTTTGAACAGTGTAAAAGGAAAGATCTAAAGACACTGACATCAAGGTTCTCCAACAAAAGAGCCCAGCCACACTCAAAATTGAAGCCCACAGGTAGCAAACCCCAATGACAAACTCAGAGCTTGCAGACAGCATTTGAGCACTCTGCTCTTAATAAGAGCAGAAACTAGAGTTCATAAACATCTGTAGAAAATCTATAATGTGAAAGATAGAAATCAAATCAAAGAAACAGGATAAAGGCAACCTAATAGGAATTATGCAAGGAAAATATTTATATTCAGAATATATTTAATATCCTGAGAGATATAAAAGAAGATAGATTGCATTTATGAAAACAAGAACTGGATAATACAAAAAAAGAGCATTAAAAAGAGCAAAACAGAACTGGTGAAATTAAAAATACTATAATAAAAATGGAAAAAGTCCACAGAGGGTTATAAGATAAAGAGATAGAAAACAGGACAGGAAAGATAAGAAAAGTAAATGACAAATCCAGGATGCTCAACATGCAAATAATAAAAGTTCCAGAAACAGGAAACAAAATACACACGCACACAAAGAAGGGAAAGAAATTAACCACAGAATAATTCAAGGAAATGTCCCTCAATAGAAAGACTTGAATTTCCAGATTAAAGGGATCCTTTTATCTGGAATATAAATTAAATATTATTTAATATTAAAATAAACTCAAAAGTCACAGTACCATGAAATTTTAGAACATAGAGGAAAAAGACACAATCAAGTAAACTTCCAGAGAGGAAAAAAATAATAATAATAAAACAGATCCATTCCAAAGATTATGAATCTGAATGACTTTGAACTTTTCAATTGCAATGCTAGAAGCCAGAAAGAAATGGAGCAATGCCTTCAAATTTCTGAAGAAAAATAACTTTCAACCTAGAATTCTATATTCAGAGAAACTACCAAACAATATGAAGGTAGAATTATGGTTTTGTCAGATAACCAGAGTCTCCAATGTTTTATCTCCCTGTTCTCATTCTCAGGAAGCTGTCTGGATGTGCACTCCACCAGTATCAATGGGACATTGGAAGAGGGGCAAAGGAAAGGCCTGGATATCAGAGAGTAACCCCTCACCTGGTCAGAGCAGAGGGCTCTAGAAAAGATTTTTCAAAAAAGGTGAAATTGGTGGAAGAGTGGAGGCATCTCACATGTGAGGACAACATTTGGACACCTGGCAGAGGGTCTAAGGTTGAAACAGTGATAAATTTAGAGGAAGCTAGACCAATATAAAAGGATATAACGTAATCTAAATGTAAATATAAAACCAAAACCAAGGCAAAACAAACCTCTAGGGAAAAAAAAAAAAAGATTGTGCATGAAAGGAAAAGTAAAGACTTAGCCATAAATATCATGTGCATTACCATATAGTATAAACTCTGACTACTCAGCTGAACAAAATTAAAATGTAACACTATTGGAAGAGTGGAGGGAAAGAAAGGCCTGTCTTGGCATGTCTAGTAGGGTTTGGGGTGGGAGGCAGTGGGATGATGGAGCATGCAAGAGCCCATTCCACACCTACCATAGTGGGAAGTCAATAGTGTTTAAAACCCCAAATCAAGAAATAACCATTTACGGCTATTATTTAGAGGTATGGAGCTATATGCTCCCTAAATCAGCTAAATGGGTTGAAGGTAATCTCTCTAGTGATAGGAAACGGACAGGAAGAGCCAGAGGACTGCCGTGCTGCATGACAAGTCTTATGCACCATTTGTTTTTTTAAACTATGGGCACATTTGACAAATCTCAATTCTTCCCATGCTCTTTCCTCTCTCAGGTCATAATAGTGTTTTCTTATCTGTTCTCATGTTCAAAGCAGAGGACTGGCTGAAATTGCAATCTCATATTCAAAGCAGAGGACTGGCTGAACATGCAACCTGAGGACTTTGGGACTGACATGACGTGTCCTAGAGTTCCAACACATATCTTTTTTGTTTCGTGTTTGTCTTACTTGTTAATGTAAATAAAAATACCAACCAACACTGATATCAGAACTATACTCATTTGTTCATTACAACCATATGTTAGCTACAGATAAAAATTTTGGCAAAAATCATCAAAAAAGCATTCTGTGCGAATCAATTTGGATTTAAAGAGAAAAAGAATATTTATTATTATATGGTAAATTGTGCACTGCACATCTTTTATATCAGTAAAATATTCAGTAAGTGTGTGTATATACACACACAAACACACACGTTTTTCTTTTTAGAGAACTGGTTGTGAAACATTCGCTGGTCCTACTGTTATTGCTCTGGAAGAGTGAAGAATGAGGAAGCCTGACTTAGAAGCAGAGAATTGGCCAAAATAATCCCTCAGGGGCTTAAGTTCTTGAAAGCAGCTTCTACCCTCTCCTCTTTACTTTCTACTACTTGGGGAGAGGATGCTTCTGCTATCTGGAGGGTCTCAGCTCCAATTTCACCCATTAGCAACTTGGTGGGTTTCCTCAAAGGGCACTAGCATTGATGACCATAGAGGGAAAAGGTCACTACATAGTAAGAGATTTCTTTCCAAAATTAAGATGTATTGGTGACTGAAAGACCATGTTCCCCCTTGAATAAAAACATTCATCCTTTGGACTATTTATTACATTATTTAAGCACAATGCGTGATTTTTGGCTGAATTTTGTTTCATGAATTTCCTATGAAATTTCATTCTTTACAAAAAGCATCATAAAAAATAGGATCTCTTAACTCTGGGAAATGAACAAGGGGCAGTGGAAAGGGAGGTGGTCAGGGCATTGGGGTGACTGGGTGACCGTCACTCAAGGGGGCACTTGACGGGATGAGCACTGGGTGATATGCTGTATGTTGGCAAATTGAACTCCAATAAAAATAAATAAGTAAATAAAATAAAGCTGGCAGGTTGCCCCCCATCTCTTCTAGCAAGCTGCTGTCACACTAATATACACACACTTTTATTTGGGGGAGGGGATCTCTGTTTCTTGTTCTGTTGAAAAATCAGTAACAGCTGACCTCCTCAGCTCCCTTCCCTCCCAAATAAAAGCGTGAAGATTAAAAAAAAAAAAAAAAGGATTTCAAAGGAAGAATAAACTAATTTTGAGTCTTACAGGGAACAAAGAGAGAATCTGTGAAGACTTCTTTAAAGCAAAGATCTTAGAACTAGGATGGAGCCAGATTTATAAAATTCCTAGGAAAAACATATTTTGGTAGGATATTATCCAACTGAGGGCTAGTCCTATCATGGAAAATGCCTAAAAGATACAAATAAGGTGTCTGGCAGTGTTCAGAGCCATTGGAGGCAATGCACAGTGGTGGCTGCAGTGATATACCTCTTTCTGAAATGGTTCAGGTAAGGTTTATGTTATACTATCTTTGGTGCTATTTACAAACTGGATGCTTAATTAGTGTTCACAAATTTGTACAAATGACTGTCAGTTGATTTTCTGCCCCCTGTTGCTCTGAAGTTCCCTGACTGACACATTTCTGACTGACAGGAATGCTCAGCTCTGAGGTAATTTAATCTCAACCCCTCCCAGACATCTGCAGACACACACTCTAGATAGACAAGAATTAACTATCAGATTGAGAGTTTGGGGTTCTCTTGGTCTCTGGCTCCCCATCTCCAAACGCATCCACTTCATAGCCATTTTGGGCACTCAGAAAGTTGGCCTTATATTTGCCATCTTGTATTACAGTCTACTAAGTGCTTTCACATACATTTCCTATGTGAGCTTCTCAACAGTCCTGTAACAAGGGCAAGGCTGGCAGGATGCCCAATTTCCTGAGGATGAAACCAGGATTCCCAAGGTCCCAGGGCAGAAGCCAAACTAGGACTCACTCAGTTGTTTGGCTCCTGGCCCAGCACTCCCTCCATAAAATGCTGACATTTGGACTCTGAGGTGGGCTTAAGAGGTAAAAATAGAATGCCACACATCTGAGAAATTTCCTCCAAAAGAGTGCAAAAGACACTATTCTGTGGGCTGTAAAAGCATAAAAAGCAGAGGCAGCAATTAAACAACTCTAGTCGTGTATAAATGGCGTTTCTTTGAAGATGGATGGTGTGACGGTACTCCCAAGGAAAATTAGTTGATGGAATGATATTCACCAAAGAGTTGAAGAAAAAGATGATTTCAGAATTCTAACTTTGGGAAGAGTTAATTCAAATTTACATAGTTAATCATTCTATAAATGAAAGAAGGGATTTCCTTCTGGATGTAATTAACCTGGATGTTCATGTGGAGCAAAAAGGTTCTAAGAGGAGAAAAGATGGAGACAAGAAAAGAAAGCCAGTTTGAAGATTCAGAACAAGGCAAAAGAAAAAAAGAGAGAGAGAAAGAGATTTCTTATTTTAATCATCGGAAGTGTCAACAATCACAGGGCCACCTTTGACTGATTAAAAGATAAACCAAAATACAACATGATGCTTGGCAGGAGGTTATAAAAGGGAGCTGTAAATTAGATGGGGATTTGGACAAAAGGGCCTATAAAAATCCCTTCTAACCCTGGGGTTTTGATTAACTTTGAGCAAAACCATTCTCTAACTTCGAAGCCAGAGTAGTGTTTCACTATTCTGTTACTAAAATACCTTGACCTAAAGGAAAGTAAGTCTTATTATTTTGCTAACCAAAGCAGCTGGAGATAGTCATGTCACTTGGAGAGAAGGAAACCCTTCCTAGACAACTAAATTTCACTTGGAAGGAAGAGAGGAAGGACTAAGATGTTATACCCCAAACCTCTTCCTCACACTCAGAAATATGTTCCACCATGTAAGAGAGGAGTCTCCCTCTCCTGCAAAAAAGCCAAAGCAGAGGTAAAAAGACAGAGAGACAAAGACAGAACAGCTCCATATACCTGTAGCAGATAGCACAGTGGCTAATAGCTTGGCTTCCAGACAGACCTCTCTGGGTCCAAATCCCTGCTTCCCCACTTACTTGCAGGGTGACCTTAACACAAGTACTTAATCTGTAAAATGGGGATAACAATACTACCAACTCCTAGGCTATTATGAGATTAAATTAATTAATAAAAGTAGAATAGCCAAGCAGGAATGTAGTTACAGCTTCCTGGCTGGAATGTAGTAACCATCCAATGAATATTAGAATGAGAAATTGCTTTAGTTCAAAGTTTTAGTGAGAAAGTGCTGCCTTGAAGGAGAACCATGAAGGTTATGGAAAGAGAGTCTTATAATCGTACAGTATTGCACAAATTCTTGGTCATTTTGAAAAAGTCACGTGACTTTTAAAGGCTCAGGAGACTCCTAGGTCAACTACAGTAACATCTGTAAGGCAATGGAGAGGGAGATTTTTGAATTTCTACTTTTGAAGCAGTGAATCATATGATCTGATGAGATTACAAATCCTTCACTGAATAGATATATATTGATCTGATCATCTCTTTTCCAGGTATGGTGTGAGGCATAGCACAAAACATGGATATACTCTTACATCTATTTTCAAATGTGTGTGTGCATACACGTGTGCGCGTACCCACACACACACACCTTAGTTGTAACTAAACTAAAAATACATATTAAAAAAAGCAATGGAATTTGGGGAAAAGAGAGCATAATTCCAGCAAGAGTTTGTGATTATTAAGCTGCCCTTTAAGCATGGGCAAGAAGGATGTTCATCAAAAACTGATTGACAAGTGAAAAGCAGCCATGATTTTTAACCGCCTTCCTCAGTCCTTCCAATCCCAATCCCACTGCCCCCCCCGCCCTTGGTCCTGAGCAAGAAGTAGCTGTGGAGGAAAGATTGAGGACTACCTTTAGGAGGGTGACTTCTCCTTTTTCCTCCTGGCTGTGTTGACTTTCTGAATGGGTTTGTCAGGGACACATTCCTTAGGATAGGCCTCCTGCGGGTCTGTCAGGGAGCCAATATGTCCACCTGACCTCTGGAAAGCACAAGTGAAATGGTGCTGGTGGTTGAATGACTAGCTGGCTTTTTTAAAAGTCTGAGTCAGGTCTGCTTTTCATCAGCATGTAGACACGAAGATGTGGATAAACTCAAAGCAAGTCATAGTTTGTGTCAAGCCCTGGAAGCCAAGATTATTTTCATGATTCCTTCAGGGCACAAGCTGTGCTGAGATGGATCTAGCATTACTTGAGACCCAAGTAGAAGTACCCTCAACAGGTGGAACCCCAGAAACCAGGTCTGGACCCCACCTACTGGTGAGTGACTCTGTCACCAAGAAGGGTCACAGAGCTGGAATCTTAGTCTCCTCATCCAGGGTCTCCTCAAACTGCACTGAGGACAGGACAAGGGTGCATTGGGCAGGATCTGATGTCCCAGTGATGTGCTCGGGGTGCCAGGAAAGCTGGGACTTGCACATGAAAATCATATTTGCTATTTTAAAGCAAAAATTAAAGTATTTAAGGGGAGAATTAGAATTTTATTATACTTTTTATACCTGTTTTATAGTTCACAGTTATTTTATTTTTCACTTCACAGCAGGAATAGGGAAATGGGCATACCATAAACTTCGTAGGGACCTGGGATCTCTTAAAATCATCACCCAGCCTAGAAGGGGGGCACCCATGAGGTCAGTGGCAGCCAGGTTTTGGGGGAAGGAAAAGGGAAGGAAGCGATGTCAAGGAAGTGTGTGTCTACTCAGACCTTCCTGGTATCCCCTCTCATGCCACTGTCTATCCTGTTGCCTACTGCTGGGCTCCTTGGTCTTTCTGCCACCTAGAGACATCAGAGTCAGAAATCTATGCTGCAAATTTCTGCTATCATGCTTCCTTTCCATTCCCCATGTGGACATTTTCTCCATATGATATATCTCAGAGGGAAGAATTTTTAGAAAAGCCTTTAAGGTAAGGGAACTGACTGGCTGTTTTCTCTTACATAGCTTCAGGTCACCTGGAGTTCTTGTTAAAATGCAGATTCTGACTCAGCATGTCCAGGCCGTGGTCAGAGACTCTGCATGCTACCAAGCTCCTGGATGATAGGGATGTCTCTGGTCTTGGGCCACACTTTGAGTAGCATGGGACTAGAGACTCCATCATTCTGACTGCCCCAAATCTGTGAACTTACCCCAGAACCACTGAAGCCAGAAGTTCCCAGAACAATGGAGTCTCAGGAGTCATTCCCAAAAGGCCTCTGCTTTCTGTGCTGTCCCCATGTCATCAGCCCTGTCTTATACCTGTTGAAGACAGTCAAGCTCAGATGGGCCAGGACTCCAATAGCAGGAGGACACCTCCAGGCAGGGTAGTCTTGCTGGGGAAGCTTATAGACATTGCCAAAATGACTATAGCATGTCTTCAATAGCTCCAGTTATCCTCCCCAGGGGAGTCCTCAGGGAAGGAGACAAAGTCTGGAAGAAACCCCCTTAATCATTTGCATTCACAGTACAGGAAGTACAAACACATTAGGATGCATCCCACAGTCCTTGGTGTCAGGTGGCAAAGCTAATCACCTCGCGGTGAATCAGATCAGGTTGGTGGCAGTAATTTAGCCTCCCTTAAGCATCACTCTGGACTCATATATGAGAATAAAAGACTGAAAATGAAAACACTCTCAAACCAATAAAGAATACCTCATGTGGTTGGGCCAGGTTCCTAGGTAGCGCCTCCATCTCTGAGTAAACTTAGGTTCAAATGCTAGACTCAAAGAAGAAACTGTCTCCCCACCAGGGTGGAAACAGACCAGATGACAACACTGTGTGCACACCGAGGCAGCTCAGACTCATCAGCTTTGCAGATGCAAGACTGTGTCTGTGTGTGTGTGTGTGTGTGTGTGTGTGTATGTACATGTGTGTACACACATGTTCATGTTCGTGTGTTGGGAAGGCAACAGGAGGAAGGCAGGGAGGATTCTTTTTCTGTAAAATAGCTGCTGTCTCCTTCACATCCTTCCTTCTCTGGCAGTATGAGGTCACTCAACCACCTGTTCTTTATTTCCTCTGAAAATGCAATGCTAAACTGTCCTTCAAAAACCTAGCAAACCTGAACAGGACACAGAATCTACTCTTATGAGGTATGGGGAGGGGTCATGCTTACAACCCTGTCACCCCCTCCAGTACCTGCATGCTGTGCCACAGGCTTTTCTGTCTGGGAGGACACAAAATAAAGAAAAACCTCATGGTGTTTTGACAAGGCTCTCAAGAAGGACGAACTGGAGATAAATGGCACCTGATGTCTTAACAAGTCCAACTGGGAAGCTCTGTGTATCCCAAGCTCCTCCAGCATCCTGCCCATCAAGCACTATGTAAACCAGCACGGGCCCAGGCCTACAGGGCTCAGTGCCCACTGCAATGGTGGCTGCAGGCCAGCTTCTCCCCCAGCATCTGCCACACCTCTTTGGCTTGACTGATAAGCATGGATAAAGAGGTAGTTTTAGAAGAAAGGCCCCCTTTTGGGATTAAATCAGATCTCCTGATTCCCAACTCAAGCCAAGGTTCTCCCATCCCAGCTCTATGGACTCCTGAATTGAATCCATACAATTCTATCTGCAGATTCCTTGGTGGGTGTTCAGGGTAGCCACCCAAACATGAAATTCTTCAGGAGAAGCTCTCCAAGGAAGCCGATTCTTGGTTCTGCAGATAATATATCATGTGCTAAATCACTCAGGGAAGTGCCACCCAGTTGTTAGAATAAAGAAGGCTTAATTGTCAAATATTGGGCTTTAAAAACCAATCAAGTATAAAAGGTAACTTTAATTAGACAGAGGAATCAGATAAACAGAGTGTAAAGCTTAGTGTTCGAACAGCATGTATCTCCCTGTGCCTTTATCCTTCCAAGGACCCAGAGTAACAACAGAGAATAGGCCTCTGCCATTCACATTAGGACAATTACAGCAAACAGGACAAGTGTATTACTTCATTCACATCCAGGAAATAGTCTTTCATTTATGCATTTTGATCTCAGGAATGCTAAGAAGCAAATAACTAGCCTCAATTGTGCATCAAGCATCCTGGCCCTGAAGACGATGGGTATCGACTTCTGATCTTCACATGCACACTCAAAAACACAGACTGAAGATCATCAATTGACTTGCAGTCGATACTGTCTACACACTACATCCATCTTGGAAAAAAAAAAAATTGAGACATGTCAAAGCCATTTCAACCCAGGGATCTCAGCAACTTCCAGGGTCATGGTGCCCTCCTGCCTTCTACTGCCAGGTGACACAATGCTCACATTCCTACTCTGTGTTGGGTGAAGCCCACTCCCTACAGGTATGATGTTGCTAAATTCACCTGAGTCAGCTCACTGCAAGCCCTGGAGACTTTCACCTACTGGAACAGCTTTTAACTGCCCAGCCTAGGCCTCCCATTCATGTGGGTATTTTTAGAACTGAGCACAGAATCAAACTGAACTTTTCAAACAGAAAAGGAATGCAACGTGCTTAGGGCTGATTTTCAAAGCACAAATCTTATTTAAAAACACTATTGATCGGGCCTAGATGCAACATGACAGGATCACTTGGGGTCCAGACATGCAGGAGGAAGCCCAGTGGGGAAAGCTAATCTGTGGACGGCCGAGGGCAGTCCAGACAGCAGTATCTACTGCTGCTGATGGGCCTCATTAGCCCAGCCCATGCACTATAGCCAGTGATGGACACTACAGGGAAGAGCCCTTGTTGTTTGAGAAAGGAGATGTGGGCGGAAAGCTCTTCAGATTTTACCCAGCACCCTTTCAGTTGACTAAGCTCTGGCCTTATCATCATATGGTAGCCTAAGTTCCAATTTTTTGTTTTGTTTCTGGTGCCTGAACAGGGACATGAACACTGGACCCTCAGATCTAAGTTCCAATTCTTAAGATCTGTTTCTCATCTACTCAGCGAAATGTTCTTTGATGACTTTCTGGATGCTTCTGTGTAGTTTGAATAGCACATTGGTAGAAACTGACTGAGAATATGCCATGGCAGTCAAGTAACATTTTCGAAAAAGGTAAAACTACCTGAGTTCTGTTCTCCTTGTCCCTCATTCTTTTTTATTTTTTAAATAAGATTTTATTTATTTATTTATTTGAGATATAGAGAGAGTGAAAGAGCATGTACAGGGAGAGGAGGCAGAGGAAAGGGAAAAGCAGACTCCTCGCTGAGCAGGTAGCCCAATGCAGGGCTGTGTCCCAGGACCCTGGGATCATGACCTGAGCCAAAGGCAGGTGCTTCACTGACTGAGCCACCCAGGCACCCCTTCACTCATTCTTATAACAAGTATTTTCTGCTCCCCTACTATGTGTATGGCAGCTGGTGGGAATGACAGCAACAAAGATGGTTCAGACACTGTCTCCAGGGAGTCCAAGGTGTAGTAAGGGGGAACCTTACACACACACACACACACAAAAAAAAAAAAAAAAAAAAAAAAACATCTAAAACATACCCACCTCCTTCTGAAGTAATGCAAATGCAGCAGCTGGTTTCCAAGAACATCACCTCTGTTTTCCATATCACCCCCCACCCGCCTTGGCAGGGCCACTCACTCAAAGAACTGTATCCTAGAGTTGAGGCTTTTGCACAAGCCCTGTGTTCCAGAGACATATGGAAACCACTCCCTGAGCTTCTCCTAAGCTTAAAGAAAGCTCTAGCCCGCCAGCCTCCCCTTCCTCCTGTGGGCTTTCCAGGTCAGAAGCCAGGCTCTCCACCTCCAAGGGGAGAGAGAACATGCCTGCAACCATATAGTTGACACACTAGGCAAACTTTCTGGAAACATCATTTGCGAAGTGGCATAAAATCATGACAATATGCAAACAAATAAATTATCTCACCTATGCAGAAATGACAATGACTAGCTATTACAATAGGTGGTGAGCTATATTGAGTTTTCCTCTCACATCTCCCATCCTATGACTGAAAGGTTGTAAGCCATAAATTATTAGACCCTGCCAGGTTTCTCCTAGGCTCTTTCCTGTCTCTGGTCCTCTGTCCCCTTTTTCACTCTACAAAATAGACCTGCACAGGGTTTTTGGACTTGTGAATTGCCCACAGGGAGAATTTCTTCTTGACAAGAAGCTGATGGACCCATAGGCAGATCCATTGGCTTAACTGGGCAGAGGCTTCAAAAGCCCAGGGATAGGGTATGTGTCAAAAGAAACACATGAAATTAAATGGGGCAGGGTGATAGTTGAAGAGAATAACCGATGGGCTTTTTCTCCTGTATGTTTCCTCGGACCTAGTGACTCGCCCCCTCCCCCTTCACTGAGTCAAGAGAGGGCTGACAATAGCAGAAAAACCAAGAAAAGTGGCTGAACTCTAAAAGCCAAAGCTTTTGCTTTGCAAGAGCCTGAGCTTTACAATAACCTAAGAGCTGAAGGGATTAAAACAAAGCATAAGGAAGCCAGCTCACAAATCATGCTCCCCTGCCCAGATGCTGGATTAGGACTAGAATTGGGGTAGGGGGCGGGGTGGGGCGCGGCTAGAGGCAAAGAGCTGGTGGATCTAAAGTGAGTTTCTTCATGGGACCCAGTCCAAGTCTCTGTCCAATGTCCCCACGCTGGTCTGCTTGCAGGCTGGCATCAGGATCCCTGCCACTCTCACGCGTTCAGGGGGTGAGAGGAATCAAGCACTTTTCCTCCAACCTCGGAACTGCCTTTCCTCTGGGCACCTGCCTAGCATTTATCTCCCTCCCTCCCTCCCTCCCTCCCTCCCAGCAGAGTCCCCTCCTGGACTCAGAACAGTTTTGTCCCTGTTGCCCTCCCCAGTCTTCAGCAGCCTTCCAGGAAGGGAGACCAATTACAGCGAGCAGGTTTAGGAAGCCAGCGGAGAGCTGGGACCTCATTTCCCATCAGCCATCAAGCCGTAACAATTTCCAGCAGTTAAGAGTCTGAACTGAACCAGTGACCTGCACCGAAGTGAAAGACTCCAAACACCATTACGGCTCCCCAGGGGCAGCCTTCTCTGTGCCTTCGCCTCTCACCTCACCTTTCTGAGAGCACAAAGGAACCTTCTGGAGTATGTGCGTCACTTCTGCTCCCCCCAGTCCTTCTTTGCAGGACTTTTGGGAAGTGCCCTGCAACCACATTCCAGACGGATGTCCTGTCGGGGGCACAGTTCTGCCCCACATTAACACTACTCAGAACAGTTTTCTTTGACATCACTCCTGCTGCCTTAGGATGGTAAAGGCATTGGGCTCCATTTCCAGGCTGATTCAAAGAAATCTGAGCCAGAGCAAGATATTTGTCATTACTCAGGGCAGTGACTTAAAGACAGCTGCTGTATTATAGGCTCCTCATTTTCTCCTGCCTTTTTCTCTGGGATGTGTTTTTCTCTCTTCAGCCTCATAATCAATAGTTCTTCTCTCCTTTGTGATGGATCATATCAGGCACCACTATGCTAAACTGTCATCTGACATTTAGTTTGGATGCTATTCTCCCAAACGGAAAATACACAATTTTCTCTCTCTTCAATGCCTGGAATATTGAAAGGGCCTAAGCAACAATACCCAATTATATGTCAAGTCACAGTTTTGCTATAGGACTAAGAAAGAGAGCACATTCTCAGCTGCTCCCAACTCACCATGGACCAATGAAAAGCAAACTCAGTAAGTGTCAACCTGTCTCACAACAAAAGCCCATTTATTATTGAGAAAGAAGACACACATAAAAATTAGATCAAAGGCCCACTACTGTTCATTCATGATGTACTATCCATGCTGAGCGACTGTAGATTTTTTTTACAACTGAAAAAAAAAAAAAAAAAAAAAAAAAAACCTTCAATAGCTCCAATCCAACGGCAAGAGAGTTTCAGGAGACATCTCAGCTGAGTTCTGCTGCCCCAGGAGACAAGCTAGTTTAGCTGTTTTATCAAAGAGTTTTGAAATATCAAATGCTCTTGAGGGGTTAGAAAAGAAAGAGGAAAAAAAAAACACTATCTATTAGAGAGCCTGAGAACTGTAATTTATCCCTGTCCTCGCCAGGTTCCATGGGGATAAACGTCCCTCAGATGGTCACCCCTGGGGACAGAGAGTCATAAAGAAGCAGGCAGGCTGAGCATCCACCTGAGTTCTCCAAGATTCCACTACCTAGTACCCTGGTGCAGATGTACATTTCTTCGGGTTTTGGGTTTTGGTTGTCTCAACTGATATACAAGGGCTGGACCTAAGAATTTCCAAGGACCATTTTAGCTTTGAAATGTTATGATTCTTAGATGGAAGAAAGAATGGGCATACAATAACACTATATGTGAAAGAAAGCAAGAGGGGACAGGGGAAAATTAGGGAGCAAGGAAACAGAAAACAAAATGTCTCTAGGCAACCACAAGAAGAATGTTATGAAAAATGGAAGAATAGACAAAGTGGGGAGGTGAGGACAAAATAAAATAAGTTCAAAATCATTTTTAGGGGCATCTGGGTGGCTCAGTGGTTGAGTGTCTGCTTTCGGCTCAGGTCATGATCCCAGGATCTTAGAAGTCCCACATTGGGCTCCCTCTGCCTATGTCTCTGCCTCTCTTTGTGTCTCTCATGAATAAATAAATAAAATCTTAAAAAAAACCCACTTTCATGCTAATAAACACTACTGATAATAGCAGTTCCTATTTATGCAGTACCTACCTTGCTGCACGTACATTTTCCTCTAATATCCACAGCTGTCCGAGGATGATATTAATATATCCATCTTACAGATGAAGAAATTGAGGCTCAGAGAGGTGAAGAAACTGGTCCAAGTTCACACTTCTAATAGTTAATTACACCATGATCGAATCCAGGAACTCAAGCCAGCCGTGCTCTCTACCTCCAGGGGGAGAGAGAACATTCCTGCAACCATACTCTTACTGCAACCAACCTTGACACGCTAGGCAAACTTCCTAGGAACATCATTTGCAAAGTGGCATAAAATCATGACAATATGCAAACAAATAAATTATCTCACCTATGTAAAAATGACATTGACTAGCTATTACGATGGTTGATGAGCTACATTGAGTTTTCCTCTCACATCTCCCATCCTGTGACTGAAAGGTTGTAAGCCATAAATTATACCTTGCCAGTCTGTAAAAAGTAGTTCAAGTAGAGGATGTGTGAAAAATCCATGAAGGGACCATCTTCATCTATCAGCAGGATATAAATGTGCCTCTAATGTAGAAGGGGAGGGTCAAGGTGAGGATGCCCTTGATCACCAGCAAGAAGTATCATGTTTCAGGATGAATCTCACTATGGGGGGATGGTGTGGCAAAGAGAGGGACAGGCACTCACATAGACATCCGGAGAGCAGGGTCTAGACTATTGCCACATATTTCTCACATGGCTCTGCATGGGCCCTACCTGTCCTACCTCTATCTCCAGCTACTGTAGAAAACTCTAGGTGTACACCTGTGCCAGTAGCTATAAAGTGTTAGATAGAAGCAAGGGACACTTCTGTCCCAGGTGTTTCCTGGTGGTAAGTGAGGGGAAAAAAGAGATCAGAGCTGTTTCATCAGAGCACACCACCATCCTGCAAACTGCAGTCACCTATTCGTTGCTTCGGGAAACTCAGGGTCACCTTTAAGAAAACTGGTGATTAAAAAAAATTACCTTTCAGAAAAGACAAAGTGGTATGTGAGTGGGATTGCTAAAGTCTTTTTCATTTTGTGCAAGACTCAAAATGAAAGCCTGGCTTCCGTTAAACAGAAAGCTCCTGAGTACATCTGAGAGATGATTAGATTTACAAAAGTTCCGTTTGTCCACAACCTTTCACACAGCCTTGCACTAACAAAGGAGTGTTATATGGGTATGAGTCCATGTGATATGGGAAAATGTGTAAAGCAAGAAGCAAAGCATGAAAATTTGTGCAGACCACAAGGTTAAGACCCAGAAACAAAAGCAGATGGGATTGTAAAGAAATCTTGCAGCAGGAAAAAAACTTTAGTATGAACTGCATGAACCACTATTGGCCCTGCCCTGGTTCCCCGGCAACACATCCCTGCAGGTTTGGACTACTCCTTATCTTCCATTCCCTTGATATTAGGAAGAACAAGAAAGGTTCTGAAGAATTTCATCCACCTGGGGACAACGTTTTACAGTTGATAGATTTTTTTTTTTTACCCTATCTGCAAGGTTGGAACTAAATATCTTTCTTATTCACTGTTCCTGGATAAAGTGGCTTTTAAAAGTTATTCACCATTGTCATTTCCACCTGCGCTTTTATTCACATACACAATGAAAATAAAGTAATGCTGAGAATGACTGATGCTCCTCTTTTTAATGATGAATTCCACCGATTTTTGCGTCCTTTGGAGAAATTTTTTCAAATTCATTTTCTTTGCCTCGCTTGAGTTCCCCCCGCCTTCTTCCAACCAGTCTTTTATTTCTTTCTTTCCCATTATTTGAAACTTTATAGAACCCTAGAAGGACAGGGTGCCTGAGTGGCTCAGTTGGTTAAGCATCTGATTCTTGGTTTTGGCTCAGGTCATGATCTCACGGGTCCTAGGACTGAGCCCTGAGTCTGGCTTCATGCTCAGTGGGGAGTCTGCTTCAGATTCTCTCCCTCTACCCCTCCTGCTGCTCATGCTCTCTTTCTCTTTCTCCCTCTCTCCTTAAACAAGTAAATAAATCTTTAAAAAAAAATAAATCCTAGAAGGACAAGCCCTAACCTCAATCCATGAACCAACACAAGCGGCAGTTTCCAACTATATGAAAATGGAAACCACCTGATTCTATTTAAATAATGCATCAACATGACCACCAGGGATTCTTTCGAGAACAGTGCAAAGACAAATGACATGCACTTGAACAAGTAACTTTGCCTGGAGAGGAAATGGCATCCATAATGATCAATGTTAAACCAAAATGTGTGCTAGGCAGATGGTGCTAAAGGGCTTCCTGCATAGAGCAGAGGTCACCATGTGGTCACTCACTTTAAAGCACTGAATGTGTGCCAGGCACTGGACTCAGAAATGAGAGGTGGAAGAGAATAACACACAGTCCCTGAACTAAAGGAAGTCCTACTCATAGTAGTGGGAGCCCAAAGTCTAGGTGAAAACTAAATGCAAATGAAGTTTCTGTTTCTTCCCTCTGCTTCTTGAAGTTGCACAGACAAATGTCCCAAGGATTGCCCCAGGAGTTTTCCAGAGGGAATGGAAAACCACTCAACAGAAAGAAAAAAGAAATCTCTTGTTTTTTAAAGATTTTATTTATTTATTCATGAGAGACACATAAAAGAGAGAGGCAGAGATGTAGGCAGAGGGAGAAGCAGGCTCCATGCAGGGAGCCTGATGTGGGACTCGATTCTGGGACTCCAGGATCACGCCCTAAGCCGAAGGCAGATGCTCAACCCCTGAGCCACCCAGGTGTCCCAAAGAAACATCTCCTACAGTACAATTTCACATTCCATGTCAGGTTCAGTCCAACCCAAACAAATACAACTTTAAGTAGGGCATACCAGCAGCACAGTAAACCATTTGGCAATGGTTCACTCATCTAGAAAACATGTACTAGCACCTACTGTGTACCAGACACAGTGCTAGATGCTGGGTGAAGGATACAAAGGTGAATGAATCAGGGCTTCATTCCTTACACCACTTAACATTTATCCATATTTGAGCCAATAAAAAAAAAAAAAACAGATGGCAATCCAAAGCCCCGTGTTTGTTACTTTGCACTTAAATTTATTCACTTTATTCACCAAAACACTTACTGTGCTCATACTGTACACATCGTGTATGTGAAACTTAATCATGCCCAGGCTTCTCCTCAAAGAGCTCAAAGAAATATAGTAAGATGTCCGCCAGATGTACACATGTAAAAAGTACTTGGACATAGAGGATAGCTCAGGGAAGGCTACCAGAGAGTTGACATGTGGGTCGAATTTTGAGAGTTAGAATTAGCCAGGAAGAGAATGGGACAAGGACTCCAGGGAAAGGGAGCTGTAAGTGTAAGAGTGGAGCTGTAACAGAGTAGGGTGGGTTCCATCAGGGAGGACAGGCAGGGAGATGATGCTGAAAAAGTGGGTGGGACTAGATGACCAACCACACTCCATACCGAAGAAAAATAGGATCAAGGTGACCAGTGGCCCTCTTCAGTATTCATCAGTAAACATGAATCCCATGAAAGAAAGATCAGAATCTATGCCTTTATTCAAAGTGTTGTTATATGAAAACATTGGTTAGGTGTGGCATGGCATGTAAGCATAGCTGTGGAAATAGAAACACATCATCGTTTGCTGCAGACATTAAGGATTTCCAGGAAAGCAAGAGAAGGTTTCTTGAAAGCAAGCAGTGATTACAGTTGATGAGAGATCTGCTTCGTAGACTCTGTCTGGTCTTCAGGCTGTGACCTGTCTTTAGGGACAACAAATAGAGTTGTCTTAGCTCATCCAGCTGTCTGATGATGGAGCAGCTGTTTAGATTAAGAGGCCTAGTGATAACTTGCCGAGTGCCTCAGTGACGTGGCTCATGACCTGGCCACATTGCCACAGCACCTGTCATGACAGGTTTTGACACAAGAGGAGTTCAAGTGTCAAGGGAGGTAGGCAGTGAGGGGATGTTTTGGTGGACGAATTAGTGTGCCATTGTGCATCAGGAAAGGAAAAGTCTAGCTGCTGAAACCAGATAGGTCCTCAATAGCTTGCCATGGGGATTGGGAGCATTGATTACTTCCTTTCCATTTTTATTGCTTGTGTGATGCAAACGCAGGATTCCTGGGGGCCCGGGAGAACAGAGAGGTTATTATTCAGGGATCCCGGGACTCACAAAAAAGGAAAAGAGATAAGGGCCCAGCTCCTGAATAAGAGACAGGGGATGGTTAACAGACAACCAGTGTGCCTTGAGTCACTGGGAACAGAGCACAGGTCCAGGCACGACCTCAATGAGAGGTCAATATTCTTACTGTAAAAAAGAATTAAATGCAAAGGGACATGCAGAGCTATTGAGCTAGGGGACAGGGATGATCCCAGATTCCAGGGTCAAGGAGCTTTAGCTTTAGCAGCCAGAGAGCTAATCAGCAAAGGTCAAGGTATAGTATAGTTGCACCTTCTATGAAGCTAAGGAGAAGAATCACATTTTCTTCTTCAGACATAGCTTTATAATATCTGTGCTTCCAGTGACCCACCAATGCCACTTTCTGCACTGCCAGGTTTTTTTCTGGAGGTGAAGGAGTTAATGGACTGATTGTTTCTTCTTCTTAATCTCAACTTTTGCCAACTTTTACAAATAGCCAAATTTAAAAACATGTGCCATTCTGGCACACTGTGTGTGTATGTGCATGTGCATGGGCACACATGTGCTGAGTCTGGATCTGGGTCTAGGTCACTGCAATATACCAAGGCAATGTGAGCATAATAATTGCTACCATTTATTGAGCAGCTACTATGGGCACTGTGATGAACTCTTGAATCTCTAATCCCTATAGTTTCAGAGGACAGGACTTCATTTCTTCTTTTACAGGGCTAATGCTGAGACTCCTCCATGCTCCCAAGAACTGAGCTTATGACAGAAAATAATGTAATATATGAAAAATAGATCATCACATCTCCTTGTAAAAAGCAAGGTCTAGAAAAGTAATGTTCACACTTAGACAACAAGGCAGACCACTTTATCTGAAATGGCTAAGTCAGCCAACCGACTGATCTGACTGATTGTGTCCAGCGAACTGATTCGTTGATTGACTGGTGCTGCAGAGTAACACAGTTACTTTGGCATCACGTTGCCACTGCTTTGCAGTGTGCCTCTCCTGGCAAAATGAAGTGAAAAGCTAAGAAATTACTATACTATAAATGTTTCCTGTTTCAAAGATTCCAGCCTGGATTGTTAAAACCTCAAAAACCCCATAAGCCAAGCCGTATGACTTGGAGTGACAATGGGAAGCCATGGCCAGATCTCAGGACTGTAGTGTATTACGCAGAGTTTCTCCCCCTGGGTTTGCCTTTGTCTGGCTAAACTTAAATCCTGGCTACTCATTAGAATAATCTAAGAAGCATTTTTTAATTAAAGTTTTTATTCAAATTCCAGTTGGTTAACATAGTGTAATATTAGTTTCAGGTGTACAATATAGCGATTCCACACTTCCATGTAACACTTGGTGCTCATCACAACAAGTGTACTCCTTAATCCTCTCATCTATGAAGCTTTTAAAATTGATGGAGGGAGATCCCAGAGATGATGACTAAATGGGTCTGAGGTGGAACCTGGACAATAGTATACATTTTTTTTAATAGTATACATTTTTAAAGTTTTCCAGGTGATAATAACACATAGCCCTTATTGAGAACCCAAGATTTTAGTGATATGGCTTCTCTGGGCCTCAGTTTCCAGTTTATTTAATGATGGTGTTGGGCCAGGTGATATCTAGGGCCCTGTATAGTTTTAAGATTCCCTATTAATCTTGGTCCCATCCCCAGCTGGCAGGCGGCTCTGAAAAGCCACTTTTTCTTTGCATAATTCAATTCTCGAATGCCGCCAAGACGGCTGACCTGCCACAAAGGGTTGGCATGTGGGTTAATGAGATCATATTTGCAAAGTGTTTGGGGCTCTGGGGAAGGAATCTCTAATATATGCAGCTAAAGAATGATTACAGCAACATTAATGTCATTTTTTTTTAAGGAAGAGTAAACCACAGTTCACAACCCTGCATCTGCCATAATTAGACTATCTTGCCTGGATGGAGAGCAGCAAAGTGGAAAGTAGATTAAAGCAGGTCTGCTCTTGTTAAGACTAGATGCCAAGTCAAGTCTGCATGAGATATATCTATGCAATCACAAATGAAATGGACTGGACTTCCCATGCAGAATCCTCTGGTGTTCAAGCACACATCAGTAGACTCCTTTGTGGCCCAAGTCTTTGTAGACTTTCTTCCACATAATGGGGACAATAGATGAATCTTGTGGGTCTTTTACAAGAACAAATAATCATCAGTGACACTCAGTTTCTAAAATGTTACTATCTCTGCTATTTCTGATCCACTGAAATTGGAATCTGTGAAATAATCTTCTTTCTTTAAGAATCTATATATTAGACCTGCGCATACACAGGCTATAGAAAAGGCTTGCAAAGACCCTAGAGACCAAAAGATATGAATGTGTACCTGGTTCCACAGCTTACAACTATAACCTCTAAGCAAGTCTTTTCATTTCTTCTACCTTATTTTCTTCTGTCAGATAACACATGAAAAGCACCTAGCAAAATGCCTGGCATAGTTCAATAAATATTTAGTTTCCATCTCTTTACTGCACATGGGGAACTATTGGTTGATACCATCAGTTTTGATGTCAGTAATTTCCAAGTAACAGTCACTCTGCCCAGATGACACTAAAGGCCTCTATCTAGCCAGGTCTTTCGTTTTCCAGGGCCTATCTGTAATCTCATTCATTCATTCATTGACTTGAATTCAACTAGTTTTTATGTTTTGTCCAGTATAGACCCAGAGACAAACTCTGTCATTAATGATCAATCAATAATTGAAATTCTAGAGAATATGAAACATTCCATTTCAGAATTCTCTTCAAATAATCAGGATGATTCATAGGCACCAAATGATGTGAAAATGAGTATTTAGTGTTTTATTTAGGAATCACTAATTCTGATAATAACATGAGCTGATGAAATAAAAATTAACTTGGGATCTTGAGGAAGGCTGAGTTCATGTAGAGGTTTAAAGATTCCACCTAAAACACCAACAGGTTTTCTCTGGAACTTGGAAAATTGATTCTAAAATTCATATGTTAAATAGTTTAAAATGGTTTTAAGCCTTTTTTATAAAAAAAAATTAATGGAGGGATGGGGGGATTCTCTTGCCATATATTAAGGTATTTTATCAAGTTTGAATTCTTAAAAAGTGTGATGCTGACACAAAAAAAAGATCAGTGGAACTGAATGGAGACTCCAGGTAAAGACCCAGATCTATGCAAGAATTTGACACATGATAAATGGAGTATCTCAGTTTAGTTGGAAAGGTAGAATTAACTAATAAATACTTCTGGAGCCACTGGTTAAATATTTGGGGTAAAGTTCATTTACGTCTCTATTCAAATCATCCACCACAATAAAAGGCAGATAGAATAAAGTAAAATAACTTAAAAAAAACTAGTCCATAATAAACCTCAGTGGAAATATAAAGTAATATTTCATGCATCTCTAAATAAGAGAGGATTCCTATGATTAAAAATAATAATAAAGTTAAAAGAAAAAAGAAAATTTGACCATATGAAATTTGAGACTTCATAAAGATTATATAAAAATCTTTCAAACTGGGAAAAATTTATAACACATATGGGTTCCTCCTGATATCATCCAAAAAAATTTAAGAAAGCATTACTAGTAGGTAAAAAGGCTGTGGACATTAACTGAAAATTCACACACACACACATACACACACACACAGAGCTAACAAACATGAAAAATTGTTCAAACTCACTAGTAAGCAAAAAATTGCAATTTAAAAGGAGATAGCATTTTTTCTATACCTATTAGATTAAAATATATTTTTTAAAGTAATATTCAGTTCTGACAAGTGTTCAGTAAGATAAGCATTCTTATGCACTGCTACTGGGAGTATAAATTGTTCTAGCAGAGCATTTTATAAAACTCTCTGAAGGCAAATATAGATAGTCTTTACAATGAGCCTACCTTTTGACCCATTCATTTAACTTACTGAAATCTATCCCAAGAAAATGATCTGATATACACATAAAAGCTTTTTGCATAAGGATATTCATTGCCCCAATCTCTATAGGAAAAACAAAACAAACCAGAACAACTAGGAGAGAACCAACTGCCTGAAATAAGAAATGATAAAGTAGATTATGGATATTTACAAGATATGTTATTATGTAGCCTCTAAAAATGTTTATTAAGAGTTTATTTAAAAAGAGCTTATGCAATGTTTATGTAATGAAAATATCTCCAAAATATCAAATGTAATATATTTTCAACTCTATTTAAGACTCACAAAGTAACGACTGAAAAGAAATATAAATTATTAAAAGTACATTTGACCTTTGAACAACATGGATTTGAACTGTGTGGGTCCGCTTATATGCAGATTTTTTTCAGTAAATACATTGGAATATTTTTTTGGAGATTTGTAACAATTTGAAGAAACTCACAAGTGAAGTACATAGCCTAGAAATACCCAAAAAGTTCAGAGAAAGCTAGGGATTATTGTAAGAATGAAGTATATAGTACATCTAACATGTGAAATATGTATTGACTGTTTATGTTATCAGTAAAGCTTCTGGTCAACAGTAGGCTATTAGCAGTTAAGTTTTGGAGGAGACAAAGTTATAGGTGGATTTTCAACAAGGCAAGGGGCAAGCAGGGGTTCTAACCCCTACATTGTTCAAGGGTCAACTGAAGTTATTTTTGTTTGGAAGAATTATTTTTTAAGATTTTATTTATCCATTCATGAGAGATACAGTGAGAGAGACAGAGACATAGACAGAGGGAGAAGCATGATCTCTGTGGGGAGCTCAATGCAGGACTGATCCCAGGACCCCAGGATCATGAGCCAAAGGCAGACTTCCACCCAGGTGCCCCTGGTTGGACAAATTATGGACATTTACTTCATTCTGCATTAATTAATTATTAAAGATTAATACATTTGTATAATTAAGATTTTTAAAAATGTTTTATATGTTAAGATACAATTTAGGTAATAATTGTATAAACAGAACAGATATAAATTCTAGTTATTACTTTGCAACACAAGATGAATTAAATTGAGTCTTCAAACTCAGCCTTTTTTCTACCCTTCACTTCCTTCCTAGTCTCTATGAAGCCCACACATGTGGCCTTAAATGAGGAATAAAAGAATCACTTGTTGCAGGTCTGATTCTTCTCTTTTATACCAGCAGCCAAATGGGAGGACTTCCTCTAAACAGGAGACCTAAGGTATTATGCAAGAAGAAAAATAGATAAGTGCTTGACAAAGGTTCTCTCTGGTAGGGTAGAGCTCCTGGAATGACCAGCAATTTTGTGATAAAGCATCTAGTCTCCACAACTGTCTTCCTAATAAGCCAGAAGTGCATTTACTGTAGCCTGGCGGGTGATGATCAGCAAAACTTACCAAAAAATACAGCACGAATTTCCTCCGAATGTTAGCAGCCAATTTCACTCTGGGAGGTAAAATTACTGGAACTGATAAGCCAATATTAAGGGACCAGAAAAGCTCCTTAAATATTCCAAAGACCAATTTGAGCCATCGTACCTGCATCTGAACAAACGGGAAGATGGCAATCTGAAAATTATAATAACAATGAATTGATTTTGTACCTCTTCTCCAGTTTCATTATGATCTCTGACAGCAGAATGGATTCATTTTATGTCATTTTCTCCCAAGCCTCATAGAATATTTTCTTTCAGGCCCTGAGAGATGAGCAGAAAGCACAGATGGCCCTGTCTGCTTAAACCCAGCAGAGACGGTGAACGACTTTGGAGTTGTTTAAACTTGTTCCTTTTCTCCAAGCAACCTGGCTATTCAGCAGCTGTTCACCACAAGGCTTGGAAAGATACAGGTGGAGATGCAACTACCTTAAAGGAAACTCGGGGCTGGCACGGGGTAGCCTGGAGACTGTCTATGATGAATGTCAGAGGGGAGGAAAGGGTGATGGAGCGTTTTTTTTTTTTTTTAAGATTTTATTTATTTATTCATGAAAGACACACAGAGAAAAAGGCAGAGATGTGGGCAGAGGGAGAAGCAGGCTCCAGGCAGGGAGCCTGATGTGGGACTCGATCCTGAGACCGGCGGATCACGCCCTGAGCGAGGGGCAGGTGCTCAACCTGCTGAGCCACCCAGGTGTCCCTGGAATGGTCTTTTAATGCAATTTTTAAATGTAAAATAATTAAGTGCAAATAAAATCCTATTTGTTTGATATTTGGAGATGTGCACAGGATCATGATGTTTACAATTCACTGTCAGATGGTTCTATGACAACAATAACAAAACTATATAGAGATGTCTATATACTTACAATATGCAAGTATGTACACATCGATGTATTTTTTTACATTGATGTATTTATGTACATAATTGGAAAATGTAACCGAAGTGTACATGAAGACTAGCAACTTTTCTTTAGATTTGAGTCATTTTTAAGAGATTTTAAAAATAAACTGAATTTTAAAAAATGATTTGTTCTGTAACTTTTTTTTTTTGCCAGTCTTAGCTCCACAACTGGGTAGACACTCCACATTTTTAACCAGTCCAGGTAACTCTGTTTCTTGAGCACGTTTTCTGCTTTCCTTTTTCCACATCCCTGCCTGTGTTTATGCTATTACCTTCTCCAAAAGTGCTCTCCTCCTACCACTATTCACTGATCTCTCAAAGATTTGTTTTCAAACGCTTTTCTTTGAAGCATCCCCTGATCTCTGCCCCTCCCAACCCCAATAATATTTGATTTCCGGCCTTTGAATCTCTCTTGAGACTTAGTAGATGAGAGTAGTCACCCCAGCTATGGGACCCCAGAGCACCCTCTCCTTCTCCCATCAAATCACTAATTTACTCCTTACTATCATTGATTGTTTAACTGTGTCTCTCCCTTTCTGGACTGTCTCTTCTTCTGGACTGCCTCTGCCTACAGGCAGGGGACATGTCTGTCTCATTCATCAGGATAGCCCTAATGCCCGGGACAGTGTTTGGCAGAGAAGTACTCACCAAATATTTGTTGAATGAATGAACAACCTTTGAACTGACTGGTTATTTGTCTACTCTTAGATTTTTTTTTTTTTTTTTGCTTTATTTGGTATAAGCTACTTGCTTTCCATGATTTCATCTCATTTTAGTATCTTACTCTCCTTTCAGGAATAAGGTGGAAAAGGTTATCTGGAATAAATGGGAAAATTAGCATGCCATGTAACATAGGTTGCCTCAAAATAACTCTCACAAAATCCTGTGAATCCCTGATCTTTTGTATATCTGTCCTATTATCTATTGCTGTATAACAAACTACTCTCAAACTTACTGGATTAAAACAATGACTATTTTATGCTGTCTCATCAGTTTGTGGTCATGAATTCAGGTAGGCTGACTCTTCCATAAGTTTTTAACAGATGTCACTAAGTGTTTTTCAGCTGGGAGTAGGGCTGGTCTGGAGGACCCAAAGTAGTTGGCTCCATGTTCTGTGCCTCAGCAGGGAGAGCTGGAAGGCTAGACTCAACCGGAATTGTTAATCAGAGTACCTACAAGAAGCCTCACCAGTATTGTAGTCTGACATGACCACACAAAAATCCCTGAGATAGTAAATGTTCTCTGGGGAAGCTGGAGAGATTCTTTTTATTTTTTTTAAATAAATTAAATAATTTATTTTTTAAAAAAGGAAAACAAAACCAAAAAATCCAATATCAACAAAAAGCATTTCACCCATTTCTTGCCCCCCACCCCAACTCCCACCTCTGGAACCACCAATCTCTTCTCTGTATCTATGATACACTAGTTACTAGCTGTTTGCCTACACTTAAATTTTAAATCTCCTTAAGATCAGGGACTCTTTCTTACTCGTGTCCATATCCATGCACAAAGTAGGTGCTCAACTTGTTGAATTAAATATTAACAGAGAAATAGAGGAGTATTTCACTTTCACCAAAGGCCCAGAGTTATTCACTCATGCAATTACTGGCCTAAGTGTTTGGGTCAAGTGAAGCTTTAGCTCTGGCCATCTAGGAGTTGGAGAGGAAGGCAAAAATGAGTGCGCAGGACCATCTGCAGAAGAGAGTGAGGTGGTGAGCTTCAGATCCCCCTCTTCAGTAAGCAAGTCTTACAGCTAGGGAAAGCTGCCTGAAGATTAACAGTCATGGATCTTAAGAGTGAGGACTGTGTGGATATCACCATCAAATACTGAAAGGTGAAGGTGAGCAGACAGGTTTCCTGAATGTGCCAGTAACCTTTATTATATTAGCTAATCAGGAAACAAGCTCAGAAGTCTAAATCCAATAAGGAGATATTTTCCCCCATTTTGGCAATTACACATGGCCAAATCTTCCCTTTTTTTAAAAAATTTTATTTATTTATTTGAGAGAGGAGAAAGAGCAAGAAAGGGAGCACAAGCCAGTGGGGAGAGGCAGAGGGAGAAGCAGACTCTCCACTGAGCAGGGAGCCCAAGGCAGGGCTCAATCTCAGGACTCCAGGATCATGACCCAAATTGAGGGTAGACAGTTAGTGAACCGAGCCACCCAGGCACCCCCAAAGCTTCCTTTTCTGTGCACATGTGTACAAGTATTTTGGGTGCTTTTTCAGTACCTTCACCAACTTCCTTCCATTTGGGGACAGCCAAGTACTCTTAGCCATAGGTTCACTCACAGGGACAAAATTATCCGCATATGTCTCATTAAAAAAAAAAATCTAAGGAATTAGAATTCTTTTTTTTTTTATCATAGTTGGGAAATGTGGTTTCAAGCATTGCTGGAATGAGAATTATTGGACAGGATTTAGAAATCATACATGACATAGAGAGATTCTGTGTTGGATAGAGAATATGTAGAGTTTGGTACTCCCATCACAAATAATGAAATTCCCTGCTCCTGGTGTCACAAAGTTGCTTTTGTGTGCATTGAAGGAATATCGAAGCTCATGAGAAGCAAGAGGTAATCCTTGACCATGCCCTATAATTTGCCACCGCTACTATATCTCCATGAACATCCAAAAGTAGGATAATTACTCCAACAACTCCATTCATCCCTCAGACCCCACTTAGGTAGAGGAGCTTATCCTCACACCTGAGGAGAATGTTCACAGAGAGCTTGGTTCTAGAGAGGGAAGGATGCTGACCTCTCTGCAGAGTTTTCCTGGGAAGAACAAAAAGAGAAAGAACATGGGTCTAGTCTAGTGGCTGGGACCATACATTCAGTCAGGAGCCCTGGCTCTGGTCCTGCCTTTGAGCTCAGTGTCCATGAAAATTTGAATAAGACATTGAGTCTTTCTAAGTTTCAGTTTTACCACCTTCAGATTGGAAATATAAAGCTTTGCCTCATCTACCTCCCAGAGCTATGGTAAGGAATAAGTGAGTTGAGGGAAATGGGAAAATGTCTGAAACCTGAACCCATGACCACCACTAGCTGGCTATTTTTTTAATAATAAATTTATTTTTTATTGATGTTCAATTTGCCGACATACAGAATAACACCCAGTGCTCATCCCGTCAAGTGCCCACCTCAGTGCCCGCCACCCAGTCACCCCCACCCCCCGCCCTCCTCCCCTTTCACCACCCCTAGTTCATTTCCCAGAGTTAGGAGTCTATTTTTGATGTGACTTTTCTCATCAGCCAGATTGCAACAAAACCAAAAAAGTTTCCATAGCATCTTCTCCATATGAATTTTTCACTTCATTTCTCTTTCAACTAAAGAAGAAACATTTTCAGAAACTTCTTTTTTTTCAGATTTTATTTATTTATTCATGAGAGAGACACACGGGGTTGGGGGGTGGGGGGGACAGAAATAGAACCAGGCTCCATGCAGGGAATCTGACATGGGACTCAATCCTGGGTCTCCGGGATCACACCCTGGGCTGAAGACAGCACTAAACCACCCAGGCTGCCCAGAAACTTTTTTTTCTAAACAAAAGCATTTTTAGATCTCCTGGCTGATCCACTGAGATCCAGCCAGGCCAGTAAGGAGGATAGTTGAGTGGTTCTGGATATCTAAAGGACATAGGGAAGTTATGGGTTGGGAAGAATGACCATGACATTCTCTCAGGACATGAGACCTTAAGGATCTCAGTATTTTTTAAATAGACAATAGTTGACCAAAATGCAAAAGAGAGAGAAATGGGGAAAAAAGTCATTATAAAAAAAGATCTCAAAATGAGAAAGAGATATTCTATGGTACTATCATTAACAAGTTTCATTTGACTGAAAGAGAAATGCAAAAGTGGACCCCCAAAAAGCATGATGCCAATGGTTGTGGCTATGGCCAGCCACTGTGCCCATGTTCAAAATGTTCGTGTCAGGCACTGTGCAGGATGAGGGTTTAGAAGAGGAGAAAGGCCATAGCCTCCAAACAGAAGTGGATGTGTAAAATAACAACTGTATATACTGTGATGGGTTCAATACTCTAAGAATGCTGGCACCCCAGAATAGGGACACCCACATTGCTCAGAAGTGAGAGTTGGGAGGAACATGGAAGGGGCAGATCCCTCTGAGAAGGTGATGCCTGAACTGAGTCCAACAGGGAGAGAGGTGGGGCAGGGCATTCATGGCTACGAGTCAAGAGAATCAACTTCTCAGAGAAGACAGGCTCGGGTTCAACTGCCACCATGCTCGCCAAAGAAAAGGCCCCAGCTCAGTCAGCCCTTAGCCTTCATCTGGGCAGACCAATAAACCCTTGCATATACCTACACCATTCCCAGCCTTTCCTTAGCCTCAGAAAGGGAAGCTGCACCATTCATTCATTTCATTTATTTGTTATTTATATCTGCCTTCTTTGCAAAGCAATCTAAGGTGGTTTCATAACAGGGAGAAGGGAGAGGTTTAGGACTACACAGAGCTTAAGTTGCTATGGAAGAGGATTCCTCTTAGGAGCACCTAGCCAATAAGGACAGAGGGCTCACAACCCTCTATAACCACACACACACACACACACACACACACACACACACGAAAAGACCTTGAAATTAGAACCCCCAGAGTTTCCAGTGGGAAGTGCTGGCAACTGGAAATCTTCCAGAAGGACCAGGGCCCTGAGGGCATTCAGATTTCCTCCACGTTGGACTTAGCAGCAGGTTTTTCTCTTTGAGACCCAAAAAAAATTATTTTGGGTCAAATCTACTTCCATCCACTCCCATCACCAAGGAATGCAGGCAGAAGGAAAGAACCACAACTTCCCCAAGGGGCCTCCAGATTCTGAGCAAGACAATTTGAGGAGCTAAGTCACAGCTTAGCCATTTTTTGACTCTGACCTATGGTAACAGAGTATAGCCTTGCAGCTGGGAACATCCATGCTATTGGCTCCCATATACAGAGAGCATCCATGCTGTTGGCTCCCTCTTCATCTAGATGCAAAAGGGTGCTACTCACAGAAGGATAGAATAGCCCTTAAAGGCATGTGTAATCTCTCCTGCCCCAGGAAGGGACAGACACTAAAGAAATCCCATCAGCTCTCATGAACACACAGATGCCAAGACAGGTACACCCTTTAACCCAGAGAAGACCAAAGAGCTGAGGGAGAGCCTCCCGCCACCTAGCTGATGGTGGAAAAAGAACATCATATATAATAACTAGCGGATGGCATCAGAAATGTCTCCCACCAGGAGTATGAGGGAAAAAAAAAACAAGAAACATGGGAAACAATAACCCATTTGCTTTCCCAATTTGTAGTTCCCCTTCATTGCATCTAATTTGAAAACACATAGAATTTTTTAAGCTCAATGACTAGTCATCTATCGCTTGGTCCCAGAGACTGTTAAGTTTAAAAAAAAAAAAAAAGGAGCTAGGAAAAGTGGAATATCACTACCTATACTCAGCTGTGCTTCAGTTTTCTCATTTACTTTTTAATGACTGTGAATTCAGCTCCAAGACGTATAGGCTTGGCCTGCATCGTGCATTTTGCATATGCTGCTGCTGTGTGACCTGCAGCTTTCAAGGATCAGGGAGCCAGCCGGCCTCTCCAACAGAAATTAGTTTCTATTCTGGTTTTTACCTTTTTTGCTTTCCTTCACTTTTTCATTTTGTGTTTTCTTTCCTCCTGCCTGATTTCCTTCTTTTTTTCCAGGAGTAAAAAAATACATCACTCTATTTGCCGGGAGTGTACAAACCATTCAAGTTCAAAGAGTCTCTAGAAATCTTCCAGTAACTCATCATCTCATATTAAGAAAATCAAGATCAATAAATCACAGCCCAGAATCTCAGTTGTTTACTGAGTCAGCTCTGGGACCCCAGGTCACTGGACTGGCATGTTAGTGTTCTCTCTACCCCAGCACTGCAATGCAGGTACAGAGCAGATCAGCTTGGGACATGACAGAGTTAACAACTTCTTAAGCCCTAAGTCTAGAATGGCATTAATAATAATAATATTAATGACAGTAATATTATCCCAAAGAAAATCTGCTTGTAGTTTTGTAAGATAAACTCTGCTATAAAACAGAATAGTTCTTGCTTCAAATGTTGACTTGGTTTAAATGTCAAAACAAAACAAAATAAAATCTCCCAAGCCTAATTAAGATCAAATATGTTTTGCTCAGTCACATAAGAAACCCACGCATGTCTCCCAAAATAGTCAGCCACTTAAGCTCAGTCAAGTATGGAGATTAAATGAGAGAAAAAAGCTTAGCAGTTGATTTGGATAGGATGACTCCATGGTCTTGCTTATCATCAGAAGCAGGGAGACCCTCTGTAGCTGACTCTGTATTCACCAGCTGATTATCAAGTAGGTAGATTATTCAGGATCTTTGCTTTTCCCCCTCTCTCTGCTGACATGATTTCTAGGTCATTGGTCTATTCCCTGTACCTATATTAGAAAAGGGAAAGGAAAACATGAAACCAATTTGTTTGGTTAGCAGTTGTGGCTTATAACAACAACAAAAGAGAAGGTTGAAAACCAAAAAGAAAGTCCAAGACATATTTAGACAACTGTAGCCATCCCTTTTATAATGACCCCCAAACTATGCATGCTGGCTTAAGTCCAGTCCCTCTGTTTCCTCTTGAGTGCACAAATAACCTAAATAGGGCTTTTTTTAAATAAGAGAATTTTTTAAAAAACACTTCAGACGTATTCAAAGGAATTCTTTCTTAATTATCTAAATGGCTTGAACTGTAATGCAAGTAAGGAATTGCTTTTATTAAATGCCAAATCTTTTTTTAAAGCAACCTCAGGGAGATACTCTCAATGAGCTGCATCCATGCCAGCAAAACAAAGTGGCAATTTGGGCAACTGTCCACATAATTCAGACCAAAGAAATCTGCCATCGCCAAAACTCAACTATCATGAGGTTCTGAACAACTTAGACCATCAGGCAGCAGACTTGGGCTGGGAATGGGCCAGAGGAGTTGGAGCTCCCACAAGCCATTATTGAAAAGTTGAATATAGTCGAGAAAACCCTTGTTTGCTTGAGTTCCACTGGTTGTTTAATAATAATCAAACGACGAGCAACTGGTTATTAACTTCTTAAAACAGTAATTGGTTGTTTGCTCGGGTTCACTACCCCACTAGCATGTTTGGAGTATTCTTCATGGTCAAGATGCAGAAAATTGAATAGAGAGATTTAACTGTCTCTGCTCTGTTTAGAGAGAAAAATAACAATGGGCTGTCAGGGTGCTGGTCTTTCCCTTCTTAGCCATTAATTCAGATTGCTGTAGGTTTGATTAGATCTATCATGTGGAAATTGTCTTTTTATTCTACCAAGAGAAATAAATTGACTTCACCAGGGTTGATTTATTCATGTAGAATAAACATTGTCTCAGGTTATCTACATAGTGAAATGTCGATTTAAAGACAGTTATGCCCCTGTGCTGTCCGTCCGCAAAAAAAAAAAAAAAAAAAAAAAGACAGTTATGCATACGGACAATGGCATCCCAAGCCTAGAGGTCCAGTGTTGGGGGGAGGTGGTCCCATCTGTCCTGTGGATCTGTGCCTCAGTAAGTCACACAGCTCTCCATTCCCCCATACATGCACATGGCTAAGCCTTGGTGTCTCTTCGAGGCAGCAATTTTAGGGAACAAACAGCTTAGACTGGGAGGAAATTAACCTTCCCCAAGCAACAGTGGTAAATAGATAAGTAAGCTGGCAGACATAATATATGTATGCTTAGTATTAGAAGCTGAGGAAGAAACACCAAGTCAATTGTTTTTCAAGACAATTAGGCAATACTCAGAGGCAAACCAGGAAAACGAAATCTCTTTTTTTCTCATTACTGTCTTGCAAAATGTAAAAGACTGCCTATCTGTGAAGCCAGCAGTTAGAACATTTTCAGAACAGTAATCTCACCCTCCAAGAGCTAACTACTGTATTTACAAGCAGATTTCCAAAGGAATGTGAAAGATATACCTGCCTGCTGCCCCTGCCCCTACAGACAGGTGAGCAAGGGTCACAGGTGGAGTACAAGGCAGGGGAGCTAGAGTTCTGTCCCCTCTGATGTCATTTCATTCCATTTGGAGCTAATGAGTTCTGGGCAGGCCTGGATGCAAGGTATGAATCAGTCCCTGAAGCCTTACGTTTGCACAGCATTCTTTAGGTCACAAAAAACTTCCATACCCTCAACTCCTCTGCAATTATGACCATAACCAGAAGGTAAGTAAGGCCAGGAAGACTGTCTGCATTCAGCAGAGAAGGCAACAGAAGTTCATAGAGGTTATGGAACTAATAATAATTCCTTACTTGGAGGTAGGGTCCATGGCTCCCACCAGACCTCTGCTGCTTTCCACCTTCTGGAGGCATACCAGCATTAGTGCAAGGTGCTGACCCAGGGTGGGAGTGTTAGCCCATTGGCCCCACCTCTGACCTTCCACAATATCCTCACTCTTTCTGTTTCTTAAATCTGTCACTTACAAAATGAGAACAACCTCCCAACCTCACAGAGTGATTGAAGAAAGCAGCTGAGAGAAAACACAAGAGGCTTTGCACACATGGAGAGCTATCAGACAGGAACACTATACACAGGCATAAACCCCAGGGAGCACTTTTTCCCAATACCATCACCCCTTCCTGCCACTGTTTATGTGTACCAGGCTGCAAGTTTCTCCCACCTGTCAGTACCAGTCTTTACCCCCTGCTTTACTCCTCATCTGAACACCCTCTTGACATTGCTAGGCCAGATAGACAAAAGACACCAGCTAAGGAGAACAGAGTCTAGTCTATAAGGAGTAGAGTGGTTTGGGCAAGCCCATACATGTGAGTGAGGAGGTGAAAAGAGGGATCTTGTGTGTGTCCTCACATGCACATGTGCATGTGTGCACATACACACACACACACACATACATCCATACTCACTATGACAGCATGAGCAAACTAAAGATGAATCTGTATAATGCCAAGCCTCATTAGGTGAATAACTTCCTGGAGCTTTCAAATATGTAGATGTTTATTTAAAAATCTCAATGCGTTGCTGTATTTTTCCATAGTCTTCTAGCTGTGGTATCTAATGGAAAGACCTGAGTGCTTTAGGGCTGAGGACAAAGGTCAGGGAGCAAGGGAGAGTGAAAAGCTCTAAAGCACACTGTCTGCATGTTTGCTGTGTCTCTGTTGTCGTTGCTGTTGTGGGGAGGGATGTGGTATGACAAAGGCCTGAGACTCACTTCTTAACAGCATGTGAGAAACACTAACAATGTTATATACTGAAAGGAATGGGACCCGTGGGGTAGAAGAGGAAGGGAATAGGTCAGAAAAGGGTGAGTTAGAAAGATAGGGACATCCCAGCAAATTGATAGGAGAGCTGTGGACCCTACTGTGGTTACACAACTGGAATTTAGAGAGGAAGAGCTGCAAGACCATGTGAGCAAAGACAAGTCTCCCTGATGATGGCGCTGGTGAACCTGGGTGGACCGAGGGCCAGCTGAGGCCGTCCTCCCCAGCACTCAACCGGCAAGATTTTCTAGTTGGGCAATATGAATGTTTCCAGAATGGTGGAACTGGGAGAAAGAAAGAGGTGAGCATTGAGGGGAATGTTGAGGAATTGGTGACACCATAGGGAGGTCAGGTGGTGAAATGACTGGCTCATGACAGCTCTCCCCAGCCCACAGGGAGTATCCAGACCTGGACAGTGGCCCATTTTTACATGGCTAAGGGACAGGACACTAAAAGAGAAAGTCACAGAAGGAGGTCCCGAGTTAGACAGTGGTAAGAAGAACAAACAGGGGGTGTTGAAGAGAAAAAAACCATCATTCTGTGTTAGACAATTGTCAAGGAAAACACAGACACACACATAGACTCACACACAAGTTCATTAAAGGGATCTCAGACAACTCAACCCCTAAAGTACTTTCAAACTCCACTCGGGAGCCATCCGCAGCAAGGATTACAATCTGTGCAGATTGAAATGACAATTAAAACGTTAATTTTTTTAAAACCCATGAACGGCACTTTGAGTCTTTACGGCAAGTTGTCAGGTGCTACAAAGAGCTTATCTTTCCTATCTCTCCCTTGACAAACCAAAAATATCTGTCACTCTCGTCCCTGTGGCTACAACACGGATACAATAAGAAACAAGGGAGGAGATGAATCTCTCCCCAGACTCTCATCCAGGGAAGCCAAGGGAGGCTCAATGAAAAAGAATGGAAGATAACCAGAGTGGTGTGCGTCTAGTACTATCGATTGTGCATCTGTCTCAAGCATTACTCATCGGAATGGCGGCAGCCCTGAGGAAGGGAGCACGGAGGAGGCTTCCTTGCACTAGGGAGGACTCTGCGCTTAAGGGCCCTATGCATGCCAAGTGTGGTGGGCAGAGGGAATCTCAGGGAATCGTTCCTTGGCCTGATTCCAGACTCCAGTAATTCGCTGAGTTTAAGTGTCAATGGTTTTTAATTAGCACCTGGAACTTCTTTGAAAGAGCAAAGTGCCGGGTGGGCAGTTCAAATAAATACCAGCTTAATACAGCCCAGTAAGCAAGCAGAAGTGAAAGTGGAAATAGAAATAGTTAATTAGGTAATCATTAGGGGTAATAGATGGAAGTAATAAAAATTTGGAGTTGAAAGGAACTAAAGATTTCTAGTACAGTTTTCCCCAAAGTATAGGATTCATCCCCCTGTTAGGATGACATACAATGTTAGATGGTCCAGAAAATGCTGTAGATGACACAAAGACAGGTTATTAAATGTTAAATTACACTGTGAGAAAGTTAGTCCTGCTTCAATCTTTCTTATTAACTCTTCTGAGCACATCAAAGAAAAAGTCTTAGTTGGGTGCTACTATGTTTTTAACACTTCCTAACATTTGCCAATCTCCCGTTTTAACAAAAAGAGACCAAGCTTCAGGTGGAGCAACAGCATCTAGAAAGAATTTCATCTCATTGTTTGTTTTTCATTTTAGCTATTCTTTCACCCATTTTCAACATCCACTTGTTATAATGATCTCAAGCTTCTTTAAAAATAAATTTATTAAAATAAAAACAGCCCATTGGGGAAAAAAATGCTAAGAACATGTCACACGAATAAGATACGGCTGATGAAGGTGGCATGAATGTGACTGGAGTTTGGAGAATAAAAACATTGGGCCAGGAGCAGTAAATAACTTGCTCAAAGTGGCACACTTGGTTGATGTCTTCCACTCCTGATGCTGGGCCCCTATGGAGAAGGAGAGGAGGGAAAATCATCCTCATGTAAAAAAGCATGTGGAGCTCAGAGAGACCACATGACTTCTCTAAAGCTCTAGATCCCAAGATTCTCAGTAGGACTCGGTCCCTCCCCCTCAGGCCAAGAAACCTACAACCAAGACTCAATTGACCCCCACTGGGATGCATCACATGGCAATCACAGAATTAGTCACATTGCCTCATTTTTTTTCCTTCTCCATCAATTTCCTAGATCCCTGAGAAATAACAAGTGAGCTCAAGCCAAGAGAGCTCTCAGATGGAAAAACAGACGCCATTACCCTACACTCGCTGATCCTTTCTCCAAACCCCTGGTGTTCTGAATGTTCCACCATGGGAGGTAGTAGCTGCAAAGAATGGTGTAAGCACAGGATTTGGGGGCCTCCAGAGGGCTAATCACCACCTTTCCACATGGCAGCAGTATGTGACCTGAATACAAAGTGGAAAGTAAAAGTCCACCCTCTTGCGGCCTGCCATGCATCACATCCATATACAACTGCATCTTGATGGATGTGGCAAACACAACCTTATATGTCTGCCACGGCCCCAGTGACCTTTCAGATCCCTGAGTTAAAGGGACCATTAGTTATCTTTATGTACAGCTTCCTATGACAGGTCTGCATGATAAAGCCAGAGACACTTTGATGAAGTAAATAATTTAGCTCCATCCATAATCACCTGCCATTCCCAAATCCTAATGCCTTTCCAAGGATGGCTTCACCAAACCAATGAAATAATGAGTTCCTTATTGATGATGCCAGGGCAGCATAAACTTTATGCAGAAGCTAAACTGCATCCAAGAGTCTATGAATTCTAAAGAAGAATATGGAGGAGGGACATTTTCTTATACAAGGCTTTGCAAACACAAGCCCGTCACACATTTCCATTTTTTAAATAATGGATATTGTTCACTGGTCACCTACTACGTGCCACGTGTACTTGGAACTTACGCACATTATTTGGTTTAACCCTCCACACAACCTTGCAAAATGGCTGTCAGTATCTCCATTATACTGAGAGTCGAAATCCGCTAAGGGACTTGCCAAATGGTCACCTCAATTGCAAGTAGCAAGGCAACAAGCTATTCTAAAATTTTGCTGGAACCAGGGAATAAGAATAAAAGAGAGACAGAATGAATGATCACATGGCAGAGTTGGGGTGTGAACTATAGTTAGTATCACTTATCCATACTCCTTTTACTGGACCTCACTACTACTCTCTCAGTGAGAAAAACTGCTTAAAAGGGTAGAGGTTGCTTCTTCTTGATATATTTGCCTGGCATCTTGTTTTCTCACAGCCTCTTTTCCTGATGTTGGGGGGGAGTGCATGACATTTGAAAGAGTATGTGAAATCCCAATGACACCCACTTCCTGTCTTGAGGTATGGTCAGAGTGTAGGCTTCATGAGAGTCTCAATATGTCTTCCACTGCTGCATCTTGAACTCAAATGATTACTTCCCAGAGACATACATAAGGCCAGGAAATTTCAGAAGGCAAACAGTATTGGCTAATTGATTTGCAAAGAGAGCAGCAAGGTAGCACTGGAAAGTTCAGTCTGTCTGAGACCAGTCTGAGACCAGTTTCTACCTGATGGGTGTATATCTGCCCATGGCTTTGGTGTCACCCAAGCCATCAATTTGAAAAGCTTCATAAGCCCATGAATTTCCTGAGCCATCTTACTCAGTACAACTAATGAATACATATGGATAAAATTTGAAAGGTGACATGGACAAAAAAGAATAGTGATGGTGTCAAGACAGTGGTAGCTAGGTAGAATTTTCTCCCTTATAACTTAGTTGAGCTATCATAATTTAAAAATTGTATAATTATATAGTCATTAAATGCTGTCAAAGAGATAGGAACTGAGAAGAGACAGCTGCTGTTTTTCAGTTGGGAATGACTTGTGTTGGGGACCTGGGAGAAAAGAGGAAGAGGTCAGGGGCACAGTCAAAAAATTCAGGTTCCCCTCCCCAGCTCCCAGAGTGACCAGCCTGGCACACTTGGGTAAGTCTCCTGAACCTACTGTCAACTTTCTGAGCCTCAGATCTTATGCTAATAAAATGGCGATCACAATGCTTGTCCTCTCTCCTGGCCTTATATGAAGGGCCTGTTCATGATTAAATTGTGTTTCCCCAGAATCCATAGGTTAAAGCATTAATTCCCAATGTGACTGTGTCTGGACAGAGGGCCTTTAGGGAGGTAATTAAGGTTAAGTGAGGTCATAAAGGTGAGATGCTAGCCTGATAGGCCTGGTGTCCTTCTAAGAAGAGGAAAAGACACCAGAGAACTCCCTCTCCATGCATGCACAGAGAAGGTGGCCATCCACAAACCAGGAAGAAAAGCCCTACCAGAAACCAACGCTGATGGCACCTTGATCTTGGACTTCTAGTCTCCAAAACTGTGAGAAAATATATTTATTTTGTTTAAACCACCCAGTCTGTGGTATATACTATATACTACTAGCTAAGCATACTAATATAGGGTCCAAAGAGATGAGGTATGAAAACAAATGTAAAGTGACCTACAAATGAAGAACATTCATGTAGTGTTGGGTGTCTGGTGTCTAAGGCCAGGTTGCAAGGGAGCAATGGGGAGGTGAAGAGGCAGAGAGGGCACATTTCAACTCCTTTGGAATTGAAGAGCATGAGACAGGGGAGTAGCTTGAGTATTTAGCACAGTGGAGAGATAATTGGTAGAATGTGGTCAAGGTACTTCCTATGAGTACCTGTAAGAGATGTAGACATTACCAGCCCATCTGAAAATAGCATTTATGTTAGGGTGCCATGAGTTTGAGTCATTTCTCAAGAGAAGGGGATTAGACCAAATTAATAGTCCTTCTAAACTAGGTGTTCCCTGAATTCAAAGGCTACGCGAGGCTAGTCTCCCCGCTTGAACTCACCAACAGGGCGTGAGATTGGATTAATTATTTGCTTCACACAAGAAATATCTTCTTTTCTTAACACAAACTGATTTCACACAAGGAGGTAATCTGAAGCACAAAAGCAGGAAGACCAAGCACAGAATGATATACTGAGTTGTAAGATCACTAACCTCTTGGTTTCTCCAATTCCCGGTTCTGAGCTGGATTTAACATTCATGGTGGTGGTGATTCTCTTCTCCTCCCTCAAGGCTACATGTCTCACCTCATAAATGAAGTCCAGGGGAAGGTGATGAAGGAAAGATTGGGTCTGAATTTTAGCTTATGAACTGATGAGGTGTGTGACCCTGGCAAGTCATTTAACCCTTTCGATCCTCAGTTTTCTTACCTATATCATGAGGTAGATTGAGACAGGATGGTGCCACTATGGGGTATATGCTAAGCCAGTCTGGCTTCCCAGGCCCACACCCAGAGGAGACATAATCAGTCTTAGCTCTCATTCCCACTGAGCTCAGATATGGGCAGCATAGGGAAGCCTCAAACGGTGGGTTCAATTGGCACAAGAAATAAAATCTATTTAACTTCCTGGGTGCTAGATGATGTCTAAGTCCTTTCCAGTTCAAACGCTTCCAGATTCTGTGATACAAATGTGGTAAAGCTATGGCACAAACAGAGTAAAGGCCTGGGAAAATTTTAGAGGATGCAAGAAAAAGTAATCTGAAGGTGGTAAGGGGAGATGCAGACAAATATGAAAGATCACAAGGCAATTCTCTGCTTTTAAATCGCCATAATTTGGGTCCTCCACGCCTTCTTGTACCTGCCAGGTGTTAGCCAGGATGGGTGCAAGTGCATGATGGAAGGAGAAGGCGTGAGACCCAGAAAACTGCCATATGATCCCCACTCACCTGGCTCCCCTCTCACCACTGGGCCCATCGGAGCTACACATGACAGACTAAGCACATGTGGGCAAAGCCTCCAAGGGGGAGGGAGCACGACAGTCAGGGGTGTGCTGGTAAATGTGAGGCAACTGGCTTTCACAGAAAGAGAGCAGATAAGCTCTGATTTGTAGCATTTGTTGATTTCTGTGGCATAACTATTCCCACCATTGTCAATTTCCAGCTACCAACAAGAAGTCATGGAACAGAGTTTGGAAAAGATGCAAATAACTGGCTTTCAGGGGCATGTATGAGCTGAGCTCCAACACAGCACTAGAGGAGAGAAATGAAAGACCACTGACATCTACTGAGTATCTTCTATGCCTCACTTACCCTAACAATTTTACATTTTTATTCCATACATAGGTTTATACATAAATATCCCATTCCTGTTTTTATGGGGTTTCAGATTAAATTTCATTTGCCTTCTACCAAATGTAAGTGTAATGGTATCACCAGAACAATGCTGGGCTCTAAGAAGCAGAAGCCCAATGAGGCACAGAGAACTGACTGGCTGATGTGGCTCAGCCAATTCCAAAGGATGGTGTCACATGAAGGGGAAGGAGGCCATCTGTTGGGAGACCTCCACCCCTGAGGTCTTTCAGAGCCTACCACCGCTCCCTCTATCCCTGGCTGGTTTTGCTCCCATAACAACTGCTGCCTGGCTTCATGTACTTAGCACATACGTATGCATCACTTACCATGTGTTGGGCACCAAGCTGGCATGGAGCTGCACTCACACACACACACACAGAAACGCATACACACACAAGCTAGGAGAGGAGACAGACATAAATGTGACAATGCAGTAAGTGCACAGTAGATCTGGTCCCATCATATACTCGCGAGATATTTATAAAGTGTCAGTCCTGTGATTTGTCCACCAATCTCTTTGCCCAGCCACAATCAGCCAGGCTCTCTATTAGGTAGAGCACACATAAAGGAGGAATCAACTTTTCTTCAGTGGACTTCTTCAGGTGGGAGTTGAGTAAGGTGTTGAAAGTTGAGTAGAATCCTTGGTAAAGAGATTACAAGCACAGCTGCATACAGAGGTTACAAGCATGGCTACGGGAGGGGCACAGAATGCTGCCATGGGCTAAGGAAGCAGACAGTCTCTGGCCTGGAGGAGCTTGCAGTCTTTTGGGAGAGATAGATTTCCAGTTATAATCACAGAGCACCCTCACAGAGAAAATGTTTTCTAGTTCTCAATACACACACACACACACACATACACATACACACACACACACACATACACACACGCTTCTCACTAATGGGCTCATGCTAGGTACCATACAGAAAATAAATATTGGGTCAACTTGGTCCTGATTTGAATCCTGCCAGGGAACCAGAAATTATATATGACACAACAAAAAAGCATGTAGCTCTCTTAAGAGGTAGAGACAAACTTTGTGGGACTTCAGATTGGAAGACATTACTTCTAGATGAAGACATAATCAGGGAAAATTTCATGGAGGAGGAGATAGAAGATTGAGGAGCAGCCCAGTAAACATGGCTGATTCTGAGCACAGTGCATGCAAGCTTTCCTCCAGCCACCACTTGCTGGGCACCTTCTAAGAGTTACACACTGTGCCAGATGTCTAAGGAGACACAAAGATGTCTCTTCTAGGCTTCCTCTTCCTTTGGTCAGCATACTCTTTGCCTTTAGGTGAAGGTGCCAATCATCCCTTTCAGTCTGGCTAGCAAGCTCCAAAGAGGGCCACAGCAGAGATGTCACAAACTGGAATCTCTGGGTACTAAGGGTAGGGGGTTAAGAAGAATTAGGGAGTGGAGAGAGTAGAAAGAGCAACAGGCCAAAGGAGTGAACCTGTCAAGGACTCAAGGCTGAATTCATATTCTTGTTACACCAGAGGCAGGTCAACAATGTCTCTCGCAACACAGTCTACTGGATTCATTAGTTAGATGAAAAACTAGTGTAAAAATAAACCTCCCAGGGATCCCTGGGTGGCGCAGCGGTTTAGCGCCTGCCTTTGGCCCAGGGCGCGATCCTGGGGATCCAGGATTGAATCCCACGTCGGGCTTCCGGTGCATGGAGCCTGCTTCTCCCTCTGCCTGTGTCTCTGCCTCTCTCTCTCTGTGTGTGACTATCATAAATAAATAAAAGTTTAAAATAAATAAATAAATAAACCTCCCAGAGGCACCTGGCTGGTTCTGTCAATAGAGCACGTAACTCTTGACCTCAGGGTTGTGAGTTCAAGCCCCACATTGGGCATGGAGCTTACTTAAACAACAACAACAACAAAACAAAACAAAACAAAAAAATCCCTTCCTTAAAAATAAATACATGCATACATACATACATACACCTCCTAGATCTTGCAGATTAATGGGCATATGTTTCCTCACAAAACAGAAGAAACCCTGCCCCTGCACAGATAATGCTCCACTGTAGCAAGACCAACTTGTAGCATGGATCGGATCCCGAACCCTGTAGCACGTTCTCATGGCACCTGCACCTGCTCACCCCACGTCTCCCATCTGAACTAGCTGAGCATGTTCTCCTCATGGAACCTTTAATACATAATTGTGTGGCAAATAGCTGTTATATTGCCAGTCCCATAAGCAGCTGCCTGGGAAAGCTCCTTCTATAACTCATATCCAGAAATAATAGAACTTTAGTGAATTGAATTCTATTACGTCCAAGGCTTTCACGGTTGAAAGAAACTTAAGGAAAGAAGGAAAGGAAAAGTTAATGTTTCCAGAATATCAGAGTGGCCTCTCTAAGCATCTCTCTAGAAGCCTGGGGCTGCACTTCTGCCACTGTGGTGCAAGGGAGGAACAAGCATGCAGCTGAAGCTTCCCTCAGAGCTATAGCATAGGCTCAATGCCATGAGCAAAGAAACACAAGACAACAGCCCCCACTTTGATGAGTATCAGGCATGGCTCCAATCTCACTACATATGTCAACTCAACAAAAACCCTAGGAAGGAGATGTGCTACTATCATCCCATTTTACAGATGAGGTACTGAGGCTCAGCAAGGCTAAGTGCCTCACGCATGTTACACTGTGCTTTCTGTAAGTGGAGGAGCTGTGATTCCAACCCAGGCACCTCTGCTTTGGGGTTAAGAGTCAGACATGCCTGAGCCTCAATCCTGGGTCTGCCTTAGTAGCTACAGGAACTTGAATTAGTTGTTATTGGAGCCTCCTCTGTGAAATGGGACCAATACTATGCCATAGGATTGGCCTGAGAGTCACAAGCAATTAAATGTACATAACAGCACCTGGCACCTAGTAAGCTGTCAATGCAGGGAAAGGTTAGTAGCTGTAGGGGCACTAGTTGTGCCTCAGAATCACAGAATGTCAAGCCATAGAGACTCTCTAATCCAATCTGGAATAAATGAAAGGATAAATGATAGATTAGTAGGTCCAACCTACTCATAGTTTCTGGTGTGTTGCAGGCTATTAGTGGAAAACAATAAAAACCTAGAGTATTTCTGAGTTGTGTCTAGAACCTCAGATATTCCTAATGCAGCAGTCTCAATTTAAGTCACCTAAAATTGTGTGACTTTGGATGAGTTACTTAGGCTTCTTAGCCTATGTCTTCTTCTCTGTCAAAACGGGATGACAATAGCTGATTGCAGAGTTGGGAGGATAGGAGTCAAAGTTTGTGTTTAACACAGTATCTGGCATTTCTACGTAAAGACATTACTAACTCCTCTGACATACATATTTTATTTTTTTATTATTTTTTAATAAAATAATTTTTATTGGTGTTCAATTTGCCAACACACAGAATAACACCCAGTGCTCATCCCGTCAAGTGTCCCCCTCAGTGCCCGTCACCCACTCACCCCCACCCCCTGCCCTCCTCCCCTTCCACTAACCCTAGTTCGTTTCCCAGAGTTAGGAGTCTTTATGTTCTGTCTCCCTTTCTGATATTTCCCACACATTTCTTCTCCCTTCCCTTCTATTCCCTTTCACTATTATTTATATTCCCCAAATGAATGAGAACATACACTGTTTGTCCTTCTCTGATTGACTTACTTCACTCAGCATAATACCCTCCAGTTCCATCCACGTTGATGCAAATAGTGGGTATTTGACATACATAATTTAAAAGAAATAGATAAGTAGCGAAAACTTTCTAGCCCCCCAAACACCTTCAAAAGCTTTCTCTCTCCCAATGCTATGGCTGTGGGTACCAATCACATGAATGTGGTCTCCCCATTCCTATTGGATCTCCAGGACTGGTAGCCCTGGTTGCACCCCACTTCATAGCCAATCTTGTTTATCTCATAGAGTGTGTGTGTGTGTGTGTGTGTGTGTGTGGTGGTAGTAGTGGTGGTGGTGTTTTATTTTGTTTTCATTTAAATCAGCTTTCAACACCTAAAAACAAAGCTCTCATGTATGGTTCCAGATGCCCACAGGGTGACACTCAGCCTCTGCTTGCCTTCTTTCATTGAACCCAGCTTGTCCCATTTATCAGACTGGGCTTTTTTTCATTCTTTCTATTTCATCACATAAATTGCCTGCACCATTCGTGACCTCTATGGATTAAATTAAAACAGAGCTACCCTACAACCCAGCATTTGCACTACTAGATATTTACCCCAAAGCTACAGATGTAGTGAAACAACAAGACACCTGCACCCCAATGTTCATAGCAGCAATGTCCACAATAACTGAACTGTAGTAGGAACCAAGATGTCCTTTGACAGATGAATGGATAAAGATGTGTGATGTTATATATATATATATATATATATATATATATATATATATATATTTGAATATATTCAATTGAATATTACTCAGCCATCAGAAAGGATAAATACCTACCATATACATCAGTGTGGATAGAACTGGGGGGTATTATGCAGAGTGAAATAAGTCAATCAGATAAAGACAATTATCAAATGGTTTCACTCATGTGGAATATAAGAAATAGCACAGGGGATCATAAAGTAAGGGAGAGAAAACTAAATGGGAAGAAATCAGAGAGGAAGAAAAAACAATGAGAGACTCTTAACTCTGGGAAACAAACTAAGAGTCACTGGAGGGAAGGTGGATGAGGGTAACTGGGTAACAGGCATTAAGGAGGGTACGTGATGTGATGAGCACTGGGTTTTATATGCAACTGATGGTACTGAAAACTATGTATGTCTGAAACTAATGATGTACTATATGTGGCAAATTGAATTTAAATTTTAAAAAATTAAAAATAAAATTATCCATGTTTCTACAGATTTTTTTCTAATGTATTTAAAAACAAAAGGGAGGAGGCAAGGGCTATGCATCAAAGTCTTTGAATGACCCCACTATTCCTGGTCCACCATCTGTTTAATTCAAACAGTTCTCTTTGTTGGGACGCAGAAAGCTAGGGAGGCACCTGGACACTGTTCCAGATCCTCTTATGCTGGTCCCTCTCCAAGACAGGTTTGTTCTTGGAAGCCTTCTGCTGCTAGATTGTGGAGAGGTCTTTCTTGCACAACTCACAGAGGAGCCCACGCAGAGTTGCATGGAATCAACTGCTTTAATGAATAATATTAATTCAGTAGTGCCACCATTAATTCATTAAATAAGGATGTAATTAAGATTGAGGAAATAGGGTACAGGAGTAGGTTGGCCTCCCTCCCACTTCCTGTCCATGTTCCCCTAAACTTTTTCTTCTGTCCCCAGACTGAGCCTTGGAAGCACCCATATGATGCACTCTTTCTCCTGGCTTTGTGTTGGAAAAGCCTGAGCAGTCCACAAATGTTTAGCTGCCAGCCTGCTATCAAAGCATCACCAAGAATTTGAAAGAAAGTCAATAGCTTTAACCACACTGTACAAAGGAAGAAAGAGAAACACAGTCTGGGAAGTAGGCGGATGAAGGCCACACAGCCAATAATATTTGTGTCTGGACAGACCCTATCTCTTCAGGGTTGGAGGCAACAGGAAAAAACTGTTACTAATTTCATCAACAAACACATATTGTGAGCCTGCTGTGATTACTGTAGATTCTTTGAGAATATAAAGAATTCTTAACACATGGCCCAGGCTTAGTGAAGAAAACAAGACAAATCCACATGAAACATTAAGTAACAGATTCATTCATTCAGGCAAACAGGAATAGCAGGGCTATTTGCAGACAGATGGGTCCCTTCCATGTGGCTGGGTGGCCCTGAGCAATTTTCTTCCTGTTTCTAAACCTGTTTCCCCCTCTCTAGCAGAGATAAAAATAATCCCTGCCTCTTGGGATTGTTGCATTAATGAGATAGTTAAATATCTAAAGCATTTTGTAAATAACAACTTTCTAATCCAATATACCTTAGTAGTAGTAGTAGTAGTAGTAGTAGTAGTAGTAGTAGTAGTAGTAAAAACCTACTGTAGACAAAAGAACATATTCAGCGTATGGCGAATGTAAGATTAATCAAAGAAAGACTATTTTAAAGGTGATTACTATCTATACGTAGTAAAAGGCTTTCCCAGAGAGTAATCACCAAAGAAAAGATTCTGACAAGAGCTCTGAGTTCCAAAGAGGAAGGTTGCCTGGTGTCAGGAGGAAGACCCCGGCCACAAGGTCTGTCGCCCTGGGTTTGTGGCCTGTGCTATACCAGCTGGCTCTGCGACCTTGAGCAACTGGCTGTGCCTCTCTGTGCCTCTGACTTTTCATCTGTAAAATGAGGGGGTTGGATTCAATTATCTGTAGGGCTCCTCCCAGCCTGACAGGCTGTGATGTATGGTCTATGAGGGGCTGGGCCTTGAAAGCTGAATCAGATTTCAGTAGAGGAGTGGGAGCTCATAAATAAAGGCACAAGGGCAGAGATAGGAATATACAAGAGAGAGGGAGTAATAAAAGGAGCTGACATTTATTGAATGCCTACTTTGGGCCCTGTTTTAAGTGCTATGTGTATTAACTCATTAAGTCCTCACAACAACCCTACAAGGTAGGAAAAAATTATCAACCCTTTTCCACAGGGGATAAGACAGAGGCACAGGGAAGATAAGCAGTAACTTGCCCAAGGTCACAGAGCAAGGTCTGGGGTTTGAGCCAGCAGTAAGACCCCAGAGCCTTCATATAAAACACCCAACCACTAGAACAGATTACACAGCATGGAATGTGATAGGGGGACAAAGTGTGAAATGAACGCACCGTGTGAGTGTAAGATGGTATCTTTTCTAGGGGTCCTTTCTGCTCCCCTGAGCAACAAGGCTAGGGACAATGTCTTCTACCACTGGTCTACCTTGCCAAGCACTGTCCCCACAGAGCAGATTGTGAGGCCAGAAAAACTAACCCTTTCATAATGGAGAGTCAGAAAGGAAACTCTTCACCAACATTTTACTGATTTGGGCACAGAAGCCTTAGAATATAAGTGACTTTCCCAGGGATTGACTCATTCATTCATTCATTCATTCATTCATTCATTCATTCATACTACGTATCTCCTAAGTGGCTTGTATTGTGCAAGGTCATGGAATTGAGGGCTGAGCTAAACACAGATTAAACAAAAGTAATAAAGAGAAATAAGTCCCCTGATGGGGAAATAGGGCACTGGGAACTTGGAGCTGGTGACTTTAACTTAAGGCCAGGGGACAAAAGGATGCCTTGCTTTCTACAGGGAGTTAAGTTTAAGCTGAGCTCTTAGAGGTAGGTTGTTTAATTATAGAGAAAGCAAAGAATGAAACCAAAAACCAAGTGCCCATGGCCAGTCTTCCTTAGGCTTTGTGTGAGAACAAACTGTTTCCTTTCACTATCTGGCTTTTTGCTGCAGAGAACAAAGTGCATTACAGATACTCTCTTGGCTCACCAAACCACAAGGCGCAAGAGGCGGGGAGTAAGACTTATTATTCCTCTTATTATCTCCTATTACTGTTTGCTTCCATTTTTCCCAGGGTTCTGAATTTGTAAAACAGACTGGAGTTTTGATGTGACCTGGATTATACAAACACCTGCGTGGATGTCACTGCTGTTTTCTCTCTCCAAGAGAAATTACTGCAAGTGTGTGTGTTTGAACCAACTTGGTCATTATACCATTTGAGTTTTTCTCTTTTCCATGGCCTATTTTTAGATTTCTTCTCCCATTTCCCAAGCTCTATTAGAATAAGGTTTTCATTTTAATCACGCTCTCTGGGCAGGCCAAATTTAGGCATAATGAAAACAAAAAGTGTTATGCAAAATGAGACGTTAGAGGAAGCCCGGCCAGGCGCGTGCGCTGCATCTGTAACACATGCTGGCCGGAACAGCGTGCAGGTTTTCCAGGCTGGCTGAGCTCAGGAGCCTGACGCTGCGCCTGCTGTTCTCCCCCAAAGCAAGACAGCCTGTTAGCACTCCAAGAATATTCTGTTGCATAAGTAATGCAGCTCTGAGCTGCTCTGTCCCCAGTCTCTCCGGCAGCCCTGCAGCAGATAAAGGGTTTGGTAGTGCCTAGCCCAGTGTGGGGTGGCCCTTGCCACAAGGGACTCAATGTCACAGCTTCTGCAAAGGGAAATAAAGCAGGTCTGGTCCTGGGCCAGCCAGGGCCTCAAGATGTCCCTAGGAAACTGCAGATTTACCCCTAGGGTCTTGGTCTATACACCCAGACAGCACATAAGAATCACCCAAAGGGCTTTTAAAGCCACTGTTTCCCCAAGAAGACATTGGAGACTAAGTGAATCTGAATATCTGAGGGTGGAAGGTTCTGTTTCTGGTTTTGTTTTCTTTACCATCTCCACCTTCTGCTCCACCCCCACCACAGGACACTAAAGTCCAGCCGAAGTGGAGAACCTCTGCTCCAGGACAAGGAGAATGGGGAAAGGGAAGGGACATCTTGTCATCCAGAATGCAGTCTCTTACCCTATCAGTGCCTCCAGGAAGCCTGTTAAAAATGCAGAATCTTCACCCCCAACCAGAACCCATAGGATCATAATCTGCATTTTAACAGTTTCCCAGGGACTCCAGGAAATTCACATTCATATTATGAACTGAGAGACATTGCCTCATTCCTCTGTGTCTTCATCCAGGGCTGTGTGTAGCCACTAGGACTCATGTCCAAGAGCCTGGATTCTGCAGTCAGACTCTGTTGGAATTAGGGCCATGGTGCTGCTCATTTGGCTTTGCATGTGCTGCATAACCTCTTTGTGTTTCCGTTCCCTCATCTGTAAGATGAATTCCAGCACTTAATTCACAGAACAGTTGTGTGAAAGGAATGAGTTAATACTGCTTAACACAGTGCCTGGCTCACTGTAAGGATTCTTCACATGTTACAAACTATTACCTTAAGGCAAATGACTGGCACAAGATTGAGACTTTCACTCACCCAGGAGTTTGTGCACCCCCCTCTTGTGGAGAAAAATTATGCATACTGGAGAAAAATGCATTGTCATAGCAAACTGATGCTACCCATTGGATGGCAGCATTTATGTCAGGGCATTAGCAAAGTGATGAAACATGTTGCCCCAGCATGAGGGTGGATGTAATTTTGTGCCTTTTTGCTCCAGTGACTAGACTCCCCACAGTCAACAGGGCACTGAATGATGCTACCAGAAGTGACAGCTTGCCTTATATCATTGACCACACTCCCTATGACGTTGCTCTTCATGGACCAGAAGGCACCGTGTCTTCCTTGGGCTGGGGTCCTGTTGCAGATGAGGAACAGGCAGTTCTAGTCCTCCATTCGCCTGGCATGAGGATGGGAAACACCTGTCCCTATGAATGGGGGCCGTGGGTGACTGGCTGTGGTAGTTTTCAATCCATCTGCAAGTTCTTTGACACTGCTTTCTTTAAGAGATGGAACTTGATTCCTCTCTCCTTGAAAGTGAGCAGGAATTAGTGACTCACTTCTAATGAACAGAATGTGGTGGAAGTGACAATATTTGACTTGGAAGATTAGACTGAAGAAGGCATTGGAGTTTCCTCCCTGCTGTCTCTTAGACCACTTGCTCTGGGGGAAGACAGCTATCACCCCATGAGCTTGGTCAAGCAGTCCTGTGAGACGGTCCACTCAGGGAGGAACTGAGGCCAAGTGACTAGGCCATCACAAAAGAAGATTCTCCAGCTCCAGTCGAGCCTTCTGGTGACTGCAGCCTCGACCAACAACCTGCCTGCAACCTCGGGCAGGACCCTAAGACTACAGCACACAGCCAAGCCATTGCTAGACATCTGGCCTGTCAAAGCTCTGTAGTATAGGAAATGTTCATGGCCCCACAGGGAACCATGTGGAAGCTACCTATGTCCTTCCAACACTGGTGCTAGAGGAAGGTTGTGACAGGTTGTGACAGTAATGGAGGACACTCTTCTCCACTCCATGCTCCACCCTCTCCTTCTTCCTTCATATTCTCTGTTCCATCCCTGCCTTGAGAATCCACCTCTTGGGAAAACTGTGAAAGGACCAGCACTGACCTTGACAAATTTATCTTACAGGGGACATAAAGTGAAGAGGGCCTGACCTGAACTTCTGGATCAAGGTCAGCCTCTTGGTGAAAAGTTCTAATCCCTGAGACTTAGTCCTCCTTCTCTGACAGACCCAAAACCAATCCCACGAATGCGAATGGAAAGGAAGCCAGCTCCGGTCCCGGCCCCCCACACTGATGAAAGTACATCTGGGAGATACGAGGGTGCTCAACTCCTCAGGCCACTTGGCTCCTGACAGGCCTAACTGGAAGACTCCTTGAATGCATTTCACACACTGGATTGCCCCGGCCTCCCTCTGTTCTTCTCATTCCTCAAACTCAAGAGAAGAGAAGGGAACTCAATCTCCCACTGCCAGTCATGATTCTGTCTCAACAAAGAAACCGAACTTCCCTGAACTGCCTCTCCTCACAGTCACCCTCCTAAGATGAGCACAGACAGGGGACTTGGGGACTGACAGTCCATTGCAAGGTACCTGTCCCCCCACATGTTCTCCTGACATTCTTCATGGCCTCTTAGGAAGTCAAAGGGTCTCAGGAAGTTTCCTTAGTCCCTTTTTACTTAGCTTCTAAGCCTCAAATCAAGCCTTCTTCTCCAGGGAGAAATAACGATAATGTCTGAAATTTACACTGTCATTTTCCCCAAGAGGTCCATGGGATTTTATGCACATTTTCAAATGCCTTTGATTCAGCCAAGAGAGGAGCTAATGTGCAGAAAGGTGAGTGGTTCCCTGTCTCCCCACTGCCAAAGGAGGAGATCTGGAACTCCACCTGCTTAGTCTCAGACCACTACCTAGAATCTCCTGGTAGGTTACAAAATCAATCCAGGGAGCTAAAGTACTAGGGCAGTTAGGCAGAGGGAAGACACAGGTAGAACCAGCTCTCGTCCAGGAAAGGGCAGAGGAAATGTGAGGCTGGCAAGGTAGAATCTAGACTCCAGCCCTTTGCTGGGGAGCACCATCCTGGCCTCATGAGTGACCAATAGGTTACCTCACTACAGCTTGGCCAGAGCTACGACCAAGTGGCTGATGCCCATCTTGTTGTCTAGGACTTGGGCAGTTTGCAAAACTTAACCTAGAGCAAGTCTCTCTATCTCTCTGAGCTTCAGGGAGGTTCCTCACTCGTAAGATGAAAAAGAGATTTCTCCCATCTCCAAGGTTCTAGAAGTTGACAAATAAGAAATCTTTGGAGACATAGCAATGGATACAGGATTATCAGAGCAGGCAATAAAAGACCTAGATTCTAGCCTCAGCATACTAGCTGCCTGTGTGATGGTGGGTGAATCGTTTGATTTGTCAGAGCCTTGATTTCCCTGTTTACAAAATGAGGTAATTGGTTATGTTCTACCTAAGATCCCTCTTCAGTTTTGGCCTCCCACCTCTGAATTCAATGATTATATATGGAAGAAGCTATAGTAGAAAGAGACTTTTCCAGGTATTGACTCCTTTCTTTGCCTCATTTCTTTGTCTATCCAATCATTCTTTTGTCATATATTTATTGGGTGCCTATTATATGGCCAGATCCTCTACTAGGTACCCTGGGGCATAACAATGAGAATGGGCATGGTCTGGTCCATGACTTAATTATAGTTAGGAAAGAGAGGCAGGGAGCTAAATAAATATCACAGAGTGTGTGTATGAAGAGCTAGAGGAACAAGAGATCTAATATTTCAATGAATGTAAAGAAAGTCAATAGGGTTGGACCATGAAGAGCAAGGTAGGGAATGGTGGCCATAAAAGCTGGAGGAGGGCCAGATCTGAATAGTCTGATACTCCAGCTGAAGAATGATGCTTTCTAACTTAAAGAGTCCTAGAAGGAATCATTGAGTAATGTTAAGCATGGTTGTGATACAACTAGGTTTCTGTCTTGAGAAGATAATTTTGTGTCAAATGACAGACAAAAACATTACCACTATCACAGGGCAGGGACTGGATAAATAAAGATATAGGAAATGAGCTCTGAGGCCAGTGCAGTGATCCAGGCAGAGGATGACTTGAACTTGGACCAGGATGGAGATGAAGACAAACAGAAACATCTAAGAAAAGTTTAGAGGCTAGAATCAAAACATCAGAAAAGGAAATTAGATGTAGAAATGGTGGGACTTGGGAGAGAGTGATCATAGGAAAGATGTTTTAGAGGCTGGGGTATATAGACTAAGACGCCAGGTAGTCCACAGCTTGATCTTGTGACTCCCTGAATGCTAAAACCCAACAAAGTAAGTTTTCCCTACACAAATGCCCTCCCTAGGACCCTTTCAGCTGAGATGTGCCCATGTGGGACTGGCCTGTCCTGTGCTGCCCTACCACCCTCTCCCCAACAGCTCTGTCAGGGCCCTACAGTTCTATAGGAAGAACACAGACCATCGTTCTGAAATCTACAGAGAGCCTACCTCTCTATCTGGAGTAGTGGAAATCCAACTGCAAAACTCCAAAGTCTTAGGGAAAAAGGAAGACAGAGTGGCTGTGATTTTATAAGAATTTTTGCGTGTGAAAAATCAAGAAAAAACAGGAAATATCCCTGTACATTTTGGCATTTGGGCTTGATTTACAATAGGCCATAATATAACACAATGACAAAATTCTATAATAAGAATGATCAAAATATTCTGAGTTACTACAGATAGCCTTTCTAGTTGATAAAAAACAAAACAAAACAAAACAAAACCACAATTTTAGGTCTTTACCAGGGTCTCTCTTTTTTCCCTCTCTTTCTGTCTCTTTATGTGTCAGGGTTTACCATTCACATATTCAGTCAGTCTTATACAAGCCTCATGCAATATTAAAATGTTTATGCAACCCTTTCTGTGCTTGAAGCAGCAGCAAATGTTCCTGGTGTGCAAGAATGAGGAGAATAATGTTCTCATACTCTCTCTAGAGAAAGTCCGACACCAGCCTGTCTTGCCCTCCATGATTAATTGGAGCAATAAATCAGATCTTGTTCTCCCCAGTCACTTGCACTGGGGACCACCAAGCATTGAGCACTGAAGGGAGGGCATCGCTTGGTTTCTTTGCCGTAAGGAACAGAGAATTGGACTGGCACTCACAATGCTTTTATCTAAGCTCATGGCTGCAATTCTACAGGCACATGTTATTCTGGTATTAGTCAGGTGTCAAACTTAAAACCCATTTAAGGGGGCTTGTTAATAGTGTGACATTTCAAAGGTTTGCTTTCAGCTGCTGTACTCTTATAGGAGATTGATTTCAAAATATATGAACTGAAATCCAAGTTTTGGAGATTAACAGAAAAATCAGTCTCACTCCAGTGTCTTTCAACCAATGATTGTAAGATATCTGATGGCACAAATATTGCTAGAAGGAAAAGAAAGGTTTAGAGATCTTAAGTAATGGTCTCAGAATAGCACACAGCTCAGAAGCAGCTCTGGATGCATAGTTTTCCCCAAGCCCAGGAAAATTAGAATATCAGAGCTAGAAGAAAAGGCCTCCAAGGTCATTTTATATGTGAGGAGTCAAGGTCCAAAGAGGCTAAGGAATTTGTTCAAAATCCCTAATTTGTGGTTCACTATCTAATGCAAAACCCCACTGACCTTCTGAGAAGAAGAGGCAAGCCAAACATTTCTAAAAAGAAACACACTTGCTCCCTGTGGTTTGTTGTGATAATGTTTAATGCACAGGTCTTCTCTGCTTACAAGCTGGTATCCAACGAGTTCTTTGCAGAGTTTACATATTAGAAATGCTTTCTGGGTTTTTTTCCCTTAGTCCAATCTGTTTAGCAAATTCTGTTGGCTGAAGGCAGGGTCAGGGACTTCACTGGTAGGTTCAAACCCCATCTCAGGTGATTTAATATCCCCACTAGGAAACCAGTTCTACAACCTGAGAAAACTTTCTACCACTGGCTTTGCAAAGGGCCCTGGGATGAAGGATGGATATGGCTAAACTAACCCAGCTCTACTCTTGGAGCTGGCTGGAGCTGAACTTGTAGATTCTGGCATTCCTCCCTAAATCAGGGAGCTCAGTGGGAAGCAGTCCAGGTCATTGTTTATAAGGGAAGAGAACAAGGACATCTCTTACTCTCAGTTCGACTGCATGGAGTCTAAGATTATCCATGCAAGGTTGTACATGCTTTAGGCTTGTCACAGTTGTCCTGAGGACAGGTGATTAGATAGAATAAGATTACAGTTCTGTACTCATATGAGTGATATGGATCCACTACTAAGATCATTTTCATCTACAAAGGGAAGTATATCATTCATTAAATTAATTCTCAGTGAAGAGTGAACCTATCCTAATACCACTGAGTTCTGTTGTTAAAAAAAACTCAGGGTACCAGTGCAAGACTGTCCCAGATTCTCTGAAGCCTGTAGCCCTAAGCTGTGGGTATATGCATCCACCTCTCAGCCTGCTATGACCCTGATCTGTGAGGCTCTCTCCTCCTATTGAACTTTGATCTCTTCTCAGTAGCTACAAGTATCAGCAAACATTCTGGGCTGATGGGAACACAAGAGCTGTCAGCCTCTGGGTGAAAAGTTGAGATTTCCATTAAGTTGGTGCCATAATTTGCTCTCTCTCCTAAGGTTTTGCTTTCCAATCTGGGCATCCTTCATCATTCCTTTGGCAAACTAAAGTGGCATCAAGCCACTGGCTGCTGAGAAGTTTAACATTGACTTGGTTCCAACTTGCTGAAGACAGAGTGTTTGTGTAGCCTATCACCCCTCTATTCAATGTGGGGTGGATGTTTTAGTAAGGTTCTTGACTGTAAATACCTTCAGGAAAAGTTACTTTCAATCATTTCTTACAATTCTGTGAACAAATACCTGCTTTGTCCTCCACAAAGATACCAATGGCAAAGAGTTCTCTCTCCTTTCAACTTTTACCTGAATTAGTCACTGTAGAGGGAAAACAACTCCCAATCTTCAGAAAGTATGGTTGCGGCTAATGTCACTTTCCAGGATGTGGGCATAGCCCAGTATGTCCCACTGATAGTCATTACCTTGCCAACCATGGGGTGGAAGAAGACCCCACTGGAGAAAGAGATCTAGCACTTTTAAAAGAGATGTCAGCTAAGATGAGTCCCAACCCAGAGCTCCTGAGACCTTGGCCATTCAAGGTGATCCAGTGACCAATAACTTTAACATTGGCTTGGAGCTTATGCAGTGTCTTAGGCCTGACCCTGACCTCCTGAATCAGAATCTTCATTTTAACAAGATCTCCAGGATATCTGTATGTGTATTAAACTCTGAGAAGTGTACTTTAGATCTTCTTTCCCCTATGCCCTTTGGTATGATGACTCCACGACAGCCTGAACTCCCACTTCCTAATCAGCTACTCCCGTGTTGACCCTGTGCAAAACACTACTGACCAGGTCAGTTTATACTTTTAGCTTCTCATCTCACTTTCACTCTAATTGACAGCTTTTATGGCAACAAATCCACTGAATGCAATGCCTTCCCAAGGTTCAACATCTAATAGTTAGTCTTAGTTATTAATAAAAATCATTTAACCTGCCTAGGCTATAGTTACCCTGGATGCCAAATGGCCATATACATATGTGTCACTCTCTATTGGACACACATGACAGAAGGACAAATGAGGTCATTCATAGTTAATAGTGCTCTTTATTATACAGCAAGTGCAAGGCATTATTTGTGAGCATCTGTCTGGGTTAATGGCCACTATCTCCTGAATAGGTTAACCATTTTCACTGCATGCTTAATTTTGAGACTATCAGAAAAGTTGAGGTTTCACAGCATTCTCCAACTGAGTAGGGCCTTATCTTTGAAATATCTCACTGTAGTAGTTAACAAGACTTATGAAAAATCTCTAGCAATAGGAAAAGTATCTTGAGAAAGGGTGAATTTTCACTGCTACCCCATGAGGTAAGATTCCTTATCTGCATGGTCATCTCTATGGAAATGGATAAGCAAGGATGGTAATGTGGGATATCTTAACACCACAGATAGACTAGATTGGAATTCTGGATGTTCAAAAACCAATTCCATAGGACTCCCAACTAATGATAGGAAGTGAGAGGGTGGAGGACCCATAAAGCAAAATATCTGGCAAATTCAGATAGCAATTTCAGAAAGGTGAGAATGGAGACTCTCACAAGTCCCTAGCAGGAAATCTTACAAGCAGGAGTATGTCCAAGAGGCAGACAGGGCCCAAATGTACCAGAACCGGGAAATTAAGGTGAAGAGTAAGGGGTGGATCTCTCAAAGGGGCAAACCAAGGAACAACAACAAAGAAACTCAAAATAGATTTTCTTTGGAGGGATAAAATATGTAGAATGCACATGAGAGTGAAGGTGTGTTACACCCTGGGGTCTACACAAATGCCCTAGCTTCCCTGGTCATGTCTCACTGTGCTACATGTGTGGGCGTTTTGCCCTAGGATCTAAGTTTCTGAACTCAGCTTCTTTCAGCCAGTGAGAAAATTAGAACCCTTGCTTCTTCAGCATATTGGGCTAGCTATTGACCATTGTGCCTTCTTCCTAATATTCACCCATCTACTTGTTTATCCACCTAGGCTACACATATTTATGGAACACCTACTGTGCGCCAGGCTCTGAGTAAAGCAGTGCCTACTCTTATAGATCTCAAAGACTAGTGGACATAGGTTAAGTAAGCACACAAATGAATGCAAAATTGTCACTCCACTATGAGACCTTGTAATGGAAGTTGGGAAGTCAGGAGAGGCTCATTTCCCTGAGGAAGTGGCAGTCAAGATGAACTCTGAATAATGTGTACAATCTGACTTGGCAAAGAAGGGTAGGAAAATTATGTTCAGTAGAAGCAGGAAGAGGGCAAGAAGAAAGATAAGAGAAGACACATGTGGGTGGGGGAGAGCCTGGAAAGCACTTGAGATGGGGAGGTGGAATCATACTGCACAGGTCAGAGAGGTCTGGTAGAGGACAGGACCTCCCAGGCAGTCCCCAGAGTTTGACCACTTGAATGAAAGTCCTTATGCCCGGAAGGTCAGTGAGCACAAGGCCCTTGTTCTCTCCTATGTCAAAATCTCTGTAATTGTCTGATGAACAGAGTGATGAAAAGGTAGTACTGCTCTGTACTCCTGTACCCCTGCAAGAATGGTTTGGCCTAAATCTGTAAGACACTGGACAAAATAGGAAATCTAGCTGCTTTCACATTATCATGTCAGTCTTTGGACAAAGTGGCCTCCCATACTCTATGGTCTGAATTTTTACTAGTTGGGTTGAAGAGTTGAATCACTTATTTTCCATATTCTGAGCTCTCCAAAAGAGACTAACGTTAAACATAATGAAAGACTTTCCATATCAAGGACCATTCAGTACACACAGAATGATAGTTGCCATTTTCTGAGCACTTAATATGTGCCAGGCACCATCCATGTGCTTCACATGTATTGCTTGACTTAATTAATCTTCACAACATTGCTGCACATTGAAGGCACTTTAACCCTCATTTTACAAATGAGGAAACAGACTCAATGATGTAGAATTTACCTAAGGTACATTGTTAGTAAGTGGTGGATTCAGGATTGCAGCCCAGGTCTATTTGATTCTAAAGACTTTGCCTACAGGGCAGGGATATTCAACATCTCTTTTCTTAAAAAATTATAAAGACAACGGACAACCTCCAATTTCGGTGCTTTGTCTTTGGAAGCCTAGTCACATGACTTCTGGAGACCCCTTATAAATTTTGTCATTAGCAATATCAACTACATTCCTTAGCCCTGCCTAGATCTCATTTTCTCAAGCCAGGGAGCACAGTTTAATCATAGAAAGTCAACAGAACACAGTTGGTCAGACAAAATGGAGGCAGACATACAAAAGCACTTTATAAACTGCAGAGAACCATACAAATGTCTGATAGATTATTAAAATTAAAAAAAATTATCCTAAGATATACAACAAGAATGTGAGACTCCAAAATGCTAATGAAATCAGAGAATGTGTCTAGCAAGGTCACACATCTGTTAAGGTCAAAATCACTCTACTTCTCAGCCAATGCTGTTTGGGGACATTGAGAAGAATGCTTCTTTCTGACTGGGAGCTCCAATCACATGATATGCTTATTGTCTACATGGTATACCCACCCAATTAGTAAAAAATTGAAAAATTGAGCTGAGTTCGTCAGGTTTTGTGGGCTTGACACGATGCTAAATAGCCCATCTCATCCATTATCTCAACCGACTTGACAGGTTATTTTTGTAAATGGTTGACAGAGCTGGAGGCAGAAAATTTCTAGGGAAAGAATCAACTCTAAACAACTAGGGCAATGCTAACATGTAGAAACTAGATAGAGAGGGAGGGAACAGTAAAAATTTCCCAAAGCGAATAGTGAAGTTAGTTTAGACATCAGCTTATAATAACAATATAATAGACATTCTATCAGGTTAAAAGTCAAGATGAAGAACTGAGATTGCAAAAAGAAATACTTTGTCCAAAAATGTCAACAACTAAAACAGGTAAGTATGAGGAGAAGAGATGAGGAAAAATAAAAAAGGAGGGAAAGATAAAGAGGGATATAATTCTATATTCCCAAATTATCACTTGATCCTCAACCACTTTACTGCACCTAATTTAGAAGTCTTTCCAACATTTCTCACACCAAAACACACAAAGAGCAGAGTTCCTGCAGCATTAACTGCAGTAAAAGAAACATACACCTCATTTCAAATTGTGGCAGGCAAAATTTAATTTGCTCCACCTTTGAAGAGCACAAAAACAGTATAACTCATTCAGCAATCTTAATAAAGACAATCTCCTCATTTGATAAGTTCCCCCAAAGTCTTGTGATCTAAGCCCAATAAGAAGGCAGCCAACACTCAGTTTGGGCTGATGATGGGGTAATCAAATAGTGACAAGAAAACAAGCAATTGTGACCCATGTCTTTTTGTATAGCAAAAAGTCTGAATACGCTGATGGCAGTCAACAAATAAGCAATAACAAGAGTTGAAGGCAAATTTTGAAGCTCTCTTTTACTCTAAATTCATTCAGAAGCTGAAGAAGTAGAAGAAAATACTAATAGGAGATTGTATGAAAATTCAGTGACTTTACTGTGGAGTGTTTATAGACAATCAAGACCTACTGACATGAGGGAGAAAAGATCTTTCCATATGAGACTTCTAAAACCACCAGCATTTCTATCTTTGAGAAATATTACAGTGAATTTCTTCCATGCCATTTTTATGAGATAAGAAATTATGAGTCTCCCTGCTGTACAGAACTAAAAATGAAGGGCTTTTTTTTTTACCACCCCCTCACAGTAGTGAACCATGCTGTTGCTTCACCTACATCCCCCTGTACTGCCTCCTACTTATTCTGTGTGCAGCAGCCTCCCCTCCCTAACCATGGTAGTATATGATCATAAGAAAGCCAGACTCCCTTGCCTTGAGTTGAAAGAACACCAAAGCAAAACTTAAGTTCCAGAATTCCTCTGTAATATCAGACTGAAGCACACCATCCAATGAGGAGCGGGGGTAGATGAAGTAGGTAAAGGAGATTAAGAGTACATGTATCTTGATGAACACTGAATAATATAGAGAACTGTTTAATCACTATATTGTACATCTGAAACTAATATAACTGTATGTTAAGTACACTGGAATTAAAAAAAAGTAACTTGTATACTAATTTTCATCTCAGTGTCTGCTTCTGGAAAACCAACCTAAGACAATAAAACCTAAGTTTTATCAAGATTCTATCATTTAGGATAGGCTATATTACACAATGAAAATATATAATCCATCAAATCATGGCTTAAGACATTTATAAAGGACTATTTTTTGTTCATGCTACTTGTCTACTAAGAGTTCAGAAGCAGTTGGTCTCTGCTTACCTTAGTCACTCAAAACCCAGGGTAACAGAGCCATCATCTTAAACAATGCCAGTTACCATGCCATAATGAATAGAGAAACTGAATGACTCAAACAGAAATAAGTGTTCACTCAGAATTAGCACATATCACTTCTGCTAACAACTCACTGTCTTTGACTAGTTTTATAATCCCACCCAACTAAAAGTAGGCCAGGGACAAACTTCACTAATGACTACCATAGTAAATCAGAGCTTAGAACCTTGAGATCTATTGCTTCTCCAAGAAATATTTTTTGGCTTCCAAGAATATCAATTTATCTCCTCAATCTGCTTATGACTTTTTTTTTACAATATACTGTGCTGTTGGTTAGAGAAACCAATAACTTAAAACTTGCTATTATTCAAGTTTCACCATGGGTTGGTAATATCAGGATCCTAGATCATCTATGGTCAATATCTTGGTTTCTCCACATGCAAAATGAGCTAATAGAACTAATTTATGTGGTCTTTCACTTTAGTCAAGATAGAATAACTGGCATAGAGCTAAATGTCCTAATGAAAATAGTTATATAACCAGAAAATTCATATTAGATCACTATTTTCTGACATTGGACAGCAAGCAACAAAATACTGTTATTCTTGAGAAAGGGGAAACAGATGAGATGAGCCATACAATTGATTCAGTTTTCTATCTGGAGACACCTGATGGACCATAGTACAATAAAAGGGATCACAAACATGGCCTTGCTGAGCCCAGGAGACAAATACTGGGGCTCAGGGCTACTGAAGTGGCTAAAATTCCTGGGATATGGTATCAGAAAGAAAGGAGCGGTACATAGAAGGAGATCCACACATCGGCACTGATATTCCCTTGAGTCTTTGGCTGAACATTATATTGCATTTGTGGAGGGCATGACTTCACAGGGCTAGGAAAATAACATATACCAAAGAAAGAAAAATTACCAGAGGATAATTGTTCCTTTTTCTACTAGAGACATATCCCAAACTACTGGAGAGCCTAAGCTAACCCTAAGTAAGGGTGCTCTAGGTGGTTCCTAAGGAAGTTTAAAAACAAGTCTCAAAAACATTAAACTGACTCACAAGTAAATAAATTGCCTGACAGAGAAAAATCCAACTATTAAAAAGACAAAGAAATCTAAACAGTCAACTCTGTAGTATCAATAATGTCCAATATACAATAAAAAATCATCAGACAGGCAAAAGAACAAGAAAATGTGATCCATTACCATTAGAAGCATCACTTAATAGAAACAGTCCAGAAATGATAAAGAAGAACAAATTAGTAGTCAGCAACTTTAAAAGAGGTATTATAGGTATGTTCAGAGATTTAAAAGAAAATATGAACTTAATGAACAAACAAGGAATCATGGTAGAGTCATGGTGAGTAACAGGATGAGCAGTGGGTGTTATTCTATATGATGGCAAATTGAACACCAATAAAAAATAAATTAAAAAAAGAATCAAATAGCAATTCTAGAATAAAGAAATCCAATATCTGAAATGAAAACTTCACTGGATAGGCTTAAACAACAGATAACACTACAGAAGGAAAGATCAGTGAACTTGAAAACCAGGCAATAGGAACTATCCAAACTAGAAGGAATAGAGAATCAAAGAAAGAAGCACAAGAAAAAAATGAACAGAGCTTCAGTCATCTATGGGATTATCTATAATAGCTTCAAACTGAAAATAACCCAGAAGTCCATCAACAGGAGAAGGTATAAATAGCTTGTAATTTGATTATACAGTAGAATACTATTCATAAAAAAACCACCTAATACACACAACATGTATGAATATCACAGATATTATGCTAAGTAGAAGAAGCCAAACACAAAACAATACTTTTCTCAATGTACACCAATTGAAAGAAGCCAAACACAAAAGAACATACGCTGTATCATTCCATTTATATGAAATTCTAGCAAAATGAATCAATGTTGAAAGAAATAACAGTGGTTGCTTTCTGTAAGGGGTGAATTACTGGCAAGGGGAATAAGAGGTATTTCTGTAATGGTGAAAATGTACATCCTGATAGGAATGAGGGTATGCAGGTGCATTCAATTGTCAAAACCTCCAACTGTACACTAAAGATACGTGCATCTCATGATATACATATTTCTCAATAAAACGTTTTAAAAAGTAAAAAAAAAATCAACTTCTATGTGTAAGTGGCCAATAATATACGTCTATTTTCTAAGTACATAGGGTTATCATCTTTACCACCCAAAATGACTTCCCTGTGTGCCTACAGATGCCTAAAATTCCAATTCATTTACCTTGAAGCACTATGCCTGTTCATAAAGCAAAAGGCCCTTAAATGAGGTAACACTGAAAACCATTTGTATCTTCATAAATTAGTGTATCAGCTCCTTTTCCAAGAATTTGTTTTGGGGATATGATTGGGTAAATACCATGAGAGTCATAGGAAGTAGTTTTTATTCTGTGTTCTAATTTCTCTTCAATAAACATACATTAGGTATGCATTAAGAAAAATAAATAAAGGTTTTTTTAAAGTACACAGAGATCCTGGATGACTGGGTTAGGTGAAAGACCCTAGTAAGATGGAAAGCTGGCAGAGGGAAAAGTAGCTGAGAATTCCAAAAGACAAGTTTCATCATCTTTAAGATTCAACATAACTGCCTTCCAATTCAGATCAGCAGAGCATTAGGATAATTGAGGCAATTTCCTACACAGAGAGACATGGCAAGGTATCTGCATGGAAGTTTCAAAATCAGAATGAATGCATTAAGTAGATCACAACATGAGCATTTTGTTATGGGAAAAAAACATCTCCTCATTCTTACCACATGCCATGCTCTCTCCTGCTTCCCTCCTTTGCTCATATCTCTCCCTCTGTGTCTCTCTGACATGACCTGTCCCTGACATCTGCCAATGGGAAATCCCCGCTTCCTTTAAGTGGTCTAAGGGTCGTTCCTGACAAAGCCTTGTTGAGTGCACCATCCTCTGAACTTACGTGATGCTCAGTATGACTTGTGAGATCTAGCATGGCTTGGTATTGTGGCTCTCTATAATAATGACAATGATGCCAATAATAACCACCATGTATTGTGGATTTACTAGGTGTTGCTCACTGTACTTGATACACATCAGCTCATTTGCTCCCAACAGCCACTCTTCAAGGTAGATAGCACTAATCCAATTTACAGGAGACCAAGGTGTAGACAAGCCAAATAACTTGCTCAAGAACAAAGCTAGTCTACCTAGCAGATATAGGATTAAACCCAAGACTGACTCCAAAACTTTTGTTCTTAACCACTATACTACTTCTGTGACATTTGTCTCATTTATCCTAAAACAAAAACAAAAATTGATCTCTACCTCCATCTCAATATACTTATTATGTGACTGGCAGTGTGTTCAGGGTTCTTTGAAGGGAGGTATCATAGTTTTCACATCTTTACATTTCCTCCTGTATCAACATGGTGTCTGGCAAATAGGTATATCTCAACAAATGCCTGAAGGGGTAAATAGATAAACAATCCCATTGCAAGACCCTAGTTCTTCCTGAAATTCCAAAATTTGTATTCTTAGAACCTCAAGCAATTGAAATAAATGAATAAATGAACAAATAAATCGATACAAACACATATAAGTTCCTACTTCAAACACAATCTTAAATATTAGCTACAAAACACCTGGTTTTGCTCCATCTCTTGAATTCCCTTCCAGTTCTAAGTTCTGCAAATCTAGTTCCTATTCCTCTACACTTCAGAAATATTTTTTTTTCAGAAATATTTCTTTCCTGATTTATTTTCTGTTGAAAGGAGATTTCAAACTGCCATAATGCAGTTTAATTAATTAATTTTTTTATTTTATTTATTTATGATAGGCACACAGTGAGAGAGAGAGAGGCAGAGACACAGGCAGAGGGAGAAGCAGGCTCCATGCACCGGGATCCCGACGTGGGATTTGATCCTGGGTCTCCAGGATCGCGCCCTGGGCCAAAGGCAGGCGCTAAACCGCTGCGCCACCCAGGGATCCCAATGCAGTTTATATGAGATCTTAAGTTCAAGAAAGAAAGAATTCAGGGCATTCAATTCTATGTCCCTAAATATGAACCATGTGAGTTAGTGCATCTATTAATAGCTGAACATTTACTTGAAGGACGCAATAAAGTAGCCAAAGGACTTCCACTACATTATCTTGTCTGAGCTTTACACTTGGGAGTAGGCACGGAAAGTTAGATTATCCCAATTTTACAGGTGAAGAAACTGAGACTGAGAGACGTGAAGGGATTAGCTAGTAAATAATATCAAGGTATCAGTTGAAGTCTTTCCACTCCAGTTAATGCCACTGACACCCACATCATAGTGTCCTAGCTCATTGGTCATTAAAGGTTGCTCTCCCTATTCTAATTATCACTTTAAGTGTACAATAGAACCATTTTGTTAGTCTTGTATTCAGGAGCAAGATTAACCCTCTTTCTGTTGAGTAAGCCATGCTTTGCCACACTGTGCCTGAATGTGATTGCTGTAAGTTGGAATAATAGAAGGTTAAACCTTAAAAAGTCTTAGAAAGCCAGGTTCTCACTATCTCAGTATCAAATTTTTAAAAATATATATTTATTTATTTGAGAGAGAGAGAAAGTAGGGGGAGGAGAACTTCAAGCAGATTCCCTGCTGAGCACCAGGCCCTACATACCACTGGTTCTCAAGGCCCATCATATCGGGACCTGAGCCAAAATCAAGAGTCAGATACTCAACTCACTGAGCCATCCAGGCGCCCCTCACATTTTTTTTAAGTAGGGCCAACTGAGGCCTAGAGAAATTAAGTAATTCCCCCCCCCCCCCAAGATAACAGTGCTTTAACATATCCAGCATACTGTATATGAACTACTCTGAGATTCCTCCAATGCAGCAACTTCTATTTCATTCGTGGCAGTTGCGCCCTGTTCATGCCTTTACCATCTGAATCCAGTTCTATCCCTTAGCTTGTTAGGTCACCATGATAACCACTGCCATTATAGTTGAACCTCTCAGTGGTGGCAGCCACCCAATTTTGCTCAGTGTTCTTGGGAGCCCTCTATTGGCCTTCTGGGTAATAGCAGGAAGCTTCTGCTGGGGGCTGTGCTTGGTGAGTCCAGGGAGCTATGTGAATAACCAACCAGCAGTCAGTACAACCCAGCAAGCGCTGCTCATTTCAGTGCCATCTGAAACACAAAATGGGGTGAAGAAATCTGCGTTTGCCAAATTGAAACAGGCAGGATTGGCGGTGAGATAAACTTCCATTTTCTCAGCTCCCAAAAATATCCATCAAAAATAATTTATCCAAAAACAAAACTCTGCACTGAATGAAGGGCTTCTCCAGCCTTTCTTCATGAAAAATTCATCCTAATCCCACATTTTACCTATTTCCTCCCCACTCTTACCCCAGGCACGGTGTACACAGCGATGACAGGCAAGTCGCGCACATCACATACCTCCTAAAAACCGAACTTTCCCTCCTCCCTTCCTCCCTGGAGCCTTCTCTTAACCCCTCTGTCATTCTTATTGTCCCTCCTTCTTTCCCTCCTTCCACCTTCCTTCCTCTCACCTCCTCCTCCCTCCTTCCCTTTCTCTTTTTAGTCTAACAATTTTTATCAGAAGCTAAAAAGGTGACTTGAATTGGAACCTACCTCAAGGAATTTATAATCTGATAAGGAAGACATGATAGATTATATTCATGACTATTTAAAAAAGAAAAAAAATATTAAGGACCCCAGGGAAATTCTAGCTAGATGGACTCTCATGGTTACAGTGAGTTACCTCAAGTAACAAGAGATTTATTGAAAGGATACCTGAGCACAGGCACTCAAGAGCCTCATCATCAAACCTCAGAACAAGCAAGAACTAGAGGGTAAATCTAGACCTAGGAGTGTTTCAGAAACTCACTGACCATCATTTGAATGCTCCACCAGGATACAAAGATATGTTCTGTGTGTCTGTGGTGTTGTGTTGTGTTGTGTTGTTTTGATTTGATATTTAATCACTTAACAATGGACTTTCTCACCACATGGTTACTCCACTCTCCAAGAAAGACCTTCATGCTCTGGATTAAGGGCAGGTGGGGTTAAGGGGCAATAAGGACTCTGGACATATCTAATGGCAATAAAGTGGCAGCTGAGGACCGCCATCTTCCATGGCATGGACCAGACTCTGGGCCTGGATGGCAGCAGAAGGGAAGAAGGTAAGGAGATATTAAGCAGGCAGGGCTCATTTCCAACAGAGCAGCTTTGCCAGTTGCTATATTTGACTGTGTCATCTCAACAACAAAAACAGTATGCCTGGAGCATCTGGAGCTGTGGAAATATCCCTTTCACACCTCATTCCATCCAAACTCCTCTCTTGCAAGTAGGGAGGTAACTGCATCTGGGGAACATTGGGTTCAGTTGACTTAGATATTTGGATGGCAGGATGCTGCAGCAAAAAGGAAGTTTTAGTGAATGATCCAGCATAAGGGCATAGGAAATGAGACAGGGGGAAGGCCTCTGGCTTCTCATCTTTTATGAGGCTAAGTTCCTGATTTCTCCTCCCCACTGTGAATTCCCCAAGACATAGCTTGACCAAGTGGCAAAGGCAGGGTAAGTAGGTAAGGGTGATTGAGTGAGAAAGATATTAGGGCTTGAGATTTGAGTAATACTGACATTATGAGGTTATACTGATGAAGAGGAGGGAATGGGAACAGGGGGGAAGGAAGTGCATCAGCTAGAAAGAGTCTTGGTTCCCTACCACCATGCAGACTTGGTCTCGACTATAAACTGGAATTATTAGTAGTGAAATTTTGCCTTACTTTGTACCCACTCCCACTTACCAGGTACATGGATACACACGAGATTTCCTCCAATACACACACACACACACACACACACACACACACACACTGCCCATCCTAAAGAAAGGCCTCTTACAAGCTCTGGATATAGACCCTTGCAGAAGACTGGGGTTCACAGGGCTTCCATCTAAAGCCCAAGAGTGTTTTCATTACTAGCTCAGTAAGCAGCCAAATCTGGGCATTTATGAATCCACGTCTACTCACTTCCTTTCTCCCAGCCCTCCCTTGTGCTAGCAAAGTGAAAATAAAACAAGTGGATCAGAGCCAACAAAGGCATAGTTGACACTCAATGATTTGAGTCACTGGAGGGGATCATCAGTGTGAACAATCTGCACACAAGTCGTGAATCATTCACCCTGAGATCCTGGAGCTGAAGCTACTAGTCCCTTGGGCCCACACAAAGTCTAGATTTTCCTTTAGCAGTGATTCCCAAAGGCTGTTTCTTGGTATCTTAATTCTAAGTTATATTAATAGGAGTTCTGAAAATAAATAAGTCAAGTGAACTTTGGATCCTTTGTATTACAGAAGGTAAAATAGGTAACTTTGCTGCCAGACTTTCCCAGTTCTTTCTGGTAGTTTTTAACCTCGAAGAAGGAAATTCAGCTTACAAATTCCCCAAACTTTTTAAAGGCTTCTCCCCAGAGGCTTTGATTGAGGAACATCTCTCAACATCCACGCTCCAAGGAGTATTTAGGGAAATGTAGCTCTCCAAAGTGCCCTCGTTCATGCCAGGGCTCTCTTTAGTGTAATATAGATTCCTCATTTCCCATGCAAGGCTAATATTAAATCTTGCTTTATGAAGATCTCCAGTGGTCAAGTCTACATTTAGTTCTTATAGGCTAGGCCATATGTTTTGACCCATGATCATAAGAAATATAATTTTGGACTTGGGAACATAATGTCATGTTTTGTAGGCTCTTTGTCATCTGGCCCTCACCTCACCCCATTAAATAATCCTCTCCTAGCCAGTCACCATGGCCTCCATCTGCTTCTTCTCAAGTTCATTCCCGCCTCCTTGTAACTTGCCTACTTCTCTGTCTCACAGCCAGTTCATGCTGGTGGCTCTTTCTCATCAGCCACTAGAACTCAACAGCCCTCCTCTCCAGAACGCCTATGGTTCCATTGCCCTGTTTTATGTTCTTCACAATGCTTACTGCTTTGTAAAATTGCCTTGTTCATTTACTTATACATTCATTTATCATCTGTCTTCCCCCTCTGGAATATAACTCCATGAGAATAGTAACTTGTCTCTTGCATTCATCCATCACCCAGAACGTGGCACACAGTAGGGATGTAGACACTCATTGAATGAATGAGTGCTCTCAACGAGTTATCACTAATACCATTTGTCCCATAAAAAGTATCAATCCTCTTGAAGGCAGAGATTACTGTCAGTGCAGTTCAGCAGAAAGGGTGCTAGAGTAAGCAGGAAGAGCCCTGGGTCAATCATAATCCTGTCACTGTGATCCCTTAGTGAAGGCTCTTGACCTCTGTGCTTCATTTCCTCCTTCTGCACAGCAGCTCAACTCATTCAGCTTTGTACACCTACCTCCAACTCAGAGCAGGTACATGAAAGGTTATTGAGGGATGAAAATCATTTGCCACATCTACTAGATATTCCGTGAGTGCCTAATAAGCACCTATTGAAATAAAACAGTAATACATTGGGTTTCTTATTTATATAGGTGCAGGGGATATAATCCTCTGTCAAAAATAAAAAGATATGGGATCCCTGGGTGGCTCAGTGGTTCAGCACCTGCCTTTGTCCCAGAGCCTGATCCTGGAGTCCCGGGATCTAGTTCCATGTCGGGCTCCCGGCATGGAGCCTGCTTCTCCTTCTGCCTGTGTCTCTGTCTCTCTATCTCTCTGTCTCTCTGTCTCTCTCTCTCTCTCTCTATGTCTATCATGAATAAATAAATAAAAATCCTTAAAAAATTAAGAGATATTTATTTTACTTCACTCAGCATTATGCTGAGTGAAGTAAGTCAGTCGGAGAAGGACAAACATTATATGTTCTCATTCATTTGGGGAATATAAATAATAGTGAAAGGGAATATAAGGGAAGGGAGAAGAAATGTGTGGGAAATATCAGAAAGGGAGACAGAACGTAAAGACTGCTAACTCTGGGAAACGAACTAGGGGTGGTAGAAGGGGAGGAGGGCGGGGGGTGGGAGTGAATGGGTGACGGGCACTGGGGGTTATTCTGTATGTTAGTAAATTGAACACCAATAAAAAATAAATTTAAAAAAATATTTTGAACTAAACTGAAAAAAAAGAGATATTTATTTTAAGTATTAGTAAACTTTATTGGCACATATGTTGGTGTTCAAAGATCGATATTGCTCCTTAAACTTTCTCAATCTGTATAGCCTGTTCCGTCTATCTTGGTGAAAGTCTTCCTTTCTCTATCTATGGTCTTCTGACTGGTCCAAGACTCACCCCCCTTTTCTTGGCACTGAACCACTGAACACTGCAAGAGAGGGAGGCCATCTTCCTCTGGAGGCCATCTCCGGTTAGGTAACCTCCTTGCTGGATAGTTGTTACGATGTACTACTACTTCTACCACTGTTGGGGTTAAGAGGAGGGGGCTGGGAGGAGCAGTAGTAATACTTGACACCCCTTACTGAGAGCTTACTACATGCCAGAAACTATGTAAAACTCTCTACATCTATCATTTAATCTTCACAAAAATCCCAAGAGATAGGTTCTATTATTATTTCCATTTCAGAGATGAAAAAACCAAGCTCAGAAAAATCATTTACCTCAGGATTTGTAAACAGGAAGACTAGACTCTTGCTGAGCTACAGAATCTGTAAATAGACGTGAAAGGAATAGGAGAAATAGTTCTGGCAGTCTTGCCAACTCCTCTGCATGGAACCATGGGAAGAGAGGCAGAGTGGCCCCACCATCCTCCACACAGGGAGGAATCTCACTGCAGGTTGGATGTGGTTTAGGAACCACACAGAAAGGCTCTGGTTCCAGGGGTTCCTTTCCCCCTCTGTAGGGTGTAAGCATTCTCCTGTCCCTAGATAGGCAACATATCCCCTTCCTGAGGTGACTATGGTGAGCTGCTCACCACACAGTTGAAAAAATACTACTAGGGAAGCTGGAGGAAGGAGTGTGTGATGGGGAAGAAATGTTGACCTAGAACCTCTAGATCTGCTCCTATTCCCCCGGAGCTGAAAGTGTGCCAGCAGTCCTAGGAGTTGAACAAATACTCCAGGAGCCCTGAGGTGCTAGGAAACCAACAGGGGATTTTAATTAAAAGCAACTTGCTGATCAGGTACATACTTAATGTTATAATTACCCAGTGATGACAGCACCATGAAGTACAGGCAAGCAGGAAGTACTGACCAAGCAATTTCGAAAGGTTGGTCTAATGCTCTTCATTTTTCACTAAAGCCTAAATTGAGTTTGTGCTTTCAGGGAATAATGAAAAAGACGGAAAGGTGAACATGACAATCCAGTTCCAAGGACCTGAGACTTGAAGGGGAAAAAAGTAAATTTTCCTCTGAAGCCAAATAATGGCATTCGTTTGCTCAATTATCAAACTTTTATAGAACAGTTGCTCTGTGCCAGGCACTGTGCTCAACGGTGGAAATATGGAGGAGGGACAGTGGAAGAGGAGAGGAGGAGAAATGGAAGGAATAGAAAGAGAGAGCAGGGGGAGAGAGGAGGAGGGCAAAGAGATGTGGAGAAGAGGAAACAGTCTTGCCTTTGATGAGCTCATTGTCTAGGAGGGGAGACAGACTCTTGGCTACAAAAGTATGGGCTCAGTTCAGGAGCCAACTGGACTTAAATCTCTCCCTAAGTGGCAAGGATTTCCAAGTCTCCGAGAAGTGTCCTCTTGGCTGCTGCCAAGGCTGGGTATGCAGCTGCCTGGTGCCTGGGGGCTCAGGACAGCAGGCCTTGAGTGTGCCTTAGTCCTCCCAGGAGGGCGCAGGAGGAAGGCTTTTCTTCCCCACCAACTTGCCAGTACAGTGGGACTTCCGCTCTGAAATCAGCACAAAAGGTAAAAGTCACACAGAATCAAAAACCATGCTCAAAAATCCCTTAAATTGCCTATAAAGTGCAATATGTGTGCTTCGCCTACCACCTGGCTCAGAAAGGCTTTTTCACAAGCAAGTTGGAGAACCACTGAGCTAGCCTTAAAGGGGAGGAAGGAAAGGAACACCTTTACTGTCTTCAAGATAATTATCAAATTGCTGGTGGTGAAAGGGGGATGAATAGAGAATTCTAAAGTGTTTCTGCTAGCCTGCAGAGCTTCCTGCACTGTATTTTAATATCTAGCCTCTAAAACCTTCATAAATGTTAATGGATTTGTTTCTTGTCCAGAGGGTTCCCTAGGATGGGGAACGCAGGCGTGTAGGGAGGGAGAGACTCAGGCAGGGCTCCATTCTGAGCTCTCTGCAGCTGGATCCTGCCATCAGGGGCAGGACAAAGTGGAGGTAGCCTCACTCTGAGGGCCTAGGTGAAGGCCCCAAGCAAGGTTGGGCCTTGGGGGCAGCGGGCAGCAGCCAACTTAGGAGGCTAGGCAGGGAAGCAAACTGAGCTCACAGGAAATGCAGAAGTCAAGGCCATGGAGCTTTGGCACCAGACAGCCCCAAACTGCACACGCCATGGAGACCCTGGCCTGGGCTGCACTGACTCAGGCAGCATTTGTGGATGGACCTGCCCTGACATCTTCCTAGCAGTTGCATTCTGAAGCCACCCAGGAAATGCCCCTTCTCTCCCCCTGTTCTGCATCCCCTTGCAACCTCCCTGGGCAGCCTCCCTAGCATCTCCCCCAGCAGGGTACTCTCGTGGTCCCCCATCCCACAGGACCCACATGCTCTTTTCCTTGTCTGTAAGCCTTACCCTGTCATCAAGGTCCCACTCAATCTCCACCAACCCTGAGAATCTGGGCCTCCTATGGGAGGGAGTGGCTTCCCCAGTACCCTTCTTCCCATATGCTCCCTGCCAGCTGTGCACACTTGACACCGACTGCTTGGTGGTGAAGAATATGGTTCTGAACTGACTGGATGACTTTGAGTATAGTTACCTGTGACTGAGTATGGGTTGTGCCTCAGCAGATGGGGATAAGACAAGTCATCACCCCACGGAGCTGGGTGAGAATTAAAGGAAGTGACAGATGTAAAGGCCCCAGAAGGTATCTGGCATGGGGCAGAGTGCTTAACAAACATTTTCTTTTTTTTTTAAGATTTTATTCATTTATTCATGAGAGACACACACAGAGAGAGGCAGAGACATAGGCAGAGGGAGAAGCAGGCTCCCTGTAGGGATCCCGATGTGGGACTTGATCCCAGGATCACACCTTGAGATGAAGGCAGAGATTCAACCACTGAGCCACCCAGGCACCTCCTAATAAACACTTTCCAAAAGATCCTCAAAAGAAGAATTTCATACCTCGTGGTCCTCTCAGGCCTACCTGGCATATCACAGATCCACAGCCACTTGTACGCTTTGTTTTATTAGAAACTCATCCATTCAAGACACATCTACCAAGTGTCTACAGCAAGCCATTTATAAAAATGAACAAGCTATATTTCCTGCCCTCTGCAGGCCTCTGAGAGCGATCCACTCGGCCCCATCTTGAGAGGGCCCTGCTGGAAGCATCTCAGAGCCAGCTGTAGCAGCTTCCCTTCACCTGAGTTCCCTGAAAAAGAGGAGGAGGTAGGGAGTTGAGGTGGGGATGTGGTTTTCTCAAACCATGAATTTCTTACCACACATTTTTTATTTAGTATTATTTTCTATTTATTTCCTGCCAAACATATACACAACAAGCATTTAGTTTAGAGGAGATGAATTTAGTGACAATACGGAGAATCTGAGCCCACTGAAGAGGAAGACACAGATCAAATGCAACCCTCCAATAGCCCCAAACTGGAAATTACCTAAATGCCCATCAAGGGTGGAATGGATAAGTAAACTGTCATGTAGTCTCACAATGGCATATCTTTCGGCAACAGGAAGAAATAATTTACAGCTACAGGCAATGATACAGACAGGTCTCAGGAATGCGATGTTGGGAAGCAGCGACTGAGAGCCCATAAGGTATAAAAAGAAACAAGTGAGCTATCAGAACAATGACTCTCCAGAGGAAGAGGAATGGCTGGGGTCGGGGGCTTCAGGTACTGAAATGTCCCCTTTCCCTGATCAGGGTCAGGTTAACGAAGGTGGTTCACTTGGGGAGATTCTGTATGCTATTGGCTTAAGATCTGCGAGCCTTTTTTTCTATGATTAGCAAATTGTAGTAAAATGATTTAAAAAATAAGTGCAAAGCAGTCAACTATCAGGGATGCCCCAAGAGAGCCTGGGAAAGAGACAGAGAAGAAATTCTCAGCGGTGACTGCACTAAGTGGCCCCCGTTACCCTAGCTGGAGGCCTCCCGGTAGTGCCCTGACCCGGTACCCCAAGGATGGCTTCATTTGGGGTCAGGATCATGGACAGCCTTTGCCTGCCTGATCTCTGCCTATATGCTTTCTTCCACCAAGCCATACTTGTGCCCCACCTCCTCCAGGAAGACTGGCTTGACTCCTAGGCACTTTAATGACCCAGTCCCTAGAATCCTCAAGGCGATTGCAATTTAATGGGGAAATGTCTGGAATCCTTGAATGGGAGTTGTGTGTCTATTTGGCATCTCATCTCCTAACCTAGGTACTCAATCTTCCTCATGGAGAGAAGGAGTCGCTTCTTTTTCCGCATGCTTTACTGTGCCTCGTACAGTGCCAAACACTCAATTAGTGGTGATTAGATAGTCATAGATTGGCCCACTAGTTATATTGTGCCTTTTCCTCAATTAGAGCATAAGCTCTAATTAAGACAATTAACCGTCTTTATTGGATTGTAAGGAAATGTTTTAAAATTACAATAGCATGATATTGACCAGAAAAAGCCCTTCCCTGCTCCAAACCCGTTAATGGCTTCCCATTGACCTGAGCATAAACAGAAGAATCTTTCCCAAGATTTACAAGGCCCCTTCCACTGGGTGGCTTCAGTCTATTCCCTCCTACACCTGCTCTGCCCTTCTTTCCATCACACTGGCTTCACTTTAGTCTTTCAGAAGGATGACATTCTCTTGTTGCAAGACCTTCCTCTGGAATAATATGCTTAACCCTACACTCCCCTCCCCTGTGACTAAATTTTAATTATTTCTCCTTATTTCATTAAAGTCATTTTCTCAGGAAGGCCTTCTGATTTGGTAGGTTTGGAGTAGGAGCTGTAAATATACATGTTTAACCAGCTCTACGTAACGCTGCTGCTTGTCTGGGGACCACACTTTGAGAAACACTGGTCAAAACCAAGCAGCACCCCCTTGTTACAGTCCCCAAAGACACATCTTCTTACCCATTTCCTGGCCACACTTTTGTCACCGTTTGATATTTATCCTCCTCACCAGACTTACTTCCACAAGGACAGTGGCGTGCCTACATACAGTAAAACATGTATCTCACACTTTTATGGCACTTTGATGTTGCCAAAGCACCTTCACACCTATTGTCTCATTTGATCTTTAAAATAATTCTGGAAGAAAGGGAGGGCAGGCATAGATGGCTCCTATTCCTCAATGGACCAGCTGTGATTCACGGTGCTCAGAGGACCTGCAAAAAAGTCTGATAGGCAGGAAACAGCAGAAGGGGAGCTAGAGTCTGCATTTTCTTATGCTTCTGCCCAAGAGAACTTTTTCATAGTATTACTCTGTTCTGGCCACATCAGCCTATAGGGGAAGATAGAGGACAGAACAAAAACTGTTACCCATTTTTCTCTTCTGTTCCCTTACATGCCTCCACAAGAATAAGGACTCCAGCCTGTTATGCAGCATTTGTCCCATGACCTGTGGCACAAAGTTTGATTCCTTGAGAGGGACTATGCTAAGGTAGCTAAGATAGCAATGGATTGATAATACAAACAGTGTCTTACCTTCCCACAGACATCACAGCCTTCCACCCAGGTGACAATTAGACAAGCACAAGGGGTGTACAGTACAGACATTGTGAACTTTGTCTGCAGTGACAGCTATATGACTCTCCCCAGCCCCACCAGACTCAAAAAACAGGCCAGTTGCCTCACTATCACCCAGGCTCACCAAAAAGGGCCACCCCAGAGAGGCCTTGGAGTTTGACAGCTACTGCTGATGCATTCCAGAACGTCGAGAAGGTGTCACGCCATAGGGCAGATCTCTCAAATCCTGGCTGTAGGAGCTGGAACTGGAGGAACAGCCTGCCCATCAGGGAAGTCCTAACAGTTCTGAACAATCCCTTCACAATCCTCGCTTTGCCCTACATCACTCAAGTGAAGAACAACACAGAGAAAACTCATAAACTACAAGTTGCTGTTATTACCATTCAGGGATAGAATGACTTCCAAACTTGGAGCTCCGATCCCAACTTCTCCAAGCCTGTTTGATCTCTCCATTTGGATATTCTGTAGATACTTCATATCCGACATATCCAGAGCTGAACTCTTTGGTTCTCCCCATCACAGTGAATAACACCTCGACTCTTCCTACTATTACACAAAAATCTAGGCTATGTCCTTAATCCTTTACCTTTCTCTCTCCTGGGTACCCAATCTCTCAGCCAATCCTGTTGGTTCTGATGCCACACCATCTTCCAGAGTCACCCACCGTGCTCCCCACACTTTGACCACACCAGTCATGCTGCCATCATCTCCCCACAATGTCGGGTCCAGCAGCCTCTCGACCAGCCTCCCAGCCTCCTTGTCCATCTCCCTCCCTGTGAATTCTCCAGAGAGCCATCTGAGCAGTCTTCTTGATGTGTCAATCGGATCACACCATCTTTCCACATACACCTGCTCAAAGGCTTCCTATCACACATGGAATAAAATTTAAACTCACCCTCATGGTCCAGGAGACCCAGCAGCACCAGACACTGCCTGGCTGCCCAGCTTCTCCTTCCTTCTCTCCTTTAGGACTCATCTTTCGGACTTGACAAGCCCCTCCTCCCCATCAGCCTTCCCATTTATGGGTCCAGCAGGTCAGGCAGGAATGTTCTCCTCTGACTGCATGCCTCTCATCCCACACAGGAGGGTCTTTCTCATCCTTCACTGGTCAGTTTGTCACCTCCTCAAGGACACCTTCACTGTCCACACTATTGTATTAACTCCCTGGGCTCTCTTTTATTTATTCTCTCTGAGTTACTCTCATTTGCTCAATCATCCACTGTTGGACATTTAGGTTGTTTCCAACTTCAAATTAACAATCCCAGGGGGGTAACATCTTAGCAATTAAGTCTTTGGGCATTCCACAATTATTTTCTTAGAATAAAGCCCTAATATTTGAGCTTACATATTGTAGCCATCACATACTTAAATAGCACTTCCTCTGTATCAGGCAATGTTCCAAATGCTTTACTAATATCAAGTCAGTGAAAAGCATGTACAACTTTTGTTTGTAGGTTTGTAGTCCATAGTTAAATATACTGGTCTGGGATCCCTGGGTGGCGCAGCGGTTTGGCGCCTGCCTTTGGCCCAGGGCCGGATCCGGGAGACCCTGGATCGATTCCCACGTCGGGCTCCCGGTGCATGGAGCCTGCTTCTCCCTCTGCCTGTGTCTCTGCCTCTCTCTCTCTCTCTCTCTCTCTCTGTGTGACTATCATAAATAAATAAAAATTAAAAAAAAATAAAATAAAATAAATAAATAAATATACTGGTCTATGCAATAACTTATTGTGCTAAAATGCTTAACATGGGATCTACCCCCTTAACAAATGTTTCAGTGCACAACACAGTCTTGCTAACCACAGGCATGATGCTGTACAGCAGATCTCTGTAACTCCTTCATCTTGCACAACTCAAAATCTGTGTGCATTGAACAGCAGCTTCCCATGTCCTTCTCTCTGCCCCCTGACATATTCTCTCTTATATTCTGTTCTTTTCCATGCCCTTCACCACATTTTGTAATTCTACATCTTATCTTTGACCTTTTGTTGTTCTTTCTTCTCCATTAGACTGTGAGCTCCTTGAGGACAGAAACAACCTGCCTTATTTTTCATGGCAGACAGCATAACCCATTGTACTCCTGGTGCATGACACAGGCCTGGCACACAGAGGATCTCAATCAATATTTTTTGGATGCAGTGATGAAGGGGCAGGCACCGCAGCCCTCTACATATGATATCTCATTTAATTTTCACCACTGCTCTGTAATAGCATTATTATTATTTCATTTCTAGATTTGAATGTACCAAGGCTCATAGGTTAAAAGATGGACACCTGAGTCAGTTTAAATGTCTGGCTCCTAGATGCACAAGTGACCTATCCCTTTAAACACGGCCATCCTCCCCTCTTGGGAATGACACTGGAAGGGTTATTCCCTTCTTCCTTTTACCAAGAAATTGCTGCCTTGTGCCCCTGGGGAAATGGAAATGTAAAGATGAGATCCTTGATTAATTGGCACATATATAACCTTTAATTAATTGGTCAATATTCAAGGATTATACCCTTGAACTTCAGGAAAAATTAACAGAAGAGCTCCTAAAAATTAATTAGTAGAAATCAACACACTGACGAAAGCCTCCATGCCTCTATTAAATAAGTGGTTACAAGAATTTATGAGTCCTCATTCTCTCTTTAGAACCATCAGGTCAGAGAGGATTGGATGACAGAGGCCCTGCCCATTTTGTTTTAGTACAGCCATGGCTATGCGGTTCCTAGAAAATCCTGATCAATCCTGTTTAGTCTTCCTGATTATTCAATTATTTAGTTGTTTATTTCCCTGTGATTTGCTATGTGTATAGAATCATCAAATTTTAAAACCAAAAAGTACCTTAAAGATCATGTTTTGATTCTTTAATGTGTGACCCCATTAATTCAGATGACATTAATTTGAAATTCATGATAATTATATAAACATTGAGTGAGAGGTATTGTGGTTCCTTCCAGTTAAAATATGCATATTCTCTTTACTGATACAGCGTCTCTTACCAAGAAAGATGTGAAGTGACTGCCTGATAAATGTACTGAGGTTCTTAGAGGGAGGAAGGGGATAAACGAATGACTTGGAATCATGGGTTAGGACTCTTTCCTTTAGTGCCAGAAATATCTGAGCTTGTTTTGGCTCTGCCATTTTCCAGCTATGTAGCCTTGGGCAAGTGACTTCTCCTGGCCCCAGATCTCTCATCTAGAAAGTGGTAAATGATAACAGGGCCTTTATTATTGGGTTGTTGCAAGGATAAAAAAAAAACAAATACTGCATGTGAAGTCCTCAATGAAATATCTAGAAATTAGTACAGCTACTACTAGTAATATAAGTCATCATACTGAAAGCACCTGCTACATACCAAGTATTTTATACATAGGACCTCATTTACTTCTCACCTCAACCTTTTGAGATCGGTTTTTCATGTGAAGAAACAGTCTGAGAGTGAGTTAGTAATCTGCTTGAAGTCACCCATTTAGTAGGTGCAGGAACAGATATTTGAACCCAGATCTATGGAACTCCACCATCAGGCTGCTTTCACCAAATACCACCTCCATGGAGATACTCATACATAAGTGAGTAAAAAAGAGTGTCATCTGCCCCTTGTTAGCCAAGCCATCTTAGTTGTCCTTGTAGAACTATGTGGTCTGGGCAGGGCACTGTGGGAATGGGATTAGACAAAAAACAAAACAAAACAAAACAAAACAAAAAGGACCTGAGCTAGAAGTAGAAAAGATCCAGAAGGGCTGCATGCCCATGTTTAGGGAATCAGAACTGGACTCAAATTTATTTACCTTATTTATAAATTACCCAGAGTATGGAACAAATAGTACACTTTCAGATTTTGCAGGTGACACTAAGTGTTTTCAGAGATTGAATTCGCAAAATGATGGGAAGAAGCCACAAACTCCTATGGGAAGGGAAAGCCTATAGAGCTTTCTCCAACCTAACAGGATTCAAAGCTCTGAGTTCTCAGTGAAGATCTGGGGAATTCACCTAGGAATCTTTCCCAGACTGGACTCTAGGATTGCATTTAAGGTGTCCTATAGTCAAAAAATATTGGAAGGGAGAGGGGGGAGGAGGAAGAGGAAAAATAAAAACCAAAGAGAAGATCCCATTGTGACTGTACCGAATCACCATGAAAGTATGGTTGGGCTGTGGCTGAGCACAGTTCTGGCCTTTAGAAAGCAAAAATCACAGGGCCCAGAGAAGGAAAGCTTAAACAGTCAAAGGGACACTGAGGTTGCACGACAATAATGGGGACTCTTCAGTCCAGAGGCAAGAGGACCAAGGAGGAGTAAGTGATGTCTACAAAATTATAAATATAAGAATAAGCAGAATGCTGAAGAAGTTAAAGCTAGAGGTTCATTTTGGAAAGTTAGTGGAAACATTCTCTTAGTAAGTGAACACAAATCCCATGAAATCTATTACTCCCAAGAGTCATGCAACTGGCTGAAAGAATTAATGGTTCAGCTCAACAAATACCACTGAGTATTATATCTAGGAATACTAACATTTTTTAATTAAGTTTTTTATCTTGACATAAGTATCAAATACACATGCAGTTACAAGAAATAATATAGTGAGATCCTGGGTGCACCTTTTACCCAGTTTTCCCCAAAAGTAACATCTTGCATAAGTAGGGGACAATAACACAATGAGGATATTCACAATGATACAATCCAACTATCTTAAATCAGATTTCCTCAGTTTTACCTGTATGCGTGCACACCTGCAAATGCATTCCTAATTCTGTGCAATTTTATCATGTGTTCATTCCTATATCCAGCAGCACAGTCAAGATACAGAACATTTCTAACACAAGGATGTCTCATGTCACCTTTTGATAACCACACCCACCTCCCACCCACCCCCATCACCCAACATCCAGTAACCTTCATCTGTCCTCCAGCTCTATAGTTTTGTCATTTTAATAATGTTATGCAAGTGAAATCATATGAGCTTTAACATTTATGGATAACAGCACGTAATTAAGGATGAGGCACATCCCTTGAGGTAATAATTGAGACCTGAAAGTTGAACTACCCTCGTTCACAAAGTATCTCTTATGATCTAACAGTGGGCTACACAGATATTGGGTCTGATGAAACTAAACTTTCTGACATTCTCAGGAAACAGCCACTTTGTCATATTTAACATACTGAGTGGGTAGGGGAGGATGCAGAGGTGGGGCTGAGGCTAGGAACTGGATTTGCCCCACTAGAGGGACCACGTACTGGGGAAGAACCCCTTGCAGTTGATCAGGGAAGTGATAAGAAGATACCATGTCTGAAAGGTCAGACAAATCACAGTGGTTCAGCAAGTGGTCAGGTCTGGGATGGAGGGCAGGCAGGGCCTGAAAGAAAGGCTTTCGAGTTGGACTTGGCCTCTGTTCTCTCTCAAGAGCCAGACCCATGCACAAGTGATGTGAGCAGAGGAGGTTGCAAGCAGCTGAAGTTGTTGAGAATAAATCCTTTTCAAAAACTTTAAAAACACTTTGAGCTCACCCATGTGTATTATATAAGCAATAGATGGATCCAAATAAATAGACTGATTGAGGGCAGGTAGCAAAAACACCAATGAACACAGCATAGCAAAACCACCGGAGCCAAGAGAAAATCTGAGTTAAGATAATGGTGGAGAAGCAGAGGAGAAGAAAATGATCACTTGTGAAAAAAATAAACAGAAGCCTCAGGAGTGGCTGGAAGTGGAGGGGAAGGAAAGGAAAACATCACACGTGTCCCCCAGATTCCCAGCATGGGTGAGAGGGAAACCAGGGGTGGGAAAAGGCAGGAGTAGAGAAGTTGGTTTGGTCATGATGGCACTGTGTTACCGGGAGGACTCCCAGGAGAAATGACCATGGCAAAGTTGAGAGACGCATTATGGAGGCTGGAAGAGGAATCAGTTAGACAGCCTGTCTTGTCAGGCATGCTTCTGCCCCCATCATTGTAGATTACTGAGAGAAAGAACATTAAGGGAGCCTTAGGGTTCCCAAAGGATGGGAGGAAGAAGAGATTCTGCAAATAATATAGACATGAACCAAAGAAAGGGGAAGGAGGTGGAATAATCAGTATAGCAGGGATCCATGAAAGAAAGGAGGAGAATTTTAAGAAGTTAAGCAGAGTTGAGTGCTTCCAAATAGTTGAAGAAAACAAAGATAAAAATCTACAAAGAGTCTTTGAAATCTTCCCTTGGGGAGCTGTGGTTTGAGGCTTATCCCAAAGGAAGAAATTCTTAATGATAGAACTTCTAGTAGTATGACAAGTTTCTTTTTAAGAAAGAGTGATTTTAGGAGTATCTCTCCAATCCCACCACATGGCACCTGTCTCTTCTCTCTTGCTAACTGACTCCCTGACTCAACCATGAGTACGGGTGATGTCAGGGGTTCTAGCAGCTGTCTAGGGAACAGCCAAATCAGGGGAGAAAGAAAAGCAATTAGGAAAACAAGGATAAGATCACAAAAGTAATTATTAAGATTGCCTTGGTAATATTGATGACAAAAGCCGCACTTGAATTTTAACACCTATTATGTACCAGAGGGTCAGTGAAGCACACACTGCTGACAGCCATGAAAATGCGCTGCTCAGATTGCACTGAGATCTGAAGACCCTCTCACCCTTTCTGGCTTTCTCCCCTTCACCCCTCAAATCACTTCTCCCAGTACATCTATTGCATTGATCCTGTCTTGGCATCTGCTTCTCAGAAGACTTGAATGAACACACCGCTTTACCCTACTTCATAATTATGACAACACAGCGTATATATACCATTACCCCCATTTTCCAGATAAGGCAGAGAGTTTAAGTGCTGTATTCCATGTACTGAACACACTCAGGTCTTTCTGCCTTGGGCCTTTTCCCCACACAGTTTCTTCTATTTAGAATGCTCTTTCCTTGAAGGGTTGGCTCCTTCTCCTCTTAAGGGTCTTGGCAGAGGAGTACTCCACTCCCTGGCCTTCCTGCCTAAGTAGATCCTTTGTTTTTCCTTACCTCTGGCCCTGGTTTATTTCCTTCACAGTGCTCACTTTGGTACAAGATTATGTCCTTTATATTTCTGCTGAGTTTTTTTGGGGGGAGGGGGTGGGTTGTTTGTTTTTGTGCGTGTGTCTGTTTCTATCCCTTAGGTCCTACAAAACTAAGAGTCATGTCTTTCCACTATATTGATAAATCCTAGTACAGTGCCTGGCACACAGTCAACAGACATTTGTAGAATAAATGAATGGGTGAACAAATGAATGTATTGTATGTTATTGTCCCACATATATTATTTTGTTTAATGATGAGGAAGGGAACACAAAGGAAAGAAAAGAGAAAGGTTAAATCCACTGGATGGGGGGGAAGATCGCTCCTCACAGCTCCAAAATGGCTTCAGGTCCCAGAGTGTCTCTAATGGTGGGAGAGTCTGCAGCCTGCAAGGACACATTCCATCTTTGTAGCAAAGGCAGTGTTTTTCCCAGAAAAAAAAAATGTGTATAGAGCTAGCAGTTCAATATGCAAGTCACATCATGATGACAAACACCTCCTGTCCTCTCCCCTGAAGGACACGGGAGATCAAGCAGGGCTGATATCCATCAGAGGTGTCAGAGATGTCAGCCAAGTCCTCTCAGACACACTTTGGCCTGATGCTACTGAGCTCAGTGGGTTTGCCCCTGACAGCCCAAGACAGAACTCTGCTGCTGAGAAATTAATAGAGGTGGTGGCGGGGTGAACTGTCTCCATGACATCCTCCCAACATACCCATGACCTCCTCGCCATGCTAAAGTGACCTGCTTAGGGCATAGGCACTCCATGTGACTGCAATTCACCCACCTCACACCCCTTATTGAGTAGCTGGCCAAACCTAGTTCAAGATAGTAGGGTTAGAGCTAGGGTCAGCAATTCTGAGGATCAGGAGAAGGAAATATATCCTTTCCTTGGAGGTGAGGAAGACCCTTTCCAGAAAATCTAAGGCAACAGTGAGGCTCTTTCAAGAAGGAACCCAGCTGCTCTATTGGCCCAAGTTCTATCCTCACTGAGCTCAAACTTTTAGATCAGCTCCTAAGTCACCATGGAAGCCACCTGGTCCAACACCAAGGCCAGATCTACTCCACTTCATACCAGGTAATACCATGGTCATTTGAGGCCTACTGACAAATTCTCCTCATCTCACATCTTATAGCTTAACTTGCCCACTGTTGTGTGATACTCATCATCATCACCAACATTGTTGCCATCACCATTGCCAGCCAATAATCTCCTGCATCTTAAATAAATCCTTACAGCTTACACAGCATCTTCAGACACATGGGCTCATTTAATTCTATCAATTCCCCTTTGCACAGAAGAAATATGCTATTTAGCACTTTTTGTTACAATAACTAGAAAGTCATTTCACACTAGCTCCAGCCAAGAAGGGAAGATTTTGCTAGGACTCACACTGTCTCACAGAGCCCAAGACCAGGCAAAGAGCTAGGTATCCAGAGCACACTAATACCTGGGCCTGGAGAGGACCTGGGGCCCCTCTCACCTTCTTCCATCTCGGCCTTTCTGCTAATCTGCTTTATTTATTTCTCACGTGTGGACCAACTTCCTCAGTGGCTCCTCAATTTGATATGTAACAATCCACACACCCAGAGACTCACAGATTCACCTTCTCCCCGCCCCCTCCCCCTTACACAATCCACTCCTGTCCTCAATTCCAGGATAAAGACGGTTGGCCCTCTTTGCTCATACAACCATGGCCACGGGGCCTGGGGGAGGGGACTACAGTGGAGAAAGAGCTGAGCTGACAAAATGTCTGCCTAATACAAAGAAACTGGAAGTACAAAAAGCAGACTTACTTTAATAGATAATATGTGTGAAATCACCTAACTTTCTGCTTAGCACATAGTGCTCCAAAATAGACATTATTAACATTATTATTGGCCAGACTCATATTGTCAGCAAGACAGAGGATTCAGAACTGCAATCAGATCTCTGGATGCCCATGGTCTTTCTCTTAGGGCCCAAGGGCCTCTGGGAGCAAGAACCAGTCCATTCAGCATCATATCCTCAGCATCTAGTCTGGTACCTGGCAGAGAGTGGGTTCTTCAATTTTTTTAAACACCAAACTAGTAGTTGTTTCCACTGTTTCTAGAACCACAGCAACATAAGTGACTTTGTCTAGAAGGTAGAGAAAGAAAGGGCATGAAGGAAAGCAAGGAGAAACTGCAGACTGACCCTGACCAGCCCAGAGGCAGCAGAGGGGCTCTTTTAGCCCCACAGGAAGTGGAACTGGACAGAGGTCACCTCACTCCTCAGGAGATGGGTCTTCCTCCTCCCCATATCTCTCATATCCAGCTCAGCTCCAGGAACTAAACTCATTCCCACTGACTCTCAGGTAAGTGGGATGAAAGGAAGGGCCAGGAAACCCATTCATGTTTACAGAGCAGCATTTGAGAGCGTGACACACAATGCACTAGGGGCATTGTGCAGTGGGAACTGTCAGTGTCTGGTGCCTTCCTCAGGAAAGTGCCAGCTCAGCGTGTGGCAAGAGCAAGGCTCTCAGAGCCCTCTAGGAGTTGGCAGGCTTAGCAGACCTCGTCTAAAGACTAAACCTACATGTGAGTGGAAAAATTTTTAATTTCTATGGTAATAAGGAACTTCAACTCCCATTCTATTTACAGGCTAAATGTATGAGCTACATCTCTATGCCCCAGGCTGCTCACTATGATATGCAGCAATGACTGAAGAGAACCTATAGGTGGAGGAATTTGAGTTAACAGATGAAAAGAACTACATGATTAAAAGGGTTGAGAGAGCCTGAAACAGAGAAGGGGAAGAGTCCTAAAAGGCCTATTGAAAATATGCCATGTAGAGTGCAAGTCAGCTGTCTGAAACTCCAAACAAAACTCTTGCAAACAGCCATGTGAGCAAGGCAGGTGCACCAAGCAGTATGCCCCAGTGAGGCTCCTCCGGGCTCCCGGTTCCTGCTGGCTCTGATCTGTGGTTCTTAGATGGCTGTGTGTTTGCAAATCCTGGGACACCTATCAAAAATGCACATTTCTGGGCCCTTCTGCCACTTAATAAACACGCCAGCTTCTACCTTTTAGCTGAAATATATACACTGGCTCAATATTTGAAGGGCAAAATTCATTATCTGGCTTGCACTGCCTCGCAGCTTCCAGGGCAGTAGTAGGATTAATATATTTACATAAAGTAAGCCTCCAGCCCACTCCACATTCCACAGGACACCACTACATAACAACAGAATGACAGTTTGAAGGGGAACCTTCTAAAAAATAGTCCCCATTTATCGAGGCCCAGATCTCAAATGAGTGTGTCAAAGAAGGTGAAATAAAGTTATTTTCTTGAGTCTTCACATCCCTTCAAGGAAATTTAGTTCTTAAAGAAAAGAGAGAGATTGTCAAAATGTTCTCCAGACTGACGGTAGTGGGAAGTACCATAACTAAAATAGTCATTTGCTCAGTATGTAACTTCTGTATTAAAAATAGTCAAAATGGTATTTCTGGAAGGTGATTGATCAAATTACAAGGTTCACTAAAGAGATGTCCTAGGAAACATTCAACCATTTTCTTGCTACATTCACGCTATTCAACTGATTCATGAATTGCAACAAGGCTGTTTTGTCCCTGACAGCTTGTCCCTTACAATTGCCTACTTACAACTTGGGATGTTTTAAATCTCCTTTGGGGGAAACTGAAACACAAAGAGACTGAGAAGCGGTCCAGAGTCACAAATTAAGATAGCCAACACATCAGAAAGGACTGAAGCATATAAATTAAGATCCATGTACTCCAAGTCAGGAGCATCTCAGCTCTAGCTGCTGTTCTTCATAATTTCAGGAAAGATCCTTCACTATGCAGCTCTTCAGTGTCATCAGCAAACAGATACTCCCATATTTGGCCTGCCTGCTTCCCAGGGTTGTCTTAAGGCCCCCCACATGTCCTTGTCCTGGATGAGTGAGGAGTGTGATGAAAAGAAGTGACACAGCCATGGGCTGGGGAGGAAGCATTGGTGAGGACAAAAAAGGCCCTGCAGAGTCAGGTGGAGAACAAGAGTGGCTGGAGCAGGTGGGAGTGGCCTGGGAGGCTCAGAAGCAGGGGAATACTCCCCATGCTTCAGCTGGGACAGAGTGACGGCCAGCCACTAAAGAGGGAGTGGCAGTTTTGATTTGTATTTCCCTGATGGCAAATGATGTGGAGCATTTTCTCATGTGCTTGTTGGCCATGTCTATGTCTTCTTTGGTAAAACTTCTGTTCTTGTCTTTTGCCCATTTCATGATTGGATTGTTTGTTTCTTGGGTGTTGAGTTTAATAAGTTCTTTATAGATCTTGGATATTAGCCCATTATCTGATATGTTATTTGCAAATATCTTCTCTATTCTGTAGGTTGTCTTTTAGTTTTATTGACTGTTACTTCTGCTGTGTAGAAGCTTCTTATCTTGATTAAGTCCCAATAGTTCATTTTTGCTTTTGTTTCCCTTGCCTTCATAGATATACCTTGCAAGAAGTTGCTATGGCCAAGTTCAGAAAGGTTGTTGCCGGTGTTCTCATCTAGTATTTTGATGGATTCTTGTCTCACATTTAGATCTTTCAACCATTTTGAGTTAATCTTTGTGTATGGTGTAAGAGAATAGTCCAGTTTCATTCTTCTGCACATGGCTGTCCAATTTTCCCAGCAACATTTATTGAAGATACTGTCCTTTTTCCAGTGGATATTCTTTCCTGCTTTGTCGAATATTAGTTGACCATAGAGTTGAGGGCCCCTTTCTGGGTTCTCTATTCTGTTCCATTGATCTATGTGTCTGTTTTTGTGCCAGTATCACACTGTCTTGATGACCACAGCTTTATAGTACAACTTGATGCCCCCAGCTTTGGTTTTTCTTTCTAAATATTCCCCTGGCTATTTGGGGTCTTTTCTGATTCCACACAAATCTTAAGATTATTTGTTCCAACTCTGTGAAGAAAGTCCATAGTATTATTGATAATGATTGCACTGAATGTGTAAATTGCCCTGGGTAGCATAGATATTTTCACAATATTAATTCTTCCAATCCATGTGCATGGAATATTTTTCCATCTCTTTGTGTCTTCCTCAATTTCTTTCAGAAGTGTTCCGTAGTTTTTAGGGTATAGATCCTTTACCTCTTTGGTTAGGTTTATTCCTAGGTATCTTATGTTTTGGGGTGCAATTGTAAATGGGATTGACTCCTTAATTTTTCTTTCTTCAGTATCATTGTTAGTGTATAGAAATGCCACTGATTTCTGGGCATTGATCTTGTATCCTGCCACACTGCTGAATTGCTGTGTGAGTTCTAGCAGTCTTGGGGTGGAGTCTTTTGGGTTTTCTATGTACAGTACCATGTCATCTGTGAAGAGGGGGAGTTTGACTTCTTCTTTGCCAATTTGAATGCCTTTTATTTCTTTTTGCCATCTGATTGCTGAGGATGGGCTTCTAGTACTATGTTGAATAATAGTTGTGAGAGTGGACATCCCTGTCATGTTCCTGATCTTAGGGGAGAGGCTCTCAGTTTTTCCCCATTGAGAATGATATTTGCTGTGGGATTTTCATAGATGGTTTTTAAGATACTGAGGAATGTTACCTCTATCCCTACACTCTGAAGAGTTTTGATCAGGAATGGATGCTGTATTTTGTCATATGCTTTCTCTGCATCTTTTGAGAGGATCATATGGTTCTTGTTTTTTCTCTTGTTGATGTCATCTATCATGTTGATTGTTTTATGAGTGTTGAACCAACCTTGCATCCTGGGGATAAATCCTACTTGGTCATGATGAATAGTCTTCTTAATGTACTGTTGGATCCTATTGGCTAGTATCTTATTGAGAAGTTTTGCATCCATGTTCATCAGGGATATTGGTCTATAATTCTCCTTTTTGGTGGGGTCTTTGGTTTTGGAATCAAGGTGATGCTGGCCTCATAAGATGAGTTTGAAAGTATTCTATCCCTTTCTATCCTTCAGAATAGCTTTAGTAGAAATGGTATTAGTTCTTCTTTAAATGTTTGATATAATTCCCCTGGGAAGGCTTTTGGCCCTGGACTTCTGTGTCTTGGGAGGTTTTTGATGACTGCTTCAATTTCCTCGCTGGTTATTGTCCTGTGCAGGTTTTCTATTTCTTATTGTTCCAGTTTTGGTAATTTGCGGTTTTTGAGAAATGCATCCATTTCTTCTATATTGTCTAATTTGTTTGGCATATAGCTGCTCATAATACGTTTTTAAAATGTTTGAATTTCCTTGGTATGCGTTATGATCTCTCCTCTTTCATTCATAATTTTATTAATTTGAAATACAAATCAAAACCACAATGAGATACCACCTCACACCAGTGAGAATGGTGAAAATTAACAAGACAGGAAACAACAAATGTTAGAGAGGATGTGGAGAAGGGGAAACCCTCTTTCACTGTTGCTGAGAATGCGAACTGGTACAGCCACTCAGGAAAACTGTATGGAAATTCCTCAAAGAGTTAAAAATAGAGCTACCCTATGACCCAGCAATTGCACTACTGGGTGTTTACTCCAAAGATACAGATGTAGTGAAAAGCTGGGACACCTGCACCCCAATGTTTATAGCAGCAATGTCTGCAATAGCCAAACTGTGGAAGGAGCTCTATGTCCATTGACAGATGAATGGATTAAGAAGATGTGGTCTATATATACAATGGAATATCACTCAGCCATTAGAAAGGACGAATACCCATCATTTGCTTTGATGGGGATGGAACTAGAGGGTATTATGCTGAGTGAAGTAAGTCAATCAGAGAAGGACAATCATTATATGGTTTCACTCATACAGGGAATATAAGAAATAGTGAAAGGGATTATAGGGGAAAGGAGGAAAATGAGTGGGAAAAATTAGAGAGGATGACAAAACATAGGAGACTCCTGACTCTGGGAAATGAACAAGGGGAAGTGGAAGAGGAGGCGGGCAGGGGGATGGGGTGACTGAGTGATGGTGAGCACTGACAAGGGCACTTGATGGGATGAGCACTGGGTGTTATATTATACGACGTTGGCAAATCGAACTTCAATAAAAAAATAAATAAATAAAGAGGGAATGGTGGGTGGAAACGCTATAGAGCTGGAGCAAGAAAGTGGAGAGGGGTTCCAGGAGCCAGGAAAAGAACCAGGAAGGAAAGCATATGAGCTAGCTGTCTATTTGGCTTCTGAAGGGGCCCCAAAAAGGAAAGTGGCCAGGAGAAAGAAGGAAGTGAGGGCCCCCTGCCCTTCAAGCATCTATTTTCTCATTCAATAATTGTGAGCACCTATGAGGCAACTGAGAGACAACCATGAACTTTAAGAGACAAAGATTCTGCTTTCATGAAGACTGAATTCTACAGAGGAGAGAGAGAGAGATAGACACCAAATAATAACATAATCAATCAATAGATCAGTGAGATTGCATGTTTGATGATGATACGTGTTCCTGTAGAAAAAATAAAGCAAAGAGAGATAATAGAGAGTTCTGAGGAATAAGTGAGGACAAATTTAAATAGTGATCAGGGTGAGATCTCACTAAGAAGGGGCAACCTCACCAAGAAGGGATGATCAGGGGAGACCTCACTAATAAGGTGGCTTTGAGCAAAGATTTGAAGCTAGTGAGGCAGTGAACCATGTGATATTTGGGGAAAGAGACTACCAAGCAAGAGAAACAGTCTAAGCTTCATGTTCTAGCCCAGCTTATCAAAGTTCCACTCTGACAATTGGACTTCATCCCAAAATAGCCACAATAGTATCCCCCATCCCCCATGCTCTCCTTATAATCTAACCTGGGCACTCCTTCTAACATCTTGAATCTGGACAGGTATGAGACTTTGGCAGAAGTGATCCTATATAACTCCTGTGGTTGAGCCATAAAATATAGTGAAGTTTCTGCCTGGTTATCTTGGGACACTCACTATTGGAACCCAGCCACCACACTGTGAGGAAGCCCAAGCAGCCACATGGAGGGTCCACAAGTATGTATTCTAGCTGACTGTTCCAGCTGAGGTCCCAGCTGACAGCCATCAAGTCATTCCCAGTTGAGGTCCTACACATCACAGAGTAGAAACAAGATATTCTTGCTATGCACTTTTCAATTCCTGACCCATATAATCCATGGACGTAATAAAATGGTTGTTTTAAGCCTCTAAGTTGGAGTGGTTTCCTATGCTGCAAGAGATAACTGGAGCATCCATAATAAAGGATAGAGCCCTACCCCAGCTAATAATAAATATTGTATTGATTCGTTTGTCCCTTGCACATATACTTTCATTAAGCCTCTCACAAGGAGTAGAGGTGGTTATGTTAAGATAAGATTAATGTCTTTCTTTGCCCCTTGACCTAATAGCCACCGAATAGTCTCAACATTAAAAAAATAATAATAATAATAATAATAGTCTCAACATTACCCTAACACAGGTCAGCAAAAAAGAACAAATAGCCCAGAAACAAATCTTAATAAATGTTAAAGGAAGTATCACAAATCAGTAAAGAAGGGAAGATTGCTTAAAAATTGATACTGGAACACTTGGTTAACTACTTGAAAGAAAATCAATTTAGATCCTGCACTTAAATAAATTCAGTATAAATCAAAGGGCTTAATGAAAAAAAAAACAAATAATAAAAAAATATAGATAAAGATATATTTCATTTCTTGGAGAAAAAGACTTTCTAAATTTAAAAGGAAAGGAATTACAAAGGAAAATGCCAATGGATTGGACTGCATGCCACAAAATTATAAGGAGTATTAAAAGACAATGAACAAGGAACAATACCTGCAACAAGGAAGCAAATAACAAATACCAAACAAACAAACAAAAAACACTAAGATCCCAGTTGATTAACAAAGGACACAAACATAAAAATTCTAAATGAGAAAATCTAAATGGTAAATATCCAAACCGATGGGTTATCAAATAATTTCAAATTAAAATAATAATGAGGCACTAACGATCTTCATTTATAATAATAGCAAATGATGATAATGGTTCATTGCGAGCTTAGTATTCCCACATACTGCTGGTGGAAGCATACATTATATAACCTTTGGCAAAGTAAGTCAGAGATATTCATAATGGCAAAAAAAAAAAAAAGAAAAGAAAAAAGACTTGAAACCAATGTAAGGTAAATTTTCAGCACTGGGAAAATAGTTAAATATGATATAACTGTTTTAGAAAATATTAGGTATTTATAAAAATCATGTTCACAAAGAGTTTTTAAAGCTGTGGAAAATGTAATCACAATTTAAATTTTAAAATATGCAAATGAATGTATGTTTCTGCAAAGAGAAAAGTCTAAGATGTATCTTTTTTTTTTCTGAGATGTATCTTAAACTAATAGTGCTGGTTATCTTGAGGGTTTACTGGCCAATTTCCTTATCTACTTTACACATTTCTGTTTCAGTAGAATTTTTTAGGGGAAAAAAAAATCAGGGCAAGACTGATCAAGGCTAGAGTCCCAATTTCCCTGTAAGAGAAGTTAAGTGCTGTAGATCTCTGTTGAAGACCGATTCTCTTGCCCACAGGAACCACAGGGCTATGTAAGATCATTGTGCAATTCAAATAACTACCTTTACAGGAAAGGAGACTAGATGTGATGACTTGCACATTAGCCCTCAGTTTGTAGATGGTTATATTTCATGTTCCTTTCTCAGTCCATTGTAGGAACAGAGAAGTCTGGCTGGTCAACATATGTGAACCTTGGTATCGACCCCCCACTAGCTTTAGGGAACAGTTGGGAGAAGCCAAGTATTGAGAGATAGGATGCCTGACTACAGAAGAGAAATCCATATAAGACCAAGCCTACAACCAATCAGCAGCATAGGCATCTTCTGGCCGAGTGAAAGTTTGTTTCTAGACTATTCCAGGCTCCTCTGGGTTATTTCCAATTAGTACTCAGGCCATAATATATCCATGCAACTATCCTGCACTGATCCCTTAAATTACATTGGATCGAATGTCCTGGACAGGCTTCATGGGATTGGCTACTACATTCCTTTATCAGGTCTTCCCACCTTTGTCCACCTAGTCCTCCGCAAGTAGAAATCCAAGCTGGTCACTTGCTAAGCATGAGGCAGTGGGAGGCTCAGACCTATTAGGCACAAGGAGTATGAAAAGTGGAAAAACAAATCAGGGCAGGCCCAGCAAGCACCCAAGAGCAACAAAACCTCCTACAAAGAGCAACAAAACCAGCTCTCAACCAATGATTTCAACTATATTCCCAACCATAAGAAGCCTTCAAGAAATGCAGCAAAAGAGAGAGCCTTGGGATCATTCTTCAATGGATCCTACCAATATGGCATGGGTCATACAATGACGGGCCCTTAAAAGTCTTAGATATAAGAAACTCCTTTTGTTTTACAGATGAAAAAACTGGAGCTGAGAAAGGGAAGATGAGTGGTCCAAGGTCACACAGCTGGTTATGGCATATCCTAGACCAATTCTAGTTAGAAGTCTGGCATTAGCTTTGAAGAAACGATCACAAATTGAGAGCAATGATAGTACCTACCTCATTGGGTTCGAGAGAAACCACCCATATCTAGTAAAGTAGCCTTTTAACCTGCCCTCTTGGCCAAAGAAACTATGCAGCCTATTGCCCTTCAAACTCTAGATTAGGTATCATTAAGTCTCAGGCTGATAATGGTCTCACAGGTCTTCCAGATACACAGACCCTCAGATCCAAGCTTCAGGAAACTTCACAGCCTCCACCTTCCTCTCTACCTCTCTCTCTTTCTGATTGCTTCAGGCTTTCAGAGAAGAGATTCCAGAATATTTAATGATAGGGAGTTGACTGAACTAACCTCTGGAACATTCTTAATTCAGAGAACTGAGGGCTTTGTAAGTCCAAGAAATTTAAGAACAAAGCCAAACGGGGGGGGGGGGGGGCGGGGAGGGCAACTGGCTGGTGGAGAATAGTGTGGCATTTAGGACATCCCTGCGATCTTCCCCGGTCTCAGTTTCCTCATCTGGTGAAGAGACAAAACAGCTAAACTAGATAGTCACCAAGGTCTCCTACAGCTATTTGTTTTTTAAATTTCTTCAACTCTGCTATAGATATGCTCAAAAGCAGCTCTACTCATTTTCAAGTTGGCACACACATTTACCCATCAAAAAGTAAGCAGCATCTCTCCTTGGAAGAAGCCCAGGGAATTCCCAAAGGCTTCCTTGGAAGTGGCTTAGACTGAGTGGGCTCCTTAGTGCACTGTGCCCCCATCCACACTCTCTCAAGGAAGCAGAGGCACTGATGGTGTCTACCCCAGGCCATGGCTCTGCCACTGACTCCAGTGGTTTATCAAAGTGACAGCTCAGTGCTGTGGGCTCCCAATGCAAACAGGCAGGAGAGCCAAGTATTATTTCTCATGATTAGGGATAAAAAGTCAAGAATGATGGCTTGAGTTCAGATGCCTCTTTCCCACAATGCTCCCAAAGATCACATCCAGAGCCAGAATGATATCTGAGGGGGTAGAGGGAGCAGCTGGAGGAAAAGTGTGCACTGGGATGCAGAGAGCCCCAGAAGCCAGGTCAGCACAGGCCAACAGAAACTGAGACGGGACCAAAACATGAGCATTTGGGATTGAGAAACCTAGTGGTGACACAGGGGCGGGGGCTAGGGGGCATCGGGTGGGGGGTGGGGGGCTGTCAATGGTAACCACCCTACTCAGAAATCAGTTCCAGGTCAGACAGGAGGTAGGAGGGTCATTAAAATCAGTGGAGCAAAACAAGATGCTAAAAATCTGCCCAGAAACAGGTTCCCAAAGGGGTGTAGAGCCAAGTCCTAGGGAGAGAATTCAGCATCAGGAGTTCAAGGCAGAATCTTAAAGGAAGTAGTAGAGCCCTCACAGGAAGAACAGGGACCTCTTCCTGGGCAAAGCAGTGGCCAGTGGAGTTGGGGTCATCCTTCCCAGCCCCCCTGTGATATGGAAATGCTGCCAGAACAATCAGAACCCCAGTTACTTCCTCACTGCGCAGACACAGTTGCCAGAGAAATACTCCTACTCTGAGGCTGGGCCTCAAAAGCCTGACCCTTTTAATGTCTTGGACAAAGCAATGGCATCTGGCCAATAAAGCAGGTATTTCCCCATGTGTATGGGAAACCGATTTGTTCTGAAAGCTCTCTCGTCCGGCATGGCCCAAATTTAGCAATGGACAAATACAGTTTCCATAAAGGGCCATTCTTACAATGACCTCCCCAAATGTGAATAGAAATTGCTCTGCTATCAATGCGTCCACTAAGTCCTGATCAAATCTACTGAGTCCAAGAAATGTATGCACACATCCTCTTGTCCCGCTGCACCAGGATTTATGCTTCCCAAAGCATGTGTTGGTATGACTGCTGTTGTGGCTTTAAAAGATTGTAAGATTATTTCCTTATCTGTGGCCTCCTTCACTGGTCCTCACCCCACCCCCACCACTCAGAACCAAGCAACACTTGACACCAGTCTACTGAAGCCCAGTACAAAAAAATGCTCTGTTGGAGTGACAAAGGCTGACATACTTGAAAGGAACCTTGGCAATGACAAGCTGCATCCAAAGGGACTAAGTGTAATATCAGATACATCAGATCAGACATTTTCCTCCCTCTTGAGAGGAACTCAGAAATCAATGAGAAAATTCATACGTTTCAAGTGAGGGACACTGTTGAAACAGCTACAGCATCATGGACAGGACCTCTCAGACCACATGCATCCAGAGCTCACCATATTGCCCAAGCATACTTCAGATATCCTGTCTCCACGTTACCAATGTCATTTCTCAGCATGCCAGGAGGATCAAAGGGAGTGGGCATCATGTGGCTTTCACACGGGGAAACTGAGATGTATATGGGGAAATCATTTGCAGGAAATCCTACAGGAAGCCAAAAGGGAAGCCAAAGGTATGCATTCTAGACTTGCACACGGTTTCTTCCCATTTCAGAGGGGTCTTCACAAAAAATATCGGAGGCGAGTTTGCACAGATAGGAACACCTGCAACTGAATTGCGTGTGCCTTGACAAGGAGCACCCTCCTTCCTCAGCCATCCGATGATCCTCCTTAGCAGTCCTCACCCATCAGTCAGTCCTCCCCATCTCGGCTGCATATTAGAACTACCTAAGGTAGTTGGTCAGCTCCTTGAAAAGTAAAACCCGGAATTACTCTATGATCCAGCAATTCTACTTCTGTGTTTATATCCCCCAAACTGAAAGCATGACACAAACAGATACCTGTACACCTATGTTCAGAGAAGCACTATTCACAAGGGCCAAAAAGTTGAAACAACACAAATGTGTTCATTCGCAGATGAATGGATAAACCAAATGTGGTAGAAACACACAACAGAGGACGCCTCAGTGGCTAGGTGGTTGAGCATCGCCTTCAGCTCAGGGTGTGATCCCAGGATCCTGGGATTGAGTTCCGCATCCAGCTCCCCACAGGGAGCCTGCTTCTCCCTCTGCCTATATCTCTGCCTCTCTCTGTGTGTCTCTCATGAATAAATAAATAAAATCCTTAAAAAAAAAAAAAAAAAGAAACACACAACAGAATATTATCCAGCCTGAAAAAAGAATGAAATTGTGGCACATGCTACAACACGGATGAACCTTGAAAATACTATGCTAAGTGAAATAAGCCAGACACAATATATGATTTCATTTACATGTGATATTCCATATCATATATATAATATATGATTCCATTTATAGGAATAACCCTCATAAGGCAAATTCAGAGAATCAGAAAGCAGAATAGGTGGTACCAGGGATTACAGGAATGGGAGAATGGGGGGTTACTGTTTAATAGGTGTAGAGTTTCTGTTTGGGGTAATGAACAAGTTCCAGAAATACAGTGATGACAGGTGCATAACACTGTGAATGTACTTAATGTCAATGTATGCGTAAAACTGTTTAAAACATTAAATTGTATGTTATGGATATTTTACCACAATAAGAAATATATAAAAACACATTTTAAATAAGCACAGAGAACTTTTTTTAAAAATCATACCTGTGTTCAAATCTTACCTAAGGCCAACTGAATCAGAATTTCTTGGGTGTAGCCCATGTGTTTTTAATATCTGACCACCCTCTTGGCCTTTTGTCCACCTGTTCTTGCCTTTTTTCCTAGCTAAATGAATAAACATTAACAGAATGCTTTGCATGTTTTAAGCAGTATGCTAAGAGCCAGAAATTAGCACCTGAGGATCAATGTTAATGATCTGATGACGTTCCCACAGCTATAAAAGTGGACACAGTGATTTTTAAAAGTCTACAAAGTCTTGGGTGCCTGAATGGTTCCGTGGGTTAACCATCTGCCTTCCATCCAGGTCGAGATCCTAGGATCCTGGGATTGAGCCCTGTGTCAGGTTCCCTGCTCAGTGGGGAATCTGCCTCTCCCTCTCCTCCCTCTGCCCCTACCTCTGCTTGTGCTCTCTCTCTCTCTCTCTCAAATAAATAAATAGAATTTTTTAAAAGTCTACAAAGCCTCTCCCTACTTTTTCCTTCAAGTGGAGCCTGTCACCTCCCCTAGAGAATGAGCTGGACCTAAGGACGGGCTTCTAAGACACAGAATAAAGCTGGTTCTGGCTTGCTCTGTCACTTGGGTCACTCACCCTGTGGGAGGCGAGCTACTATACAGCAGGGCATAGAGCCAGAACCTGCCTCGTCCTAGTCCCTGGGTGCTAGTCCTGTGAGGATACTCCAGGAGCCCTGCGGGGAGGCCCTCCTGCCAACAGTAGTGTGGGTGAGCCACCTGGGAGGCAATCCTCAGGCTGGGGCCGGCTGTGGGGTGCCCAATAGCCTCAGGAAACACCCTGAGCCCCAGCTCAGCCATTCCTGGATTCCCAATCCTCAGAAACTCTGGGAGATAATAAATGTCGGTTGTTTTAAGCTGCTGCTAAAATTGGGGATAATCTGATAGGTGGTGAAACCTGTATTCAAGCACTGGAGTTGAATTCACTCCTCAGGACCAAAAGTGACAAGTGACCTGAGAGGTCACCAAATCTAACAACCCAAGCCCTTCGCTCTCAAGCACCCCCTCCATTCCTGACTTTAGCTTTTCCCCCTGGCCCTCATCCATCTGACGGACTTCTAGGTCATTCACTCAGCAAGCATTAACGGAGCCCCTCTTTGCCAGGTATGAATGCTAAAGGGCTGGAATGCACAAAAACACCACAGGTAAGTAAAATGCTTTGGTCCCGGCTTCTCCCCATTTTCATGGCCTACCTGAAATAAAAATCAGCGTCCAAGCCCTGTACTACAGAGGGGAGCTCAGAGCAAATCTAATACCAGGCATTTATATTTAGATATAGCTCTATGGGGTCACACTTGCATATCAGAAATAAACATGTAATTTTTTAAATTTTTTTTCTCTTTTTTTTTTTTTGCCTATTTATAAGCTAAAGTTGGAGGCTGATGTGGGCTTACATGCACTCTCACTGCTTGCTGCCCCCTCTGCCTGGAGTTCTGCTCAGGTCTCCAGGTGGCTCTTATCTTTCACATCATTCCTGCTCTAACATTAGTCTGTCCCAGAGGCTTCCCAGACCCTATGTAAATCTATGTAAATCAGCTGCCGCCCCCTCCTCAGGCTCCATTTTCTCCCAGAGACTTCTTACCCTCTGATGTGCTATGTATTTCTTGGCTATTGTCTGCTCTCCCTTCTAGAATAGGAAGAGATGGAGAACTTTCATCCACTTCTGTTCACAGTTCACTGCTATATTCTTAGCACCTGGAATGGTGTCTGCCACACAGGAGGTATTCAATAATCATTCATTCACTCATTCATTCAGTTAATTAGTCAGTCATTTACTGAATGAACTCCAGAGGCCCCCATCTACCTCTGATTTAATTGATTTAAAATTTCACAGAATGCAGAGGCAAATTATGGGCAAGACCCCCCCCCCCCATTTCCCCACTCCCATACAGAGGCCCTGCCCATCTGAAGTTCGGGAACCAGTGCTTCAGGGCTGGAGAGCCTCAGGGCTCCTCCTTGTGGTTGCCCCTGGCTCCGGGGTGGCAGAAGGCAGCAGATGCCCCAGGGGGCTGCCACCTGGCTCCCAGCGGAACAGAAGCAAGGAAGCCTCTCTTCCCCCTGCCCAGCACCAAGACACTGGCTCTTTCCGAGCCCCAGGAGAGAGACATGACCACCAGATCAGAGGGTGGGGGGGGCACCTGCTTACTGCAGCCTGTAGGTGTCATTACCCCATCTACCCTAACTTGAGAGACAAATTGAGGAGTGTATTGTTCGGTAAGAATGGGTTTTCTGCTATTGTACAGAATGAAAAGCCGTCTCTTTCATTTTGTTGGATTGTAGGATAAATCAAGTACACAGCTTTTTGTTTACAAAGAAACCACCTGTTATGATTTGTAAAAAGGACTTGATTGCCTCTGAGAAATATTGGTGTGGAGCTGCAGTACTCTACCCACTGAGGAGCACAGGAGGTGCAGAAATGGAAGAAAAAGGCAAGGAAGAATGTTATGGATCTTCAGGGAAATTCGGTCTTTAGGAGGAGCAGTGATAATAATGGAAACTATGATAAGCCCAGCCTTGTGTTAAGTGCATGTTCAATGCATCTACTGTCCTCACACATCCCTATAATTATCTGTATTTTGCAGATTGAGAAACTGAGGCTTCATGGTCACATGACTTGCCTGAACTCTACCAGCTGGTAAACCATCAACCACAGATTTAATCCCAACCTGTTTCATTCTCTAACCATCATTCCTAGGCAAATACACTGCACTGTCCTGCTGAGGCATTTCCTTTCTTTTTTTTTTTTTTTTTTTTTTTTTTGTTTCTGAGGCATTTTCTAACACAACTACACCCAACCCAGATCTGGGTGTTATCAGCAGGCCCAGGTCACTACAAAGGTCTTGGAATTCCCAGTCCACCCTGGAAGATGACCGGTTGCCAATCACTATGATGAAGGAACTCCCCTGCCATGGGATTAGGGAGCAAAGGGAAGTAAAGGGCTGGGCAGAGGGACAGGGGCACATTACAGCTGGCAAGTGTCTGGCACAGGGTCACTGGGTCTATGAGGACAGTGGCATCAGGAGATAATGTCAGCCAGGAATGCAACATCCAGAAGTCAAGGCTGGTAGATGGGGCAGGGAAAGAGGCCAGGGCAAGGGGCTGTTCAGTAGGTATCTGAGGCAGAGCCCAGGTGTAGGGCCTGAGCACTGAGCAGGCAAGAAATAGGACCGGTGCCAGAGACATTGCCCTGGTGGGCCCCGGTGGCCCAGGGAATGCAATTCTGCTCAGTATCCTTTGCCAACAAGCCCAGAACCATGAGATCCTAATAAACTAGGGTACTCAGCTCCCCCATGTATGGTCCTAAAGAACTACTAGCCGAAGTCTGTATGGCAGCTCCAGTACACACAGGGCTGACCCAGGGGACAAAAATCCCTCCTCCAATCAATTCTCCTAGATTCTGAAAGCATCAGGCCTGACAAACTTCCAAACTTAAGAAGCTTAAGAAAATACTTTGATTTTCAACCAGTGCTTCCCAAAGTGCCAGCCGTGGCAAAATAAGGAGCGAACACCAAACATGCAGCAATACACTGTGTCCTCCTTTGAGAAGGTCTTTCAATGAAAGCAATGTCAACTGAACTAACTTGTGAACTCACTGACTCTGGTACAAGATCCACGTCTCATCCATGACCGGTAACAGGGCATGAACAGGTGTGTGCTGTGTTAAACCATCCTGCTCCAGCCTCTTGGTCTAACGTCCTCTCTCTCCCAAATCGATGCTGCAATGTCATGTGTGTCCCAGCAGACTGACAACAAAGGGAGCTGGGTCCTCAAGGACTGGCCTCCTAAGCAATGATCTATTTATCTGGATTCAAAAGAGGAGGTGGCCATAATGTACCAGCTTCTTCTGCCCCTTTGCTTTCAAGAGCAACAGAGCCATTGTTCCTTGGAGACGAAGATAGTGTGCCCACTTATGAACCAGAAAAGAAAGAAAGATTCCAGGCCAAAGTCTTTTAGGGAGAAATTTCTCTTCCCTTCAGTAAGAAGCAGCTAGTAAGTTTCCTGTAAATCTGATAACTAACAAGGCTGAAACTCCATGGGCTGAATCTGTCAGAGAGAAGAAAGGCTGCCTGAATTATTTCAAAGGGACAAATTATTACTTCATACTCATCTGATGCTAATCCAACTCTTTATCATCTGAGATGATGCTCTCTGACTGCCAGTATCCCATGGCAGATTTACAGCAGATCCAAGAAACCCCATCTGACAGATGTCTTCTGCATCCATTAAAGGCTGCGTCTTGTCAGAAAAGGGATTGGGAAAATGCCATCTTTTCTTCAGACCCATCCTTGGAGAGATGTCCGCCTCATTAATGACAAGGCCACTTTGTCATCTCGCAGAGCAAATCTCCCCCTGGAAGCCTTGGGGAAGAACCTGCTCTTCTCCTTTCTACTTCACGCCTTTGCTACCTGTCAGGTTCCATCTTCATTGGGGCCGTGGTCACATGGAATTAGCAGTGAAGTAGAAAGAATCAGCTGGGAAGGCTGATGTGCCCCAAGGCAGAAGAGTGTGCCAATCTGATTTGGAAAGGAAGCAGAAGCTTGGGGTTTGTCAGAGCCCTTCAATGATTTGCTGAGTAACCTCTGACAATGGTTCTTAAATACTGGAGGTCATTAATCCTGCCAAAATCTGATGAAAATTATGAATTCTCTTCTCAACAATGGGGGAAAAAAAACTACACATGCTACCTACACACACACACACACACACACACACACACACACCACTTACAGACAACGGATGAAAGTCATTGACTTAGAGGTTGTTCCCAACCCCAAGACCTTACCTATGTTTCTCTTGTCCTCTGCTATAGATCCTTTGGGATCTATGGACAGATAGATTGGGGTTTTCCGCACTTAAAGAATAACCTAAGTGGGCTTATTATAATGGCATATATCTGGAAGGGAGGTCTGGGTTTTAATTCTTCCAGTCTCTAACTGCTTGGGTATAAGAAAGCTGTATTTCCTCTAGTCACCTCACTTTTTAAAAAGAGGTGATTAACAACTTCTCCAAGGAGTCTTAAGAGTTCCTTAAGGAACAACCATGTGGTTCAAGCCAGGAGCAAGTTGGAGGCTGAGTGAGCAGAGGTTTGTGAGCATTCTCTCACTCTTCCCTTCAATTGGAGAAGCTCTTCTGGCCTTCAAGAGTTTGAGCATCTGGATTAGAGGATCTCTAAGGTCCTCCCCTGGGCCAACTTCCTAGGATTCTTAATCTGACCAGGACAGAGAGATGAACCAAAGAAGAACAGATCAGAAGGGGACTCAGTGGGATCTGCATACCCCAGACCTTGCCTCTACCCCAAAAGAATGTAGGTCTGCCTTTAGCCTTGTTGCCCCAGAGGTCCTTGATTCAAAGTCAGATGCGCCTGGCATGAGATACAAAAGGAATGGAAGAAAGACCTTGCCGGTGCAGGGGGAAGATGCACACGCTAAGCTCTCGTTGACAACCCCTCCAGTTACAGGGAGCTGAACCTTGCAGAGTTCCAGGCGCACCGAGTGAATGCTGAGAGAAACAGCAGGCTGCTCCCAACCCATTCAGTGTGGAGCTGTGTTACTGGTATTGTTCTGCTAACTTGCTAAATAGCTATAATTAAAACAGGGCTATTATCATTAATTATGATCTTCCCTCTTCTGATTGGCAGGTCGGTGCTTTTACCAAGTTTCAAAGAGCAGCATTTCTGTATCTTACAGGAAGCAAAAGAGATAGATGGGGCTGATCAGGGTTCTGACTCTGGAGCAAGGGGCACGGCAGCACTGTGGGCACAGCAAACCTCTGTGCCTGGGGGGCGGTCTCCCTGACTCCTCCACCCGCTATCACGTGTTCAGCCCTTGTACTCCTCAGAAAGTCATGTGAGGAGACCAGGAGAGGGGACGAGACTCCTCAGGCAAGAACAAGACAAAAATTCTACTCGACTTTTTTAAGCTTTGCTGAAATGTCACCTCTTCCATGAAACTTTCCCTAACTCCTCACCCTCCCACAGTCCCTTCGCCCTCTCCAGGTCAGAATGAATCACTCTGTCATCATTATCTTCACTGTATACACGCCTCCCTTTTCCCTTGTCTTACACCTCCAATCTTCGATGATGTCTACTGCCAGCAAATTGGAGATGCATTGGAGGCTCCTCAATCCAGGGAGTCCTAGGAGGGGGGCTCACCCCATTGTGTGACACCCTCCTTTCCTGAGCCCCAGCTCTTTAGCAGCCTGCTGAAGACCCCCACCAGCACCACCCAATGTGTGCATCTGAAAAAACGGACACCATTTGAGGTTGTCAAAATAAATACCATCATTTCCAAGCCTGCTCTGAAATGCAAAAGGTTGTGAAGGATTAGAAGTATGAGAGCCTTGGTATCTCCTCATGGCAAACTTTGGCTTGACCCAGAACACCTTTCAGAACTATGGCTGTCAGACTTGAAAGTGTCAAAATCAGGAGAATAAAGGCTGACAGGAAGAAACCAAGTGAAAATCACATACAAGTCTTTTGGAAAATAAGAAAAAATAATATATAAGTGTAACACGATGTCTTGACATAAACTATTACACTGGGTTAAATTGAAACTTCATTCATTTATAAAAACTAGACAATACCAAGTAGGTCTCACCTCCCCTATGGAATAGACATGAGGAATCAGAGGAGCTGTTTATGTTTTCATAATACTAGAGTTATAAAATACAGGACACCAAATTAAATTTGAATTGCAAATAAAGAATGAATACATTTGGGATAGCACATGACTATCCCAAATATTGTATGAAACATGTTTATCTGAAATTTGAATTTAACTGGGCATCCTGAATATTTATCTGCTAAATCTAGCAACTCTACCTAATACCCAAACATTTTTACTTGGTCATAAATGGAAAAACAAGTAAGTTTACCCTTGATATTGACAGAGAATTTTTTTCTTAAAAATAAAAAAAGAGCATTAAAGAGTCTCTTGACTCCCCTTTCAAGAAGGTCAACAGGATGGGGGCCGCCACCCCAAATCCACTCCTTCTACACACACAACACAAAGCTGGAGTGACTCCAGCCACTGAGCTCTGTTTGCCATTAGGATTTGCCATTACCATTTTCCTTACTCTAGGCCTTCTCTTTTAGTACTCCCTGTCTGAATGCTCTTAACCCTATCTCTGTGAAATCCCCAAGGTCCACCTTTTCCCATCTTATCTAGAAAACATTTTCCGCCCCTTCCAGACTGTCCATCCTCTGGCCTCTGCCCAGTGATATTGATCAACACCTGATGATGAGGTCCCGAGGTGGGTGTTGAATCTTTTCACCTAAAGCCCTTCCCACCCCCTCGAACAGTGGTGACACTGAACAGGCATACAATGACATTTGGTAAAAAATGCTGAAATGAAATGGATTTCTCTTTCATGAGATAAATACAGAACTGAGTAACATGAGATAAAAACTAGGCTCAAATCTGTTCACTCCTTGAAGAATGAGACAGAATTTCCTCTTAGACCAATTAATTACAGTTGAGCTTGCTGCCTAAGAAAAATATATCACAGGTGTGCGATACATGTGCCCCTGGTCCTGTACCTCTTTGGCCACCTGCATCTTGGTCTTTGTCAGTCCTCCATCAGAGACTGGAAAAAAGAAAAAAGGTGAAACTCCCAACTCAGGCCAGTGATACCAGCCACGTCTGTTTTTCCCCAGAAGAGAAGGATGGAAGAGTGCTTTTAGCTGACAGCAACTTGTTTGGCCTGAGGGTAAGTGAATCTCAACTTTGTGCCATCAAAATATGGTATGACCTGAGGAAAGGAGGCATTCAAGGCAGAGAGACCTACATTTAACTTCTAGTTTGGTGTACCCTGGGCAAGTCCTATAATCTCTTTGGCTTTAGTTCCATCATTTATAACACAGGAATAGTTATAATAATTATACCTAACTCATACAATTGTTATGAAGAGTAGCAGATATGATGATGAACTTAGCTCAATGCTTGGCAGAGCAGACAATTAATAGATGTTGGTTTTCAAATTTGTATTGTTAAGACTTGCCATGGTTTACACAGTAAACATAAGAGAAAGGTTGAAAGAGGATAGTCTCACCTGAAATCAGGAAAACACCTTCACCCACCCCAGCACTTCGACTACTTCTGCACATTTCTTTCAGTGCCTCCTTGAATGATGTTATTTTGTGCAATACTTCTAAATTTTTACTGGTATACAGTTCACTGGGTACAGATACTTTTCAGGTATCTTGCTGCCTAACAAAGTACCATCAAAATATAGTGGCTTAAAACAACACCATTTTATTATATCTCATGAATTTTATGGTTCATAAATTCTAGCAGGGCTTGGCTAGGCAATTCTTCTGCTCCATGTGGCATCAACTGGGGTCATCTGGTGGTTTTCAGCTGGCGAATGGGCTGACCTCAAGGGCTCACAGTGGCTTCATTCACCCGTCTGGCACTTTCACAAGGACGGCTAGAAGTCGAGGGTTAGGAGGGATGGGTTATCAAAGTGTTTTTCTGGCTATCTGCGGATGCTCAGAGTTCTCACATTGCAGCTGATTTCCCCCACAGTGAGCATCTCAAGAGAATTGGAAGAAAGCTACTTGGCCATTTCTGATCTATTCTCAGAAGGTCACATAGAGTATTCCTGCCATATGCTTTTGGTTAAAACAGCCATAAACCTAACCAGATTCAAAGAGAAGGGACATAGGCTCCTCACCTCTCAATGACAGGAGTATCAAAGAACTGGGGCCTAATTTTTAAACTGTCACCCTGGGAGTCTTGTTAAAATGCAGATTCTTAAAAATAAAGATTCTGGTTCAGCAGTTCTGGCATGGGACCTGGGTTTCTACATTCTTTAAAAACTCCCCAGTGGTTCTGCTACTGCTATTCCATAGATCACACTGAGTAGGAAAGGCTTCGACAGCCCATTACTGGGCTGAACCCAAATCCTGTCTGTTCCTGTTTCTGTTGTCTCATTTCCTGGTAGCTTCATTTAATTTAGAACTCAGCCAGACAATCTTTTCTTGGGCTCACTGGAAGGACGGCTACATTCAAAGACCTTTATTTCAAAAGAAAGAAACACCCCTATATTTAGATGTCACAAGGGAGCTTAAAATGGCTGAAGGGGAAAATCTTTGGCAAATAAGCATGTCAAGTCAGGTAACCATAAAGCCTTCTGGGCATCTTTTTCTCTACCATCCATTTGAGGAGAGACACATCCAAGAAGAAACTTGTGAGAAGAGGGCTCACCAGCTATGTATCACCTCTGAATCCTCAGACAAGGTCATGACTCAGCTACTTGCCAACCAGTAAATACTTATGCTATGGGTTCTAGTCAACCACCCAGTTAACATAGCTGTTCCTGGGTGTGGAGGATTGGGCCTGAAGGCACTGAACATAGAGTTCAGTCAATTATATTTTCTATAAAAGAGGACTATGGGGCAGCCCAGGTGGCTCAGTGGTTTAGTGCCACCTTCAGCCCAGGGCATGATCCTGGAGACTAGGGATCGAGTCCCACATCAGGCTCCCTGCATAGAGCCTGCTTCTCCCTCTGCCTGTCTCTGCCTCTCTCTCTGTGTATGTCTCTCATGAATAAATAAATAAAATCTTTAAAAAAAAAAAGAGGACTACGTACTAGCTAATGATCAAGGTTAACACAACTTCATTTACTAACATTCAATTGCTTATTTAAGGAATGATACAATTCAGGGGCACCTGGGTGGCTAAGTTGGTTAAGTGTCCAACTCTTGATTGCAGCCCAGGTCATGATCTTGGGGTTGTGAAATCAAGCCCCATGTCAGACTCTGTGCTGGCCATGGAGCCTGCCTGAGATTTTCTCTTTCCCTTTCTCTCTGCCCCTCCCCTCTCCCATCCAAAAAAAAAAAAAAAAAAAAAAAGGAATGATACAATTCAAAGCAAGTTTCAGAGAAATAGAAACCTCTGAATATAACAGGGTAATTTCTGGATTAATTCTCAACTGCTCCAAATTACTCTCTCCATGGCATCTATTTTCTTTAAAGGGACTTTTCCCTTTGTTCAACCAAAACAAGTACAGATTTTTTTTCCTGTGTAGAACTTCCAGGGGCTGTGTTGCTCCAACCATGGAGCCTCCTTCAGAACTCAGAGACACATGGGCATCAGTGACCTTGAAGCATACCATGTAATTCACCACCACCACCAGGAAAAAACTTCCCTAATGCTTCTTTTCAGTATATTATATGAGCTCTGGGGAACTCAAAGTTCACAGAAGTCAAGATCAAGATGTGTATAGAATTTCCTATCAACTTCTCAAAAACAGTTTCTTCTTACTACATGCACAGTCTTCATAATTTTTACACTTTCATTCAAAACTACTTGGAGAAAAATACTGAGTTACATGCCAGTTTCTAAGACTGTTTCTTTACTATTTGAAAAATCTTCCTCTATCATCCACTATGCCTTCCTTTGACTCTCGGGAAACCTACTGTTGGTATAAAACAGGGATTTCCATGTTGTTTGTTTGTATCAGAACATTTCATCAAGTGAAGTCCTAAAAGAATCCCAATGTATAAAATTCATGAAGCTATTGTGGAATCATGAATGGGGGGATCTCCATCTCTGGGCACAGTCTGAAAACCACTGGATAGGAGTTCAAAACTAAAAAATGACTGTGAATAGAATACTAGCCTGGCAGCTTCCTCTTTAAAAGTTATGTCTTTTTCTTTGATAACATTTAAAAGCACATTTGAAAGGAACAAAATGTTTCCAGAGCTCTACAATGGTTTCTCTACAGAAGGGAGAGAGAGGGAAAGAGGGAAAGAGATTTCAATCTATGGATCTATTGAGAGAGAGACAAAGAGGGAGAGAGAGAGAATAAGAGAGAAATAAAGAATAAAAGTGAAGTGGGGGGTAAGTAGATGGTCAGGTGAGGTAGATGAAGACTCTGATGATGGTCTCAAGTATTCCTAGCCCTAGATGACTGACCAAGCAGTCACTTCATTTATGATGCAGCTTGTCAAGTGAAAAGGAAAACAACCAGTTAGCCAGCTATTGCTAGATTCTACTGAGAGTTAAGCTGATAAAACAAGACAACAAGGCGCTTTACATATACAACATGGATAAATGCTTCAAAAAGTGTGCATGTCCTGAGGGCTTCAGTCCCCTAACTGAGTATTTCCAGGCCATTTACACTTTCTGTTGAAGACGCAGGAGAGAAGGAAACTATGCCCTCTGTCTTAGCTAGGCATTCATTTTGGCAATAGACCCTACCTATACCCCATACCACTTGCCCTGGGATTTAGCTGTTCTGTGGAACTGCCTTTCCCCCATGCCAAACAGACTGTATGTCACTAGAGTAAAGAGATATGGTCTTCTATTTGGTAAACTCTGTTAGTACCTAGCCAACTTTCATCCTGTTTTAGGATGAAAGCGTGGGAGTTTCCAAGGTCAAATCAGCCTGGATCTAAATCCCCGAATGCCTTTGATGGAAATCTGGATTTCTGTGCACTGGGATTTCTAAAGGTGAATTTGAAATTCTGTCTTTTGTTCTCTCTGCTACAAAGGAGCTACAGACTTGAGAATCCTTCTCCTGTCTCCTGGAACCTTCGAAATAAACATTTGAGTGAGGGGGTAGGAATTTTTTTTTTTTTTTTTTTTTTTTTGCAGAACTTATCTTTAAGAGGAGAAGTGGCAATTAGCATCTTTTTCCTCCTAGATAGAACCACCAACAATGCCTTATATTTGAATAATATTAAACTGTTTGCAAAGCATTTTCATATTTATTCTTTCTCTGTGCTCAGAGTCTCTGGGAGTGGGCAGGGTAGGTATCGTAAGTCCTGTTTCATATATGTGATTAACCTAAAGTCACCGAATTCATAAACTGTGAACTTGGATCTAAAAATAAAGATCTCGGGGTGCCTGGGTGGTCCGGTGGTTGAGCGTCTTGGCTCAGGTTGTGATACCAGGGTGGTCCTAGGATCAAGTCCTGCATCAGGCTCTTCATGGGGAGCCTGCTTCTCCCTCTGCCTATGTCTCTGTCTCTCTCTCTCTGTGTCTCTCATGAATAATAAATAAAATATTTAAAAAAGACAAAAAATAAATTAATTAATAATAAAAATAAAGATCTCCTAGCAGCTAAATGCTCCCTTGCCTCAATTCCACATAGCCAGAGACTTGCCTTATGAGGGCCACATGGGCCAGAAGCAGGTTCAAGTCTTGGATGGAGGCCCCCAACTCTGAGCTCAGTGCACATTTCATCAAAATGTAACAAAAGAAGGAGGTGCCTGGGGGCTCAGTAGATTAAGCATCCATCTCTTGATTTTGGCTCAGGTCATGATCTCAGGGTTGTGGGATCAAGCCTGGCTCCATGCTGAGTGTGGAGCCTGCTTAAGATTCTCTCTCTCTTTCTCTCTCTCTCTCTCTCCCTCTCCCTTTGCCCTTCCCCCACTCCTCTTTCCCTCTCCTTCTTTCTAAAAAAGAAATAATATGAAGAAATAGCAAAAGGGGAGCAGAAATTGCAGTGAAAGAGGCTTAAGTTTGCATCCTAGATCATCCATTCCTGACTATATAACTTTGGGTAAGTTAATTTCTTTGGGATTCAGTTTCTTCATCTATAAAATGGGGATGCTAATAATTCCTTCAAGGGAATTTGTAAGGATTAAGTAAACCAATATAAATGAAAGCACAGGGCTTGGTGAGAAACATAATAGGTGCTCTATAAACATTTGTCAAATTGGAATAAAGGAAGAAAAGGGGCCTTCTTGCCCTAAAATGTTTCTCTTCAACTGTTACATCATGGTATTTAAAAGTCATTCCTTTGGAGGTAAAGACTCCTCTCTTCCAAAAATGGAAATAATGACCAGTCATGCACATGTCAGTGACACCTTGCAGCAGATTTTTTGAAAGAGGGGGATGTAAGAAAACAAACACTCTGGGGTAACAGGAGACCTCGAGACAGTCATGCTTTTATAGTTATGTGGGCAATGCAGTGCAACTTTAATGAATGTAATGTTGCAATTAACACTTATCTACATTAGGAAGTTTCAAATCAAGTATGTTATTCATGCCTCCCAAGCACTTGTCAAATCATCGTGTTCATAGACCATAGAAACTGGAAATGGCCTGAGAGATCACTCTACCACATCTCATTTAAAAATGACTAGTCTGAGGCCCATAAAGAAGAATATTTTATGATTCTGGAGAGAACTGTAAGAAAGTGCTAAATTCTGATACTTCCTGGGAATCAGCATTAACACTTACATCATCTACCTGTTTAGGGAGACACCATCTCAGCATCCACTCACACAGACCTGGAACTGCCACCAAAATACTAAGACCTCAGGTTGAGGTACAGATGCAGCAAGAACTGAGTGCCACAGTGCTGGGGAGAACTCAGGCACAGCACCCCAGCCCCTGCCCAACATTCAGCCTCTCTCCACACAGTGCCAGAGCTAAAAGCAAGATTCAGCAAAAGACCATTGTCTGACCATGTGACCACTGCTCAGCTAAACAGTGGCTGAACTGAGTTCAGCCTGATCCATCAAATGACTTTGCTTACAACCATGGCCTTGAGAATGAAGGGGACTCCATTACTGTCCTGCAAATATTGTCTCTCCTTCCCACCCTCCATGGGAGGATATACTTCCCTTCCTGGGGGCCTGGACCTCAGGACTGCTTTTAGTAACTGGAATGTATATAGATGTGGCAAGATACCAGCTCCAAGCAGAGGCTCTCTCATACTAGTTTCCTCTACCATAAGAATATTGAGACTCAGAGAAATGGTGTCCCTTCATCCTGAATTCCCAGAATAAAAAGGTTCACAGAGCAGACTTGAATGGGCTGACAGCCTGGGATAGAGGAACAGCAGCCATCCCATGACACCAACCAGCAGCATGAATGAGAGAACTATAAATGGGATAAAGCAGTAAGAGTTTGAGGTTATTTACGCAGCATAACCCAGAGAAAATTTTCTCCTATGTTCTTCATCTGTTGAATTGTGATTTCTGGGTAAAGAGATACAGCAATTACCACCCCCCATCAATAATTGCTTCTGACTGCTTACTCTGCACCAGACCCTGTGTTACATGCTTTACAGTCATGAGCTCATTTGATCCTCACAATGAGCTATCACTGAGATATCACTGTCCCCGTTTTACAGATGATAAAACTTAACCTGAGAGAACCTGAAGGCTGAGAGCTAAAGGGATTGGTCCATGGTAGGTGGTTGATCTGGAACTTGAAACCAACACCACCCATGCTAGAGCCCCAGGCCTCATCCACACCACCCCAGACTGCTTCTGTGGGCAGTGATGGAACTAGGAAACACAGAGGCCAGGACACACAGAACCTCTCCCCTGTTCCAGCACACATACTCTTTCCAAAAGAATATCATTTTTTTTTATTTTAAATAGGTTCTTGAAAGAGGTGGAAAATTGACTTATGGATCTTCAGAATGATCTAAGTACCCCCTAAGCCCATTTTTAAAAGCAAGTTGAATTCTGAGCCTCCCCAAGGTTGACATGGTCAATTCCATCATGCCCAGAGCCTGGGACACCCAGCTTTATAAAGCCGTCCAGCCCATTCTCCATTAGGGCACAGCAGTACCTTGCAATGGCCATAATGCTTCTCCCCTTGATTTACAGCCCCATCTATTCTGGGCCATTCCTGATGGGCCGTTGTCATCCCCTGCTGCCTGACAGCTTTAGGGATTCTTCTCTGGCCATAATTTCTGAATATTTCCACCCCTCCTCTTCCCTAGCCATGGGATTTCAGCTACTTTCCATTCAGAAAAAGATTGCTCCATTTATTCTCAGCTTCATGATCCTTTTTACATCTATCTACTACTCAGCCGCCTTCCTGATCAGGTATTTAAAGATAAGCCAGTCTACTTCTGATGAGTGACCCTGCTCCTTTTTCTCATTGCTCTGAGTTTCTCCCTGGCAGACTCAATATCATTTTATATATTTGCAGGCTTCCAACTCATTCCATTATTCTTTTCCTCTTATCAAATGAGATAATGGATGTGGAAGGGCCTATGGAACTAAAAAGTAGTATATAAATATTAGTTCTTTGTTCTTGTTGTTGTTTCTATACCTAACAATTTTCCAAGTTCAATTCATTGTGGTGAAATGTTAGCTTCCACTGCTGTGAAGGTTCCCAGACTCATTCTCGCTTCAAACAAACCTAACACCTAGGTTGAGGCTGTCTGGGTCTGAATTCCTGGTATCCAATGCTGCCTATAATAAACAGACTTCTGCTTGGTTTCAACACTGCTTGGTTACGTAGATTCCTGTTTCCACTATATCTATAGTTAGAGCAATTAGCTTGTTTAAATGAGTGGAGCTTATTAAATCTCAAGTGCAGTGGCTCAAGAAGTTGCTTACATAGGAAAAGCATGGGGCTGACAGCACTGGGTTCAATTCCCACTCTGCCATTTATAAACTGAAGTGACCTTGGCCAAGGTCACCTCTCTGAGCCTCCATTTCCTCATTTGCAGGCTCTCCCTGCACTGGCATAAAAGCTAAATACAATAGTCCTATAAAAACCCTCAGCAGAGTACCTGGCACATGACAGTCATCCAATATTAGTATGTGACTAATATTAATAAAGAAATGGAAGACCAGAAGTCATTGCAAATAATTTAAATGCTCATAAGTTTTCAAGTTGAAAGGGATACCAAGGATCTGAAAACTTATATTAAACTAGAATAAAGATCAAGAAGCCAAGGGAGAACTTGGTTGTCCTGCTCTGTAAGCTCTGAGGGCAGGGACCACACTTGTCTCCATCCTGTTCCCAAGACCTGGGCTCACTTGGTAGGCTCTTAGTGACTATTTGTCACCATTGTGGACCATGTTGTTGGACTCAAGACAGGCAGTATATCAAGGTGGCTAATGGCAGGTGTTAGGAGTCTGTTAGCCCTAAGAAAGAGCCCAGCTCTTCCACTTGGGCAGGTGCCTTAACCTCTCTAAGCCCTTGTGAAATGGGAAAGCAATCATACTTTCTTTGTGAGGCTCCTAGGATGGTTATATAAGAAATGGAAGCAAAAACCAACTCAAAAAACCAATAAAGTGTTAGCTCTTAAGACTTGCAATAACTTATCTAAGATCACCTAGCTAACTAGTGGGAGAGCAACAAGAACCCAATAATATGATTTCTAGCTAGGATATTTTCTTCTACAGTAGAAAAATGAAATTTTAAAACATCAGGGTGCTATCATGTTATCTAATACTTCATTCTTGCTCCCAAGCACTTTTCTTCAATGTAGTACATTCTTTGACTCTGAATTCTCTTCAAATTCTTAAGGATCTTGCTTTTCCATTAGGAGGAAGACAAGGGGAAAAGCCTAAGAATGTTGATGCTTTAAACACACACACACACACACACACACACACACCTACACATATTCCCGTTAAAATGGACTTTGGGGTTCAATATTTCCTATAGAAAGATGTAGCATTTGCTTAACAATCAATGGAAACCATAAAACCCCTAACAATACTATCAGTGGTAAAACCTCAATATGTCAAATCAAATGGCCAAGCTCCTTTCTGAAGAATTCATATCAAGGTGTCATCATTATCTGTAATGCGTTTTTGAATCAGGTCTTAAAACTTAATGTGGCTTTTATGCCTGGAGATAAGGCAGGATTTGGGGTTGACAAGTTACAGTGGCACACATGAGGGCCTCCGGTTGTTCCTAATTCTCTGGGATGATTTAAAACCATCATTAGCTCTGAACACTGGAACTCCTCCTCCTCCCTGCCATTTTGCTCTGTGAACAGGTGACAACCTGCGAAGGCAGGGCCACACCTGAGTGAATCAAGATTCCACTAGGAAATCTTTTCTTCATTCTGAAAGACAGTGGAAGTGAACAAGGGTTAAAAGACAAAGTCCTTCTCTAAAAGGGAATGGCCTGTGAGTTGAAAGTTATAGAACTGAAGTCTTGGCAGAAAGACAAAAATTTCTGAGAATGGAAACAGGAAGCTGAGGCTCTGACCACCCCAGGCTGTGGCTGTCAGCCCAGCTAAAGCACCATCCCACACCTGCGCTGCTCCCTCAGAAACCTACGGGGTAACCAGTTCAGTAATGTAGAAAAGAATTCATGGTCTTAGTAAATGAGTATTGCACAATTAGCCATAGTTGTTTATTTTATTCTTTCTAGATAACCTTGCATTTCAACAGTCCTTTTAGTGGTTTCATTCAGGAGACCCTTGACCATCAAAATTCAATAGTTAATTGAGGGCTTCATTCTGGTCAGTTGCTGGCCAGATTATAGGCTCCCTGGACTCTCTTTGGGCCAATGGGCATTGGAAGGGAGGGCCACAGGAGTGAGCTCATGGCACTCCCACATGTTCAGTGGCCCACAGCAAAGAATGGGGACTGGCTCAAGTTATGGGTCTGTCTCTCCCTGGCCTTCTACACATCTCCCAGGTGTGGCATTTGGTGCCAGAAGATTCAGGTACATGTCTCTTCAACCCAATGTATAGAACATACACCAAAGGTCTCCATGGGGTCCACAAACTGTTCTCTGCAATGGGAGGAGGAAAGGGGATGGGGGTGCAAGAAGACTCAGAAATAGCCACAGAAATGGCCAGAAAAGGCATGGGGTCACAAAATTATGGGGAAGAAAAAGGAGCCAGTGAGTCTCTCTTGTAGAAGCAGGGAGGGGGCTACAGAGGCTATATGCCATGAAGGAGTTGACATTTGGGTGGAGACACGAAGTATGAAGAGCATTTCCCAGGACAGAAAGGAACAAAAGGGCACCCTAGAAGAGGGAACCACTTGATAAAAGCACAGAGCTGTGAGGATAAATTGGATGTTGCTATGGACTGAATCCATATGTGGGCACCTTACCCACTGCCCTGCTTCCATATGATCAAAAAGAAAAGGAGAACGGAGAAGAGTGAAGAGAAAGGCCAGTAGAGACCCAGGTCCCAGGTCCCTGACTCCCAGCAACACCCCCACAGAGGACCTTGCCCCACCTCCAGCCCAGGCACATCAACCTCTGACTGTCACCAGTAGCAGAGCAAGCGTGTTTTTTGCAGTGAGCCCATTCTGATTTCTGCTTCCACATTCCAGGCTTAAAAGCACCAAGGAAAGGCCACATTCCTAACCAAAAATGGAAGAGAAAAGGGTTTCTTTGAAAATGATCAAATGCAATTAAGGCAGAATATCCAACTCCTCTACCTTTGATTAACCTTTATCTGGAGAGAAATGATTGGTGATTAAGAATTAGATGAGGTGACTAATTATATCAGGAATTTGCCTTCGAAGAAATCTCTTTCGGTACCAGAGAAAAAGCTGATAAAAAACAATCATGGCTGTAATGGTGCCTTTTAAGGAGAATAATTAACCTGTAATAACAATTTTGGCCTCAACTTAAGCCCTGTAAAATAATCCTTTTTCATTAACTTCAAGTTCAATTAGCATCAATAATGAGCGTTCAGTTAGGAGTAACCGCAGCATCGAACTCCCTGATGGCGGATTCTGTGCCACGCAGCCTCCAGCTCAAAGGCCCTCAAGCCCTTTGCTGCCACAGGAGCTGCGCGTCCCCAAAGCAGGAAGCTCTGAGTGTGCTCACTGCAGGGCCACAAAGAATTCCGTCTTCTGATAAGCATAAGCTTCATACGACCCTGAAATCTGTAGGGAGGAAGAGGAAGAAGCAGAGGAGGAGAAAGAGGGGGAAGAAGATGCTGCCTCCACCAGCGCCAGTGTTTAATCTAAATGCTTGATATGCACAAGCCTAGGTGCCAGAACGATAGTGAGACTCTCCAATCTTTAGCGGAGTTGGATTTGCAATCCAGATAGTCTCCTGGATTGTCTCACGTGAAGGGAAGCCCCCAACAGGATATAACCCAGAGGGAACTGAGAGCCTTATTTGGAACTGTCTGCTTGTTCTAGAACTCTCAAAATTAAAAATGATGATGTCGACATTCAGCAGGCATTCCTTCTCCCTTCTTGCTAAGAGAAACTCGACTGTGGTCACGTTTGGGGCATCTGTGTAGGTCAAGGGCTACCTCAGACCTGCGAAATGACTGATGAAAAGTTTAAGACAATGGTTCTCGGAGTGTGGTCTCTGCACCAACAGAGGATGTGATAGAAAGGCAAATTCTCGGGCTCTGCTCAACATCTGCTGAACCAGAATCTCTAAGGATGGGGCCCAGTAGAGGCTGTTTTAATAAGCCCTGCCAAGGGTTTTGATGCATGTTCGGGTTTGAGACCAAGTGGGCCATGTTATTTCCTCTGGATATCCTCTTGATTTGGGTATGGTCATAACGAGGCAGCCCTACAAATGGGACACAGGAGAATTCCACTAGGGGTCTTTGGAAAAGTTTTCCTTCTTCTTACGAAGGAACGAAAAACACACTTTTGCTCTTTTCAGCTGTGTGTGAAGGAGCTTCTGCAGCCACCAACTCTGAAGAAGGCAGAGTGGAAAGACAGGAAGGACCTGGGTCCTTAACTTTGTCCTGTGCCATGAATTATGAATTAACCAACCCTGGAGCCACACGAACTCTCGACCTCTTATTATAGAAGACTGCTTAGCTACTTTCCGTGGAGGCTTCATTACTTGTAGCCAAAAGCATCTTAACTGATCTCAATGAGAATAAATACAATCACAGTACAAATAATGTCTATGACGCACTTGTTGCATGGTGCATGGACTATGATGGCCTTGTGCCACGTGCTATGGTGACTGTCTCATGTCCATCATCTGCGTCATCTTCCCAGCTGGCCTCACTTCCTCACTGATCTGAAATCCTCACAATGAGCAACGCTTCTCTGGAAGGCTGTGTTAACATGCACTGGCTGACCTGAGAGTGCTCTGTGGGGCATTGGCCCACTCCATTTTCCCAGTCCTGCCCAGATTAATGCGTTTTAGAAACTATCTACACGTCTACCCTGAGGGTAGACTGACATCCATTCATTCATTCATGTGTTAGATTCCAGAGCAGGAGGAAAAGGTGAGGTGATTAGCAAGTCTGCATGGAGGACCACCTGAAGGACGTCAGTGGAAACAGGCCTCCAAATAGAGAGTCTGGACCCATGAGGTCTGTGGACTGAGCAGTGGTCACTTAGTATACCGGGCCGGGTGGCCAGGGCCACACATCGTACTGTCCTTGTCTTTCATTCCCAGGAATTTGGGGATTGCTGTCTGCTTCTCTCTCTTCCCCCATCTTTCTCCTTGGCCCATTGTTCTTAAATCTGTACAACAATAGCACACTTTTTTTTCCTTGATTCTAAAGAAATTCCAGTTTAGTCACTTCATCATTATTTTTTTCTAGCACCCACTGTGGTGCCTTGTACATAACAGGTACTTCTCTCAAAGTCTGTCCATAATCGAAATGAAAATCAGGAGCTATAATGCAGCCAAACTCTAGTATCCACCTGTCCTTGGCCACACTCCACAGAAGATCACTTGTAAGTGCATAAAATGCCCTGAAAAATGAAATACTTGGTGCTCTACTGCCTCCTCACCTTGCCTCATCCCTTTAACCCACACACCAAGGGAAAGATGTGAGAAGAGACAGGGGACCTCCCGCAATGATAGACAGTGTAAAGCATTAGAGAAGGCAGGAAGGAAAGAGGGACAAGGGACAGAAATGACACAGCTGAGGAGGACATGGAGATGAGTGCTCCTGGATTCCCATTTTCCTCCACCGGCTTGTAGAAAATTATAGTCAAGTGTCTTTCTTAAAAATAATTTTTCCTTATAATAGGGATGGGAAAGAAGCACAGCTTGGAACAAGGAAGGAATTTTTAGGCTTAGAAGTCTAATCCCAGTTAGGGGAACCAAATCTTATGATCTAGGCAAGCCACATAACCCCCGGAAGTCTCATCTGTGAAACAGATTAAAATACCCATCTTTTGTGGCTGTAAAGGTTAAATGAGATTATGTCTGTAAAGTGCCTAGCATGTAATAAATGTTCAATAAATGTTAGCACCTGCGTCTTAATTCTCCTTCCCCATCATTACCTCATCTAAAGTCAAGCCTGCTACCCTGTGCCAGGTAATTCTTGAGAATGTCTAAGTAAATTCCTGGGGAAATGTTCCCTTTGAAGGAGAGGAAGAAGAGGATGAGACTAAAGAAAATTCAACTTCTGAGAGGCACACCTGCTGTTTGTGCTAACTCAGTTCAAACCACTAATGAAAGCTTGGTGCCAGGAAAAGAGTCCCGGCTTCAAGCCCATCCACCAGCTCTGAAACCCCTACTTCATCTGATCACATTATCTGCCAAGCAGCTCATCTCTTGTTGAGAATCAGTGCTTTACTTAAGAAAAGCTGTAAATCAAACAACGGAGCTGTCCAGGGAACTGAGAATTTAGCTCTTTAAACATTTCCTCCTATAAATATAAATGGTTGCTTTCCTCTAGAGAAACCTTCTATGCCTCTGATCTCTGAAGGACTGGAGAGAGTGCCAAGAGGATCACTATATTTCCTGGTGAACATTCCCGATCACCTTAATCTCTTCACTGACAATCTTCTGATCTGACAGAAATAGAGGTTATTTTGCCCCCCCACCTCCCATCCCCAGTTTATAAAGTATTAGGGAGGAGAGAGTGGATCAGAGGGAAGAACAGAACACCAAAATCCCCAGGGAGGTAGACGGGAGGGGGAGAAGGAGAATTACTTTTAATACAGTTGCATAATCCATAATTCAGCAAGCTTTTCATTTCTCTTATCTTCTGAAAAACATGAAATTAAGTTCTAAGCAAAGTGCATAATTTATAAGAAGGCTCTGTGCTGATGATTCCCAAATCCCCATGCCCAGCCCTGACTTCTTACAGGAGTTCTAGTCCCACATTTCCAATCGCCTAGAGGATGTTGCTGCCTGGAGCCAGCTATTATCTCAGCTTCCCATGTGTAAGTGGAACTCAACTCTCCCTCCCTCCTCAAATCTTTGCTTCCCCAATTCTTCCTTTCTATCAAAGATACTTTAATCTTACTGGTGGAAAGTTCCAGAATAGCTTTGATTCATCCCTCTTCTGCCTCTGACAACAGGGTCTGCAAAGTTTCTCCGCAGTCGTCCTTCTCTCTGCCATCCCATTTCCAACCCCTCCCCCGCACTCTACCTCACATTACCAACTCTAGTCCCTACATTCTAATCTGAACTTCACACGTCTACCAATTTCATCACCGTAAAATTCTATTATGATCAGACCTGTTGACAGCTGCCCATTTCTTCCTACAAGATGATTAAACACTCTTGCATACTCTCCAAGGCCCTCCTGTCACATCCTGATCCCATCCTGCTCATCCAACACAAAATCTCTCCTCCAGAGAAGTGCCAGCAGAGCATGAGATCCATATTAGCTACTCCAGGAAGACAAGTTGGCTTAATCAAACTGAATTTGGCACCCCTCACCCATGCTCCATGTCTGGAATGCTCTCCTCTCATCCTGATTATCCAAACCCCACTCATCTTCCAGAACCCATCAAGGCTCAGCTCCACCAGGAAGTCCATACTCATCACCCCTACTCAGTGTTCTTTGCCCCAATACAGTTAGACTTTAAGCCTGCACCCTCTTTTATTATTTCTATTAGCTAGTGTAATGCTTATAGTGCTTTCAATTTTACAGAGCACTATTCTACATATATAATCTTATTTGATCCTCTCAACAATCCTGTGAGGTTGGATTCATCCCCTACATATCAGCAGGACTCAAGACTGTTTAAATGAAGATCATGAAGCTAATTGATGCTGGTGTCAAGTCTTGAATCCCCAAGTTTTGACTCCAAATCTTGTATTTATGGTCTTCCTTAAAGACTCTAAGTTCTTTAAAGTCAGGAATCACATTTTGTAACTATTGTATTTATAATTTTACAAAGTTCTGAACACACAGGGGTCTCTATGATTATTTGTTAAATGGAGAATTGAAGTGAAGGAGTCAATGAGCCATTAAGAAGTGAGCAAATGAACTTGTAAGACACACTGTGTTCACCATGGCAGGTGGTTATTAAAGATGGAGAGGTCTGGACCTATATCCATTTTCATATGTCACATTTTTATTCCTCATTTATTCTTTGTTCTTTTCTTTGTTGATTCAGCAAATATTTACTGAGCACCTCGTATATCCCTCATACTGAGACAAATGAGTCAAGTACTCCCATATCCCAGTATCCTACCCCAACCTAAATCCTACCCAAATAAGGTAGAGGAAGTACAGTTTTCATGTATGTAGGTAAGTAAGGAGATAAGAATTTATCTGTCTATCTATCTGCCTACCTATCTATTGCCTCTGTCTAAACAATTGGTCCCTGACTAGCTATAATGATTAGAACAGAAAACCAGAACAGAGCATCTTGGGTGAGTTCACTATATAGCCAGAAAAGAACCAAAATACCTTGGGTTTTCCTTTGGAGTAGAAATGAAAATACATGTAATCTTATCATAGTCTCTGAGGCATATTAGTTAGAAGTAAACAGCTCTTGTCATAATCTGCTTGTTACCAAATGTGTAAGAATCAAAGAAGGTTATCATTTCTTTTTACTGCTCTGTGAAATTCTGACTGACCTTGCAACTATTCACAGAAATAGCATCTTCCCAGTAATGCTTCAGCACCAGGCCTGGAAATAGGTTAGAATCACAGAATTTTAACATGAAAGGGAGAGTAGAGATTAGAACTCACTTATTTCATATGACAGAAACTAAGACTCAGAAAGCTTAAGTGATTTTCCCAGGTTCAAACAGGACAACTAGGCATACCCTAAAATGGAAACTTACTCTCACAATTCCAGAAGTCCTTTCCCTCCTTCCATGCCTTAACTGACATTGTCATTGTTCAAACTTCATAGTTAATAATTGAAATAAGGACTTTTCCTGCTATGAAAGTAAAATATCTTATAATGAATATCTTAAGGGTTTAGAAATCATCTTTATGACTTAAAGTTCTTTGACATTAAAAAATAAATAAATAAAAGATTTGCTATTTCCATGTGGAATTCTTAGGCTATGCACAATGGGATGACACTGACTTTCTGATGACTTTAGCTGTGATCAAATAGGCTGCTTTAGTCCATAATATGTACAGATTTCTTTCAGTCCCTTCTTTTATTTAATTGTATTTCCTACAAGATAAACTCTAATTTTGAGTGCAGTTAGATTTCAGCAAGGATGACATGGGGAAAAAAATCAGAGAAAGTTCCTTTATTAATAAAACAACATAATAATAAAATTGAAGATAATGTGTAATATTTTCAATGCTTTAACCATGTGCCAGGTGCTATACTAAACTCTTTTTTTAATTATCTCATTTATTCCTCCTAAGAACCCTATAAAGCAAGTGCTATAATAATCTCCACCTTATAGATGAAGAGGCCAGGAGCAGAAAAATTAAGTTATTGTCTTGCTAACTTAAGATTTTGTAACTATAGTAAGTTCTGAAGCTGGCCACCAAACCAAGAACAAAATCCACATTCTATTTTCTTAACATAATGCAGTGTTGCTTCCTTTCAGAAGTAAATGGGTTAACTAATGTTCACCATTCTTAAAAAAAAAAAAAAAGAAAAAGAAAAAGAAAAGAAAAGAAAGAAAAGAAAAGAAAAGAAAAGAAAAGAAAAGAAAAGAAAAGAAAAGAAAAGAAAAGAAAAAAAAAGAACCTTTCAGAGCCTCCACTCTGAAAAGGACACTGCTGCTTCTGATGATAATTGAGTATGAGATTGAGTACAGAATTACACTCCAGGCTGGAGGATTATACTTCTATCAGGATTTACACAGCTGGAGCAAGATAATTCTCCCTCTTTCTGTTTTAACAATAAAATGTCTTCAGTAAAATAGGGTAACTGATACAGGTAAACCTGCATATATAAAATATTTTGTTTTTCACCAAAGGAGAAGTCATGGTGATTGTGGGTCCTTCTCTGGAATGCCACCACACCATATGAAAAACCCAAACATAATTTTGTGTTGCAAAATACTTCTTTGATGTTACCAAATGTTCTCATTACCTATCAGGGATTGTTTACCACTTTATTCCTTTCTGAATTTTCACATTTTCTGTGGACTGAAATGTAAACATCACTGCTTATGCTGGTTCCTTAAAAGTACTTAGTTTTCTCCTCAGTCAGAATCTTCACGAAAATTACACTTAATTCTGAACTACATTTCTTCCCTAAATATTTAAGCACATAAATGATCTCTAGCCATCCTGGCTGTCATTTTAAACTATTTGACATTTATTGTTTTGAAGAGAAAAAAGGTCAGATACATCAAATCTGTATTTGTACTTCTTGACATTATTCTCCAACTAGATTCTTCCAAATTATGGTATTGAGACTGATGGGGGGGGGGAGAGGGAGAGGGAGAAGGAGAGAGAGAGAGAGAGAGAGAGAGAGAGGAGAGATGGAGAGGGGGAGGGGGAGAGGATGGGAGAGGGGGAAGAGAGGGAAAGGCAGGGCAGGGGAAAGGAGGGGAGGGAAATTAAGGGAAGGGAAGGAAAATGAAGGACAGGGGAGAGGAGAGGAGAGGAGAGGAGAGGAGAGGAGAGGAGAGGAGAGGAGAGGAGAGGAGAGAGGGAAGGAGAAGAGAAGGCAGGCAGAGGAAGCGTGGGAACAAGTGGGGCTGGAACATGAAAGACAGGATTTGTGGAATGGAAGGGAATGCATGACATAGTGATCTATTTAGCATGATCTCTAGTCACTCTTCATGGGATGGATGGAGATCATCTGACCCTACTCCTGGGCTCTCCATCCTTTGCCTCTGTCTGGCCCTCTACACATTTGTCTCCTTATCTCAGAGAAGGGAGAGGTTTTCTTTCTCCCTAGTCACTCCTGCCTGTGGTTCTGCCCATTCCTACCTCAAAGCTGCAATAACACAAGTTTTCTCAGTTAAGAGCCTCATTGTGCTCCAAGATCAGACCACAGGGATGGAAACTTGGCCTCATTTAAAGTCTACCTCTTAAAAGGAGAGGCATCCAGAGGAAAGAAGCAAGCATGGTTTGTCCTCTGAAACCCAGAGTTTATGAGAAAGAGTGCTACAGGTAGCTAGAAATATTTATTCCTTCACAGTACTCCTCATAGTTTCTTATAGATTTCTGCATTAATCTGCACATTTAATATGCCTGCCTCACCAAGTCTGCAAACCCTATGAGGGCAAAGTGTTGGTCTGTTTTGCTCAACATCGCCCATGAAGCACCTAGCACAGTGACTTATAAACCAAACTACTCAATAATTATCTGTTGAATTAACAATTAAAAAAAAAGAAAAAAAAGAGCAAGCAAGAAAGAGGAGGAAAAAGAGAAAGAGGAGGAGATACAGGAAATTATCTAGGGTATGTGGGATAACTGACTTCATGTATCTGAAGGGCCTTCATGTTGGAGAACAGATAATACATGGAGGCAGAATGACATACCACAAGCAGGAACAAGACCAAGAGATAACAGATATAGAGTTAAACAGGCTAGGATTCAAATACTGGATCCTTCTCTTACTAGCAATGTGACCATGGCCAGTTACTTAACCTTTCTGAGCCTCAACTTATCTGGAAAATGGGAGTAATACTAAAATCAACCTTACCATGTTAGAGGAAATAGAATGTGTAATACTATTCAGTAGTAGTTACTACTAGTATTAAGTCAGAGAGGAGCAGAATGTAGCCACTATCAAACATTCTTCCAACAGTTCTGTCCTTCAAGTCCGGGGCAGCTTCATAAAATAATGATCCCTACCTCCCCAGAAGTATTTAAAAGGATAAGGTGGCAAAAACTCTATCTTTGTCCTTCTCCGACTGGCTTACTTCACTCAGCATAATACCCTCCAGTTCCATCCACGTTGAAGCAAATGGTGGGTATTTGGGAAATATCAGAAAGGGAGACAGAACGTAAAGACTGCTAACTCTGGGAAACGAACTAGGGGTGGTAGAAGGGGAGGAGGGCAGGGGGGTGGGAGTGAATGGGTGACGGGCACTGGGGGTTATTCTGTATGTTAGTAAATTGAACACCAATAAAAAATAAATTAAAAAAAAACTCTATCTTAAGAAGCAGACAGGGCCTGGATAGAATGCATCTTAGACTTGTAGCAGAGTCCACACTGTCCAGATTGAGTGGTCCTGCTATGCAATTATCCCCTGCCTTACTGTTCCTGAACTTCCTTTCTCTTCAGTGTTTTCCTTCCAGATTTTATGAAGAAGAGTCATCCTTAACACATATTTTCTTCATTCTGCTAAACCTTCTAACATCATTGACATTTCATTCTCTTTGTCTTCTCTTCTTCCTTTCACAAACTAAACAACTACATAAGTACATTTTGCTTCCATTTCTTCAGCACTCCCTCTAAACTTCCTTCTGCCTACACCTGTTCCCCCAGAAGGCTCTGGGCCAAACACAAGGCCTTTCCACACCTTCTTTGGAACATCCGTCTCCCTTAGTTTCCATGACACCACAATCCAGTGGCTTCTCTTCCTTCTTATAAGTTCTTTCTAGTAATGCCATTGACTCTATTCCATTGTCAAATTATGAGCTTTCCTAAATCCAAGATGTGACGTTCCTTCCTTTCTTCTTCCTCAGGAAAATGCATCTGTTCTCAAGAATTAAACCACCAGGCCCATATAAACAGCACCCATATTGCATCTTCCACCTGGACCTCTTACCTGTCCCTACTTATAGAAGTTTCCTATCTTCATGTACATTCCAGATGACCTGATCTTCAGATGTCCATGAAACTCATTGAGTCAGGCACTTTCCTCCCCAAACCAATGCTCTTCCCAACTGTCTTCTTTTCAGTAATACCACCAGACTGCAGGGTCTCCACGTCAAAACCTTAGACCTTTGACCCTTTCTTCTTGTTCCTCTTATACCTGGGTGTCTTTTGGCCCAGTTCTGAGTCCCTTACTCCTGAGCCAGTGCAATAGCCTTTCAAGGCTCCAATCCAACTATCAGCAATCTGTGTAGTCCAGGATCCTGTAGCCCAGGATCTCAATCCACCACCAAGTAACATTTCTTGAAGAATCTGCAGTCAACACACATTCCCATACTCAAAAACAAAAAACTTTCTGATTTGTTCAGCATCAAATGTAAATTCCTGGTTCAATAAGCCAGGCTTACCTCTAACTCAGATTATCTGACTCAGCACCCAGCCTTTCAACTCCCAGGATTCCTTAGAGTTCTCTGTTCTGGCTAGTCCTACTTTGTTACATACACACACACACACACACACACACACACACACACACAGTGTCTGTGTGTCTGTCTCTCTCTGTCTTACTCCCTGTCTCTCTGTCTCTCTCTCACCAATAATTGTTCCTCCTCTGGGTGGTATTTTGTGTTATCACGCTAATTTGTAAGGTCCTTTGCCCTTTTCTTCTCTCTAATTCTATACTCTCTCCAAGATGCTGTTTCTCAAATCACCTCCTTCTGGAAGTTTTTATCTAACTCACTTCTAGCACAATCACAAAAGAAAACCATCATTCTTAGTAGATGTCCTGTGACCTGACCCCCTGCCAAAAAGGCAGTAAGTTTATTCTTTCTGAAATTCCAAACCTATAATTTTCTGTCTTGGAGGAACTTCACCCCTCCTTCCAGGCACTGAGCAAGTAGAATTATCAGCCTTTCCGGATATGGTTTTTGAGACCTAGAGGAATGGAATGAAGCTATCTCTAATTGCCCTAGCAGGAACTGACATCTCCAAGCCTCCCCTGAACCACTATAACCATCTGCATCCTTTCTTCAGCATCAAGTACTGCCATTCCCTGGAATTATTTATTAGCATTCCTTGTCTGCCTCCTCTCCCCCACCTAGTTTGTGAACTCCTGGGAGAAACACACTTTGCTCCATTCAACTTGGTAAGTGCTCAGTTAAAAAAAAAAAAAGTGAACCAATAAATAAGCATTTCTTCAGGCAGAAGTCCAGATTTATAGATACTTATACAGAGGATTCCCCTGTCTAACTTCCATTTGGTGAGCACCTCTCACACAGATCTAGATGGTGTATATGGAGAGAAGCCAACATGGCCATGATCTCAAAGTTCATTTTGTAGGCTTTCAGCCATGATAAAGTAACAAGCACTCGACTAGCCCTTTTGTAATAAACAACTGTGAAACTGGACAAAATATGTGGGAAAAAAAAAACTGTTCTCATGGGATAATCAGTAGAACAGGAGAGAAGGAAAATAAATGTGGTAGGCCCTAGCACTGTCCTGATTTTCTGCCTGGAAGCAGTTACCACACCCTGACATGGGAAAGAGGGAATAAAAGAAAAATATTGTTGATGGAAACTCTGATTCCAAAAAGGAATGAGGGACTTCCAGTGCAGCATGATGGAGTAAGCCCACTAAATTGTATTTATCCTTCTGCTTACAACCAAGAACTCTGGACAAAATACAATAAAAGAAAGCAGGGGTGGGGAGACTCTGAAAAATAAATAGAACAAGGAATATTGAGGAAGAGAGTCAAAATCTGGAAGAGCAATTGATATGAAGGTGAGTCTTCTGTTTTTACTTCTTTTCTCTTGCATCTGTGAACTAAACGTGGACACCCAGCAAAGCTAGGGTGATGGTACCAAGGATGGGTAAAATGCCCACAGAAATCTTTTCTTTTTGGCCACAAGGCCAAAAAAAGAGAACCCTGTGATCCAGAGAGTACAAAGGGAAATCTCTACTTCTTTGTTTTTTTCCTCCTTTTTTCTCTCTCTCATCTCATGATAGTGAGCTCTCAGCAGAGTCAGCATGTGTGGCAATGTCAGCAGCCACAACTCAGAGAACCTATTAGAAACCACATCTTTCAGGTCAGGGGATTGGGAAGAGAGGGCACTTCAGGCCAGAGTATCAAGAGAATTCCTGATTTGTTTCTCTTTATTATCTCCCTATTTCCCCCCAAGAATAGCCCCTGTTGCACAAATTGTGCATAAGTAATACAGATAGGTAAAATTGAGCTTAAGGAAGAATTCCATAGGGAAGAGACAGAAATATGCTAATTCTGTGAAGAAACTGGCCTAGGGTCCCAGCTCATCTCTGAGCAGCACATGTATGGACAGACTCAAAGCAGCATAATAAAGGCTTTAAGAAAAAAAAAAACAGATTTAAAATACACCCAGGTCTCAGACCAAACAACATGATGTTCAATCATGAATATGATGCAAAATTACTCAACATACAAAAGCAAAACAAAACAAATGACCAGTTGTGGGGGTTTTTTTAATTTAAATTTTGCTAGTTACCAAACAGTGCAATATTGGTTTCTGGAGAAGAATGCAGTGATTCATCACTTACATACAATGCCCAGTGCTCATCACAAGTGCCCTCCTTAATCCCCATCACCCATCTAGCCCATCACCTGCCCACCTCCCTCCATCTACCCTCAGTTTGTTCTCTATCATTAAGAGTCATTTATGGCTTGTTTCCATCTATCCTTTTTTTCTTTCCCCTTTCCAAAAGTTCATCTGTTTTCTTTTTTAACTTCCACAATGAAGTAAGATCATATGCTATTTGTCTTTCTCTGACTGATTTATTTCACTTAGAATAATACACTCTAGCTCCATTCATGTCATTGCAACTCGCAAGATTTAATTATTTTTGATGGCTGAATAACTATAGAAAGAGCCCAAATGTCATTGGCTGAGAATGGATAAAGAAGATGTGGTATGGATACACAATGGAATATCATTCAGCCATTATTATTATTCAGCCGATTCTTAAAGGTAAATATAATCAACAAATGCCAATAACAAGATGATCCAGATGTTAAAATGATCAAAGACTTTAAGAAGCTATCTGTTGTAACTGTGTTCCAAGAGGGAAAAGTAAAAATTCTGGAAAATTGATGAAAAGGTAATTCTAAGTAGGGAAATAGAAATTATTTTTAGGAGAACCTGGGTGGCTCAGTTGTTGAGCATCTGCCTTTGGCTCAGGTCATGATTCCAGGGTCCTGGGATCAAGTTCCGGATCAGGCTCCCCACAGGGAGCCTGCTTCTCCCTCTGACTATGTCTCTGCCGCTCTCTCTGTGACTCTCATGAATAAATAAATACAATCTTTCAAAAAAATATTTTTTAAAATAGAAACCTTTAACTGAAAAATATATCTAGTAATAATAAAAATTACAGCAAAATGGAAACAGAGGAAGAGTCAGTAAACTCAAAGAAAAAATCTTAGAAACTGTCCGATCTACAGAACAGAGAGATAAATGTTGAAAAAAGAAATCAGCAGAGTCTCAAAAGAATGTGAGACAGTAGCAAAAGATCTAAAAGTTGTGTAACTAGAGTCCCAGAGGAGGGGAGAAAGTATTACTGCAGAAAAAAATGAGGAAATAATAGCTGAAAACTCACCAGGTTTCATAAAAGATGTAAACTTACAGATTCAAGAATCTCAACAGACTACAAACAGCATATGGTCAAATAAAACCATTCACAGAGTCATCATAATCAAATAATCAAACTTCTGAAAACTAAAGAAAAAATCTTGAAAACAGCTACATATAGGGAAGAACAATTTAATGGCAGAATGCTTATCAGAAACTATGAGGGACAGAAGAACAGCATTCTTAAGGTGTAAAAAGAAAAGACCTGTCAAGCCACAATTCAGAAATAAAGGTGAAATAAGGACATCTTCAGATAAAGGAAAATTAAGCAAATTTGTTGTCAGCAGAACTGCTCTAAAAGAAATGAAAAAGTAAGTTTTTTAGATTGAAGGAAAATGACAAAACAGGAAATTGGAACTTCAGAAACCAAGGAAGAGTAAGAAAGTGTTATATATCTGGATAAATATAAAGGACTAGTTTGCCCCTCTTAAATTATATAAATTATATAAAATATGTATAACTGCTAAAAGTTTATACACATAGTATATATATATATAGCAGAGTTTTAAATTATGTAGATACAGCACTTATGAAAACTATAACAAAGAGGGAGGGCAAAGGGACCTATATGGTTATAAGGCTCTATATCTTACTTAAAGTACTAAAATGTCAACTTGAAGTAAACTATGAGAGTTTATATATACATATATATGATGTATAGGAATGTGTATATATGTATATATAACTATAGCTTACATATATAACACATAGATGTAATCTCTAGAGCAACCATTAAAATAATAATACAGAGATATAGCCAAAAAACTAATACATAAGTTGAAACTGAAATACTAAAAAATACTCAAATAACTCAAAAGATGTCAAGAGAGCAAAAAGAGGAACAAAAATAGAGAGACAAACAACAAAAACAAAATGGTAGACATAAATCCAACCACATCAATTATAACATTAAATACAAGTGGCCTAAAAGACCAAGTAAAAGACAAAGACTATCAGATTAAATGTTTAAAAATCACACAATATCCAATAATATCTTTTCTAGAAGAAACTCACTGTAAATATAAAGATATAGGTTAAAAGTAAGAGGATGGAAGAGATATACCACAGAAGCAATAATCAAAAGAAACCTGAGAGGCTATATTAATATCAATCAAAATAACTTTCAAAATATGAGTATCACCAGGAATAAAAAGACATATTGTACAATAATAGAGTCAAATCATCAAGAAATGAGTCAATCCTAAATGTGTAGGCACCTAATAATAGGGCTTCAAAATACATGAAGTAAAAAAATGATAGAATTGAAAGGAAAAGTAGACAAAACAAAATTTAGAGACATTAGGAGTCCTCTTTTGGTAATGAAAAGAGCAAATAGACAAAAATAAGTAAGGGTACCAAAGACCCGAACAACTCTTAACCAAATTGATCTAATTGACATTGATGAACACTACACCAAATAATAGCAAAAAAAAAAAATGTTCTTTTAAAGTGTGGAACATGGAACATTCAACAAGATACACCATAGTCTGAGGCATAAAACAAACTTTAACAAATTTTAAATAACTCAAATCAAACCTGTGATATGTTCTCAGACTATATCAGAATTAGACTAGAAATCAAGAAGAGAAAGGTATCTGGAAAATCTCCAAATATTCGGAAATAAAAGACACATATATAACTATGAGTCAAAAGAACACCAAATGGAAAATTTTTAAATATTTTAATTGAATAGAAAGTAAATTTCATTACAACATAACAAAATTTGTATGATGTTGCTAAACTGAATTATTAGGGAAAATTTTTCCATTACATACTTACAATAGAAAAAGAAGAAAGGTCTCAAATCAATGAGAGCTTTCAACATAAGAAACTAGAAACAGAAAGAAAATTTAAACCCAAGGCAAACAAAATGAAGGAAAAATAATAAAATAAGAGCAGAAATCAATGAAAATGAAATAAAGATAGCATAGGAAATAAATATCACAAAAAAGTGTTTTTGGGGGGGAAGAAGTCAATACAATTGGTAAGCCTCTAGCCAGAATGACCAGGAAGAAAAAAGAGATGATATAAATTACCAATATCAAGCATGAAAGAGAGGACATCACTACAAACCCTACAGACATAAAAAAATAATAGGGAGAATATTGTGAACAATTTTACTTGCATTAATTCAGCAATATAGATAAAATGAACCAATTTCCTGATGAATACAAACTGCTAAAGTTCATTCAAAAAGAAATAATCAGAATAATCATATAATTATTTTAAAAATATAATTATAAAACTTTCCAGCAATGACCATACCAAGCCAAGATGGCCTCACTGGCAAATTTTACTAAACAAAAATTCATGAAAGAAAAAATTACCATTCTCTTCCAGGAAAAATTGAAGGAGCACTTCACAACTCATTTTATGTACCCAGCATTACCCATGCCTGTCAGAAACAAGAAAACTACAGACCAATAATCTTCATGAACACAGATGCAGAAATCGGCAACAAGGTATTAGTGAGCTGATCCAGCAATACATAAAAAGGATAATACATCATGACCATGTGGGGTTTATCCTGAGAATATGAAACTAATTCAACATTTGAAAATCAAACACTCTGATTCATAATATTTACACCTAAAAAAGATCATATTATCTCAATAGATGCTCACTGTCAGGGAAGCTAGACACCAGGTTACAAGGTTGCTCCAGCAGCCTACAGACAGGAATTCCTGGAGAAGAAATGAGACCTCCCACCCCTAGCCAGCATCAGCTTGCTAGCCTTTTGTGTAAGGCACCACATAAGAAGATGTTACAGCTCCAGTCAAGATTTTAGAGGACTGGGACGCCTGGGTGGCTCAGCGGTTAAGCGCCTGCCTTCAGCTCCCAGCGTGTCCTGGGGTCCTGGGATCCAGTCCCACCTCGGGCTCCCTACAGGGAGCCTACTTCTCCCTCTGCCTGTGTCTCTGTCTGTCTCTCTCTGTGTCTCTCATGAATAAATAAGTAAAATCTTAAAAAAAAAAAAAGATTTCAGAGGACTGCATCTTTGGTTGTTACTGATTGCTATCTCATGAGAGACTCCAAGCAAAAAACACCTAGTCAAGCTACTCTCAAATTCCTAACTCACAGGAACTATGAAGGATAAATTGTTATTATTATTTTGAACCACTAATTTTTGAGCTAACTTCCTATGCAATATTAGATAACCAACACTAAATAAAATATACACTAAAACCACAAGATACTGCCACAAGTTGACAGTATCAAGTATTCTCAAGAATTCCCAGACATTACTGGTGGGAGTATAAAGTGGTATAACTGCTTGTAAAAATAGTTTGTCAATTTCCTATAAAGTTAAACATACATTTACCAAAAAATCCAGCAATTCCAAAATCAATTTAAGAGAACTGACAACATATGTCTACACAACGGCTTATACAGGGACTTCCTGGGACATTAGAAATGTTCTGAATCTTTATCTGGATAGTGATTATATGGATGCTTTATATGTGAATTATAATCAAGCTATACATGAGATTAACACATTCAATGAACATCACTGTATTAAAAAATACAAGTAAAAATTAAAAAATAATTCTCTGATGTTGTAATGCGAATTATTATGTCCCACAACCAGAGATTCATTTTCAGGAAAGTTTGGAATTGGGAAAAATTACAATGAAAGGACCTCATTTTGAGAAACCATGGGAAGAGGCCACATAACCACTTTTCAGGACTACTGACCTCTTAAATGAAGCCCAATGCCTACCTCAAAATCTGGGACCTGGCACTACTGCTCCCTAATGCCAAGGATTGGTTGACATTGTGAATTGATAAAGTAGAATCTCAGCACTTTTTATGATCTTGTACACATTTGTTTTTCTACTGACTTACATATTTCTTTCTGAATAATCCAGACTAGAATCTTTCACGTAGGTTATTTTATATAATGTTCACAGAGACTCCATGAGGTAGTCAGGACAAGTTCTGTATTTCCTCCTTTTAGAATGAAAGTCCCAGAGGTTTGACGAGCTTAAGGAAGATGTCAGGAAGATGACGAGCTTTGACAAGATGTCAAAGCCAATCAAAGGCCATCATAATAGGATCTAAGTCTTCTAGCTCCTAATCTAGTGTTCCCTCCACCACAGAACACTTCCTTAAATTACATGGTCTGAAAATGTGGAAAGGATCTATAAAGGAGACCTTCCTGTGCCCACCTTCATGAACCATATTCCAATGAAAATGGAATAAAAGATAAATAAGAAGAAAAACAGAGTCAATAGTTTAATGTTTCCTTTTGACTTCATCTGGCTAGTTGCCTGATTTCCTTTAAGCTTGCTTAGATTTTCTTTGTTTTTGTTTTTAGATCTTCTCTTTAGCCTTTTCCTTACTCCAGGGAGTTCTCACTGCCCACCTCTCCATGTACCTGTTGCTATGTCACCACAAAAGTAGAGTTCAAGAAACAAAGACTCTTAATTAACCAAGTGGTTGGATATATCTGCCCCAATGGAGCTCTCCTACTGCCCAGTTCTGGGACTTCCCACATTCTGGAATGCCTATATTCATCAAGTGAATCTGAGAGAATTTTCCTTGGAAAGGATCCAAGATTGTAACAGCCCAGCTAGAAAGTTCGTCACAAAATTTACTGAATAAGAAAAGTTGTTTTGTGAGAAATCTGACTCAGCCAGAAAGGTATTAAGATACCTCCTATCTCCTCCCCACCTCCCCACCAGGAAAACACTCTTTTATACAGCTCCCTTCTCACACCTTGGCCCATGTGAAAAAACCCAGGCCATCACTAGGTTAAGAAACACTGGCCACACCCTAGACTAGATGACTTTAAGAAAGAAGATACCCCTAGTGCACCTCTTATCACATAACCTCTGGACCTATAGCCATCCTCACAAAAATGCCCTATTCTCCTCCTACTCCCAGGCAGAAATAATGTCCACATGCATCTTTTAAAAGCAATGGCTCAGCCATGGCTTCAAAAAAAAAAAAACTATAAAATGCTATATGGGTGCTTCACAGCCTCTTTTAGGTTGAGGCACTTTCTGGAGGCAGCCTCCTACTCAAGTCCCTGGGCTATGTGTCTCCATGGAATCTGAAAGGTCTAAATGCTCTTAATGGGCTCATGTCCATGAACCGGTTGGCACCTTCCATCTTTCTCCTGCCTTCCACTCAACAAGGAATGGTGAAGCCAGAAATGTAAGGAAAGGGCACAACTCCAGCTAATTATAACAAAGAAATTACCAGGTGTCAGTGAACCAGCACCTCTCTCGCACAGAGGGGCTTGAACTGCACACATCACTCTCAGTTAAAAAAGATCCACCATCTGAAAACTACTGTTCTGTAATGCTTCTATCTTTTTTCTTCATCATTAAACTTCATACTTTCATAAAGGTAGGGCTTGCTTTCTTTGTGTAAAAAAACAAAATAACTGGATTATGAATATGCTGCTTGAATCTCTGAACCAAATCCAAGGTCAAAAGACCTTTGAGGATATAATTGATAGAAATGAAATAAATACCACACCTCAATTCTCCTTACCCACATTTCTGGGTAAGACAATAGGAACTATCTATCACCCTGGTCACTCTCCCCATTTCCACTGGATCCCACTTCTTATCTCAGAAATTAGAAGTTAGTTGCATGGGAGCCCACAATATTACAACTGCTGCTGCCAGGGTCACCACATGTGGCCATACATAAGGAGTGCACAACCCCAGATGGCACCATTTAGATAAACTAAAATGTATATGAAATTCTTGGAGTTATAGAGTATACAACCTGCACAACCAGACACTAGAGTGTTGCTGCTGCCAGGAAAAAATTAATGGTTCATATTGATGGAGCACTTTATTATGTCGGACACTGGGTTACAGATTTACATGTATCTTCTAATTTAATATACATGACATCTTGAGATAAGAACTATTACTATCACTATTTTGCTAATGATGAAACTGGGACTCAAAGATTTTAAGAAAATAAAAGATTTTAAAGAACTTTCTCAAGTTATGGGTATTGAACACCAAGTATTCATTGCATGGGCTTCTGACAAGGATAATGTAAAGCTTTTCATCTATTTACATGTCTTTGTTATTTATAATCTGCATCTTGGGATGATTCCTTTAGTGAAAAGAGCCATAATTTGAAGGCAAAAAAAATATGTAGTACTAGTCAGTATCTAGCACACAACATCTAGCATCACATAACCTCTCAATACATACATGACAGTTTCTAGGTGTGCCACTTTTACCTTGAAAAAATGTTATCAGGGCATCTGGTGGCTCAGTTGGTTTAGTATCTGACTTCTGATTTTGGCTCAGGTCATGATTTCACAGGTTGTGGGATCAAGGCCTGCATCAGCCTCCACACTCAGCAGGGAATCTGCTTGACATTCTCTCTCCCTCTCTCCTTCTGCCCCTCCCTATTTGTGTTCTCTGTCTCTGTCTCTGTCCCTGTCTCTCTTTCTCTAAAATAAGTGATTTTTAAAAAAGAAAAAGAAAAACTCTTATCAAATAGCTGGCTTCCAGTTACTCCATTTATAAAATAAAACAAATACTTGCCTTCTAAAAGATTGGGAGAAAAAAATAAATTTGAAAGTTTTTTATAAAGTCCCATTCAACTGTAACAGAATATTAATAATGGTTATAAAGAAAGTCAAAATGTCTTTTATGAATCAGACTGGGCCAATGCCCACTAAGTGAGGTTATCAGGCAGTAATCCTAAGAATGGCAGGGGCTACAACTTCTGCTGACATAACGTTCCCTCTTTTCCTCTCCCTGCTCGCAAGCCAGTCACCCTTGTCCTTCAGAAGACACACTTTCTTATAAGAGCATTCATGTTTATTAATGATAACACATTAATCATGCACACATGCACACAAAGCTCTCGTGGGCTTTTCTTCTTTTTCTTTGGTAACTTTGTGAGAAGATCAAATGGATTTAGATGAGCTTCATCTCTCTAACAGCCATATATATTCTCAGCATGTCACAGGGTTTTCCAGTAGCCAGTAGGAATCCACCAAATCCAGAAATGTTCTTATCTTCTCAAGATCCAGGTCCTTCTGCCCCGCCCAATGGCTTGATGACACACACACACTAGAGATGCACCTTAGATGCATAATACCCTATGTGAGACCTCCTCCCCAGTGGATAGACAGACAACAACCTAGAGAAATACTCAGTGTCAGTTTGGGAGCAGAGGTAAATAAACCCAGTAATTTCAAAATATTTTTTTCACTTAGCAATCTTCTTGTAAGCATGTGTCATCCAATTTCAAAGATACATGTGCAATTCTTGTCTTTTCCGACTAGAAACACCAACATCCAAAGTCTCCTGAGAGTTGAATTCTGAAAGATCCTGATTCCTGCTGTGGTTCCCCATCCCAGCTCCCCTGCCTGTTGCAGCTTCTCAACATTTCCAAATACAAAAGTGATTAATTATGAATGCTGTGGCTTATCTGACCCATATCTCACCTGACTCTTTGCTCCCCTGGAATTCCATTCCATAGTCAGAGGAATATCAATTTCAGAAAATAAGGTTTCCCTGATATCTACCCTGAAGTTTCCTTCTGCGAGTCTCATCTTATTACTTCTATGGGCCACACTATATAACTCTTCTCCTTCATGGCCTCTCCCTCTTCAGAGATTTGTAGATTGTTACCATGGCTCTCCCTTCATTGCCACTTTGCTCAGCCATATATATTTAATTCTTTTCATCTTTCACCATAAATCGGTCCCTTCAACTCTTAAATCAGCTCTCTGCTCTTCTCTGGACTAGTTCCAACTCTCCCAATTCACCTCCAATAACTGATATCCCTTCTGGGAGCTCAAATTTCTTTTCTATCTTCCTTGGCTCTCTTTGCCCTCTCCAGAAATGAAATCGGAAAGGACTGACAGATATGTGAGGTGAAGGGTCAGATGGATTAAATTGCATACCTCTACTTTAAGTTTCTCAGGCCTCTCCATGGTACATGTAAAATCCCCAGTCATATCCCCCTTTCCTGGAGTGAGCGGGGGGTGGTGCTTAAAGAAAAACAGGTCCTCTTATCCCACAAGTAAATATTGCTTGGGGGATGGCAGAAGCAAGATGACAAACCAGGTTACAAGTTGAGGCTGTGACCAATGTGGCAGCCTCCAGGCAGACATCTTTTCTGAGGTTTGGACTATTCCAGAATGGTACACCAAAATTCACATGGTCCTAGCAATGGTCTTTCTACTTTTCTACCCCTTCTACTCTCCATGAATGAGTGCTGTGGGGAGCTGTCTCAGCCTTTGAAATACCGATCAAAAATACTTTATGAATTCAAAGCAACCCACGAAGAAAAAAACATTAGCATGTCATGCTTTATGAGGGCTCTCAGGCCTCCTCTCATCCTCTCGGATGTCCCAAACCACAAGCAATACAAAGTTACTGCTTTATCCTGAACTGGGTGCTTTTCCATTTCTATCACATCCCTAGTCAGAGTCCTGTTCAGATTCAGGAAGCTATCTTCAGTCTAAGACAAATGGGTTGCTGCAGGCCACTCACCACAGGGGCAACTGGCAGTACACCCTTCCTCTCCTCTACCTTCCTCACAGTTAGCCCTATCAACATGCTTGTGCCCCCTCTAGACCAGGCCACCAGTCCTTTGGACAGAAGCAGAGAGAAATTAGGTGAGTTGTGCCTCTTTTCCCTTTGTATATTTGAAGATCCTACAGCACAAAAGAGTTAAATGCCTTTTCTACAACACAAAACTATATAAAAAAGAATAAACCCATTTCCTTAAACACAATAAACAGTAAAATCAATCCAAGTGTAAGAACCTAAGCTTTAATTTTCATACAGAAAAAAAAATGAATGGAACCACGTGATTTATGTTGCCCCAAACATGGCATATGATATATAGCAGGGTATGTCCACTCCCTCCATGGGGAGGTCTGCAGTGGAAACTATATCTGAATGAGGCTGAGGGCAATACAGTGGTAAGGGAAGAGACTAGTCCTGCATGGACTAGTCACCTAACTGAAAATAGTATATGCCTCAGAGCTGGAGAGACCAGCCTGTTCCAAGTGTGATCACCGCAAGGCCCGAAGTGCTTTTCAATAAGCTGTCTGTCTCTCTGGAGGTCATGGGGAGCTCATCCAGTTACACTTAGTGTCTTATTTGATCCCATCAATAACCATTTGATCCCAATGCTGCTGAAAAATACTTGGCCAAAATCTCTAGCCTTGTTAATGACAGAATCCTGGCTCTTTCTGAAAACAGCATTGCTGGATGTGTCAAATGATGCATAAGGCCTTGGTCCAACTGCAAAATGGACTAGGATGCTGAGGGAGGACTTGAGACACTCAGAGCTCCCCTACTGTCAGTAGCAAAGAACCTCTTGAAGTACACTCCTCTCTACACGAAACTCCCCTGCTCAGCAGCTTCAACTCCTTACCTAAGGCTTGAGTGGAGTATATTCTTCAAATGCACTAAGCAGGTGACTCTTCAGAGACACCCACTGATAACTTCATGCAATCTGCCTGTTTATAGTAGGAAAGTTCAGGGCTATAGAAAGGACCCCTTTTATCTGTCACCAACATCTCACAATAGCCAATCTAGACTGCTGGGCCTATGGTCATCAGACAAGAGGTGACAGGAAAGCTCCAGAGATGCTCATAGACATGAAAGGAGAAGAAAATCCACATTTCCAGAGAAGTAATTTTTATATTCATTACAAGTACATGAGGCGCTAAAAGAGAATGTGGCATGTATAAACCACAGAACCCGGGATGACATTAAAGCACAGCTGTTCTTCACAAAAGTATCTGTGGTGAGACAACAGTATTGGTCTCCTATCTCAGTTCACAGAAGGTACCATCAAACTCATCAGACCCTGTCTCTTACTATAAATTCTGCCTCTTAATATAAATTCCAGCACTGAACACGAAAGAGTCGTTTTAGGTGCCAATGCCACCAATGCTAATGCTGAAATATGCATCCAGACTCTGTTTTCCTTGGGGACCCACATACCAGTATTTTTTTTTTTTTTTTGTGCAAAGACTGAAGAACCTCAGCTCCTAAATATCCCTGCTGCAGGAGAGTACTGGGTGTGTGTGGGAGTATGCTGGGACAAGCACAGCAGATACTTGTAGCTCTACAGTGGGCTCTTTTCAGTGCTTCCCATCCAATTAATACTAGACATTAGTAACCAACAGAGCATAAAAATTTCATTTATTTCCGATGATGAGAATGATAGAAAAGATGCTGGGTTTGCTCAATGGAATTAGTGTAGGCTTTTAAAAGGCACGATTTCTTTTCTGTGCTTTCTCATTCATTTACATTGTACATTTTATTCACTAAGCCTTTCCCCAGTGGTCTTAGGAGAGAAACATCCATTCAAAACCACCTGGTTTTCCAGTCAAAGAACACTATGGAAAGAGTTAGAAGTAAGTGCCTACACACACACACCCCCAACTCAGTGAATGGAGAAGAAAATGAGAGTAAATGAAACAGAAACCTCATTTCAGGAGTCTCCAGCAGAGAGACCTGCAGTGAAACAGGCCTGCCAGAGACTGTCATCCAGGGCTGCTGCTGCTGCAGACATTCTAGCTAAGAGTTAGAGGGAAGGGGAAGGGGAGGGCAGGAGGAAAAAGCGAATTCAACTACTGTCTCTCCTGCTTTCATGGAATTTTGGCAACTTTGCTCTCTCTCTCTTCACATCTCCCTCCTGTCCCATGTTCCTTAGTCCCTCTGGGGCTCTCCCAACAGTATCTAAGAGGAAAAACAAGGGTCTGAGAGCGGATTGCAGACTGGGGTTGGAGATAGGAAGAAGAGTTCTACATTCACTGAGAAAGTGTACCACATTCTTCACCTCTGTGGCGGCCAGGAAGAAGAACTAGGGGAAGGGAAGAGGGACAGCAGTATTGGATCTAGAACTAAGCTTGGAACACGGAAATAATAAGGTCATTTCAACCGTCTCGGAAAGAGGGGGGGGGTCATTAGAAGTGCATCCAATTTTGTCTAGGACCTGGTGTAAGTTGGTAGAAGAAAAGGCATTCTGCCAAGAACAGAAAACTTTTCTCCCAACTTGGTTGCTGGAGGAGAAATAAAACCCATGGGGAGTGACTGTGTCCAAGAAGAAAATAAAATCTAGTCTAATTGGTAGGGTAGTTTGTGGAAGGAAGAAAGAGCCAAGGACCAGAGGCTGCGGTTTTGGAAACAGGGATTCGTTGATAAGTGGTTGCAAACTGATGTGCCCCAAAATACAAATTCCGCCACATTCAGGCGGGAGCTGCTCACCGGTCCCCAAGATCTGGAAGAGAAGGCGGGGCTGGGAGGCGCGGATCGCCGCGGACAGCCTTCCCTCTCTGCCCACTGCCGAAGCCTTCTTCTCAGGCATCAGGCGGATCCTCAGCCGTCCTTCGCCGTGGCGAATCCACCAGCTGAACAGCTCGCTGAGGTTGAACTGGAGCAGTCCCGCAGTCACCTCCTCGGGGGAGGGCCCGACGCAGCCCTCAAGGATCGCCTCCTCTCCCAGCTCCAGCACCAGCTGCTTGGCGCGTCGGAGCTTGCGGACCGAGCCGCCCTTCAGCACCCTGGTCAGCGTCCGAGCCTGGGCCGGGGCCGGCGAGCTGGCGCCTTCGGCCCAGGAGACCCCGGGCGGTGGCCCCAGCAGCCGAAGCAGCGGGGCGCAGTCGAGGGCCAGGGAGCCGCGCGCCTCCGTCCAGCCGGCCCTGGGCTCCGAGGAGGACCAAGGCGGCAGCAGCAGGTCCCGGGCGTAGACGCGGAAGAGCGAGGGCACGACAAAGTCCACCGCCAGGCTCTTCCTCTGCAGACGTGAGTAGCTGAGCGGCTCCCGAGGCTGCAGAGCCGGCCCCGTGGCGGGTGAACCCACGAGCTGGCCGGTCCCGGTCCCGGTCCCGCTCCCGGTCCCGCTCCCGGTCCCGGCCCCGGAGCCCGAGGCTGTCACTGAGAGCCGCAGCAGCAGCAGCCCTAGGAGCCCTACGGATCCCATCCCGCCAGAGAAGGGGTGTTTATACTAGTGTCCCCACTAGCTGGGATCCAGCCTCGCCCTTCACTCCCCCTCAAATGAGAAGGGTCTCCAAATAGTCCTTAGTCCGGAACGGCTCCTTCCAGCTGATCTCGGGGGTATTGTGCGTGCACTCGACCCTCTCGCTTTCCTCCAACTGCAAGGAGGCAGTCCGGAGTCTCAGTACAATGGGGCTGGAAGCCCAGGGGCGTGTCAAGAGACCCTGAGCGCCTGGGGCTCCGCAGCTGGGACCCTGTGCCTCTGGCGCGCAGCGACGAGCGCCGCGCCTTCGTCTGTAGCTCGCTGCGCTCCGGAGCCAGAGAAACTACTATGGTTGAAGGGAGGCGGCAGTGGGGGGCCGTCCTCTCCTGCCCCCCGCGGTCTGAGCCGTGGTCTGTCCGCCTTCCAGCAGCAGCCTCCAATCCTCCGCAACTTTCCAGCTGGGGACGATGGCTCCAAGCGCTCTGCTGTCCCAGCCCCTTCCTCTGCGCTCCGTTGGGCTCCTGAGCTTCTCTCCCCTGTGGAGGGGAAAGCCGCGGGCAGGGGTTGCTCTCTGGGGCGCCCTCCTGCAACCCTCCGCAGCCTCAAGTCTGCAGATTGACCTGCTCGCTGAACTTCTGGGCTTGAATCGAGCCCCCGCGCTGTGCAGCGGAGGCTCGGGCCGCCGACGTGCCAAGTTTGCAGCGTCCCTGCTCTCCCGCGTCTCGTGTGCTCAGAGTTCTCGGGCACCGAAGCGGCCCCGGCCGCAGCAGCCGAGTGGAAGCATTCCGGGCAAAAGAGCCCCAAATCTCGCTGCCCCCTCCTCACTCACCGGCAGCCGCCCCCCCCCCCCCCCCGGCTTCAGGTGGCTGGGCAGAGGGCGGCCGGAAGGCGCCTCTGTGCTGTGCGGCCCTCCGGACAGCAGCGACGGGATGTGCCAGCTGCCTCCTCCGCTGCCGCCCCCGGAGCCGCTGGATCGCATCTGCCTGGGCGCCCGCCACTTGCAGCTGGCGGAGGCGCGAGCTCGCGCGGGGGGCGGGGCCGCGGCGGGGGCGGGGCGGGGGCGGAGCTCCGACGCCCACCCCCCCCCGCGCCCCGCCCCGCCCGCACCCGCCAGCCAATGGCGCGGCGACATGGGCTCCTATGCAAATCTGCAGAGGCCTCGGCATTCATTGAGAAAAGCACAGGGCCCGCCCCGCCCTCCCTCCACCCTCCATCCCTCTCGCCTCTCTCTCCTTCCTTCCCTTCCTCCAGATTCCCTGCCCTATTTCTCTGCTGTGTGAACAGGAGCGTGTTTTGGATTAAATGGGAGGATTGGAAGAGGCCTTTGCAATCAAGCACTCTCCCTAATTACGCATTTAAGAGATTATATGGGTCCGACTTCAGAAAAGCTGGTTCGGAATAAAAGTGGAGGCAAGGGGAAGGGAGGAGTGGGAGGAGGGGCTGCACGAAATTGCCAAATCCGAGAACAGCCTGGATTAAGGCCCTGAGACCCGAATCTTCTCTGACCCTTCCATTATTTAAAGGCATCCCTGGGAAGCTGGCGGTTCCCCCATCTACACGAGAAAAGTTAGCAGCGTGGGGGTAGAGAGTGGCTGTGATCTCTAAGAGTTCTTCAGCTGCAGCAAGTACATTTCAGACCTGTCAGTCATCCTGCGTTTTCTCAGAATAGTGCTTGAACATGTGTCACCTCCTTTAGTCTCTGCAAGGTAAATATTTTACATTTCAGCTTTAGAGTTGAGATAACTGAGTCGCTGAGATGGTAACTGATTCTCCTTGGGTCGCATAGTCCTACGTGCATCCCAGGCCCTCACTCAAGGGCTCTTATTCATACTGATCTACTTATTCCTCCATAAGTAACAGGCCAAGAAGATCTAGGGGTGATTTAGCTGCAAGGAATAATGACGGAACAATTGCTCACAGCCTTGGGAATGAGAGTTCATTACCAAGAGCATTTTTTATTCATCTGTAAAGACTGTATCTCTGGTCTCTCTTTCCCTTCATCTCTCCTGAGCTGTCAACACGGAACTCAGATAATGGCTGTGTTTATAACAAGTGGTGCGCTAGAACAAGAGACAAAGCTATAGTCATAGGTTCACACAAATCCATTCCGTTCCTTCTTAGCAAAGGTTGATTGTCATGTCTTGTGCTATCCGAGCAGAACAATAAGGCAAGATCCTCCCTTCAGGAGCTCACACCTGGAAGACAGCAGGAAAAGTTCCTCATAGAGTCAAAGCACAGAGTGGAGCTGAATCTCTCTCCCAGAGCTGCAGAGTGCTGCAGTCACTTGTCCCTTGCCTCATAGGAGGGGGTGACCAAGCAGGGCCTCTGATCTCCCTGGCCGGGCTTCTTAGAGCATTATGGTATTGCCTTTGGCAACCGGAAGACCTAATAACAAAAGAAAATTAATTCGAGGAATGATTTGTTTCCTGCAGTGTGTTTGGCAACTCACTTAATTTACAGGTAACTGGCTTCTCCCTGGAACTCAAACTGACTTTACACTGACTTTACAAGTTTAAGGACAAAGAATGATCTGACCCAAGAAGAGAAAGGATGCTCCTACCATGGTACAGGCAAAGACGGAGGGATAAAGAGAAGAGGAAGGAAAGGGTGTGGAAGTTAATACTTGGAAAGGATATGTTGGTTAATACTTTCCAATGTGAGCATATACGTTTGGATTTTCATTAGATTTCACTGGCATGCACACTAATAGAAGAATAATTTTCTATTTGAAATATTAAAAAGACTCAGATGTAGGCCCTTTTCCTCCTCACTCCATTCCTTATTCTCTACATAATTCTTATCCAAAGTCAAACTGATTGGAGTAATTTGTCAAGAGCTATGAATCTTCTGCTACAATCAGTGGCCACTAGGGGGCTGCAGAGACTTGAAACTTCAGATGAGCCACCAGGGTTCAACCTTCTCCCAGATATCCGAGACCATAGCTTTGCACCTAGTGCTCACAGGGGTTTCAATTAATTCCCGTGCTTTTATGAATTCTTTAAAATTTCCCCTGAAGGAAGAAGAGTGCTTCTCCCTGTACATTAAATCACACCAAACCTCAAAAATGCTGTTCCCTTTTTGTTAATTTTAAAAGGGAGGCAAGAATGAGTATTGATAGTCTATTGGTCACTATACATATGCATCTGTAGGAGTGTGTGTGTGTGTGTGTGTGTGTGTGTCACATCACACAGTGGCTTTTGGGGGGAAGGCATATATTATTATTTCCACCACAGAGACAAAAACACTTAAGGATTAGAGAGGCAAATAATTTGCCCAAGGTCAAATAGCAAGCAAATAACAGCACTGGAATTCAAACCAACGAGTCTTTTGCTCTGAAATTTACACATCCCTCTGGAACAAATTAGGCCTCTTCCTCATGCCTACAGCTATAATGTTGACACCTCTATCCTCTATCTTTGCCATCTAGAGGAAGGGAGATGAGAAAGTGCAGTTAAGAACAAGTAGAGGAAATACAGACAGAGATAAAAAGCATGAGCAAGACAGATAGCTAACATGTCTTGCACACTTATATGGGCCAGCATATTTCAAAATAATTCTCATGCATTATCTCACTTAAGATTCACAGTAACACTATGAAGGGAAATAATAGTATCTCTTTTTCTACAGATTACAAATGGAAGCTCAGAGAGAGTGACTCTCTCCCAACAACAAGACTACACAGGGAACAAAATTTGTTAAAGGATTTGAACTTGGTCTCAAACCCTGGGCAATCTCACAAGAGAGAAATGGAGCAAGCAAGAAAAGACTGAGGTGGGCAGAGGTGAACAAAGGAGGAAACTGAAAGCTCAACTCAAAATGGAGAAGCAGGGGGCAGGGTTCGGGGAGGGGGGCAGACTGAGGATTCTGGTAGCCTGGAGGACACGGTTACTGAGGTGGGCTGCTGTGAGTCACCTTGCCACTGACTTGACCAGTTAAGATGGGAAGGAGGAAAGTAAGTAGACCATATACCAAGAGAGGAAAAAGCCAAGCTGAACGGTGAGAGCACCAGAACTCTCTTCAGGAAACTCCCAATTTCTGAAAATGGAGAAGTGGACAACTCAGAGAGGGGTTTGAATGCCCTATAAGGGAAGCAGTAATAAAACCTCATTTTAAATCCAGGCAATGTAACTTAAGGTAAAACATATTTCGCAACTGCAAAACCTGACTGTGACCTACAGGGTTAAGTAAGTCAGGCATCCAGTTGATCAAGGAGGAAGAGAAGGAGAGGGAGGATGACAGAGGGAAAGAAGGAAAACAGGAAGAGGAGCAGGAGAAATAAGGAGGAGAGGAGAAAAAGGGTGGGAGAAAAATCAGGAAGTCAAGCTAAAGCTAGGCATTATAAGATACTTGGGCTAAGACATTTGGAACCCACAACTGGAATAGCTTACCCTGGACCATGATCAGGAATTGGGACTCAGAATAAACATTCAAATGAACTGTGGATTTGTAGTTAGGAAACTTTCTTTCAATCGAAGCCTTGCTTAAGAGGCTCTAGGACCTTAGGAAAACCCTTGATTTCTCTGGGCTCATGTACCGATCAGAAGGACCAGGTCTGTAGTCTTTAAGATACACATCTACTCTGAAATTCTGTGTGAAATTCCCCAAGTGTCCAAAGGGTCTTATCCAAGACTGGGGACCAGAGTTGGCAGGTACTAGAAGAAGACTATGAACTTGCAGGGGAACCAGGAAAAGAGCTTGGACCTAACGCTAGTCAGAAAAAAATTAAAACAAAAACTTATTGGAACCCCAGGGTGGCTCAGCAGTTGAGCATCTGCCTTTGGCTCAGGGTGTGATCCCAGGGTCCTGCGATAAAGCTCCACATCACAGTCGCCACAGGGAGCCTGCTTCTCCCTCTGCCGATGGCTCTGCCTCTCTCTGTGAAAAAATAAACAAATCTTAAAAAAAAAAAAACACCTTATTTTTAAAAATGTCTCTGCCATTAGACAAAGCTGAGCTTTTAGTCAATAGCCTGCAATTGCTGACCAGTCATACATATGGTATCTTCTAAGAATCGTCATGCTAAGAGGAAAGTAAAGTTATTAATTCAACCATTACTTATTAGGTACTTACTCTGTGGTTGGATTTTCATGAGGTGCTAAGGAGAGACTGTGGTAAATAAAACAGTCAATGTTCCTACCATCATGAAGCCATGACAAAATTAATTTTTTAAGATTTATTTATTTATTTATTTATTTATTTATTTATTTATTTATTTATAGTGCATAAGTAGGGGAAGGGGAGAGGGAGAGAGAGAATTTCAAGCAAATTCCCCACTGAGCGTGCAACCCCACACAAGGCTGGATCTCAGGTCCCTGACATCATCTGGACTTAACCCGAAATCAAGAGTTGGACACTTAACCAACTAAGCCATCCAGGTGCCCTGATAAAATTAAATTTAAAAAAATACAAAATTGAATTCATGCCTATGCAACAACTAAGCAAAAATTAGAAATACAAAAAACAAACAAACAAACAAACACACATGCAAAAAAAAAATCCTGGAAGAAAACATTGAAAAATAGACTTACTGGGGTAGCAGAATTGTAAGTGTTTTTTTTTTCTTTTTACAAATGACTTTTAATGGTTTTGTATAACAAATAATAGTAGCATTTGATTCCTATTTTAAAGAATTATATCCGTCAGGATACCCAGGTTATATTGTAACAACAACACATCGCAGTACCTTAAAACAATGAAATCTATTCCCATATTCTATGTCCATTTCAGGTGAGCAGAGGGCTCTGATCATCATAATCAGTTAGGGATCCAGGCTGATAGAGCCATCATTATTGTGAACTTGTAGGGTCCTGCACCCGATAACTAAATACTCCAGCCTGGAAATGGCATAGGCCGTGTCCCCTCACAGCTCTGGATGGAGATATATGTATGGTTTTACCTACCATGAGATGCCCCACAAGGTAGTGTCAGAAATACCTTGCAAACGGCCTTACTGGCTCCCAAAGAAGGAGAAAACCTGCAAGTGTTGCATTATTTGACTTAGATCAGGAGGGATCTAAAAGACAGATTACCCAGAGGAAAATGACCTAATTCTCTTGGGATCCACAGCCAAATGAGTAGCCCTGCTAGCATCAGAGAGCACAGCTCTGAGTATGCACATACGTCATTATGGAAACAACAAAAGAGCTCAGCCTGCTCTTACCCATCCCAAGGCATGATATGAGAAGCCACAGAAAAAGCCCTTCTCAACCACGAGAGAGTAACAGCGCTCTCCTGGAAACTATAAACAATCTCACATTTACCGACAACAGAGATCAAAGCACATAGTTCACTACTATGTATTTCACAGCAGTCCCCGTGTTTGCTGAAGCATAGTACGTTACGGAGAGAGGATGTGAGCTATTACTGTAACTAACACATGTTGGTCTTATCACCTGCTGCTATCCTAATATCTTCTCTTTAAAAAAAAAAAAAAGATTTTATTTATTTGAGAGAGAAAGACAGAGATAATGAGAAGATAGCGAGAGAGAGCAGGAGCGGGGAGGCGAGGGAGAAGCAGGCTCTTGGCTGAGCAGGGAGCCCAATGCAGGGCTCAATCCCAGGACCCTGGGATCAGGACCTGAGCCAAAGGCAGACGCTCAATGGATTGAGCCCCCCCTCAGGTGCCCCATTTTCTCATTTTTTTAAATAACCTTTTTGGCTGAGAAAGAGGAAAATAAAATTGGGGGTGGGGGTAATTTGGCTATCAATATGGCCTTTTAGAGAGCTCCAAACTGATGCACAGCAGCTATTCCATTTAGCTCTAATTTTCAGCCAACACAGGTTAGCACCCTGGCCTGTGACTTCTAGTGGCATCAAGAAGGATTTGGTATCTAAAAAATAAATAAAAAGAAGAAGAAGAAGAAGAAGAAAAGAAAAGAAAAGAAAAGAAGGATTTGGTATCTTAGAGCTTAGTTATGTCCATACACTAGATCAAATGGACTGTAGGGCAAGATAATCTCTGAGTAATGGGTTACATCTAATTGAATTATCACAGTAACAGTTCCCACTGGCCAGTCCTATCTGATCATCATTTCACATCTCCATTGTCCTGCCTGGGCCTGTGTCCCTGCTCTCCTTTCTTATCCAGATCCAGGGCTGACTGAACCCCTTTGACTAAGCCCTACCCAGTTTAGTGACCAATCTTGGTTCCACTTAGGAAGAATTGAGATCAAAACTGCCCTTGAATCCTATTTCAAATAAATGCTATTTTTGTCTTGCTCCTGTGACCAACCCATACCTTATCCCTAATTTCCTAAAGGGCTGGGCTTAGCCCTGTTCTTCCAGGCAATATCCTTTCTCTGAAATCTGCTTTCCATTGTTTGGCTTCCCCAGTGCCAGTCCCATGCCAACTCAGCTATGTCCCAGTACTCTCTCCCAGGGATATGAAATAGGAATCACACCTTTCCTCACTGTTCCCCTTCTTCTGATGAGTCCACAGCCCAGACGGAGCATGACTAATTATCACAGGATGCAGGCCATGGCCGTGACTATTAGAAGAGAGTCAAACATCTGACTCTAGAGAGGCCAGTTCCCAGGCTCAGTTAAACCAATCAGCTTCCCTCTCCAAAATCTGAACTATGTAGCAGGGGTTGTGTGAAGCTGAATTTGAATCATATGATTAGTGGGGCACCAGAATGCTGCCCTCTTTCTTGAGACTGATAGTTTCCAATAAACCTTCACTTTTTGAGCAAATTTGGGATGGACTTTGCTCCTGGCCAATCAAACCAAGTCAGGTTGGGACATTTGCATTTCCCCTCTCACTGGTCTTTCCTGGCACTAACTCTCTGCCTAGGTTGTGTGAAGACACTGTTCACTGAGCCCAGAAGCACTGACCCCTGCATCCTGCAGCCTCAGTTGCCATCTTGACCATAACCGCCTAAAAGGCTCTGAGCCAGGACCACTTAGCTAAGTCAAATCTTGACTCACATTAACTTGTGACATGACAATATTTATTGCTATTTTAGGTTTCTAAGTTTTGCATTAATGTGTTGTGCAAGTTACAAATACACCACCCCTTTCTATTCATTAGGTTCACTCTGTCTCTCCCTTCACCAGCTTTCCCAGCCAAGCCATGGAGGCCGGTCTTCCACAGCTGAGGCTACATGTGCACAAACATCCACCAAGGCAAATTCACCTAGCACCTAGCAGGGGTAAGATGTCCCACAAATATACTTCACTGTTCAATCAGCACTGCAAGAAAAGCTATGCATCCCCTCGCAGCCCTGGGAATGAATCCTTTCCATTTCCTTCTTTCTTTTATAACACTTTCTTTCTGTTTATAAAAGTGATACATATTAATTATAGGAAATTTGGAAAATTCAGAAGTTTAAATAACCCATAGTCTCACCACCCAAAAATAATGACTCAAAATTTGGATATATTTCCTTCCAGTATTGTTTTAAATTACTACAATTTGACTCATGCAGAGTTATATCCTGCATTACTTTTTTTATCTTAACATTATATTGTGAGCATTTTCCCATATTACAGAACATTCTAGGGATTTATGCTTTTTAATGACTGCATAGAATTACAATGTGTAGATGTACCATAATTTGTTTAACCAATCTCTATCTTTGAACTTGTGGGATTTCTCCAAGTTTCTACTGTTATAAATAATGCTGTGACAAATATTCATGTACATCAATCTCAGCCCATGACTCTGATTAAATCTATAGCTCATAAATCTGTTTGCATTTCAGTTCATTTCTTTAGATCCTTTAAGTTTCTTTGTAAAAAAAAAAAGTAACTATTAACACATGCATAGAATTTAAAGGTTACAAAACTTATGCAGTGGCAGGGTGTCTGGGTAGCTCAGGCCGTTGAGCGTCTAACTCTTGATTGCAGCTGGGGCCATGATCTCACTGTCACGGGGTCGAGCCCCACATCAAACTCCATGCTTGGAGGGGAGTCTGCTTGAGATTCTCTCTCTCCGTCTGCCTCTGCTCCTCCGCACCATGCTTGCGTTGCTCTCTCACACACTCTTTCTCAAATGGATGAATAAATCTTTAAAAAAAAAAAAAAAGAAAAAAGTTATGCAGTGAAAGTACATCTTTCTCCCACCAGGGCTCCCTGGTCTGCCCAGTGTCCTTTCTCCGGAGGTGACAGTTTTTATCTATTCTGAGGTATTCTTGCAAAACTCCTCTATGTATATGCAATCACATATGTGTAGATCGATGGTTCTCAAAGTGTGGCCCATAGACCCCTGGGGATCCTCAAGATCCTCTCAGAGAGCCCACAAAATCAAAACTATTCTCATAATAATACCAAAGCATTATTCACCTGCTTCACTTTTATTCTCTCACAAATATACAGTGGAAGGTTTCCAGAGGTTGCATGACATGTGATTGCATCATCACTTTGACAGCTAATGAAATGTATGCTTGTGTATTCTTGGGCTTTCTAGAATTTTCTAAGACAACTGAGAACCCTTGATTAAATCCGCAATAATTTTTAAGAATATAAAGCCTTCTGGAGGCCAAAAAGTTTGAGATTTGTTGATACAGACTTCAAAACACACACACACACACACACACACACACACACAAACTGGTAACATGCCATATATATATATATGAATATATATATGAATGTATATATACATTCTGTAGTTTTTCTAATATGACAATATATCTGTGATATTATTTCATCTCAGCACCTATAAAACAGCCTTAGGTATTTTTAAGTGACTGTTTTTCATTCTACTTTATGGTTGTTCCATATATATTCAGCCAGTTCCTATTGATGGAATGTAGGGGTTTTATTTTCAAATCTTTGCTTTCATTATTACTACTATATAACAATAAATACTGCAGAGAATAACCCTATATGCTCTTTATTTTGTACAAATGCAAGTTCTATATTTAATCCATAGGGGTGGAACTGCTGGCTCAAATGGTATGCACATTTATAATGGGTACTGCCAAATTGCCTCACAAAAAATAGATCAATTTTTATACCCAAAATAGTTGAGAGTGATTGTTTCCTCACAGCTTCACCATCAATCACAGTGTGTTAATCAAACTTTTGATCACTAAAATCAGATAATAAAAATATGGCATCCCACTGTAGTTTTAAATTCCATTTCTCCCATTCTGAGTAGATCAAGTATATTTTCCTATTTTGAAAAGTCTTCTTATTATCTACTTTGGAAAGTCTCTGCTTATGGAGTTTGCCTATTTGTCATTTGATTTATTAGTTCTTATTGATTAGTGAGATATCTTTATATATTAAGGAAATTACCACATTTGGGTCCTTTTGTCATTTGATTATCTTACCTTACCATGAAAAATTTTGCAACTATCAAATTAATAATCTCTTATAGGTTCTGGGTTATAAAAACCTCATCCAAAATACATGTAATTTACAATTTATCCTATATTTTATCTTAGTATTTTTATGAGTTTTTATGGTTTGATCTTTTTAAACCATTTGGATTTTTGGTAAAGAATTGAAGTCCAACTTTTATCTTTTAATGTTCTTCCTACATGGGATTCATTGAATTAACTCAATATTTATTTCATGAGTAATATTTTCCCCCACTGGTAAGAAATGCCAGCTTTATTATAAAATAACTTTTGCCTGTTTTTGGTTCTCTTCCCAATTCCCCATTCTGTTCATGGATCCATTTGTCTACCCCTCCCCAAAAGTATAATACGTAGAAAGCTATACCCTCCTTGCAATTATTCTTTCTTTATAGAATTTACCTACCCATGCTCCTTTATTTTGCCATATGAATTTTAGAATTGATTCAACTAGTTTTAAAAATTCCTGTTATTTATTGAGATCACTTAAAATTTACAGATTAACATAGGAAGATCCTGTATCTTTATAATGTTGAGTCTTTCTATCAAGAACACAGGAACTTCTTTTTTTAACCATATTCTTAGTAACAATTAACAATGTCTTCACATAGTTCTCCCATATTCCTTGTAATATTTATTCCTGTCGTTTCTTTTGTTATTGTAAATGGGGATTTTTTTTCCTTCAGATACAATTTCTAACTGGTTATTGTGACATGTGTTGGGATGTTACTGATTTTTCCATATTCATTTTGTATCTAGCCTTAGAAGATACACTTATTGCTTCTAACAGTTTCTCAGTTACCTTCTTGGATTTTCCAAATACACAACTCTCTCACCTGCAAATGATGATAATCGTGCTCCTTTCTCTCCAACCTTAAACTATATTTCATTACTTTATCAAATTTTATTGACCAGCTCCTCCAAAAATAAACTTAAATCACAGTGAACTTGATGTAGAGCTATGTGTCTGTCGTTCCTGACTGTATAAGAATGATTCTAATACCTCACCATTAAGACTGATTCTGGGATTTGCCTTGAAAAATACATCTTTTATTGAATTATAACTCATATATCCAAACTCCATGACCCCATGAACATTTCATATTCCCCAATCACTGTGGCCCCCATCCTGCACCTGCCAGACAATGTGTGTGTGTACATCTCAAACTGGAGGAATGAGCTTGTCGTCTAGAATCAGGTGGTAAACTCTACCTTGAGGACCAGGATTAGATATTTTTAAACATTTTCTTCTAAAGAGGATTACCCAAAGGAGGCACCACACAAATTTAATTTTAGGGTGCTGAGTGAGAACTTACTATTGGGGCCTGACTAATTTTCAAGGAACATTTAAGGAAAGGAGACTGTTCCTGCAAAATCCTCAAACCCAAACCTATTCATACCACTGATCTTCCTGAGTTCTTTCTCCTGAGTTTCCTAAGTCCTTGCCTGTCTCTGACTCACAAAGTATACCTCAGCCCGGCCCCAGAGTCATTTCAGACACACTCTCTCTCCTGACCCCAATCCAGCCAACAATACCTTTGTGCAGGCTATACAACCAAATTTCACAGCAGTGTTTCCCAAAGATCATTCCAAAGAATAGCCCAAGATACTGGCTCAAAACATCAGAAGCCTCGGCTCCACACAAGACCTGCTGATGTTTATGCATACCCAAATCTGAGAAGAAGCACTGTCTTACAGTTTCATCATCATTGTAATAGCCAATGAAATTCCAATGGCCCCAGAGGTCCAACCCATCTTCCCCAACTCTTCTAGGTCCAAGTTAAACCATCAGGCTATCCCTAGAATTATCTATGTTCCAACCACCCTGGAAGGAACAAACACTATTTCTGAACTATCTTTCCCCAGAGTTTCCAAGGGTTCTCATGCATTTACAGGAAGATGGAAACGCACGTGAATCATTCCTGGGTAGATTCTCATGGACGTTCTGAAAGAAGTGCATAAGTAAAATATATCAATTAAGCCAGAAAAAGAAGAGGCAACTTGCAACCTTCTTTAGAGAAATCAGCCTTTACTGGGATGAATCATGAGAGCCTATGACAATGAGATCTTTCCAGTCATAGAGAGCAGGTAAACAAGACTGGCTCTGTACCCCATATCCATGGATCAAGCTTGCCTCTAATTCCTCAGTGTCTCAGAACACATGCTTGCTCCCTGAGTTACCTTAGTTATTAAGGCTAGCAAGAGCCAAGATGACATGGACTGTACTCCCTGACTGCAACATCACTGATCTGCTGGCTTCCATTTTTGTGGGAGAGGGTTGGTTGCCCCATACCCATCTCTGACCTCCTCCTGACTCTGCCTTTTCCCTACAGCTGCTGACACTGTACAGGTAGCCCTAGTCCACTTGAGTAATGGCCACAGGTAAGTACAACAATTCCTGGAGATGACCAGCCATATTGACTAACTGTCTACTGCTCACATGCATCTAGTCAGGGTCACTTTGGAAAGGAGTCTTAGAACACTAAGGAGACCCACAGTCAGCTCCTGTGGTTAGAGTCAAGGATGGTGAGAAGTAGCAGAACTATTGCTTTTAAATTGGTCTTTAAGCAAAAAAATAAATTGGTCTTTTAGCAAAAGAGTAAAGCAGCTCAGCCCATTAGGGAACCCTTACTCAGAAGCTGTCCCATTGACATGCCTCCCTGGGGCCTTCGAAGACTCTGCTAATGAACCTCCAGCACTGCTGGCAGTTACTTCCCTGAAAGTCACACCACATCAAGGTGAGTCTGCAGGAACATGAATGTATGCCTTGTCCATCGAAGGAGCCCATCTGGTGAGTTTAGCTTCTGTCTCCAGCAGCATGACATAATGAAGGAAGCTCCTTTGAGGGAAGCAAAGCATTTTTCCATCCTGTCTCTCCTCCTTTACAGCAGTGATTTTCAAAGCCTGATGAAAACAAGAGATCTCCCTTTCTTCTACGGAATGATGAGCTGTTCTGTAGACTTTCATCAGGACACAGTACTATGGGCCACTTAGTAACAACTTAAATTGAGTTATCAAGGCCATTAAATGTTGGCATTCATAAATTAAAAGTAGCTCATTATTAGAGTTTGCAGAGGAGTTTAGTTCAGTATCCACTAAAGCGTGAGGATGCCTCACAAAGCCTGGCCATGTTTCCCAACTCCTACTTCCTGTTCACTCCATGTCTTATTGGTGGTTGTACTCCAACGATTTGAAGAAGTCAGCTTTCTTATCACTGGGTCTCCACTGCTATTGTGACTGGCACTCACAAGCTGAATAATATTATGTATGATTTCTTAAAAGCAACAGGATTACTGCAACTTCTCTGAGTCCGTGAGGTTTTCAAGAGCTGCTACTTTTGACTTTCTTTTTAAACATAAATTGCTGTTCATTTAGCTTCATTATTATCAATGTAGAGTATCATCAATTATTTGGTTAACCCCATGGTGTGTAATGATATATAGTTACATTAACAGTATTTCAGGCCTATAATTTTTTCAGTAATTACAGTTTAATATTAATCATTGATATCCCTGTGCTTTTATAAGGACACTTCATTTGTAACGGACTGCCAGTGAACTTGTGCCATTGGAATAACTTGAACCTTCTACCAAAGACGGTGTAATTAAATCAGTGAGTTGTTTTAGGATCACAAGGCACTGTTTTAGCACATACAGACTTGCCTATGTTCACTTTCCTCTTTTACAATGTGAGTAATAGGCAGTATGTGTTTCTTACTAGCAAAGAGTTGGTCACAGTTTGTTGACTTTGTTTATTATACTCAGCAATCCTCTTCATCACTGACAGAGGGAATGGGTGGGTCATGGGAACTTCGGCCTCATGCAAGTGGACTATGGAAAAAAACAGTAAGGACTCTGAAGGCTGGGAGGGGCTCTGCTCGAGGAGCCCAGCACTAGGGATTCAAGCCCCTCCATGCTTCATTAAAGCACAGCAGCTTGCCTCAAATCTGAGCACCCACTGAGTTCCTATGTTTGCAGAAAGAACCCTGCTGCCAAAAAGTGTTTGAAATCTCTGCACTACATTTTTCAATTTATTCAAATACCACAGTCATTTAAAAAAATGTTAGGAAAATCCAGAAAGAAAACACTAACTACCTCGTTAGTTATGGGAGTTGTTTTAAGAAAAGGAACACGGAAATAAAGAGTGAAAACAACCTAAAAAACAAAGGTGGAACCAGGTATAGGAGGTTTCATTCCACTCAATTTAACCGAGCAAAGCACCCAGCTGGGTGTTGGCAGGGAACAGGATGGGAATGGTGCTGAGATGAATGAGATAAGATCATAGACTTTTGGGTCCAAGAGAACAATGAGAGAAGTTCAAAACTGGTGGTGATATAGAAAACAGAGATGCAAAAGGCACCGAGAGGGGCAGTGAGTTGTCCAGAGGAAAGGGGGAGGGTCACTCTGATTGTGAGGGATTAGGGACGATACCTCTTTCCCAGCCCTGGGTTGGCATGACCCATTCTGTCATCCAACAGAAACTTACCAGTCGTAAGGCACCAGGCAAAACCAAGAAAGGATATCATACAAGCCAGAGATTCCCTTGTTCATCTTGACACCAGGAAAGTGATGGAACTCAGGGCTTCTCAAACTTGATTATTCATACAAATTACTTGATTGCAGGAGGTTGTTAAAAAGCAAATTCTGATTCAGCCAGTCTGGCGTTGGCCTGAGAACCTGCATTTCTAACAAGTTCCCAGGTGATGCCAATGCCAAGTAGCAAGTCAGATACTTTGAGTAGCATGCATCTAATAAGCTCATGCCATACTCAGGTATTAGTAATATGTTATAAGGCAACAACTTCTGTGAGAAATATTGCTACTTGCCTAATCCAATATCCATTCTCCTTTTACTCTATAATGAGAGCCTGAATTTTGCTTGGCAGGGTAACATGTCAACTAAAACTGTTCAGTTGCCTAGTATCCAATGGAATGGGAGTAGGAGTGACCTAATTCTGACAGAAAAATCTAGGTAGAACACAATTGAGAAGACATCCCTTCCTGTTTAAAATGGCAAAACCTCTGATAAAAAAAAAAAAAAGGTTTTGGTCTCCGTGTTGGCTGTTAGTGTTTTCTCCTTTCTCCTGCCTGAAACACAGGGCTGTCACCATGACACTGAAAACCATACACTGGACATGGTGGAGGTGGAAGGACAACCTGGGTCTTTCATGTCTCATGGATTGTGCCTACCTGTGGTTACCTGGTGTCTAGGTTTGGGTTTTCCTAGAAGCTGTCCTCAGACAAAAATTCAACTGTAGTTTATTTGGGAAGTAGTCCCAGGAGATACCAGTAGGGGGATGGGAAGTGACATAGTGGCAGGAGGGAAGCCAAGAACTGTGTGTCATCCAGCCAGTTATCACAGTGGGAAACTGGAACTCAGTCCCACTGGGGAAAATCTGGTAGACTGTGTAAAAACACATATAAGAATTATGCCATCAAAGGGTGAAGGGCTGAGGCATTCATGAAATCCCATCCAATCCTGGGGGACCCGCTTCTGTAGGGCATTAATTCTCCAATTCTTGCCCTGTGCACAAGCCAAAACATGCTCCCACAGCCTGAAAAAGCCCTAGAACCAAGACTGGGGGCATCTGCAAAATCAGTGAGAACCTTATAGACAGACACGGGTGGGGTACTAATAGCATCTGCCTACACCCGGTAAAACTCAATCCAGACTGTTACCAGAGTCAGGCACAATTCTAGCCGAAAAACACCTTAGGAGTTTTCTGATTTTAAAAGAGGTTCTCACCCCTCTCACGCAAACACAGAGGGCAATATTTAATGCTAAGCCATATATCTATAATGGTAGAATCCAAGGCAATATGTTTAGAGGCAGGAAGCTTTTTCCAGCAAACTTTAAAACACACGATATAGGCAACCACCTACTCTGCCAATGGGACCAGCCAGCAGGCCTCTCCACAATGTGGGGATTTTGATATAACACCCAGAGCTTATAAATATGTTATTCACACAGAATATTTTCCCACTTAGTCTAGATTTTATTTTCTTAGTTCTTGGGCAAATCAAAGAGACTTTCAATGAGTTCAGGAAAAAGCGTTCTCCAGGTAGGGGAAGCTCCCATCCTTCTAAATGATTAACACCCTTATGAATGACCTGGAAGATGAAATAAGAAGAAAGTTACTCAGAAGGGCACATGGTACCAAGCTGAGACAAGGCAGACATGTGAAGAAAGATTAAAAGAATGAGTTCATAAAGTTCTTGAATGTAGAAACTGGAAACTAGCATACTGAGATCATCTTTATTCTTGTCTGAGCCCTCTGGCTGACCTTGGGGAAAATGCAGGGCGCTTGTCTTAGACTCCACTCCCTTGCCCATGGCCCCACTCTGCACACTGCCTGGGTTAAGAGTTGGCCTTGGCCACGACCAAGGCAACACAGACTGGAGATTAAGCAAGACTAGAATTCCAAAGGTCAATGATTTCAAAAAGAAAATCAGCAGAAGAAGCACCCATCACCAAGAGCCAGAGAGCAGCAGAAGTTGCAATGATACTGCACACCCCCCTTCGCTGACCCCAGGCAAGAGCTGGTCCACCAAGACAGAAAAACAGGAAACTTGGGGTCTTGGAGGAGAAAGGAAACCACTTTGCTTTGAAGGAATTTTGGGAACTTTTCACTCTCAACTACATCCCTATCAGGTTTCAACATAGCCAAAGGGCATGCAATTAAGGAAATGCTTTTCAACACAAGAGTAAACACTCTGTTTTCTCTGTTACACAAGACACAGTGGCAGAATTGTCCTTACTGAATCCTCAGTGGGGTCTCCCTGAAGGGACTCATCAGCTCTTTCTCAGTGTTTGTCAGCCTGCTGCTTGGCTCCGTGAGTCTCAACTTCCTTATCTAGGACGTAAGACACAGCCAGCCCTTGCATGTTGCAGGACTGCCACCGAAGTCAGAACAGAAACAGTATCAGAGACGAGCAGCGGCTTCCAGGGGGGAGTAAATGGAAAGTGCCGGTATTACAATCATGACTATTGGCTCCTCAGCAAGTCTGGTTTATTGTCCATATGATATCATTGTTTACACATTGTTGGGACTTAGGCTAACTAATACTTGGTGGCTCTGAGGATTAAATGAAATGGTACCTATAGGAACTTAGCCCAGGTGCTCACACACCGTGTGTTATCTCTGTATGTGCTGGTTGTTCTCATCATCCTCACCACCCTTCCTCCTCCACCACCACCTCCACTGCCTCCATCATCACTTCCAGCACCACCTCCACCTCTACCACTACTTCCACCACCACCTTCACCTCCCTCCTCCTCCCCACCACCATCCTCTTTGTAACTATCATGTATTGTTCATTTTAAGTTATAAATGCCTGTAATTGGGGAACATTCTCTTCCCTTGATTCATGGGCATTTGGCTACTTGTGTTTCCTTTTTAAGCCAACGTCTGAACCACTGAGCAGCATTAGAAAAGTGAGCAGTAGGCTTTCTCTGATACCCTGAGAGGTTTTTCTCCCCTGAAAGAGGAGTAGTGACTAGATGTGAGATGGCTCTGAAAACCAATGTGCCCTCCGTCTTGTTTTTGCTTCTGTCTAATCTTCATTTTTGTGAGCAGCACTCACACAGGTGTTGTCCCCACCAAGCCTGCAGATTTGCAGGCTGAAATTTTCAACCAAACAGTCATGGAGCAGATTTTCATTAGCCCTGAAGCTATTCAAAGGTGGCTTATCCACCTGTAGACAAATGAGACACATGCCCCCCATCTCCCTTCCAAAGATTCATAGCAGCAGAGAATGTGAATGCTGAAAAAGCTCTCCCCAGTCTATGTCCCTTGCATTGTACAGCCTGAAAACCAGGACACAGAAAAATAAAGGCCTTATGCAAGAATACCTAAATAAGAAGAGGTGGGAACAGGACCAAAATCCATGTCTGCTTAACTTTCAACCCAGTGTTCTTTTACTACCTGCTGCCCCCTCTTCTCGGACTCAGGTGGCAGTGTCAGAGCCTTGGCAGGAGGGGTGGCAGAAAGGCAGTTCATGCAGGTTGATGAAGCCAGGAGCAGCTGGAAATTAGCTGGCTGGAATCAAGATGAAACAAACACAGAAACAAGCCCCAGGACCAGAGAGACACAGCCATGAGAAAAGGCAGGGACAGAGTGGGAATGTCTGAGCAGTAGGCCGAACAGATGGAGGCCCAAAGCCAACTGATGGTGATATCTAGCCAAACTGCTTAGAGGCAATTACCTGGGACCCAGAGTCATGGCACTCATTGCATTGCTGGTTACACATCTCCAGGAAGTCCAGCTCTAACCTACAGTGGCCAGGGATGGGGGCTGGACTATCGAAACATTAAGGGTTGCCTTTTATTTCAGATGTTATTTTAGTGATGATTGTTCCAACCCTAGCCTTCTGAAAGGTCTCATGTGATGAGAGCTTAGGTCAAGGGTGGAAACCACTGGCTAGGAGTGAGGGGTATCCAAATCTTGAACCTAAGAGTCTGGAAAAATGAGGCAGGAAGTTCATCCCAACCCCTTGATTCTGAGAGCCTTCACCAGGGACTGGATTTCTGCAAGAGCTGATGATCAGGAGAATCAGAAGAAACTGGACTTTACTGAAAAGACATCTTCATGTGTTCCATGTGTGCCTTAAAAAATAAACCTGACAAGCCAAACCTTTTATTCTGAGCCAAATATACAGATTGTGTGGAAGACCAGGTTTCCTACCTATTGGCATGCCTGGAGCTCAATAATAGTTTCTCTTTGTGAGAATAAAGAGGATGTTCTAGGCAGAAAATAGTGTGTATAATGGCAGAGAGGCAAGAAATAGTATTTCTTTGGTGATCAGAGAACAGCAAGAATGGCTGGAAAATGGAGTTTGTTTTGGGGGGCAGCCACAGAAGGGCCTGACTTTAAAGTAGGCAGGAGGTAGATCATGGAGGGCTTTGTGCACGAGATGGGGTCCCTTGGATTTTATCACAATAGATCCTCATGATGATTCTCACATACAGACTATCCTCATTATTCACACATGTGATATGTGCAAATTCTCCTAGTCACTAAAATCTACTTGTAACCCCCAAGCCAGTACTTGCAGTGCTTTTGCAGTCATTCATACACATGGCAAAGCAGCAAAAATTTTGTTGCATGATCCCAGCTGAGGTCAGACAAAGTGATGCTCTTTCTGTTTCAGCTCTCATTCTATAAGCACGTGCCTTTTTTGCCATTTAGCACACATTTTATACATTTTTGCACTTTGCATTGGCAATCTCACATTTCACAGAGTCCCCAAGCATAGTGCTAGAGAGCTGCAGAGCAAGGACATAGAGGAAATGCATGTAGATAGGCTTCATGCAGACACCAGTTATAGTGCACCTGGCTGTGAGTTTAATGTTAGCAAATCAACCATACATTTAAAATAAGGCTTCTTTAAACAAAAATACACATACAATAGAGTTATGAATTGACATATTAATTAAACTTTTGTGACCCAGAGGCTCAGAGGAACCTGACTCTGTATTTCCCCTAAGAGCACTGGTTCAGTGTTCGCTGATGCAGTACTCACAGGGGCTTTACAGAACATGACTACTGCAAAGTAAAGAGAATACACTGTACTTAGCATGGCTTTATTTCACTTTTAAATTTCCTTGTCACAAATTAGGAACCTAGTTGCACAAAGCTAAGTCTTTCCCAAGGCCCCGTTACCTACTAAGCAATGAAGTCAGGACTTTAACCTAAATGGTCTGACTCCCACTTTCTTCATATTTCTACTCTGAAATGCTACAGATTCTAAAATACAAGCAATGTCAGTGTTCCCAAGGCCTCACAAGGCTACAGGCAGCCAGGCCATCAGGCTGAAGGATAATATAATGCATCTGCAAGGATGCCTCATTGGTTTTTGGTTGGATGGAATGGCCAGGGAAAGACACAGAATCCTGCCTGGCTCCACTTGAGCTGGGCTTCATAAGGACCCGACCTATCAGTGGCCTGTTAGAGGACACACAGTGAGCTGCCGTGGCTGCCCCCAGTGTCTGAGTCACATCACAGCAGTCCGGTGTCTGCATGCTTGATATTCCCTCCAGCAAGCCCAAAGCCCTCCTCCTGCTTCCAAGCCCTGCTGTATTTTTGAGAAAGACTGAACGGATTATGGAAGAAACTGAAAGAGGGCATGGTGTCCTGGGAGGGGCAAACCATGAAGATGAGGGCATGGAGGTGAGACAGAGCTGCAGTTTTCTACTCAAACTGTGTTTTCTTTTGAGTTCTTAAATACCTGTTCTGTATTTAGCTGATCTGCCTGGAAATATAAACATCACTACTGAGTTGTGAAATGCATGTTTATCTTATGAACCCAACTCTCCTTCCAAGAGCTTCTGCCCACATACAGACACTCAGAGCCCGATGGGCTTGCCCTATGTCTTTTTTCTAAGAAGTGTAGGATTTAGTGCTAAAAGGAACCCCACAGGCCAGTGAATCAGAACCTCTACCTAAGAAGAGACATATACTCTGATGCTAGTAAGAGGGTCTTTCCTCCTCTACTAGAACACTGTTCTAGGTGGGGGGTGCAGGGAAAGGTAGTCCTTACTACTCATTCTAATAGCCACTGAGTCCTACACATGCTCCTTGAATGCCAGGACCAGCAAATCTGGCCTGCCTCTTGCTTTTATAAATCACACTCATGGTCACCAAGCTTACTGTGTAGTGTCTATGGCTGCCTTCCCACTACAAGCAGAGCCAAGCAAATGTGACAAAGACTGGGTGGCCCACAAAGCCTAAAATACCTACTACCTAGCCCTCTACAGTAAAAGTTTCCCAACTCCTGCTTTTAATGAAATGGATGAGTTTTCTTACATTACACTGAAATCTGAAATCTGCCCTGTGGGTCATTATTCTCCCCTGGAGTGCCAAAGGAGGCTCTGCTCTCCTCCATCAAACAACCCTTTAGTTTTATATAATTGATCACTGTGGCCTGCTCTTGGTTCTCCTTTCCCTGAGATGGAAACCCTTACCTTATCCAGCCATGGCTTGTATTTCAGAGGAGGACCCATGCTCATCCATGCCTAATTACACTCTGCATTCAGAGGAAGCTCTGTATTTCTCATGCCCACTCCCACCCCACCCCTACTTCCACCCCAGAAATCACTAGGCTCTTAAATATAGGTACTTAAACATAGATTGCTAGATATAACCCATATTTATTCAGCCTTTACAAAGACCCTGCCTGGTGAGGTTTGCTTTGCCTATTAATCAATCTATAGCCCCCAGTCAAGAGGGAGATAGGGTAGCAAGCAATTGTAGATAGGAAGGGGGAAAAAATATTTCAACCCAGTTTGGCTAGATATTAAAACCACTGATTGTTGTACCAAAAAAAAAAAAAAAAAAAAAGGAGCTTACAGACCAATTTCTTTATTTGACAGATGAGTGAGCAAAGGCCCAGAGAGTTCATGAACTTGCCCAAGGTCACAAAGAATTTAGACCAGAACTCAGGTGTCCTGACTCCAGGATCATTCTTCCCACTGTTGTTTTTATTTTTCTCTCTCCCTAATGCTAATTCCCTTAGAGCCACAGTAAATATGTTTTGAGTATCCCAGTGAACATAAACTGCCAGAGAAGGAGATCTTTTCTAGGTCATAATATTCTATATTCAAGGATTCCCCTTCATCCATCCCACTCCTATAGCTTTCTAAGATTCTGGAATCAGACCCAGGACATATAGAGAAAAAAAAAAAAACGTATTGACACTTACAGAACTGATATCATTTACTGAGTACTTCCTATGTACCAAGCATTCCGACAACTGCTTCTACGCTGATCATCTCATTTAATCCCTACCACTACAACAAAAGAGATATTATTGTTATCCCCACTCTATGGCTCAGAAAATAGGGTTTTAAAGAGCCCATTAGGGCCATTTGGTGCAACTGGGATTCCAAAAGGATAATCTAACTCCAGAGCTGGAGCCTGGGGCCCCCACATGCACCTCTTTCTGCTGTTGAAACATCACTGGAGCTCATCTACTGCATGTCCAGAGCCAGGCCTTCCCACAGAGGTGCGAGTCTATGAGGCATTCCTTGCTTATCCTCTCCTCTCTCTAATACTCTTCTCTTTCTCTTCTGTTATTTTCAAGCTCAATGATTTTTTTTTTTCTTAACCATCAAAGATCTACCATGGACCCTTTACAAGTCTTGGTTTCTTCTTCCTGTTTCTTGCTTTTCTCTCCTCTCAAATTTTTCTTTTCCCTTTAATGGCTTACATCTGCCTAAAGCCTCCAGAAGTATTTCCAGCTCTGACAAGGAATGCAGGAATAAGAATTTCTTCCCCTCTGGATCCTGTTCTGTGAGAGGCAGGATTGATGCCATCAAGCCTGACTCATCCAGCAGGCACCTGACCTTGACCTGTAGAAAGGGACAATCTTGGCCCCTGAATCCAATTCCCCTCATATTGGACCTTTCTCCACCACATGCTGGGAGAAATGCTGGAATACAGAGGAAAATATAGTTCCTGCCCTTCTGGAGTTTACCACATAACAAGATAGAGAAACACATGCACAGATCATGCCAAAACAGTGTGAGACATGAGGCAAATTATGAAGTCCAGGGAGGGGCATCTGACTCAGCCTAGTGGGGGTCAGGAAAAGTTCAAGACAGAGAGAAACCCTTAAGCTGAGTATTTTGGAGTCAATAAAACCCACTCAAACCCAGGAAAGGGAAGAAAGTGTGGGTTCACGCAGAGGGTTTAACATACATGGACCTCAGTTGGAGGCCTACTGAGGACAGAGGACTAAGGGTCCTTGACTCATGTCACAGCCACCACTCAGTGAGCACTTGCCCTTTAAATGTTATCTTGTGAAATTTTCAAATTACTAGGTAGGCAGATTTAGGCCCATTATAGAGATTTCTGGGGCTTAGAGACACTAAATTCTCTGCCCAGGCTTGTAGAAAACGACAAGGGACAGGGGTGGAGGTGGAAAAGTGCTTGCTTTCATTTTCAGGCCCACCTCTACATTCATTCCTATCCCCCTGCAGCAGCGTGAGTTCTTCTCTTCCACTGAGACAGTATTCAAGAAAGGTGAAGGTGGGGACTGAATGTGCTCAAGAGGGTTCCATGAGTTCTCAGGAAGGGCATGAGCAGCTGTGCCCTCCCAGCAGCATTCCCCTCCAGAGGTGCTCACTGGCCCAGCAAGATAAGCAAGTGGTGCTTTTGTACCCCCCACCTCTCTCTGGTCCCCTTAGAATAGCCCTTGGGGCCTGTGTCTCCCTCCCCGTCACTGCTGGGCTCCTGCCTTCTGCCTGAGTGTCTGGATGCCTGCTGACCAGTAGCAACAGTGGCCCTCTCCTCTTGCCTGTGTCTCCAGCCTCCTCTGTCCTCGAGCCAAGTTGCGCTCCAGATTGGCCCCAGCACAACCTTTGCGCCTGGAAACTGCCAACTACTTTTTGGTAATGACATCACCAGTGATGAATAAATGTTTTACCCCTTCTTCCAGGCCCCTTGCTGTACTAAAGTATCCAGTACTTAAAACAAAAACAAAAACAGTGTCAGCAGGTTTATGACAATTAAACAAAGCCCTGCAGGCGGAGCTGCTGCAGAGTCCAGCTCCAGAGCAGCTGGGTGAGCTGCAGGCTGGAGCCTGAATATGCACCTCCCTTTGGGCCCAGCAGCCAGGGCCCAGCCACGAGGGTCTGAGGGCCAGGTGCAAGACAACAAAACCAGACCTCCTTGGAACAGAAGCCAGCTGCTGAGGCTAAAAGAGTCTTGTGAGGCCAATAAACAATGGGTTTGTTTTCACCTAAAAGCCCCAAGGGTGTTAGTTATAGTCAGAACAATCTTCTTAAATCAAACCCTGTGTCTTCTGGCCTCCAATCTTATGTCTGAGCAGTGTTAAGCTCTGGGAGGAGTTACCTGTGGCAGGTACCCAACACTCGAGAAAGCAGCAGGGCTTCTAGTCAGAATAGTCAGATGGCCCTAGTTACTCACTGGCTGTGGGATTTGGGGCTCAGCATGAATCTCCCTGAGCCTGTTTCCTCACATGTAAGATGAACAAAGGATGTATAATACAGACCACAAAAACCTCACTCTGAGAATCAAGTGAGTGAATCTATGCAGAGGGCATATACATAGTAAGAGCTAAATCTTTCTTCCCTTTCGGTGAAGACGTCCTGTTTATGTTTTGGATTCTCTTTTACTTTCAGAGAACTATCAGAACACAATATTTAATGTATCATAATATGTAATAAATTGTCTTTTCCCATTTGATTGAGAATACCTCAAGAGGAAAGGTTGTAGACACACCTGGGTGTCTCAACGGTTGAGCGTCTGCCTTTGGCTCAGGGTGTGATCCCGGGGTCTGGTGATCAAATACCTCATCAGGCTCCCTGCGAGGAGCCTGCTTCTCTCTCTGCCTATGTCTCTGCCTCTCTCTCATTCTGTGTCTCTTATGAATAAATAAATAAAATCTTTTAAAAAAAGAAGACAAAAGGCTGTATCTTATCTTTCTTTGTATATCTTACACTTAATACACAGCAAATGTGCCCCCCCCCAAAAAAAGTCCTGATGATAATTCCATGCATTCATGTGCTTAGTGGAATAAATAATAACTAGAAAGAAAATTTTTATGTATTTAAAATCTGTTTCTTCACTGCTCTCTCCTTTTCTTGCCCTTCCAGCGTTTCATGTACTGATTCAGCAAACATTTGGTGATGGGTTCTTATGTGTCATCCCCACTCCAGGCACATTGGAGTACTTAATGGTGCACAAGCCATGATCCTCACACTCTTCTAATCCTGTAGAAGTAAGAGTACAGTTCTAAAAGCCAAAAACATAGGCATGGGCCATATCTTGTAAGGAATCTCTATAGTGTTCAAAGTGCTCTGTGAGTTTAGAGGAAAGAGAAATCAATCCCTGGGGTTGCTATTGTAGCTTCATCAAGTACACAGCCTTTGAACAGCACCTCTGGGTTTGTTTCACTCTAGCCTGGGCTCTAAAACTTCCTTACAGTACCCCAAGCGAAAAGAGGCTAACGATTAGAATGCAGACAAGATGAAGGAAAAAAAGACTCCTAGCCATTAGCCAAACCTCACTATAATCAGGAAAAGCTTTCCAGAATGACTTCATACAGAGAACAGCCTCATGGCACAATCCACCTAATAGAGTGTGAGGCCAGATGAAGGCTACTTGGGGCCCAAGGCACTGCCAGCAACTTCCTTCTCCTTTTGTCACTCATTGATGCCCCGCCATTAATGTGATTGCATCTGTGTCTGCTTCATTTCAAGTGTTTCAGACTCTGTACACTTTCTACCCTCTCAATGACACCTAACCAACTAATACAGTGTCATGGATCCAATTTAGTCTCCACCAATCTGATAAGGTAAAACAAGGCAAAAAATCGCCTGAAAGGCTGCTGTCATCTCTATAGATTGGTTTTTTGTGGGTCATGGCCAAGCCTCATATAATCAGCTGTGATGGGAGAACAGGAGGGGTTCCACGGTACACATGGTACATGTTATTGAAGGAACCTCCAGTGTTCACCTCCCACAGCAGGCCTCTAGACAGACTTTCCTAGAAGGAGAATACTGATAAGAGAAAGCACTCTGAATGGCATGCCTAATCTAGCCCCAAAGCTTGGGTGGGGTTTGTATGGTAGTAGAGAATAGGTCGGGCACAGGAAAATGGAGGGAACATTCCAGCAGAAAAAAAACAGCAGAAGCTTGGGGATAGCAATGCTCAGGACAAAGCTATCACTCTAGATTTTGTGATTCTGGCTAAGCCTTTGGAAATTCAGGATTTGGAGAAGTTCCAGACAGACAAGATTTTTATCACATGGTAAATACTGATCCTTGGTAAAAGGAGAAATATTAATTCAGAAATGAGTAGGTTCATACCTAGGAAAGTTCAAAAAAGCAGAATCTATTAATAGTCTGGAAAAAAAAATTTTTTTCTTTCAAAATGCCATGTCTAAATTTAAGATAAAATTTAGTCCAAACTGCCTGGGACAATACAAGGGTGGCACAGCCTAGAGGCAGACAGCTTGGCAATTACCCTGTTGACAAAATTGTTGGAATTAAAATGTTTTCCCAAAGACAGTGGACCGAACACATGTCTTATTCCTCCCAACACCTCATTAAAGATCAAACAGGACAGGAGGGGTTCATCAACAGACCAGAGTGCTCAACAAAGGGAAAAGGAAATCATTTGATGTGTATTGGCTGATAACAGAAAAAACTGCATTCTAGAATACACACAGAGTTGGCCAGAAATGAGGAAGGAGTGAAGTCATCTGGCAAACACCAAGGATAGCAAGTACAGTGGGGCCTGGAGTCAGAATGGAGACAAGCAGTTTCCCATCAGCTTGCTCCCAACCTCAATCGGACACAGAAGGGACAAAGCCGGCAGGCGCCCAATGAATAAACACCAAGATTAAAAGAAAATGTACTAGGTGGAATTAGAGAAAATGCTGTACTAACCAAACACAACCAGGGTGCCACTTTTTTTTTTTTTTTTTTAATATCCGAGGATGTTAAAGAGATTTCTTGGAAATCAAAAGTATAATTTCTACAAAGGAAAAATAAATACATAGAATCATCAGAAGATAAAGTTGAGGACCACCTTCAGAATATAGAAGAACAACAACAAAAAAGCCAAAGTGATACGAACTATAAAAGAAAGGAGACACAGTGGCCAATTCAGAAAGTCTAGATTCAACCAACAGGGTTCCTAAAAGAGAAAATATAGTGTCAAGGAGAATGAAAGAAACTGTACCACATCCAGACATGTGAACACCAAACCTCAGTACAAGCTCATAAAACTATTGGAGAGGCCCCAGAGGGGGTGGAGAGGGGGTGGGGAGGAGGGGATGTTTACTTACAGAAGAAAGAAATTTCAGGTTGACAATGTATTTCTCTTCAGGAGCACTGGATGCTGGAATATAACAAGCATATCTTAAAGGCTGAGGAAAAACTATTTTCATCCAGAATTTTATAATCAAGAAATTGATGAATCAAGTGTGAAAGGAGAATGAAAGTATTTTGGACCTGTAAAAACTCAGAAAGTTAATATTCCATGTATCCTCTCCTAAAAGTTGCTTTTGGATGTACTTCAACAAATTAGGGATGGGGAAAAAAGCAAAGAGGCAGTGAAGGGATCCGGGAAATAATGGATGCAATGATGACAATACAAAAACCATCCTAGTGTGAGAGCCCAGTGAAGAATGAACCAGAAAGCCTTAGCCCTCTCAAAAAGAAGTTCAAAGTGAAAAAACAAAACAAAACAAAAACAAAAACAAAAAACAAAGAAAGAGAAAATGAGTGGGAGGAGAGAGGGAGAAGAGACTCAATAGAATGGAGTGTGAAATCACATTGGGGAGGATAAAAGCCCAGAAAAGCCTGGCAGTAAATAAAGGAAGGCACTTAGATACTCCAAGAAAAACGAAAAGCTCTCAAGGAAGCTAGAGTCCAAATATGAAGCAGCCGGCTCAATACAGGACAGAACAGGAGATCATTATCCTTGAAGAAAAAAATGAAATGGATTTGGAACAATGGAGAGACTGAGTGGTAAAGGAACGAAGTGAAAAGTAGTGCATTTCTCCCCTTAACAAGTGTAATGTCATCTGTAATTTCAGGATGGAAGTTGAGGAGAGGCCAATAATAAAGGCAAAGTCCAAATATGAAATAAGCTTAAGTATGACATGATTTTGAGCAATTGGTGGAATGTAAGAAAGAATATCCATTTAAAATTTTTTTTTCCTTTGAGTGGCACAAGAGTGAGGATATGCAGCCATAGTGGAAGAAATATAATCATAGCGTAGATCTTGGCCATGCAATAGACAGCATCTCCTCATGATAGCTGGAAAGTTTTGTGTCAGTTTCCACTCTTGGAATCAATTAGAGTAAATGCAAAGAAAATTTCATTATAATTCCAAAATATAATGTAGACATTCTCAACTTTAGCAATCTAAAGGTTTAGTTCATAGAAATTGAGAGTTGAAGAAGCAAAGGGAAGGGTGGGGTCTCAGTGTTTTCATTTTACAAAGTGGAAGTTAAGAGGTATGGTCTTTACTTGCTATCAGAGATACAGTGGTTTAAGTACAATATTTAAGTGGCACCTGGGTGGCTCAGGGGTTAAGCACCTGCCTTCGGCTCAGGTCATGATCCTGGAGTCCTGGGATCGAGTCCCACATCAGGATCCTTATAGGGAGCCTGCTTCTTCCTCTGCCTGTGTCTCTGCCTCTCTCTATGTTTCTCTCATCAATAAATAGATAAAATATTTTTAAAAATAAGTACAATATTTAAAATTTTAAAGCTAGGAACACAGAGCAGAATGGTTGCCAGGGGTGGAGGGGGAAGGGGCCAGGGAGGGCAGGATGAGAAGATATTGGTCAAAAAATACAAACCTCCAGTTTATAAGAATACATTCTAGGGATCTAAAGTACAGCATGCTGACTACAGTTAACAGTATTGTATTATATACTTTTTAGTTGTTTTTAAAGGTTTTATTTATTTATTCATGACAGACACAGAGAGAGAGGCAGAGACATAGGGAGAGGGAGAAGTAGGCTCCATGCAAGAACCCTGATGTGGGACTCAATCCCAGGACTCAGGGATCATGCACTGAGCCAAAGGCAGACGTTCAACCGCTGAGCCGTTCAACCGCTGAGTCCCTGTGTATTATACAGTCAAAAGTTGTTAAGGGAGTAGATCTTAAGTGTTCTCAGTGTGTGCACACGCGTAAGTAATTATGTGATTTGATGGATGTGCTAACTAACCTTATTGTGGTAATCATTTCACAATACACATATCTACCAAATCATCATGTTATACAAATTAAATTTACATAATGTTCTGTGTCGGTTCTATCCCAATAAACCTGGTGGGGGAAAAAAAGCCAAAGGAACTGTAAATAGTGACATCATTCTTCTAGAAGAACGGAAAGGAAGGATGAGAGTATAAATAAACTACATCCTCCTTTACCACAGGAGGAAGTCAACTGACACTCTTTCAAGTTGAGAGCGGTATTAATGTGCCATATGACACATATAGTGGGAGCCAGACTAAATCCAGGAAGGATTCAAAGATATTACTTCTGAAAAAAACAGCCAAAGTTGAGGATGGGAAGGGCAGAGAGTGGGCTGGGGGGAATTGGTTTCATTATAAATCATATGTGTATATTAGTTTAGTTACTGCTTTATTTAAAAGAAAAAGATTATTTCCAAAAGGCTTATTAAAAATCTTAAAATCCAGAATCCATGAAAAATGTAGTGTATCCCTATATTTTTTACTAAAGGGCAATCTAATTCTCTAATTCACACATAATACGGTGCAGGCCTTATAGAGCTTTGGATATTATTCTTAGCCACATTAATTTTGTTCTCAATTTTGCATTTTCATATGATTTCAGGCTTACAGAAAAGTTGTAAGAACAGCAACAAAAACTTCAATACAATCTCTACCCATACTTTTAACAATGTAGCATATTTGTTTTATAATTTTATATAACATATATATATATAACAGATATATAACAGATATATTGTTAAAGTATTATAATTAATGCCCTATAAATACATAATTATTATATATTTCACATATTAAATAATTTTTCCTGAACCATCTGAGAATGGGTTATATATGTCATGTTCCTTTACCTTTAATAGTTCAATGTACCTTTCCTAAGAACAGGGACGTCCTCTTATAAAACCATAGTACAGTTATCGAGTCCAGGAAATTCAATCTTAATTTGTTTTTATCTAACTACAGATTCTCTAATTTAATCAATTGTCCTAATAATACCCTTTGCAGTAGATTCCTCCCCCACCCCAGAAAAGGATCCAGTCCAGGATTACACTGCATTCAGTTGTCATTATTTCTTTAGTGTATTCCTTAACCTAAAACAGTTCCTCAGTTTTTCTTTGTCATTCATTACACCAGTAGTTTTGAAGATTACAGGTCGGTTGTTTAACAAAATTTGTCTCAATTTGGGTTTGTTTGATGCTTCTTCATAATTAGACTCATGTAGATACACATAGTTTTGTTAGATATTACCAAATTCCCTCTATGGGGAGTCTACCATTTCCTACCATCAAGAATGAGACTTCCTATTTTTCAATCCTATTTCTGAAGATGAGAAACAATATTTCAGTATAATTTTAATTTTTCTTGATTATAGAGAAAGTTGCATGTGTTTTTTTCTTTTTTATGATTTAAAACTTTTTTTTTTATTTTGAGGTAGTCAAATGTATCAATCTTTCCTTTTTGTAGATTTGGATTTTATAGCCAAAGTTCAAAGCAGAATTAATAAGGATATACCCAGGTCATAGCTATATTGAACCATAATTTATCCCAGCACTTGCATGGTTTTATTGTTCACATTCAAGTCTCAGATCCATTTAGATTACTTGGGTAAATCCCATGTGGTCACTGTCCATAATCCTTTTTACATGTGGCTGGATTCAGTTTAAGGATTTTTGCCTTTATTTTCATGAGGAATAACGTGCTTGCCTTGTGATGTCATTGCCTCCCTTTGGTGTCAGGGTCACAGTGGCCTCAAAGAATGAGTTGCAAAGTTCCTTTCTCCTTTATTTTCTGTAAGAGTTTGTGCAAGATTGGCATGTATTTGATTGAATTCATCTAGGCCTGGGTTTTTCTTGTTGATTTTTAATTACTAATTCAACATTCTTTACTCCTTGCATGCCTGTTCAAAGTTTCTATTTATCCTTTAGTCAGTCTGGGTAATTTGTATCTCTCCAGGAATTTGTTCATTTCATCTAAATTGTTGAATTTATTGACCTAAAGATTTATATCTCCGTATAATTCCTTTAAATTTCTGATTTTTTGGCAGTTGTCTTTTCTTCCTTTTCTCTTTTTCTTTCTTTCCTTTTAGTCAATCTAGCTGAAGGTTAATTTTTATTTAAAAAAATATTTTCAAGGGATGCCTGGGTGACTCAGTCGGTTAAACATCTGCCTTTGGCTCAGGTCATGATCTCAAGGTCCTGGGATCAAGTCCTGAGTCTGGCTTCTTACTCCTTGGGGAGTCTGCTACTCCCTCTCCCTCTGCCACTCCCCCTGCTCATGCTCACTCTCTCTGTCCCTATGTCTGTCTCAAGTAAATAAAATCTTTTATTAAAAGTATTTTAAAAGTATTTAAAAAGTATTTTAAAAGTATTAAGTTTTTAAAAATCAATATTTTCAAGAAATATTCAGTTTCATTGATTTTCTCTAATGTTTTTGCTTTCTATTTCATTGAAAATATATTATTTCTTTCCCTATACTTACTTTAAGTTGATTTGTTCTCTAACTTTTTGAAGTAGAAATTTAGATTGTTGATTTTGGATTTTTCTTCCTTTCTCATATAAGCATTTTAGAACTGTATATTTTCCTGTAAGTATGGCTTTGACTTCAGCTTAAAACTTTTAATATGTTGTGTTTTATTTTCATTCTCTTCAAGGTATTTTCCTATTTGCCCTGTGATTTCTTCTTCAACCCATGAATTATTCAGAAGTGTGCTTAATTTTCAAAATTGGAGGATTGAAAATTTTTCTTTTTGTTATAGATTTCTAATTTATTTCTGTTGTGATTAGAGAACGTATTCCATAAGATTTCAATCATTGTAAGTTTATTAAGATTTGTTTAATAGCCTAGCATAAATTCTAACCCAGAGAATATTCCATGTGCACTTGAAAATAATCTGTATTCTGCTATTGCTGGGTGGGCTTATAAATATATGCTTAAATCTTCTATAGAATTATTAATATTCCATCTAGTTCTATTTATAATTGATCATGAGGTACTGAAATCTGCAACTATTATTATTGAGTTATCTGTTCTTCCATTCATTCCTACTTTACTTTACTTTATGTATTTGGGGCTCTGTTGTTAGCTGTTTATAATTGCACTATCTTCTTGATATTCATTCTTGTATAATTATGAAATTTCTCTCTCTAGTTACAGTTCTTGTCTGCAAGTCTAAATCCAGTCATATCAATATTTATATTATTATATAAATAATATGTTATTTATAGCCATTCCACTTTTCTTGTTGTTTTCTTGGTATATCCTTTCCAGTTTGTGTGTTTGAGTCTAACATAGCTCTCTTGTAAATAGCATAGAATTGAACCATAATTGAGCCCAAGCTCATTCTCATGTCATACAATGGACCACTAAGTCAAGAGGCAAGAAGTTGGGACAAGTAAAGTGACTTTATTTGGAAAGCCAGGAAACTGAAGAGATGGTACACTACTGTCCCAAAGAATCGCTCTCCCAGAATAATATTTGAGTTTCCTTTTTTTTTTTTTTTATTTGAGCTTCTTTTATGTTAGGAAGAGAGGGATGTGCGGATGTGCAAGGGGATTGAAGTCAAAAGGTGATTGACCTTTACAGACATCTGAAGGAGTTTGCATAACTTCTTTTGTCTTTAATCAGTTGATCTTTGCATACAGGAATCTGGTTGTGTTGTTCCTATAAATCTTAAACATAGCATAGCATAATCATTTCTGTTCATACTTCTTTATCTCCTTGAGTGAGATAAGTTTGGGGTTTAAAAAAAAAAGGCAGGTTTTTTTTGTTTTTGTTTTTGTTTTTGTTTTGTTTTTGTTTTACAAATATCAGCTATAACATTCCCGGATGCAGGCCTAAGAAGTTTCTAAGTTGTAGGTCACAGCAGCAAGGGAAATAGAAGCAATATGGAGTCAGATATGCTAAGTTTTTCCCTGTTACAGAATCTTGCTTTTAAATTTAGTCTGCCTTTTAACCTCTGCCTTTTAAGTGGGGTGTAATATCCATTTATATTTAATGTAATTATTGATATGACTGGATTTATGTCTGCCATTTTGCTATTTATTTTCCATATGATCTCCTGTTTCCATTTGTTTCTCTGTTCCACCTTTAGTGTCTCTTATATTAAACAAATAGTTTTTAATGAACCATTTTAGTCGCTCAATTTATTTTTCACTATGCTTTTTGAGTTATTTTCTTAGTGACTACTTTAAGGACTGCATTATATGCCTTCTATTTATCATAATCCAATTCAAGTTAATATTGTCTTAACTCCAATAAAATGTAACAAGTTTGTTCAGGCATAGCTCAATTTCTTTTTTTTTTTTTAAGATTTTATTTTTTATTCAGAGAGAGAGAGACAGAGACAGAGACAGAGAGACAGAGTCACAGGCAGAAGGAGAGGCAGGTTCCATGCAGGGAGCCTGACGGGGGACTCAATCGCGGGTCTCCAGGATCACACCCTGGGCTGCAGGCAGCGCTAAACTGCTGCACCACCAGGGCTGCCCTCAATTTCTTCTACTCTTCTTTAAAGATTGATTGATTGATTGATTGATTGATTGATTGATTGATTGGAGAGAGAAAGAATGTGAATGATGGGGGGAGAGACAGAGGGACAGGGAGAGAGAGAATCCTCAAGCAGACTCCCCACTGAATGCAGAGCCCAATGTGGAGCTCTATCCCAGGACCCTGAGATCAGGACCTGAGCTGAAATCAAGAGTCAACTATTCAACAGACTGAATCATCCAGGCGCCCCTCCTCCACTCTTCTTTTATACTTTACCCATACATTCACCATTTCTGGAATTTGTCATTTCCTCTCATGTATTCATTAACATCTTGTATCATTTTCTTTCATTCAAAGGGTCTTTTTTCAGAATTTCTTGTAGGGTCCATCTGCTAGCAATGAATTCTCTCGGTTTTTGTTTTTCTGGGAAAACTTTACTTTTATCTTCATATTTGAATGATAGTATTGCTGAATATGGAATTCCTGGTTAACATTTCTTTTTTCCCTCAGCATTTTTGTGGTATGCCATTACACTACATTACAACCTTCATTTGCTCTGAAGAGAAGTCAACCAACTGAATTATTGTTCCCTTGCATATGACAAATAATTTTTCTTTTGCTACTTAAAAGATGTTATTTGTCTTTGGATTTTATCATTGACTGGTGAGTTTAGCTATGATTCTCTCTGTGTTAATTCTACCTGGGGTTGTTACACCTCTTGGATCTGTAGATTCATCTTTAAAATCTGATTTGGAAAAAAAATAAAATCTGATTTGGGGAAGTTTTCATTTGTTTTTTCTTTAAATGTTTGTTGTGTTCTTTTCTCTCTTCTTATTTTGGGACTCCATCTACAGATATGTTGTATGTTTGATATTGTCCCAATGGTCTGCGAGGCTCTGGCTAAGTTCTCTTCAATAATTTCTGTTCCTGCTCTTTAGTTTAATTTTATTGAATTTTTCTTTTATTTCATTGGTTCTCCTGTTATCTCAAATCTGCTATTGAGCAAGTCTAGTGTGTTATTTATTGTATTTTTCAATTCTGAAAATTACATTTGGTTCTTTTTACATTTTTTCTTCTTTATTAAAATTTTGTATTTGTTAAGTCATCACCATATTTTCCTTATTTCTTTGGAAAAAGTTTCCTTTAATATTTTGAACATATTTATAATTGTTCTTTAAAGTTTTCTTTGCTAAATCTAATATTCTGGGTCCACTCAGAATCCACTTCTATTGACTTTTTTTTTTTTTTTTGCTTGAGTATGAATCATACTTTCCTATTTCTCTGTCTCATTTTTATTGAAAACATTTAAAATAACATTTTATAACAATTCTGGATTCTTTTGAGGTTTTATTGTTTCATTTTGTTTTTTTTTTTTAGTGGCAGGGGGAGTAACATGCCTGGACTTAAGTTGCAGAATCTCTCTACCGCTATGAGCAAACACTAAGGACTCTCATCAGTTTTTTATTCTGATCTTTATTTTTAAACCAGGATTTCTGGGATTATATAGCTTAGTGGGCAGCAAACAAGTTGAATAGAGATTGTTCTCAAACACCTTGATCCCGTAAGACTTCCACTCACCCCTCTGCTGACCTATCTATGTATAGATATGTAGATATCTACTATGTATCTATGAACTACTTAAAGAGTTCAAAGTCCAGCCAGTGCTCAAGTCTGTGTTGACTTCCACTTTCCCTGGGTTCTTGTGAGTCTCTCCTGAGCATGCATCTAGTTTCATAGTCAGTCAAGGGTGAGTGGAGAGCTTATGTAGCCCTTCTATATTGTCACTTCCAGGCTCTCCCTCTTAAATATCTGGCTGATCCATTGCTTTCCCAAACTTTCCCTGGAACCACAACCTCAGGTAGTCAGAATTGTAGGTTTTCCCTATTCATTTTACACTGAATTTTGTACTTCTACTGACAATACTCTGAGTTTTTGCACTCTGCCCTATGTGAGGTCCAAACCTCTTGGTAGTAGAGCTGCTGTTTTTCTTGGCCAATTCTGCAAAAGTAAAATTATAATTCTCGCCAACAGATCTGTGTGTAGAGACGGGGATAAGTCGAAGAATGATAGCAGCCCCACGAAGTGGGTTGCAGACCCTGGTGTTCCCAAAGCTCTGGTAGTTATTTATAAATAAATTCTTCTCAATTTTCTGTCTTTGGTCAATTTCTAGATCCCTTAAATGATTTTTCCTTTTAATTTTGTCCAGTTTTATACATATTTATGGTGGGGTGGAGAATACCCCAACTTCTTGATGCCATCATAGGCAGAACTCCCACTCTCCCTCTGATCCATTGCAACTTTATTCTTGCATATTGTGTGGATCTATTATCTTTTGCTATATGGCTATCATGCTGTCTCACACTACTTATTAAAATATCTATCTTTTCCCCAGTGATTTTAGATGTCACCTTTATTATATGCACTAAATTTTTGTATATATTTGGTCTGTTTCTATTTAGGATTTCCTATTTTATTCCACTGGTCTATCAAACTATGTCCCAGTGCCATGCTAGTTTAATTATGGAGATGTATAGTATGTTTTAATATCTGGTAGGCCTGGCCCCTTCTTCTACCCACCCCAACCCATTCATCACCCCATACATACACATAGCTATTCTTTAATGTTTCTTTTTCCACAAGAATTTTCGGTATCATCTTGTCTAACTACAGTAGTGGGGAGGGGGAAGCATGTTAGCATTTTTATGTGATTACATCAAATTTATAAATTTACTTAAAGTATACCAACATACTGATGATATTGAGATGTCCTATCCAAAAACAAGGGATATCTTTCTACTTATCCTAGTCTACTTTTGTGTCAGAAGTGTTTTAGGGTTTTCCTCACACAGGATTTGCATATTTTTGTTAAACTTATTTCAAAATGTTTTATCTATTTTTCTGTCCTAACCACATTTAAAAGTCTAATAACACTGACCGTTAGCCTTGGATTGGAATCCATGAATAATGAAATAAAAAAGAATGCGCATCTCAGAACCAATGATGTCTGGATTCAAATTTTGACTCTTCCTCACCACATGATCATAAATAAGTTATAACCTCTCTCTCAGTTTCTTCACCTGTACAATGAACTGATGATACCCACCTCTAAAGGCTACTGCAAGGGTATAATAAGATAACCCATTTAAAATGCACCCAAGGGAGCCACCTGTGTGGCTCAGTCAGCTAAGCATCTGCTTTCGGCTCAGGTGGTGATTTCAGGGTCCTGGGACTGAGCTACATAGGGCTCCCTGCTCAGGGGGAGTCTGCTTCTCTCTCTCCCTCTGCCCCTCTCCCCACTTCATGCTCTCTCTCAAATAAATAAAATCTCTAAAAAATATATAAATTTTAAAAATAAAATGCATATGAGATTGCTACCACCTCCTCCCTTTTTATGATGTGATCATTGATTCTTGGACTTTGAGTTTTCATTTTTATATATTTCAGATTTGTTGCTCACAGGTATATCTGCTGGATCTCTTGCTGATGCTTTATCAATAAATTGTGGGGTTAGAATTGGTGCCTAAACAATGAAGCACAGTATGTACGGTTTTTACTCCTTTATTTCAGGAACTACTCAAAGGATGTAGTGTGCTTGCTTTTCAGGTTTCTTAATAATAATCTAAACCCTACTCTGGGATTATTTCATTGGTGGTATTTTGAGGAATGAAAAATGAAATTCAAGTCCAAATGCACATAATCACCTTTCTTTTAGTTCCAAGCTCCACAAGAGAGGGAGAAAAAAAGGGAAGAAATCCTATCAAATTTCCAACAGCATTTTAAGGATTTATTTGCGATTTATCATCCCCTCACTATCTCATCCTGCAGGCTCTGTTCTTTCTCCTGTCTCTGTTTTCTCTCTACAGAACTGAAAGTAATCATCCTTAATGCCAGGTAAGGTGCTTTGAGATCCTAAGATGAAAGGATTTGGGCCCATAAACATGGAGTTTGGGACTGCTTGATGCTATATGTCTCTGAACCCTCCATTCAGCCCTGAACATCTCTGTAATCTTGCTCCCTTTCAAAGTGAATGAACCACGTGGGGAGCTGGGAGTATACTGCCTTTAAAGACACCAAATGTCCTATTTTCAGAAAACAGCCTGTTCCTTTCTGAGGCAGCCCTTGGCTGCTGCTCCAGATTCCTGGAGCCAAACAGAACCTCCCAGAGCAGCTGGGAAAGACAGGTGCTTCCTGGCTCCTCCAGACTCACACCTGGAATGAGAACACGTGCAGTCCTATCCTTTGCCGGCCTCTCTGCCTCCCTTCATGTGAACACCACTGCCCCACCCTTCACTACCCACCCTTGACCTCCACGACCCTAACCTGACAATCCAAGAGGGATATTTTCCTCTCAGTAGTGTTTTCATATTCTTTTTTCTTTTCTTTCTTTTTTTTTTTTTTTTGGCAGTGGAATTCTCTTTTCAAATTCATTTCTTTTTTCTGAAATCCATTCTAACTGACAAATAGTAGTGGAGCAGTTCTGAATAAGGGGGACTGAGGATGAAGGACCCTGCTGATTCACTACCACTTTCTACCCTCAGTGCTCACAGGCTCGTGGTGAACTCACATTCACAGAACCCTTCCTGCAACATAATCTGAAACTAATGAGGGGCAGAGGGAGAAATACATTTAGCTCTATAAATGATATTTAAGAAGATTTTTTAAAAAGGAGATCATAGCACCAGATGACTTCCCTAACAAAAACTAATAGTGAAAAGCAGCATTTAAACATTAGAGACCAATCAATGCAGAAGCTCAGAAATCAGGACACTTGGGCTACATAATCCCCTCTGTTGACTGGCAGTGTGACCTTGGGTGGGTTACTTAGGTTCTCCAGGCTTCAGTTCCTCATTCAGGTAGGGGCTAATGATGCTGACCTATCCCCTCAGTTTCTTCCAGTTACTGGCAAAGATCTTTCTTCCTCTAAAAATATTCTTTGAGGAATAATGGGAACTGATGACAAAATACTGCATAAAAATCATGTTTTATAGTATTTTTGTGTAAGCCAAAAGGTAATCTCAATTATCTCTATATTTTAAATAATTATTCACTCACATATAATTATTCTCCTTTATTGGAGTCTAAACTTACACTCACAGTTGATTAAGGTTTCTGTATTTTACAACGTTCTATATGATGCATTTATTCCCTTTGCCTTGCAATATATCCCCACTAAGTCTTGTTTGAGGTAAGTCTGACATTTTTAGGACGTGATTTTTAAGTGGTATCTGCGTGCAAATTACATTAGCACATCTGAATGAAATTGTTTTTCTTTTAATGCATCGTGTCAAACAGATGAATACCTAATTTGTATTCTTGGGAGTAGAGAGAGTGGTATTAAAAATGCCAATATAATAGCATGCTTAAAATCTAAAATTCAAGGAAAGTGAGGAATACACATTGGGGTTTTACCTCATAAAATCATTTTCATCTTAGAGCCGGTCTTGGGGTTTCTGGGTCAAAAACAATATGTGGGCCCCTCCCACACAGAACAGACAGCTTGCAGGTGGAAGATGTGAGGAGACAAGCAAGGGGAACCAGCCCTGTTCTGACGATCACCTTTCTTCTTATTTTGTTTTCCTCTGTGAGTTTTCCCAACCTTGCTCTTTGCCTCTGAGTTAATGATGCTACTCATTTTAAGACTGTTTACAATTTACAAAACACTTTCTCACTCATCTCATTTCATTTTATTCTCACAACAGTTCCAGAATATGTGGGGGCCAGCTCTCTTTGTACCCATTCTGCAGGAGATGAAGCAGGCTCTGTGGAGTACCTGACCGCCCCAGCTGGCTGGCTGAGTGAGGAAATCAGAGCCCTTTTTGCTCCCCCAGCGCTTGCATCACAGGTGCTGACATCTGGGTCCAGCTGTCTCTTAGGACCTCTCTGAGGACACCTTCCCAGGAGCGGAGGACGCCTCTGGTGGGCCAGCCTAAAGCAGCCTGTGCCCTTACAAAGAGCAATGACCTGAGTCAAAAGACCTCAAAATTCTGGTTCTAACATTAGCTTTGCCTGTTTCACTGGGCAGCCTCCAGCATTCCACTTGTCTTCTCTACACCTCAGTTTCCCCATCCATAAACCAGGGATGGAGATGTGCCCTACCGGCCTCTTAGGCACGCTGTGTAACTCAACATGATGCATGAATAACACCTACAGCAATGGTTTGCAAGTCACTGTGTCTCTTCAGCCCCTGGAGGTGCCCTCTTTGAAAGTCGCCCCATGCCTCCAGGGACCCAGACAGCCATGAGACCCTTCTCTCTGGAACTGGATGGACCAGGGAGGCTGCTATTGCAGGGGCCCCTCCTGCCCTACTGTTCAGCTTTATCAGTGGCTCTTCAATCATACTATTTCTTTGGGGCCCAATCCCACACCCCTACCTCAGGGCAGGGCGGGGTGGAGCTCTGACATCTGATGTTCAGGGAGCCAACCCAAGGCACACCCCGTTGGAGCCTGCTGGAGTGGCAAAGCCTGAGAGGAGAAGGAGGGATGTAGTGCGTAATATTCAGGTCTAGCTCTGGGGGTAGGAGCGGGCTGTTCCTCTCCCTCATGAGACCCTCAGAACAGAGTCCACCCTACTCCACTCTCATTAAATGTTTATCTGAGGGGATCCCTGGGTGGCTCAGCAGTTTAGTGTCTGCCTTTGGCCCAGAGTGTGATCCTGGAGTTCCAAGATCAAGTGCCACGTCGGGCTCCCTCCATGGAGCCTGCTTCTCCCTCTGCCTGTGTCTCTGCCTCCCTTTCTCAGTATCTCTCGTGAATAAATAAATAAAAATCTTTTTAAAAAAAGTTTACCTGAGTAAAGTCGAATCCTGGATTAGGCAGGTCCTGGCTGGGAAAATCTGCAAAACCAACCAGGGGTTGGGGTGAAGTGCAGGGAGTGGTCCTGGCTCCAGGGCTGTGGCAGCAGTCCTGGTGGCAGAGGCCCACTGTGGGGGGATGGGGAGGGGACAGGACCCCTGCATTTGGTTTAACCATTGTGCTACTGTTACATACATAGTTTCAGACATGCTCCTAAGCCATTTGCAGGCCTAGGACTGGCCACATCCAGAGAGAGGCAGCTGCCACAATGCCTCTCCATTTTCATAATGGCTGGGGGTTGAGCCCAGAGACAGGAGGTGTCTACAGGGTGCAGCAGGCCTGGCAGGAGAGCTGGAACCAAAGGGAAGTTGGGAGTCCACTGCAGTGAGCTCCAGCTTTGGGATGATTCTCAGTGACATCTGTCTGAATTGTTTTAATGGGTAGTAACAAAACCAGTGATGGTCAGCATTGACTGGTACCAAGTGCTGAGCTGCTAAACTGTTTGCATGCAGTATTGCATTTGATCTTTTCAATGGTTCTATAACAGAGGGGCAGTGTGGAAACTGAGGCTCACCATGCAAGTTCACCCAGCAAACTGCAGCAGGACCGCTGTTGACTCCAGAGCCCATATGCCTGCACCTGCTCTTCTGAACTGCCTCTCAGGCAGGAATGGGCTCTATTCAATGATATCTCAGGGCTCTTTTTAGGAAAAAGGCAAAAATGTGTCTACTGAACATCTACTTTGTGCCAGGCACTTTGCATTCATTATCTCTCATGTTCCTTATGAAGATTCTATGAGGTAAATACTCTTGTCTCTGTCCTCTTTTCACCAGGTGACCTGATTGTGTTTCTTTGTGACTCTCACTCAACTTTGGGGGCTCCTATAGCCCCCTAGGCAAACTATTGAGAGAGAGAGGGAGAGAGAGAGAGAGAGAGAGAGAGAGAAGAAGAAGAAGAAGAAGAAGAAGAAGAAGAAGAAGAAGAAGAAGAAGAAAAAGAAGAAGAAGAAGAAGAAGAAGAAGAAGAAGAAGAAGAAGAAGAAGAAGAAGCTGCCCCTGGGGAATACAATGGGACTAAGTGGGAGAGGGGTCCTAAGTTGAGGTTGGGCAGTGACATTCCAGAGAAGTTTCTACAAATCCTCCAAACCCAGGAGTTACTGGCCCACATTTTGAGAATCTTGCTTTCAGTACTATTAACCAGAGTGCCCTGAGATACAAAGCCCTGAGAACTGCTGAAGGGGAAAACATCAGACCAAGAGCTAGGAAAAGTTTGCCTCGGTTCTCCCCTGAATTCTCTGGGTAAGTGAATTACCCACTCTGGGCCTCAGTTTCCTAATGACTGTGTTAAAAAAAATATTTAAATCCAATTTAATATACACTATATTATTAGTTTCAGAGGTAGAATTCAGTGATTTATCAGTTGCCTATAACACCCAGTGGTCATTATACCGAGTGCCCTCCTTAATGCCCATCACCCTATTACCCTATCCCCCACCCTCTTCCCCTCCAGTGACCTTATTTGTTTCCTAGAGTTAAGAATGTCTTACAGTTTGCTTCCCTCTTTGTTTTCATTTTATTTTATTTTTTTCTTCCCTTCACCTATATTCATCTCTTTGGTCTCTTAAATTCCACATACCTGTGCAGTCATATGGTATTTGTCTTTCTCTGACTGACTTATTTCACTTAGCATAATACCTTCCAGGTCCAACCATGCCATTGCAAATGGCAAAATTTCATTCTTTCTGATGGATGAGCAATATTCCATTATATATATACACCACATCTTCTTTTTCATCTGTTGATGGACATCTGAGCTCTTTCCATATTTTGGCAATTGTGGACATTGCTGCTATAAACATTGGGGTGCAGGTGCCCCTTCAAATCACTATGTTTCTATCCCTTGGAGAAATACCTAGTAGTGCAATTGCTGAGTTGTAGAATACAACCTATTTTTAACTTTTTGAGGAACCTCCACACTGTTTTCCAGAGTGGCTGCACCAGTTTGCATTCCCATTGATTGTGTAAGAGGTTCCCCTTTCTCTGCATCCTTCCCAACATCTGTTGTTACCGGAGTTGTTCATTTTAGCCATTCTGACCAGTGTGAGGTGGTATCTCATTGTGGCTTTGATTTGTATTTTCCTGATGCTGAGTGATGTTGAGCATTTTTTCATGTGTCTGGTGGCCATTTGTATATCTTCTTTAGAGAAATGTCTGTTCATGTCCTCTGCCCATTTCTTGACCAGATTTTTTTTTTGTTTTTTGGATATTGAGTTTGCTAACTTCTTTATAGATTTTAGATACAAGCTCTTTACCTGATTAGACATTTGCAAATATCTGCTCCCATTCTGCAAAAGTTTTTTATCTTGATGAATTAGAGAACACTTATGAAAGAAATTGAGGAAGGCACAAAGAAATGGAAAAATATTCTTGATCATGGATTGGAAAAACAAACATTGCTAAAATGTCTATTGCTACTCAAAGCAATCTACACATTCAATGCAATCCGTATCAAAATATCATCAACATTTCTCACAGAGCTGGAAAAAACAATCCTAAAATTTGTGTGTAACCAGAAAAGACTGAAAATAGCCAAAGGAATATTGAAAAAGAAAACCAAAGCTGGAGGCATCACAATTCCGGACTTCAAGCTGTATTACAAAGCTGTAATCATCAAGACAGTACGATACTGGCACAGAAACAGACACATAGATCAATGGAACAGAATAGAGAACCCGTAAATGTACCCTCAACTCTGTGGTCAACTCCTCTTCAACAAAGCAGGAAAGAATATCCAATGGAAAAAAAGACAGTCTCTTCAACAAATGGTATTGAGAAAATTGGACAGCCATGAAGAATGAAACTGGACCACTTTCTTATACCATACACCAAAATAAACTCAAAATGGATGAAAGACCTAAATGTGAGACAGGAATCCTTCAAAATCCTTGAGAACGCAGGTAGCAACTTCTTTCACCTCAGCCACAGCAACCTCTTGCTAGACACATCTCCAAAGGCAAGCGAAACAAAAGCTAATAAAACCTCTTAATGACACTTCAATATTCTATTCACTGGTCCTACAGTCGAATCTATCTTAGTCCGTGAAAGCGGATCCCATCAGAGGTGGCCTAGCATGTTCATTGTGAAGCATAATTATAAACTGTTTGTCATTCATATTAGGTGTGCCAAATTAGAGACTGAATCAAGTAACATCACTCTTACTCATGCTAATGAATGAGCAGAGAAGAAAGGACTGGATTTCAAGCAGCCCTAGTGGCACAGATACAAACTGTTGGTGCTCCAAGGTGGATGCTGGTGAAAAGTCAGAGATTTGCAGAACTGAGGAATCAGGAAGATGGCACAGAAGAAGTGCCATTTGCACTGAGTCTTAAAGAACCACGAGTTTTCCAGGAGAAAGGGCCTTCCAAACAGAGGACACATTAGATTCAAATGGTCTTTTCCAACCAGGAAGGCAGTACTCTGTTCAGTGCATGATAATTGAGCCAGTAACTTCAGGGGAGGTCTCTTGAGTCTGTGCTACACTTGCCGAGTACACAATCCACACTGAAAACAGGGCAGGCAGCCTCCTGATAATGCAGGGAGGATGAATTCTGGGATTGCAGTCTCTAGGAACTGCTGGGAACAGAGAACATTCTCTTTCCTTCAGTAGCTCCTTCCACAGTCCAAGGCCCTGTCAGGCTATGCTTTGTTTCCCCTGCCCAGGCCTGCCCAGTCTTGTCCGGTCCTACTAGCCCCATCCAGTTGTGCCCTGGATTGCCCAGTCCTGCTGAGCCTGCCCAGTTCTGATGATCTATGCTGTCCAGACCTTGCCCAGACTGGTTCAGCCATGCTTTGCTCTGCCCAGTGCCATCTATTCCTGTCCAATCCTTCCTTACCAAGCTAAACCCTGCTCAAACCAGTTCATGCCCTGCTCAACCTTATCCACCTGCCTGGCCATGTCCCACCCTGCCCCGCCCTGCCCCATCATCCCTCCCTTGATCTAGTTCAGGACCACCCCGTCCATCACCCAGGCTGGAAGGAAGCTTCTTTCTTACAAGACATCTTACTCCCAATATATTTGTGGATTTTATAAGAAACAGCCTTAATAAGTGAAATAAATCAGACAGGGTAAGACAAATAGTGTATAATTTTGTTTATATGTGGAGTCTAAATTTTAAAAAGAAGGCAAAAAGGCCAGACTCATAGAAAAAGAGATTAGACTGTAGTTACCAGAGGTGTGTGTTGGGGGGGGGGGGGGGGTGGACATTGGATAATTGTGGTTAAAAGGCACAATCTTCTAGTTATAAGAAGTATGTACTGGAGGGCATCTAGGTGGCTCAGTGGGCTGACCTTCAGCTCAGGTCATGATCCCAGAGACCCTGGATTGGGCCCCACATCACATTGGGTTCCCTGCTCAGTGGGGGTCTGCTTCTCCCTCTGCCCCTCAGCCTGCTTGTGCTCTCTCACTCTCTCTCAAATAAATAAATAATCTTAAAAAAAAGAAGTAGTCACTAGAGTTATAATGACTGACATGATTATAGCTAACACTGCTGTGTGATATATAGCAAAGTTGTTACAAGAGTAAATTCTAAGAGTTCTGATCACAGGAAGATTTTTTATCTTTTTCTTTTCTCTGTTGTTTCCTTTTTTACTCTATGTCAGTTGATGGATGTTAACTGAACCTATTGTGGTAATTGTCTCACAATATTTGTAAACCAAATCATTATGCCTTAAACTTACACAGTGATGTATGTAAATTATTTCTCAATAAAATTGGGGAAAATATACATTTTTTTTTAAAGAAAAGAAACCCTCTACTGCATCTCTCATGAAAACATTGTTGAGGACACTGGTTACTATATGGATTATTTATAGAAATCTTTGGAAGAAGTTCTCTCTGGACTCAATAAAGGAATTGTGCTTCTCTCAATTGACGGCATTCTTTTAACCTCAAGTCACTGTGACACTAGGGTACTTCCACTGCAGGGTATGCAAAGCAAGCCAGGAGCAAATATCTGATCTGCCTTTAAAAGTGTAGAGGTTTGCATGGTAGGCAATTTTTTCACTAATTTTTTTGTGTCTTATGAGTTTGAACTTTTTTTTCTCTTTGCCTCTTCTTTTTTTCTTATGGTTATTTTTCTTTGTAAACTATACAAATTATTCTTAAGAAGCTGGGCATAGATAATAAGAAACATTTATTAAGCTCCCACTTCCGTGCAGTGTCACATGGATGGGAGCCCCCCCCCGCCCGCCCCATTCTGTAATTGAGCCAGTAACCTCAGAGGAGGTATCTTGAGTCTGTGCTACCCTTGTAGCACCCTTGTGTCCACCTGGATAGGGCACGTGGAAATGCCCTCCTGATGCATGTAGTGTTCCATTCCACACACAGTCCCTCTAATCAGAAAAAGCAAAGCAGGGAGCAATTGCTCCCATGCAGGAGATCAACCTTGTAAATGCTTATTAACTGTTTGTACCTGCTCTAGGGACTTTAGGAGAATTGGGTTTGAAAGAAGATCTGCAAAAGATAAATGATTGACAGCTTTAGGTTCCTAGAAGCAGAGCTTACAACATGAGTAATCATTGTCAGATCATTAATTATATTAAGACAGGCATAGGGAAAAGCTGTGTGGACACAGCAGGGAAAAGCAGAGCCAAGTGAGCATCAATTTGCATGCAGTGGGCAAATTGTACACTTCAGTGTCATCCTCCTTATTAATGGAAAGGACCAGAATTCATGGAGATCCCACAATGGGAAGAGTCTATGAGGATACAGAGGGCAGAGAAGTGATTTTTACCCTCAAATTCTGGGTAGTGGGAAAGCCAGAGAGATAGAAAGTTACAAAGCTGTCTGTGTTGTGTCCACTTGACAATGGAGCAACATATGGAAGGCTTTAAATCAAAGAGGTTTGGGAAGTAGGTGGGGGGATGCGGTGCCTGGGTGACGGGCACTGAAGGGGGCACTTGACAGGATGAGCACTGGGTGTTATACTATATATTGGCAGGTTGAACTCCATATATATATATATATATATGAAGTTTTAGGAGCTTCCTGACTCTAGAGCTGAGAACGGATGGAGATGCTCAGAAAGCAGAATAGGAGGCCAGCTATCCAGAACTCTTAACAGCTATCGAGGAATCCAAAGCAGGGTGGTGACAGCAGTGGGCATAGAGATAAATGCCAATGTGGCCAGGGACAAAATAGAAGGGAGTCTCATCGTGCATGCCTTTCAGCTATACAGATTCAACTGCAGGAATGTGTGTGCACACATAGAAGGAAGAGCAATTTAAAATGTGCAGACTCATCTGCCTGCTACTTGTCTCAGTGATCATGTTTCAGGGAGTGAACATGCACCAGACAGAAGCTATGAATCTGATTCCTCTGCTTAGTCTCAACTCCTGTTGAGACTGTTGTATGTATAATGTTCAAAGACCTGTTTTTACACATAACATGTAGCCCCAAATCAAGTCTCTGTAAAAATATACATATTGTGCTTTATGGATGATCTAAGGAGTTTTCAGAGGGAAATATAACCCCAAGTACTCTTCTACCTTAGCCACTTTAGACTTTTGAGCCCCACCCATCAGGAAGATGCAACTCTCCAAAAATGACTAACAGGTGCTTGATATAAGTTGACGAATGAACGTATGGCTAAAAAGGAGAAGGCAGATATGAGAATAAGGTTCAGGTTGTGATCTGGAGTGAATGAGGGGTGTCACTGAGATAGTCATAAAAGCCCAGAGTTGGAGCTGGTTTTGACGAAATGTCTGGAGGTTTCACTCTGTGGTCTCATGTCATCAACCTGTTATTTCCTTACCTGAAAGCTCCTCTTCTCTTTTTCCCACCTGAACCATTGCTACTATCCTTGAGGATCAGCCTCAATGTCCTTAGTTAAATCTTTTCTGAACCCAATGTAAAGATTTAGTTACTGCACTTCTTTGGCATGTAGTATGTACTTCTATCGCAAGATTTATTGATGATAAGGGCTTTATGACAATTTATTGCAGTGTATCTAGCTTGTACTGATCTAGGAAACATGTCAGGAGCCAAATCTTATTTATTGTTTATTACTTATTTGCCCAAACAGAGCCTCAAAGACAATGTAAATCAAGCAAGTGAGTTCGGTTAAAGACAAGCTAAGACTGATGCGACACCCATCATGGAAGGTTGACTTATTGGTCCTAATTCTTCACCTTCCTGCAGTAGCACCTTTTACAGTATGACCTCAAAGAAGGCCTTGAGTATGGCCTCAAAAAGACCTTCCCTTCCACTTGATTTTTACCTTGGCCAGAAATTTTCAAAGTGTGGAATGCAAATATCTGAAAGGTGTGGTCCCTGAGATACTTGCAGCAGGGGCTATGAGATCAAAACAGTTTTCATAATAATACTACAACATTGTTTGCTTTTTACACTGAGGTGATATTTTTACTGGTGGTGCAAAGGCAACATTGGATAAAACTGCTAGGGCCTAAGCATGAATCAAAGCCATGCCACCAAACTGTACCAGCAGCAGTCATTGTGCTCTTCACAGCCATACATTTCGTGTATAAGCAAATGCCAGTTTCCCTACAAATTTCCTTGATGAAGCAATAAACGAGATTGATTTTATTAAATCTTGATGCCTGCGTAAATGCCTTTTTAATAGTCTGCATGAGGAAATGGGAAGGAAGCATAAAGCAATTGTGCCACATACCTAAGCAGTGTATGCATCTGAAGGAAAAGCACTTGTGTGATTGAGTTGCAAGCTTGCCAGCTACTTTTGCCACAAAACACTGTTTTTACTCAAAAGAATGACTAACAAGCTATGGTTATTCAGACTTATGTGTTTAGCAGACATTTTGTCAAAAGCAAACAAAATGAGACTCTCACTTCTTGGAAAACACCTGACAATACTCAGCTGCCAATGATACAATTAGAGCTTTTAAGCCAAAATTAGAATTTTGTTAAACTTTTTATATCAGTTTAATAAAGTCCTTGACCCTATTTTTTTTTTAATATTTGAAAGCACACCCCCCCCCCCTTTCCTCTTGCCTCACATTTGGGCAAACTGATAAGAAAGTCCCAGTGCTCTCTCCCTGGGTGAAGGGAGAGAAGTTCAGCAGAGAAGTTCAAACCACACAAGCCCTGACTATGCACAGAAATGCTCACTCTGCTCCTGCCCCTGCCTCTAAACCATGATAAAAACCAAAGCCACTATCACCTTGTTTCACTCAAGCCATTTCAGACCAACTTGGTACATGCCCTGCTCTCTCCAGAAAGCCTCAATACGTAAGTAATGAATTCTTTTCATACTCTCTTGGTGCAGGTGTGGCATCATCAGTCTTGAATCCAAGCAAATGTTTGGTGAGCAATTGACCCCCACCCTCCATGGACAACCATAAGACAACACACACTATCAGCATGATGGTCTAGGAAATCACCACCATCACCTGGGAATCTTTCTCTTGGTATTGGCTTGTTAACCAGCTCAGCTGCCTATTGGCAAGTATGCACTTAGAGCTGCTGCCTGCTGGCCAGCTTGCACTCTTGGCTGTGAGTCCTACTGAGACTGTTATACACTTCGCTGATCTAAATCAGAGGCTTTCACATTTGTCATTTAGAAAGAATCCCTAAATATGATTAGGGCCCTCCTTAAAGTCACCCTGAGTAGTGCATTATGGCCTACATCTTTTTGTGTGTCTCAGATGGAATCATATATCTTGATTTTACCATAAGCCAGGATGGACTGACTCTAAGCTCAGGGAAGGACTCTTTCCCTGTGACTGTTCTTTGTGGAAAACACCCACCGTTGGTGGGTCAACTAACTGTTGACCCCTGTTCTATGGAACACTCAGGGACAAAATGATACCGTGTGCAATATACATACAGCCATCAAGTGGTCGCTTATATGAGGAAAGCAGCTATTATATGAGGTACAAGTTCCATAGGGCACCTGGCTCCCCAGGTCTCTGAGGCTGAAAGTGCCACTGCCATTGCTGTCACTTTGTTTCTATTAGACACACACACACACACACACACACACACACACACACACTATCCTGATCTTCAGCATTACATGCCTGATGCCCCAAGGCAAAGATCCTAATGACAGTGGACCAAAGTATTTCACCCAAGTTTCCCCAAAGGGGCCAGAGGGAACTATATATTTACTGGAAAATTGAAAAAGTGATCACCAAAGATCGGGTGCTACTACTTATGAGAATGCTAAGTGGCCATTCCAACTCCACTGTGGCTACAAACGAGATAGTATTGTGGGTGACATTATGGTGGCAGGGGGACATGCAGGGGTGGAATTCCTGACCCTGGTGACACTGACTGATTCCCCAGACAAAGAAGCTTAAAGACAGGACAGGGTAAGACCTCCCCTGAAGTGTACCTCATTGCTACTCAAAAATATTTTTTTCAGGAGGAGACAGAAACTAAAAGAGGTCCATGGTTTTACCTGACTTTAAATTCAAAATTTATTAAAAGAACTTAATGAGAAGATGAAAAGGGAACCAGCTGATTTTTGCACCTCTGCCACACTAGTTTGGAATGAATTTTAAGATCTATTGAGATGTGCCAATTGGCAGTCATATTTCATGATCTCCAAATTAATAACTTATTAAGAAACCCATTTAATCTATCAAAATAAACCCATAATAATTCACCCACTGCAGCATTCTAGAGCTCATCTCCCTGTCTTTCTTCTCACCCATTGGGTGTTCATGGCTTGGAAAACAGCCCATCCTACTGCAATCACTGCGAATGCTCCTGCCTTAAATTGTAGGAAGGACAACAGCTACTGAGGAAAACTGGCATGGTACAATAGATTTATTGTTATTGGATGTCCCAATGGACCAGAGGCCCTAAGTATCCCCATACAGAAACTTTTGATGTTGACACAAGCCAATTATTCTTAAGAAGGGCACTTCCAAATTACAAGCAACCTTACTTCCCCTTATTAGCCAGGTTGCCACTATTAAGAAAGCATTAGATGGCCTAGAGTTATTACTTGCCACTGAAGAACAAGACGATGAATTCAAATAAATGTTTGACTATTAAGAAAATAATCAAGAGAATAAGAATTATAAGGGAAGAAATGGTCCTCAAGAAGGACATCCAGGTAACCAACCTCCCCAAAACCAAGATCCCTATCAAAAGGCCTGATATTGGAGACTCTAAAATCTGGGTTTCCCAAATCATTTAATTTGGGTCATAACCCCTGAAGAATTATAAGTTTTATTATAGCAAACCATGGGGAAGCTACAAGGCCCCCAGTGACAGGCCACACCAGGTATATAGCCAGTTGCCTCCAGACCTCTGTGACTCTCATGCCACTGCCACCTCAAGGATTCCACCTCCATAACCCTGATTTTAGGCAACCATCACATGCTAGCAACAGCATCTCCCAGAGGCAGCAGCCCCCATCTGGGGACAATTGCCCCTATCCCTCTCTGATGGCTCACTGTTCTCATACATTTGGTAAAACTTCATGGCCTTAATACTGGGATAGGTTATGATTATACCCGGGATTCCACAAAATTTAAACAAAGTATCCATGTAATCTTAGGGGAGTTATGAAACATAAATAGAGGGAAAACAGGTATGCCTCACCTTAACCATATGCACCATTACCTTACCTAAATTCGCCATGGTCATAGCACTCACTACCCTAAAACATCCCATAGTGGGTATGGATACCCTGATACAATAAGCCGTAAATGTGAATCAAATGAACTATTTGGCACTTACAGTGTATTTTGCAAAATGAGATCTCATAGACCCTCTCCACACCTCCCTTCCATCTAGTTAAAATATTTCAAATGGCTCAATATATTTTGAAACAAGATCTACAGGAATTAAGAGCCATTATACAAGACTTACTGAAAGAAGAAATCATTGTTCCTACTGTCTCTCTCTTTTATAACTCAATTTTCCAGTGCTCTCTCAAACCTGGTGAAAATAAAAGATAACTAACAGTGGTTTACCAGTAACTTTAATGCCACAATATCCTCAGTTAAAGTCCCCACATCAAATATTGACATTACTGACTCCATCCATTCAGCAACTGAAAATCATTTATTTGTTATAAATTTGGCTCATATATTCTCTTTGGTACCTATTTTGACAGAATCTCAGTGAAATTTATTACCACTTTTGAATGAACACAATAATTGCTTCCCCGTAGGGTATTTCAACAGCCCTGCCATCACTCAGTCTTTGCAGGCAACATCTTCCCTGCATTCAATTTTCTTCAGGAACACAAGCATGACATCACCTGATGATATCTTCTTCTGAGGGGATTCAAAGGAAACACCCACACAGGATGTATAAACACTCATCATAGCATTTTTCCAGTTAGGGCTGAGCCACTGTTCCCCATAGGATTCAAGGCTCTACCACTTTGATGACATTTCTGGGCACTATTTGATCAAGGAATCAACTCCTCACTTTATCAGCACCACTGCTTTAAGGAAAGCCCAACTACTTACTGGATCTATCTGGATTTGGAAACAACATATTCCTTACTTGTAAATTCTACTTAAGTCCATTTTGTTGTTACGCATAAATCAGTCCACTTTAAAATGCACCCCCCCCCCACACACACACACACAGTAAAGGTCTCTAAAATCTGTCCAAACTGCAATGCAACAGGCAATCCTATTAGTACTCCCTAGAGACTCCTTCACTGTAGAATTGTAGCAACCAAGTTCCATGCCTCCTGAAGTCTCTGGACCCACCTTTGATGGCTATAAATTGCCCATGGGCTTCCAGTGTATGGTATACACCATTAAAGCAGCGACTTCTGGCCACATATTGAGCTCCTCTGGAGATGGACAGAATTTCTCACAGTCCCTAAGACCAGTCCTTGCCCAGTTTTCCAACTCCAGTTTTTATCCAGCTGCCCACTACACCTTGGGTCATGGAGACAGCAATCAACAGGCTCAGTATGGCCACTTATTAGGATGGAATAGTTACAGCCAAACCTGGGCCTTTTTACATATCTTGCCTACAGGAGGAAATGGCTTCCCCATCCTCAATCTCCTGCTAGAATTAATGGTGTCAGAGGTGGTCACCCCTCTCTCAGACCCACAGGCCACCTGGAGAGCCCCTTGGAATCAACTGATTTGACCAGAAAAGGGAATCTGTATGTATATGTATGGTAATGGCACCACCACACATAATAAAGCCCACTAGAGAGCTGATGTTTGCCATTTCCTAACCAGGACGTCTCTGATCAAGGAGGGACCCAAGGTAAGCACAAATGGACAAACATCCCATGGTCATCTTAGCCCTGGATAGATGTCCCAGCCAATAACCAGTTTCATCTGCACATTTTTACAGAATCTTGGACCACTGCCAATGATATGTATGGTCATCTGATACAACCAATAGCAACAATTCCTTATCCAAGTTACACTTCTTGTGGTTAAAAAAAATCAGGAAATTTCTTTCCTCACAGACATCCAAAATACAAATAAAGGTCACACATGTCCCTGTACATATTAGCGACACAAAACAGGTCCCCACTATAACTTTCCTCATCACATTCAAGGTTCCAGACATTGCAGATGATTACCAAGGCACTCATTCCACTTTCAAAAATACATAATTCCAGGTCCATAACTATGTTTTTATATACTACTAATTCATTTATTCTTTAGTTATTCATTGAGCATATTCTATGAGCCAGACACTATGTTAGGTTCTAGGAATACAATGAATAAGGAAGACATGGCCTTTGTCTGCCATGAGTACCTAATTCCAAAGGGAACTGGTCAAGTCAACAGTAAACAAGTTATTGATAAAAGTGAGCATGGAGTGTTATGGCAGAGGGCACTTATCTCATCTACACTGAGAACTGCAGAATGAATAGAAGTCAGTCACATTTAGGTGGGAAGAGAGACAACTGTTTGAGACCTACAAGAGAGAACATGGCTTATTCCAAGAAAAGATATTCACTGTGGCTGAGAGTAGAATGCTAGGTGGATGTAAGTCAGGAAAACAGAAACTTCTCAAGGTATCTCAAACAGATAAAATTTAATAGAGGAAATTTTTACAACTGTTATGGAATAATTAAGAAGATTAACAAGATGAGGAAGCAACTCAGCCACCAGTAACAACAGGAAGCTAGGAAAGGACTGGGGTTACCAGAGGTCAGAGCTGGAGCCATCTGGCAGGGCATCAGCTTGGCAGTGACCACCTGGCAAGTGTAGGGCTACAGAGGACACAGCAGCCTGGTAGGAGCTATAGCCACAGGAGACAGAGAAAACAACCATTTCTGGGACATCATCTGAGGCAGAGCAGTGGGAGAGTAAAAATACCCTCCCACCCTTTATCCCCCACCAGGGCCTTCAGTGGGCCAAACCTAGGTTAAATCCAGCCAATATGGGAGCCCTGGAATGCATTATTTCTGTCCTACTGTGATGTAGAGCACAGGAATGGATCAGAAGGAAAACAGAAATGACTAACATAAGGATGTCTGGAAAAGACAAAATTGGAAAAGTAGACTATGGTTGGATCACTCAAGGTCTCATAAGCACTTTATCCTAAACATACTAGACAGTTATCTAAGGATTTTAAGCAGGACATATAAGATTGAATTTGTCTTAAAAGATCACTAAATCTTTATGTATATATTTTTAGTTTTATATACCTGGACATTAAAAAAAATAGAGGTTTCATTGTAGTAGATCTGGTCATAAAACATCTGAAACTATGATTTCCCCATATAAAAGCTACACTGGTAAGTTAGGGCATATCTAGAGACTGAAAACAAGAATAATGAGGCATCTGGGAACCATGTCATCAAAGAATCAGTTTGAGGGTATCAGTCACATTCCTCCTGGAGAAGAGAGCTCTGAGGGGAGAAATGACAGCTGTCATATTATATGAAAAGCAGTCATGTAGAAGGAGATGTAGGTGTCCCCCTTGATATTCCAGAGGGAAGAATGTGAATTCAGAGGGAATCATGAGAAAGCGGATTTTATTTCCATTTTGAAGGAAGAACTTCCCAACAATTAGAACTTTCTAGTGATGAAATGGATTCCCCTCCAAGATGCAAAATGCCTCCACAAGACAGCAAGCTCCCAGTGAGGAAAAGCGATCAGACAACCTCATATTAGCTGACAGCAGTTGATGAAGCAGTTATAACACCACAAAATTCAGTAGTTTAATATGGGAAAAGTTTAATTTCTTACACTACACATCCAACGTAAGACAGGAGGGGTCTCTGCTCACTGTGGTTCCTCAGCAAGCTGTTGATGGGGACATGAGCACTCATCTGCCACAAATGGAAAAGGGAATGGTCCTCTTAGAGTCTCTGATCATTGGTGACATGATCCTTCCTCTTCATAGTTCACTGGCCAGAGTATGTCATATGGTACAACTACCTATAAGGGTCATGTTCAGAAAACAGAAAGCCAGAACTATCTAGAGAATAGTACTAATGGCAATCCACACATTCCAATGCCTTGGTTATACTTGTACTGCCAACTCTGTAGGATGGCTGAAAGGAAAAAATCGCATGCATGGAAGTTCTTCATAAACAATAAGGTGCTATGGAAGCTGGGGGCATCACAATGCCAGATTTCAGGTTGTACTACAAAGCTGTGTTCATGATGTGGTCATCGAGACAGTGTGGTACTGGCACAAAAACAGACACATAGATCAATGGAACAGAATAGAAAATCCAGAAGTGGACCCTCAACTTTATGGTCAACTAATATTCGATAAAGGAGGAAAGACTATCCATTGGAAGAAAGACAGTCTCTTCAATAAATGGTGCTGGGAAAATTGGACAGCAAAGTGCAGAAGAATGAAACTAGACCACTCTCTTTCACCATACACAAAGATAAACTCAAAATGGATGAAAGATCTAAATGTGAGACAAGATTCCATCAAAATCCTAGAGGATAACACAGGCAACACCCTTTTTGAACTCAGCCACAGTAACTTCTTGCAAGATACATCCACGAAGGCAAAAGAAACAAAAGCAAAAATGAACTATTGGGACTTCATCAAGATAAGAAGCTTCTGCACAGCAAAGGATACAGTCAACAAAACTCAAAGACAACCTATAGAATGGGAGAAGATATTTGCAAATGACCTATCAGATAAAGGGCTAGTTTCCAAGATCTATAAAGAACTTATTAAACTCAACACCAAAGAAACAAACAATCCAATCATGAAATGAGCAAAAGACATGAACAGAAATCTCACAGAGGAAGACATAGACATGGCCAACACGCACATGAGAAAATGCTCTGCATCACTGCCCATCAGGGAAATACAAATCAAAACCACAATGAGATACCACCTCACACCAGTGAGAATGGGGAAAATTAACAAGACAGGAAACCACAAATGTTGGAGAGGATGAGGAGAAAAGGGAACCCTCTTACACTGTTGGTGGGAATGTGAAATGGTGCAGCCACTCTGGAAAACTGTGTGGAGGTTCCTCAAAGAGTTAAAAATAGACCTGCCCTACGACCCAGCAATTGCACTGCTGGGGATTTACCCCAAAGATACAGATGCAATGAAATGCCGGGACAACTGCACCCCGATGTTTCTAGCAGCAATGTCCACAATAGCCAAACTGTGGAAGGAGCCTCGGTGTCCATCGAAAGATGAATGGATAAAGAAGATGTGGTTTATGTATACAGTGGAATATTACTCAGCCATTAGAAATGACAAATACCCACCATTTGCTTCAACGTGGATGGAACTAGAGGGTATTATGCTGAGTGAAATAAGTCAATCGGAGAAGGATAAACATTATATGGTCTCATTCATTTGGGGAATATAAATAATAGTGAAAGGGAATATAAGGGAAGGGAGGAGAAATGGGTAGGAAATATCAGAAAGGGAGACAGAACATGAAGACTCCTAACTCTGGGAAACGAACTAGGGGTGGTGGAAGGGGAGGAGAGAGGGGGTGGGGGTGACTGGGTGACGGGCACTGAGGGGGGCACTTGATGGGATGAGCACTGGGTGTTATTCTGTATGTTGGCAAATTGAACACCAACAAAAAATAAATTTATTATTAAAAAAACATTCTTGAAAACAAAACAACAACAAAAAAAATGATAAGGTGCTATGGAAATGAATGGTGTGCTGCTGATATACTGCACCTTGTACACCGCTCTCTCCCCAAGACTTCACACATGCCTGGTATAGAGTAGAGGCTCCATAAATGGTTACTGAAAACTCTGTGGATTAACAAACATTTAAGTCAATATGACTTCTTCCTGGGGCAACAAAAGTTGAGTCTAGATGTTTTCAGGAAAAGGTGATTAGTCCACTATCATTTTTGAGTTGTTGGGAAACAAGACTCCTGTGCTTAGATGGGAGATGAATTAAATGATCTTAAAAATCCTTTTAAACAACAACAACAACAACAAAAATGCTAGCTTCACACTTTCCCCTGGAGTCACAAAAATACAATGGCTGTCCTGAAATAAGAGCCTAGTTTTCACGACTTGTGAAAGAGATTTTATTCCTTCTAATAAACTCCTTCTCCACCTACTCTTTACTTTGTGGCTTGGCTTTATTACCTTCATAGCATGAAACACTTTCTGAATTTTATGTGCCCCAATCTACCTAAAAGCCACATTAAGTAGGCACAATGTTTTGCTCTTGGTGGTAACCTCAGTGTCAAGAGTGATGGCCACATAGTAGACATCCAGTATTTGTTGAATGGATGTTGTTGGGCACGATACAATAAGAGATATTTAATGCTTAGAAAACTAAACCAAAAGTCAGGGCTTCTGACTTAGAGAAGCATACAGTAGAAGAGTTTCTCTGAGCCTCTTGGACTGTAAAAGCCTCCAACCTCCAAACACCAAAGGGTGTCCTGGACAAGGAAGCTTCGCTCTCAAGCCATGCTATTTCACTCACCAAAGGAAAAGAAGAATCTCACTGGTAAACACAACCCCTTTGGGGAAGGAACCTTGGCCCTCACAATAGCTGTTTTCTGCCAAGGTGGCATTTTTCCCAACACATTATGCAAAAGCCAGTTGGAGAAGATGCTGAGGACTGTTATTTCCTAATTTGATTCTGCCATTTCCAGTAATGGAAAGCTGCACTCCAGCCATCCATCTTAATAAGTGACAGATGCATTTCATTAAAACTTCCTTAAATAATTTCTTGTGGTTTAGAAGGAGGGAAAAACAAGAAAGAGTGCTGTTTTGTGCTCCCATGCATGTCAACATTTTGAAAGCCATTAAACGAAGCAAGAGCTCATCTCAGGTTGAGAATTAAGTGGTCAACTGATGCCAACCCAAGTATGTTTTGCAAGTGCAGTTGCTCATTGGACAAAGGCATCCAAGGTTGTTAGACTTTGTTGGTGAATGAGTAATAATAGTAATTACACATGATCTGACAATTCGTATTGCACTGTCTGTCCCTAAACACACTGCAGAATGGAGATGGGTAATTCTGTAAATGGGCTCTTCTCAACTTTGCAGCTCTCTGCAGGTAAATAGGTATATAAAAATCCAGTAGAGTGAAAACAGCATTACATTGGATTCAGAGAATTTCAATTCTCAGCTTGTTTCTACTGCTTAGGAGCTCTGTGACCTTGGCCAAGTCAACAAATTAATCTCTCTGTGTCTCCAACTCCTCTTTTGTATGGCAAAGATGAACACTTGTCAAGCAACCCCGCAGGATTATTATGAGGATTAAATGAGAGAACAGAGAGCAAGAGCTTGCTAATTAAGAAGAAATTTTCACACACAAAAAATTCCTTATAGAAAATCTGTTGATAAATCTATATAACTATAGAAAGATATGGACAGGTATCTAGATATCTGTATCTATATCCTATCAGTTGTGCTTCTTTAGACAACCCTGACTAAAATATAGTGAGTAAAGCACAATAAAATGGACTATGTTAATAAGCCACTGTAGTTAACTTGACCTTCTAAGAAACAGACACAAAAAACTTAAGGTGAGCAAGCCTAAGAAAGAAAATTGTGACAAGAGAGCTCAATTATGACTCAGGACATGTCATTTGATCCTTGAAATCCCAGGTAGGACCCTTCAAGGTTGTTTATGTCAGCACTGTTGTGCTATACTCTTCTGAGCTCTCATTATGTGCTTAGCAGTGTATACGCATTATCTCATTTAATCTTCAAAAGCCTATTATCTTTCCTTACTCTACATCCGAGCAACACTGAGTCTCAGAAAGTGCAAACTATTCACCCAGTGTTGGAGCTGGTGAAGGAGCAGCAGAGCCAAACACCTGAATTACTAACCACCATACCCCTCTCAGTTTCCAACTTTAATGGCTCAAGTACAGTTGCATCAATTAACATGCATTGCGTTACTAAAATTAATAAAATCTAAACCAGATTGGCTTCTTTTCTTTAAAACTTGGAGCAGACCAACAAGCTTCACTTTGATTTAGATCAACCTGAAAAAAAGAGTGGCCAAGATATATCCCTATGCTGATTAGCTTAGCCCCAGGTCATCACCTGGCCCTAGACCAACACCCAGGCAAGGAAGATACACTGATTGGCTGAGGGTGGGGTCATACCCACCTCAGCCACTGAAAGGAAACTGTGTGCTGTCAGAAAGAGGAAGGAAGCAGTGGATGCTAGGTGTGCAACTAACAGAAGTCCACCACGACCTCCAAACAGTTATCCTCCCTGCTAACGTGTCAAAACACTTTTTTTGAGTAGTGACAAATAGCCTGCACTTTCTCATTCCTCTGAGCCAGCTGTGGCCAGCTCACTCTACATCCATCCTGCCTCTCAGTCACTCAACAGTCCCACAAACATGCAGTGAGTGGGCACTTGACTGACATTCAAAGATGTTAAGTATGATTCTTGTTCTCAGAGGACTCAAGGTCTGATAAAGCTGGAAACAGACCACAAAGGATGGGAAGGGAAGAGGAACAAACAGCTGAGGGGAGGACCTATGGACATGCGTGTAATGGACAGTCAGACTCTCATAAACCTGAACCTGCACTTTTGCAGGGGAGTCGACCCAAAGTATTTAACCATCCTTCAGAGCTCATGTTGTCACTTTCACGGCTTTCTTTTGGACCAGATACCCTTGTCTCTTCTCAAACTTTGAGCCCCATGGCATATGTAGTGCTCAGAGGGTCTCCTGATTCATAATGAGTCTAATCCCACCCACTTCTCCCCCTAGTACATCTCTCATTTATTCATGCTTTGCTTTTTTTTAAGTCTCCTTTAATTGTAGACATTGGGGAGAGGCTATGTTTACATATTCTTATTTATAGCTTGCCTAGAGCATGGCTGTGAATATTCAATACATGTCTATTAACCATACTAACTATGTTGATAAAAAAATTTTTCAATTCCTGGAGCTATTAATCAAATGCTTTTTGACCAATTCTAAATCCATTTCATCCTGAAATATTTACAGTTTTCCACTATTGGCAAGTTACTCTGGTTGCTTATTTTCTATTCACTAGTACAGTAATATTAGAAGCTGAGCCTCTTCTTTTCTCATTGTTCTATATTTTTGAAATGTATTCTATAAATTTAATAGATCTATTGTTATATAGATTTTTCAGTCCTAGAAGCTTAGTACCTTCGCCAAGCCTCATGAGATTAGGAGTGTAGGCTTGATTATCCACATTTTTATGGATGTAAAAGAGCATTATATAGAATTAGGCTGTATCTTATCCAGAGCAAGACCAGAACCAAGAGTATCATTTCAGTTACCAGGTATACCTTAACTAACCTTAGTGTCTTCTTCAGGGACACCACTGAGCAGTAGGTCAATGCACTGCAGACAGGAAGGACAGAAGTGGGTACTTACTGAACACTTGTTGGGCTCATATACTTGGTCACATGTTTTCATATGATTTATATATATATATAATATATATATCTTCACATGTTTTAGAAAGACAGTATCATTATTCTCATTACGCAAAGAAGATGGTAAGGTTCAAAATTATTTAACTTATTTGCACAGACCTGATAATTTCTAGAGCTGGGATTCAAACCCCAGTCTCACTCCAAGCTCTTCCCTTCCCTCTGTTCTCTGATGTCTCCCAGTCAACAAACCTCTAAACTTGAAAATGCTCAGAAAATAGCTTCTGAGAACTGATGGAGATAAGCAGCCCTGATAGCCTGACCATGCCATCTTGACATGCAGTTTTCTATGAATGGGTTGATAATGATGATGGGTATAGCTGAGGCAGTACACTGGGTTCTAATCTTATCTCTGCTACTAATTGACTGAGATATCCCAAACAATTGCATTTCTCCAAATATGGCCATAAATATGTTTAAATAGCTAAATGGATGGTTAAATCAGTGAATGCTCAACTGAGGAAGCTGTTGGTGACTGGCTCTCTCTCTGCCTGGGGCAGCCCTAAAGGACCCTTGGAAGTTTGATCATGGCTAGAGACTAAGTTCAGACTTCATCATCTATTGCCAGTCCAAATATACTGGTACAGAAGCATGGAAGTGTCTGCATGCAGTAGAGGACAGGGAGATAAAAAGCTCATGTGGCTGCTCTTGCTAGATTTCCTTGGCTGGTCCCTGAGAATGTCCCAAAACATGGAGTTTCATATGAAGAACATACTGGAAATTAAATCATAGGACAGAGTGAGTAAAATAGAAATCTCCTAGGCCAGGAAAGAAAGAAAAGGGGAAGACAGAAGCAAACATAAAATTTTGACACAAGAAGGAAATTCATCCTCCCAGGAAGAAGCTAAGGAGATGCTGGGGCATCAGAATGGATAAGAAAAAAGTATTGGATTTGTAAACATCAGACAGACCTTATAGTGACTCCTGGGTGACTTCAGAGAGGTCATTCATCCTCCTGAGATTTCCTTTCCCATCTGTAAAATGTGGGTAACAGACCTATCCCACCCACTTCACGAAGTCATGCTGAGTTCAATGAGACAAACCAGAACAAGAAGAGCAGATTAATGCATCCCAAATGGGTTTCCGAATGCTCTGCAAGTCATCTTTGTTATTCTTTCTCCATAGAACAATGCAATTGATATGTGAATATACTCACTTCCTCTACTTGCACTTTTTTTTGAGACTGTCAACAAATATTTACTGTACAAAGTTTGCAGAGAGAAACAAAAGTGTGTGAAACATACTCTCAACCAATTTAGGGAATGGAAATACCTACCAAAACTCCTATCCCATAATTGGTAATAAAGCTAGTTTGGAACGTTAATGGGCTGAATAACGACCCCCAAAGATGTCTACATGTCCTAAACTCCAGAACCTGTGAATATGTAAAGTAATATAGCAAAGGAGAATTAAAGTTCCAGATGGGATTAAGATTGCTAATCAGCAGACTCTGAAATGGGAAGATTATCCTGAATTACATGGGAGTGGGGGGGGGGGGGCAATGTAATCACAAGGATCCTTTATAAGTGCAGAGGGGCCAAAAAGGGAGGAGAACCAGAGGGAAGGTAGCATGGAAAAGACTTGGCCTGATGTTGCTGGCTTTGAAGATGGAAGAATGAGGTCATGAGCAGAGGGATGGGGGTAAGCGTAGCCTTGAAAAGCTAGAAAAAGACAAGAAAACAGAATTTCCCCTAGAGCCTCCAGAAGGAATTCAGCCAGCCTAGTGAGACATAATTCAGACTTCAGATATCCAGAACTCAAGCTTATAAATTGGCTCTGTTCTAAGACACTGGGCTTTTTATAATTTCGTACAAGAATCACAGGAAACTAATACAAGAATTCAGTTCATTTGGTTTTTGGTAAACAAATGAAGTCCAAAACAAGCATTTATTATGCTCATGAACTCTGGGAGTCAAGAGTTCAGGCAAAGCACAGTGGGGATGGTTGCTCATGATATCTGGGTCCTCAGCTGGAAGGCCACAGGCTGAGGGCATTTTGACAGCTAAGTGCTAGAATTATCTGAAGGTTCATGTACTCATATGTCTAGCAGTTGATACTGTCATCTAGGACATTAGCTGGCATTGCTGGTCATATGTCACCATATGACATCTCCAAGTAGCTGGGACTTCCTTAGAATACTTTTCCAGAATGTCATATAGGTGGAATCATACGGTATGTAGCCTTTTCAGACTGGCTTCTTTCACTAAGCAATATGCATTTAAGTTTCTTTCGTGTTTTTTTGTGGCTTGATAGCTCATTTATTTTTATCACCAAATAACATTTCATTATATGGATGTACCACAAACTGTTTGCATTCACCTTCTGAAGGACATCTTGGTCACTTTCAGTTTGGGGCAATTACGAATAAAATTGGTGCAAACATTTGTATCAGGTTTTCATTGTGGACATAAGATTTCAATATATTTGGGTAAATGCCTAGGAGCATAATTATTGGATCATATGGCAAGACTATGTTTAGCTCTGTAAGAAACTGCCAAACTGCCTTCCAAAGTGAGTGCCATTTTGCATTCCCACCAGCAATGAACAAGAGTTCCTGCTGTTCCATATCCTCGTCAGCATTTGGTGTTGTCAGTTTTTCATGTTAGCCATTCAAATAGGTGTATAGTGAGATCTCATTGTTGTTTTGATTTGTAATCCTCTACCGACATATGATGTTGAGGATCTTCTCACACATGCCAGGTACAAGACTGCTGCTAGAATCACATAAGGATGTCTGTTCTCCACCCACCATGATCCTTGGGAAATAGAGAATTCTCTTACCAGGGAGCAGGTGATATCAGTCTCTGATGTTTCTCTATTCTGGAAAAAGGTAAAATTTTGTTTTTAAAAATAAAATCAGAGATAGGGCCTTAAGTTTCTCCTTCTGTGAGTCTAAAATGTCACTATCCTTTCCTTGGGGATGTCAGAAAAATTAATATTGTCAGTGTAATCTAACAAAGCTACACTTGTGTTTTCTTCCTTCCAGTACTGCATAAGCCACCTGTATCAACACAGAAGTTTAAAGCATTCTATAGTATTCTCTTAAATTCAGTTTCATCAGCAGCTCATGGTGCTCCCCAAATCAGCTGTGACTTCTGAGAGTTCAGACTCATCTCTGCTCACCAGTTTTCCAATAGAAAAACAGTCATTTCCTCAAAACCAATTGTTCCCATCACTAGGATGGTAATAAATCCGTGGACAGATGTTTTGCACTGGATTCCTAGTAGTCCTAGATGAGGTCCCCACATGTAACAGATGTGAACCTTATTCTATAACATTTAACATAATAAATTTCACATGTTTTTATTTCTTGAAGTAAAGTTTAATCTTTTCTGATCCCCCATTCCAATGGGTTGGTAACACATTTAACTTTAGTCACAGCTGGAGTGTACTTTCCTGACTCATGGCTGGCAAAGTTCCCAGGGACCTGGCACAGTATGTGCCATTCAGGAACGGCTCTCTGATCCATGATCCATCACTAATACAATATTGTCCAAATCCATGAAATCCCACAAAGATGAGCATCTGCTTTGTTCTGGATTCACAGTCAAGGCTGAGTGTACAGGGTGCCAAGTCCAGCTTCCTTGGGGTACCCGAGAAGACATTTTTTCCTGAGATCCTGTCACTACCCCACAGTTATCTTTAGGGGCCAGTCACTTGTGCCCATAACCTGATGAATCCAAGAACTTTTCCTTTCCTCCAACTCTTAGGGAATACTCTAAATCCTCCTTCTCCTATGGCACCCTCAACACCTTGAGCCTCCTGGACACCAAACATTTGCCTCCACCTTCTCTTCTCTTGCAGCTCAGCACGATCTCCTCCAGAGCACAGACTCTGGCAAAATAAAATCCAAGAGAGGCATTGTCTTCTGAGAGTGCTGAGAACTTCTGCTTCCTACAGAAGCTTCCTCTAAGGGAATGGAGGCCTGAGTGGAAAATGAAAAGTGTCAACTCTATTGCATTAACAACAATGCCTCAATTGCTATTTCAGTAAATCATGCTACCACAGTTAAATTAGTGTCATTATAGGAAAGAACCTCTTCTAGAAGGGTTATTATCACCTATACATCCCAAAGTACACTTAGAGGAGTTAGAGGCCCTCTAACTCCTATAATTTCAACCATTTCACCTTCTTCCTCTGCCCATCAGTATATTGCCTTCAATCTGCCTGATTGTTTTTCGAGTGGTTTTGGATAGAGTGGTGTTGTCTGGAACTCTCTCTCCTGTTACATTGTGAGTCTCTTAAGGGCAAGGCCTGATTCTTCTGTAATGGTCAGGTCCCAATTGGAAACAGATGACACATAGAAACTGGGTAATGTCAAGAGGATTTCTTTACCAAGGGACTAATTTACCAAGCTGTAGACAAGATCCAGGGAACATCAAAGGACAGTGTGGGAATCTAGAGCTAGTAAAAACTCAAAGAGATGAGAGAGGGTCAGATAAATGGATCCCTGCAGGAAACAGTAGGGTAGAGTCAGTAGCCAAACTGAAGTGATCACAGACAGAGGGGCATGGAATGCCAATATCCCAGCCTCACTCTCCTCTGACTAGGTTCTCCATTGGTCAAACCCAACCAGAAACCAGAGCATCAACACCATTAAGGTAATTCATACAGCTCAACCTTGGGGCTGGCAACAAGGTGGCTTCTGTGGGCTCTAAATACTGTGACTAGTTCTTCTATCAGATTGAGTCAACTCTAGTCTGTACCCTCAAGAGTCTTAGGGTCTAGTGATAGAGAAGGGACTCAAACACAGGTCTTTGGGCCCTAAGTCCACAATCGTTCCATTCCTCTTTGCTGTACTGAATCCCCCCATGATTCTGAACCCTACAAGTACTCAGCCTGAGATACTCAATCCATCACTTGATTATAAGCTGTTTTGTAATTCACATGAGTTCTTTTCTTACCTCCAGTTCAACTCTGGGAGAACAAAACTTTCATCTTGTACCTTTCTTACAGCTGTGAATGTAGCTCACTGTCCATAGAAGTTCCCTGATATCAGACGAGTGAGCCATTGAAAGGATCTTAGAAATGTCCACATAGAGCCAAGCTCCAGGAGTGGGGAGAGGACTCCCTTTGAATGATTGCCGTACCGTTTCTATATAGATTCTTGGGCAAAGAATTACCCAGAATCAGGAATAGTTTCCAATCATCCCCTCCCCCCTCTCAATACCTAAACTAAAGCCCCAGGGGCAGTCCCAGACATGCCGCCAAAATAGAAATGTGATTCAGGGGCACTGAGTCATTCAGTCAGTCGGCCACTCAATTAACAAATAATTATTGAGTATCTCCTAGGTTTCAGGCACTGAGCTAGATACTGGGTATACAGTAAGAAATAAGACATTAGACCTATAAACTTGCAAATTAATGTAAAATTGGAAAATGTGATAGGTACAGTAATTAAAAAAAATAAAAAAGAGTGGCTTAAGAGACTAGCAGAGACATGACCAAGGTGATCAGTGCCCTGCCCACACCCCCAGCTTGCCCTGGAGGTCACCGCACACAGCTCCATCCTGCGAGTGGCTTCCTGCACTGTCTTCAGGGCATTCTCCACCCTGCAGTCTATTCTGGGGGAAGTCAGTTGAATCAGAGAGTTGGTGTCCCAGGATCAACCGCTATAATCAGAGATGAGAGTTGGTGGGTAAACACTCGAGTTTTCTCACCCTTCACGGACAGTTCTGAAGCCTGCTGCACACAGGCTTTCTCAGTGGAGGAACAGCGCCCCCGATGCCCACAGCAGTAACCTGCTCATTAACCCAAGCTTGGCTAGCTTTGTCCCCTTCCCTCTATCACGTCCTCATCCCCATACTGGCACTTCCTGGAACTGCCCCCCCAAACTTGTCTCAGGGTTTTCTTTTGGGAGAATCAAAAGTAAGACAATAGAAAACTCACTCACACGAAGGTCAATGCCCACTTATACTGAGACCCCTCCAAACTCAGGAGTCTGCAACATCAGTCAAATGTATTCTGAGGCCAGACGTTGAACTTTTGGAAAACAAGTGAGTCAAAGGCTGGTAGTACTTCTTTATTGGGGATGAAGGGAAGATGGAGAACAGATGCTGGGAGAGGAGTGGGATGGGGGAGGGAGGGACACAGGGTGTGACCGTATGGCAGGACCAGCTGGCAGCCACAGGGAAGAGGACGACTGTCCCAACCATTCCACAGAAAGACAGAACTCAGTTCCTTTTCACCACCTCATGGTGATTTGGATCATACAAGGCCAAGATAGGAGCATTACTATAGCAAGCAACACCACATGGATTTTCTTCCAGACAAAGGACAGAAAAAGGTACTTTGTAGCCTTACTGACTGACTTAAAATTCACATTTAATAGTCCCTCCTCTTCCCATCTCAAACTTCAGGGAAAAGACTCTTCACTACTAAGGTATTTCCTTCTGTGATTACCAGGACATCTTGAAATCCTCGTCATTTAGCAGAGAGAAAGAGAAGATGCTCAAAAATATGTGTAATGAAGAAATAAGCATGGAAGGTGAGTTCTGGGGTGTGTCTCCTTCCCTCTCCTGGTGTTTCTCCCGCTTGAGGGGAGCTCAGGAACAGCACCCCTGACTCCGCCCCTCCTCCCACTTCCTGTGGCCTTTCTTGCTTCCCACATGTAGAAGACAAAGCTGGAGAAGGTACCTCAGCCCTTTCCTTTCCTCTTCCTCTCCAGAGTGAGCTGTCCACAGGGGCAAGAGTTCTCCTGGCTCTAGCACCACTGAGACAAGGCAGACAGATCTGCCTAATCCTGGGGTTCAGCCCTTGCTGAAGACCATTGCCATAGTCTCCAGTATCAGCTACATGACTAATAACAGCAAATTTTGGTCCCCAACAACTCTTTCATCTATGCCTTAAGAGTTCAATTCATTAACGTGCAACATTATGGAAAGAGAATTACATAACTTCAGTGGGACAGAATGATAGTCTGAACTAAAGTGGCCTGAGTTCAGCTGGTCTTTCACTTACCAGCTGTACGAACTTGGCATTTTATTTTATCTCTATGGGATTCGATTTCTTCATTGTCATGAATAGTGGATGAGATGAATTCTAAGGTCCCTTCCATGATTCTAAGAAGTAGGATGCACAGGGTCTTGCACCTCTGGGAAGGTTCCTCTGTGCCACTTGGTCTGGGTGCGATGTCCCTTTTTCCAAGAAGCCCTGACTCCCTGCTTTTTCCTTCATGACAACATGTAGCAAATTGTTTACAGTTGCACACATCCTCAACTCATGAGTGAGCACTGGGGCAGGCTCCATGTTTGTCTTGTTCCCTGCTGCATCCCCAGCACCAGTCACATCTCACAGTAGGTATTTAAAAAAGAGTTGCTGAATTTTTAACTGTGATATAATCCAAGGGGCCAGAGGCCCCTGTGGCACAGTTAGCCACCGCTCCCTGTGTGGTAGGAGGAGAAGTATGACTGTGGTACATCTAACCACCTCTCTTATGCTACATAATCCAGAGAATCTACCTGGGAGGTAGAACTGATGCAAGAGAGCAAATCTGGATTTTGTGTTTATTTCTGAAAAGACAAATATCTTTCTATATTGTTTTGCAGACAAATTTATTAATGCTGGGGAAACTGCAAGCCACCTTTAGGGGAGAGGCAACCTCCTCTCCCATTGAGTCATCCATATTTATGGGCATCTGGGTTGGGGCCATTGCCGTGTATGTGCTCAGATTGTCAGTGAAGCTTTTAGCCATTTGGAAAAGCACAATAAACTCCTCTCTGTTCCCATCTGCACAAGCCCATGCTGCAATCATTCCCCTCTGCAAGCCCTACCTGCTGTCATGAGACTTCTCCTCTCTGGGATTGGAGGAAATGAACAAATCAACCCTGAGCACGCTTCAGGTGGCTCTATGACCTTGCATTCCTCCCCCCGTGACCTTTCTCATGTTGCTCTTTGCATGGGCGGCTCTAGCCATTACATTAGCAACACACAATTACACCTTCAAGGTAGATTCAAGTTCAGGCTCTACCAGGACATAAATACCTTAATGAGGTGACAGCCATGCAAAACTTGTAAGTGACATAAATCAGGGCTCTGATAGACTGCAAAAGATATGTTGGCAGGTTCATGCCCCAGCAGAAAGAAAAAGAGAAAGAGAGAGAGAGAGAGAGAGAGGAGAGAGAGAAAAGAGAGAGAGAAAGAGAGAGGCTGGTAGTTGCCTGAAGCACAGTATTTTTCCAAGCGATTTCTAATGTTTTCATCCAAAATTTGCACCCTTGTCCCTACTGCTCTGATTCCTCTTCTGGTTAAAATTCCCACTGACACATCCAGGATTCAGCACTCATGTTCAGCAAGTGCTACCAGTTGACAGAGGGATATTCTGGTTCTAGGTTTTCTGTGCCTCTGGTATCTGGTATCTTAAGATACCCCTTGACCCATGTAGTGGGGAGTGGTGGGGTCTCAACTTCACAGATTCCTACATTTCTGTCAGGGGTCTAAGGGAATATGAATCTCTCATCTAAAGGCAGAGTGGTTGGGGGGCCACTATCCAGCCTGCACCACAGCCAGGAAAGGGGACTCTATGGTTGGTGGTCTGGCCATGAGGTGACAGAAGGACGTCTTGTCCCTGAGCCTGTTCACCCACACTCTAACAGCCTTCCACTCTGTTCAGTATTGACTGCAGTTCAGAAGAGCTATTACTCAAAATGCTCCTGGCCATTCCCTCAAGTCCAGACATGTAGGGTTGTAACTAAGGCCAGATCCTGAGAAAGCAGTGAAAGCTAAACTCCAGGGTCAGAGGTCAAAATAAAATAACAAGTAGCAGATCCTTGGAGATGTGCTCAGCCTATAGTTATCCCCACCAATTGCCATTTCCTTGAAGAGTTCAGTGACCACTTAAGCACAGCTGTTTAGAGTGACGCCCAACATTGTGAGGCCTGGTTACCCCTCACAACAGCCCCACCAGCTCTCATGAACTTCAGAGTAGCTGTGCCCACAATGATGAGAACAGAATGAGCAGCCATGTTTTCCCAATTTAGTCTCAGAATGGAGGGGCTTAGTACAGCATTGTCCAATGCAAATATAATGTGACATGTGCCATTTTTAATTTTCTAGTAGCTACATTTAAGTAAATGTAAAAGCAAACAGACGAAATAATTTTAATAATATATTTTACATAAGCCGATCCATCCAAAATGTCATCTCAACATGTGATATAAAAAATTAGTTGAGATATCTTACTTTCTTTTTCTATAGCAAGGGCTCTGAAATATTATATGCATTATACATCTACAGCTCCCCTCAATTTGAACCAGCCACATTTCAATTGTTCAACAGGCACAAACACCCAGTGGCTACCATTTGAACAGCATAGTTCTGGTGGGATTCCCAGAGATTCACACTCTTTTATGTTCTCCAGTCATTCTAGAGATGCCTGCTTCAGGTGTACACGTAAGAAACAAGGGGCACTACGGAAGCCAGAAGCATAAAGCATGGCATGCCACAGGAATCAGCAATAGCAAGTAAGAGCATGTCAGTCTGACCCCAGATAGAAGGAATGACCAACCACTCTGCACATATGCTCTCCTGCTCCCTAAGGGGTAGAAGTATCCCAGATTACCTATCTGCTTTGAAATGGGTTCCCCAAAGCCAGAAATGACTGGATCTTGGCTGCAAAATGATTTGATGAGAGCTGCTACTAGTGGCAGGCAGATTTATTAGGTTTGGCCTACAGATCAATGCCCACCTAAACTTTAAAAAAAAAATTTGAATTGAGTGCACACACTTAGAAATTGAGTGATTTCACTTAAAAATCTAGTTTCCCAGCTTCTCTTGAAAAATCAGATTTGGGAAAACTGGGCCCATATGTCTACATGACAACACACTGAGCCAATACACCTGCCAACCTAAGTGGGGCACCTGCTGTCCCATCACTACAGACTCCACCTCTTCCTATTATCTTTCCTACAACAGCAGCCAGGTATTAGTTGCCATTTATCATTGTACCTGATCTCCTAATTATTTAGAGAAAAAAGAATAAAATATTTCTGGCCCCTATGTGTATAACCAAAGTGGGAAAACCAAGATTGGTCAAGTGTGCCACATGCTTTCTGTATCTTGTCTGAGTTTCTTATTGTGACCTACCTTGGGGGCATTTGAGTTTGTGACCCTGTGATGGCTCTGTGCCCACTATCCACCATGGAGAAGTCAGGTCCAGCAGGTCCCTCTATGTTTTTGAAAGTCTGAAAGTCTATTTTTGTCTAAAAGTGCACCAGCCCTCCTTCCAGCAATGAAATTCTGCAGTACTCTACATTGAGCTCCTGGAACAGAGACAGAGGAAATTGAGCTCAAATTGTCCTTCCCTTTTTTCAAACCAAAAAGAAGGAGGGAGTCATGACCCTCACAGACAGGAGAGGGGAAAGTTTACATCAAACTTATCTAGGCACAATGATCACTAGGCCAACCCTGGCATACCTATTTTCCTGGTAAAACCCAGATCCTGTTGACAGCACCTAACAGGGTGAATTTCCCCTTTTTTCCACATTCTACATCCCATCTCTGCACCCCAACTGTCCCAGGAGAAGTATGTAGGTCTAAACCTGTACTATCCCATCTCATTTCTTTGCATGCCTCTTCCCCTTTCTAATGTGTTAGCTCTTTAAGACCAGAGTCCAGAGACCTTATTTATCATATTTCTTTGCACCTTTTGCATCTGTGGCACCTGACATAGTCTCTTCTAAAACAAAAAGTGAAAAAAAAAATTAAAAAAAATAAAAATAAAAAAATAAAACAAAAAGTGACAAAAAGAAATAAGCAAGAATAAAGTAAGTCAGCCCTAGAATTACTACCTTGCTACATTTCTTTTTATTCATTGTATGACCTTGGGCAAATAAAAATCTTTCTAAGCCTGAGTTTCCTCATCCATAAAGTGAGAACAATGATTCTCATCTCTCAGGGTTAATGTGAAGATTTGCTGGGGACTACTCTTAGAGTGCCTTAGCCCAACATCTGACCTATAGTGGAGGTTGGGGAAAGGTGAGTTCACCTTGCCCCTGAGCTGAGGCAGAGAGGTGATAGATACTGGGCTGACCTCACCACTGGCCCTCACCCAACTACCTATCAGCAAGAATGCAAGTCTCTGCTCAGTCCCTTAGATCCAGGCTGCTGTGACTCTCAGAATGATCTTATCCTGGCCAGATGGGCAAGTAGGAAGAGATGTCCCCCTAATCTGTGCCTTGTTCCAGAAAAGACTCACAGTTGAAAACATGAACAGCAATGTACTCAAGGGGTACAGATGAGAATACTACTCCCTTGATTTCATTTCTTAATGCATGTTAATTAGCTTGTTTGTCTCTCTTGCTCCATTTCACTAAAAACCAGCCAGGCCCCTCTCTTTCCTCAGGTGGTTTGTCTCTGAATCAGGGCAGCTGAATCCTCTGGAACCTTCTCAGTCCCATCTTTTTCACTCCATATCCAGAACCCAGAGTCACAATTTCTACTGGAACCACCCCAACTTGGATGACTGTCTTTCAGGACTTCCTTCTCTTGCCCCTCTGGACAGAAGGGGAAGCCAATGTGGAGTGAGCTAAAGATGACATATAAGGCAAGAAATACTAGTCTTTCAAGAAGTATACGTGAGAGAAGAGAAATATGGAATAATAACTGTCAGAAGATATACAGCATCCTGGAGATTTTTGTTTTAAGGATGGGAACATATTTTCAAGATGACAAGTTTAGCCATCATTCTCTAGATGACCATCATTCTCCCCTTTTTTGGAGCCTGGGAGCCTGACTGCCTTTCCAATCACATGAAAACTCCTTCCCTTTTTCTATCTAGGTAAAAGCCTTCCCTCTTAAAATTTGTTTAAGGCATCTCACACACTAACCCCCTCCTGAACTATAACCATTTCTTCCTTGTGGTATATTCCTTGGAACTCATCATCACTGTACTTACCTCCACCTTATGAAAAAACCATCTGGTGATGTCTGTAAATTTGGCAGAGGAAGGACCTCTGAAAATCCTCTCCTCCATAAAATTAACTGGAATACTGGCAAAAGTTATCAAAATTAACTTCTTCAGGGCTCTGAAAATTAACCAAAGGTTTGAAACATTCCAGGGAACATTTATTCAGGAAAAAAGATCAAACCTCAATAAGAACAGTGAACATTATGGCATTTTAACTTGCCCTATTCCCAGCTGCCATCCCGCCCCAGCTCAACAATATCTCCATCCACAAACCCAACAGCCTACAATCACAATGAAAACCAGCATCCTGGCAGCCACCAGAGGGGGCAGGGCAGCGGGGAGCACCTCCAAAGCTTAATTTCCAGAGAACTGCAAATATCTGACCTGCCTTGTAATTCCCTGGAAGATCCCATTAAAAGGCCTATCATTATTTGACCTGAATTGGAGCTTGTCCAAGTGCCTTAATGGAATAGAATTGAAAATCCACAAATAAACCTTTACATTTACAGTCAATTGATTTTTGACAAGGGGGCTAAGACAATTCAATGCGGGAAAGAATGGTCTTTTCAATAAATGGTGTTGGGGCAACCGAATGGTAACATGCAAAATAATGAAGTTACACCTCAGTCCCAAATCATGTCTAAAAGTTAACATAAAGTGAATCAAAAACCTAAATGTAAGAGCCAAAACTACAAAGCTCTTAGAAGAAAATATGGGTGTAAAGCTTCCTGACCTCGGATTAGGTAACAGTGTCTTAGCTAGGACACTGGAAGCACAAGCAATCAAAGAGAAAACAGAGAAACTGAACTCCATCAAAATTAAAGACTTGTGCTTCTAACGACATAACCCAGCAGTGGAAAGACACCCCACAAAACTTCAAAAAATATTTGCAAATCATGTCTGATGAAGATCTAATTTCACATACATATAACAACTCAACAATATAAAAACAAATAATTAAAAAATGAACAAAGTATTTTCATAGACATTTCTACAGAGAAGATATACAAATGTCAATAAGCACATGAAAAGATGTTCAATATCATCAGCCATCAGAGAAATGCAAATAAAATCAGCAATGAGATACAACTTCATAGCCACTAAGATGGTTATAAAAAAAAAATTAACAACAAGTGTGGTAAAGATATAGAGAAACTGACACCCTCTATTGCTGATGGGAATATAAAATGGTACAGGGAAAGAGTTTCCCTGTCCCTCAATAAGTTAAACATAGATATTATATAACCAAGCATTTCCACTCCTCAGTATATGCCCGAGAGACTTTAAAACATGTCCACACAAAACTTGTTCATAAATAAATGTTCGTAGAGCATTAGTCATAATAGCCCCAAAGTGAAACAAATCAAATATCTATCAGTGATGAATGGATAAAGAAAACGTGGTATATCTATTCAATGGACTATTACTCAGCAAAAATAAGAATTACAGTATAATGCAGCCTACAACATGGATGTATCTTGAAAATATTATAGGAAGTGAAAGAGGTTAGTAACAAAGAGGACCACATATTGAATGATTTCATTTACCTAGAATGTCCAGAAGAGGCAAATCTATAGAGAAATTATTATTGTCATCAGGGGCTGGAAGAAGGGGGAAATGGGTAAGGACTGCTAATGGGTATGGGATTTACTTGGAGTATGATTAACATGTTCTAAAACTAGGGAGTGGTGATGAATGCACTATTTTGTGAATATACTAAAAAACACTTTTAAAAGATGAATTTTATAGTAAATACATTATATCTCAATGAAAGAAAAGGCCACCTGCCTTTGGGCCGTGTGATTTTCAGCTACATACCCTTTCTTATTATTTTCCAGTCCTCATCAATCGGATGGTGTCCACCCAAAAATAAGCTATCTGGTATTACTGTCTCAACTTCCCAAACTTGCCCTCCTCCCACCACTCTTATCTCCTACTTCTATGAAGCTGAGCTATAATGTGTGTTCTTCCTGAAAATTCCTCCCACCCAATTACTGAAATTTATACCCATTCCAAAAACCTTCCTCCCATTACGGGAACATGAAATACCCAACTCCTTTCCAAGGCCAGTCTGTCCCTGATGCCCTTTACCACACTCCCTCCAGGCTTGAAGGTCCTGCTGCATCTCCAAATCTTCTCATTTTATATCTTCAATTTCCCCCTTTTTGGTAAATCTGTCTTAACTGTTATCCTGAAAATATGCTTACATGGCTCCCATCCTTAAGAAGAAACTTTCCTTGGTACTGGGTTCATTTCCATTTATTATCTCATTTTTCTCTTCTTTTGTTCAGGTAAACTTCTCCAAGAGTGGTCACAGTTATTCTGGCAACTCCAACTCACTCCACTTTGGTTCCCCTTCCTATCCTTCATCTACTGACCCCACTCTATGATCACTAGATAATTTCCTAACTCTCAAATACTATAGGTAGTTTGGGTACCATTTTTCTCCTATACTGCGCTGCATGTGATATTGATGATCACTTCTTCCCTTTTGACATTCTAGCCCCTTGACTTCCAGGACTCCATACACTCCTGGCTCTTCTCCTGTTATTCAAACCATTCTTTCAGGGCATCTTTGGAGGGCTCTTTCTACCCCAGCACAATCCTTCAGTATTGGTATACTCAAGGCTCTTCCTAAATGCTCTGCTCTTTATAGTCTGCTTTTCTCCATAAATGATATCATGATTTTAACTATATATGTTGATGATTCCTAGGTTTCTCTTTCCAACCTAGACATCAAGATATATGCAACAGCCTTCTGTATGTGTCTAGTCATCTCTTATGTACCTTAAATTGAGCAGGCCCAAAACAAAACTCATCATTTCAGTTGGCCATCTATCTTCACTAGTCACACAAGCCAAAAACAAACAAACAAACAAACAAACAAGCAAACAAAACCTTAATTCTTTTCTGTTTGACTTTTTAACTCCCATATTTAGGCAACAATACTATAAATATTACCTGTAAAATATTTCTTTAATCTGCATTTCTCTTTCCAAATTTAATTAGGCTTTCCATCAAGGTTAGGGCAAGAACCCCAAGAAACCTCTTCACTGGCTCCCTTCCTTCCATGCATATGTTCTCAAGTCCATTCTTTATATAGCTGTTAGCATGACCTTTCAAAACATTCTCCTGGTTCACACATTTCAAGGCTGACCTACAGGATGAAGTCAAAACTCAGGAAAAGTCCATGGCTAAAAGGACTCCTTCCCATCCTGATTCCTTTCATTATTAACTCATCACTTTCACAGTCTTTCACCCTCACTATTCTGTCAATGAGATCTTATATTTTCATTCCAGAAACTTGGACCTGCTTATAGTTCCCCTATAGTCCCCAGCCCTTATAACACACACACACACACACACACACAGAGAGAGAGAGAGAGAGAGAGAGAGAGAGAGAGACAACCATTCTCTATGTCTCAGAGGAGAGAACAAGCATATATCTCCTTTCATCTCCATTACTTCCTGGATTATTTCTACTCAGCCCTTAAGTAGCCTCTAAAGGTTTACTTCCTCAAGGTACAAATCCTGCCCAGATCCTTCACACTTGACCTACTCTTAGATAAGTTAAGGTTTTCATGTTGTTTAATGCCTCAAACATATATCACTTATTATATTTACTGTATTATGTTTTAATAATCTGTGTCTCAGGATGCCTGGGTGGCTCAGTGTTTAAGCGCCTACCTTCCGCTCAGACGTGATCCCGGAGTCCCAGGATTGAGTCCCACATTGGGCTCCCTGCATAGAGCCTGCTTCTCCCTCTGCCTGTGTCTTTGCCTGTGTGTGTGTGTGTGTGTGTGTGTGTGTGTGTGTGTGTCTCATGAATAAATAAATAAAATCTTAAAATAAAAAAGGCCTGAGTTTGTGCCCACTTCTATGAAGAGGAAGCTGAAGTCAGCCTCACCCATATACCATAGTGGTAAGAGTTGGATAAGAGTGGATAACAAAAGGAAAATTGAGATTTTCCTACCAGAAGAAGCAAAATGATGACTAGAGGAGTGGAAACCACAGTCATCCACAATAGGATCTCTTGGTTTGTAAGCTCTTTAGGACAACATTTATTCTCCCTCTCCAGTGGCCTACAGATCCTGTAAGCTGCTCCATTCATACTAGCTACCTACTCCAGATTGTTGACTGACTGATGGGTGAGTCACTATAGACAACATCAGCAGCGAATGAGTTTGTCAGCATGTGCACAGGGCAAGCATTACAGAGCAGGTGGAGGCTCTGGGTGGGGAAAATTTTGCCTTGCAGAGTGCTGAGTATTTATTTGAATTAATGGCTTTCAAGGTTGCCAGATTTTAAATGGAAACCAAATATTTATTGGTGATAAATGGTAAAGAGAAAAAGTATACTTTGGGGGTAATCATTCATGTGTTCCCACTCATCTGTCACTGGGGCAATTGAATTTCAATCCCATCAACTGGGGACCCAAGCAATAACAATCATATTTATAATTCCCCACACTTATATAGTGCTTTAGCATTTGCAAGGTCTTCCCACATGTTATTCATTTTGGCTTTAAATCACATGCCTGTGCAAGTGGGATTTGTTATCCCCATTTTATGGATGAGGAGACTTTAGGTGTTAAGTGATTTACCTATGGGTGACAGAGCAGGGGTTATTACCCATGCTGCCTGATGCCAAAACCACAGCTTTCACCGAGATACCACACTGTATCCTCACCCCCTCTCCTTGTCAGTCCCCCTAAAACATAGTAATGGCATTAGCTGAGGGCTTTTCAAGTTGCCATGCCTTTTCATGCACATAATCTTATCTTGACAACAATCTGTAAGATGGATATTATCCCACTTTTTTTGGTGAGTGCTTCCAGATCAAGAGTGTGACTACCAGTCCTAGAGAGGTGAGCCAGAGATAGAAAGTACTGCTTGACCAGTTACTTTTTTCCTCGAAAGTTCTTCACTGTGTCCAGCTTCCCTTGAGAGAGCCAGATGAATGCCAAGTCCTGGCTGTGTCTGATCATTAATCAAATGCAGGGCACACTCCTCACAGAAACTTTCCTCCTGAAGTGTTCTCTCAAAATGAATCTGTTCTTTCATCTCAATTTGAGTTCTCAACCATCATTCTCAAAGACAATTGTCTATTTGTACAAACCAAATTTCTGACCTTTTCAAATTTTCATCAGTCTTACAGATGAAAGATCCCCACCTCATGCATGTATCTGACCTCCATGAATCCTTCCGTGTCAGCCAACAGCCCCTTTTCTTGACCCGCTTGGGCTTCCTTTTACATGTCAAGTGTCTCATTTGAAGATTTGTTTAACCTCACAGAGAAATTGATATGAGCTCTTTGCTCTTGATAATGGTCAATCATCTTCCACAATCATGAAATCAAGTTCTTCTCTTTCCTGCAGCTGTAGGACTGGGTAACTCAATGACCTTGGACACACTACCTTATAAGATCAGCCACGTTGCTGCATGACTCTACTGTGCCCATTCCTGAGTCAATACATGACAAGGGAAGATATTCTCCTTACTTTATATCATGTATTATAACTAGCTTTTTAGATCAGAGAATGTTGGGGTTACAAAGCTCTGATCATAATCCAACATTTCCTAACTTTATTTTTTTAAGATTTTATTTACTTATTCATGAAAGACACAGAGAGAGAAAGGCAGAGACATAGACAGAGGGAGAGGCAGGCTCCAGGCAGGAAGCCCAATATGGGACTCTATCCTGAGACTACGGATCACACCCTGAGCCAGGGGCAGGTGCTCAACCGCTGAGCCACCCAGGTGGCCCCAATATTTCCTAACTTTAGATAAAAAATTAAGAGTCTCTTGAAGTATCTGATAGAAAATGAAAAATAAAAACAAGGCCTCCTGTAACAAGATTATAGACAGCATCCTTCTTCCCTAAGTTCTCTTGGAAAATAAAATTAGGTGCTATCTTGATCTATTTTGAGCTCTGGGTCCTCCTGTCTTGTACATCCTCACACTAATTTCTCCTTTACCAGTGCAGTAATCTATTTTAATGAGATATACATTCGTGATGTTCTCTTCCATTTTAATACCATAGAAAGAGCTCTAGGCCTGGACTCCTCAGATCTGGGTTCTAATCCTGACTCAACCACACTTGACCTTGCGAAAACCAGAAAGCCCCTATGAGTCTCTACTTCCTGATCTCTAAAACAGGGAATATACCATTATTGTTGTGGCATCAGATGAGTTCATGTATGTAGATGAAAGAGCCCACTGCTGCCACCATCACCACCATTTCTGGAGGACTGCTATACACTGTGGGACAAAGACATCATGCTGACAATTTGTTTGGTCCAAAGGTAAATAAAAATGATTATTTTTTAAATGTCCAGGGTCTTTAACCATCTTTCTTTTTAGAGCAATGAGCCTGGGGCACACAGAAGAATGAAAAAAAAAAAAAAACAATATGACACTGCATGCTCTCTGCTCCTGGCAGCATAATCTATGCAGATGCTATTGCAGAAAAGATCATGCTTTTCTCCTATAAACCACTGTTTCAGAGAAATACAGCTGACCCTTGAACAATGCAGGTTTGAACTGTGTGGGTCCACTTACATGTGGATATTTTTAAATAAATATAGTACAGCACTGAAAATGTATTTTCTCTTCCTTATGATTTTCTTAACATTTTCTTTTCTCTAGCTTACCTTATTGTAAGAATACAGTATATAATTCATACAAAACACAAAATATGTGTTAATCAACTATCTGGGTTACCAGTGAAGCTTCTTGTCAACAGTAGGCCATTAGTAGGTAAATTTTGGGGGAATCAAAAGTTATACACAATTTTTGATTGCACAGTGGGTTGGCGCCCCTCACCCTCATATTGTTCAAGTGTCAACTTACTGTCTTTGTGAGAGAGGTGTGTGTGTGTGTGCACGCGCGCGCATAGATTTGAGGACCAGGAATAAAATAAAGAACGGACTTATCTTCACAGAGACAAAGAGATCCCCAAAAGGCATCAGGCCTTGGAGTGCCAAAGTCCACCATGGACTATCCCATCTAAGTACCTCTCTCCCTCTCCTTGATGTTGTTAGGGATATAGTCTTAGTTTGAGGTGTGGTGAAAAAGAGTAGATTCTGGTGTGAGATCAACCACTGTGATAGCAGTATGAGTTTTCATTTTTTTTTAAAGATGGAGGTTCTTCTATGTTGGATAATTGACAAAGTCCCTCATAAAGGAGGTGAAGAAGAGACTTCAAACCTTGCACAAAGAGGTTAGGTTTTAGGGTGTATAAAAGGGGGATCCCTGTGGAGAATTTATTTGGTTGGGTTTTCCCCCCTTGGACTATAGAAAAAGTAAGCACGCATGAATTCACCTTTTTTCCCTACAACTCTGTAATTACCTCTGGTTGCTGCCCTCAGTTATTGAGTCCTCTGCAGAGGTGGATGGAGAACAGAAGGTGCAGGGCAGGGTAAGTGTGTGTGGTCCCTCTACTGAGGCTGACAGGGCTGCCCCATTATCACTTGGTGTGCGATGGGGTCTCCATGTTCCAGGTGGTAACAGCATTAAGGTGAGGATAACCCATGATGGAACTGGGAGAGAGGACACTCATATCATAGAGAAGTGGATGCCAATGGGGTATTCAGTATCAGCTATTAATCAAACCTCCCCCTTTCTCTAAAGATGCTGGGAAAGTGAACCTTGAGAGGGGTAAAGGTTGATGCAAGTGACATGCATGTGACAGAGTTCTCTGTGAACTACCAGGCCCACCCCAGTAAGAAAGATGATCAGAGGGTCAAGGTCATCCTCTCTGTAGCTCTCACTACTCATAGACCTCCAGCATTGCAGCCTGTCAGACAGCAGTCACCGGCTCCCAGCCCCCATCCACAGTCCCTGCCCTGAAAGGTTCTAAATGGTACTTCTCCTGGTCACCAGTAGGATGGAGGCAATTTGCCCTGCTGTGATGCTGTGATAACATAGGTCACTTCCCAAATTCTCCTATGCCCGTTGCTGGGCATGGCCAGAGGACTTCTAGGGGCTCAGCTATTCCTGTCTCAGGTGACCTTGCTATTTGCCACTGCCTGGAATAACAGCAGACATCAATTATAGTAAAATAGCTCCTATTCTTTGGTTCCCCAATGCCACAAGGCCCTCTTGGGAGAAATAAACTGTGTGCTGATCTGAGACAATCACTGTACTCCCTGTTGATTAACCTCTTTAAAAACCAAGCCACTGTTTCCAGAGTAGAAAACCCTTCCTCAGAGTACAGTCACAAGCTGTCTCCAGTGCCTCTCAGTGCTACCATCTTCAGCTTGACCTGAATAAGGCCCTCCCCATACCAGAGCAGCCCTTTTCGGGCAACTTCCACCTTGCAGAGGGCACTGCCTCTGAGATTTAGCTGAGATCACAGAGCTGGGGCCAGGGCTTGCACCCCTATACCATAATAAGTGAGCTATCTCCTCATCCTTCAAAGCAGGGCCCAATGGACAATGTCTGGAGCTCATAAATCAAGTACTAGCAATACATACATTATTTAGAGGTATGGAAATAACCTCCAATACAACTAAAACCGGAGAGATCCATAAGCGATGGTCTTCAGGGAGTAATACTTGGGAGGAGAAGAGGTGGAAAGGAGGACGTTGTTTTTCATTTTGAGCATTTGTGTATATTCCATTTTTTAACTACGCGTATTATTGTAAGTATTTCAGACGGACTCAAATGAAAAAGGAAAGTAAATAAGAGAGATACATACGAGCCAAAGTACAGTGAAAGAAAATGAGGAAATGATGATCCTGTGTGGAATATAGATGTAGAGAATCCACAGAGCTAGGGAAGAAAAAATCTAAAGATTCCCTCTTCCAGTTCCCTCTCAGCCCTCCACTTATTTACAGGCGGGGAAAGCAGAAGACATTACTTGCCCAAAATCTCAAAGGGAATTTATTCCTACAGTTATCTTACTTCAACAACACAGTCCTGGAGGAAGGGTGGTTGAAGCAGGGAGACAGAACAGAAGGGAACAAGGTCCAAAATCCAATCTGTCATGGTGCCCCAAAGGTCACACGGGTAGTATTAGCAGATTAATTGCCACTCTTGGATTCCCAGCCTGTTTGGCTGCAGGCTTTAACGTGAATGATAGGATGTTGCCCTGGAGAGTCAAGGCTACAGAAGCTGGGCCCACTACCTGATAAAGAGGGGAGTGCAAGGAGAAGTTTTAGAACTGATTTAAAAGACCATGGTTCAGCAATCCTCTTGTTCTGTGACCTTAGGGAAGCCACTTAAAATCTGTGCACCTCACTCCCCTGATCTAAAGATTGAGGATAAGGAATGGTACCTACCTCATAGTAATGTTGTAAGGAATAAATAGGCTACATTACATTAAGCACTTAGAACAGTGCATAGCATGTATTAAGAGTCCTATCAGTGTTCCCTTTCCTATCCTACTTACCCCAAACTTCTTAAACTTTAATAAATACATATAAATGGAGAAAATTTTGGTGTATCTGTAGTTGTGAGGCATACTGGAAAAAAAAGTAGATATGAAGGTCTGTTTTATACAAGCTAAGATTCCAAAGGATCTCATGACACTCCATGGGAAGAAAATGTAAGGGAAACTGTTAGTCCCCATGCCAGGAAGCACAGGGACCTGTCTCACCTGCCAGGCCAAGCAATAACTAATGACACCACCCAAGAGGACATTCAGCCACCTGGAAAGAAATTAGCATGTCCCAGGGTCACTGGAGAGAATGCTGTCACTGAAAACAAAGGCAGAACCAAGAATTACATAAATGTCAGATGAAAGTGAACATAAGAGGTAACTCTCCAACAAAATAACTTCCATATGGGGGAAGTAGTAATAAAACCAAATTTTAAAGGACTTTTCAAAGGTATTGTTGAAATCCTCTGAAAAATGAGTACAAAATTTTATCAGTAAGAATAAGACATTTTTAAATGGGTAATTTCTTTGAAGAACCAATTAGAGACTTCAAAATTTAAAATATAATTGATGTACTTAGCAACAGAGTAGACATAACTAGAGAGAAAATTAGAGAACTGGAAGGTTAATCTACAACAATTTTCCAGAATTCAGCATAGAAAGACAAAAAGCAGAAAATATGAAATGAGTATGGGAGAGTAAAAGATATGATGAGAAACAGGAGCGTATCTCTCCACAAGACTGTTATTAATCACAAATTAATAAATTAATTCTTATCAATTATAAGGGTAAAATAGTGATTTTTTTACATTGGATAATCCTAGAAGGAACCATCCTAATTATGTGGTCAAAGTTAATATTACCAGTAATAAAACATATCAACACTATGTCTCCTAGATACGCACTAAGAAGGGCAAAACATGACTTTTGTGGTATTTTTTTAAAAGATATGTATTTATTTATTTAAGAGAGAGAGAGAGAAAGAGAACATGAGTGTCATGGGGAGGTAGCAGTAACAGAGGGAGACAGAGAAGCAGCTTCCCCACTGAGCACCGAGCCCAATGCTGGGCTCAAACCCAAGACCTTGAGATCATGACCTGAGCCAGTCAGCTGCTTCACCAACTGAGCCATCCAGGCACCTGACTTCTGTGGTATTTGACAAAGATGTTTAATTTCAATCTACTCAAGAAAAAACACCAGACAAATCCAAATTGAAAGATTCTTTACAGAATAATTGACCTGGTTTCTTCCGAAGTGTTGAGGTCCTGAAAGGCAAAGAAAATCCAAGGAACTGTCAGATTGAAGGAGTCAGGGAGGTGTGCCAATTCAATGTGAAATCCTGTAATTCCCATAATTAGATCCTGGACCAGAAAAAGGACATTGGTGGGAAAACTGATGAAATTCAAATAAGGGCTATAGATTAGTTAATAGTAGCATTAGTGTCAATTTCCTGATTTTGGGAATTGTAATATCATTGCATAAGATGTTAATATTTAGAGAAAGCAGGATAAAGAGTATAATAAAATTATGTTACTATTTTTTGCAACTTTTCTGTACATCTAAAATTATATCAAAGTAAAAAGTTTTTAAAACATTACTTAGAATAGTACCTAATACAGAATGAGCACTCAATAGATGGTTTTTGTCATGGTGGTTATTTTTGAAAGTCACATTTGAGAGCATCCCCTGCAACTATTATTCCTAACCTGTGGGTAATTTTCTGAAAATCCACGTGCACATCAAATGTTGTCTTTAAATAGAATGTTTTCTACATTCACACAATAATATTTTTCAAAGGCATATAAGTGCATTTATAGACTAATAAAATGTACACTCATCAAAAAAATATAGGTACAAGTCAATGGACACTTGAGCTGTTTCCATAATTGGCTATTGTAGATAATGCTGCCATAAACATCATGGTGCATGTACCCCTTTCAATCATTATTTTTGTTGTCTTTAGGTAAATATCTAGTAGTACAATTGCTGCATTTCACAATAGTTCTATTTTTAAATTTTTGAGGAACTTCCATACTGTTTTCTAGAGTGGCTGCACCAGTCTGCATTCCTATCAACAGTGCAAGAGGATTCCCCTTTCTGCACATCCTTGCCAACACCTGTTGTTTCTCATGTTGTTGATTTTAGCCACTCTGACAGGTGTGAAGTAGTTTTTGTTTATATTTCCCTGATGATAAGTGATGTTGAGCACCTTTTCATGTGTCTGTTGGCCATCTGTATGACTGATAAATGGATAAAGATGTAGTGTATATACCACACCGTGTGTGTATGTATGTATGTATATATATGTGTGTGTGTGCATGTGTGTATATACACATATATATATATACTATAATGCTACTATTAACTAATCTATAGCCCTTATTTGAATTTCTTTTTTTGTATATTTTTTATTGGAGTTCAATTTGCCAACATATAGCATAACACCCAATGCTCATCCCGTCAAGTGGCCCCCTCAGTGCCTGTCACCCAGTCACACCATCCCCCCGCCCACCTCCCCTTCCACTACCCCTAGTTCATTTCCCAGAGTTAGGAGTCTCTCATGTTCTGTCACCTCTCTGATATATATATATATATATTTACTCAGCCATCGAAAAGAATGAAAACTTGTCATTTACAATGACATGGATGGAGCTAGAGAGTATTATGCTAAGCAAAATAAGTCAATTAGAGAAAGACAAATACTATGTGATTTCATTTCATTTATATGTGGAATTTAAGAAACAAATGAGCAAAGGGAAAAAAGAGAGAGAAAGGCAAACCAAAAAACATACTCTTAACTACAGAGAACTGATGGTTACCAGAGGGAAGGTGGGTGGGTGGATAGGTTAAATAGGTGGTAAGGATTAAGGAGGGCTCTTGTTGTGATGAGTACTAGTTGATGTATAGATGTGTTGAATCACTACATTGTACACCTGAAACTAATACTACACTGTATGTTAACTAACTGAAAATTAAATAAAAACTTTTTTAAAATTATATATATATAATCTTATAATTTTCCCATCAAGAGTGGATGTTTTTCCCAACCTCTTGAATCTGGGCTGGTCCCATTACTTGCTTTGACCAATAAATATATCATAATAAAATGGAAACTGCCAAAAATTTAAAAATCCTAAAAGCCACCAGAGACAGATTGATAGGAACGGAATGACAATTAGTATGACAGTTAACTTCCAAATAGCAATAATGTAAATCTGAGAGCAGTGAAATAGTATCTTCATCAGGCTAAAAAAAAAAAATCTGTTAACTTAGAAAATAACTGAAAACATCTTTCTGAAACAGGGAAAAACAGACATTTTAACACAAATAAAGGATGAGAGTTTGACGCAATGCACCATCACTAAGTGAAATTCAAAAGGATGTACTTCAGATGAAGGAAAGTGATCTCAATGTGAGAAGGAACAAAGAGCACAATGTAGTAAGCATACAGAGAAATCTAAAAAAAATGGTGCATATGATACAATAATAACATCTTGTATTAAAAATAAATAAGAAAAATTCATAGCAAAACAAATAAGTCAAGGGAGAGGTAAGCAAAGTTAAACTGTTCTAAGACCCTCTTATTTTGTTCTCAATGAGATTAAAGATCTTGATATGCTTTAGATTTGGTAAGTTAGGTATGTGTGTTAACATTTCTAGTGAAATGACTAAAAAGAGAGAAGAAAAAGTGGAATGAGAAATTACATTCAATCCAAAGGAATGCAAAAGGAGAAAAAATAATAAGGGCAAGGCAAGTACTATAATAGTAGTAAACTGAGATTGTAGAAATATATCCAAATAAATGGTGCTTACAATAAATGCAAATGGACTAAAATATTACAGTAAAAAATGAGAGAATCTCAAACTCATTAAGATAGCTTATTTATAACACTGTATATCAGTAAAGAAGGGTTGAATTTTTCAATAAATATTGCTAAAATAATCATCTATATGAGAAAAAAATGAAATTGAAACTCAAACCTCCTACCACATAGAAATTCAATTCAAGATAGGTTAAAGGCATTATAATAAAAAGCAAAGTTTTCAGTGACAGTACAGGAGATTATTTGTGTGTTCTCAGGGTGAGGAAAGAATTCTTGAAAATGACACAAAAAGCAAAATCATAAAAGACAAAATTTATAAATCAACTACATAAAATTAAATAACTTTTGATCACCAAAGCAGACTGTAGAGGAAGTGAAAAGATAAACCTGAAATTTATAACACATATAAATTGAACAAAAGATTAGGATGCCATATATATTTAATTTTAAACAGCAATAAGAGATAAGAATAGAGTAGAAAAATGAAGAAACTATTGAATAGGCACTGCATAAAAGAAAGCACATTGCAATGGCTAACAAATAAAAAGATGGTCAACTATATACTAGTAACCAGAAAGGTATAAAATAAATCCTAACAAGATACCATTTCACAGCCACCTTGTTGGAAAGGATTTTAAAAACTTTAAATTACATGTATAATGAAGATGTGGAGCAAACAGAATGCTTTCATAGTGCTAGTTGAGGTGTAAATTATTACAACTAGCACAGAAAGCAATTTGGCATTATATGGTTAAAGATGTTCATACCCTATGATTTAGTGTATGCCTGTGGTCCAGGCTATATGTACTCAAATAGTCAAAAAAGCACTGTTTGAGATAGTAAAAAAAAAAAATCCATAAGCCATTAAATAAATAAGTGAAGTATGGTATATTTTTTAAATAATAGATGATATTTATATTGTGTTTACAACATACTAGTACTGTTCTAAACTCTATTAGACTTTTAAGTCATTCATAATATCCCTGTGAGGTAGGTGTTGTTATACTTGTGTTACAGATAAGGAAACTGAGGTATGAAGAGTCCAAATAATTTCCCCACTGTCATAGGGTTAATAAATAGCATAGTCAGGATTGGAAGAAAGACAGCAGGATGCTAGCAAGCTATGTGTTCTTTCCTTTACACTAGATTTGGGGTACTTATGTGCTCACTGTATTTTTATTTTGTATCTTATACATATTTTATAAATATGATTTTGTACACACTCAATATCTAAGAAAGACCATTTTAAATATATTTATAAATAAGATACAGACAGGAAAAAAATCAGAAAAGCATATTGTTAAGTCTAAGTACTAACTATAAAAGAAAAAAGTTAATAAAAATATGGAAACAAAATTCTTGCCAATAGCAACATGTGGTTTAGATAAAGGAGTGGTAAATAAAGAAATACTTTTTAGTCATATTCAGAGAAAGAACCTAAATACTATTTAACTTTACAGTTCGCTAGAAAAATATGCATTTATGTATTATGTCAGAATGGAAGAAGGACCTAGAAAACTTGAAATAAACTGCATAACTTGCTTTCAATCAGTGGAGGAAACTTCCCAAGAATTAAATGTACAACATAATCATGTGATTAAACTTGGAGGTAAATAACCAGAAGAGAGAACTGAAATGACTCAGGGAAGCAGAAAGTAGGAAGGACAAGCTTTAAAAAAGATAATTTCCTATTAGATTCCTTACAGACTATCTTTCTTTTTTCATGTGTACATGTATAACTTCAATAAAAATTAAAGAATATGATTATTTCCAAAGCTACTGAAAAGACACTTGATACAATTCAACACCTATTTATTATTCTTAAGGCTTTCAGCAAATAAGAAATAGACATTTAAGTCCTGAACTTGGTGGAAATACCTGTCAATATCACTCAAGACAAGAATATTCATCGTCACTGATATTATACAACAGTGCCAGAAAGAAAAACTACAAAAAAGAAATAGAAGTTATTGAAAAATTGGAAAGGAAATAAAACTGTCATTACTCAGAGATGAGATTATATACCTAGAAAACTGATGAAAATCAAGTAAAAAGCAATTGGAACTCATTAGAGAATTCAGCAAAGTATGTAGATACAAAACCACATAAAAATCAATGGCTTTTGGGCAGCCTGGGTGGCTCAGCGGTTTGACACCACCTTCAGCCCAGGCAGCGATCCTGGAGACCCGGGATCGAGTCCCACATCAGGCTCCCTGCGTGGAGCCTGTGTCTCTGCCTTTCTCTCTGTGTGTCTCTCATGAGTAAATAAATAAAATCTTTTTTTAAAAAATCAATTGCTTTTCTATAAATTAGCATTTATCAATTAAAAATACTTTAGAAAAGAGACCTTTTTCATGAAAGAAACAAAAGCTGCCCATTAATAAATCTAACAAAATATGGAAAACCTTTTATGAAAAAACATAATAAAACCTTACTCAAAGACTTTTAAAAAAAAAAGACTTTTTTAAAAAGACATTAATAAGTAGACCAATCATGTTTATGGATGAGGGATTTAATACTGTATTTCATCTCTCCCCAAAACAATCTATTTATTCAATTCAATCCCAGAGAATTTCAATGTTATTGTATCATTCAGGGACCCAGCAGGAAACAACACATTCAGATTAGGATGATTTTGGAAGCCTTTAATAAAAAGAGCTATTTTTACACATGATATAGGTAGAGTCTAGGGAAATCATAAGGAAAAGTGCCATTCATATACCAGAGCAAATAACAATGGGGCTATTACCACCCCCAGACCTGAAGAAACAAAGACTGACAGCAATTACCAGAATCCAGAAGACAGAAAAAAGGAAGAGAACCCAGAACCCAAAATCCAGAAGGGAGGAGTTGGGAGAAGAGGAATTTACATGGGAATTTAATAAATAATAGAGGTAGCATTTTAAATAAGAGAAAAAATGGATTATTCAAAGAATGGTGTTAGAGCAGTAGGTTTTCTCTTTAGGGAGGAAGGACAGTTAGATACCTATGTCATACTGTAATAAAAATAACTTCTAAATGGAATAAATACCTAAAAGTAAAATAATAAGCTATAAAAGAAGTATAAGGAAGTATATTTATTATATTTAGAGGTAAGGATGCTAAAAGTAAAAATCATATAGATAAATGAGTTTTCCAAATGCTATATATTAAAATAGAACATTAAATAAGTACAAGAAATGGAGATAAAATATCTGCAAATATTAACAAAGGAATAGTACCCAGAATATACAAAAAACTTCTAGAAATCAGTAAGAAAAGGACAAACCAATAGAAAAATAGTCTGGAATAGGAACAGTTCATAGAAGATTCACAAATGAGGAATAAATAGAAAATACTCAATCTTGCTAATAGGCAGGAAAACATAAACTTAAATGATGCTATTTTTCATTCATGAGATAATCCAAATGTTGAATATTATAATATCAAGTGACAGCAAAACTGTAGGAAACAGGCACTCTTTTGCATTGCTGGTGGGAGTAAAAATCAACACAATGACATTAGTGATCAATTGACAGTATGTATTAAATTAAAAACATGCCTATCTACTAACCCTTCTTATTCCATTATGTGTCTTAGACATTATTTATGAGATTTGTTTTTGTAAGAAACATTTATGAAACACTTACCAAAAAAAAAAAAAAAGGAAGCAAGCACAAAGATATCTCTTATGGCATTGTTGTACACGCAAAAACCTGAGAACAAACAAATCTAGCTGTATATACATCTAGCAATGGGAGAATGATCAGATAATCAACCAGTCATACAGTCATATAGGAGTATCACACAGCAATTAAAAGGGACGCTCCAGCTCTGTATGCCAGAACATGAGTAGATTCTAAGACATGTAGTTGGGTTTTTTAAAAAGGAAATTACAGAAAAATACAAATAATATACGATCTGTATTAAAAACACACTTTTATAAAATAACACACACATAAGAAATGTTCATGGGGAATACAAACCAAACTTAAAACAACATCTGACACAGTTTTGGCCAATCAGAGACAAACTGCAGTCTGCTGGGGAATTAGGAATAGTATTTATTTTTATATTATTGGTATCACTTCCTCTTGACTCTTCCCCATTCCTTAGCTGCAAGGGAAGCTGGACAATGTAGTTTTCAGCTGGACATGTGGCTGTTGTTAGGAGGAATGTCACTGTATTTCTCAAATACCTGCAATCCCAAGCAGCCAAAGCAGATTCCTTGTTAGCCTCCTTCACACTGTTCCTCTCCTGGGCTCTCCTGCCTCGCCACCCCTATTTCCATGCATGGATCTCATCCTTGACTCCTTCTCAACTCTCACACAGGAAGTCATCTTGTCTTTCCAAACACATCTTATACTTGTCCCTGTGCTGCCAGGCCCATCATCCTCTACCTAGACTGCAGTCAGACTGCTCTACAGTCTCCTGACTGCTCTAAGCTAGTCTCTGTAATCAGCCAGAGTGATCTTTCTAAAAGGCAAAACAGATCATGAAGTGGTCTCCCACTGGCTTTAGAATAAAGAGCAAATTTCCAACTGTGGCTTAAATCCCTTCATGATGTGACCCCTAACTTTCTCCCCAGCATCACTTTATTTAACATTCTCCCCTCCTCATTCCACAGCCATTCTGAACTTCTCTTCCATTCCTTCTCATGAATTCAAGAATGTTTACAGGGTTTTTTTTACCCTCACCTGGAATACTTCCCACTCACATCCGCTGTGTCTGAATAGTATTAAAACCATCTTCAGTGCTCAACCTAGAAATACTTTCCTCCAAAGAGTCTTCCCTACTTCGTGTATCCTATGAGAGGATGATGACATTATTAGTCAGCTTTCCTGCAGTAACAAACAGCCATAAAATCTCAGCTTACGACAACCAGCAACAACCTCTACTCAGACTTGGTACACATCACGTCCTCCCACATTCTGTTTTTTTTTTTTTTTTTTTTTTTTTTTTTTAGAGGCAGGGAGAAGCAGAGGGATGGAAATAGAGAAACCTAAGCATACTCTATACCCACCAAGGAGCCCAAGCCAGGGGTCAATCTCATGACCCTGAGATCATGACCTGAGCAGAAACCAAGGGTTGGATGCTTAACCGACTGCCACCCAGGCGCCCCTCCTCTTGCATTCTGTTGATAATCACATGGCCAAGTTTGCCATCATTGGACTAAGGATGTATGCTGCTCCCCCAGAGAGACACCATAAATCACATGGAAGTGGGAAGGGATGCTGAATCTTCTTATAGAGAAGTGAGAAGAAAATTATACAATCTATCACAACAATAATGATGATAGCGATAATAGTTATCCTTTATTATGTTTACTCTTTGCTGGCTTCCTGCTAAATGCATTAATATAAAGTTGTCATTGTATCCCCAAAACAACAGTAGGCATTATCTTTGCCCCCATTGTGTAGATGAGAAAAATGCGAGAAAGGGAGTTTGGGTAACTTGCTCATGATCATGTAGTGAATAGTGAAAGCCTAAATTTAAAACCAATTCCAATGCTGTCTGGTCAGAATCCTTACTTTAAGTCACTATATATGTTTCTCCCATAGCTCCCAGCCCACTCTCAAAGCTTTGCCCTTTCTATATAATTGTAATCTCCTAGGTAGCCTCTAAAAGAAGAAGATAAATGACTAGCACAGTGCCTGGCTTACAATAGGGCTCAGTCAGTGTTCGTAGAGTGACCACATCAGTTTCTGCATCTCCTTTTCTTACTCTTCACTTACTTCCACTCAAAGTTTTAGTTTTGTTGTAGATGTCAACACCTTCTAAGCTTCCTCTGACCACACAGGTTGGGCTAGACACACCCTTACTCTAAGATAGAACTCACTATATCCACTATCTTCTCTTACCTCCTCACCCTCAGAACCTACTATTTCCTCCTTGTCCTCAAATACACAATATCTTCCACACCTCCTGCTCTTTTCAGTTGTTAAGACAGGGTGCTTTTTCTTGGGTGAATATTCCAGGCATAAGGGAGCTGGACTGATGGAGGAGAAATGGGTACTACTTAGTGGCCGCCTACTTCACACAAGCATATCTTTACCACAAGGAAGGTCTTCCTTCCCCAAATACATCCAAAGGCACAGATCTGAGCATGGACCTAATTACTGCCAATCCCCTGCAGACTCCAAGAGAAGCCATTGAGATGATCAGGGGAGAATAAGAACATCAGAAGTAGGTCTGTGAAATGCTCCAGGCAGGCTCCTAACTAGCCTGGACCTTGTACTCCAGGAAATCTGGTCTAAAATAGAACTGTGAGCCTAGCATCAGTTGTTTCCAATGCCCACAGCTCCCCATGTCTGAGACCTTCTTTCTCTTCCTCTGTCACTCTCCTTCCTTATTACCCATGGTTGGTAGCCCTGAGCAGGGTTATTATACTATCCAGATGGCAGCGATTATATTCACCCACTTTCTCAAGGGTCTGCTCTGCCCACCAGGCGGTGAAGTCAGTCTCCTTCCCACCGTCAACACCCTGCCCTTATATGGCCCATAGCCCAATGTGGGAGTGAGACAAGACACAAGACATTGGACTAGAAGCAGAAGATAATTACAGACTATAAGGTCAAAGACAAAGATCAACAGGATGCTGGATGGAAAACAAAAAGTCATAAAGCACCTACTTACAATGGAACAGTCAGAGAAGGAAGACTTAACGCCATAATGTTTAAGCTGAAACCTGAAGTATGAAAGGGAAGCAGCCACGCCAACACAGGGAAAGAACACGCACACATTCCAAGCTGAAGAAACAATACATACAAAGGTCTGGCAAAGTCTGTTGTGTTCCAGAAACTGAAAGAAAGCAGGTAGCTGGAGCACGTGGGCTGCAGGGAGACATGGTGGGAGATGAGGCTATGGGGATAAGCAGAGCTGGGTCCTGGATAACCTTGTGGGTGAGGAATGTGGATAGGGAGGCTCTAAATGGTTTTCAGGATGGTAGAGCCTGTCTGCTTTCCATTTCAAGATTGTCATCTGGGGGCACCTCAGTGGCTCAGTCAGCTAAGCATCTGTCTTTGGCTTGGATCATGATCCCGGGATCCTGGCATCAAGACCCACATCAGGCTTCCTGCTCAGCTGGGAGCCTATTTCTCCCTCTCCCTCTCCCTCTGCCTCTCTCCTGCTCATGCTTTCTCTCTCTCTCTCAAATAAATAAATAAAATCTTTAAAAAATAAAAGAAAGAAAGACCATCATCTGGCCACTGTGGAATAAAGTAGGAGGAGATCACTGTATTATCAAAAAGGTAAATGGTGGTGGCAGCCAAGACTAGGGAAGGGAACATGGAGACAGAAAAATGGATAGATGCCATGTGTATTATAGCCTTAGACATGTTTCATGTGTGGAATCTGCAGACATTCAAGTGAAGCTGTCAGGTAGGCAGCTAAGCTTAGAGGAGTTCATGCTCTAGGTATTATCTGAGAGTCACCAGTATATTGATGGGTTTTAAGCTAAGGGGACAGATGACATCTCCCAGGGAGACAGAGCCCAGGACTGAGCCCTAAAAACACCAATACTAAGAAGTCAGGAAGAGGAGGAGTTAGTGAAGAACATTGGGAAGGATGGCGAGGGAGATAGGAAGAAAATCAGGAGACTCTTGCACTGCAGACACTAAGATTAAGAGGTTTTAGGTACAAATGACTGGGTAAAGCTTATATTTTTGCTCTTATGACAACTGGAACAAAAGAGGCTCTGAATAAATGTTAGAGTTTTTTTCCTTCTTCTACCCATAGAGATCTATATGTTAATGAAATGAAACTTTTACGTCAAAACAATTACTCTCCATTTGTGGGGTTTGAAGTATTATCCTACACGCAGGCACACGTAGGGGAAGGGGAAACAGTGATGATGTAAAGCTGTATCTATTTGTTTATAAGTAAAATTTTTGTTGCTAGGAGAGCCCTTAGAAATTATCTAGTACCCTGCTTAATACAGTTAGCGCATCCTGGGGACATCAATAATGAGTGTCATATGACAAAGTCACTCAAATGCTCATAATATATCAATCTGTGGTTGCTCTGGGGGATGGGGCCAGCCATCTGAGCTTTGACAAGCCCTCCAGGTGAGTCTGCCACATGCTCCAGTATGAGAACCACTGTATTACAAGAATCTTCTAACCTGGTTCTCCTTTCCTAGATAATTGATAATGCAATGGGCACCCTGAAATATACAAATCAAATCTAGTGTTGATAATCAGGCATAGTCTGGCAAGTCTTAGCAGCCAATGGCAACAGAACAAAGAGAGCCATGCTAGGATATGTCTCAGGGCCTCAGGGGGGACCCTGGAGGTAGCAGAGCAGCCCAGGGTCCTGACTCAGTTGAACCCCAGCCCCTGGATTGTAACCCCTTCTCAAGGGTTCTCTGCCTCAGTAATGCTGCCGCCTCCCAGGGACTATGGCCAAATGGAAATGCATTAAATTATAAATTGCTTCCCCTACCTGGGCCAAGAGAAGCTCTAAAAGATTTCATGAAAGTCTGATGACACCTGTATTTGTCATTGCTGCACACCTCACTCAAGACCACAGAATACAGATTATTCACCCCAAATATGGCCACTCCATAATGAGCTCCTCCAGGGTTCCCTCCTAGTAGGGAGTTGAAAGAGCAAGGCAGCTCCATACAGCATATGTTTCCAAGAACAGCAAGGATGCAGGACTGGAAGCCTTATGCTCTCTCTGCGTGTCCGTGGGCAGACTGCTTCCATTCTGACCCCCATCTCCTCAACTGGGGAAGGAACTATTTCCAGTGCCTCTCAAACTTTAGCTTGCCTAAAATTTCCTTGAAAGGGGACCAGTTCATCCTGGTGTTTCCAGAACTGAGGGAGGCCCTGGAACATTGGAGTTCCAGAACTAATACCAGGACAGTCCCAGGAAAATCAGGATGAATTGATCAGTCCTACACCTAGAGGGCTTGTTAAAACCCTACCCTGGAGATCTGCATTTCTAATAAGCTCCCTGAACGTGCTGTTAAGTCTAGATGGTGGGTGGCTCCTAAATGCCTTTCTGCAGACCAGCTCCATGAGACATACCTGCGGAGCTTGTTACAAATACAGATTCCTAGGTTCCAGCACCCCAGTTTCTTATTCAGTAAAGCTGGAGCTGGGCCCAGGAATATGTATTTTAACAAGCTTCCCGGTGATGCCCTGCAGGGCTTTTGAATCACTGAACCACACCATTGTACCATTCAAACATTCTATTGCATTTTAAGTGTCTATGTCCACCCCATTTAGTAAAGTCTTTCCATAAGAGGGACAACTCTCTAGTCATCTTCTGGTGTTTGGATCTATCACGCCAGGCATTTCCATTTTTTGCCGAGAGCAAATGCAGCTGTTAGAAACGGCCCAGGGGTCCCTGAGAGACAGGCATGCACATTAAGAGTGGGCGAACACAGGCGCTTACTCACGGATGCAGCCCTCACTTGCCCTAGGGGAGACCCAAGCCTGCGTCACGGAGCTCCAGTAACAGAGCTCCAGCAAGCTGCCCGGATATGAGCTGGTCACTGGGGCCTCATTGTGGATGAGTGTGCCCTGGTCTGCATGTGTCATGCCAGGTGAAGTCAGATGCAGGCAGAGGGGGAGCAGTACGTGCTTCCTGTACCCAGGGCTTGGTCCTCCTGCTGGCAGTCATGACCCAGCAGATTACAAACGTAACTAAAAAGTCCAAACAGGAGTACAGCTGGATGTCCACCCCAGCCCTACAGCAGGGACAGCCCGGACCCCGGGGCTCTGAGCGGTGCAGGTGGTGCCATCTCCTGGCCCCTGGCTCAGACTGAGCCACAGCAGTCTTTTCAGATGGATCTGGAATCTCAAATCAGCAATTCTGGAGAGTTCGATCTAGAAAAGACCCAAGAGATCTGTGCAAAAGAGGAAACTGAGCCCTTCAGATGATGGCAGGTCCCCCTTCACACCCCAGTGTGGCAGAGCCTGAGTCAAGTCCAACCTGAGGCTCTTTCCCTAGTGCCTTGCTCACTTTCTGCTTTTTAAAGCTAAACCACTATGTCCAGAAATCTTGGCTGCAGATGGAGGAATCTCAGCAAGGAAAGGGATTTGGCTGCTATTCATTGCTGTGCTCCCCTGCTTCCTTCATGCTTACCCCTCCCTTGGAGATAAGCAGAGAAACTGGCCAGGAAAGAGCACTTGCTGCTTCCCAGAGAAGAGAAGGGAACGTTCCATGAATGCATAGTCTCATGTGGTGATCTACAAAGCAAATAAGCATCATATGGGAAGGGGGCCCTGTATCCCTGATACCAGACCATGTTGAGTTTGCAGCTTCTGTGTTGTTCCTACTTCAGAGTTACAAACTCCCTCCGTAGCACGAGTCAGCCCCTGAAGACAGGGGGTATGCCCAGTGGAACTAGACCAAGGCTTGGGAACGAGTGAAATGAAGAAGAGGAAAGGGAGGAAGGGAGGTAAAGAAAGAAGAGGGAAAAGCAAAAGGGAGAAACAGGAAGAAGGAAAGGAAGGGACCATTGAGCACCAACGTGGGCCAGAGACGGCTGACCCCTACACCTCAAGAAACTTCTCACTCATTCACACACTGAGCATTCTTGGATGTCTGCTTTGCCCAAAGCATCCTGCCTGACTCCAGACTACACAAAACTACTTATCCCTGTTTTCAAAGACTGTGAGGGAAGGCAGGCAGAAAAACAAAAACAAAAACAAAAACAAAAACACACCAAGCAACTAGCAAAGTAGGTGAGGGGTATTATGATCAACAAGACACAATACCGTGGCCACCCAGAACACAAAGGGGTGTCTAGTTGGGAGAGAGAAATCAAAGAAGAAGGTGTCAGCTCAGCAGGACTCTAAAACCATGGGAAGAACGGGGGCACATAAAGATGGGATTTAGGGCACATGGAGAAGGAAAGAAAGGAAAAGCATGAATGGCAAAAGGAGGAAGAGTGGGTGTGGGAAGCAGGGTGCTTCCATCTGGCTGAGATGCATGGTACAAGCAGGGCAGCATGGGCAGCAGGTGGACGGAGCAGGAGAGGATGAGTCAAGGGGCAGAATGGTAGAACAAACTCGAATGCTGAATGCCGAATGCCAGGTCTGCTCAGCAGATAGGAAGGAGCCCCTGCGGGTTCCTAAACAGGAGGGAGCTGTGTGCTGGGGAAAGTCCTATGGTAGCAGGGTAAGAGAACTCTCATGTGCACTGCAGTGTGAGGAAGGAGAGAGCATGTGTTCATGGGAAGAGAGGTTCCCCATCCACCAGGATTTTATTTTGCAGTTCGGCTGAAAGCTCTGAACAATACGTCCCAGTGTTCATATTGCCAGGATTATATCCGCCAGTTACTGCTTCCTGTGTACTCACTGCCAGGTTTTCTCCTCCATGAGCTGCCCAAGAGAACAATAACAATATCCTCTGCTTCCTACTCTCCTCCATTCTGTTCTACTGTCTAAAGGATGTGTTTGCCTTTGCTCCTGACTGGTTAAGGGTTAGGTTTCAGACTGACAGTCACCATCAAAGTCAAAAGTAACTGTGCTGGACTGGGTGATGTATGGAAGTGTGGAATCACTACATTGTACACCCGAAACTAGCATTACACCGTGTGTTAACTACACTGAAATTAAAACAAAAATTAAATTTTAAAAAGAAAAAATAATAACCATGAGCTCAAGGAGGGTGGCCTCAAGGTCAATCATTGGGAGAGAAACCCAGGGTTCCCTTGCTCAATGAAAAGCCTTTTTCAAACTATACACTAAGGACATGGATTTCTCGAACTCGGGCCCTTCCCCAGCCCTTGTAAAATGATGACACTGGACCATTAGGGCAATTAAGAAGCACCTCAGAATGTACAGAGGGATGACAAAGGAAGCCTCACACTGCCATCACTCAGGGCTCCACCCAGAATAACTGATTCGTCAAACAAACTTGCCAAATATCCAAAATTTAATTGTAAATGACTAGGTTCACAACCAGATAAGCAAATCCAACATACTGGAAATATGTTTCAGTCTTTTTTTTTTTTTTTTTTTAGATTTTATTTATTTATTCATGAGAGACACAGAGAGAGAGACACAGGCAGAGGGAGAAGCAGGCTCCATGCAGGGAGCCTGACATGGGACTCAATCCCAGGTCTCCAGGATCATGCCCTGGGCTGCAGGTGGCGCTAAACCGCTGAGCCACCCGGGCTGCCCTGTTTCAGTCTTTTCTGACAGGGTTGTTCAGGTTTATTTGTTTTTTGTTTTTTTTTTCCAATTTTAAATAAGTAAGAGTTCTTTCCAAGGCAGTTTTTCATTCCCTTTGCTTCACAGCCTGACTAATGATAGGCTTAGCTCCACAAAAAGCCAAGGATAGGGAAGAAAACAAATGGGAAAGCCCAGCCATGTCAGGGAGGCTCAGCACCCACCACTGCCCCTAGAGATGATGGGCCTTGGACCTGGGCCATGGGGGTAGGCAGATGCAGGGTAAGCCCACACTGGTGGCTGAGCCCACCATTCTCTCCCATCTGGGCTAAACACTATCTTGAAAAACCAAGTGGTAGTCATAAACCTCTCACCCTTCAGTATGAATTTCCACCACATGGTGTTACAAGGAGCAGTGGATTTGGAGATGGAAAGCCTGGTTTGAGACTTGGGCCTATTCTTTCCTCGTGGTGGGACTTTAGCCAAATCACTTCCCTCTCTAAACTTCAGTTTCCTCTTCTTTAAAAGTGGGTTATTCACACATGAGGTGTTACTTGCAGGCTTCAGTAACACAAAGTGGGCAAAAGCACAATGCACGGTGTGGTATAAAGGCTGACAAAGCGCACCATCTTCCCACCTGATCATGGGAGATGTCCTGTAGGTAAAGGGCTTTGTAGTCCTTACAAGGGGCCCTTAAAACCACCATGGAGTAGCAGAAACAGCATGGCACCTGGAGTCAAGCAACCTCATTTAGGATCCTGGCCCTGTTGTGTTAACTCAAGCAACTCACTAATTCTTTCCAGGCCTCAGGCTCCACAAGCGTAAAATGGGGGTAATGATGCTCACTTCAAAGTGTTTAAAAGGAGCTGATACCAAATGTCTTCAGGAGAGACTCCTTTGCAGGAAAACCTCCCTGAGAAGCTCACCTGAGATATGTGTGACCCGTAGGGCATGGACATAGCTGGTACCAAGGGCTAAGGAAAGGGGGGAGACTTCTCTGCATGAGGCAAGATGTTTCTAAATGAAAAGGCAGAGAAGAGTATGAGGGAAAGAGGTGAGAGAGAGCCAGGAAGGGGGCCAGAGGTATGACAGGCAGGCACAAGGGCCCAGCCCCCTCTCCCCCCTATCCCACCCTCCTCATATCTGTAGCAAAATTACTAACTAATAAAACATGTTGGTATGAGCAGAGCGTATGTGTGAGGAAACTGCATTTTACATGTGGCCATTCGAGTGCGGTTTAGAACCAACCACAAGACAGTAAGCACTCAGAAATCCGCTTCTCTGCAGAAATTGGGAGGACAAGCTTCTTGGGCCTTCTGCAGGCTCCAGAGGCTCTAGCTGCATCCGTGTGGTCTTGCCAGCATTGCAATAAGAAATCAATATGGGCAAATTGGGGACATTGCATTCAAAGAGTCAAACTTCCAAAGAAGGGGTTTAAACCAGGCAGAATTTTGTTATACGATTCCGTTCTACACCATATTCTGGTGAACACAGCGTGGTAGGGCCACCTGACCTGGATATGCAAGAAGAAGCCCCCTTTCCATTTTCAGCCTACTATTAAAATCCAGGTGGGGAGACATGGAAAATACTGTTTCTGGGTCTTGGACAGAGCGTCCACATTGAGGGAAAGAAAACATTAAATCCACTTCAAGAGGAAACAATCACCTGGCAGGTTAGTTTTATGTTGCACCTGTTCTACAAGCCTCCTTACTTCTGCCTTCGTGGCATTTTGCATATTTTACCCACAGTGCCCTGCAACAGTTTAGCTTTCAATAGGTTGTTTCTTGGCATTTCTCCTAACCTAATTAAGTACCTGCCCACGCCAAGGGAGTGACACTTTTTCTGGCTGAAAAAACATGCCTTTCAAGTTTGTGAGTGCACCCAGCACACACAAGGCCAGCGGTTATGGTGGACATCACTCATGTAGCTCGACAGTAAGGCCCCGATCTTTCCTCTTTGCCTAACGTCTATAGTCTACTTGACTTCATTTGGAGAACATTATCCATGGTATTGCCTGGCAAATTATTTATCCATTGGGTCATTGTAGCAAACTTGTAAGCAGATGGGGTTTTAGATTTTCTATCCTGTCTCAAAGAAAAATGAACAAGGAGCACAAAATACCTAAAACCTCTCATTTATCATTACCCACCAGCAGGTGATCTGCTTCAGCTATCCGTGCTGTGCACATCTCCTGCATTTCTCTCTTCTAGCCTGCTACAACGGGGAGATGTGAATCCACAGCAACCATGATGTCAGCAATACCCGGAAGTGGGGGGTCCCACTCTTTCTCCTGTGTAGGCCACGTGTTCTGGCCTCCCCTGGCTTCCTTGATAGAGCCTCCAACACTGACATTTATTTATAAATCCTAGCTCTGGATCCCGTTTGCCTTTCCTCTCACGTCCCCAATCCTGGCCTCACCTTCAAAGCTTCTTAGCACTCTGCTCTGACAGACCAAAATTCCCTTATTTCCATCAGGATCTGTCTATACTGGGTCGCTAATTAACTTCCTGGCTCTCCAAGTTACAGAGCTCATTTGCTGACTCACAAGAGACAACCAAAGGAAGCCCTTCATTAGCATTCCTGAGCTGCTCATTAGCCACTGGGAGAATCACACCATACAAACTGTCAAACCTACCTGACTGCAGGAAGGAAAAATGACTCTACCTAGATTAATAACACTTTGCCTCCACAAGAATTCACTGGGATGTCCCAAATCTGTGCAAAGTAAGCCCTGTCCTCGAGGTGATGGGGGCAAGACCCACATGCATGAAACAACAAAATACAGTATACGACAGGAGTATAGAACATGAAGATAAAGGTAGTTTTATTTCAAAAAGAAAGATTGGCTTAACATTTTTAAAATCTATCAGTGTAATTTTCCAATTTAATAGAAATATAATTTTAAAAACCAGTTTAATAAATGAGGAAAAATCATCTGATAAACATTAATTCATGATTTTTTTTAAAGATTTTTATTTATTTATTCATGATAGTCACAGAGAGAGAGAGAGAGAGGCAGAGACACAGGCAGAGGGAGAAGCAGGCTCCATGCACCGGGGGCTCGATGTGGGATTCGATCCCGGGTCTCCAGGATCGTGCCCTGGGCCAAAGGCAGGCGCCAAACCGCTGCGCCACCCAGGGATCCCCATTAATTCATGATTTAAAAACAAAAAAAACTAGCTTATTAGCCCACAAGGAATAGAAAGGGATTTTCTTCATCTGATCTAGGATTGCTATCAAAAATCTTAATGTAAACATTGCATTTAACTTTGAATTGTTGTAAGTTTCTCCTCTGAGACTGGAAGTAAAACCAAAATTGTTATATCATCACTTTACAGTTACTGGGTAAACTGGATATTAAAAAAAAAAGTCAACTCCTATTATATCATTCATAAAAATCAATTCCAGGTGGATTACAGATCTAAATACAAAAAGCAAAACAGTGGTTTCTAGACAATAAACATAGGAGAATTAACCTTAGTGGTAGGCAAAGATTTCTTATGCAAGACACAACACTAGCTGATAATGAAAACATTAATTAATTGATCTGCATTAAAGTTAAAAACTGCTGTGCTTCAAAACATATTTATTTTATTTTATTTATTTGAGGTAGAGCAAGAGAAAGAAAGAAAGAGAGAGAGCACAGGAGTGTGAGGAGGGGCAGAGGAAGAGGGAGAAGCTCCCCCCTGAGCAGAGAGCCTGCCGTGGGGCTTGATCCCAGGACCCTTGGATCATGACCTAACCTGAAGGCAGACACTTAACCAACTGAGCCACCCAGGTGCCCCAAAATACAACACTGATAGAGGAGAGACATTATATATAACAGGAAAGGAAAGGGCTTATCCAGACTATATAAATAACTTTTGCAAATCAATTTTACAGACAACTCAATTAAAAATGAAGCAAAAGCCTTGAATAGGCATTTCACAAAGAAGGTATCCAAATGGCCAATAAACATATAAAAGTCTCTAAAATTCATTAAGGACCAAAGACATGCACATTTAAGCCACAATATGAGACAAATTCTTCCTTGCATAAGAATTAATTTATGTAGATACTCTGCCCTCAAAGAAGGGAAGAGTAACTCACCATTTCTTAAGTATAGTCTGCTTATAGGGACTTCCTTTCAAAGAGTACAATATGGAAGGGGCTGTGGAGGCAAGGCTAATTTACAGTTCAGAAACCTGTCAAACACCACTTTGGCTAGATGGCCATGGTCAATACCTGTGATGAATTACACTGACATTATGTAACCTCAACACAATGTGATGAAAATGACACTTGCCTCTATAGTCCTCCTCCCAATGCCTTTCATTCCCCCTTCAAAGCATGAGAAAAACATTAGATGGATTCTGATAGAAGGGCATCCCACAAAAGACTCATCAAAACTACCAGAGTCATCAAAAACCAGGACAGTATGCAAAACAATCAGAGTCAAGAGGAGGCTAAGGAGACATAATGTTATAACTTAATGTAATATGGCATTCTGGATGGGAATCTGGAATGGAAAAAAAAAAAAGGATAAAAGGAAAAACCTAAGGAAATATAAATAAACTATAGAATTTAGTTAATAATGTGTCAAGGGGCACCTGGGTGCCTCAGTGGTTGAGCATCTGTTTTTGACTCAGATCGTGATCCGAGGATCCTGGGATTGAGTCCCGCATCAGGCTCCCCATAGTCTGCTTATGTCTGCCTCTGCCTATGTCTATGCTCTCTCTGTGTCTCTCATGTATAAATAAATAAATCTTTTTTAAAAAAATAATAATAAAAAAATAATAATAATAATAATGTGTCAATATTTTCTCATTAAGTGTGGCAATTGTACTGTACTAATATAAGAAGTTAACAATGAGAGAAACTGAACACAGGATACATTGAAACTCTTCGTGTTATTTTCTCAATTTTTTTTCCGTCAATCTAAAACTGTTCTAAAAATTAAATCTATTTTTAAACACACACACACACACACACACACACACACAAAATACACCACTACATTTCTTCCAGAATGGTTAAAATTTCAGGAGCTGAGTCAAGGAGACATTACTGATGGTTGGCAAAGATCCTTTATGCTCTATTTCATTTCTGCTGCAGTAATGTCCACCCCTCACGTGGACCCTTTCCCTTTGGCTGTCCTGATTTCAGCATCAATTATTCCACCAAAGTCCTAAGGAATCTAGAGGCACTTCCCCACCACTTCCGCCCTCAGGGCGTTTTTTGCCTCCTGCATGAGCTCTGACCCTGCTGGACAGAAGTAGCAAGCGTCAGTCCTTCCTCACCACATTTGTTGCCTGAGCTTGACCTCTGCACGTGCCCTGGCCCTTTAGACTCTGAGGGAGGATGAAAGAATTGGGCACTACAGGCATTTGTCATTGACCCTCTTCTCTTATACATCTTCAGATGAAATCTTTACTTTGGCAAACACTAAAACAACAGGCAGTACAGGCACAAAGAAAAGGCTTCATCCAAAAACCTTCAACTAATAACCTTGAGCTTTGGGAACTCGAGAGTAGAGGGCTTGGCAGAGCAAAGAAGACACTCCCCCACATACACACCCTGAACCATGTCATTTCAAATCCACAGGGTAAATAAATCCTGGCAATTCCAATCTTCGTGGCACGATGCAGTCCTCAAAGTACACTCGAATATAACCTTTTATTTATTTCCTGAGTCACTCTGTAGAACTAACAGAGATTATGTTTTTTTTTTCTTTTTTCTCATAATAAAAACAATGAACACTTATTCATAAAATTTGGAAAATCGAGGAAGGAAAAAAAAACTGTAGATTTTCATGCTTAACATTTTTTTAAAGATTTACTTATTTGAGTGGGGGAGGGGTGTCGTGGGATGTAGGGAGGTCAGAGGGAGAGAATCTTGAGCAGACTCTCTACAAAGCATGGAGCCCAAGTGGGCAGGGCTGGTCTCTGGATCTCATGACCCTGAGATCACGACCTGAGCCAAAACCAAAAGTCAGACACTGTGTCACCCAGGCGTCCCTCACGCTTAACATTTTTAAATAGTGCATCACATACTATGAGACAGTTAATTCTATTGAGGTTTTTTCCTCTCCATTACATTGTAATCATGCTAAACAATAAAATTTGCATAGCAGGGATTATTAGACCCCTTCTAAAGATAAGTAATCTGAGGCTTAAAGAAGTTAAATAACGAGTCCAAAGACACAGGGCTGTTGAGGGAAAAGGCTGGGTTTGGAACCGAAAAATTCTCACACTCTGTTCCAGTTTTTTACAAATTTGAGAAATAAGTAGAATCTCTCACTTCCTTGTCAACCTACCACTTCAGGCAGATCATTTCCTCTTTAATCTACCCTACCTGGCAGGAAAAGAAGTGAAAACACGAAGTCTCGACCAAAAGTGGTTGCTGGAGACTTGGGATCACTGGCGGTTGTAGATGGGGAATGGTGGAGAGCCCAGTCGGCTCCCACTACTCACTCCTTCCCCTGGACAGTACAGGGCTCAGGGGCCTGGCAGGGAACAGATGGCCCCTTCTAAAATGAGTAAGAAAAGCCAGTTTAATGAAGGCACGGTTTATAAAAGTGTGAGAAGAGCTAAGAGAACACACAAAAATAAAAAATTGATCAAGTGTCCTGGGTCTAGACACAGTGGGCCTGGAAGCTGCAAAGAATTGAGCTATGGGAAAGGAATTCACTCTCTCCAAACCACTGCCAGCAGAGAGGGAGTTGGGAAATAAGTCCTGAATTCCTGCCATTGCCTCTAAGACCTCAACCAGGAGACAGAGGGCAATGGGACTGGATAAAGCCTTCCCGGCTCAGCCTCCTAGGACAGAGGCAGCATGTGGAGGCCAGAGTGTATCTGGGCCAGAGAGGTGATCCAGGGTGGGCTTTCCTCCTTCCTCACCACAGGAGGCCAAATGGCGGGGGGGGGGGGAGGACAGGGAGCTGTTTTTTAATTAATTACTTACAAGGATGACACATGACAATTTAGAACCCCTGAAAGCTTCTACCGCAGGGAGAGGCAAACTAAAGCTTGCAGACTGAATCCAGCTCCGGCCCTGTTTTTTGGGAAATGAAATTTTGTAGCAACACAGACACCGTCATCTGTTTATATATTGTCTTCGGGGCTGCTTTCAGGCTGCACAACCAGATTGAGTCATTCTGACAGGAACTGTATGGCCTGCAAAGCTTAAAATATTTACTATCTGGTCCTTTACAGAAAAAGTCTGCTGACTTTTCTTTTTCTTCTCTACAAAAATCACATCCATTTAACATTCTTCTACAAGTGTTTATGGAATGCTTATGTTTTAGGCATTAGGAATACAGCAGTGAATGAAACAAACAAAAAACTGCCCTCTTGGTATTGTGGCAGGAGCTAGATACTAAAAATAAGTAGGTGATACAGGATCTAAAAAATGATGAATGCTGGGGGAAAAACAGAGATGAGTAAGGGGGACAGGACATGCTAGGTATGGGGAGAGGTATTGCACCACATGCAATATGGTGTATATCATACTTCATCTTAATCACCTCACTGAACCCCAACATAATGCAATAAGGCAATGCTCTATTTCTCAGAAGAAAAGGATAATGAGACTCACAACCTGGCCCAAGAACACACAGCTAACCAGTGTTGTTGGGATTTGAATCCATGTCTGTCTGCTCCAAAGCCCTTGTTTATATAAACCATGCCAAGTCCTGAAAATGAGGGCACTACCTCAGAAAAAGTGACTTTCGATTAAGTCTTCTCTTTTGATGCCAGGAGAGAGCCAAGGTTAAGGATGACTTGCCCAGGCTCATACTGAGTTACCCAGACCTTCTGAAGTCAAACTCAGACATTTAATCTACAGTAACAAACTGAACTCTTAGCCAGAAAATGTTCTGAGGAGTTGATTATAATTGAGAAAAAGTTAAGACAAATGTGAAACAGAAAGCAAAGAAACTTTTGACACCATACTGGGCTGCTTAGTGACACACTTGAGCAAGCAAGCATACAATGACAAAGTTACTAAGCACATACTTCTCCAAGGACAGGGTGAAGAGTCTAACATCATAGCTATTAGCTTGCCAAAGTAGACTTTCTTAAATATCTGTAATCAATTGTTCTCCCATCTTCCAAAGGCCAGATTACAATTACTTTGACATTACCAAAGATGTAGGTCTGGGATATGGAGAGGAGAAACAAATATCTAGGGAAGCATAATAATAAAAAGAAAGCTTTATCTCTCAAATGTCCATTCCAAGATGGCAGCAGCTCTTGTTCTTGGATGCTATGACCTAGGGAGCTTTAAATAGGAAGCCCTGGGTTATAAAGAGCCTATCATTGATTTTCCAGATAATTAAGTCCCTAAACTGGGAGAGCTACTAAATTTCAGTGCCATTTATTAGTGCCTCCTCCCAATTACAGTGATTCAACAGCCCCCAGTAGAGGGCTGAATGTGGCCCTTGAACCCAGGCAGTTGTTACATACATGGACATCACCTGGCTCTTACATAAGCCAAGCAGCTGGGCCCTTGGAACATATCACCAGCATCATCCCATCTGGTCACCATCATTCCAGCCATGGCTATTTGGTCTTTGCCCTCAAAGGTAGGACACACCAAGTTTGGAGCTGCTTTTTGAACAGATGAAGAAAGGGAAGGTTCCAGAAATCATGCAGAATCATGAAATATGTTTCTGAAACCTCCCCTGCACCAACCCGGATATTCTAATCCAAAGAGGAGAGACAAAAGCATCAATGAGAAAGGGCTAAAGGATGAAAGAGCTGAATTAAATATTCAATGACAAAGAAAATGACATAAATGGCCACTGGATTAATAGGATTTATAAAGAATAGGAAGGAGAAGAATGATATCTTTACAATATGGTATATCTTGCCTGGGCAGAGGCAGTTTCTTAAAAGAGCTGCACCACACCAGGCAACAGCCACCCTCACTTGGCACTTATAATAGTGATTTCCATGAAATACTTCTTAAAGACCCCACCCACAGGCCAGGAATGGACACCTGTGTCCAGGTGCCTCAATGTACCCCCCAAGCGACCAGCAATACCAAATCAGACAGTCAGAGGCTGATTCAGTTGCCCATGTTGCCATGCCTCAGTTGCCCTTGAGAAGTCAAGCTAGCAGTTGGTTAAGTCCACCTTATGGAAGCCAAGATATGCTCTGGGCAAACAGATATAGGAACAGATGCTCAGAAGGACAGGGAAGGGGCCCATGCTGTCCTGGAGGCAGAGAACAGAGTAGGCTGACAGCACTAGGTTCTTCTGAGCCCAAGGAGAAGCCAAGTTCTGTTATCAGGAGCTCCCTAGGACTTGAGCTTGTTTGAATGAGTTTCTATTTCTTGAAACAGAATGAATCTGGAAACAAAGCTTTATGTCCTGTTAAAGTAACCAAATTGGGGCCAAGATGGAGTCACTCACACTAAGTCCTATGTCAGCAAACCAAAATTTAACTAAGTTTCTATGCTCTGCTCTCCCAGAGAAAAGAAAGATAGGTCAAGCAGTCTGCACCTCCTGCTCAGCATCAGTTACCTGACCAGCTCCGAGACTTCTCTTTGTTCCATATAAGGACACTAACCATGTTTCAACCTATTAGCAAATGCCCAGTGTAACTTCCTTGTTCCTGCTCACTTTGACAATCTCTCACCTGGTATAATTCCTCAGAGCTCTCATCTATCTGCTAGATTAGATGGTGCCTGATTCATGGAATCACTGAAGAAAAACCTGCTACAGCAGTAAAGTGTGGGGATTTTTCTTTTAGTCCTCTGCTCTCCTTTGCAGCTTTATAGATGAGGGGAAGAGATTGGCTTCTTTTTTTAGGAAAAGAAAGGGGCAGAGGGAGGGGAGAGGAGAGGAGAGGAGTGAAGCAGAAGAAATGCCGTCCTGGAATCAATGGGTCTGAGTTCTCAAACAAGTGCTGAATTATTCCACAGCATGAACTTTGGGCAAATCATAACCCCTGTTCTGGTGTTGGTTTCCTCACCAGTGTAAGGAGCATTAGTTCCTAGGCTGAAGTCTATGAACTCATCCTAGAGGTCCTTGCAGGTGATGTTAGGGTTTCAAAATGTCACACATCACCCAAATTCTACAAGAACACATACACTTTTCCACCAGATGGATGCAGAGGACACCCCTTCCTTCCATTGCACAGCTCTGAATGGAGCCCTACATGTGCCAGCACCATGTACCTGCTGCTCCCTTCCCCTCATCAGGCTGCTGAGCTCTTTGAATGCACACCCTATGAGTAATGAAAATCCTCTGCTAGAAAAGTTCCCAGGGGAGGGAGAGCTTGATGTTAAAACTATTGAATCTTTAGGTTGGAAGTGGCCAAGTGGCCTCAGAGACCCTCTAAGACACTCACATTAGGCAAACCAAAGACTTCACTTCCTTCATTGGTCAAATGAGAGGCCTGGTGGCTTTTCAGTTCTGTTTTTCAGTTTTCTATTGCTTTATAACAAATTGGTACAAACTTAGCAGCTTAAAACAACACTCACAGTTCTGCAGGTCCTAAGACCAGGCCAGCATGGCCACGTTCTCAGCTCGGGATATCACAGGCTGAACCAAGGTGTTAGCCAGAGAAAACTCTGCTTGTAAAAGGGTAATGCAGTGAGGCCCACTCAAATAATTTCCTTAGCTTAAGGTAAACTGGCTAGTAATGTTAACTACACCTACAAAATCCCTTCCATGGGGATAAAGTTAGGGAGGAAGGTCATGGGGGCCACCTTAGAATTCTGACTGCCACATTCCCTTGTGATTATTTCAATGAGTTCTTCTCCTCTTCCAGCATTTTTTCATCTGTTACATGTAGGTGAGGATATCGCCTCTCTCACTCATTTGGTCTTAACATCATTATGGGGTAATGTCAGCATGTTTTAAGCACCAGTAGAGTTGGTTATTAAATGAGTATGAAGTATTATTACTTGAAGACAAAGGAGAGAAGAAATAAATATCTCTGAACTTTATGAAAAAGAAGTTCTTACCCTCCTAAGCTCCTAAATAACAATAACAACAATAAGAAACCCTCTTGGTCTTAAGATTCTGGAGCTACACTTGTCAAACTATTTTCTGCAGATCACGAATCCTGCCAGAACCTCCTTATTAAAGAAGCTCCATGTCCAATTGGTTTTGAAAGTGCTACATTGCGGATTTTCAACCTCTGCCCATCCCACCCCTTCCACCCCCGTGGTAACTTACGAAGTACAATAATATATTCAAGCATGTGAGAAACTCTGCAGCTAATAATTATATGTGGCCACAAATCCCTCTCATCTCCCATTTTTTTAATCTGTTCATACCTTTTATAACTAGATCATAAGCCCCATGAGAGCACAGACTTTGTGTAGCTTCCTGCTGTAACCCCAGTGCCTGTAACAGAGCTGGGCAGACATGGTTTAATACATGGTTATTGAAAAAATTAAGGAACCAGAGTTCCATGGACACATTTTGGGAACTACTGATCTTAGAATCATGCATATGAGCTAGTCCAGATGATAAAAGTTGGTCTGGTCTGAAGATGGAAGAAAACAGTGTCTTGAACTCCGTTAATGTTGTTTTCACTGAAACTATCTTCCAAATCAGCAAATCAAGAAGTGCAATTGCTCACAAAACCAAGGGCGCAAGTGACACTACAGTTCTCCGTGGGCATCCAAAGTTGTGGTCTGTGCAGCCCTCACAGAATCAGGTTAAAGACAGGCTTCTTTCGCTTTACGTGCATAGGAACCACCTGGGGCTCTTGCTAAAATGCAAATTCTGATTCAGTAGGTCTACGATGGGGAATAATACTCTGTGTAGCAAGTCGCAGGTGACAGGATGCTATTGATGCATGGATCCCACTTGTAGAAGCGAGTGGTGGACTACTGGCTTTGGGAGCTGCCTCATGGATCCATCCTAAACTACATAAGGAAATTCTTTGCTACATCACGGTGACAGATTGGTCTTCTGTTTCTTAGAGGGTTATTGGTCCCACAGTAGACCTGCCAAGGGCCCACTACAATCACGGAAGCAAACTCAATCTTGTGCTAAGCACAGGAACATTTATCCATCTACTGTAAATATTCATCTATAAGAATGGCTTTTTAATGGCCACATGCTAGTCCATTGTATAAAATCACAGTAGTTTATTAAATAAAACCCCAATGTGACATTTAGATTGTTTACAGTTTTCTGCTATTACTTGCAAAATTGAGATGGCAAAGCCTTACAGCTTAAACTTTGTTCGTGTATTAATTTTCCCTTAGGATAAAATCCTGGAAGTAGAAACACTTCATTTAAAGTTATGCCTTTGGTTTTTGTGGGTTTTGTTTTTGTTTTTGTTTTTTACTTCTACTTGCTCTCTTCAATTCTAGCTCCAAATGTCATACCTGTGATAAAGGGATTTTGTGTGGGGTGTGTGTGTATGTGTGTGTAGAAGACAGGAAGAAAGAAAGTGAGAGAAAGAAAAGAAGATTCAAGGAAATCAAGATAAAAATTACTATTTCTCATAAGTATTAATCCAACTCCTATTTTATTCCAACTCTTCCTTGCCCAAAACACAAAAGTTTACTATTTCTTCTCAATGATGAGCCTCTAGAATATTCTCTAAACATAACCATCAATTATAGAGTAGCCAAAATATTGATATTCAATAAAGAACATTTATACTCTCATCATGTATTGTCCAGAAGCTTAAAATGTGGCCACTTGTAGAAACAAATGGGAGTCATTCTCTTCACCAACACATTAACCAAAAGCATGAGAGGAAGAAGGCATTACGTAACCTACAAAGATGCACATAAACAAGTATGTAATTTTGCTGGAGAGAACGGTGGTCAAAATTTCAGATAAATTTTTGTGACATAAACTGAAGTATTTTTAAAATATTTCTTAAAATAATCAAGTCTGATCTGAATTTAAGTTTTCAATCCCCATTTTACCACAATATCACCAGGACATGTTTGCTCAATTCCATTTAAGAGTTCACATGCACAAGTATTGGAAGTTCTATAAATTAGCCACAAAAATTCATGCCACCACATACAGCCACCATGTTGCAGGAAAAACAATTAGAGCATTTTAAAACACTTCTCTAAGAGTCTGAGGGGGGGGAACACTATTTGCATAATTGGCTTTCTGCAATAATATTTTTCTATATTCTACTGGAGTATAAATTACTTACAATTTGTCTATTTTGAGTGTGCAGTTCAAAAAATTTCCTTGTATCTATTTGTAGTCAATCCTGGGTACTGGAGTACTAGGCAACCACAGATCTTTCTGCAACCATAGTTTTGCTGTTTCCAGAATCTCATCTAAATAGAATTATACGTGATGGAGTCTTTTGCATCTGACATCTTTTATTCTCTGTGATGGTTCTAAGATCCCTTCATGTTGTTGTGTCTATCAGTAGTTCTTTCCTTTTTATTGCTGAGTTGTAGCTGATTGCATGGATATCCCATCTTGTTTCTCCATGCACCAGTTGGTTGACATTAGGTTATTTCTGATCTTAGGCTATTATGAATAATGCCTCCCTGTGTGGTCATATGTTTTTGTTTCTTGAATAGACAACAAACAGTAGAACTGTTGGGTCATATGATAAGTGTATGTTCAACTTGATTAAAAAAAAAAACTGCCAAACTTGCTTCGAAGGCTATACCATTTTTCATTTCCAATAGCAACATGAGAATTTCAGTGGATTCACATTATTTTCAACATTTTACTACCATCAATCTTTTCAGCTACTCTTGGGAGCAATAGTGGTTTTATTTGCATTTCCCTAACAACTAATGATATTGAGCATCTTTTCATATTCTTGCTAGTAATTTCTGTATGTTCTTTTGTGAAATGTCTCAGTCTTTTTGCTCATTTTTAAAATTTTATTAACTTCTAAGAGTTCTTTGCACTTTTGTACTTTGTACTTTTATCAAATGTTTTGCAAATATTTTTCCCAAGCTGTGGCTTTTTATTCATTTATTCTTGTTTTTATATGAGCAGAAGTTTTTAATTTTGATGAAATCCAATTTATAGTCTCTAACTCTTATGGTTTATACTTTTTTATGTCCTAAGAAATCTTTGCCTAACTCAAGTTAAGATTTTTTGTTTGCCCATAAAAATGTTATGATTTAATATGTAACTCATTTTTAATTAATTTCTGTGCATGGCATGAAGGAAGAGTCAAAGTTCATTTTTTCCATATAAAATAACCAATTCTTCATGCATCACATTGAAGAGATAATCCTTTTACCATTGAACTACCTTGACACCTTTACTGAAAATCAATTGACCACATAAGGGTGATCTGTTCCAGGACTCTCAATTCTGTGCCAAGATCTATAATTCTATCCTTATGCCAAAACCATACTGATTAGATCACTGCAATTTTACAGTAATTCTTTTTTTTTTTTTTAAAGTAAACTCTATGGCCAACGTGGGACTTGAACTTACAACCCCAAGGTCAAGAGTTACATGCTATACCAACTAAGCTAGCCAAACACCCCTTAGAGTAATTCTTGAAATTAGGAAGTGTAAGTCTTTAAATTCATTTTTAATTGTTTTATTTTTCTGGGTCTTCCTTTGTATTTCCATGTAAATTTTAGAATGAGTTTGTCAATTAAAAAAAATAAGGAAAAAAGCTTACTGGGATTTTGAATGGGATTATGCTGAAATTACAAGTCAATTTTGGAAGTAGAGTCATCTTAACAATACTGGATATTCCAATATATGAACCTGCTATAGCTCTCCATTTAGATATTCTCTAATTTCTCTCTGCAATGTTTTATGTATTTCAGTGTAGAGGTTACAAATCTTTTGTTAAATTTATTTCTGAGCATTCTGTGCTACTACTGTGAATGGTATTTCTATCATTTAAATTGGTTTGTTATTTGTTTGTTGGTTTGTTATTTGCCCATTTTTAGAAATATAGCTAGTTTGGGTTTTTGTGGATCTCACATCATCTAATCTTATTAAACTAGCTTGTTAGTTTTAGTGGCTTCTTTTTTTTTCTGGAGATTTTTAGAACATTCTACATACGTGCTCATATTGTTTACAAATAAAGTTTTATTTCTTCCTTTCCAATCTTTATATCTTTTGTTTCTTTTTCTTGCCTTAATGCACTGGCTAAGTCCTCAATTACAGTGTTGAATAACAGTCATGAGAGCAGATTACTGCCCTTATTCCTGATCTTTGGTGGAATATATTCACCATTAAGTGTGATGCTAGCTGTAGGTTTTTCATAGATGTCTTTTCTCAAATTGAAGAGGTTCCCTTCTATTCCCGGTTTGCTGAGAGTTTTTGTCATAAATATGTGTTGAATTTTCTCAAAGGCATTTTCTGCCTCTACTTAGATGATTAAATAAGTTTTACCTTTTATTAACATGGTATATTTAATAATGTTAAACCAACTTTGAATTCTTAGGATAAACCCCACTTGTCATGGTATACTATAATTTTTACATATTGCTAGATTCAGTTTATTAATACTTCAAGATTTTTAAATCTACATTCATGAGGAATATTAGTCTGGAGTTTTCTATTCTTATGTTGTCTTATCTAAGTTTGGCACCAAAGTAATACTGACCTTATAAGATGAGTTGGGTAGTGGTCCTTCCTCCTTAATTTTCTGAAAAAGTTTGTGTAGGATTGGTATTATTTATCCATTAAATATTTGATGTAATTCACCAATAAGACTACCTGGGCTTGGAGGTTTTGTTGTTTTTCATTAAGAATTCAATGTATTCAACAGATATGGGACAATTCATTTTATTTCTTCATGAGTGAACTTTGGCAATTTGTGTCTTTCAAGAAAGGTATCCATTTTATCTAAGTTGTTGAGTTTGTTGCCATAAAATTTTCATACCGTTACTTCATTATCTTTTCAATGTTGATGAAATCTATAGTGATGTCCCTATTTCATTTCTGATACTAATAATTTTACCCTCTCTTGCTCTCTCTCTTACAAGCTCTCTCTCTCTTTCAATCTCCTTCTCCCTGTCTCTGAAATTTTACTAATTTAATTCATCTTTTCACAGAATAAGATTTTTATTTCAATGATTTTCACTATTATTTGTCTGTCTTACATTTCAGTGATTTCTTATCTGATTTTTATTCTTTTCTTCCTTCTGCTTTTCTTTGGGTTTAATTTTCCCTTTATTTCTTTTTTATTTCATTATTTCTTTATTTATTTATTTATTTATTTATTTATTTATTTATTTATTTATGAGAGAGAGCATAAGCAGGAGGGGCAGAGAGGGAGAGAGAATCCCAAGCAGACTCCATGCTGAGCAGGGACCCCACAACCCTGAGATTACAACCTGAGCCCAAATCAAGAGTCAGATGCTTAACCAACTGAGCTACCCTCCAGGCACTCCTGTCCTTTATTTCTTAAAGTAGATTAGCTCACTAATTTTGGACCCTCCTGCTTTTCTATTGGAAGCATTTAAAGATATTAACTTTTCTCTAATCATTGCTTTAGGTGCATTTTATAAATTTTGATACACTGCATTTCCATTTTAATTCAGTTCAAAATACTCTCTAATTTCCCTTGTGATTTCTTGTTTGATTCACACATTATTTAGAAGTGTGTTATTTATATTTTCACATATTTGGGAGTTTTTCAAATTTCCTCAGTGTTGATTTCCAATTTAATTCCATTGTGGTCCTGTAATTTTAAGTTTCTAAGTAGTGAGTCATTTCTTTTATGGAAATCAAAAATAGCTTTATTATAAACAATGAGAAAAAGAAAGAACACCAGCAAGAATAACCAGTGGTTCAAGCACCACATATGGAAAACTCTATCCTTTCACCACTGAACTACCTTGACATCTTTACTAAAAATCAATTGGCCATCTAAGGATCATCTGTTACAGGGCTCTCAATTCCATGCCAGTGCTCTATAAGTCTATTTTTATTCAAATACCATGCTGACTTGGTCACTGTAACTCTACCATACAGTGCTTTTAAGTTTCTAAGCAGTCATTCCTCACATGGAAATCAAGAATATCTCTATGTACAATGAAGAACAGAAACAGTGCCAGCAAGTCCTCCACTTCCTACAAATACACATTCCTTCTAAAACACTGAGAGGCCTGCAAATAGCCCTAAGTAAGTGCTGCACCGTAAGCTGTGAACTGTTACCCAGCCTAGATGTCCCTTTTTGATAAACCTTTCCCCAGACATCCCAGACAGATGGTACCCTCGGACCTCTCAGCGTTCTTCCAAGGCACTTGGTTCCTGTGCTTAGCATGCTGGCTAAAACCAAGATGGACCCACAGGAGTTCTATTCCTGGCTCTGACTCTCACCTGCTCTGGGTATTTTGGTGAGTTACAGCAGTTGATATTACTGCCTTTATGCCTTCCACTCTTGAACTCAAGACATTTGCAGCACAGAAAGCAAACTGCTTGTCTGTCATGCCTTACTGAAAACATCAACTTTACTTTCTTCCATACTTTTGGAATAGCTATTTGGCCATTCCACAGTTAGAATGTAGTCAGAATCCAGAAGACATCATGCTACAAAATATTGCTTTTCATTTCAGGGCCCAATCAATTTTTGTTCAAATTGAGTAAAAATCTTTTTTTAATATCCCACAGCCGTTTAAGCTGACATAAAATAACCTATAAAAAAATTCTTCCTCAGAACTTTGAAGAAATCAAAATGAGAATGCAATAAGTAAAATTCCAATCCTAACTGCAATCTTATCCCCAGGTATAAGTGTAAGTTTTTAAGCCACAACTACTACAAATGACTAAATTATTTGAAGTGACCTTGTTTTTATCATAAGTGGTTGATATAAATATATGTTTACATATGCATGTATATATTTAAAAGAAGTATGTAGCATGAGAAGTAAAATCCTCTCTCCTCATTCCTATCTGATTTCCCCTTTCTCAGAGGAAACCACTGATTGAAGCTCTATTGCTATTGGTTATTTTTTAATTGCTATTTAGTAGTCTCTCAGAAGCTTTTGACAAGTTATGGATGGGATTTTCTAAGGAGATGAAATCCTGTCATTTATTTCTGATTCCATCTCAAACCACACTAAAAATGACAATAAAGGGATAAAAAGGAGACAGGCCCACAAAGACAAATAAAACAGTATCAACCAAGTTTTCTGAAGATGAAAAGCAAGTCAACAAGTTAAGAAGAGCCTTTCAATGCTGACCTGGAGTTCAGATTTATCTACTTATCCTGCTTGGGACATAAACTGAGTCCACTCTCTATGGCTTCACTCAATGTGGTCAAGAGTCACCAGACATTTGAGTCAAGAGAGAAAAAGAGAGACTGTGTGAAACTGAAAACTCACTAAGAGCAAAATATTGTATGTTAGTAGAAATAGAAGATAAACATAACAGTAGAAGTAAAGAGCTTAAAAAGTCTTTCCCTGTAGTGAGTAGAACTCTAAGATGAATGGAGTGAATGGGGACACACAGTTTCTCAACATGAACTTTGTAGTATTAGCTGACTTTTTTAATTATACATAAGTATTCATTTGACAAAAATTAAAATTATGCTTCTAAGAAGCCACTAAGTTGTTTGTTGGTTTAACAGAACTTTTTCTTTCTACTTCACCCTTGGCAATGCTTTCACTCTGACATTAGCAAGACAGTTTCAAGTTGTTGACTAACAGTTTTACATGTTTGTGATATTCTCTGCTCATCTGTACACCATTTGGACAGTTTCCAACTTCATGATGTCATAAAAAAAACACGTTTACACTAGGATATGAACACTTTGCTGCAGTCATGCATGAATATATACCTATTATAACCCCCCATCTGGCTACAAATATGATGATACTTTATCATTTGGCCTAGCAAATGCTCTAGCCTCACTATCTTCAGATCTTCAGGATGACCTGATTCATGTTTTTCGAGTGCTTATAATGGACCCATGCCTTGCGCCAAAGCCCGCTCCATTCATTATTGCATTCATCCTTATAACTACTCTATGAGATAGGTACCATTATTATCCTCCATTTCACAACTAAGGGAACTCTGGCATACAGATGTTAAGTATCTCACCCCAAATCATCTTACTAGTAAGTGGCAGAACAAGTTTTATCAAAATCTATGTTGCTATCCACACTGTTTTGCTTTTCATGTGTTTTATAGTGAAATTGTGCTACAGCCTATCTAGCCTCTGGTTCAGTGCAGCTTGCTGGACAACACTGGCTGAAGTATTGTCAACAAGGCAGACTCCTTTAGTCCAGATATCTGTGAGTGCTATGAGATAAAAGCACGATTGTTCTTCCTTTGCTCCAATGCCATTTCCCACTCGGCATGACAGAGAAAAGATTCACTCAAAGAGAGACTGCAGGGAAAATGAGATGTTTTTTATAATTCAAACGTTCCCCTTAAGGATCTTTTAAAGTCATTCACTAGGCCATTCATGAATAGGCAGCTCTAGAGAAAGCTTGGCCAAAGTGTTTACTGATACCAGGTGTCATTCTGTTTACATACGATGAGAGACAGAGAGGTGGGAATTTCATTTCCCGAAATATTTGATTTAGTTTCCTGAATACTGGAGAATATCAAGGTGACTGTGCTGGAGGTCCTAAGAGCAACACAGCAAAACATCTGGGTTGAAAACATAGATAGAGCACCTGGCACACACATCCCCATGGCCCTCTCATTCACAGCCATGCACTGCCACCAGACAATCCTCACACACCGAGACATGCTTGGTTCTGCTTGTAGCCTTTGGAAAGAAACATTTCCTTGACAGCATTTGCAAATCATGTTTTGTTTTTCTCCTCCAGAATAATTTGCACCACAGAAATTCTTCCATATGTCAAAGTTGGTCTCATCATTTTGCTTGGAGGAGGGAGGTAGGAAAGAAGACTATAGTTAAGGAGCTAGTTTAAACCAGAGCATGTATTAAATATTGTAATGGCATCCTCTTGGCATAATGCTCAAGAACTTTCATTCCTTCAGGCTTCACCTTATTTCTAAAGTGTAGGTGATTTTGCATTAAACATCAGGTTCTGACATGAAAAATATGGCAATACACCTGAAATATAGCTTAATAGCCTGAATTTTGATAATACTAACACCTTAACTGTTATTGCACATTATACTTATGTTAGCTAACTGATTCTCATAACAACATGGTGAGAATGCAGGCAGAAGAATTACCTCGCCTGACAGATCTGCACTGTCCTCTAGATGATTGTGTATATTATCTATTCACTTCACTTGGTCCTGGGCTCCTTGAGGAGAGGGACTGTTAAGGGAGTCTGTTAAGGGACACCCAGTGAGCTCTGGTGATGTGGTGATGACAGATGGCACCATGTCGAGAAATGATAATGGGGTCTGTCTTACCCTCTCTGGCCCTCTCAGACCTGGAAGTTTCCAAGACGGCAAGTGTTAAAATGGCCAGTCTCCATTAATACACACAATGGGCCCAACAACATGTCTGTACTCCATTCCAGCTCCTTTGTCTGTGATTGCTTGAACAAGCCACAAGTCTACAAGATGAAAGGTCAAAGTTCAGCAATGGAGGCTTTTTTCCTTCCTGTTTTTCCTCTAGAAGCCTTGGAACTTTGGCCTCCTCTTGGGCTTAAACTCTGGGCTTGTTACAATGCACTGCTAGCCTTGTTAGGTGGTGAGAATGTAGGATGGGGATTGTACAAAAACAAATTATAAAGAGCACACAAATAAACATTTTGAATACCACATCTTCACAATGTCCTCGCTTTGCTATCATTGCTTGCACATGAATAGTTTAAAATGTTCCTAACGGATGCTTCTCTAAGTAAAGCAGTTCACATTGCAAACATCAAAAGGCAGCATTCAACATGGATCCTAATAGGACAGACATCTTTATACCTGTCTGACCTCCCTGGAAGCCCATGAGGCTTGGGCTTCCTGCTCTTTCCTAGCGTCATATCCACTGCTCCTGGTCTGTGACTGCTGCCACCACCCTTTGTGTCCCCAAGGCCCATGATCTTGCTCAATGAAGCTGCCACAATTCCGAAAGCTGCTCTACCCTTATGTGCCTGGACTCCTACATCCCCAAACCTTCACACAATGACACCACCAATTCTGCTACTTGGCTGGGGCTACATCCACCTGACTCCATCCCCTGCAGTCTCAGCCAGTTATTCTACCAGAGTTCAAGGCTGCTGCAGCGCTGTCAGCCAGACAATCATTTTATCCCTCATTTTCTACCATTCCCTTACCTTGCTTCCACAAAGCTATCATTGTGGGCAACCCCACTGCTGCCACCAAGACCTCTTCCCAGCTGGTCAATTGAATTGCATACTAATGCTCAAGCTCCCTCACATATCATAGTTTACTTAGGACACGGTTTATTAGCACAGTTTCACAGTTGACTTAGCTTTTATCCAATGGTTCTCAACCCTGGATACATTAGAATCACCTAGAGAGCTTTGAAAACACACTGATGCTTGGACCTCACACCCAGAGATGCTGATTTAATTGGTCTGGGGTAGGGCTCAGGCATTGCTATGCTTTACAAGTGATTCTAATGTGCATCCAGGGTTGAGAACTACTTTATTACCTTTCTGTCTCTACCTAAATGTGAGGCATGGGTGGTGCTTATCCACTTAACAGGCCACATCAAACATATACAAGCTAATAGGATACTGATTCAACTTAATGGAGTACATCTGTAACATCTTAACATTTCTGTAGCATTGAAGAGCTGCTCTTGTGATGCTCATGGTCTAAGCACCCAGGGGATGCAAAGCAGGGTGCTTCTTTCCAATACCGGTTACAACACTCCCAGGACTCTGAGTTCTAAGCAGCTACAACTAAAAATCTATTCAAATAATTGTGGTCAACATGAGGCAAGAGGTAATCCACAAGTCCAATAAGGTAATGAATCATCTTCTTTCCATCTTGAAGTGCTCTTTGCAGGTCAATGTGGATCCTTCTCTTACATCTAAGATTTCCTCTTTTATCACCTGTTCTCAGTCAGTGGGGCATGTCATATGGGGTAGTAAAAAGTTAGAAATGAACTTGCTGCAAGTCTGGGAGTTTGCCTGGTTCTGAGAGCTTATTCTGATCACTGTGGTGGCACAATAAAACCTTGGCTGGGGTGGAAGGGGGTGCCACTGTACCACGAAGCCAGACCCCCACAGAAGGCTCATTAGTTACATCTTCACCCTCCCTGAACTGGGAGGTAACATAATCATGGTAAAGATCATGGGACCTTAAAGTCCTAGGCAATATGCCTCTGTTTGAATTCAAGTTTCAACACTTCCCAGCTATGTAAATAGAAGGTAATTATGATAACCTAATTCATAAAATGCTTTTGAGGACTAAATGAAGTAATGCATGTAAAGCTACTTAGCACAGGGCTATGCTAGGTCATTACTGTTTGCCAAGAGTGCACATAAAAGTTTTCATTTTGCATAACTTAAAAATCATTTAGAGGAACAAAAATCAAAGAGGGCCATGTGAAGACATCCTAAGCATGATTTTCACTACTAATTTTTAAACAATTTGGAAATGGAAATTGAGAGAGTCCCTGAGGAAGAAAAAACTGAGGGGGAAAAAACATGGTTTCCTCTTCCTTATCTAATACTTCCTTCTTGTGAGGGAGGAAAGCTGTCTTTCTCCTGGATTCAACAGAAACCAACCCTTCTCATTCTCCCTCCTGGTGAAAGATTGGAGCCCAGGGAGGGAAGCAAGATTCAAAATCAGACAATTACCAAAGATCCTGAACCAAGAGAGTGGCCTTTGCAGTCCCACACCATGATCTCAGGAGTATCTGTGAGGCTCTCAGACCTCCACTGAACATTGGTTATAGAGGCTGGTAAGATGTCCCAATGACCACTCCAGCCAGGGCCATAAAGAAAAAGTGGACTTTACCCTTTAGATATCAGAGTGAAGTCACTCTTTTCCTCCACAACACAGTTTCCCAAGCATTTATGTGCCAGGGCAGCAAAGTCAGTCTGGTGATGGTTCCAAATCAACTCTACCCAAACCTCCTCATGTCCTTAGCTTTACTCGAAGCTGAACAACACTCAGGGAAGAGAAATTCACTCTCACCTTTGGTAAATAAAAAAGGAAAAAAATCAATAAAATAATTTCCAATCTGTTCCTTACAACTCGATGCCCCACTGATCAGAATGAGTCAGAAACAAACGTATTAGTTCTGAAAGAAAACAGCTTTTAGAAATAAGATTTGATCTAGTTGGCTGAGCAATCATTATGCTTGAAATTCTCCGTGCCATATTTGCCAGTCAATAGAGCACATGGGGATATAGACTGCAGGGACACAGCTCCTTTCATCTGGCACCAGCTTCTAGACCACATCTATAATTACTATGAAGATCATCAAACCATTCAGTGACTTCAGGGAAAAGCTTAATTCTCACCAAAATGAAGCAACAACTAGCTTGTAACAAAATAATAGTGTTCCCCTTGGGACCTAGCTCTTCATCTGAGCTTCTCAAATTGGAAATACTATCTTTTATTAAAGCTTTGAAACAAAGGTTAGTTGCTGTTTGCCCCTGCCTTAGCCAGTCCTGTTCAACAAAATCTTTGATTGACACTGTCACTGAGCCAACCGTGAACAACACAGAGCCTATCAGGAGTCCCATCATGCTCAGCGGATAGAGTCTACTTAAGGTGTTTTGACACAGGTCCAGAGTTTGGACTCTTTGTGTCCGATTGCAGAAATACTCTATTACCCACCTGACTGCAAGAATGCCATTTTCCAGAGATCCTACTATTACATCCGACTCACTGGATCAGAGTCATTTGGACATTGACAGGCTACCCTCACTGATCAGCTCCAGTAGGGCAAATCCAGTCCAAAGTGGCCACCAAGTCTGTCTGAATTCTAAGAAATATCTGGAGGGTTTTTTTCCCTCACTCCATCCCCAAAAAACTTAATCTCAGATTATGCATTTGAACTATAAATTAGGGACTTGGGCAAATCACCAAATACCATATAAGCTAAGCTAAACTTTAAAGCTCATCAGCAAAGCACTGGATATGTGCCCCTAAGCAAGGTCGCTTACCAGCTGTCTGCATCAAATGTGCATGTCAGGTGGTTTATCTAGTGTAACATGCTGGTGCCCAGCCCAGATCATGTTTACTAGCACAGCACCCATTCCCCAGTGTTATGAGGACTGGGTGCTAATGCTCACAGCTGCCCCCTTCCTTGAAGAATCACCCTTATCCCACTCTCCTCTAGTCTGGGGACCCATAATCAATGACTGGTTAATATGGAGTACAAAGGGTTGGCACCTTTGCCCCAAGGTGAGAATACCCACGTGGTGCCATTCCACTCCAGGGCATCTCATGGGATTATGCTAAAGCTGAGCTCTAGCTGTGACCTTGTCCTTGCATTTTTCCCCTGCTGTGTCCTGCTTCCCTCATTCCTCTTCTCTCAAGAACACTCTCTCAGGGTGCATCAGTGGCTCAGTCGGTTAAGCATCTGCCTTTGGTTCAGGTCATGATTCCAGGGTCCTGGGATGGAGCCCCATATTGGGCTCCCTGCTCAGTGAGGAGTCTGCTTCTCTCTTTCCCTCTGCCTGCTGCTTCCCTCTACTCATGCTCTCTCTTTCTCTCTCTCAAATAAAATTTTAAAATCTTAAAAAAAAAAAAAACACTTTCTCAATAAATCATTTGCACCAGCATCCCCAAACCCCACTCAGTCTCTGCTTCTAGGGAACCCAACAGAAGGCAGCTATGCTCCGTGTGGAAAATGGATTGGACCAGGTGAAGAATGACAGCAGGAAAACAAGGTGGGAGGCTCATGCACAATCCAGCTAAGCCACACTGGCTTTTTTCTCTTCGACTCTGAAATTCCATGACTCTCTCGGTAGGTTCCTGCTAGCAGTCATAACAAGCTCATTAAATCTGCTCCATATGTTAGAACAGACACAGGTCAAACTGGCACAGTGAGTTGTTTAATCCACTGGGGCTGGTGGTCAGAGAAATAACAAACAGAGCAAAAACTGAAGCATTTGATTTACCAGGCAACCAGATGGAAAAAAACAGATCATCTTCCAGTCCATCAATGGGAATTTAAAATACAATTCCACTGGGCATCCAAAGACAGGTCTCTTGACTCGTAGATTATCCGGGAACAATTTGCAACCCTGAGTTATCCACCTACTGCCCCCCAGCACAGTTTTCGTCTGGAGTCAACAGGTGTTACAAGAATGTGACGTCAACATCACTAGAAGCTAGATCTACTTTGAGTATATCAAGCTGCATTTTTGTTTTTATTTATTTTTTATTGGTGTTCAATTTGCCAACATATAGAATAATACCCGCTGCTCATCCCATCAACTGTCCCCCTCAGTACCCGTCACCCAGTCACCCCCACCCCCCGCCCACCTCCCTTCCACCACCCCTAGTTCGTTTCCCAGAGTTAGGAGTCTCTCATGTTCTGTCTCCCTTTCTGATATTTCCCACTCATTTTTTTTCCTTTCCCCTTTATTCTCTTTCACTATTTTTTATATTCCCCAAATGAATGAGACCGGCCATGCATTTATCTAGAATTCCAGTCAACATGGAAATGCATGCCTTTCCTTTGACAAAATACATCACTGTTCCTTAAACTGGTGTCTACAGAGATACATCCTCAGGAATTCAAAGATTTCTGTAAGAATTTTTTTCTACTTTGATTTTTATGATAACCTTTGAAAAATTAATCTAACTTTATTCTGTAGCTCACAGATGGTCACTGATCACTGAATACTGTCATTAGATTTCAATGGTGGTATTATAATTGGCTGTTGGTCATATTGACACTAAGTCATTATCCAGAACTACAAGTGCTTAACTTTTAATAAAAAGTCTCTCAGTGGAATACAAGCAGATGTATTCTCAGGAGCCTATAAATTTTCAAGTTTGAGAAATTTATTTCTGAAGATGAACTATATCTACAAAGTCTAACTGTCAACATGATAGCATGTAGTCAAAGTGAAGAGCTGGTGTCCTGGGTGCTCTGCTATCCATCGCAAAACAGCAAAGGACAACCTTGCCAGGAGGGGTGAAGGTCCACCTGCAAAAAGTCAAAGGACATCCAGTATTTGCATGCCAAGGCTGTTGAGGGTCACTGTTGCTGTTAGTGTTGTTTATGTCTAATTTTAAAATCATACAAATTATTAAATCAGTGACCGTGAGGTTGTTCCAACTTGGAGTCAGGACCTATTTTTATTTCTAGCTCTTCAGAATCCAGCTGCTGGGCTCCTGGGAGGTGGTCACTAAACACTTAACAAGAGAATAATTATGCATTAAGCCACAAAGATAGTTCCTCAAGGAACTTTCAGGCTAATAGAAAAATGCCCATATTATAAATGATTATTTGCTTGATGAAAAAACAAGTCTGCATTCTTAGGTGCTACCATTAGAAAGAAAAGCAACGAGCCAATTACCATACAAGTCAAGATAACATTACCTCAGAAGGAGGGAAGCTGTTGCGACCTGATTGGGAAACATAAGGACTTCCTGCAATAGCTGGTAATGTTTCTACTGCTTAACCTAGGTGACAGTTACTTGGCTGTTTTGTTTTTTGTTTTTGTTTTTGTTTTTTTAATTATTCAGCTTACTATGAATTTGTTTCTGCAAAAACAAAATTCAGTGAAGCACTATACTATCCAAAGTCCTAGCATGAATCCCAGGTTTGCAGCTTATTAGCTGAGTAACCTTGGTAAATCCTGTAACTTCTCTAAGCTTCGGTTTTCTTACCTGTAAAATGGAGACCTCACCAACTTTGCCAGGTACAGTGATTCTTCAGTGAGATAATACATGTGAAAGTGTTTCATTGCCTTGTACAGTGAAAAGCATTATAAAAATGTAAACTTGATTGATATTATCTAGGACTTGTGTTGCAAATGAGACATTATGTCTTAGAAAATGTGGGTCTGGGGCCTAGGTGACACTGAAATGAGTGTATCCCTTTGGTGTCCTTGGGAAGCACATATTCCACAATCTCACTGGTCCCTGGCCTGCCTCCTCTCTGGTCTCCTCTCTCTGACACAGGCGCTGAGCCCTTGCTACACTATGACCTGACAGTTGCCCCAGTATGTGTTGGAGGCTCTCTAGGCCACGTGCTTCCCATACTCTGTTTCTTCTGTCTAAAATTCATCACTCCCTTGGCCTACCCTTCCAGCTTCTTACTCATTTATTCACTCAACAAATGTTTACTGAGTACCTCTCATGTGATGGGCACTGTGCTAGGCCTGGAGGTAAATTCCTGCCCTCATATTACTTACATTCTGGTGGTAACTAACTCACTCTTTACCCATTATTCTCAAGTCAAGGATCTCCACTGCTCTAGAATAATTTCCTAAATGTTCCTTCCATACTCCCCTTCCTCAACCATGAGTCTCCAATCCCCACTGAGTTAATGACTGTCTCTTTCTGCCCTCAGAGCATCCTTTGCACTCAAATAGTAGTCTGCCTTCTTACAGGCAGCAAACTCTGGAGTATAATGACTTTCAACTCCATTTGTAAAGACAAGCACGTAGTAAAAATGACAGCTAATGTGCATTAAGTGCTCAATTGGTGGCTGGCACAGTTCTAAGTACTTTTACACACTAATACCTTTGATTCTCAAAAAAAGCACATGAAGTGAGCATTACTATTGGCCCAGTTTGAAGACGAGGAAGATGAGGCACGGGGAAATAAAGTGACTCACCCAAGGTCACAGAGCTGGGAAGGGGAGGAGGCATAATTTGAATGCAGGCATTGCCCCACCTGATCCCTGCACTCCTCCGGAGACACTATAGATGTGTGAGTGCAATAGAAAGGCCAGAGGAGGCTAGGGATGAGAGCCTTTCACTCAGAAAATTACAGGACAAGGAGACCTTTTCATCACGTGCTTGCAGTGAGGATGAGCTTGAGGGAAAGAGAAAGAGTTTTTTTATCTCAATTTCTGCCTCTATTCCCATTTCCTTTATCCCTTCCCTCCATAAACTTAAACTACCTAGGGATTATCCAATCAATTAGAATGTGCTTTAATTAATGGCATTGTTCAAACTGCTCTGTGTTCCTTCAATCCCCAAAAGACAGTCTCATGGATGAAGTGGGGGGTTGGGGACTTGAGGATTGCAATCTCCTTCCTGTCACTCAGCCCAGGATCCTACAGCGTGGAACACCATCTGGGAGGCAATGTGAAGACAGGCTATCAAGACTGGATTGAGCCCCAGAGATCACCTGGTCTAGCAGCAGCAAACTCAACTGCTGGTGTGGGAGAGCCGCTAAGAGAACTGAGGGAGCAGAGTGTGGGGTGTTAAGTGGCTTGGATAGGAATAAACAAAACAAACACTGTCTAGTGACTTTGCTGTTTTGTGACTTTGTGCAGAACTTCCAGCTAAACGTGGCAGATTAAGCCCATGCATTTATCTCTACTTCCTCCTCCAACCCCACTAAAATGACAGTAGAAGAAGTCTGAAGCGTGAATCCATAAGGGCAAAATGGAGAGAGGATGACAGCAGACAAAAGACATCCATGAGAATCCCACAAGACAAAAGCAATAGCTGATGGAGTAACACAGAGGAAGCTGAAAACTAACATGAAGATGGGGGAGTCATCAAGAAGCAAAGCAATTTTCACCTCGGAACCACAGAAAATCTCTGAATTTGAAGGAACCAGAAAAACCAATGGCCAGGGTAAGGGATGAAAAGAGGACTGGAAGCCACTAAGGCCACTCTCCAGTGGCCCAGTGACTGAACCTCCCTACTCTGGGAGGGGACGAGAGGGTTGCCACTGGTGTAACAGAACTAGCAAGGCTCTCTTGGGCACATCAGACTTGTCAGAAAACAAGAGTAAAGTACTTCAGTGTAAATAGTGGTATAAAATGATTTTCTACACTTTGAAAAGGGATACTCAATGCAGCAGTTTTGCATGTCTCTCTTTAAACTTATTCCTCATATTTGAGGTTTTTGACATTATTGCAAATGCTATGTTTTAAATTTTTTTATTTTCATTTTTTTAAGATTTTATTTACTTAGAGAAAGAGAGCAAGAGAGAGAGAGAGAGAGAGCAGACAAGCCAAGTGGAGGAAGGGGCAGAGGGACAGGGAGAAAGAGGATCTTAAGCAATCTTAAGAATCTTAAGCCCCAATGTGGGGCTCCATCTCACAGCCCTGAGATCACAACGTGAGGTGAAATCAAGAATCAGATGCTCAACTGACTGACCATCAAGCACCCCTGAATATTTCATTTTCTGTTTGTTGGAATTGCTCATTGACCTTGTATCTGGTGACCTTACCAACCTCACCTAGTAATCTGAATCCTATACCTGTGGAATCTTCTGAACTTTCTGTTCAGAAAATATGAACTTTCATATCATCTGCAAATAATACGAGTTTTATTTCTTCCTTTCTATTCATTTTGCCTTCCCACCCCTCCACCCCCAATTTATTTCCCTAGCTAGGATTCTAGTACAATGTTGGAGCAAAGTGGTATTGGGAGTATCACTGTCTCTTCTCTGATTGTCTCATGAAAACTTTCAAAATTTCACCATTATGTTTACTGTAGATTTTTATTATTATTTTGTAAGTTCCTATTATCAGAATAAGGAATATTCCTTTTACTCCTAGATAACTATGAGTTTTCTTATCATAAATCAATATCAAACTTGAGGTGCCTGGGTGGCTTAGTCAGTTAAGTGTCCAACTCTTGGTTTCAGCTCAGGTCATGATCTCAGAGTCCTGAGATCAGTCCTACGTTGGGCTCTGTGCTCAGAGAAGAATCTGCTTGAGATTTTTCCCTCTCCCTGCTTGCTCACTCTTTCTCTCAAATAAAATCTTTTTTTAAAAATGAATACTAAACTTTATCAAATGTTGTGCTTCATCTATGAAAGTCATCGTATGACTTCCATATATTAAACTAAGAGTTCAGTTTTCATTATTGTATTAATTAGGCAAACTGAACTAAGTTTTGAATGTTAAACCAACCTTGACTTCCTATATAAATTGGACTTGGTCATGATAAATCTTTTCCATATATTGTTGGATCATTTTGCTAATACTTCACTGGGAATTTTGTAACATTATCCAAGGGAAAGATTCACCTATAATTTTCCTTTCTTGTAATGGTCCTTAATAGATCTGGGTGTGTCACTAAATATCTGACCCTATATTGCCTTTTATGTAAAATGGAGACAATTTGTCATAATATATAGGATTGCTCTGAAGATTAAATGAAAAAAATATGTGAAAACACTTAGCTTATTTCCTGGCATTTAGTATATATTCAACCAGTACTTACTGAAAGAATGGAATGGACTTTGGCTCTAATCAATTTAAACTTGAGAATAAAATGAATACAAAACAATCCCAAGAATAAATCAATGAAAATAACAAAGGCTTTATTTCTAAAATCAGTAAGCAGGATTTGACACACAACAATCTAATTTATAGAACCTCAGCTGACTTCAGACTCTTACTTAAGATCTAAAGCCCAGTGAAAGCAAATTCCAGACAAAGAGTAGGAGAGAGTGGCTAAGATCCACCATAACCACTCTTTTACCCCACTGCAATAATTTCCAACACCACCATCTCTGTAAAAAGTGGATTGGTAAGACCCCATCTGAGCTGGCATTCAGGAGATTGTCCTTCATGCTTGATCTATGACCTTTCACAAATCACCTAAACTTTCTGGGCCACAGTTTCTTTGTGTGTAAAAAAAAAACAATAATCCCCACCCAACTTATTCAATAGAGTATTTGTAAGAATGAAATTAAAGAGCTTTTAAAGAGTTAAAACCAGTTAAAATCTAGGTGACTCAAGTGGTTAAGCATCCAATTCTTGATATCGGCTCAGGTTATGATCTCAGAGTCATGGGATCAAGCCCTACGTCAGGCTCTACACTCAGCAGGAAATCTACTTAAGATTCTCTCTTTCTCTCCCTCTCCCTTTGCCCCACTCCTTGCTTGCATGTGCATGCATGTACACACTCTCTCTCTCAAATAAATAAATAAATATAAAAAGTTAAAACCAGCTACATGCAAACATGAGGCATTTTTATGATATTATTATTTATAATATTATGCTAAGTGATTTCTATCAAATATATCAATTAATACTTAAGTAAGTTTATGAATTAGAAACAGAACAGCACAGAATAAATAGGCAAATTGCCCAGGGTCCTATAGCTCTAAACGATGCAGCCAGGTTTGAATTAAGGGCAACCTCAAGCAAGTCTGTGCTCTTAACCTCTACACTATATCAGCTAAGAAAACTGCCAGTCTTCCACTCAAAACAAAAACTTCCTATGTTTCATGTTGTGGTAAGATTGAATATTTGGTAGTGGTCCTAAGTGGCTCAGTCACCTGGGTGTCAGACTCTTGAATTCAGCTCTGGTCTTGATCTTAGGGTCATAGGATTGAGCCCCACTCCAGGTTCTATGCTCTGTGCAAAGTCTGCTTGGGATTCCCTCTCTCCTCTCCCTCAGCCCGTCCCTTCACTCATGCACATACATGTGTGGTCTCTCTTTCTCAATAAACAAATAAAATACTTTTAAAATAATAAGAAATTAAAAAAGATTGATAGCAAGGTATTAAGACTCAACATCATTTAACACAAGAACATCTATTTAAAAAGAAAAAGAAAAGTGCTCCCTTTTATAGTGATCTTTTTTCCCTTTTGAGAAAGATTTATTTTCTCTTTCACTGGAAAAAAATAACAGCACTATCATAAGAAATGTTGCATCTCATAAAGCTCCAGCTAATCAAAAGTTTCCTTGGCTAATTGCCTCAGCTGTGCAACTGGAAGACATTAAGACTTTGGGAAACTCACAGTTCTCCTGTTAATCTAATATTTAAATTGTCCAAACATTTCATTGACTCAAAAGATTGCCCTCCAACCTACAGTAGCTTCCTCCACTGAACATTCTTTGTCAAGTCTCTCTTGTCTCATTGTAAGATCTGCAAATAGCCACAGGCTTTCTGGAATACATCATCTCTAAACCTACCTGATATTGGCAACTTAGCCCAAGTGCACACCTTAGAGATGGATTCTGTAACAGAAAGAATGCCAGTTCTATGACATGAACAAGTCAGCCAGGCTCCCTAAGCCTCCCATTCCTCACTGGTTCCATGGGATTCACCATATCAACTCCACCTGCTTCCAGGGTTGGTGTGCAGATACAATGAGACAAGTTTTGGAAAAGTACTGTGACAACTTCAGGACACTTTACACAGTCTAAAACATCATTTGTGACCAGCCCAGTTGAGTGATGTCAAAAGAGCTCTCTGGGACTCTCTGGGACTTGGTAGTCTTGCTAGCTCACGCAGAAACCTAAGAATAGATTCTTAACTCATTTGTATTGTTTCTGCCACAATCCAGGCTCTCTTTCCCTCTTGACTTTCCCTACTTAAAGTCATTTTTAATTCTTTGCTAAAAAGCAGAGAAGGTGCCCCTCTCCTCAGTTAGACACTTTCACTACTAGAACCAGAGTTCCAGACATTTGAATATGGCTTCTTATACTTCCTTTGTATACTCTCCCCAACAACTCCCACCCTTATGTTTCTCCTGCCATGACAGGTGGACTAACCTATGACTGAGGCATAAAATGGGGCACTTGTTTCTCACACCAGGTTTTCCAGACTCTCACCTATCTCCACATGAAGTTCTAGATCTCTCCCCATTCTACCTTAATCACTCAGGAAATATTCACTTGGATGCCAACTATGTGCCTGGCTCTGTGCTAAGAACAGAGGATATGAAGTCAAACAGAATGCAAACTCCTCAGGAACTTAAGAGTCTAGTGGGAGACATAGATTAGTAACTCAACAATAAACTGATACAGTCTGATATAACTGATGATAAATATAATACCAAAGGAACATTGAACCCAGTCCAGGGCTGGTAGCTAGGGGGAGCACTGCAGAAGAAGTCATATGAAAAGAAAAAGAAGTCATATGGGTTGGCTCGTAAAGAATGAGTAGGAGGGGCACCTGGGTGGCTCAGTCGGTTAAGCATCTGACTCTTGGTTTTGGCTCAGGTTATGATCTCAGGGTCATGGGATTGAGTCCCGTGTCAGGCTCCTGCTCAGCATGGAGTCTGCTTAGGATTCTTTCTCTCCCTTTCTCTCTGCTCCTCCTGCTTGTGCTATGTCTGTCTGTCTGTCTGTCTATCTCTCTCTCTCTCTCTCCCCTTCTCTCTCTCAAATAAATAAATAAAATATTTTTTTAAAAAAGGGGGGGTGAGTTGGAGTCATTAGATGAAGGAAAAGGAAAAGAATATCCCAGGTCAAGGGATGAGTGAGCATGGCCCTTGCAAGAAAATCCCAAGGAATGGCCAAGCATTGGCTAGATTTGAGGAAGTTCTGGAAAATAAAATATAGCTGTAGGCAGAAATAAATCAAATCATGAAGATGGCATTTGCTAGACTAAGAAGCCATGGGGAACCACTGACATAAGGGAGTGGCAGGATAAGCTTTGTGTTTTAGAAGTTCACACTGGTGATTGTGAGAAGGGTAGGCTGAAGAGGTCCTGGTGGAAGGTACAAAGGCCAGTAAAAGAGGCAAGCAGTAAATGAAGCCTCAATTAAGTCAGTGACCTTGAGAATGAAGAGAAAGGCAGACCCAGAGATAGAGAAGAGAAAGAAGCTCTAGGACTCTCTAATTGCAAATGGCAGAGTATTATAAAGGGAATAATAAGTGAGAGGAAGGGACCTGGGTAAGATGACACTCAGGTTTCTGACTTTGATATTAGGGTGAATAAATAGAGGCACCATCACAAGAGAAGCTTAGAGAAAAAGAGATGTGCTTGTTTTGTGCACATGTCAAAAGTGATGATTAGGTTTAGTGAAAGAAGTCAAACACAAAAGACTATATGCCACTTGATTGTATTTTCGTGAACTTCTCAAGAAGGCAAAATAATGTAATGGCAGAAAGCAAATCAGTGGCTGCCCGGGCCTAAGGGTAGGGCAGGGGACCAACTGCAAAGGACCACAGTAAAACTTTTCAGGGTGAACAAATACTAAGATATGAAAAAGCAAGTTTACAAGTTAGAAACACTACATTTCTAAGGCCCCTATCTTCACTGAGGTGGTGGTTACTAAAATTCATGAAAAGTATACACCCAAAATGAATGAGTTCTATTGTGTGCAAATACCTCAATAGAACTACTTTTTTTTTTTTTTTAATAAAGTTGCTTTTTAAAGCAATGTCCTTGGGGATGGCCAGGTAGAGATGGCAGTGAGCAGAGGTCTAAATATACAACGTGGATTTGGAACTTGTATGGGTGAGGAGTTGATATAATGTAGAAAGGTACAAAGGAGCCCAGGAGATAGCTTGGAAGAAACAACCAAAGACCTAGAAAGTACAGCAGCAGACAAATCAACACAAGTTAAGAAAGAGTTTTTAAAAGGGGAGAGTAACCAACAGACTAGCACCCCAGAGAGTTCCAGAAAGACAGAAGCTAAACAAGAGCATCACTGGCTTTGTCCACCTGGAAGAGTTGGGTGGAGGCAAAGTCAGAGATTTCCCTCCCCTGTCTTATTACTAAAATAACTAGGTCATCCTGAAGCAGTAGTTTTAAAACATTTTTTCCACAGCAAAATAGTTGAAGAAGATGGCAGGGTACTTCCTATGACCAATCCCAAAGGTGCTGACTTTCAAAATTTTGCTGATTTGGGTCCTGAAATCCAATTTACAAACACTTTGGCCATGGGTATACCTTTCTGGTCCCATGCCTGTTAGGTGAAAATCAAAATAAATTAGAATCGCCCAAGCACCCTCTACCCAAAAGCAAAGGCCCAAATGGGTGTCAGGTGATAGCCCCAAAGGTTGCTGCCAGGAAATGAAAAGCCGTAAAGGTCACTGACTGGAAATACACAGAACATATGAGACTTGCCACACTCAACACCCAGAACCAAGTCGACAGGAAAAGGAAAATTTAGAGGACAGGGGATTATACATATTTTAAGGCCAAGAGTGACACCCAGTGTTCATAGAGATCATTCCAGGCTCCCAGGCTCCCAGACTCCCAACAACTTCCCATTTTGTTCAGGGCACAGAAGACGAGTGAGCTGGGTCCCAGGTATGACCCAGATGGAGCTGCCCTCTGGCTTCCCAGGTCAGGAGGACAAGCCAGGCCAAGGAGTGGCAGGAATTAGGTGAGAGTGGGTGATTTAGCTGGACCCTAAGAAGCAAAGTGATCTGCAGTTCCATCTCATGATGACAGCTGTGAAGAGATAGCTTGACCATCTCTAAAGCATTTTTGCATTTATTACCTATTCTCATTGAAACCTTAGTAGGCAGGCAGAGCAAGCTGTCAGCCCCATTTTATGGAAAGAAGATGAAGCTGCAGAGAAGTCAACAGGTATATCTACAAACCCAGGTCTCCTGTCCTAAGTGCTCATTCCTTAACACTCTGCAACCAGGACTTAGCCAGGGAGGTCCCTGAGATGTGGGAGGGGGATCTGGAGTCCACATCGGGAGCCCCAAACACTAAAGAGGATGCAGCCTCTGAGCATTCCCAAGGTCATTCAGCACACAAAGACTTCTGGAGTGCTCATACGTGCCAGGCACTACCTGTCTGAAAACAAAAAGACAGTCTTTTCTTTTCTAAAGAAGTTTGTAATATATCCAGGGAGGCAGATAAACACCATGAGATGGGATGGGACAGGACTGTGATGAGCAGGCCCAAGTCCAGCAAGAAGACAGCTTTCCAGAGAAGGATGAAAAACTGTACAAGTCCTTTCTGCTCCGGACACAAGGCCTGAGCCCTTGGCCACAGGCAGCTCAGCAAGTGCTTTCACCTGTGCACCAGACCCCCTCTGCACACCCATCTCCTTTCCAAAAAGGAGAGAAAGTGAAGAAGAAAATTCACCTTCCAGTGAAACTAGGGAACAGCCCAAAACCCAAAGCCCACTGGATGGTAAGTAACAGCAGTTTGGGCCAAGTCAGGAGGGGAGGCAGAGAATGGCCTTGGGAAGTGAGTGCACAGTTCTAGAGAAATCTGCACATACCATGAAAGGCCAAACCAGCAACCATTAAGTTAAGCGAGATCAGGACATCTCGGAACTCGGTTGGCACCACCAAGGGATAAGTGAAACAGGAAGCCAAGTGAAAAATCTTTATAAAAAATCAAGCCCTCGGTGACGCCGGGTAGTAAACAGCTCTGCCACTTCTGATTGAAGACAGTGGAAAAGAAATAAATGCTAAAATGCTATCCAAAAACCCTGTGACAATGCAGGATTTTATGATGACTAAGCAGACTTGCTGCTCACTCCGAAAATAGGAATATGGAGAATGGAAAACATGAACCATAGATATACTCTCCACAGAACACAGAGCAGAGTCTGCGAAAAAGTATTTCAAGGACTTGTATTTATTTTGGGTAAAAAGGTGACCAGAGATTGCTGGTGAGGGCCCTGGGGGGCGGGGGCAGAGGGGTGTTCATGCTATAAAGATCTAAAAAGTACAGGCTAGAAATAAAAAACATTTTTGGGGGGGTACCTGGGTGGCTCAGTTGGTTAAGCATCTGTCTTTGGCTCAGGTGGTGGTCCTGGGGTCCTGTGATCGAACCCCCCCCCCAAATTGGGCTCCCTGCTCTCCTTCTCCCCCTTCCCCTGCTTGTGCTCTCGCATGAGCTCTCTCCCCTCTTTCTCTTTCTCTGTCAAATAGATAAAATCTTTTTAAAAAAAAAAAATGTTTTTGATGCACAGCTAAGCTTACAGGAAAGTAAGGGAAATCCAAAAGATCTCAAAATGAAATGGGAATAGAAAGTAGAATGGAGGAGAATTGGAGGTTATTCTGAAATTCTCTACCCAGGACCCAGACGTCCTGTTTAAATGGTCCCATGAAAAGATCCAAGATCAGATGCCGAGAGGCCCAAGGTAGAGGCTGGAGGTAGAAACTCTGCATGCATCCAGGAACCCCACAGAGCTACACCCTTGGAGAAGGGTGAGCTGGGGGAAATGTCCACTTGAGAGCTGGGAGGGAAATCTGCCTTGGGCTATAGGTGCAGGGAGCGGTGAGGGGGACTCACTGGGAATTTAAAAGCACAAGCCTTCCCTCCATTAGGAGAGGTTTGAAAATACACTATCTATATGCAGGGAACTCCAAAGGGAAAATTAATTTCGAGTGCTTCTCAGTCAAAATCACCCTAGGTACCTGGCAGATGCAAAGGCAAAATCACTCAAACCCCGCAGGATTCCTACAGTTAGCAAAATATGATCAAATCACAAATTACCAAAAACTTAAGAAACAAACCACCAGGAAAGGCATTAACAACAAAGTAAAGATTTGGAACCCAAATAACTCGCATATTAAAATTATCAGATACAAAATATAAAATATGTAGAAAGAGAAGACACATGTCAACAAAAACAATTGTCCAAGGATATTCATGGCAGCTTTTTTAAAAATTTATTTATAGTGACTAACATCTGGAAACAGCTCAAATGTTCATCCATAAGAATGGATAAACCGATTATGATATAACTCACTCAAGGAAAAAGACCTCAACAATAAAAAGGAAATGAATTAAGGAATGAACTACAAGGTGAATAAATCTCAAAAACATTAGGCTGAGAAAAAGAAAGCAGATTCAGAAGCCACATATACATACTGTTTGATTCTATTTACATAAAGTTCAGAAACAGGTAAAACTAATCTGTGGGTGATAAATAGAACACTTGGGGAGTAGGAGGAGAACTGACTGGAAAGATACGAGGGAGCTTTCTGGAATTATGGAAATATCCATATGCCAATTAAGATAATGGTTTCACAGGACACACAGTTATCAAAATTCATCAAACTGCACTGTTACGATTTGCACATTTTTCGTACATTCATTAGTTATATCTTGATAAAATACACACACACATAATTTAATGAAAGAGAAAATGGAAATCATGTTCCAGCCCATAAAAAGTGATCACGAATATCTGAAAAAGATTCAGAAAGAAATTCTAGAAATAAAAATAGATAATCACTGGGGTGCCTGGGTGGCTCAGTCAGTTAAGTGTCTGCCTTCAGCTCAGGTCATGACCTCAGGGTCCTGGGATCCAGCTCTGCATTGGGCTTCCTACCTCTCCCTCTCCCTTTCCCTCTACGCTTGTGCTCTCTTACTTGCTCACTCTCTCAAATGAATATATAAAATTTTAAAATAAAAAAGAATTAATAAACACGGGACAGCTACCAAAGCAGTGAGAACTGGAACCTAAGACCTCAAAGAGAAGAGACATGGAGAGATGAGAAGTCAGATATTTAGCTGTGCTTTTTCCTCTTACAGTATTTGCTGAAAGAGACCAAATGAGAACATGGGAGGTTGTGAAGAACATGGCAACAAAGAAGGTGCGAAATGAAGCTGAACTCCTGGTAGCCTTGAGGGCTGGGAAGATAAACAGGGGAGTTCAAAATCCTATAATGTACCCCCAGGCCCTCAGGTGGGAGCCTGGTAGAGTTACACCCTCATAGTAAGAGCTGGCAGTCCCCATAAAGACCTAAAACCAGAATCAAATCAACTAAATTTCAAAATGAATTAAATCTTCCCCTAGTGCAACTGCCTGACTGAAGCAAGTGTCAGTCATCTTTGGCCTCCACAGCATCAAATTATTTCTACAATGTCTGTCATTCAATGAAAAACCATGAAAGGGCTCCAGAGGGCATCTAAAACCCAGGAAGTAGGGTTGCCATCACTGCAACACCAGCACCCTCGCCATGTTCCAGAAGATGACCACGGTCTGGGAAATGGCCACATTTCTTTACTCAGGCAGCAGCTGACTTCAGTTGGCAGTTTTCTATCTAGCTCTAGCAAAATAAGCCTGTCTCATATCCTTGGGGACACCAGCATCAGCCAGCTGGGCCCCCTCCTTGGGGGTCTGGATCTCAGACCCAGGAGGCCCTTCACAGAGCTCACTGACACCAGCACCAGATGAGTAGTCGTGAGTACCCAGTCCCAATGGGTCTACACTTCCGCTTTGTGAGGTCCCACCTCCAGGCTTACAGGTTCTAGTTATCCTAGCCCCTTACCTTTGCTCCCCTAGCTTTAGGGATGGGTATCTATATTTGCTACCTCTTTAGCACCGGAGACTCCTTTCTGTTGTTGTTGTTTTTGTTTGTTTGTTTTCAGAAACCTAGTCAACAAATTATACCTGCTTAACAATTCTTTATAGTAAATTTTCTCTGTTAAGATAACTGATGTATCTCACCAGTCAGGTCATCTTTGATTCCTCCCTTCACTGCCTTATAGTTTACAGCAGACAAATCTTGTACACAGGTTTAATAGATTCAGATCTAATTACCTAATTTTCTTAGTGCTATCTTAAATGGCACTTTAAAAAATGAGTTGAAAGATTCATTAATAGTTAAGATGTCAAGTGTCCCCAGATTCATCTATAAGTTCAGTACAATCCAAATCAAAATTCTAGAAGACTTTTTTCCAGAAATTAATAAGCTAATTCTAAAATTTATTTAGAAAAGCAAAAGGAATCAAATTAACCAAAACAGTTTTTAAAAGGAGGAAAAAAGTTGGAGGACCCACACTATCTGATTTCAAAACTTAATATAAAGCTATACTAATCAGGGCGCCTGGGTGGCTCAGTGGTTGAGCGTCTGAGTTTGGCTCAGGTCGTGATGCCAGGCTCCTGGGATTGAGTCCCACATCAGGCTCCCTATAGGAAGCCTGCTTCTTCCTCTGCCTATGTCTCTGCCTCTCTCTCTGTATCTCTCATGAATAAATAAATAATCTTTTTTTTTAAAAAAAAAAAGGTATACTAATCAAGACAACTTGATATTAGTGAAAGGACAGACATACAGATGAGAGGAACACAATTAAGAGACATAATAGAGCCTCATTTATGTCATCAATTGATTTCCCACAGAGATGTCAAGGCAATGGAGAAAAGATAGCCTTTTCAACAAGAGGTACTGGAGCAGCAAGACAAATACAAAAACATACCCCCCCCCCAAAAAAAAATCTGATCTATATCACACACCATATACATTTTCAAAAAAATAAATACTAGCAGTTTTTATCATTGACTATCTTCACTGAACAAACTTCTAAAAACACTTCAGGAAGAAAAAACCATCTGTCTCACAAAACAAAAAATGAGAAAGGAAATTGACAAACATGCGGGTAAATTTATACAATTATTATCTATAAAAAAATAGTAATAATGTCTCATTTTTAGAACTTTAAAATTATTTTAAAATACTACATAAATCACCTAATATAAGAAAGGGCAACTAGAGTTTAGATAAAATACCTTTGCATTTTTCAGGAAAATTATAAAAATGCTTGATGATTTTAGATTTTAAGTTAAACATTTGTATTAAAAAATGAAGAGCGACTGTTAAAAATGTAAACCTTTAAAATTTTTTTAATAACAAAGCATACAACTTCTAAAACAGTGTAGACAAATTGAATTAAACAAAATGTAAGTGAATCCTAAGTTTGCTAAGAAAGGAGAGGCAAAAGCATTGAAAACCTGGGCAAATACAAAGCCCAAAAATGATACAGAAATATAATACATACTAGTGATCATAAGGAAGAAAACTTGATGACATTCGGCAGTTAAAATAAAGAGATCATCATTTTGGATGGCAAACAAACGCCAACTCTATGCTACTTATAAAAGATGGACCTAAACTTGGACACAGAACATTGGAAAATAAAAGACTGAGAACCCACTGTGACTGTGGCATACCATGTATACAGGAACTGACAGCTGACTCCATAGTAACATCACACAAAGCACAAGTCAGCAGAAAACATTATTACAGATAAAGAAGGTTACGAGTAATAAAAAATTTGATTCACAGAAAGATGAAACAATTCTACACTTGTAGCTAATAACCTACCTTAAAAATATATAAAACAACAATTGACTGGATTAATAACTTCACCAGCATAGTAAATTCTTTTAATGCATCTTTCTCAGTTATTGAAAAGATCCAACAGTCAAATATTAGTAAAACTATAGATGTGAACAGTGCATTCATAAGCTAGATTTAATGGACAATAATAGGACTCTTCTCCCAATAATTAGAGACCATGCATTCTTCTCAATTTGTTCAATTTGTAATTGAACTATTACAAAAATAGACCAGGGATTAGAGAGGCCATAAAGCAAGTCTCTCCAAAGTTCAAACAATATATATGAAATAGCTCACATTTTCTGATCACAGTGAAATTAATTCAAAAACACCCAAAGCAAACAAACAAAAACACTTTTAAAATGCACATTACCAAATAGCTGATATCCCCAGCGGAGCCTGAGCTCAGAAGCTAAAATAACTAGACTCCTGAGAGTTAGAACCACCTCAGAAGAAAGTCAACAAACTGAAGAAACATATACCCATCTGAAAAAAAATATTAAAACAGGTAAACTAAGGTTTTTTTCTTAAGTACGCATGGAAAGTATAATAAGTAAAGATGTTAGTAATGTTAAACAAAAATTTGAAATGATTTTTAAAAAGAAAGATTTGATGATTATAATAGTTGAAATAAAAATCATGATAGACTATATGGAAGGATGAATTCAATTGAAAAAATAAATTGGTTAGTTTGAAAATTAGATTGAGAAACTGTCCTAAAATTAAGAAGGAAAACATTAAAGAGATAAAGATTTACTTTTTTTAGGATTTTTTAAGTTTATTCATCTGAGAGAGAGAGAGAGAGAGAGAAAGAGACAGAGAGAGCACAAGCAGGGAGAGAGGTGGAGGAAGAGGGAGAAGCAGACTCCCTGCTGGGCTGAGATCTGGATGAAGGGCTCCATGTGGGACTCAATCCCAGGACCCTGATCATGACCTGCGCCAAAGGCAGACACTTAACCATCTGAGCCACCCAGGTGCCCCTGGAGAAAAAGATTTACATTTTAAAAAATCTTATCTACTAAGTAAATAATAATTGTAGGCCGATATCTGAAAAATAGGGTCCTCAGAAGATGAAGAAATATTTGAAGAAATAATGGAAATAAATTTCCTGTAATGAAAGAAAATGAACAAATTTGAAAGGGTTCAAGGAGTATCAAACACTAGAGTAAAAGAATGTCAAAATAGGGAGAATAAATTAACATTTGCATTGAATATTTTAATATACCCCTCTCAGAAGCTGATAAATCAAGCAGACAGAAATAAGCAAAGATAATGAAAATTAGAACAATTCAATGAATAAGTATGAGCTATCATTGGAATGACTCTATTGCCCCCATTTGTCCCAGATAGTACTAGTTAATGCCCATTGCCCTGGCCAATTATTCATTATGGCCCCTTTCACTCTCAAGCATGTCATAGTTTAGACAATAAATTATATGGTCCTGCTGGCTATTGGATGCGTTTAGAATTTTACACTCAACAGCAGAGAAGGTAATTTTTTTACCAGATATGTAACATTTACAAAAGTAGACCTGTATTAGGCTATAAAAGAAAGCTCAATAAATCCATTCATTTAGTCATTCTTTCATTCAGCAAATATTTTTGAGCACCTACCATATGACTTAGCATTTTTCTAGCCTAGCCTCGGAATGCAGCCAAGATGCTACATGGCACAAGTTCTATGGCAACTGTTCACACTATGTTCTAACTATGTTCTAGTATAGCCAGGAATGCCACATCGTATCACACAAGGGCTTGGTAGTCTATCATGACAGCTACCTGAAAGCTTTACAGTACACAGCCTACACGCCATAACAACAGTCTCGGGTACACTAGTGAACAAAACAGACCAAGTCTTGCTCTCCTGGAGCTTATATTCTAATAGAGACAGAAGGTGAACAAAATAAGGGATGTGTTTAGTATTATAGTAGGTAAGCAACGTGAATAAGAATAAAGCAGATAATGGAGATAGGAGTACCAGAAATCAGGGTTGAGGAAGGAGTGGTAATTTTAAATAGCATGGTCAGAATAAGCTTACTGAGAAGATGACATTTGAGCAAGGGGTTAAGTAAGGAAAGTGAGCCACATGGATATCTGGGGGAAAGTACACCAGGGAGTGGGAACAGCTATTGCAAAGCCTGATGTGGAAGCTTACCTGGCACATTGAAGTCAAAACCAAAAATGCCAAAATGGCTAAGTTTAGAGAAAAAGAGGGAAAGCACTAAGTGACAAGGTCAGGAAGGTAAAATTAGCCAGATGGTGTTGACTTTCAGGATGTTGGCTTTTACACTGAAGGACCTGGGGGTCCGGGGGTGGGGCTGGGGGCGGGCCCTCTAGTGAACTTTAAACAGTAATGACATCATCTGACTCATGTTTTAAAGGATCATGCAGGCTGCTAAGTTGAAAGTAAGAAAAAAAAAAAAAGAAAGAAAGAAAGAAAGTTGTAGGGTCACAAGGTCACCCAAAGAGAAACCTGTTAGGAGGGTGTTAAATTAATCCAGATAAGAGATGAAGGTATTTAGATCAAAGTGGTTGCTGCAGAATTTAAGAAACAAAACAGATGAAGAGGGATGCCTGGGTGGTTCAGTGGTTGAGCATCTGACTTTGGCTCAGGTGGTGATCCCAAGGTTCTGGGATCGAGGCCCACATCGGGCTCACCTCAAAGAGCCTGCTTCTCCCTCAGCCTGTGTCTCTGCCTGTCTTCTATTTCCTAGAGTTGAGTCTCTTTTGGTCTGCTTCCCTCTCTGTTTTTTTTTTTTTTAATATTTTATTTATTTATTCATGAGAGAGACAGACAGACAGACAGAGACAGAGACACAGGCAGAGCGAGAAGCAGGCTCCATGCAGGAAGCCTGACTCGGGACTCCATCCCGGGTCTCCAGGATCAGGCCCTGGGCTATAGGCAGGCGCTAAACTGCTGAGCCACCCAGGGATCCCCATCCCTATCTGTCTTTATCTTATTTTTCCTTGTCTTCCCCTATGTTCATCTGTTTTGTTTCTTAAATTCCACATATGAATGAAAACATATGGTATTTGTCTTTCTCTGACTGACTTATTTCGCTTAGCATAATACCCTCTAATTCCATCTATGTTGTTGCAAATGGCAAGATTTCATCCTTTTTGATGGCTGAGTAATATTCCAGTGTGTGTGTGTGTGTGTGTGTGTGTGTGTGTGTGTGTACACACTACATCTTCTTTATCCATTCATCTGTTGGTGGACATATGGGCTTTTTCCATAGTTTGGCTATTGTGGACATTGCTGCTATAAACATTGGGGTGCAGGTGCCCCTTCGAATCACTAGGTTTGTATCCTCTGGATAAATACCTACTAGTGCAACTGCTGGGTGGTAGGATAGTTCTATTTTTTATTTTTTTGAGGAAACTCCACACTGTCTTCCAGACTGGCTGCACCAGCTTGCATTCCCCACCAACAGTTAAGATATGAGACTGGGACAGTGAATATATCCAGCCCTTGGAAGAGTTTCCTTGTGCCCCTTTGTAATACCTCCCTCTTCCCTTTCCATCTTCCCCCTACCCTTCAGGCAGCCACTGATTTACATGTTGACACTGTAGATTGCTTTGCATTTTCTAGAATTTTATAGAAATAGAATCATACGGTGTTTACTCCTTACTATCTGGCTTCTGCCACTCTGCATGATTACCTTGAGGTTCATTCATGTTCTTGCACATGTTAATATTTCATTCCTCTTGTCGATAAGTAAGTAGTGTTTCATTTGTATGAATGCACCACATTTTATTTACTTACTGGTGGACATATTATATTGGCTCTTTCCAGTTTGGGCTATTACAAATAAAGCTGCTATGAATATTCTTTAATAATAATAATAATGGAAAATATGAATAAAATATTGCCTACAAAAGTGAGAGACACAGAACAGACTATGAAACATTATGAAAACATGATAGGATTACAGAGTAGGGACAACAATAATGAATTTAGAATGAGACCAATCAGCATGGTTTTGTGTATTTTTCCAGCTGTCTTCAACTGCAGGAGTACAAGCATAGAGAAGACAGAGGGGCACCTGGGTGGCTCAGTAGGTTAAGCAGTTAAGTGCCTGCCTTTGGGCCAGGGCATGATCCCAGGGTCCTGGGATGGAGCCCAATATCAGTCTTCCTGCTTGGCGAGGAGTCTGCTTCTCCCCATTCCTCTGCCTGCTACTCTCCCTACTTGTGTGCTCCCTGTCAAATAAGGAAATAAAAATCTTTAAAAAAAAAAAAAAAAAGAGAGAGAGAGAGAGAATTACATTCAAGTTGGAGTTTTACTCTGAGTAAAACACAAAGCAAAAGAGGGGCAAGATATGAGAGTATGTGCAAGAGAGGATGCTAATGGGCCATGGAGTTTGGAGAAGGTAAGAGAGTCCACTAACATTCATGTTTGCGTCTGAGTGTATATGTAAACATACAGGTAATTCTGTAATGATAATATCAGGAAATATAGTTGATAAGTGAATTCTTTTCCCCTTATGGTTTCAATCCTTTTCTGTACTAAACTGCCAGCTTAAGGAACTCCCAGCTCCCAGCAAAAGAGAGAAAGGAAAAGGAGGGAACAGGTGGTTTATTTGCAGGACTCTGGGACTCTTCAGAAAGGCTGCTTGAAAATAGTTGAAGGGAATAAAAATAGAATATAAATGGTGAAGACATTCAGATGTGGATTCACATCCAAAACAGACTCAAACAACAATAGTCTTCACAGAACACGAGAAGGAGCACTGGTCCCCGGAGCAAGTAAGCCTAGGTGCAGGTTCCAATTTAGGTGCACTGGCAGGGAGGTCACCAACGTTGTTTTCTCACTTGGACAGTGGATCATACTTGACGTACCCACGTCACAATATTGTAATGAAGACTGGAAGCTCTGGGAGAGCAGAGGGTGTGTCTATCCCAACCCTGTTCACAGGGTTTCAGAGCTAATTCTCTCATATATCAACATACACTGATGGTTAAATGGTATCTTGAGTGATCAGCGTTAAAGAACTTCTTTAAACTGGCAAGTGGGATCTGAATGTTAAAGTCTTCATTTTTTTTCCAACTAATGTTCCTCCCTTGCCCACACTATTATTGCTCCAGCAATGACCCTGAACCAAGAACCAGGGCCATCCTTCAACCTAAAAGTTTCCCCCAGGTCTCCATGGCCAGTGTGATGTCCCAACCATGTAGGGTCAACCAACCCACAGTCAAGGACAATACTGGTTCCAACATCCCCCAGTACAGTTAAGATCTCCTAGACCACCGACATCACAATACTCCCAACATTTCTCATGTACCAGTATCCCCCAGGGCCACTCCCAGCATGGAAGCAGGTCTCTGGGAATATCTAACAGCCCTAATCTCCAAAAGGCCTCCCCATTCAGACAAGTCTCCCTCCCCATCTCACCTTCTCTGTTGTCTCCAGCTCAACCCAGCTCCTCAGCCCAGGGCACACTTTCCACTCCTTCCTATTCCATCCCAGACTCGCTGGGCAACCCTTATAAGACAACCTTTTCAGACAACCCTTCCTTCATCCTCCTAGCAGATGCTGGAGGAAGAAGTAGAACATGGTGGACAGCAACCATCTTATGAGCCCCTTCATCTCTACCTCTTTACAGACTCTAAAATTGATGTATGTGGTAGCCTGAAAGTAAGCCAGGATGAATCCAACCGACTACTACCCTTGTCAATTCATTAGACAAATGTAACAAAGTGGAGGTGGTAGGGAGGCGGGCTTTGAGTTAAAAACCTGACAAGCTTGCTGTACCACCTATAAAGCAAAGATAATGGGACCTTTGGCTCAAGGTCGTTGGAGGGATAAAGGAAATCATTTAAGTACCTAGCTTAGTACCTGGCACTTGGCACCTCAGCAAATGCCAGTCCCCCACCTCCTTTGACCCAGCACATCCAGCTGCAGCCATGATCCCCAGAACCACAAAGAAGCCTTTCTCTTAATGCGCTTTCATCACCACGTGAAGGAAATGAACATTTCCCAGGCATTTCCCCTTTACCTGGCCCTTCTTAGAATCCCTCTGGGATGATCCCCCTTTTTTTTACAGAGGCTCAGAGATATCAGGTGACTTTCTCAAGGTCACATAGCTCCTATGAGGCTTAGCTGAGATTGAAACCTAATTCTCTGGAACTCCAAAGTCTACTTTTTATGCTTCCCACAGCACTCTCCTTCAAAAGGACATATGTGAATCAGAAGCACAAACTGGTTGAAATTATTATACAACATCAAGGAAAGGAAGTCATGAGACAGGAAGGGCAGTTTACTCAGGGGACATATTGTCCTATACTTAAATATCCTTCTATCTTGGAGTCTCCTCCTCTCATCTGGCTTTCCCTCTCACTCCACAAGGTGGCAATATTCCACAAAGTTAGGGGTACAGCAGCTCTGTGTAGCTGGGATCCAAGGGTCTCAACAGAGCAACCTCATGTACTACCTGCTAGGAAAGACACCCATTGCTAAGTACTCTGAAACACACCGGACAGAATGAACATGAGCATCACAACAGAAAAACCTCCTTACTACCCCCCCACACACACACACACACACACAAACGGGAGACAAACAGGTGCACTCTCTCAAGGCCTTGGCTGACACTTTTTTCCACATTAGAAGTCAGAAAAACAAGAAAAAAAGAATGAAAAGAGGGTAATAAGACAAGAGGAGAAGGCAACAAAACAGAAGTGAAAATAATAAGGAACAGGGCCAAGGGTCAAGTGAAGGAAAGCAAGAAGGAAAAGGAATAGAATGCTCTGAATTGGAAGACTCTATTTCTAGCAACCCAGGTCAGGGCACATAGGAAATCAGGGTCAGAAAGAGGCAGCCACTTGGCTAGGGTCACAGAGCAGGTCAGGGCAGAGTCCTCCTTTGGGCTGAACTATCTTCAGCCACTGGGCACCACTGACACACCAAATCCATAATTCCACAGGGCTCCAGGATCACAGACCCTAAGACTACCACTTACAGAAGAATGGAGTAGACCTACTTTTCCATTTTCCCTGATAAGTATGGATAAAACCCCTCAACTTTAAAATAAACTTAGCAGGAGTCTAAAAGAATGAAGACAGACAGACTAGGGACCTCAGGACCCAAGAAGTGAGTTCTCTGAGGGTTTTTTGTGTGTTTTTTTGTTTTGTTTTGGTTTTTTTTTTTTTTTCCCCTTCAGTCTGAGTGCTGGAGAATCCAGCAACCTAGCAATGCCAGTAAACACAGACACTCTGCCCCCAAAGAGAAAAGCTCCAAGAAAATCCTGTCCCCACGAAAGGGACAGCCTAGCAAACAGAAAACTTTTGAGCAAAAACTACTCAGCTCCAGCCAAATATCCCCAAAACATTGCAGCTTCACCCCCACTTTCACCAATAAAGGTCAAATGGAAAGCCTAGAGTTTTACTTTTGCCAGGCTTTAACAAGACACCCTTAACTCCCTTCTTGCTGTGGTGCCAGAGAAGGTCAAGTGAGAAGCTGGGATTTCATTCTTGCCAGTCAGTAACAAGCACCTCTGACCAGGTGGAGTGGTCAGTGGAGACCACATGGGGTTCCTGGACTTCTGTCTCCACCAGGAGGTAGCAAAGCACTCCTTCTTTTCCCTGCTGGGGTGCTATTGGAGGATCAGAGGAGGCCCAGAGGAGAGTTGGGACTTACACCACCACTCAGCAATAATGAGGTTTAACCACCCAAATCTCCACCCCACGGTACTAGAAGCCGAGTGAGGAGCTTAATTCCCACCACTGTCCAGAGGTAACAAGGAGTCTGCACCGCCCCCACCCCCCACCCCCCACCCCCACCGACGCCCAGGTATCTACTGAGGCCAGGAGGAGAAAAAACCCCTTACTTCCATTCCACCTGGCAGCAATAGGCAATGTCCCTTTACTCCACCAAAGCAGCATCAACAAAGACCTGCTAAAACAGAAAATATAAATAAGATCTAGAGTCTCAGAACATAATACTCAAGATGTCTCAGTTTCAATTTAAAAAAAAATTACTCAACTTGATTGAGAAAAGTCAACAGAAACTGACACCAAGACAGATGCCTAACAAGGATGTTAAAGCAGCCATTGTGAAAACCCAGTTAGTGTTGGAGCTGAATTAGAACCTACCTCTGTTGCCTTTGCCTGAATAAGGGAACAAAACCAAAAGCTCTCTTACTAGAGAAAAGCTGACTTACCAACAAGGCTACTGTTCTATTCCTTTACTTTGTTTTTATGGAAATAGAAAGAAGGAAGTAGTGCTTTTCACCCACAAGCTAATTTTACAAATAATTTGTACGAGCTAAATTGGCACCTAGAGTAATAAATGCCTTAGTCTGTAGGACTTTGAATTGATTTGGAGTTAAAAAAATAAAATAGGCAACCTATGTAGAAATGCTTTCCCTCCTGGAAAAAAAAAAAAAAAAAAAAAAGAAAGAAAGAAATGCAAAGTGTCTTTGGCCTAATCCAATCTAAACTTTCCCCTGAATCATTTTCTGTGAAACAGCTATGATTAAAACATTGTTTCCTTAATCTGCTTCACTGCCTCAAGAGTAGTCTCTTTTCCCTAACAAAGGGAAAAGAGTATCCAAAAGCCTCAAATTTAATACTTATTTTTAATGTGGTTTAGCTTCCTCTAGGTATACATTTGTAGTTTAAGACAAGTAAAAATACAAGTATACACAAATGTTTTTTAGAAGACAATGATTACCTGATTTTTATCTTTTTTTTATTTTTATCTTATACAATTAAAAATATGACAATTTAAAGGAACCAAAACCTAAAATTATATTACAAATTGGAGGTCTCGGACTTAGCAATTTCCATTTCCAATTAGGTTGGCCCTTGAGAAAATCTCTATGTTTCTGTCTCCTCATCTATAAAACACAGCTAAGGAGATCCTGTGTGGCTCAGTCAGTTAAGCATCTGCCTTCAGCTCAAGTCATGATCTCAGTGCCCTGGATCGAGCCCTACATCGGGCTCTCTGCTCAATGGGGAGTCTACTTCTCACTTTCATTCTCCCTCTGTGCTTGCTCTCTCTCTCTCTCTCAAATAAATAAATAAAATCTTTTTTTAAAAAATGCAGCTAAAAATGTCCCCTAATTGGCATGAGAAAATTTCCAGGGATAATATATATGTTCATTATGTTGATTGTGGTAATGAGTGTGTGTGTGTGTGTGTGTGTATATCACATATATACCATATATACCATATATGTAAAACCAGTATATACACATATATACCAAAACATCAAATTGTACACTTTAAATATGTACAATCTATTGTTCATCAATTATACTCCAATAAAGCTGGTTTGTTTTTATTAAACACTCTCTAATCATTGCTGCAGTTTGCCATACACTGATCCACGCAGAGAATGCTGGATGGCGGGGGAAGGAAGGGGTTGGAGGAGGGCAGGGTATTGTCCAAAAAGCAGGATAAAATGTGCACAAGTTAAAAAGAGACTGTCAGCATTTTGCAACCCGTGCTGAAAGGCACAAAACTCCCAGGGGAAATGACTGATCAAGACTGCAGTTAGAGTAAACGCAGAGTCATTTTTATATGGGTTTCAAGGCCTTGAAAAGCAAGAGGCCACCCTTCCACAGAATGGAGCAGAAATGACATGGGACACACCAAGTCCTTCCAAGGTCTCCATCACCTCTCCCGCATACTGTTGTTAGAAACAGCTTTCTCGGGGATCGTTTCCATAAGAGTGCTTGCTCTGCCATTTTCTGTCATTTTCATGACTTACATGGGCAAATACAATACTCATCTCTTCTTCTCCCTGACTTTGTCCTCTGCAGTCCACCTAACCGGCCCGTTGGCTGTTCTCCCAGCATGATCTCAGCTCTCCTCAGGCTACATGGTTCCTTTCCACCCCCTAGGCTACCCTGCCTGTTTCTCCCCTAGAATCCATACCCTGCCCATCCTTTTAGAGCCAGCTTCATTCTACATCCTCTGCAAAACCTTTCTTGGCTTCACCACTAGATGATAATTTATCTTTCCTTTCATTAAAAACCTATCTATAGAGACTATATTTTGGAACCCAAAATTGGGGCATGTGAATGTAGAGTTTTGTGCTGTTGACAGATGTGAAAGAGTCTGGGAAATATGGCTTGAATGCTCAAAAATTGGACTTTGGAGGAAGTCTTAAAAAGTGTACGGAGCAAGAGAATAAAATATTCAAAATGATGAGAATATAAGATGTCCAGGATACATGACTGTATCTGTCATTTGGTTTTTGGCATGAGCTACCTACAGTGCATTATTAAATTCTTTCGTTCGAATCACGTTTCCAAAGTTACACTTTAATACCCTGGGGAAAGGAGCTGTGTCAATACCTAGATGTACTTCCAACAACTAGGTAGGGCCTGGCAAATTCTATACAGTAAATGAATGGTTATGAATGAACAATTTCGAATGCATAGGATCTGTGGGAAAATTATTTTCATGCAGTGTCACCAACAGCTACACTTCCTTATTCATTCCCCTGGGAGCAGTGCCCCACACTGAAGTGATAGGGTGGAGAGACAGAGTCAGGAGTTTACCTTTAGGATCTGATGTCATTTGCATCATCCTCTAACCACTACTTTAGGAGAGTAAGAAAAAAATGAGACACTGCTACAATGTAGAGTAAGTCTCTCAGACTTGAACATGCATAAGAATTCCCTGGAGAACTTGTTAAAATTATTCCAGCCCCCACCCCCAACAGAATCAATGGATTTGGGATGGTAACTAGAAATTTGCATGTCTCACAATCTCCCAGGTGAGACCAACTCTGCTAACAGGTCTTCACACCATGCCCTAAGTAGAAATGATGTAGAGCACATTCTGAAGGGAAGAGGCATTATGAAGATCTCTTCACAAAAGTAATGGTGGAAACCTAAATCAAACTATCTTCAGCAAGCAAATGGATTTGTTGGAAGGAAACAAGTAGGAAGCTCACAGCATGAGCAGGAAAGGAGCAGAAGCAGATGAAGATTCGAGGATCTCAGGGACTGAGTATGGAGATGCAATTGTTATTGGAACTCTGTAATCTCTTTTTTCACTTTTATCTCTGCTTGGCATTGTTCTCTCCTACTGCTAGTACATTTTCTTCTGATGGTGGGCACGGCTCTTGAAAATTCTAAATTCTTATAATCAAATTCCATGTTTCAATTTTTTATTGCTATATTATAAACCATCCCAAATTTGGTGGCTTAATACACCAACAGTCATATATGTTGCTGACAAATCTATAATAACTATAACCATTATAATCTCTAGCTTCAGCAAGGCTCTCATCTTTAGTCTTTGTGGCATCAGCTGGGTGTCAAAGGTTAGGGGTGATGACAGCTGGGATCTGGAATCATCTGAGATTACCTACTGTCTGATGATTGATGTTAGCAGTTGATTGGGACATCAGCTGGAGCTATCAGCCAGAACATATATTCATGACCTCTCCATATGGCTGCTTGGGCTTCATCACAGCATGATGGCTACGTTCCAAGAGCAAGTACCTCGAGAGAACCAGGTGGAAAGTGCATTATCTTCAATTGCATAGCCTCAGATATCACAAAACATTATTTACACGATAGTCTTAAACTTACCCAGATCCAAAGAGAGGAAACATAAACCCGGTTCTCAATAGGAGAAGTGATCAAGTCACACTACAAGAAGAGCTATAGTCTGGGAGATATTGTTGTGAGCATCTTCGAAAATACAATCTACCATAATTTATAACTTGAGATACCAGATTTTCTTAATTACGTATGAAAAATCCCAGTCAATAATTTTGATTGACCTGGCCTTGGTCAGTGCTCATTCCATTGACCAATCATTATGGCCAAGAGGATGAAATACAACGACAAGCCTAGCCTGGCTCAATCCTCATCTTGTGGCTGGCTAGAGGGAACAGCCAACAATATACATTCACTATAAAATAGAATGACCTTCCAGAATGACTTTCCAAGTTTGGGTCATTCTGGACACCAGTCTTGACTATAATAATCAGGAAGGGTTCATAGAGTTCAGATATCTATATGTGAAAACATCTGGAGGAGACTGTTCTCAGAAATGCATAGGAGTTATGGACTATACGTTTGTGCCCACCCCTATCAAATTTAAATCTTGAAATCTAATCCTCAAAGGACAAGATGTTGGGTTTACCTTACATGGTTGCCCTGAGAGTAACAAAATATCAATTATATGGACATGTAATTGGCTTTGCAAACTATCTTCCTGCTCTATCTCTTGCCCCACCTTGAAGTCACTACTCTCCTTACTCTAAATTGCTTAAAATATATAAATTTGGGTCACTTAATAACAATTAAGTGTGTCTTTTGCCAGCTGTGTTATATGTGAGTGATCTGCCTATGTTGATACCCTACCTCCCAATTAGATCATAAACATTCAAGGCAGATGCAGGCACAGTGCCCTATCAATGTTAATGCACCCCTAGTGACTAGGATGGGAGCTCTACAGAAGCTAAAAAGCTCTAAAAGCTCTAAAAAGCATTCTTTTTAAGCTGAGATTTGCAGGCACTTAGTAAGTATTTTGCTAAGTGTTTTATATGCATTATCTCATTTAATCTATACAACCACAATCCTGGAAGCCGGGAATTACCTTGACGAAACTGAAACTCAGAGGAGTGAAGTGACCCATTCAGCATCACACATAGCTGGGAACTAGTGGAGGCAGGCCTAAATCCAGCCCTGTGTGATACCAAAGTCCCTGCTCTTATGCTAGAACAGCATAGGACTCCTACGTTCCTTGTGTTAAGACATGATTACTTCTTACAGGTCCTTCCGTGAAAAGTGGCTATGTAAGAGTATCCTTAGCGCTTAACATAGCGCTTAAAAGCTAACGCTATTCTTTTTTTAAGATTTACTTATTTATTTGAGAGGGAGAGAGAGCATGAGAGAGAGCAAGGGGGGGTAGGGCTGGAGGGAGAGAATCTTCAAGCAAACCCCCCTCACTGAGCCCAGAGCCCAGCATAGGCTCGATCCCATGACCCTGAGATCATGCCCTAAGCCAAAACCAAGAGTTGGATGTTTCACAGCTATCAGCCACTTCTAATATTCAACTTTGTGTTTTAAAACACCTGATCTCAAGGATGCCTGGGAGGCTCGGCGGTTGAGCCTCTGCCTTCAGCTCAGGGTGCAATCCTAGACCCTGGGCTTGAGTTCCACAGAGAGAGCCTGCTTCTCCCTCTGCCTTTGTCTCTGCCTCTCTCTCTGAGTCTCTTATGAATAAATAAATCTTTTTAAAAACTTCATTTAAATAAATAATTAATTAAATACCTGGTCACGGTTATCATTTTGCCTGTTTCTCCAAGCAGCCCTAAGTGGTATGCAGAACCCCTGTTATGACCTTTAACGTTACAGGTGAGGGGCCTGAGACTCTTCAGAGGCCCAGGTATCTCCCCTGCTCAGGGCTCCTCCCACACTGCTCCTTCCACCACCCGGTCCCATTCCCACCAGCCTGGCAGTTCAGGGTTGTCCTCAGCTCTTGCCCCATCACTCTCTCATGCTGAGGCCACGAGACTGGAAAATCTTCCTCCCCTGATGAAAAGAAAAAGCAGATGAACTTCTCCAACCATCAGGTTCCTGCTCTCTGAAGGATGGCAAGCAGCTCCTGCATCTGAGCTGAAGCATCTTCCGTGATGCCTCTCTGAAGCTTTCTTCTCAAAAAAGTCCTCATCTCTTACTGCTGACTCCACCCCAGGCTCCCAACCTTGGAGCTCTCTTTTGACTTGCTCCCTGGGATCCAGGACAGGAACACTGTGTCTTCTGACTGGCCTCTGCCAGGACCAGCTGTATCCACGTGGGTTTAATCATCCAGCGTGTTTGACTCCACCACTCTGGGCCTAAAAACATTGATCTGTGGGCTTCAAACTTCTATTTTTTAATAAGGGATATTTTTTTCCAGACCAAATTTTTCCAGAGCCCATAATAAAAGAGATGCAAGTGATAACTGTTTCCTCCGACCTTTTAAAATTATTGTTTGTGCAGAATCAAATACATCACTGTTTAAGGAAGCCCTAGCACAACTCTGCAGAGCTAGGACTCTCCAACAGTTCGAAAGCCTCTGGACCACCAGGCCAACTGGGACCCATCCAGCTCCACTAATGTCTGGGTTAACAAGCATGGCTTAGGGAGGACAGTGTGTTCATTTTTAATTCAAATAAGATTTTGAAAGGTGGGGCATGGTGGAGAAGTCAGTAGCATAATCTGCGTGTCTCATACATTCAATATTTGTTAGTACTTACTGAGATTTAAGGTGGGGGATGCTTATAGAAAAAACTAGACTTGCTCATATACTACTTTCTCATGAAAAAAAAAAAAATCCCTCAGGCTTATTCCCAAAGCCCTTATGATGTGAATCCATTTAAAGCCAACAAAGACCCACCCCAAGAGAATGCCACCTCCTCCCGGCTCCCTCCTGCCAGCTCCAGCACAATGTTCTTTTCTCAGAATATAAATTTAGCTCCTCGAGGAGGATGAGCAAAGCTCATGGCAACTGTGCTCTCTACAGGCGGTATGAGTCATTCAGCCTCCAGAGGGGCCTCTCTCCCCAAGCTTGTCAGCTTGTCTGCAGCCAGCCAGCAGGGTCCGGTTAAACACACCTGAAGGGATGTCTCCTGTATTGTGCTGTTCACTCACCCAGAGAACCAAAGCAGTAATTAATTCAATCCTGAAGACGTCCCGGCATTTGGCTTCCCTAACTCCAGTTAGCTTTTCTTTCCTCCTTTATGCAATTTGTTCACATAGACATGTGATTTGGATCAGATGGTGAAAGCAGACCCACTCCACTGTGAAACAGCATGTCTTTCTTCCCACCCTAAATTCTAAAGGCTTACAAGATTTTATGCTGAATCTGATTTTTTTTGCTTTTTACTATTTGCCATTTTGCACTAATCTGCTCGTTCCAGTCTGTCCTATTAACATATATATATTTCACTTCTCTGTCTCTCTCTCTCTCTCTCTCCCTTAATCCTCTGGCCCATGGTTGTCCCAGATGGCCTGCATTTCCAAGCGGTCTGGTGAGATCTGCAGTCTTTCTTTAAACAAAGGGGGTGAGGCTGCCATCTAGTGTCCAAAAGGGCACATGCGTCATGAAAGAAGTCCGCTATGTCTGCAGAAGTCTATTGCTTCTAACCTACTAAGTTCTGGAAGCAAGGATGAAAGTTTGTCACACAATCAGACAAGATTTATACATTAGGGGCTAAGGAAATGGCATGTGGATGAGAAAACACAACCTTCTGCCTTCCCCTGGTATAAAGTGACCACTCATCCCAGCTTATTTAGGACTGAATGGAAACCTAAGATGAAAGACTTTACATGCCCAAACCAGGAAAGTCCCGGGCAAACCGGGACAATAAGACAGAAGAGAACTCAGGCATCTGGCTGGGAGCAGAAGACTCAGTTTGAGAAAGAGAGGTTTTGCTTTTTTAGAAGAGATTGGGCTTTGTGGGTATCAGATGGAGGAGGCTCAGCTAGGGAAGAGAGAAAGTACTTGGAGCACCAGCCAAAAATATCTTGGATTAAGATACCAGACTAAGCTCAGAGGATTCTCTGGAGGCCTCCAGACTGAGGGATCTCAGTTAAAATCATGTGTCTCCTACTGGGGCAAAAGTGGGTTCTGCATCTGCCCTCACAAACTTGGACTTGCCGACCCGGGCAGTATATTGTTTATATAAATTCCTAATATAGGGGTGCCTGGGTGGCTCAGTGGTTGAGCATCTGCCTTTGGCTCAGGGCGTGATCCTGGAGTCCTGGGATCGAGTCCCACATTGGGGTCCCCTCAGGGAGCCTGCTTCTCCCACTGCCTGCTTCTGCCTCTTTCTCTCTGTGTCTCACATGAATAAATAAATATAATCTTTTTTAAAAATTCCTAATACAGCCTCGATGCTCCAAGTAAACACACTGAGCTATACTCAAGAAGTGAACCAGAATAAGCTGTTTCATTGAGCACCTGGGAATCTTCCAGTTAGCCAGCGGATCCCAGGGCTGTTAAGCATCAAATGTTTGTATCTCACTAGGATTCAAATGTGGGAGACCAAATCCCCAGTGTGCTGGTATTTGGAGGTGAGGCCTTTAGGAAGCGATTAGGTTTCGATGAGGTCATGAGGATGAAGCCCCTTAATGGGACTAGTGCCCTTATAAGAAGAGGAAGAGGCCAGTGCTCACTCATGTGTTCTCTCTCTCTCTCTGTCTCTCTGTCTCTGTCTGTCTCTCTCTCTCTCTCCCATGTGAGGACACAGCAAGGAGGCAGGGGTCTGCAAGCTAGGACAAGGGCTCTCCACAAAACTTAACCATGCTGACATCCTGATCTCAATCTTCTCAGCCTCCAGAACCTGTGAAAAATAAATGTCTGTAATTTAAGCCACCCGACCTACAGTCTTTTGTTATAGCAGTCCTAGCTGATGAAGACAGAAGCCAACTGAGGCTAAAATGACAGCTCTGCCATCTACCAGCTGTGTGACATTGAACAGGTGACTTAACTTTCTAAAGTTCCTTTTCCTCAGTGGACTCTTGGGCACATTGGATAAAGATTGCATACAAAGTACTCCTAACCCGGTCCTAGCAATTGGATAGGATCACATAAACCCAGTGTATTGTGACCAGGCAAGCCAGAGCCACTTCCCAGCCTTGAAGCCAGAGTCTTGGGGCTTCTTCCCTTTCTTAGAGCAGATGGTAGATTGAGCCTATTTTCCTTTCTATTTAATGTTGTCCACCTAGTACTTATGGCCCACCTCTCCCAACCAAGACTAACTGCAGAGTAGAGATAATATAGATATTGTGTTAATTAAATGAGCTAATTCATGTAAAGAGCCTAGAGCAGAGCCCAACATAAGGTCCACTCCTGTTATTATTACTGTTACCCTGCCTTCCTCTTCCTAGGCACAGGCCCCGTTCATCTCAACAATTGCCAGTCAAAGAAACAAAAGTTCAAGAGGTCACCCAAATTTCACCCTAATAGCTAAGCAATGCTGAAAAGTTTCAAAGGCCTTCCTGGTTTATTTGTTCATCTATTCATTTTTTTTTAATTTTTTTATTTATTTATGATTGTCACACAGAGAGAAAGAGAGAGAGGCAGAGACACAGGCAGAGGGAGAAGCAGGCTCCATGCACCGGGAGCCCGATGTGGGATTCGATCCCGGGTTTCCAGGATCACGCCCTGGACCAAAGGCAGGCACCAAACCACTGCGCCACCCAGGGATCCCTTGTTCATCTATTCAACAAAGATTTGTAGCCCCTGTGCCCGACATTGGGCGAGGCAGGAAGGCCACCATGTGAACCAGTCAATATAGCCCCTGCCCTCCGGGAGGCTGGGCATTATCAGTGAATTACGATGTGGTCCAGGAGACCAGAGCCCTGGAGGGCTATGGGAATGGACTAGAAGAGCCTGTGGCCCAGGCAGGACCTCTGCAGGCAGTCATGTTTGGCCAGACACACAAGGGACGAGGATAGGAATGAGTTCATTCACCAAGAAAAGGAACAAAAGGAAAGATGGAGAGAATTCCCTGCCATGGAAGAGAGATTGGGATGGTCAATACCAGGGACTAAGAGAAGTGAAAAGACAGAGAGAGAGAGAAACAGAATGGTGTGAGGTGAGGCTGTGAGGGGGGGTAAGAGCTAGAATTTATGGGACCTTAAAAGTCTTTGTAAGGACATCGAACTTCCTTCTGGGGGTAATGGGGAGCCCCAGCAGAGCTAGGAGTAAATGATCAGTTTTGGATTTGGAAAGTTTACTCTTTGGTTCCTGAGGTTGAAACTGAGCAAACATCATCTATCCCTTTCTTTACTAAACTCTTCGAAGAAGGTATAGTTGGGATGGAGACATAGGTGTGAAACATGAACTATTCAGGTAGGTAAATCTCATTCCTAAAAGACTTCCAGAGTAGAAGGCCTGACTTCCAAAGGACCTGTCAGTCAAGATGGCACATTTCTTCCCGGCAAGGCACCCACCCCTGAGTGAGGAAGAGGATTGGAGAGTGGGGCTCTCCCCACAGGCCCGGGATGGTGAGGACTGTTGGGAGCTAGCTGCAAGCCAGCTGCAATGCCTACACAGGCCTCCTTTTTCTTTTTATAGCTAATTTTATTGCTAGTTTTTACAGTTGGTCAACAAATCCAGCTTATTCTAACCCCTGTGTATTTCTTAAATCCCTCCCTTCTGTAGTAGTTGATCTGTCATGATTTAACAAAAATGGCCTCAATGTTTTTGGGTTTGGGTGGATGGATGGGTTTGGATGTGGAGAAACTAGGTATAAAACAAAGACCTCATTCCAGTTTTCACAGAGCTTATAACCTTGTGAGAAAGGAGGCACGGGAATGAATTCAGTAGGAGACAAGAACAGTGATGACCTCTGTACTTCATGGTTAGGAAAACTGAGGCTGGGAATGCAGGGAGCCATTTGCCAAAGATGAGATGGCGGCAGTGCCAGGGCCACGCTGGAACCCACCAGACCACACTGGCCACAGCTCACACAAAAGCCTCAGGGAAGAGCCTGGACCCCATCCCTGCTCTGTATGAGGCTGATAATAAGTTGCACACCAAATTCTTAGCTATCATATACCAGCCTTAAAGAGCCCCCACCCCAGTCTCACAGACCTTTCTCTGGTCTGCAAACAAACCAAGTCTATTCCTACTACCCCCAGGATGTTTGCTTTTCTGATTCTCTCTTACAGGAATGCCCCCTCAATAATTTAGCTTCCTCCTCCTCCAAGGGAGAAGACCCTTCCTGAAGTGACCCCACATCCACATACCTTGGTGTCATGCTTGTCATCTTCATCATACTTAGCCACCACCTGACATGATGCTGTTCAGTTAACACCTCCAGGCCCAGACTCTAAATTCTATGAGACTAGAATCGTGTCTACCTTGTATACCGCCATGTCCCCAGTCAAGGGAAGAGGCCTGGCACATGACAGGTACTCAGTAGTTTTAGAATGAGCTAATGAAAAAAATGCTGAATAAACAGATTCATATCAAGTAGACATGGAAATCATTGTTTGTATGTAACTAAATTCAAGTAAGTAACTAAATTCAAGGAATTTAGTAAGTAATTAAATTCCAATTAGTGGGAAGAGGCCAGGTTGAGTGGGCATAAGACATAAATTTGGGCAGCCTGGGTGGCTCAGGAGTTTAATGCTGTCTTCAGCCCAGGGCATGATCCTGGAGACTCGGGATCGAGTCTCGCGTAAGGCTCCCTGCATGGAGCCTGCTTCTCCCTCTGCCTGTGTCTCTGCCTCTCTCTGTCTCTCTCTCTGTCTCTCATGAATAAATAAATAAAGTCTTTTAAAAAAATACGTGAATTTAAGCCCTAAATGGATTGTTTTCTAGTGGCGATTATAAATGTACTGAAAATTCTTTGTTTCAGACAGGTTTGGTGCCTGCAAAAGAAAAAAAAGCAGTGCCTCACACATTGCTATTGAGAGGGTCAAACTAGACAATATATACTAACCTGCTTTGTAAACAGGAAAGCAGATATAAATGTATTATTGTAACTATACAAAGGGAATTACTACAATATTTACTTATGTAAGCACTTTCCCTATCCTATCTAAAGTAGGCCTCAACTTAGAAAAAACCGATTTAGAGTCAACATTTCAGAAATTCATCTAGTACATAAATGGAATCATTTCTCCAAATCAAGGCAGAGTTTATAAATTGTGTCTATTCTCAGACTCTGTTGTGTTTTTTTCACACTTTGCCCACTGACATCTGGTTTCACTTTTGAACAGTCTTTTCTATCTGACTGTTTATTTTTTTTTTCAAAGGCTCATTCTCATTTACAATGTCATATACATTCTTATAAAACTTTTAGAAGACATTCTAAAAAGTATAGAAGAAAACAAAATCACCTATAACCCTACAGGTAGTCACCTATAATCTAGAGATAACCAAAGTAAATATTTTGAAATATTTTCCTCCAAATGATTTATTTTATTTTATTTTTTAAAAGATTTTATTTATTTATTCATGAGAGACAGAGAAAGAGAGGCAGAGACATAGGCAGAGGGAGAAGCAGACTCCCTACAGGGAGCCTGATGACGGGACTCAATCCCAGGACCCAGGGATCACGACCTGAGCCAGAGACAGAGGCTCAACCACTGAGCCACCCAGGTGCTCCCCAAATGATTTTTTTTAAAACTGGAGGTGTATATGAGAGTTTCATATCGTACAGAGCGTGGTGAACAGGGGCCACGGAATAATGGCTCTGTTAAGCTGCCTGAGACCCTGGTGCAAAAGAGGTAGATGGCACAGTATGGTGGGAAAAGAAAAAGAAAATGAGGAATGATAATTCTCACCACTGAGAGCAGTTGGAAGCACTCAAAATAAAATATGTGAATTGATAGAAACAGTGTTGCACAATAAATTATCATCGTATTAGTAATACTGTTTAGAGGTGGTAGCTCAGTCTTGAAGAAAGAGAGTTGAACTTTTTTTTAATATTTTGTTTATTTATTTGAGATAGAGAGAGCGAGGGGGGGAAGGGCATGAGTGGGGGCTGGAGAGGAGGGGTAGAGGGTGAGAGAGAGGCAGGATCTCCACTGAGCAGGGAGCCCAGTGCAGGGCTCCAAACCCAGGAGTCTGGGATCACAACCTGAGCCAAAGGAGACACTTAACCAACTGAGTCACCCAGGTGCCCCAAGAGATTTTAATTTGAAGCAAAGTTGGCTGGAGCCAGACACAATAGGACAGGACAGGGTAAGAACCCTACTCTCATTGCTAGGATTTAGCCTTGTGTAGCTGGAGAAAATTTCCCATATCTGGGGCATACCCTTTCCTTGAAAATAGTTATCAAAAACATAGAAGACCAATGGAAAGCATTGGATTTGGAAAGTTTACTCTTTCGTTCCTGAGGTTGAAACTGAGCAAACATCATCTATCCCAGTTCAGGCCACAACTTAAGGCTAGTGACTGGAGCTCTGTGTCACCAGCCCATCATAGAAAGTCAAGTGTGACAAAAGCTGTGATGTATCTATCACCCAGAGCACCCTTCAAGATGACAGACTTAATTTCCCAGCTACCAGAAGCACTGCCAGCAGCTTCCTCCAGGGATGACCTCAATGAAGAAGACTGCCCTGCCAAAGGTCACATCCTTTGACCAATGATGTGGGAGTCTAAAGGCCTGATCCTCTCTGCCTAACTTGGGATATCTTCCAAATGCCCTATAAGGTCAGCTGATGGTTCCATGGAGACTGGACATCTTCCTTCTACAAAATCCCGCTTCCTTCCCTTCCCTCCCTAACCAGGTGTTGACCCCAAAGTGTCCCTACTGAGCATCCTGCATGCTGGCTCCATCTCAGAGTCTGCTCCAGGGAGAAGCAAGCCTGTGACAAGAGCCTCCCCTTTTGGTGCGTTCACTGTTGCAGACCCTGGAGGTCTTCTTGAAAAAAACAAGCATTGAGATTTTATTTTTACATTGTATCTTTTAAAAATGTCACAAAAGGATTTATGCCTCCAGGAGGATGGAATAGGTATACTTCTCCCTATTTGTCCTGCTAAACACACCTAACACTGGACACAGTATACACTCAAGCAAAAGAAGACTCTGAAGATGGACAGAGGAAGGAACACATACCAGGGATCTTGGGACACAAGGAATAACACAGTGCTGAGCTCCTTGGGTTTTCTCTTTCTCTCGTAGACCTCAGACACAGAGCTGAAGAATCAGGAACTCAGAAATGGTGACCAGAACACATGAAAACCCAGGCACAAAAGCCTGCTTTCTCTAGCCACAGAACCAAGAAAAGTGCAGTCTAGCCAAGGAGAAACCTTTAAACAATAAACACTCAACTCTGGCCAAATACCAGAGAAATACCTGTGGCCCCATGCCCCCACTCAACAAAGAAGGCCAAGCGGGAAGCCTAGACCTCCACCCTCATCTGCAAATGGGAGAGGTGGACAGAATTTCCAGGTCCCTTCAGCTGATAGTGCCACAGAGAATTCATGAAGATTTCACATTGGTGGGTGTGATCTTTATCATCAAAGAGAAAGATGGATTTTCTTTAATAACATTAAACACAGGGTGAGTCTTTCTCGTGAATTGCTGTTATTAATCCCAGGCAGACAGGAGCAGGAACAAAATGGATACGGTGCCTCCCGTTCCTGCTGGAAGCAGAGGTGGTGCAGAGACCACAGGCCCCACCCCCACCTTACTTTCATGGACTTCTCTTTGAAACTACAATGGTTTCCGGGCTCTTTATCTAATTAAAAAGGTCCAATCAATACATACGTGTACAAGTTAAGCTGCTTACGGATGATAATGTTGTTCACTATGATGTGCTTCTCTTTCCAGACCTTTCTCTCTTTTACACAAATTCATTTGTTTTGCACTTAAACACATTTTCTCTGCTGCATTTGAAAAATTATCAGAAAACAAAAACAAAAATGAAAAACAACCCTAGAAGCTTAGTGCAAAAAAGACATTTTTTTTTTAGCAGATGGAGGGCTTACAAAGGAAAAGTGTAAGTTCCACTTCACCGGTGCCAGTCAACTCCCCAGAGGTAACTCATGCATATGGATATGCAACCATCACTTGACATCTTGACTTGTATTCCAAATAAGCAGCTTGAATTTAGTAAGTCCAGGATGGGCCTCTTGACTACTGGCCCAACTCCATGTCCCAGAGTTTCCCTACAGAGCCCCAGATTTCATCTCGCTGTCCAGGCTAAAATCGGGGAGTTGGCCTTGGTTTCTCTCTTTCCCTCACTCCCGTAGCCAGGGCACCAGGAAGTCCTATTGACTGTTTTCAAAATACACCCCGAATCCTGCCATATCTCACAGTGTCTATGACCTCGGACGTAGTGTAAGCCATCACTCTCACCTAAATGACTACATTTGCTTTCTGACTGATCTCCAGGCTTCCCACAGCAGCCAGATGCACAATTAAAATGAGGCTTGAACAATGGCTCTGACTTTCCATTGCACTTGAAATAAAATCCACCCCTTTGGCCCTGCATGGACTGCCCCCCTTCCTTTCCCTCCCCATGCTCCTGGCTCACTAGACTTTTTGGCTGTGCAGAGCTCCTTTCACACAGGGACCTTCAATTTTAGGTCTCCTGTCTGGGACGTTCTTCTCTGGCATTTTTACATGGTGCTCCTTCTCTAATCTCCCTTCTTACAAAACCTCAAAAAGCCACCCCACCCATCCCCTAGATAGTGCTTAGTTTTTTTTAAAGGCAATGAAAATAATCTGCAAGCAATTATTTACTTGGTTCCATCCCTTTCTCAGCATAGCTCATGGTCTGTGAGGGACACAGACTTGGTCTGACTTAGCACAGCATCCCTAGTTTCTAAAGCAGTCTCCGTACATGGTAAGAGCTTAGTAAATATTTATTGAATATGTTACAGGATTTTCTTTTCCTTTGGTGCCTGCGGTTCTTGGTCACACCACTTCAAAGAATGAATAGGTAGACCAGACGGAGTGGTGGGCAGCAAAGCAAAGTTTATTGAGCTATAGTAAAGTTTATTGAATGCTAGAGTACAAAGCTCCCAAAGAGGGAGGGGACCCAAGAGGGTTGGCACTTAGATCTAGGGGTTTTAATGGGCTTGTTGGCGGGCTGTTCTAATCTGATTAACACTCCGTGGCCTCTGGCTTCCAATCAGGTTTTTGTCACATGGGAAAGGATGGAGGGCTCCTTCTTGGGTGGTGTAAAATCCTTTTAAGGGTGGTTTCCTCTTAGGGCAGAGTGTCCCTGCCTGCCTTTCTTCCAACTATCCTTCAGTTAAAAACGAAAAACATACATGTGTATCTGTGATTTTTAAAATAATGGTTTCATGCTATATCTACTCTTTTCAATTTGTTCTATTCACTTAAGAAACATTACACAAACACCATTCTAAGTCCATGCATAGAAGCCCACACACACATATGCTTATACCATAATTTATCAAAGCATTTCTCTGATAGACAACTAGATCATTTCCAGGTTCTTTGTTTAAATGTATAAACATCTTCTAGGATGCAAAGTTCTGCACAAATGGGAAAATGATTAGTAAGGTAGTGTGGCATAGTCATTACAAGCCCCAGCTCTGGAGCCACGCTGCCTGAGTGCTAATGCAGACTGCTGATGTATCATTGTATCGTCACACAGCAGAAAGAGAACGAGCTAGCTCTCTGGCTTCTTCTTGTAAGGGCACCAATCCCATTCACAAAGGCTATAATGTAGGCTTCACTGTTTCCTGTGTATTATGGGCAGATGGCTTATCCTTCCATACCTGTACTATTGCCATCCTTAGAAGATGGGGATACTAATGATAACCATCCCATAGAGCTGTGAGGATTACATAAACTATGCATAAAATACTTAGAATACTGAGTAGCTCCTGGTAAACACTGTGTAGGTACTGTCATTACTATTATTGTTGTGATTTATTTCATAGCACATAAAGTGTTACTTTATGACCAAGAGAGCTACCTACCTTTTGATACTTCTTTTGGTTTCCAAAAACTTCCTCATGTCTTCATAAATCATAAAAATTTCTCTCATCATTTTATCCCTTTTTCCTACATTTTCTTACCATTTATTAAATTTGTCATCCTATTCAACTTGTTCACATGTCACACAGAATAATACATGTAGTCTATTCTATATTCTATGTATGTCACTCAAAAACTGGGTTTAGAAGAGAAAAAGAACCTAATATCTTTCAATGATTTTTAGGAAATAAACACAATTACACAGTGCTGTTCTGGGGGATAAAAGGCTGCCAGTGTATTGAATTGCCATGTACCATCATCAAAAGGCGCTGGTTAATATTCATGATGTGTTCGTCTGGAAATTCAGACAGCACATCCATGAAAGACAAAGCTCAGCCCCACTTGATGTCTTTCTGCAGAATTCTCATTGAGCTAAAATGCACAAGTGAAACAGAGCTGTTACAGTGCGTACAGCTAACCCTCCTTGCCTGGTGTGTGCTAAATGACATGAGGCTTCCCAGGACACAATAGGACACAATGGCCATGGCACTGGGGAAAGAGAAAGCTAGTCACACTTGATAAACAAACACTGACTTATTATATGATCGTTATCTTTGTATTTTTGAAATTCTGTATCTGTCTCTCTTTCTACTTTTTTCCATGAAGTGATCAGTGTGCCCATTCTCCAAAGTCCATTTTGCAACCAGAGAACCTATCTACAGAGGTGAAAATGTGCTAGCCTTGAGCCACTTCTCAGATTACCTTTGTGAAAACAAAGGGCTTTCCATGAATTAGATACAATGACATCTCTGCAGATCAAAGCTTATTCAGCTGGTAGCAGTTAAAATTCAAAAGTATAGTAAGGATGGAAAGATATCCTAATAGTTAATTTTCAGCCTCAACTTGACTGGATCATGGGATTCCCAGATATCTGGTTAACATTATTTCTGGGTGTGTCTGTAGGAGTGTTTCTGGAAGAGATTAGCATTTGATAATCAGAAAAGTGAGTAAATCAGATTGCCCTCCCCATTGTGAGTGGGCATCATCCAATCCACTGAGGGGTTGAAAAGAACAAAAAGGTAGAGGAAGGATGGATTCAATCTCTCTCTGCCAGACTGAGCTGAGACGTCAATCCTCCCCTGCCCCCTTGGTACTCCTTGATCACAGGACTTCAGATGCAGACGAATCTGCACCATCAGTCCTCTGGCTCTCAGGCCCTGGAACTAACTACACCACCAGCTTTCCTGGGTCTCCAGCTGCCAGACAGCAAGTGTGGAACTTATCAGCCTCCATAATCGTTTGGGCCCTTACTTTATAATATCTATCTATCTATCTATCTATCTATCTATCTATCTATATCTATCTATCTCCTATTGATTCTGCTTCTGTGGAGAACCCTAATACAGATATCTTTATAGAACTTCTAAATCCAGGGGTACCTGGGTGGCTCAGTCGGTTAAGCATCTGCCTTTGGCTCAGGTCATGATCCTGGGGTCCTGGGATGGAGCCTTGCCTCAGGCTCCCTGCTCAATGGGAAGCCTGTTTCTTCTCCCTCTGCCTCTTCCCCTCCTTCTCCACTTGTGTTTTCTCTCTCTAATAAATAAACTCTTAAAAAAAAAATCCTAAATCCATCAGTCCTGTCACTTATATGTTTAACAGACTCATTTAATTGACATTTAATAAAAATTTACGTATAGGATGCCTTTTCCAATAGTGAGGTTTCTATTCTCAAAAATGTAGGTTTTGAAAAACTTGAAATTGGATATATTAAGACTTTAAAACCTGTGGAATTAAAAATAAACTTACCTGTAAAAGAAAAACTTTAATACAATACCTTGTATTAAAGGTATTGTTTTGGCCAAATTTCTTAGACTGGCACTGATGTGCTATCTTCTATCTATTCTCAACCCGGGTTTCTGATCTTGTCTCTGGACACTGCCCTCTACAGATGCTACTCTGTTAAACAGAGTCTTTCTGTTCAAAAAGAGTCTTCTTTTCACCCAAGCATACTGATACTTCCTGTCTCTGAGCTTTTGCTTAAGGGCAAATTAGTCACCAATAAACTTTTACAACAGATGCTGGAATATACATCTTGGCAATGTCTTTAGTAATAAAAATGTACAGCTGTCAGCCCAGAACAGAACCACTCTTCTTTTGGGGAACCCCATTGTTATGGACTGAATGCTTGTGTACCCTCTCCAAAATTCATATGTTGAGGCCCTAATCCCCAATATAATGGTAGTTGGATGTGGGGTCTTTGAGAGGTAATTAGGTCATGAGAATGGAACCCTTATGAGTAGGAGTAGCGTCCTAAGAAGAGACCAGAGAGCTAGCTTGCTCTCTTTCTGCCATGTGAGGATATAGCAGCCTACAGCCCAGGAAAGAGCCTTCACCAGAACCTGACTATGCTGGTACCTCGATCTTGGACTTCCAACCTCCAAAACTGTGAGAAATAAATTTCTGTTGTTTATAAGCCACCTGTCTATGGGACTTTGTTATAGTAGCCTATACTGACTAAGATAGCCATTGCCCCAACTCCGTATCTATGGTACAAGGGAAGGATGGGGGCTGCCATTCACAAGACTTCACCGATTTGACCATGGTGACAGGTTCCCTGATCCATTTAGCCTATTAGAATCCATCTCTGGAACTTTCCTAACTGGAGTTTACTTTCCTTTCTGGTCAGGAAGCCGTAATGATGCAAGCATGGTGCTGCTTGAGGATGGCCAGGGCAGGAAAGTACAGATAGTCAATTGACAAAGAGAAACAGAATCAGCCAGTCTTGACTGAATCCAAGTTCCCTAAGGCTATATCAAACCACTCTTCCTGTACTTTGGTGATGTGGGCCAGTACATTTCCTTCTTATGCTTCAGCTACTTGAAGTTGGATTTCTGCTCTTCACAACCTACCACAGTTGAGTGATACTACTAGAAGATGCAAATTCTTAACATGATCACTTTTTGTATCAACCCTCAATAAAAGTTGAGTACAAACTAAATTTTAAAATGCTGGCAGCAATAAAATTTATCCTTATCAGTTTTCTGATTGCTGAAGTTAAACACAGACATTGTAAAATAGGTTTATGAAAACTAGGACCGAGTATAAAATGGTTATCTCAGATTTTGATCTGTACCTATATAAATACATTTAATTATCTTATTATTTTACAAAAATTGGATAAGACTATGCTTGTAATCTTGCAGCTTCATCTTCCACTTAATAATGTATTTTGGACACTATAATGTAGCAGTTCATGTACCTCTGCTTGGTGTTTTCAGTGTTTATGTTCAAAGTGTGTCCTCCTAAATGTCTATCATTTGTAATGGCAGTCACTAAGAGGGCACGTTATCTCATTGATGGAATTCTAGCTTAGAGCCCAGAGAGACCTCTGCTATTGACTTTGTGGGCAGGTAGGTTTTGAAAGAAGTTGAATGGCTCGTATTTCACCTCCGTGATATAAATCATGTCATACTGTTGGCAGTATTTCAAGAGCTCTCTCAATTCAGGGTTGAACCACACAAGAGAGCCAGCAGGCATTTGCCTGGCCATCTGCCAGGTGACCTTAACATTCTGTAATGTGGTCAGTACAGGCGAAACAGTAAAGCCTGCTCATTCGGGACTTCTAGACTAGCTTCATAATCAAGAATCATGAAAATAATAAGAACTAACACAATAGCAAGTTTCATTGAGCATTTGATAGGTGCCAGGGACATTGGCTAAGCATTTGACATTAGTTATATTCTTTAATGTTTATAATAACCCTAAAAAGCTAGTAGACTATCACTACTTTAGTAATTAAATAGAAGTTCTCACCCATGGTCAGATAGCTAGCAAGTGGCTGTGCTGGTATTTGACCTCAGCCTAAATAACCCTAAAGCCCCTATTCTTCACCAGCATTTATTCTGTTCTCCAATTTGACTCAGCTGACTTGTGACATGTATCTATCCTTACCCCAGGACTTGGGTTTTGAGGTGTAAAAGTTTTTAGTATTGGGAAATTTTGTGGAAATTTGACTAAAACCGTTGTTGTTGGTTTACAAGAAATTTAGGGGCAATATTACAAGATCCTTTTGGTTGCTACAATATGATGCAAGAAAGGGTAAGAGGTTTGTAGGCTGGAGTTCTGTTCCCTGACACCTCTGACATTTGCTGAGTCAGACTTCCTAAAATCATACATATTAGAAAGAATATAGTTATGTGCAGTAACAAAATCTATACTAATTGTAAACAGCACCAAGTCATTAATAAGAAAACTCAATATAAAATATGACTTTAGGAAAATTGGGTGATGTATTAATTTCCTATGGCTCCTGTAACAAATCACCATAGACTTTGTGGCCTATAACAATATAGCTTTATTAACTTACAGTCCTGGAGGTCATGAATCTAAGATAGGTCCCACAAGGCTGAAATCCAGGTGTCGGTGGAGTTGGGTTCCTTTTGGAAGCTCTAGGGAGGATCCATTTCTTTGCCTTTCCTAACCTCCAGAGGTGTGTGCATTCCTAGCCTGAGATCCTGCTCACTCCGACCTCTACTTCTGTCATCACGTCTCCTTCTCTGATTCTGACTCTCCTACTTCCCTTTTTTCAGTTGGTTGTTATTGCTGTTATTTTTGTTAGAAAACCTAATTTTTTAATTGTGGTAAAATACACAAAACAAAGTTTAGCATCTTAACCATTTTTGAGCATACAGTTTAGTGTTATTAAGTACATTCACACTCTATACCCATGGAACAACTCCTCCTCCAACCTAGCAGGCATAATTCTGTGTTTCTATACATTTGGACGATTCTATACACTGAATATAACTGGAGTCATACAATGCTTGTCCTTTTGTATCTGGTTTATTTCATTTAGCACAATATCTTGAAAGTTCATGTCATAGCACATGCCAGAATTTCTTCCACTTTAAGGCTGAATAATATTCTATTATAATAATATTCTATGTTTTTCTTATTTATTGAAGACTATTCAGGTTACTTCTAGCTTTTGGCTATTTTTTTTAGGTTCCCAGACCCAACTCCCCCCCCCCCACACAACACCAAGCAATTCTTGGACACTAGTGGGCTGAATAATCAAATATTTCTTATAAATTGTTATATTGTACTATTGTGAATAATGCTGCTAGGAACATGCGTGTACAAATATCTTTTTGAGACCCTGCTTTCAATTATTTGGGGCACATACCCAGAAGTGGAATTGTTGTATCACACAGTGATTTTATTTTTAATTTTTTGGGAACTGTCATACTGTTTTACATAGCAGCTGGACCATTTTACATCTCCATTAGCAGTACATTGGGCTCCAGTTTCTCCACATTCTTGCCAACACTTTTGTTTATTTTGATAGTAATCAGCCTGGTATGTATGAAGTGGCATCTCACTGTGGTTTTGTTTTTCAATTCTCTGATGGTTAATGTTGAATATTTTCATGTGCTTATTGGCCATCCTACCTCTCATTTATAAAGACCCTTGTAATTACATAGGTTTACTTGGATGATCGCAAATTCTCTCCCCATTTAAGGATCTTTAAATTAATCCCATCTGCAAAGTCCCTTTTGTCATATAAAATATAATGTTAACATGTTCCAGAGATTAGGACATGGACATCTTGAGTAATGATGGGTGTAGCGGGGGAAGGTCATTATTCTGTCTACCACAGGGAACTACTATACTGCTAAAGCCAAGAGAATTAAAAGTTTGAAGAATGAATGTTTGGTTGATGATTTCAAGCACTGCACAGTGTCTGTGCAATCCAAAAAGATTAAGCTGAATTTTATGATCAGCTAAATTGAGCTATGAGACAGCCTTTGGTAAAGTGGCAGGGCTGCAACTCAGGAGAAGTTACTAATATTTGTATGTAAACTATTAATTTGTGATTGTATTTTGCATATATAGGTTTCTCCCTAAAGAGCTAGCCTGTTTGATTTACCCAGAGTTCTCATAGGTTCAGGTTAAAGTAAAAAACATGCAGTCTCCCCCATCCTGGAACCAAAAAACCCACAAAAAACAAAAACCCCCAACATGCAGTTCCAGACTAGTATGGCAGCTCTACTCTGCAGCATTCAGGGTACTTCCAGCTGTCTGTTCCACCATCCCTCCGGTGAGGTCCTGGTCCTTGTGGTCCAAGTGTCATCCACATTCCAGGCAGCAGGATGGAGGGGCAAAAATGAAGGTGATGCCAATATACAGCAAGGGGAAAGATAGACAAGTTACTTAAGAGGTCACTTGGGTTTTTTTTTTTTTTTTTTTTTTTCTTTTCACTTGGGTTTAAAACTAAGGTGTTTGATGTGAGGGCAGATTACTTGTATGGAGAGTCCAAACAAGAGAGAGATGGTAAGTACTTACAGTGATTGAAGGAGCCATGGAGATCATGGTTTACTGGCAGACAGACACAAGAGGAGGAGTGACAACCCTGGGCCTAAGGAAATATGTGTTGTTTGTGCTGTTAAGACAAGATGTGGATTCTGTTAAAGACTGACTGAGTCTCAAGATCCAACATGTTCTCCGGGTATAGGTGCCCATCGGGCTTTGGGAAGGAAAAGAGATGGTTTTCCTTCTAACACTGGAGAAAGTGCCAAGAAAATAGGTGATAGAGAAAGAAATATGGGACTGAGAAACTTTGAGGTAGGTCACCTCTGGCAGTCTTAATCTGACTCTAAATTATGAGGCATGACTATCTGCAGAGAGTAACACAGGTGGGTAGAGGCCCAAGTGTTTCAGGGCGTATTGAGCAAAGAGATTCACAAGGCCATGGGAGGTGTGAAGAGGCAATGGAGACTTACAGCTGTGCATGAAGCACTCACTTGAAAGGTAGCTTACCTCTAAGGGCACAGCTCCAGTGGAAGAGTCCTTTAAAGCAAGAGAAAGAAAATCAGAGCAAAGGAGAAGTCCGTGGAAGTACCAAGAGAAAGGCATTCTGGGCATTCTGAAAGTCTGATGCAGGTTTTGTAGTTATACTGAATTACCTATTGGGGCATATCAGATAGTTTCAGCCAGAAAGTATAGTCAGCAACCAGAATAAAGCACCATGGTATATTGGTATTTGTTGATACACTCATGGTTCTGATTTTACGCATGAAGAATGTCAGAGTTAGAACTTATCAAGTGATAAAGGAGCTTTTAACCCAGGGTGCCTAGGTGGCTCAGTCAGTTAAGTGTCTGCCATTGGCTCAGGTCCTGATCCCAGAGTCCTGGGATTGAGCCCCACAGCGGGCTTCCTGCTTGACGGGGAGACTTCTTCTCCCTCTCCTACTCCCCTTGCTTGTGCACTCTCTCTCTGTCAAATAAATAAATAAAATCTTTAAAAAACAAATAAACCAAAGGAGCTTTTATCCTCAAATGCAAAGCTGATTTAATGTTGGAGGTGGGCTACTGTACTATATCATACAATGAAATAGAGTAAAAAAAATATTATCTTAATAGACACCAAGAAAGTATTTGATAAAATTGCATACCTAGTTTTTACTTAAAAAAAAAGGAACCTTACAAACTAGCAATAAAGGAATTTTTTGACAGAAATATCCACACGTGTACTCAAAGATACTTAAACATAAATAAAAGGCAAATGACTTGAAAGAAATAGGCAAAATGATGATCATTTGAAGACAGAATAATCTAGAAAATTCAGGAAAATAAGCTACAAAATCATTATTTTTCCTACAAAGTAACCAAGAAGAGTTGTAATAATATATAATAGAAGTTCCACTCACTAACCCCCTCTGTTAGTTTCCTAGGCCTGATCCAACAAAATCCCATAGACTAGGTGGCTTACACAACAGAAATTTATTTCTCACAGTTCTGGAGGCTGAAAGTCCAAGTTCAAGGAGTCAGCAAGTTTGGTTTCTACTGAGGCCTGGCTCCTTGGCTTGCAGGTGGCCTCTCTGTGTCCTCACATGGTCTTTTCCAGGGATACCCCTGGTATCCCTTTGTATGTAGTAATCTCAATCTCTCTTTTTTTTAAAAAAAGCAAACTTCCAATATTCTATACATCATTTGGACTTGTCTGGAGTCTTGGAAACTTGACTACCCTACATTCTAAAAATGGACCTTGAGAGCTTGTTTGGGGGTTCTAGCAGAGGAATGCAGCTACTTGTATACCCTCGCCTGAAGAACAGTCCTTCCCTGTATCAGGGAAGGTCATCTTCTTCCATCAAGCATGTAGCTTCAGGGAGGGACACAGGTACATGGAGCAGTAAGGGAGGAAGGGGACACCTCCCTAGCCAGCCAGATCAGCCAAATCAACCCTGCCGATCAATGGAGTGACAAAGGTCACAGCCAGATTGCCCTTGTATCCCTAATCTTCTCCTTTTATAAGGACACCTGTCAGATTGTTTTAGGGCCCACTGTAACAACCTCATTTTAATCAAAATATAGTCACATTCTGAGATACTGGGACTTAGGATTTCAATATATGAATGAGGAGAGTTCACAGTTAAGCCCACACCTCCAGAAAATATACAATACTTAAATATAACCCTAAGAAGATCTATGAACAACCCAAAGGAAGGCAGCCATACCATGAAAATATACAGAAATACATAAAGAATGGATAAATGGTGGTGGGGGGGTGGATAAATGGGTACATACCACGTCTTAGTTGGAAAGTCTCTGTATTATAAAGTTCCAATTTATCCTCAATTTAATTAAACTAAAAGGTAACACAATTGTAAGCAAAAGCCCAACAAGATCTTCTTTACATCTCTTATCCTTTTTCATTTTTCTTCCATATTTGTTATATTACCTTCAACGGTATATTCTTTATTTCTAAAGGGTGTGCCACCATCAGCTGGATCCATTGTCTTCCACCCCAAACTCACCTTCCCCACTGCCCTCTGCCTAGCAATGGGACGTCATCACCCTATCAGTCACCTAGGAGAAAATCTCTGGCTTATTTGGGAAAATTCTTTTTAGTCCACCTATAAACAATCAATCAGTCACGTGCAGCCATTTTTGTTAAAGTTAAACCCATTCCCCCCATTCCATTCCTAATTGCCCTCCTTACCTCACATTTGGATTTTAACTCTGCACATCACCATCACCTAGATTAATCTTTCTAAAGTACGATTTTTTTCATCATTCTCTTCCAATTTACAAAAACCCAGTTTAATAACTCTACTGGGCAGCCTTGGGCACGTTAATCACTGTGTTTCAGTTTGCTCATCTGTAGAATGGGGATAATAGTACCTACCTCATAGAGTTTTCATGAAAATTAAATGTCACAAAGTATTAATCTGTAGGGCACTTAGAACAGTTAGCACTTTCTACATATTTGCTTAGTAAATATCTTCCTCATTGTTTTACCTGATGCTTAAAAGTGCTCACTTTGGGACACCTGGGGGGCTCAGTGGTTGAGTGTCTGCCTTTGGCTTACATCGTGGTTCTGGGGTTCTGGGATCAAGTCCCGCATCAGGCTCCCTGCAGGGAGCCTGCTTCTCCCTCTACCTATATTTCTGCCTTTCTCTCTATGTCTTTCATGAATAAATAGTCTTTTAAAAAATAAAAATTAAAAAAAAAGAGGGAACACTTAGAACAAAGTCTGATGTGAAAAGGAAAGTTGTAGGGCAGCCCAGGTGGCTCAGCGGTTTAGCACCGCCTTCAGCCCAGGCTGTGATCCTGGAGACCCAGGATGGAGTCCCACATCGGGCTCCCTGCATGGAGCCTGCTTCTCCCTCTGCCTGTGTCTCTGCCTCTCTTTCATGAATAAATAAATAAAACCTTGAATAAAAATAAAAGTGCTCACTGAGGAAAACTCATTCCTGAGGGCTAGACACTGTATGCCCTTTCCAAATGGTTATTTTCAGAAATACTTGACAAATAGGTTATCAGTGAACACACGTGTTCCTTACAGCAGTATATTTAATAGAAAAATATTGAAGTATGTCTTTAGAAAAAATGTTTAATAAAAGATGGTGAAGTCATACTATGGAAAACTGTGGAGAGAGACAAAGATAAATTTGTAAATAAAAGTTGCATTTGCTATGGAAGGATGGCCGTAATATACTGAGTGGTGGAAAAAAAAAAAAAAAGTCAGCTGATGAGTAAGAGGCGCAATATGCTCTTGTAAACATTTGTTTCCAGATGAATAGGATGCACATGAAGCTGTACGCAGAGGACAGAGGTTTCTGTTATGAAATGAGGCTGTATGACCTTCCTACAGTGAACAGGTTTCACTTTTATAATTAAGGCTAAGCAAAAAGAAATAATGAAAAGGAAACTAAAAACCGTTTAAAATCTCCTTATCTCTAGACCTTTTGCCTTTGATTTTTAGTTTTTTATGTGAACTGCATGAAAATACTGGTGATTTTGAGGTTGATGAGAGGTCAGATTGCCAGGATTTGCTTCAACACCTCTATCCCACTAAAAGGTGGCTTTAAACGCCTTGCAGATGAACCTCAAATGTTAGTCTTTATTTTTTGCCCGAGCGTCATCAAATAGTGATTGATGCTTCATCCTGAAAGTCAGGCAAAGACTTGATGTAATTACCTGGGAAATTCAAAGAAGAGGAGACGCAAAACCTTCTAAGTGAAGCACTGGTGAGGGTTGGGGGACCAGCTACCCTCTTCAACAACAACAACAAACAACAACAACAACAACAATCTCAAGACTTTCAGAGGTAGAAAATCCTCATGTAGAATTTTCTCATCTTCTTGATAATCACTTCCAGCACCAAGAGAAGATTCAGAGTTGTAAATTAAGTCGGGCACACCTGAAAAACGCCCTTTTCCATAGATGTTCTTCGGGATTTCCTATATGCCGAGACTCCAAAGAGTTTGGGGTTCGTAAATAAAAGGTGGCCCTGTGTAAGGCGTGACAGCAAGTAAGCAATCTCAAAGAAACTAATGACGCGGTAGGGTTTTAACGACTCAGGCACCTGCTTTGCCTAGAAAAACAGTCTGTTTTCATTTGTCATCCCCGGGGCCTCAAAAAGCTAGGCCTTAGCCACCACCTGGTGACGCGGAGGACGCGCGAGGTCTCACAGCGGCCGCAATTAGAAAGGCTGAGCCTGCTCCTTTAAGGCGCTGACTCACGTGGATGCTGTGTTGTGTGCGCTCAGCTGGGGAGGAGGTGGATCCTAAGTCTCTCCGCATTGGCCGCCTCGGGAGAAGGGGCAGAGCTGGCCTCGCTGATTGGCTGCGCGAGTCCGAGGCGTCGAGCCAGGGGCGGGGCGAGCGCGGGAGCCCGCCCGGGGTCTGCGGCTGCTGGGAGGGGCGGGCGGCTACGCGGAGGGGAGAGGGCGCGGGGGGAGGGTGCGGCGGGAAGGGGCGGGGCCCGGCGGAAGGGGCCGGGTGCCGCGGCCGGGGGCGGGGCCTGGGAATGAAGGGCGTCCTGGGCCAACCGGGAGAGCCGACGGCCCGGGGGGGCGGGGCCGCGCCGAGTGATTGACGCGGAGGCCCACCCGGGGAGAGGCGGGGCCAAGGCCGGGGCCTGACTAAACCCGGAGACTCGGGCGGCCGAGGGGCTTCATCCCGGCTGAGGAGCTACAGCCGCCGGCGGCCGCGGGCCTCACAGCCGCTCTGGGTGAGTGCGGCGGGCGCGGGAGGGCCGGGCTCGGAGCCTGGGGGCGCCGGGGAGGCTCCGGGGCCGACGGCTTCGAGGCGCTCCGGGATCGGCCCGGGGCGCCGAGGGCGGGCGGGGGGCCCAGGCAGGAAGTGCCTCTTCTTCGCCGCGCTGCCCCCGGGGTCCCCGCGCGGCCGCCTCGGGGGGGCGGGGGGGCGGCGGGGCTGCGGGGCTGCGGCCGCCCGGCTGCTCGGTTTCCTCTTTGTGAGGCCCGGGCGCGGCGGCCGCCGTCGGCCCTCCCCCGCCGCGCAGCCGGGGCGACCCCTCAGCCCGGCGGCCGCGCCCCCGCCCCGCACCCGGGAGGCCCTTCCGCGGCCAGTTGGGCCGGCGGCGCCCCCGCCCCGCGCCCCGAGCCCCGCGCCCCGGCACGGCCCGGCCGCCCCGCCCCCCCCCCCCACGGGCCGCGTCCCCGCCGCCGTGTCGGGGGCGCGCCGGGGTTGGGCGCCGCCGCGGCCGCCCCGAGGCCTGCCCGCCGCGGCCCCACCGCGCCCTCGCCGCGCCCCCGGCCGGGCGTCGAGGCAGAGCTCCGGGGCCGCGATCCCGCCGCGGCGCGCCCCGGCCCGGCCTCTCAGGGTCACCGCCGCGGGCCGCCGGCTTTGTGTCTGCCGCGCCGGGTGGCCGCCGGCCGCCAGGGCCCCAGGGGCGGGCGCGGGCGCGGGGCCCCGCCGGCCGCGCGGAGGGGGGGGGGGCGCCTGCCGGGCCGCCCCCGGGCCGCCGGGACCCCGCGCCGCCGCCCGCTCAGCTGTTTCCGGCCCGCGCCTGTGCTGCGGGAGGAGGCCGCGCGGCGCTCGGCCCGGCCCCTCCCGATTGGCCCGCGGCGTCACGTGCCCGCAATCAGCTGGGGCCAGCTGGGGCGGCTCGGGCGGCCTCGCCGGGCGGGGTGGGCGTGCGCACGCCCGCCCGCACCCCCCTGACGCCGCCCGCCGTCCGGGTAGCCGCGCCGCGCACTGCGGATTGGGAGCCGCTCGGGAGCCGCGAGGCGGAACTGCTCCCCGAAGAGCTGTTGCGTCCTGACGCCTAGTAACCCCCCCCTCCGAGGGAGAGCCCGGGAAGGTGGACGACGAGCTCATGTATTTTTAAACCTTTTTTTTTTTTTTCTTCTTCTTCTGTTTACAGAGCCCTGTCGGTAATCTGAGGATTTTTATTCCAGGTCTCCTTGACAGATGGAAAACCTGAAGCGACCTCAGGCTAGCTAACCCTCTGTTTTTGGAAAACTAGACTTGCTGGTGAAGTCACTGAGGTCCGGGGCGGGGGTGGGGGGGGGGTGTAATAGGATATTAGCTCACTTGGTCGTGGCCGTGTCTACAGTGTTGCCGCGGCGTTCCGACGCAGACGAACCAAAATACACACCAAGTGTTCCCCGGGGTAAATATTTCTGCCAGATGTGAAGTGTCCTGGTGGATTCTTTTCCTAAAACTTTATTGCGTTATTTGTGCTGTGTTAGATTAAGGGGGTTACTGAGAACTTTTCTCGAGAAGCCTGTAGCCTAGTGAAAAGTCCTAGGCAGACAAAGTCGAGTAACAGTGCAAACTTAATTGTTAGTAAAGTAGGAAATGAGTGTCGCAGGAGTTGAAAAATAGGGCAGTGAAGAAGAAATAGGTAACTGTGGAGTGGATCGGGATTGCTTAGACCTACAAAATGGGAGGAGAGCTTTTGGGCAGACAAGCCTAGGAGGAAAAACTTCGGCCTGGAGCATTTACAAAATAGAAGGTGGAATTTGGCACACAATGTACGTTTCCGCTTATATCTGTCATCTTTCTGGGTATGTACTGGAACACCAGGTAGAACGTGCCTCCTTGGAAAGGACTGATGCCTAACTTTATCATGCCCTCACCCAGCTCAGTGCCCGACAATACAGGCCTACTGGTTGATTTTCTTTTTAAGTTGATCTCTAGCAACTATCTTACCTATAGGAGAAGGAGATAATAAAATGTGTTCAAGTAAATTATTTATTTCTGTACAGGGGAACTTAGGAAATCAGATTCTGAGAAAACAGTTTTTCTAAAAAGGTTAGTAACATGTGACTTCTAAAAATAATATCTGGTTGGGTCATCAAGGACTTTTCTCTGGACTTTATTTGCCTTTTGCTCTACTTAAGTGGTAGGAGAGAGAAAAAGGGTTAGAAACCATTAAAAGGGAAGGGAAATAAAGCCAAAATTAAGTCTAAAAAGAAGATATTAAATTAGACACTACCCTCCAACATAGTCCTAACATAGCCCTAAATTATGTGCATGAGATGTGAAAGCTAGTTCTAAATATATTCATGGATGTGAAGATAGTCCTAAGTACACTTGCACCCAAAATACCATTTTAGGTTTTGGAGAGCCTAAATGGCTATATAAATCATTATCCATTTTTCTGGTAATCCGGTGTGCTAATACCTGGGTAATGTAGAAACTGAACCTTAGCTATGACATGAACTTGCTACTTGACACCTGAATTAGGAAACCAGACGGTTAATATTTACTCCAGTCCACCCAGTAAGGTTTTTTTGACTCATGGTATTTCATCATAACAAATGACAGATCTCGAATTTGTCTTGCCAATGGGTGTTTGGGGGAGATTACCAACTCGGATTGTTTAGCTGACTCACTGAGTTACATGATTACTCTTATTTTCTAGTGATGACTAAACAATAAGTATTATAGAAATATAGTAAACCTGGAAAGCATTCAGCAACAACAAAGGCAATTATTTGAAGAACCAAAACAAAAATATAGAAGCTACTGCCCATTGAAGACCTGATTCCACAACCAGAACATCATTTGATACAGCAAAGGAAACTAGTCGGGTATTGCAAGAGAATTAACAAGAGGAAAACAGAGCTTTGTCTTGTCACTGAAACCTTGGCTTGGTAAATATTTTGTACAAAAATTGGTAAATTGGTTTTATGGATGGAACTCAATTTATTTTCTCCCTTGTAGGTTTTCAAGAGTTTAGTCACAAGTCAGTATGAAAATAGTTGATGAGAGAATAATAGCATTAAATGTTAATTCTAGTAATCAACCCAGCACGATTAAAAGTCTTTAGGTTTTATGACTTCCTTTGTCTTAGAGAGAGGAGAGACTGAAAAACAGATAAACAAACATGCTTCAGCATGTTTTCATTTTACCAGAACCATTACAAAACACAGTCTTCTCTGGAAGGGCAGATTTCTTGAACCCTTTCTGCCCTAGGCCTCTGCATGTTCAGTTCCCTGCTGTAGAGCGTCTTTGTGGGTTACATCTGCCAACCACCTCCTGGCATCAGAAAAGCCCTGCTCGCTTGTCCAGCAATAGGTAGTGAACCAGTATTATCTGTTCTGTGTTCTGCGGAAGTGCCCTGAGGAAACCATTGCTTTACAGAGGAAAAGTCTGTGAACAGGCGTTTTTCTCATCAGTGGATCCTTAGAGATGCAAATCAATACCTGCTATTCTCCCTGGTATTTTTAGGGCTGGACTGTATGATGGTTTCTTTGGCCAATTCTACTTGCCAGGGTTGGATCCCAACTGGATTGTTAATTACAGGAAGGGCTAGAACTATGACACTGAGAATCTGAGATGCTTCAGAAGGTTTCTAACTTTTGCTTGTTATTTCTGTCACCTCATTGCTTAGCTTTGTGGTAATTAACAGGAGGTGAAGCGGGTTAATTGTTTCATATTTTTTCATGTTTTCTTTAATAGGACGGGGAAGTTAAGATGGGGAACGTGGAAGAAGGAAATCTACTTTTATTGCATTTGTTTAATATTTGTGGTGTGCCAGGCACTATTCTCATAATGGATTATCTGCATTGAATTCTCACAACTCAGAGATGGATATTGTTGAAGAAGCAGAGGATACCTTATCCAGAGTTTACACAGCTTTAAAGGGCCAGAGCTGAGATTTGAACCCAGGCTGTCTGACTCCAGAATTCAAATATTTGGGCCACATTGTTTAAATCCTGGGGATAAGGAGAGAAGGAGGTAGCAGCTTGGTATATATTATTGATTTTTGTAATCTTTTTAGAGCTGATCTGATTATAGAAAGTTAAAGATTTTAGCTAGAAAAACCTGTGAAGAAAAGGCGAGCAGGATTAAATTGATCCTGTGCAAAATACTCCTGTTAATCCTTAAACCTGAGTGCCAACTAAGTTTACTTTTTTACTGAGAAAGACTGTCTACTTCCCCCCGCCCCGCCCCAAAGATTTTCTTTATTCATGAGATAGGCAGAGGGAGAAGCAGGTTCCCCGCAGGAAGCCCGATGCAGGACTTGATCCCAGGACCTTGGGATCAGGCCCTGAGCCAGAGGCAGAAGCTCAACCACTGAGCCACCTAGATGTCCCAACTGTCTACTTTCTAAGTGAAAAGCCCTTTTCACTATCTGAGAGATTTTTTTTTTTTTTAAGATTTTATTTATTCACAAGAGATTGGGGGGGGGGGGGGGAGGCAGAGACACAAGCAGAGGGAGAAGCAGGCTGCAGGGACCCAGATGCAGGCTTGATCCTGGATCCCAGGATCACGTCCTGAGCCTAAGGCAGATGCTCAACCGCTGAGCCACCCAGGCGTCCTTCAGAGAGTTTTTAACAGGGGTCAGCATACTTTCTGTCAGGGGCCAGATAGTGAATTTTGTGAATTTAACAAGCCATAAGATTTCAGCCACAACTATTCAAACTGCCATGGCAGTGAGAGAGCTGTCCAGTATAAATAAATAGGTGTGGTTATGTCCCAATAAAACTTTATCAATGGACACTGAAATTTGAATTTCACGTAGTTCTTATGTGTTACTAATAATCTTTTGATGTCTTTTTTCCTACCATTTAAAGGCATAAAAACCATTCTTAGCTTGTGGGTCATACAAAAATCAGTGGTGAGCTGAATTTTGTCCACAGGCCTTAGTTGGCTGACCCCTCCTTTTAAGGAAAATATATAGCAATGAACCAAAGAACAAGGTACCTTATTTGTCATTGATTTTGTGTGTGTGTGTGTCTGTGTGTACATGTATGTCTATGTGATATGTATATGTGTTTGCATATATATTAGCTGTGAACAAGTAGAATTTGAAATTAAAAACAATAGTGTCTAGCATCCCTCCAAAATTAAATACTTAGGTATAAGTCTACAAGATCTATATGAAGAAAATAAACTCTGAATGAAATCAAGAATGAAATGTAGTCTTCATGTTCATGGGTAGGTATTGTCAAGATACCAGTTCTTCCCAGCTTTAGATTCAATGCAGCACCAATCAAAATCCCAATAAGTTACTATACGAATATCAACAAGCTGATTCTAAAGTTTCTATAGAGAGGTGAAAGAATAGCCAATACAGTATTGAAGGAGAAAAATAAAGTCAGAAGACTGACCACCTGACTTTAAGACTTAATATAAAGGTTCAGTAATCAAGGCAATATGATATTGACCAAAGAATAGACAAATAGATCAATGGAACAGAATAGAGAACTCAGAAATAGATCCACATAATTATCATCAGCTGATATTTGACAGAGGTGCAAAGGCAATACAGTAGAACTGAAATAGTATTTTCAATAATCGGTGCTAAAACAAACAACTGGACCTCCACATCAAGAAAAATCTAGACACAGACCTTATACCTCATTCACAAAAATTAACTCAAAATCACAGACCTACCTGTAAAATGCGAAATTATAAAACTCCTAGAAAATAACATAGGAAAAAATCTAGATGACATTGTATATGGCAGTGACTTTCTAAATACAACACCAAAGGCATGACCCGTGAAAGAGAGAATTGGTAAGATGGATTTCATTGAAATTAAAAACCTCTGTGCAAAAGACATCAGGAAACCGAGAAAATAAGCCACAGGTTAAGAGAAAATATTTGCAAAGCCATCTGATAAAGTTCTTATCCAGTATATCCAAAGAACTCTTAAAAAACGCAACATAATGGCAAATAGCATATAAGATGCTCCATATCAGATGTTCCATATCAGATGCCATTACGGAAATGTAAACTAAAACAATGAGATACCACTGCACACCCACCTATTGAAATGGCCAAAATCCTGAATACTGACAGCACCAAATGCTCAAGATGATGTATAGAGTAACAGGAACTTTCATTCCTTATTGGTGAGAATGTAAATTGCTACAGCCACTTTGGAAGATGTAGTAGTTTCTTAAAAAAACCAAACCTAGCTTATGATCCAGTAATGTACTCCTTGGTATTACCCAAAGGAACCCAAAACTTCTACCCATTCAAAAACCTGCCTTTTATGAATTTCTGAAAGAAAAATCTTGTTTTTATACTGTAAACCTAAACTTAAAAAAAAAAAAAAAAACCTTAAATCTCAATTAAAATGTAGTCCACATTGTCTGATTTTTGAAATAGTTGACCTAGAACACAGGTTTGAACTGCATGGGTCAGCTTATACGTGAATTTTTTCGATAAATATAGTACTGTGGATGTGTTTATTCATAAAGTTTTCTGTTCTAGCTTTATTGTAAGAATACTGTAATGCATTCAACATACAAAAGGTGTTATTTGACACATTTATTTTGTCAGTATGTCACTCGGGTCAACCATAGGCTATTAAGTTTTGGGGGAGTCAATGGTTATATGCAGATTTTTGACTGCAAGGTTGGGGGCGTGGTTGGCATCCCTAACCTCACCCCCCACATTGTTCCAGCATCATCTGAAATACATTCCTGGAGATACTGTATTTCATGGATTATTCAAAGCAAAACTTTTTCCCTCTTACATATTCTGTAAATTTTTAAAAGATTGTATTAAAAGGTAGATGTTCAAAAATGTGATTGCTTCACCAGAGTCTCCTATTAAAATAGAAATTTAAAGTTCTAGGTAGCTAAGTGTACTATTGAAGGGGAAGGAAACTGAAACAATTACTAAAATGTGATCTTTAGATCATCTGTGAATTTCACTTATATTTTTAACTTTAGCCCTTCAGTTTCCATTAATTTCAGATAAACTGGTAATAGGCTCCTAGTAAACAACCACGTTTGGTATTTATTTGAAGCTTTTAAGGATTTTAATAATCTGGAACCAAGAAAAGTTAGTACGAAAGAGGCCTTATTTATAAAACGTGGGAAATGATACTAACTAGAATTAAGATTATTAAATGACTGGGTTTTGCTTGAAATGTTAAAAAGGAAGAAAGCATCTTAAAGCTTTAGCTATAATGAGTTTAGCCCTAGTTTTGGTTAGAAACTTGAACGTCAGCACTGACAGATCCCAAAGCATTCATTTTATTACTGAGAGACACAGTAAGGTACCCCTAGGAACAACAGAGAGCATTAGTCATCTGTAAAGGCAGCTCAGTTTTAAGGTGTTTTTAAAATATGTGACTGAAGAGATCTGGATGTCTACTAAGTCTAACATATCTGGGAAATATTTTGGATCTAAAAACAAAAATAGAAAATAGATCGCTGGTTGCCTGTGACTGTAGAGGGCTTTGTGGGAATTTTGGGGGAGGTGATAGAAATATTCTAAAGCTGGATTCTGGTGATATAAAGTGGCACAACCTTATAAATCTAAAAATTATTCAGCTGTATACTTACAGTAGCTAAACTTTATGGTATATAAATTATTCCTTTAAAAAGTCTGGGGACTTTTTTGTTACAAGAATGAGCTATACTCTGTCAGAAAAAGAGTTTCAAAGTTTGTAGAGGAGTGGTTTTAGAGAGCTCTTAGAGATGGTGGGGTGCCTGGGTGGCTCAATCGGTTTGGGCTCAGGTGTGTTCTCAGTTGGGAGATCAAGCCCTGAGTGGGTTCCATGCTAGGCATGGAGACTGCTTGGGATTCTCTCTGCCCCTCCCTCCCCTTCTCTCTTTCTCCCTCTCTTTAAAAAAAAAAAAAAAAAAGCACATGCCTTTGACCTTATTTTTATAGCGCTATTCAGTTTAACACAAATGTAGGGACACCTTGTGAATGTGCGTTGCATTTAATACACATTCTCTGCCCACAAGAGGTTTATCTGGAAGGGATGAGAATTTGAATTAAGACATTGACAGGGAAGGAGGAAAGACCTCTGAAAATGGATTTAGGAAGTATTGTTAGTTTTTCAATTTCTGTGAGAGGTTGCCAAGTTTTACTAGTTTAGGAGAGTGTGTAATTCGAACTGGCCACCAACCAGGAAAGGAAATACAGGAAGGAACAGCATAGAGGCAGAAAGGGTACGTGATAAATCTGAGGGAGAAAGACCATGAATCTAGTAACCCTGTAGTCACTATAGAATGAGTAGAGGGAAAAGAACTGGAGCAAGGTTTTATTCAGGCCCCATCACATAGACTTTATTTCTTCCTCTACAAAAGTAGGGTGACCCTTGAAAAACTGTCCAGATTAAATGTGGTGTATATGAAGTACCAAATGCAGTGTCCCATACAGTGTAGACACTAAATAATTACTAGGTCTAAGGCAGAGTTCAGTATATCCTCCAGATCCAAAGAAACCTAATTCAGAAGTTACGTCTTCGCTTTTTTTTTTTTTAATGATAGGCACACAGTGAGAGAGAGAGAGAGGCAGAGACACAGGCAGAGGGAGAAGCAGGCTCCATGCACCAGGAGCCCGACGTGGGATTCGATCCCGGGTCTCCAGGATCGGGCCCTGGGCCAAAGGCAGGCGCTAAACCGCTGCGCCACCCAGGAATCCCACATCTTAGCTTTTTAATGACCTTCCTCCTTAAATAACGTGGCATTCTGATTGATATCAGCCTCTTGAGAATTTGGATAGTGTGAGTCACTAGTAGGTTGAGTTTCTAGCCCTGCAAAACTAAGGCTTAACACCTAGAACCCAATGACCTTGCAGAGATTTTTCCACTTCTGACAGAAAGGGAGGTTTTGTTTGCTTTTTCTAGATTCCATGGTATTCTAGCCTATCTTTTTGGCAAATAACTAATTTTACAGTTTTATATACATATATAGTACTCTATAAATGGAAACCACAACTAGGAATAGTGATTCTGCACAGATATTTTTGGTCTTGGTAATGAGTCATATAATTGAATCCAGTAAAAATACTTGGGTAAAAGTAAAAAATAGACTGAATTTGAAGCAAGGAAGAGAAAGCATGTTAAATCTGTTTACCCCATTTAGGAATAAAGAGCTTACTTGTATCCAGTAGCAAATGGTCACAGCTATATTGTAATTTTGAGTCAAAGATAGAATGATGCAGGTAGAGGGTACAGGGAGAGTTCATTTTGAAGTCCAGTAGTATGTTTTCCACAGCAGCATTGTCTGCCGTGGCCAGTTCAAAGACCTCTAGTTATTCCTGCATTATGGTTGAAGTTATGATACGAACTTTTTGAAGGAAAATTGGTTTTAAAGTAATGAGTCCCAGAAGCCCAAGCAGGAGGCTGAATCACTGCACTTTCCTGGTTTTCAGAGAAATACAGAATCTGAGGATTGCATCTTGAGAGGTGAGACTGTAAAACCTTGCTGTGGATTACTTTCTGTAGCTGATGAGCAGTAAGAAACATGACCCAGATCACCTGTTTACAGGTGTTGTATGCTGTGGTTATATGAAGAGTCATAAACTCAAGTGTCTTACAAGGTGGAAGATAATTATGTGATGCAGAGTGTGGTGACTGAGCAGACCCAGTGTGACCTTGGCGGAGTCCTAGCTACCACTCACCTCCAGTCATTGTTGCCATATGAGAACACGTGACCCATGGGCCAAATCTCCCCATTGTTTAAAAAAAAAAGCTCTTCAACGAATTCTCTCATGTTTAATGGTGGCCCACATGTTTTTTATTAATAAAAAAAATGGGCCAAATTATATGTTTTGTAACAGAAGAGTGGTTTTGTTGATTGCTGTCTCCCTGTGCTACCAAATGAGTTCAGCCTGCAGGCCTAAAATTTGCAATCTCTGACCTTTAACAAATACTGTGCTCTTAAGCATCTGAAAAACCGGAATGCTATCATTTTAAAGTCTGGGAAACAATTAGAACTCTTAACCTTTTGTCATTTTGCAGAAATGTAATCAAAAAGCTAAATATCATTTCTTAAGTCTTGTTTTCATCCAGGTTTTATTCATTGACATGTTTGTTAATGTGCAATGGTTTTCCTTTCAATAGCCACAAATTTTAATTGTATTTACCATTTGTTTTTCATTCTCATTGATCTTCCATATTGGAATGTTTAATGAAAGTCCTAATGATCTTTGTGATAATGACTTTTCTGGTATTAGAACTGCCTAACAACTTATTAGAACTGCCTAACAACTAAGACAGTTCACAGATGTACGAAGGAATGATGAAATTTCCTTTTTAATTTGTAATGAAATTTTCCCAAATTTAAAATGACAGTGGATTCTTATTACAGACATAGATTGTAGGGTTTTTTTTTTCATAGTGGCAGCTATATCAGCTCTGCATGCCGTTTTAAGGATATGTGATATAAATATTTGAAACTCAGGGCTAATACTATACCAGGAATAAATTTTTTTTTAATGAGAACTATAGTATATTCTTGACTATATCTACATCTTTAAAAAATAGTGTTTAAGAGGATTAATTGCTGTGAATTCTAGGAGTTGCACATATTAACTCTTTTGAAATACTGAAGTGATTATCCTTGTTTCAGAATTTGGTTTCAAAGCTTCTTTTTTCAGTGTTTTAGCACTTCCATGATTTATTAAATCAGTATGATTTCTGAAATATAAGTTATGTAATAATGGCTTATCTTTCCCTTTTCTGTGCTTGTTTTCCTAGTCTTATACCAGGGTAATGGGAGAATTTGGGCTTTCGGGTGGGTAAACTGCATTCCAGCCATGATTGTCTGTACTTGAAAGCGGTGTGACCTTTGATCAGTTAATAACTTTGGATAATTTATGAAATGGGGGTGATAACCTCACCGAGTTGTTGTGACAGTTTTGAAGTGAGAAAGGCACCGAGTTCAGTGCTCCACAGACTCCAACTTAACTGAAGTTAGTACCAATGCCCCTAAGTGGTTGGGAGTGTACCTGATGACCAGAGCTGTGTGCTCCTAACCACAACTACCCTCTTCTTATTTTCTGATTGCCTCTTTTTCTACTCTTGTGATCATACCACGCATGCCCCACAAGTCTTTCCTAAATTAATATGCTCAGAATGTATACTTAACACTTTGGTGAAGCCTTTTTTCTCCCATCTCTGCCTATGCTTCTCATTATTTGGTTTCTGATTCTGTGTTTTCTTCCTGCGTTTTTCACACCAACCAAAAGAGAAGTGATATTGTTCTGGCCTTGCCTAAACATGTTTGCTTCCTTGGCTCACTGCTTCTAAACAGCTCTTAGCTTGATATGCCTGTTTATTTGTTCAGTGCATGAACCTTGGATCCTTTAGTATAGAGTGAGCTACTTCCCAAATGGAGTCCCAAAGCTGAAATCGCCTATATTTTGTTTATATATATATAGTTGTCTATTATCCCCACCAAGTAAATACCAACAATTTTTTTCTTAATCATAATGCTTTCTTGTCCTTTTCTGTTTGCTTCTAGGTTTTTAGAACTTCAGCTAAAAAAATGGGCAGAATTTTCCTTGATCATATCGGTGGTACCCGTCTGTTTTCTTGTGCAAACTGTGACACAATCCTGACCAACCGCTCAGAACTCATCTCTACTCGGTTCACAGGTGCCACTGGCAGAGCATTTCTTTTTAACAAGGTTGGTGGGAAAACCAGTTGCATTTCCCTAGTGGGTTCAGTGGATACGTATGACAGCAGTACCAGAATATCCCTCAGAGCTTGAAGATACCAGAAAGAGTCAGAAGGAGAGCTACAATCTGCACGTAGAAATGGGATCTCAGGAAGACATTACTAGAATGTGATATTTATCTTTTTTATTGCTTTTTCTTTTCTTTCTTTCTTTCTTTTTTTTTTTACTGTGGAAGTTTAAAGACTGTGTTACAGTAAGTAGGGTAGTCTCTATTGCTTCAGAACATTTAGAATAATTTAGTAGTGACTTCACAGACTATGGAAGAAGGGGCAGAAATACCTCTCTTCCCATATCACTGATTTATCCTTTTAGGGAGATAGCTGCATTAAGCTTTCATAGCTTGACAGTGCAAGTGAATAAAGATCATCTAACCAACTTCCCTTGCTCTAATTTATGTTCACCAATCATCCTGATTATGTTGTGGTTTATTGCATGCCAACAGGAAAAGTGTTTCCTGATTTACAAATTAATGACTAGTCTGCCTGCCTCTCTAATTTCTGGCTTGCTTTTAAAATTGGTTGATGTGATTCTGCCTCCTGGAGTCTAATGTGTACTAGTAGAGTTGAATTTCCCAATCTTTTAGGCTGAGAGACAACTAGTCTAGGATACTGCTCTTAAAAGTTAAGCTCAACTTCCCCAGTGGACCACCCCTTTTTTCCATTTAGAAATCAGCTTGTCTCTCAAAGAATTGATAGTGTATACCTATTGATCTTTCTTTACATATAGAGCAGGAATTGGTACACTATGGCAGGCCAGCTACCCTTTGTTATAAATGAAGTTTAATAAAGCACAGCATGCTCATTCATTTATGTATTGCCTATGGCTGCTTTTGTGCTACAATATTAGAGCTAAATATAAATAGTTAAAGATTATATAGCCCTCGAAGCCAGAAATACTATCTGGCCCTTTACAGAAATGTAAAGCTTAGAGGATCGTTGGACATTCAGAATCATTGGAAATTTTTCACAGATTATTTGACCTCAGTTGAAAACTGTATATCACAATTTAGTAGGCCTAGTGTGACCTAGCTGGTTTATATATAAAATATATTTCCAGAAACAAATTTGGCAAACTTTTTTTTTTTTTGTGGAATACCTATTGTATACCAGGTTCTCTTTCATTGGTAGCCTTATTTGAACTCCTCATTGAATGGTGAATAACAGTTGGACCCAAATCAACATTTTATGGTGCCAGGTTGAGGACTCTTCACTGCAACAGAAATGTAACTAGTGTGTGTAAAGAGTGTGGCTTGCAGGTAAGGCAGTACATGCAGGGTACAGTAGTGCAAGATTGTATTAGATGACAGTGCAGTACAATTTCCAGATGTTGGGATCCCTGGGTGGCGCAGCGGTTTGGCGCCTGCCTTTGGCCCAGGGCGTGATCCTGGAAACCCCGGATCGAATCCCACGTCAGGCTCCCGGTGCATGGAGCCTGCTTCTCCCTCTGCCTATGTCTCTGCCTCTCTCTCTCTCTCTGTGTGACTATCATAAATAAATAAAATTAAAAAAAAAATTAAAAAAAAAAAAATTTCCAGATGTTTGCCTCTCTGGGCAGCTTCCTAAAATAGCTCTGGGGAAGGGTATGGTAGGTTTGACTAAAGTGACGACTGCTCTTTGCCTTTCTGACATTGCACCAACCAAAACAACATGTGCTTTTTTGGCACAGAACTTACAGGGATTGGCAATTTTGTGTTCTTGTGTTTCTTAGGTAGTTAACCTGCAATACAGTGAAGTTCAGGACCGGGTCATGCTCACTGGCCGCCACATGGTTCGAGATGTGAGCTGCAAGAACTGCAATAGCAAACTCGGATGGATCTATGAGTTTGCCACTGAAGACAGCCAGCGCTATAAGGAAGGCCGTGTGATCCTGGAACGCGCTCTAGTACGAGAGAGTGAGGGCTTCGAGGAGCATGTACCATCTGATAACTCTTGAAGAAAAAGAGATAACTCCATCTTTTCCCAGGTCTCCTTCACTGAAAACAAAAATCTACTTACATACACTGTCACCTTAGCATCAGGGTCGGATTCATGAACTGCGGAACAAGAGGTTGTGAGAATCTAAGATGGAACCTTTCTTTCTTTTCTTTCTTTTTTTTTTTTTTAATTTCCAATTTTCCATCCAGCAGCAGTGTGTAGAGAGAGTATTATGCAGATGCCGTTAATTTTTTTTTTTTTTCCCTGTGTTTACATCTTGAGGCAGAATAGTCTGTCTGCAGCTACCTGATGGGCTATGTGAGGGGAAAAAAAAATCTGGGCTATTGGAGTGAAAAAGTGTGTTTTGTGTAAATTTTGAAAGGAAAATGTGTCAAGAGCATGGTTTTTAAACTTACTTGGGCTTCGTTTAAAACATTTTTTTTTAAACCCAGTTATTTCACTTGACTTGCTAGCTTCAGGGAAGAGGTCCAGATTTGCGACCAGCGCTAAAGGTTCAGTGTTAGATGGCTTGTGCTGGCCGCTGTGCCATGTTCTTGTCAGAGATGAACCGTGGCACCAGAGCCCATCCTTCCTTGTCAGTCTTGACCCACAGACGTCACCATTCCTAGTTATTTGTCACCATCTAATCGGTGTTGATTGGAAACTTTTCCTGAAATGGGGCAGAACTGCTTGGTTGTCTTTTCCATGTAACTTAAGCATAGTAATATAAATAAAGTAATAGTTGGATGTTTTTGGTCCTGTGTTGCTTTTAAAAACACCTTTTAAAAGAAAAGTGGAGTATTTGATAAGTAATTTTCATGATAGTGTTTCTTTTCCTCTCTTGAGCTAAATTGTGTATAAGAGATTACTTTGTTTAAATTAAAGCATACTGTTTAAATCCATAGTACCTTGTTTAGAAAAGAGTTGAACAGAATGCCAGTGTGCGTTCATGCAGAAAGCCTCTCATCTGCATCTGTTTTAAACGAAGGGGAAATTGGAGGAGGCTATCTAAAAATAATGCTTTGCAAAGCGTTTTCAGCCTCTCAGTTTTGTGTTGATTTTGACAAGTCTGTAGAACCTAATAGTTTCATCAAAGGGCTAGATCTGTCATTAGCATTATTTTCTCAGATCTTCCCTCCGAAGTTCGGCTATTGAAATTAAAACTGTACTTGGTCCTTTCAGGGATCAAATTTGACTCAGGGTGTTATTTTAGCCCCAAACTTACAACATTATGAAGTATTAAAATATAAATGTTTCTTTATCCAATCTATTTCTAGATATTCTAGTATTTGTTTCTGATGGAATAAATGACATTAAAATTGGCTCATTATTTAAATGTATGAATGGATGTTTGAGTGCTCAATCTCTAGGTCTTTGTCTAGAAAGGATGTTTGCCTCAACTAGCAAAATCTTTTTGTCATTGATATTAGAAGTGACTTCTGAGTACAGTTAAGATTAAGTTTCTCCTCTTTGCCTTCGGCTCTTGGTTAGAGGCACAGGTCTCTGATTAAGTAGGTGTATAATATTGCATTTGAGATAAGTGGACATGAATGAGCTTTCCTTTACCATGGAATAAATCTTCAAGCTTTAAGAAACAGCTTTCATTCCCATTCATTTTCCATACTGGCCTTTGATGATATGCAGATCCCTGGTAGCATGCCTTACCTGCAGCACTATGTGCATTTGCTGTCACAATAAAGTATATTTTGTCTTGCATTGGTGCAATACTACTTATTTTCCACTGACCCTGGTCTAGTAATCATCTTGTCTTAGTTTTAACGTAAACACAGGTTATGTCTTTGAGTAGCTATGGCTTTCTTCACTTAGCACTGATGAGGTGACATTCTGGCTTAGTTAACTTGACCCGATCTACACCAGGAGATAACTGAATTCACCAGTAGTAACTTCTTTGTGATGATTTTGCCTCAGACACTGAAAAATAACAGTTTAGTATATATGAACAAAAGAATGTCCTATCACTAGGTTAACTTAGGTAACTGGCAGGTACCACAACGAACAACGAGGTCCTCTCTCCCTGCCTTTTAAAAACTGGTATTTGCAAAACTGAAAAAAAAGCAACATGGATGGATTGGATTGTTTACAGAAAAGCGAACACACTGTTCACTGGAGATGGGAACCCATTAACGGCAATGATTTTGCTTTGGGATGAGGAGGTTGACCAAACACAGGGGAGAGCATACTACATAATAAGCAGGTTACTGGGGTGGGTGGGTGGTGTACAAGTTAAGCTTTAATCTTTGAAGACTTTAGAACCCTTCCTCTTAATTTTAGGTGCAGTGGCCATATTTGTTTTGATTTTAAACAACAGGAGTGCTTTTATTTAAAGAGAACCCCTAAAGTGAGTATCATTGGGATTAAGGACTTGTTAGTAATTACTGCAATGATTTAAGTTACCCTAGTGAGTGGCTACTTTTGGATTGGAGGAGAAAAATTGTACCATATCTGTTCTGTAAATTTATTCATAAAAGTCCTGTGGGATGTTTCATTTATAGGGTGGCCCCCGCCAGGGGCCGAGATCAATCCATAGGTAGTTTGGATACGACAGGATTGGGCAACTACCCATCATAAAATATTCAGAGACATGTTTGTGATGGTTCATTTCCACACCAGTTATAAAAATATCTCACAGTTTAAATAGACATCTACTATTGCATCCCTGTTCTTAACACCAGCTTCCCACCAAGAGCCATAGAAAAGCTTCGAGGGAAGGTGTGAATTAGGAGTAGAGCAAGATTAAACTGCAAAACTCCTGTTAGGCTGGCACTTTGCACTGATATGAAAATTCCAGAAATAAAGCATAACTAAAAGGAAAAATCAGGACGCATACCCATCTAAAATTGAGTCTGAATTGTATGGTTTATTTTAGAATAATGGAACTTACCAAATTGAAACTTACATATAATGGCATAAAATCATGTTCCAAAGCACCGCTAAGGGTTTTGTCATCCTGGACAACGTTCTACATACGTAGGCTTTTAACCTCTGTAATCTGACCATCTGGGAGCCTTGTGACAGTGAATTATGCCTCTCCCAATCCTAGATTGGTCTTTGAGGTGGAATGGAGAGATCCAGATTTTCTTACCCAACTACAAAACTAACTTTGCCCAAATACATGACAGTCACTGTTCAAAGGGTTATTCAAGCTCAAAGTACGGTAGTCTCCCCTTTCCCACAGTCTGCCTTTCTGAGGTTTCAGACACCTGTGATCAACCGTGATCAGGAAGCAGGTAATCCTGCTGATGTACTGTCAGAAGGTCAGTAGTAGCCTGACCTAAATCACGATGCCTATGTCATCCACCTTGCTTCTCGTCTCAACTTATCTCAAGCAGCACAAGAAGAGGGAAGGGTGAGTACAGTACAATATGCCTTGAGAGAAACCACATTCATGTAACTTTTATTATATTGCTAAAATTGTTCTGTTTTGTTGCTGATGTCTTACTGTGCCTAATTTATAAACTTTATATATTTAGGAAAAAACATGTATAGGGTTTGGTACTATCGGCAATTCCAAGCACTGCCTGGGTCCTCGGATGTATTTCCCTGCGGGTAAGGAGGGGGGCTATGTATGGTTATGGTATGTTAACACCTGATACAAACAGGTGTTTCTCAAGAAGAGGCCAAAAGACTTAGAAGCATGAACAAGAAAAAGAGATCATTAATAAGATTTCCACCTGCTTAGAAATAGTGACCCTTAAAAAAGAGTAAGTACAGTTAAACTTTTTTTTTTTTTTTAAGATTTTATTTGACAGAGCACAAGGAGGGGGAATAGCAGGCAGAGGGACAGGGAGAAGCAGGCTCCCTGCTAAGCAGGGAACCCCATAGGGGGCTCGATCCTAGGACCCTGGGATCATGACCTGAGCCGAAGGCATATGCTTAACCAACTGAACCACCCAAGCACCCAAACTTTTTTTCAGATAAACTTTAAAGGAGAGGAAGTCTCTGGGAAAGTTTCTAGAAAGATCACTAGACTTTAAAGACCTGTCTTCAATGCCAAGTGTGATTTACTGTGTGACTTTGGGAAGTGTGTGACTGAATCTCTTAACCTTCGTTTTCTCAAGTATGAATTATAAAAACAAGTCCTATCTTAAATTATTCTTGTTAAAACAGTGAATTACATGGCTTAAAAACGTAAGCATATTATGTAAATGTATGGAGTAACTACACTTTTTTCCAGTAAACCTTCACAATCCTTAACAATTTAATTTTACTCTAACGAATGACCAGAATGCTTTCAAAGTTTTTAAAACCTCCCGGGGCTTGATATGCCTTTATAACAAATTAGGGTAGGAAATCTGTTTATCAAATGTTACCATCTTGACCTTTTGCTATAAGGAACCTTTCATAATCTGCTACAAAAGATGTTTTACTTTGCTTTCAAAAATTATCAAAGCTCCTATTTTTCTCCTACCATGGAACAAAAGGAAGAAAAGGTAAAAGGTTCATTGAGTACAATCTCAATGATAAAGTAAAATTTAAAAGCCTCCATTTCCCCCCAGCCAGACACGGTAACTTGAGAATCCTGTTAAGAATTTTCACTAACAGGTATTGACTAGTTCTTTTCCAAAACTAATTTTCTTCTGTGTTTGTTTTAGCTTATTTCACACTAGTGCTATAATGGGATTAGTCCAATTTTTAGAGTCCTAAGTTTATGAGAAAAATGGTTTTATATACCAAATCATCTCATTTTAATCCTCTTCTAGCTTTACCCTAAGGATGAACAAGTTATCTCTTGTCCCTGGATTTAAAGCAAAGTGCAAAACCCAATTCCATCTGATTAAAAAAACATACCCAGAGCAAAGCCCAGCTTTGAAAAAGGAGGTATTTATGTTCCTGAGGACTGGCCAGAGATTTTCATGGACTGATGCTGTTGAGAAACCTCATCTGGTGTGCCCCTGGGTCGGGGGGTGGGGGGTTTGACTTCAGCTGTTTCCAGTATTTCACTTCCACCAACTGCTGAGGTTCCATGGAGTGAGCTGTCAGCACCTGGCTAGGTTGTGTGCCCCCCACTGCCCCTCCGCACTACCTTCTCAGCTAACAGACTCTACCTGTAGCCATCCTAGAAAACAACGGGAAAAGTGGAGGCGTTACTATGACCCCAGGAAGATTCCAAGTGTTCTCTCCCTTAGCTAAGCCATCTCCCTTCCTCCAGGTTCTAAACCAATTGGAAGGTGCTCAGAGGCATTTCTAAAACCTGCCAAAATGCCAAAAGGATTCTGAAGCTTTTCAGTACTTGTCCTGAGTAAATCGTAAGTCCTGTTTTAAAGTAGGTTCCTTAGAAAACAAGTCTCGGGACTCCTGGGTGGCTCAGTGGTTGATCTGCCTTTGGCTCAGGGTGTGATCCTGGGGTCCCGGGTTCGAGCTTCTCCCTCTGCCTCTTTCTGCATCTCTCATGAATAAAAATCTAGAAAGAAAGAGAGAGAAAAAAGAAGAGAAAGAAAAGTCTTAAGGATTGAGAGGAGGGCAGTATTTTCAAGGACTTGACCAATAAGGAGTAAAACATCTGAGCAGCCCTGCCAAAGTTTACACTGAAGAAAAAAAGTTTTTAATATAGCTTCAGGTGAAACTCATGCTACCAGAAAAGCACCAGTAGATGGCACGAGCATGCAAGAAGTTGTTAACTGTCATTCGGACCTGTCTTTTGGAAAGAACACCTGGGGTGTCTCTTACAGTGGGCTCACCTGAATGAGAGAGGATTTTACTCCAACAGGAGAGTTGTGGGGGCCAAATGAAATCAGATGTGAGAATATGCTTGGAAATGACAAAGATTATATAGTATTGTTTCCAGTGTTTGTGATAAGTGATTTTTCTTCTGCTGTGTTTTAGAATCTAAAAGCTTTATCTTCTACAGCTTTAAGCAATAGTTTTTCAGCAACTTTTTAAATACTAGCTTTTATTTTGAAAATGATAACCCAAGTCCTAAGCTGAACACCACAGTGTGACTTGGCAGCTAGTTAACCTCCTGAAGTCTCGTTTCCTCAACTTTATAGGGAAAATAATTTATGGAGAATGTGTGTGAAAATTCTTTATAAGCCATATGGTATTCTAAAAATAAAATACATTCCTATAAATTGAGTTAGATTCAGTGAGTTACTTTGCATAGCCTCCAGTTGCTAGAAAGTGTCTGTGCGTTCATTTCTCCACTCAGCAATGTTTGACTGCCTATCCCCTGTAAGACATTATGCTAACAGTCAGCAACACCTGGCCCCCACTCCCCAGCAGCCAGACGAAGGATCTATGCAAAGCCTGATAAAAATGCTGCTTTATCAATACTAAATATATCCCTGCTGTGAAATGAAAGGTGTCTGACACAGAGGCGCAAAAGCTCATGAAGTGCCTTCATTCTTCCAGCAATTGATTCATATATATATATATATATATATATGTTTGAACAGAAGGTACCTTCCAGATTAAATGAAAATAACAGAAATCATCTCTGTAAGTGCAGTGGATTCTGAAATTGGATTAAACTTCCCTTCTAAAACAAGCTTCATCTGTCTCCCAGAAGCAAATATAAATCAGCATTTCCAGCGTATGTGGCAATACGAAAGGACCTAGCTCACACCTGACAGCACCCCAAGTAGAGGACATTCATAAAGTCGCGAGCCAAGGCTCAGGGCCTTCTTTGCACAAGAAACATCCCAGGTAAAGTGTTCTTTAAGTTGGAGAAGCACGGCCTGGTGGGGCAGGGGTTTTAAATTCACAGGCCCTCGGATTTAGGCATTTTCTGATGCATGTTCTCAAAACTCTAGTGCCTTTGGAAGCCAGGTGGTTCATTAAGGTGAGGCCACGGAAGGAAGGTGGGGGCTGCAGATTGGAGAGGCAAAGCATCTACCACTTCAAGACTGTCACTTTCGACTCAGATCAAGAGAGCTGGACAAACACAGCTTATTTGGGGCCTTGAGGCTCCAGCTCACATCCCTAATCTAGCCCAAACACACATTTTAAATATTTGGAAACTAAGGTAGGGTGAAGTGAAATGACTAAGCCGAGTTCTCATTATACGTAGCAGAGAAACTATGTTCAGGGTGAAGTGTTTCAACAGAGAGCCCAATGGGAGTAGGCTAAAGGCTGGACACACCAACATTTTCGAAAGCAGCCTTGGGAGACAGACTGGTTAAGAGCTTGGGCTCTGCAGACCAAAGGGCCTGTGCCTGTATCCCAGCTCCAACACTTACCCTGTGTGCCCTTAGGCAAGTTACTTAGGCTTTCTGTGCCTTGACTCCATCTTTAAAATGGTGGTGATAATCATCTCTGATGATTTAGCTTCTCTGGTGTTTTAGCTTCATGGGACTGTTGTAAGGATAAAATGAGTTCATGTGTGGAAAGTGCTTAGACCAAGGACTAAGCCTGTAAGTACTATTCCTCCCATTTATGGACAAGGAAACACATCTTAAGAGGTCAAAAGTCTGCCAGCACACATGTACACAGGCACACACAGCTGGTATGGCACTCCCCCTCAGACATGCTATTTTGAAGCTCCAGAGCCTCACATCTGCAATGACCAACTTGGGAAAATTTGCAAAAGGAGGGGCTAAAACAGGCCAGTGCTCTTTGGCAGGGTGGGTTTTTCCACTTTTCAGGAGTAGTGTAGGCTTCCAGTAGAGCAAACCCAGAGGTGAAGCTGCTTCCATACCCTGGTGTTTCTCAAACTTTAGCTTGCATTAGAATCAGCTGGAAGTTGTGCTCAAACACAACCTTGTGGGCCCTATGGGCAAAGTTTCTGGTTCAGCAGGTTTTGGGTATGGCCTGAGAATTTGCATTTCTAACAAATTCCCAGCTAAAGCTGTAGCTTCTGTTCTGGGAACTCCACTATAAGAACCACATACTTTTTTTCTAGTTCTCCAAATAACCGTATGAGTTTGTCATTTCCTCCATTTTCTAGTGGAGCAAACCAAGACCTGAGAATGGGGCTGACTTACTCAACATCGCACCTACTATACGGAGTGGAACCGGGTCTTGAATCAAGTTGGTCTGACTTTGGAGCCTGTTCCTTTTCTACGTTACCTTGTGGTGTGAGGCATGAGCCATTATTCTCTGCCAGGCAGCTCGCTGTGGGCCAGGGGCACAAAGACAGGCTGTCTGCTGTCCACTGTCCACTGTCCTCTGTGGGCTGCAGTGTGCAGGTGGAGATGTAAAGGAGACTTCCTGAAGAGGGGAAGGGCTTCTTACTGGTTCCTACTGTCTCGCCTTCCACTTCACTCTTTCATCCACCTATGAAAGTGATCTGCTGGGATCCCTGGGTGGCGCAGCGGTTTGGCGCCTGCCTTTGGCCCAGGGCGCGATCCTGGAGACCCGGGATCGAATCCCACGTCGGGCTCCCGATGCATGGAGCCTGCTTCTCCCTCTGCCTGTGTCTCTGCCTCTCTCTCTCTCACTGTGTGCCTATCATAAATAAATTAAAAAAATGTTTAAAAAAAAAAAAAAAAAAGAAAGTGACCTGCTCTCTCTAGCTCACTGTGCTGTGATCAGTTTTCTCTCTGATTAAGGTACACACCCCCTTCTTGGGCTGGAACACCCCTTCTTGTCCTTGAAGACTCAGCAGCTCCTGCCACCCATCCCTCAATATCACCGGTGTGGGTTACGTGTACTTCCTATGCCGTCTTGAGAGCACCATGGCTAACCTCTTTCATAACACTTGCATATGTTTTGGGTAATTACATATTCATTGATGTATTTCTCCTTCTACACTAAATATCTAGCCTAAACCAACTTTTACCTCTAAGTCACCAAGGGCTATTACAGTATCTGGTACAGAGTGGGGCGGTGGTCCCCAAACTGGTCTGCACTGCACTTTACAAGTACCTGGGATCTTTGAAAAATTCAAGCCAAGGCCATACTCCAGATCAATAAAGTCACAGCCCCCGAAGATGGGACATGGGGCATCAGCATATTTTTCAAATCTCCCCAGGTGATCCAATGTGCAGACAAGTTTGGGAAGCACTGAAGTAGAGTTTTAGAGTGCAGGGTGGTTGGATAATTGGAAGAGTGGTTGGATAATCAGGGTGAAGTTTGAAAAGGAAAGTACCATGCAGAGAAAGGGAGAAGAATTTCTAATAAAAAAAAAAAAAAATAACAGCATAAACAAAAGCCCAAAGGTAACAAAGTATGTAGGAACTCACAGAAGATCAAGCTAGAAAGGTAGCAGGCAGGCTGACTAGGAATGACCCAACTTGCCATGCTTAGGAATTTAAAGTCTGCTGTAAGTAGATGAAAAGCATTAGAAGAGTATAAGCAGAAGGGTAAAATAAACATCTATTTTTTTGAGGGGAAGGGGGGCCCTGGGTGGCTCAGTCGGTTAACCACCTACCTTCAGCTTAGGTCATGATCCCAGGGTCCAGGGATCAAGCTCCACATTGGGGAATCCCTGCTCAGTGGGGAGTCTGCTCCTACCACACACACTCCCTCTCCCCCTGCTTGTGCGCATTCTCCCTCTCAAATCTTTTAAAAAAATAAATAAACATCTGTTTTTGGAAAACCAGTTAGCAACTCTGAGATCTTACTGGAGTGGGGAGAGGCTGGGAGGCAGGAAAAAAGTGCTTTTCTGTTTCCCTCTCCTGCCAGGGACTGGCCTCTCCGGGAGGCTGCTGAACTTTTCCGAGAGGCAGCCCAAGGGAAGCTTGATTGCAGGAGCACTCGAGACTGTTGGGGTTGGGGGGGGGGGGGATCCCTCATCTCTAGCTTCTGCTAAAACTAGGACTCACATCTATGACTTTCTGCCTCCAAGTCTCATAACCTTTGTACTTCCAGTGATCAGCAACTCTGGGTGGGTTCTGACTCCATGTCCTGGTATGAAAGTCATCTTTGACAAATTCAAACGCAAAGGTAAACAGACATTACTTGATCAATGGCCACTAACAAAGTTGAACCTGCCAATTAAACAAGTAGTTCTGGGGATCAAACCACAGAGGGAAGCACAATGGTGAAGCCCCAGTGATACCTCCCAGTTTTATCTCTAGTTAATCTGTCAATCAGCTCTCTGGTACTCCAAGCATTATATCTGGTTCAGGGCTCCCTGGCTCTCCCAGAGGCGGCTTACCCTGCTACCACCCCATTTTTCTGTTAACAAGGTTTTCCTCAGGCCAGTTACATGCTTTCTCCTCCCCATTCCTTCAACTAGTGACGGAAGTGGGGAAGGAGATGAGAAGCTTGTGAACTGGAGTCCAAGGACCCCACGCACTTGATCTTCTGCTTCCCCAGCTAAGTCATGCTGGAGCTCCCGGCCACTCAACGAGAAGGTTCCCAACATCTGCCTAGGATGGCTAATCAGACCCCATGTACTTGGTCTGGTTTTCCTTTGCCATTTCTTTTCCCCTTTCTTCATCTCCTAATTTTTTCTCTCTCTTCTTCTTTTCTCTATTTTTTTTTACCCTCTTTTTTCTAGCCCCTATAACCACCCTTGTACACTATAACCACATCTCTCCCATTTGTCTATCTGTTATCTAACCCTGTGCCAGGGTTGCCACACTCAGATTTTGTGGACCAGGAAGAAAGTGGGGAGAGCTTGCCAAGCCCAGAAGCATCTAGAGAGCTATAGTCGCCCAGAGGGGAGCATCCTTTCTGAAAAGCACAGAGGCACTGGATGGGCTACTGATCCTATTCTTTGTGTTCTTCCCTCCCCAGTGCAGAGCAGTGCAGTGGGCTGGACAGAGCATGGGCTCTGGAGTCAGGCCTCTATTGCAACCCTGGCTCTGCCATTTGCTGATTCAGTAACCTTGACCATGTTATTTGACCTCTCTGTGCCCACCTCCTTGGCAGTTGGCTCTAAATGCCTAGGGAGGCATCCCAGCATAGTGAATACAGACCAAAGTCTTAAATGCTCAATCAGCTACTTACTGGCTATGTGACCGTCCCAAAGCCCTAATTTCCTCCTCTCTCAAATGGGTAACAGAAGACCAAATTTGTCAGGTTGTGGTGAAGATCAATGAGCTAATTCAGGGCATGTACTTAGCATAAAATAATTGTCAACTGTATGGTATGGTTGTTTTATATTATTTATATACTACCTAGCACATGGTAGGTACTGATTTTAGCCAGTGTCCAAGACGGTCCTCAGAGAGCCTCACTTTCTAGAAGTCATGCCCTTGTATCATTTCCTCCTACACCAAATCACAGCTTGTGTGAATTAGCATGAATACAGTGCAAGTGACTCATGACTTGCAAGGCCAAGTCAGAAAAGTCATTGCAGCTGCCACTTTAGCTTCTTGAATCATTTGCTCTGGGTAAAGTTAGCTGCCATATCATGAGGTTGCACAAACAATAGAAAGACCCCCGTGGAAAGGTGCTGTAGCCTCCTGCCAACAGCTAGCACCGATGTGCCAACCACAAAAGTCTACCACCTTGGAAGTGGAGCTCCCAGGGCCTGGTCAATCTGTGAGATGGCTGCAGGCCTGGTTAACATCTGATGGGAGCCTTGTGGGAGACCTGGAGCCCAGCCAAACCAAATTCCTAACCCCTAGAAACAGGGGGAGATAATAAATTGTTTGTTGTAGGCCACACTTTTGTTACACAGCAACAGTTAACTAACATAGTGCTTAAAAAAAAAAAAAAAAAAAAAAAAAGGGGCTCTTCTGAGTCCAAAACAAATTGGCATTTCCATTGCAAATCCATACAACCTAGCATGTGAACAGCAGGGAGCGCCATTGGACCATCTTCTGGTCTGGCCAGGCCAGCATTTTTCTCCCTCAAGCAGCAGGCACATGCAGATTAGGTAAAAGGAATGGCCTAGACTGGCCAGGAAACAAGTCAGCCTACCTCAGGCCCCCTGTTCCTCGTGGGCAGAGCTGATGATCGTCCCAGGAGAATAGCCAGTCTCAGGAATGAGCTCAGAGCAGGCCCCTTACCCCTGTAGCGGGAAGCCCAGAAAGTGGCTCAGAGTCCTGCTTCACTGCTTTAGAGCAAGTTTCCAGGCAGGCATGGATACAGCTCCTCAGTGGCCCGCCTGTTCTTGGGCTTAAGGCAGAGACCCTGGTCAGGGTGCTGTGGTTGTGGGGTACTGTTTAGGGAAGGGTTTCTATGTGTCTTCCAAATGACCTATTTGCCACTGAGGAGAAAGGGAACCTGACCCAAGTGATGGCTTGGTCCTTCTGCTGTCCTGGTAACCCCAGCCCACCCTGTCAGCAGTACCCTTGTGATTCTCATGGTCAGCAGGTTGGGGAGTGGGGGTGGGGGTGGTCTTGTTTCAGGAGGGCCATTGACCTCACCCATCTTGTACCTGAGGCTTTGGAGCCCCTCAGCACATACAAGGAGTAAGGACCTGTCAACTGGGTCTGCCCCAATTTTAGGAGAGCTGAGCATACCTCAGGACCAGATACCAGCCCTAAAGATGGCCACACAGCAAGCTGGAAACAGCTGGAGTCGGAGTGCAGGGCCATACTGGGAGGTGAGCAAGATGGCTGAACACACCTCCTTCTTCTCCTTCTATCTTCTCCAAAAAGAATGGCCCTCATCTCCTCTGAGCCAGAGACTTAAGGTATCAAAAGCAAAGCCTCTGGAGTCCTGCTATACCTCTTCCTGACCCAGGAAAAGCAGGGCTTTGTGGGGGAGGGAGAAGAGGGATAGAACACATCTGGGGGCAGCCCTGGTGGCTCAGCGGTTTAGCGCCGCCTTCAGCCCAGGGCCTGATCCTGGAGTCCTGGGATTGAGTCCCGCATCGGGCTCCCTGCATGGAGCCTGCTTCTCCCTCTGCCTGTGTCTCTGCCTCTCTCTCTATCCCTCTGTGTGTGTCTCTCATGAATAAATAAATTTTCAAAATCTTTAAACAAAAACACACACACATCTGGACACTTCATCCCATTCCTTGTTGGTGAATGAGGTCAGAGTCGGGGCTGATGGGGAGAGGTCATCTGATGGGGTGAGAAGGTAAAGATCAATGCACTGTGAGTTTGTTGGCCTCTGGGCCCAGGAATGATCCTTGGTACCCTCTTCTTTTGCCAGAAAAACTGGAGAGGATGCAAGACCACACTACTCTAGGGGATTGGAGAAATGTAGGGAAGGCACATTTTTCTTTCTGATGTGGTGTGCTTATGCACCACATCCACCAGAGCCTCGATCTTGGACTCCCCATCCTCCAGAACTGTGAGCAATAAATGTTAGTTGTTGAATGCACTCCCCCTCCCCCAGTCTATGACATTGTTGTGATAGCAGCCTGAACCACCTCAGGTTATAGCTTTCTGGGGAAGCCCCCAGTTGACAAGTCTGATAGACTAAATCTGCAGTTATGATCATAAAATACCCCACAGCCAGTCTCCATCCAGTGTATTGCACGGGGACCCTCCTCTTTCCCAAATCCAGGTCCTAGCAGTGAGGTAAACTCCAGTCCCTGAGAGGATCTGTGGTCGGATGACTGCACCTGCTCTTGTCTGCCCTGCAGGTCACTTTCCTTCTCCAGACTGACCATGTTGTTATTGTATATGTTAATATCTGATAGAGTTAATTGTGTTCCTTCCTTTTGTCTTTGCAATTTTCCTGTCACATGGCAGGCACTCAACAACTATTTCTATAAACGAATGCTTCTAGGGGCCTTTGGTCTCAACGGCATGTGAAAACTAAATAGATAAAAGAAATGGTGTCATAGGAATATATTCATTCAACTAATAATGATTGAGCACCTACCATGTGTAGGGTGCTGGGCACCATGCTGTGGAGGAGTCTAAGGTAAACTGGGAACAGTCCCAGGAGTGACCACAAGCACGTGTGCTTGAGAAAATAAGCCACGTTGCTGTCTCCCACCTTCAGGGCACACAGAATGAAGTAGAGACCTGGGTCTACCAGCTGGAGGAGGTGTGTCGCGACTGTGAAGTTCCAGACATTTCCCAGTTGGTCAGGTAGAAATGTTTGGCAGTGAACAGAATGAAAAGTGCACTGAAACCATTGAGGAGGGCGGGCAGTCCCGTGTGGCCGAGGGGAGAGAGTGGGGAGCGGTGAGCATCAGTGGGGGCCTTGAGGAGAAGCCGGGTGCTGATACACTAAAAACAAAGCAACTCCAAAAAGGAGCTCCCTGGAAGACCCAGGTGAGTTGGAAAAATACCTCCACCTCAGGGACACTTACCTTTCCAGTCTCCAGCCTAGTAGGGGTGTTCTCACCTGTAGGAGGTTAAGAACTAAGAAAATCAGCAGAGGCTCCATCAGTCCACGATGAGGAGGATGCCAAAAGGAGAAAACCATATGCCACCCCCGCCATGCAAAGTCTCTGCCAGAAATGTCTTCACCTCCTCACAAAGAAATGAGCGACTCCCAACAGGTTGGAATAGCTTTACCCCACTTCTCCACGGTCAGAACATTGATTTTCTGTTCTCTCTTGACTCCCTGTGGACAGTGGAACTCAGTTATGAAGCTTTACTTCCTGTTCTCCCGGTAACCCTATTTGGAGAAATTAGAATTAGGACTTTAATTCAATGTAGGGCACAACCCAATGAGATTAGCTTTATGGTTTCAAGACCTCTGCTTGGAAACAGAATCCCGCGTTCTCTATTCCTCTTCCAAAAATTGACAGACATCTAAAGTGTGGGGGCAGGTAGGCACTCTGGCCTGGGGGGTGGTGTCATTCTCCTGGGTTCTGTGCCCAGCTCTGCCTGGACCGTTGTGACTTTGAACTCTTTCAGTGCTAGATAGCTACGAAACCCATTCTGTGAAGCTTGGCCTGTACCTATCTTCAAAACAAAATTTTTAGATTTCTTTTCCAAGCTGTGTAAAGATCAGGTGGCAAACAGCCAGAACCCAAATAGCTAACATTCTTCAGGCCCCTCCCAAGTGGGACACAGTTGGCATTTCACGTTATCCTTACCTGTGGCTGGCTTCGTGGGCAGAAGATCCAGGCGGTTCAGAGGGGCCCACTCTCAGAAGGGCCCCCACACTTGGTTTACTGCTCAATGGATGCTGTCTTGACATTTTTAACAACTTTCGAGCAAAGGACACTGCATTTTCATTTTCCACTATACTCTGCAAACCATATCCAGTTCTGCTCTCACTACAACTCCATTACGTGGTAGACATTGTCAATCACACTTATGAAATGGGAAATAGATATTCAGAGTGGGTTCAGTAACTTGCCCCAGGTCATAGGGGCAGGAAATGGTAGATGTGGGATTTGACGCCAGGACCCTGCTACCAACCCTACAGACACGTTCCATTGACTCTGCGATGGCTTATTTCTACTTTTAGTCGATCCACCTCTCTGAATTAGAATATTAATTATGGATACTGCGTGTTCAAGTGCATCAACAGGTGAATTTTGTCCCTTTAACCTCATGATCATTGCTTTAGACCTCCGGATAGTTCTGCGCTGTAATCTTTATTTTCTGACAAAATGGTTTCCAGCAAAATGCAACAAATTTTCTCTTTGAAACCTAGGCAATCTTTTTCATCCTTAGACACTTTCAAAATGGCATTACAGATGTTGACGTGAAGAACATTTGCCCTGTGACAAAATTACATTTCTCCCTAAGATGTAGTGATTTAATAATTAAAACAATATCCATGAAATATAAATACAAGGTATTCATAAATAAGTTAAATTAGACTGTGGCTGCTAAGAGCCAATTATCACATAAGATATCTTCGATGGCTGAAATAATAAGGGGGCAGAATGTGAATTCTGACATTCTCTATAGGCCATGATTATAAATTGCTAAAATGGTTTAATAGGTTATGGAATTTCATTGAGATTTCAGATGGCCCTTAAAATATTCATTGTATGTTAGAAATTAGTTGCCTTGATTGATTTTAGTTATAATTCCGTTATAAGTTTACAAGATGGGAACAGGAGGGGGGCTCTAGCACTGAGAAGAAAAGTCTACTCTCCTTATGAAATAATAATGTGACTAAGAGAGCGGCACCACGATTAAGAGGCTCAGACAAACCTAGATCTGAATCCCAGTTTCACTACCTTCTGGCTCTGCGACCTTGAGCAACTTACTTCTCAAACGTCCTCATTGTCAGGGAAGGGCTGTGATGAGGCTGGAGTTCGGTGATGCATAAAGCCCATAGCACAAAGCCTGGCACCTAGCAAGCACCAAATAAATGTTCCTTCTTAGGAACATTCCCTTCAAAGGGGGACTTGAAGGATTTGGGAAGACAGCCTTTCCTCCCTTAGTGATTATGCTTTAGCTTCTATCTCAAGGGCCATAACATTTCCCTGAGCACCAACCTCAAACATGATTGGGACATTCTCACCGGTGTGCTGGTAGAGGTTTCACAGCCAGCTCTCGGTGGCAGGGGGAGCAGGGGAGCCTGGACCGGTTTGCTGATTTCCAGGGTGTAAATACTCTCACTGGAGTTGGGGAGAGAGGCACACACCTCCGAAGAGCTGATGTGACACAAGCCCCCACATGCCACTGGGAACCCGTGGGTTCTTCCTCATTCCAGCAAAGCACAGTTGGAAGAAAGGGGCCTCTGCCCTAAGGGGAAACCACTCTCACAAGGCTTGTACACCACCCTGGAAGGGGCCCTCCACCCTTTCCCACGTGATACGTAGAAGACAAAACCCCCCAAAAAAAACAAATTTGAGGACAGGTGCAGGGAGGGTTAGCCAGATTGAAACAGCCCGCCAACAAGCCCATAAAAACCGCTGGATCGAAGGACCAAAATCGGCAACCCTCTCGGGTCCCCTCCCTCTTCGGGAGCGTTGTAGCATCGCTCAATAAACTTGGCTTTGGGGACGCCTGGGAAGCTCAGCGGCTGAGCGTCTGCCTTCGGGTCAGGGTGTGATCCTGGCGTCCTGGGATCGAGTCCCACGTCAGGCTCCCTGCATGGGGCCTGCTTCTCCCTCTGCCTGTGTCTCTGCCTCTCTCTGTGTCTCTCATGAATAAATAAGTAAAATCTTTTAAAAAAATAAAAATTAACTTGGCTTTGCTGCCCACCAGTCTGCGTTGGGTCTACCTCTGTTCTTGGAAGCGGCCTAACCGCGTGCGAAGAGCCTGCAGCAGTTCTTGCTGAGAGGTCCTCTGGTTCTCAGACTCTGGGCAAGCCCTAGGTCCCCTGGGCCTCAGCCCCTTCGTCTGAAGTACGCAGATAGTGATACCTGTTTAGCCAGCCTCGTGGGGTTGATGTGACAGATGAGTAGAGGACGGGAGAAACCATTGATACTGTGAAACACAATGGAAGTTCAATTGGCAGTAGTGCGGATGTAGTTACAGAGGTGGCTTTGTCTGATCCAAAGTCCCAAGGCTTGCAATCCCTTTGTCTCTGATCTGCTGCTCAGCTGGGCCCTGGAGCTCCTGGTTTATTTACCCTAATCTTTTTTTCTTCTTTCTGACCATTTAGCTCTTAATGATTATCTGCACAATTAACAGAACAAAGCAAGTCAGTTAGGCTCTTTCAGGCCCCGGGAAACAAAGGCTGGCTGCTATTACTTGAGGCCCATCAGCAGCGAGCTGGGCTGAGCTCTGAAAACCCTCAGGCTATGCTCCCCCAGCCACCCCTGGAGCAGGGAACAAGGGCTCCCTGTCCTGCGGGGGGGGGGGGGGGGACCGATGCTGTCCTGGTGACCTGGGCTTCCTGCTTTCCCTTCTCAACTGGGTCCCATATGGTTCCCCATTCTAGTCTAACAGATGGTCACAAAACTCTGCTCCCTACTGCTTCTGCTCCCACTATGGTGAAACCAGCCAGTGTCAGGACAGGAGCTGAGTCAGAAGGCCGGGTTCAGATCTAGTGCCGCCAGGTGCTTACTTGGGCTGTCACGTAACATTCGAATCTGTTGCTTCCTTCTCTGCTTCGGTAGAATGGGGACAGTAGTGCTTGCCTCAGACGGCTGCTGCCAGATAAAAGGAGTGAGAGCACGTAAAGTATCCAGAAGAGTATCTGGCACAGAGCAGCCACTGCGGACGGCTGCCCCGCTCCTGTGCCATCTCTCGGTGGCCTCTCCATCCAGCCTGGGCTCTTTGTCACCGCCCAGCACACGGCTTCCCTCCAGGACGGACAGTGTTCATGGGCCTCTGCCTTCCCTCCTGTCTGCCTAAAGGCAGCTGTCTTTGGCTATCAGGTGGGGTGAGCAGCCTGCTACGGCCAGAGGGGTGCGGCCCTGCAGGCCCTGAGTCCCTTGGTTCCCCTCCTTTATAGCTAGCAGTCCTTCCTGACCTTGAAGAAGAGGCAACATCAGCCACAAGCATCTCCGGCAGGACCTATTCCACGGGTGGGTAAAGCCGGGTTCTGAGCATCATAATCAGAGGAAAATACAAGGAAGCTTGGTAACTTTCTCATGAGCGGATGTTTCAGAACTTTGTCCTGTACTTTCCTTGATTTAAAAATTCATTCCTCAAAGGCTGTGCGGGTTGTCAGCCTTTCCCCCAGCCCAGCACCCTCGAGTGGCCCAGTCCCATCAGTAACCATCTCTGAGGACGCCAGGGAGTCTCAGGCTGGGGTGTAATTATCTCCAAGGGCACGGTTAGCTCGATAAGAAACAGCTTCTTCATTTTCCTCAGAGGCAAAGCATTTAAGAGTGTGTTTCCAAGGTTCAGCTGCTCGTCTAATAACAATAATAATTACCTTAATGTTCTTTAATACAGGGTTAGTTAAACAAATTATGCTACATCCTTGGTACATGATGCAGCCATTAAATTAAATGAAGTAGAACAATACACTGTACCTGTTTCCTCGGCTGTCCGAAAGCAGTGTTCCTAAGAAACCTGAAATGACATTCGATGAAGAAGCAATCACCATTAATTCATATGGAAAATTTTTTGAGAATTCACATACCCCCCCCCCAAAACCCCCAAAATAACCTCTTTTAGGCTCTTCTGTTACCTTAGGATACATCCTGCTCACCACGGACAGAGTCCATGAAAGCTCAGGCCTCGGCAGGCGAGGCTCTGAGTGCAGTTCCCAGGGACGGCGCTTGGTGGCGCCACTCACACCAGGGGGCGCTGCCTGCAACCTGGAGGCCGCTTTTGCTTTCCGCCTTTTTTTCCCTTAAAAGTGAAAATCCTCTTTGGATTTCTTTTGGTTCACGAAACGGGTCCTAGTGTGGGTCTTTCGTAAAGGAGAAGTGGCGGGGGGCGACCTTTCAACAAGGGGGGGGTTATCTGTATCTTTTCATCGTTCTGTGGCTCTACACCTGTATACCCTTGCAGGTGGCTTTGGGAGTGGTGCATCCTGGATGGGGGGGGGGGGGGGGCTTGCTACTCCGGATTTTGGATCTGCAGGGCAGTGCCCAGTGGCATCTCTTGAATTCGAGTCATGCCCCTGGATGTTGAGCCGACAGTGCCTTTTCATCCTGGCCACCTGCACTGGAGGGAGAAAGGTCCGGCTTGAGCAAGTTTCCTGGAACACCACGGCAAAGCCAAAGGGGTGTTGCAGAGAAGAGGCCGAGGCTGGAATTACAATTTCTGGGAGCAAGCACGGTTCGGAACTAGATGTTCCAAGTGGAGAGCGATTGTGTGAGTCACTAAATTGAGGAAGTCTCTGAGACTCCCTAGCGGAATCAGAGGAGGCTGGTTCAGGGCCAGCAAGCTGTTCGCCCACCGGCCCTGCCTTGGGGACTGAACATCTGGGAAACACCGGAACAGACTGCTTTCCACTGGAAAGATGTGCAGCGAGCTCTGTGCTGGGGAGCGCAGGAAAGGTTTGAGAAGGGGTTAGAGCACGCTGCGGAAACAGCACAAGGCTGAATCAGGAGATGCGCCTCTGTGAGCCTTTTCAGGGCCCCACCCAAACGGGACTTGGCAGGAGGGCATTTCTGGGCAGGATGCCCTCGGTGCTCTCAAATGAGCATATGGCAGGGCCGATAGCAACTGGATGGGTATGTTGAATTTGTAACCTTACAGCAGGAACTTGGGGAATGTTGATGTCTCCCTGAAATTATTGCAGTGTGCTTTCTGCCTGGGACCCAAAGAACAAGGCATGGGGGGCCGTGCATGCTCTCACTGAGTTCCTGCTGCCATGATATGCAGCTAAAAATCAATAAGCCACAGGCTATTGGCCCTTATTTGTTACCCTGGGGTATTATCCGATGTGAGTGCCAGTGTGCTGAGGAAGAAAGAGAAGCTGCTCAGCAGCCAGAAAGAAGCAGGAGTGACAAATGGAGCTCGGATCTAAGAAGTCCAGGTAGGCCTCAGTCAGAGCCAGGGTGGGTGTGGCTCCACCCTTTGAAGACAGATCTCTGACTTTCCAGGTGTCCTGGGGGGAGACAAGAAGGGACCCAGGTCCAGGACTCTCCAGCGATTTGCTTCCCATGCGGCAGGCTAGTCAGTCAGTGAGGACATTATATTCTAGTCATTCCCCCTCTGACATTTCACTGTGTGAATTCCATAACCCTAAAAATGAGGGGATTGGCAATGGCTTTGTATTAGGTGTCTATTGCTGAGTAACAAATTAGCCCAATAACTAGTACCTTAAGACAATCATAATTTATTATTTCTCATCATCACTGTGGCTCAGAAACTCAGACCGAGCACTGTGGGGATGACTTGCGTCTGCCCCACTGAAGCGGAGAACTTGGTTCTTGTCTCATGGAGTTGAAGAATGAATCTCAAGGATGAAAGAGTGAGTAAAGCAATAGAGGTTTATTAAGCAAGGATACAGAGAAAGCTCTCAGGAGTGAGAGGAGTCCCGACAGGGTTGCTACTGGGGGCTTATAGGGTTGGTCTTTTGTTGAAAGCCAACCAGGGAAACCGAAATCCTTTTAACATCGTGGTATTACCATAAGGACCATGATAACATCTGTAATGGCTTACTTCATTTTTAGGGTCCTGTAGGTAATTCTTTGTTGGTCATTAGTAGCTGTTACAGCAAGACTCCACCTCTGGCAGCTGGGTGAGACAGGATGTTCTGGTTTATTTCTGGTTTCCTTCCATCTCTGCATTTTTGGGATTTTGTGAACCTGATTCCATGGCTCCCTACCTATCCCTCCCCACCTAGCCCTGCCTGTCCCTTACTCACCACTATGTCTAGGGCCTTAGCTGGATTCATCAGGAGGCTCATCTCCTCATGTGGCTAACTCTTGATGCTGAGTGTAGGCTGAAAGTCTAGCTGGGTTGTTGGTCAGAAAACTGACACATGGCTTCTCCATGTGGCCTGGGCTTCCCCAGAATATGGTGGCTAGGTACCAAGGACTAGGGGCCTAAGAGAAAGAGAGCCAAGCAGACATTGTATCATTTATATGTACTACCCTCAAAAGTCACATAGTATGCTTCACTATACTGCATTTGTTAGAAGTCACTAACCCATATTTAAAGGAAAGATTAGGCTCCATTTTTCTGCGGAACTATTTTAAAACTACCATAGGCCTCAGGATTCCTGGGTGGTATAGTTGGTTAAGCATCCATCTCCTGGTTTCAGTTGGGGTCGTGATCTCTGGATTGTGAGACCAAGCGTGCTCTCTCTCTCTCTCTCTCTCTCAAATGAATGAATAAACCATAAAAAAAATAATTACCGTAGGCCTCATAGTTACATGGATAATGGCAAATAGAAACATTTAAAGGCTGTTGCTCCCCACATTCTCTCTTCTCCACTGTAACTAAGATGTTGAAGCTCAAAGGCTCAAAGGTGGTGGTAGGGGTTGGAGGTATCATTAAGTTTGGCTCTCATGGTACCATTCCAGCCCTAGCCTAGTAATGAAGGATAGCTAGAAAAAAGGCAGGCAGGGACAAGCCTCCCCCACCCCCGGAGGAAGCCACCCATAAAAGGCTTTTACACCACCCTAGAGGGAGCCCTCCACCCTTTCCCCATGTGAACAACTCCCTGATAGGTAGATGAGCCCATGGACAAAAGCCTGAGTGGATGACAGGTGCATGGAGGGCTATTCAGATTAAAATAGCCCCACCAACAATCTCATAAAAACCCCTAGACTTAGAAATTCCCAGGGCAACCCTTTCGGGTCCCCTCCCTCTTTGGGAGTTTTGTACTATTGCTCAATAAACATTGCTTTGCTGCCTACCACTCTTCGACTGGTCTACCTCTTCATTCTTTGAAGTGGTGTGACCAAGAACAGCGGACACTGAAGAACTGCGGACAAAGAAGCCTTGCAACACTAGTAAGAAGGAGATTCAGAAGGACTCACTCAGGCTCTAGCCAGTAGTAGCCACAGAATTCCCAGAAAGAAATTAGATATGGTCCTAAGAAGATCATGATGTGAGGAAGGGAATTTTAGCCTATAAATGGGGACACTTCATAGGAAGCATCATTAGATTCTGGGCATCTCTTTGAAGAGATCCTCCCGCTCCAAAAAAAAAAAAAAGAAAAAAAAGAAAAGAAAAGGTCCCCAAAGTCAGCCTTTCCCCTCTCCCACCTCTAAAAAAGACTCTGTTTCTTTCTCTTTTGGAAGCTCTGAAGGGTCCTGCCTTACCTGGTATGTTTCTATGAGCTCTTCTTATGTGAGAGAAGGTTCAAGAGAAGAGGAAGAGAAACCAGGACTCATGCTGAGGGAATTCTGAAAAACAAAATGCAGAATAGCTCAGGTATGTGAGCCAAGTGGATGGGAGAGAAAAGATTTTCTAAGACAAACATTTCATCTGGATAAACAATGCAATTATGAGCTTCAGTTTATTTTTAACTTTTGGTCGTTGAGGATTTTTTTTTTTTTTTTTTGGTCAGGCACTACTCAGAGTCTGGACCATGTGGAGACAGTCTTCTGAGTGTTACATATTTTATATATGTTACATATTTTTAAGTAAAACTAAGGCTGTTGGTACAGCATTCTTACATGCGTGCATATTTTTGCATAGAAAATTTCTAGAAGAAATACAAGCAACCATTGGCAGTTTTCTCTGGGCTGAGAAAGACTATTTTTCATTTTATAACCTTTGGTTCTACTAAATTTTTCTTCAACCTCGGTATTTACCACCTTCCCAACCTACTTACCATAAATTAAGTGCTTTATGTTTTAAATAGTCATTTATTAAATAGCCATTAAATATTGGTGTTAGGAATTTTTTAAAGTAGGCTCCACATCCAGCGTGGAGCCCAATGCTGGGCTTGAACTCACAATCCTGAGATAGAGACCTGAGCTGAGATCAAGAGTCAGATGCTTAACTAACTGAACCACCAGGTGCCCCTTTCCAACAACTTTTCTTTTAAAAAAAAAATTTTTTTTTTCTTTATTTGTTCATGAGAGACACAGAGAGAAGGCAGAGACAGAGGCAGAGGGAGAAGCAGACTCCTCATAGGAGCCTGATGTGAGACTCGATCCCGGGACTCCAGGATCACACCCTGAGCCAAAGGCAGACAGACGCTCAACCACTGAGCCACCCAGGCATCCCTCCAACAACTTTTCAAGATTGGTTTCCTTATATCCTATTTTGTAGATAAGCAAACTCTATATAGAGAGATTTTAAGAGAGAAAGATATTTTAAGGAATTGGCTTATGTGGTTGTGGAAACTAGCAAATCTGAAATCCATATGGCAGGCCAGCAGGTTGGAAATTGGGGTAAGAGCTGATGTTGCAGTCTTGAGTCTGAATTCAGCATGGCAGCAGGCTAGAAACTCAGTCAAGGTTTCTATGCTGCAGTCCCAAGGAGAATTTCTTCTGGAAATCTCAGACATTGCTTTTAAGGCTGTCAACTGATTGGATGATGCCCATTCACATTATAAAATACAATCTGCTTTAGTCAAAGTCTACTGATTGTAAATGTCAATCACATCTAAAAATATATCTACAACATCTAGAATGGTTTTGACCAAACAACTGGACATCATAGTCTCCCCAACTTGATACAGAATTAATCATCACAGTGAGTTGGACATAATTTCACAGCTAATAAATGGATAAGCCAGGAAGCTATATATATCTCTGGGGTCAAAGGACAGAAGAAGTGGGTGGGACAAACTGTAGACAGAGAATACACAGATGGCTGGCTGTCTTGGATAGGGTTGGGCCAATGAGAGGGTAACGTAGCACTCTATAGAAATAATCTCTGGGCCAGATGGAGCTCTTCTAAGCTTCTAGACTGAGTTCTGAACTAACTATGGATACTGGAAAAGTAATACCTTTTTGGGTCCATTTTGTTTATTATTTCTCTTCTGAAAGGAGGAATTGGAGTAGTCTTTAGGTTCTTTCAAGCCATACATGCTAGTATTCAAGGCTACTAAAGAAGAAATGCAAATTTATACTATAACAGTGTATCACTACATACCCACCAGAATGGATAAACTTAACAAGACTGAAAATACCAAATGTTGGAGAGGATGTGGAACAACTGGAACTCTCATAAAATAGCAGTGGGAGTACACATTGGTACAACTACTTGGACATCCATCTGAAGTACTATAAGAGCTAAATATATTCCTACTCTGTCACTTAGCAATTACATTCTTGGGTACAGCAGACCCAAAAGAAACAAGCATATTAGTCCCAAAATGACATGCATAAGAATGTGCATAGAAAAAAAAAAAAAAAGCAAAAGTAGAGGGAAGGTAACTAAGGTTAAATGAAGTCATAAGGGTAGAACCTAATTCAATAGGACTAGTGTTCTTATAAGAAGAGGAAGAGACACCACACACACACACACACACACACACACACACACACACAGGAAAGACCATGTGAGGACTTAGCGAAAAAGCAACCAACTATCTGCAAACCAGGAAGAGAACCTTCATCAGAAACCAATCCTGATGACACCTTGATCTTGGACTCCTAGCCTCCAGAACTGTGAGAAAATAAATTTCTGTTATTTAAACTAAAAAAGAAGAGAGAGAAGAAGAAGAAGAAGAAGAAGAAGAAGAAGAAGAAGAAGAAGAAGAAGAAGAAGAAGAATAGAAGCTTTACTCGTATTTATTTATAATACTTAAAACCTTGGAAACAACTCACTGTTCATCAGTAGAATGGATAAATATTGGGGAACATATTTATTTATTTTTATTTATTTATGATAGGCACACAGTGAGAGAGACAGGCAGAGACACAGGCAGAGGAAGAAGCAGGCTCCGTGCACCGGGAGCCTGACGTGGGATTCGATCCTGGGTCTCCAGGATCACGCCCTGGGCCAAAGGCAGGCGCTAAACCGCTGCGCCACCCAGGGATCCCGATTGGGGAACATATTCATACAATGAAATATTACACCACAGTAAAAAAGAACCAACTACTGTTACATGCAACAACATGGGAGAGTCTCAGGTATTATTGAATGTGGGGAAAAAAACAGACTCCAAGTACAAGTTTCCATTTATGTTAAGTTTAAAAACAGATAAAACTTATCAGAATGGTAGTTGCCTTTGGGGAGTATTGGCTGAGGATGGTCACAAAAGAGTCTGCTAGAGTGCTAGAAATGTTCTTAAGTTGAGTAGTGATTACACAGGTATATTCCTATGCAAAAGTTCAGCAAGATTTGTGCATTTTCCTATATGTATGTTATAGCTTGGTAAGAAAGGGCCAAATTTTAAAAAATATATATACATTTTTTGAGCAAAAGTTATTATTTTAATGCACGGAGGTAATTCTCATGAGAATCAGGACACTGCTGCCTCTGGGGAGGAGGTAAGGGGTTATAACCAGAGATGGGCAGGAGAAGGCTCCTGGAATGCAGATAATATTCTGTTTCTTGACCTGGAAGTAGCCACACAGTTGACCACTTATAGTAATTTATTAAGCTCATTATAACATTTATGTTTTATACACTTTTACATATATGGCTATGTTTTGCAATTTAAAAAGTTTTCAACAAACAAGCAACTGGGTTGTTACTCTCTTGATGCAGCTGAAGACTGGAGCTCTGAGAAGGATCCCCAGGCAGTGTGACTTCAAATCAGAAGGCCAGCTTCCAGGTCAGGTTCTGTCCCTCCCTTATTTCAGGGCACCTGATCAACAGGAGATGTGTTTGATTGTAGACAACTCATTCCATTTCCCTCAAAAAATAGCATTTTCTTCTCTTGTCTGATGTGATTACATTTCAGACAAGATTAGTGGGGTTGATGCCATTAAGTAAAAAGTCATCTCTTTTGGAAACAGCCCAGAATGTCTGGATTCCATTTTTAAAAGCCTCAGATCCCATTAAGATGAAATAGAACTATGTGGATTCAGATTCAATGGGAGAAGACAGAACTCTGAGTACCAGCTGGGCTCATGTGGACACCTGGGGGGAGAGAGGGGAGGAAGGTGGTAAATGAGGACAATATAATTTGGCAGTAAGATCAGAGAATTCTCAGCAACTCTCTTTCTCAAGAGCAAGGGATCAGCAAATCAAATACTGTCCATCTGCCATGGAATGGCTAAATAAATTACAGGTGCAGTACACCTACACCATGAAACAGTGTGCATCCAATGAAAATTACAGTTAGAGTCACCACCAATGAACGTGGGTAGATTTCTACCAGCAAGATATTTTAGCTTTTCAAGTATCTAAAATATGATCCTATCATATAAGACAATGACAAACAACCTCCCTATTTATGTGCATGAGTACTTATGTACATTGCCTGTATATGAGTCTACATATATGGAAAGAAACACACCAAGTTGTTAATATAGTTACCCCCAGAAGGATATGGAGTGCTAGTGAGGACTGAAGAGGGTGGGGGAGAAAGGAAACCATAACAAAAAACACCCAACAAGTATGATGTGATTGTTTGTGTGTGTGTGTTTATGTAAAAATGAATAAGGAGGCAGGGAAGTAAACCATGTATTGCATCTCTGGTCCCAGCATTGCAAAGAACAGAGGAAGAATCTCCTCACCAGAGGATATACTCCTTTCGGGGAAATAAGGCACAAACCCATAGAGCACTTGGTGAGCATGTCAACATAATTCAATGTTCTCATCTTCTGTCTCCTGTATTCCTACCACTCTATCACACTGTTTATTTAATAAGCATTTCCTGAGCCCACATTAGGTTCTAGGCACAATCACGCTCAAAGGAACACTTCTAGTTGTGGAAAATATGATATAATTAGAGATGAGTACATAGAAGTGCTAAGAAAATATTTATTGAATTGGGTTAAAATCGCTATAATCTGGACAAAGAGAGGTGCTACTTAAAATTTTGTCATTAGTGTCTTTGCAGCCCATCACATCAGACTCTAATGAGACCTTGATACTTATCTAGTCTAACTGTCATCCTCTATATCTATGGAAGCTGAGGCTCAGGGTAGGGCAGAGTTGTGATCCCAACCCACAGCCCAAGAACCAGTCTTGTTTCTTTCCGCCATATTGTGAAGTCTTCAAGCAGAACTGAGAGCAAATAATGCCTGAGAGCAAAGCCTTTGCCATTTTAGTCATGTTTCATATGAGGCAGCTGATAGAATAGGGGAAAACGTGGTGTTATGAGTTGAATTGTGTCCCCCACCCAAAAAAAAAGATATGTCCAAATCTTAGCCTCCGGAACCTATGAATGTGACCTTATTTAGAACTAGTCTTTGCAGATGTAATCAAGTCAAGAAGAGGTCATACAGGATAATCTCTAAATCTAATGTGATCTCTAAACCCAATATGACTGGTGTCCTTATAAGAAGAGGGAAATTTGGACACAGAGATACAGGGACAGGGGAGAAGGCCAAATGAAGATGGAGGCAGAGATTGGAGTGATGTATCTGTAAACCAAGGAGCACCAAGGATTATTGGCAATCACCAGAAGCTAGAAGAGGCAAGGAAGGATTCTTCTCTAGAGCCTCAGAGGGAGATGGCCCTGCTGACACCTTGATTTTGGACTCATACCTTCCAGAACTACAGAAGAATATATTTCTACTGTTTTAAGCCACCCAGTTTGTGATACTTTGTTATTGCAGCCATGGGACAGTAACACACATGGGTTTGGATTTGTTAGATCTGGGGTAAAACCTGGTTTTTGCTATTTACAAGTTGGATGATCTTGGGCAAATCAAACTGGATCCTTGGATTTTTTTTATCTGTGAAACAGGACAACAGCAACATCTCACCTGATGTAAGACTAAACCAGGTAATTCAGGTATGGCACCCAGCTTTCTAATCCCTTAGCTGCAGTATGAGAAAGGGAATGGGCCAGGCTGGGCAACAGGCTTGGAGCCCCTCTGCTCCACCTTACAGTGCTTTGTAAGGCAAGGCTGGCCAGTCCTTCATCTTTTCAGCTGCAATTAACCTCCAGTAGTAGCTGGCATATTGTAGAATAATGATGCTGTTGGCTGAAGTTTGTCCCTCTCTGATATTATAACAACTTCACTCTTTGTCTAAAGAGTGACTGCTCCAGAGAGATTGGGCTCAAGTTGATGACAGAACAGATTGCTTTGAGATAGAAGACCTCGGTTCTATTCCTGGCTTAGGAACATGTTCTGTGACTTTGGAATTTGCAACCCAGTGGAAAAACAATACCACCTTCTGCCTAGCAAGCCATCAATAAATGGATGAGTTTTTTTGTTTTTTTTCATCAATAATGTTTTGTTTTTTTTCATCAATATTTATTTCATCAATAAATGGATGAGTTTTTTTGTTTTTTTTTTTTTAACAAGCCCTTTGAATAATGGGGCAAAAGAGTTAGTAAAACACAAACCAATTCAGCTATAGGTACAGGTGGAAATTTGGATTCAGCTTCTAGAGTAGAAGGCAGAATTTCCTCCTTTCTGTATGCATCCATGAAATATTTTTGGAGTAATCGCTAGGATCCGAGGACACAAAGATGAATAAGGCACAGTCCTCTATGCTCGAGTCCTCACGATCTGGTATGGAAAATGGAATGTTGTAAGTATGGGCTCATGAGAACTTTCAGAAGCTGTGAGCCTGCTGAGAAAGAGCTGGGGTTTCTGGAGCTGAAGATAGAAGGAAGGAAGTTCAGAGAAAGCCTTTTAGAGGAGGAAATCCTATGTCATCTTTCCATTGCTGGTTGTCAAAAGTGATTCCAGTCTCAAGGTGTCACAAGTTATCAAGTCACCTCCAATTCACCCACAATCTATGAAAAAACCTTGACCTCCCTCTGCTTTATACTTTCTTAAAAACGAGGTGCCTAGAAAACATGGCCACAGAAAAACTTGTACATGGACACATATAATAGAAAAATATATATTGGTCTTTGCTTCCTTTTGCATTTCTGACATAGAGCTCCTGAAGACCTTGAAATTCTCTGGATACTAAGGGCATTAGGAACATCTTTTTTTCAATCTGACATTTGGTCTTTGATCTTGGTTCCTGACACAGAGCTTCTGAAAACCTGGCAAATTCCTGGATGATAGGAATGTGTTTGTTCTAATGAGGCTCCTGGATGGGTCCTGGGGAGGGCTGATCACAGAAAGACAAAGTCATGACTAGAAGTTTGGAATTTGCAGCCCTGTCCCCCATTCTCTTGAGAAGGGAGAAGAACTGAAAATGGAGTTACTGATTGATCATGCCTACATAAAATCCCAATATGTTTTAGTGTTTGAGGAACATCCAGGTTAGTGAACACATCCAAACCAGGAAGGTAACGTACCCCAGATCCACAACAATAGAAGCTCCTGTGCTTGGACCCTCCCAGACCTCACCCTACCTGGCTGTTCATCTTTATCCTTTAATTTTTTTTTTTTTTTTTACAGAGTATAATGCTTGATATTCACCAATAAACCAGAAGTCCATTTCTAGATGTTTCTTTGTTTTGCATGCTACATTTGTTTTCTTAGGAAGCAAAACCCTGGAAGGGACAGCTTCACTAGTCTTCAGACTCAGATTCATCTTCATCTTGACTAATGTGGAAATAACGAAGTTCATAAGTCTCCTTGTCAGATGCAACCACATGAAGCCAGTCACAAAGATTGTTTTTCTTAGGGTATTTCTTGGTAAGCTATTTCAAATACCTTTTAGAGAACTGTTTCTCAGAAACAACTGTGATTTTATTCTTGAAACATTCAACGTGAACAACATTCCCCAGATTTCCAGTTTTTCCATTGACTTTAAATTTCTCCAGAAGAAACTGTTCAAAATGACCAGAATCGAAAATTCCATCTTCTACTGGATGGGTGAGGTCCAAGTTAAACTTCAAGGTTGACTTCTTAGGCTTCTTGTCTTTCAGCGTCATCTTGAAGGCTGGCTGGGTGATCAGAGAGCCTTTAACATATCTTTTGATAAACTGGTAAATGTCAAGTGTTTCCTTGGGTTCTGTAGCCACTCTAGCAAATTAATCAAACCTGAGGAGGGAATCATGCAAACCTCTGATTTGTAGCCCAACCAGACAAAAGTTGTGAATAACCTAGGAACCTACAGTTTGTGATTGGCATCTGACGTGGGGTGGAAGCAGTCTTGTGGGACTGAGCCCTTAGCCAGTGTAGCCAGTGGGATCTGACACTGTCATCAAGTTGATAGTGTTAGAAGTGAGTTAAATTGTAGGACCCCCACCTGGTGTCATGGATAATTGCTTCACGTAGGGAAAAATTTCCACACATTGGGTGATCTGAAGTATCAGAAGTGAAGTGTTATCTGTGAAGGTAAAGGAGACACACATGAAAATGAAAATGACACAGTGTGGGGGTGGGAGGGGGGAAGCAGAGAGAAAAGCTGAGTTTTTCCTATTACAGCATGTGTGTAGCAGATTTGTCCATAATTGCCAAAATGATGTCCTTCAGTAGGTGAATGGATCAGTAAACTGTGGTACACCCAGACAATAGAATATTTTTCAGAGCTAAAAAGAAATGAGCTATCGAGCCATGAAAAGACATGAAGGAAATTTAAATGCATATTACTAAGTGAAAGAAGCCAACCTGAAAAGTCTACATGCTGTATGATTCCAACTGCATGATATTCTAGAAAAGGTAAAACTATATAGACAGTGTAAAAAAAAAAAAAGCAGTTTTCAGGGACTGGAAGGAGAGGGGAAGATGAACAGGCAAAGCACAGAAGATTTTTTAGGGTAATGAAAATATTCTGGGGCAGCCCGGGTGGCTCAGTGGTTTAGTGCCACCTTCGGCCTGGGGCATGATCCTGGGGACCCGGGATCGAGTACCACATCGGGCTCCCTGCTTGGAGCCTGCTTCTCCCTCTGCCTATGTCTCTGCCTCTTTCTCTCTGTCTCTCATGAATAAATAAGTAAAACTTTAAAAATATATATTCTGTGTGATATATATTTTTATATATTTTTATATATATTTTATATTTCCATAATGCTGGAAATACGTCATTACATGTTTGTCCAAACCCACAGAGTATCCAACACCAAGAGTGAATCCTAATGTAAACTAGACTCTGGATGACTATGATGCTTCAAATAGCCTTTTTTGATTTTAACCAACCTATTAGTCTAGAAGGGGTGTTAATATGGGGGAAGTTATTTGTGAGTGGAGGTAGGTAGATATAGGAACTCTCTGTACTTTCTGCTCAATTTTGCTGCAAACCTAAAACTGCAAAACAAGAATCTATTTTTAAAAAGAGATGCCAGGGCTCATCTCTTGATAAACTGAAGAATGCCTCTCCTAGCTCTCCCTTCTCTGGTCACCAAACTGTCTCCTATGAACAGTGGCCATTGGATGGGACTACCCCGAGTTCCAGGCATAGGGGAAGAGATGTCCATATGCAAAGGAAGAAGAAATGCTGGTTGCAATCTGGAGCTTGTTAGCTTGACGACATGAAGGTGCTCTTCTCTTCATGAGTCTTGTTTGAGGAGGGGTCAGTAGGGGGCACCTTTGGTGGCACGAGCTCCTACCACTGTATGCTTCCCCTGAAATAGGAGTGCAGATGGGTTCCTCAATGTCACCCTGAAATGAAAGTGCCTGGATGGTGGCAGGGCACCATCCAGGTAAGAGGGTAATTCCAGGGCTGTAGGCTGGCCAGCAAAGAGGGACTCTGAGATGAGGAGGGGCAACGTCACAGTGGCCCTGGTACAGAACACAGTCTTGAAGGCGGTGAAACCAGAGGAAAAGGAGGGAGGCAGCTGTGGCCAGAGGGGGTTGTCCCCTCCCTTCCCCCCATCTTCCGCACCTCCTTATTGATGGAGCTAATGTGCTAAGCACTTCACACGGGCTTCTTAATCTTCCACTGAGAATCTGAGGATGAACCTACTCTTATGAGCTGTGGGATCCCCAACCTCCGTGCCCACATGTGAAATGGGGATATTAGCACCCGCTCCAGACCACCTTCCTTCCTTTCTAATTTAATTTTTATTTTCCATAGAAATCAGAGGACTAACTTATTCCAGAGGATGGCAGAGATAAGAAATTCACCCTGAGAAAAATACTTTGATGTAATTCTGTTAGCATGCCCTCCTGTTGACTGCCCCACCGGTGTCTTATGGTCTTGTGACAGTTTTTGAGCACTTTGCCGATTCCCACCTTAGGAGTAGACAGGAGCCACTTCAGAATCCCCAGATTTCAAGGCAGGAGTAAGATTATTTCTTAGGAGAATAGCACCTCCTATCTCAAAAGACTGCATATGCTTGTTATGGAGTTGGGCAGAGTTTAGGTTAAGTAAGCACATGATTCATCAGTGTTAAAAAAAAAAAAAAGGTAACGGGGAAAGATGCTGCCTTATGGACTAAGGTATTCAGATGTGGTGTGAATGTTTGAGGCAGCGGGTGGCCATAGTGGGCAAGTCGAGGCCCATGGCCCCAGTGACTGAGGGCATGGCCAAGCACAAGCAGCCTGGCTCCACGTGTGGCTACCGGGTGTGACTCCTGACGTTTCTACTTATCAGGCACAACGCCCAAAAACTACAGACGAGAGATTCAATTTTCCCATTTCACAGACAAGGAAACTGAGGATCAGAGAGGTTAGATCCCAGAACTGGGACTCACAGCCAGGCCTGTGGGTGCACTTTTAGGATCAACGGCCATAGCGTAACAGGCACTCCGCCCCCTAAGCTCACGGGGCTACTGTAAGAACCAATGACTGGGCATTTCTGAACAACATGAGAACAGGGCTTTGTAAATGTAGGCAGCTTAAAAATGAAAGTACCTCAATTTTTAAGTTGACATTGAAAACTAGGAAAATGTCACGAGTCTTATATTCTTGCGTATAGTCTTGTTTAGACTAGTATTACAACAAAGTGTTCACCAACAAAAGCATTGCCACAGCTCCCCAAAATCGTTCATTTACAAGCAATTTGTCCTTATGCTACTGATGTAGTTTTGAATGTCAGATGACAGTCTGCAGAAAATCAAAGTAAGAGTTTTGTTGGGGGGAAAAAAAACAGCAATAGGACATCATTTCGCTTGTGGGGAAGGCTTTGTTTGTTCTGGTGGCTGTATCTGTGGCCTGTGTTCTGTGTCTGCCCCGTACCCCCCACACCAAGTGTTGCCTCCTCTGTGCACATCTGTACCAGCTTCCGGTTTCACTCCTTTTGTTTTCTCTCCCATGGGCATGGATGCTGTTAAACTCTGCCTTCCAGAAGCTGGGGATGAAGGTCTCGAGGGTGGAGGAGAGGGCTGCAGGTGGGGTCCCCTGGGCAGGGAGGGCCAGCTTCGTGCTCAGGTGACCAGTGCAGTCGCACAGGACTCCATGGCTCCTAAGGGGGCCCCTGCTCTCGGATCCAATGCTCTGCCCTTGCTGTCCTGAAATTCTTAGTCATTTTGTCTTTGGTAAGTGAAGTCTGGCAGGACAGTGGAGCCTCATCTCACCCTCTTCTCTGAGCCCTGGGGCTCCAGTCCTCTGTGGCCTGCCCCATCCCCACCCCGGACCTGCAGCCACAGCTGTCCTCTGCCCTGGGGTGGCTCCTACGTCACTTGGGACAGACTCGAGGTGTTAAGTACAGGCATGGAGAGGGTCAGGGTGGGACCCACATCTCATGACATGAGATGGGGGGTCAGCAGTTGTCCACTTTCAGGGCTGGCACAGGCGACCTGGCCAGAATATCCTGCCTCCCCCTGTGGGAGTACAGGTACATTCTGGTGCAGAGCCCATAATCCCTGGGGGTCACCTGGCCTCTGATTTGAGGTGGGGGCCAGCAGCTGGTGGGAAGGGGAGCATGACTGTTTTATTTTGCATGGAGCCCACAGATTATATAGCAGGCCCTTCCCCTGGCCAGGAGTGGTCCCCAGGTCACGTGACATTCTTTCCCTGCCTCCTGGATGCCCCCTCCCACTGTCTTCCTTTGCTACCTCCTTTTTCTTCAGAGCTCTATTCAGATGCCCCCTCGGCCTACAGTACACTAGCCCTCACTGGTGTCCCCCTTTCCTTTCTCTGCCTTGAGCACTTGATGCTGCTGGGCCACCACCTCTGGCTTTTGTGTAGGTCACCCCCCAGAGGACGGGGCCTGGAGTTACTCTCATTTATATTCAGCACATTGCAAGGATTTAATAAACGTGCACGGAATTGGATTGTGCAAGTCTGTAAAACACTTAGCCCTTTCACACTCCTGCCAAGGGATCTCTTCAGCTGTGTGGCCCCCATGCAGCTTCAGGCTTTCACATCCATCCTGTGTCTCCCAGTTCTTCCCACCATTCCTAGTGGACTCAGCTGATCACAATGGGAAGCCTGGCTCAACTCAGAAGTGGTCTTTCCTGGCTGTGGGTCCAGTGGTCCCAATGCGGGGCCCTGTGTGAGTTCCCCCATGTACTGGGAGCCTTCTACTCAAGTAGGGCACACATTCAACATTTTCCCCAGCCCAAGTCAGCAGCTCTTTGCCACCCCATGGCCAACTGGCAGCCACCTGGCCAGACACCGCAGGAGATGAGAGCTTGACGGCAGGCAGCCAGCCTGGAGCTCCGGCCTTGAGATGTCAGCCCATTCCAGGGGCAGCAGCATGGGCCATGATGCTGGGAAAAAAAAGCAAGAGATAAGCACTTCCTCCAGAGTGTGCATGTCTGAGACAACTCAGGTTTAACACATACGGTGGGGAAAGGAAGACCAACTCTACTCCCCTGGGTTTCTCAAATTTCCTTGGTTTCTCCACCCAGGCAGAGGAGCCACTTAGGGAGAGTCTTTGACCTCTGCATCCCCAAACCTTACTCTCCAGCAGGTACAACTCAACAGGTCTAGGGTAGGGCCTCTGGTGGTTCAGCTGATGGGTGAGCAGCAGGCCCTGGGACTCCACCTGTCTAGGTGCTGTCCACATGCTGCCCCATGAGTAGTGAAGCTTGATCAAACAACTGAGCCTAAATACCAGACAGAAAGGCAACTTACCACCTGGAGTGGGCCCTATGCTAGAAGGTCATGGAGACTCCAGGGCTGGGGTAGCTGGGTTGGGCCACATTGAGATGAAAAACAGAAGAGGTGAATGGAACAGATGGCTGAAGAGAAGTGATGATGCTGAGAGAGAGTGAGGGAGAAGGGGTCAGGAGGAAGGGGACAATGGGAGAAGGGAGAGGGGGAGGGCAGTGAAGGAGGTCAAGGGAGGGGGAGGAGGGAGAAGAGAGGGGAAAGGAGGAGGTAGAGGGAGCAGGGAGATGGAGCAGAAAGAGGGAGAGAAGGAAGGAAGGAGAGGGAGAGAGCGAGCGAGGGAGGAAATTCTCTATCTCCTGTATTGCCTCTTCCCTTCCTCTGCTGTGTGAGACCTGAGGCCTCATCCCCATTTCCATGGATTTCTATGCTGCTGCGTCCATTCACAGTGCCCTCTGTTTCCAGGGTGACGGAGTGACGGGGTTTTGACCCAGAGGGTCATAGCACACAGGGTGAGCCTGATGGCAGGCAGGGGCAGGCCCCCCTGCCTGGGAGTGGTGGAGAGGGCCTGTCCCCCGAAGCCTGCAGGGCCCTGGGCCCTGGTGCCTTCCTGGGCCTTCTGAGTCCCTATTTCCTCAGCTGGTTATCTGGAAAGGGCATTATTGAATCTGAGAGTGTGGATTTGTTCTCTCGTGTTCTGGCGTGTTGCCTGCCGATTATCCAGAAACCCTGGAGGAGCACCTGCCCTGCGGTGAGGCAGCAGGAAAGCGAGCCCGATTTCTGCAGAGGCCGAGGGGATGGGAGTCCAGCAGGTGTGCAAGATGCTGGGGATGACTCTCTTCCGTGTCCAGCTGACTCTCTGTAGGTTCTGTTTCCTCCAAAGGAAGCAGACTCCGGCTCCAGCTCTGACCATTCCAAGCATTGTGACAACGCGAGTCAGGGGTTTCAGTGGCAAACAGAGCTGACCCTTGACCAACACGAGTTTGAACCACGGGGGTCCACTTGCATGTGGATTGTCGCCGATAAATACAGTACGGTACCATAAATGTATATTCTCTTTCTTGTGATTTTCTTAACAGCATTTTCTTTTCTCTAGCTTACTTTACCATAAGAACATAGTATGTGATACACGAAATGTGTAAATCAACTGTTACTGGTAAGACTTCCAGTCAACAGTGGGCTATAGTTAAATTATTAGGGAATCAAAAGTTATATGTGTATTTTCATATGTGCAGGAAGTCAGCACACCTAACCCCATGTTGTTCAAGGGTCAATGGTAATTGAAACCTTTCTTGGTTTTCTGAAACAGGTTGAGAATTTATTGGAGGGTGTGATCAGCCAAATAATGGTACTTGGCAGACATCCAGGTCCTAATCCCTGGAACCTGTGAATATGTTACCTTACATGGAAAAACAGGCTTTGCAGATGTGAGTAAATGACGATACTGAGATGGGGAGATTATCCTGGATTATCTAGGTGGGCCTGATGTCATCTTAAAGGTCCTTCAAGGAGGGAAGCAGGAAGGTCAGAGTCTGAGAAAGAGATGTGACATTGGAAGGAGAGGTCAGAAAGAGATTTGAAGGTACTCTGCTGCTGGCTTTGAAGACAGATGAAGGGGCCATGAGTCAAGGAATGCAAGAGAAGGCCTTGTCTAGAAGCTGGGAAGGACAAGGAAATGGATCCTTCCCAGAGCCTCCAGAAGGAACCAGTTTGGCCAACACCCTGAATTTATCCCTGTTAGACTTGTCTCAGACTTCTGATCTCCAGAGTTATAAGATAGTCACTTTGTGTTGTTTGAAGTCACTACATTTGTGGTAACTTGTTACAGCAGCGAAAGGAAACCAACCCAGTAAGGAAGAAGGCCTTCTCAGGACGCCATCCCTACTGGCCACTGGCCACTAGCTTTGTGGGCACCGCTGCCTATGCTACTGCTGCCCCCCTGCTGCCTCATTTCACACCTTTATCTTATCCCTTACGATTCAGGCAGCAGCACTGACCACCAAGAAGTGAGCTCCCAGGGCTGGGAGCCCATTCCCTATCTGCCAGGGCTGAGGTGCAAAGTATCTGACGTTCCTTAGCTTCCAGTTTCCAGGGAGGGGGGGCCCTGCTTCCCAGCAATCTCAGGAGACCTCCCCCACCTCAACAGAGGAAAGTTTTTAGATGGCAGCTGGCCCAAATGGCAAATTCCCACCAGAGTGACTTTGGGCAGGTCCCCACACTTCTCTGGCCCTTTGTGTTTTCCATCTTTAAGATGGGGAGTTACCATTTCTCTAAGTTTACTTCCAGCCCTTGTGAATATATATTTGTTAATTGGTGAGGCAGAGGTGGCCAGAAGTGGACCAGAACCCAGAGTTTCTGCACGAGAGCCTCTCATCGTCCTGGTACAGGGCGCCCACCTCCAGCACTGGCCCTTACCACAGTGGACATGGACAAATTCATAGACTCTTGGCATTTGTCCGTGTGCCTCTGGGCCCCTCACTCTATCCAGTGGGTTTGATGGAGAGCCAGAACCTCTGTGCGTGATACAAAATAAAGACCTTTGGGGGATTAGACCTCAGACAACTGTGGGTGCTGGTCGAGCAGTCTACATAAAGTGGTTGTTGTGCATCCAGTGTTGGGCCTGGAGTCCCCAGGTGAGGAGGGAAGATTGGCCTCCCTTTCTTTCAATGATGCAGGTGACATGCAGGACTGGTTGGTGGCCTGCAGAGCCGCACACACTGCTGGCTTAGATTTGGAGAAGCAAAAGACGGCCTGGCAGGGTTAGGAGGGTGATGGACTCAGGAGGAGGGCAGTGGACTCAGCTGTGCCCCCACTGAGGAGGTGAGCCAGGCCCATGGGCCACCAACACCCTGGGGACTGATGGTAGCGGGGAGTAAAGAGAACCCTTTGCCTTCCCCTAGAACACATTTTAAAATTTTTACAAGAAAATGTGAAAAATATAGAAAAGATTCAATAAGGAAACAAGTAGGGGTGCCTGCGTGGCTGAGTTGGTCAAGTGTCTGCCTTCGGGTCAGGTCATGATCCTGGAGTCCTGGGATTGAGCCCCACGTTGTCAGGGCTGCTTCTCCCTCTCCCTCAGCTGCTCCCCCTGCTTGTGCTCTCTCTTTCTCTTAAACTAATAAAATAATAAGAAAAAAGAAAACAAGTAGACAAATAAAGCCATAATTTAAAAATCCACAGATAGGTACTATTAATATTTAGGATTTAGTCTTTTTTCTATTACATTTTATATATACACACACAGAGATATACACATCTATATTATATATAGTTTCACAGATGTAATTAATTTTTTATGCAGTTCTGAATCCCACTTTTTTCTATTAACTTGATTCTTATATATTCCCAGTCATTAAAATTCTTGGAAAGCATTACTTTTAATGGGTATCACTGTCCACCATAAAACCATGTCATAATTTATTTAACCATATTCTTGTTGTTGAACATTCATGCCAGCTACTTGCATTGACCATTTTTGCTAGCTTGTTGAACACTATGCTATCTTGGGTGGCAATGTCGTGGACATCTGGGTGGCCCTGTGCTTTTGATATGTCCTCAGGAAGATGGAATTATTGGTTAAAGAACACCAACATTTAAAGTTTTATGCCTCAGTAAACCATAACTTGAACATCTAGAAAAAAATATCCAGAGAAAGAAAGTATTTCTTTTCCTCTCTTAAACTGCAAGTCGGGAACGTGTCCACGTTTGCTTGTTTGGCTGGTACTGGGTCAGAAGTGAATAGTTGCTTGATAATACCCAGTTCTGCCTCTTAAGTAATTAAGGCACAAACCCAGGCAGCGATGAGCATCCAGGTCAGGGCCTCTTAGTCCCAAAATTGCTCCCAGCCTCCTCTACCTTCGTGGAGAGGAGCTGCGGGGTGAGGAGGACACGGCATGGCATAGCACAGCACCCGTTCTAACCCTCTTCCCCAATGCCCTCCCCATAGGAGCCCTCTAGGAGGAATTGATGTTCCTGAGGCCAGAGAATCTGAGGCTCACTCTTGGCCAGAAGTCTAGAACAAGGAAAGGGAAATTGCATCTGAGCCAAGGTTAGCCTGTCTGGTTGGAGGTCCGTGGCTATGGGAAGGATGGGCATGCACAGCTGCGAGCCAAGTGTGGTGGTGAAGGGGAACAAAGATACACACGGGCACTTTGCCCTATAGAACAGATTACCCAGAGGGTGGAAAGTTAAAAGAGGAGGGACACACTGGGAGAGTGTGGGGAGCCCTGATGGGGATGCCCGTCCAGGTATGGATTACAAGGATTTCTGGGAGAGCAAATCTCTGAAACTAATCCCCTCACTCCTCCAACCCCCATATTTGTCCCCAGCCCAGTTTGCTGGCTGCTCTGTTACTGTCTAACACTCTGGCTTTTCTCTTGGAAAAACCACTTGACAAGAGCAGCAGAAAGAAGGCTTGAGACTCTATGTCACTTTCTAAACAGACCTGATCCCCAGACAGAGGAAGGACAAGGCACTGGCACAGAGCTAGGGGTGAGGAGGAGGTAAGTGGCCTATTACCTGTACAGAGTGTCCTATACCCAGGGGCTATTTCATCCTACTCCTTCTTGAAGGCCTCCAATGAGCAGAAGAGTTGCCGGTGACCCGCCCTGCTGGTGCCTATGCCTTGGCAGATCTGCCTCAAGTTCCCCCCAGGAGCTTGGCTGAGCATTCTTGCTGCCCCAGCAAGGGCAGCCCTGGGGTTCCCTCTAAAGGCTCTGGATGGAGCCCAGCCACCTCCAATGGGACCACAGAGGGTCAGCCACGCACCCGAGATCCCTTCCCAGCCCGCCTGGGAAACATCTCATTTTCTATTTGCAGAATCACAGATGTTGACTTCTGATCTCTTCCTCTCTCCCTCTGGGCCTCAGATCAGTAATGACAGCTATTTCCTTTCTTTTTTCTTTTCCCTATAGACAGAAAAAAACCAGGAGGGCTCAGAAAGGTTGTTCAAATATTGGAAGAGTTACGTTCTGGCTACTGGGACGAATAAGGAGAGATGAAGCCTCTCCATGAGAGGCCAGGGGCAGTCCTCAGAAGGGGCATCCTTCAAGGCAATGTTTCTTAACCTTTCACATGTTTGTCAGTCACCCAGGAATTGTTATGAGGCAGATGCAGATCAGGAGTTCTAGTGATGAGCAGAGGAGGTCCATGCTGCTGATTCAGGACCATGCTTAGAGGAACAGGTGTCAAGTGCTTCCTGTCCCTACCTTGGTCTAGTCCTGAAGTGCTGTGATCAGCAAAGCCTCTTCCATCTTCATGCAGCTGGGTCTGTATAGGCAAGGCGCTCATGCAAGCTTCTCTGAGCAGATACTTCAATATAACTAAGACCCACACTTAGATTTGTATCACTTCTACTCCAACATAAAGACCTTCAGATATGTACATATTTCCAAAGAAAGTGTCTATGGACGAGAATCTACCCCAACAGGTCACGCAATGACTCTTACTGGAAGGTGGGTGTTTTCTTTCTCTGACTCCATTCCATCCCTAGCCTTATTTGTCTCCTTTAAAAAAGAAAAAAAGACAGCTCAAGCATTATATTATACTGAATCTTTTGCCATTCCACGAATGGGCAAGTCTCTGAATACCCAGTGAAAATTACCTTTTTCCTTTTATTTCCTACTTCCTTTTTAAAAATTTCAATTTCTATATATTTTGTGTATATGGGCTCCACTTTAAGAAAATGCATTGCAAGATAACTCAAACATAATACAATGGATAATTTTCATGCATTAGAAAGTGATCTCAGTTTTATAAAAGGATTCACTGCATCCGGCCTTCAGGTAATGAGCTCTTTCTGGGCATTTAAACTATGAAAATCTTGCTATCAAGGTTCCGATTTAATTGGTCCAAGTAGGGACCAGGGCACTAATATTTTTTTTAAAGCTCCCAAGATAATTCTAATGCACATCCAGGTTTGAGAAGTACTAAACTAAATGATGTCAAGTTTCTTTCTTTTTTTTTTTCTGATGTCAAGTTTCCAACTTTAAATGACTTAGATGCCTTGCTGGCCATTTAAATTCAACAGACATTTTTTGTGCACCTGCTGTATGCCTGGTACTCTGAGAGGCTCCAGAGACATGAGTAAATCAGTCCCAGGTCCTACTCTGAAAGCACCCACTATCTAGCAGGGGAGATAAAACATGCAGAATTAATTTTATCTAAAGACCCCACAAGTAGTGAAACAGGGAGACATTGCTGTAATGAACAAATAAAAAAGGAGAGACAGGAATGAGGGGACCTGGTCCTCCATGGTCGTTCTTTTCCCTTCCCCTTCCTCCCAGAAGTTACAAACTCAGGTTCAATAAGAATGCAAGGAACTGTGTAGCCTTCCAGACTGGGTGATTCTTATGGTTCCCACCATGGCCAAAGCTGAGTATGAGAGGATTTTCAGCATCTCCTCTGCTAAACTGTCCAATGACTGCTGCCACCTTCTCCACTGTTCTCTTACACCTCTTCTGGATACTTCTCCAACCCCTGGCTTTGGGTGCTCTTCTTCCCAGATATTCTCAACTGGTCCGCTCACGGCTCCTCCCAGGTATGGACTCCACACTGAGCTATGAATGGCCAAGAGACCTACTCAAGAACTCCTGCTTTGTGAGGCAGAAGTCTATTACTCCAAAAGCCACTTTACAGAGGGGAAATTCATGAATGAGATATTTTAATAAAGGGAAAGCCAGGTAGCCCCCAACTTAAATTAAACCACCAAAGAGTAAAGTAAATGGATTTGGGCAGAAAAATAGCATAGGCCCCCAGCCTTCCCTTTGACCTCACTTCTGGGACTCTACAAGTGTAGTCAAGTGCCGTCCTCACCCACCAGGGAGAGAGCACCTCCTCCCAGGCAGAGCTGCTCAAAGAGGAAATGGACTGCTTCTTGAGAGGTGAGTTTTGTACTAGAAACTTTTTTCCAGTGGATACGAGGTGAGGATTTGGAACAGGAGTATTTGAGCAATGCTTGAGGTGTTTGCTACTTTTAATGAGCCTTACAGGGAACCTCTGAAGACTGCCTTGCGGCCTGCCTTTCACTGCCTTCCAATTCTACAAATCTTTGAAATACTTGAATTGAGTTCAGGAGTCTCTCACAAGTGCAGGGGCGACAATCCTGCAGAGCAATGAGGATGAGCAAATAATAACTTGTACTGTCCTGGAGCCCCACTCCGTGACACTCGGGCACATCCTGCCGCTCAACCCTCACAATCCTTCCAGGATGTAGGCAGCATTCCCACTTTACAAATAAGAGAAATGAGGCTCAAAGATTTGTCCAATATCCCACAAAAGACAAGTGGCTTGAGTCCAGGTTTCCTGACTTTTCATCTGAGGCTCATAGTATGAGATCATGATTTGTATTCTGTTCAGATATAGTAAAAACTGAAAAATCCCTCAGAGTCTTTATCTTTAAGAAAGAAACCGATCTCAAAGAAGAAGGCATGGGTTTGGTGGAATTGGGCAATGGGTTAACTGCCAGGGCAATGCTCAGGAGTCACCAGGAGGCAGCAGAAACCTGCCATTCTGGATGCGTACATCCTTTAAAACCCAGGTGGGCCCCGGGACTAAGTACAGTAAGATCTTTTCACTGAGAGACAACCCAGAGGAAAAGCAGGACCATACCTGCTTCCCATGGACCGCTGGGAAGGCCCATTTCAGGCAGCGTACACCTGAAGTTCAGGGTACGGGGAGAAGAGCCCTCCCAGCTGTGGCCTCCACCCAGAAGGCTCACGGCAGCACAGGACACCAGAACATGCACAGGACTGGAATATAAACAATCCCCGACTTGGGGCATCGGTGTGCTGTGTCATCTTTCCTCTCTCGGCCTGCTCCCACATGGAGGAAAAGAAGATCCTGACGACGGCCTCGTGGGACTATTGGAATCATCGGGTAAAAGCAGTTTGCAAACTATAAAGTGTACTTGCAAGTTGCACACAGGTTAGGTTAGTTGAAGTGAGTTGGCAGGCTGCTCCCCTAACATCATCTCTCACTAGCATGTGAGCTGGTGACAAGGTGGCCACGCAGACACCTGTGCTGGGGAGTTGGGGTGAGGCCGCTGGCTGGCCCTGAGGTGATACACGGAGGGAGAGGGGAGTGCCCTGATGTTAGGACACTCCATCCCAGTGCGGTGTGCTTCCGAAGGGCTCTCTATCCCCTGGGGTCCTATGTCCTCAGACGAAAGCCCTGAACCTCAGCTGAGAAGCGTGAGGGTCAGTGATGTGACCCACCTCCCTTCTGCCCCAGGGGCCACGGACAGAGTCCCCTCCAGGCCAAATAGCTTAGAACTGAAAGGCAAGAGGGAGCCACAGAGCCCAAAGCCCTGTGACTGCTACCCTGGCCGGCAGTCATCACAGGAACAACCCTTTATACTTCTGCCCAGGGGTGCAACTTCAGGTCACATTCATAATTTTATTCATCAGGCCACCAGTCCTGAGGCAGGTAGGACAGACATGCCTTTAACCTCATTTAACCTCATTCAAGATGAAGAAATGTCACCAGCCTGGACTGATCTGTTCAGTCACGCGGTGGTTAAAAAACAAACTCAGAACCTAGTCTTAGGGCTCGAAAGACACTACCTTGCACTAATGTGTCAGCATCAGAGATCTTCCATCCCTCTCCATCTGATCCTTCTCTCTTTTTAAATTTCTGGTATAGAAATGTAAGGTCATCATTCTCAACATAGAATATATCACCATTATCAGGCTGTGCAAAGACCCTCTCTGGCTGGTTTAATTTCTTCTATTTCATCTTCCCATTCATCTCCAATTTGTATTCCCACTCCCTCAGACCCTTTCTCTGCCCCCTATTTGGCACCATCTCCAATTTGTTTGGTTGAGTTATTAGTTCATTCATTCATTCATTCATTTGGGATCTAGATCCAGATACATTTCTGGCTACTACTGTGTGATGCTTTCAACAAGTGTTTCTCTTTTTGACATTGTTGTTTTCAACTCATAGAGCCTAACTAACCTCTGGTCCTTCTTCTGCCATATTCCTAGTGGTTTCTCATCTTATATTGATAAGCTTTACTCATCCCCCCCCACCCCCGCCATCCTGAAATATATAACTTGCTACTTGTACCTATTTTATTTGCTTTATTCTTACTGGCTTCTGATTTGTCTTATATTGCTCTGGACTTTATTTTTTATTTTTTTTATTTTTTTTGCTCTGGACTTTAATTCTCACCTTGGAGGTGTTTCCCAGTTCATTTTATATTATTTGCTTATTTGCTGTACATGCTTTTGACTCCTGGATCCAACACAGTGATGGTGATGTTTAGAATTAACTGAGGTTCAGGGCTTTCCTCTGATAGTTAGGTCAAGTCCTCAACCATCACCTAAAAGTCCAAGTTAACTCGTTATAAGATTTACAGTAAATCACTGCTGCTCTTGCTTTGATCTTGATCCTCTCTACGAGTTTTGCATGTTCTAATAGTTGAATGATAGAGCAGTGGAGTCCAATGGAACATTCCATAATAATTGAAATGTTCTATATTTTTGTGCTGTTCTGTACAGTAGCCACTAGTGACATGTGGCTATTGAGCAGTTGCAATGTGGCTTGTGTGACAGAGGAGCTCAATTTTAGGTTTGATTAATGTAAAATAAAATTGAAATATCCTCATATGGCTAGTGGTCGCTACTAGACAGTGCAGATCTACTTATTTCTACTCACAATGTGGTCCCCAGACCAGCAACATTGCCATCACTTGGGAACAGAATATCAGGCACATCTAGTTCTAGTGTATTCGATCTGCATTTTAATAAGACCTCCAGGTGATTTCTATGCACACTCAAGTTTTTCCCCCCAGATTTATTGAGATATAATTGACATAATAGCATTATGTAAGTTTAAGGTGTACAGGGGTGATGATTTGATATACTTCTATATTGCAAAATGATACCACCATAGTGTTAGCTAACAACTCCCTCATATCACATAATTACTATCTCTTTTTTTGTGGTAAAAAACATTTAAATTTTATCCTCTTAGCAATTTTCAAGTATATAATACAGTATTATTAACTATAATCACCATGCTGCAGATTCCCCAGGACTTACTCATCTTGCAACTGGAAGTTTATACTCTTGGACCAACATTTCTCCGTTTCCCCCACCCTCCAGCCCCTGGTAAACACCCATTTGTCTATTTCCATGAGTTACCTTTTTTAGGTTTCACATATAAGTGGTATCATACAGTGTTTGTCCTTCTCTCTGACTTGTTTGCCTTAGTATAATGTGCTCAAGTTCTATCCATGTTGTCACAAATGGCAGGATGTCCTTCTTTCTCATGGCTGGGTAATATTCCAGTGTGTATGTGTGTATATACCACATCTTCTTCTTTTTTTTTTTTTCACATCTTCTTTATCCATTCATCTGTTGATGGACACTTAAGTTGTTTCCAATTTTGGCTACTGTGATGAATGCTGCAATGAATGTGGGAGGGTAGATTTCTTTTTGAGAACTTGTTTTCATTTCCTTTGACAATATACCCAGAAGTGGGATTGCTGGATCATATGGTAGTTCTATTTTTAATCTTTTAAGGAACTTCCATACTGTTTTCCATAGTGGTGCACCATTTTACATTCCCACCAACAGCGCATGAACATTCCTGTTTCTCCTCATCCTCACCAATGGTTGTTGTCTTGTTGATCATGGACATTCGAACAGGTGTGAGCTGATAACTCATTGTGGTTTTGATTTTAATTGCCCTACCTAGGGATGTTGATAGGGATATCCCTATCCCTAGATGGGGATATCTAGGGATGTTGCACCTTTTCACCTATTGGCTTTTATTTTATTTATTTATTTATTTATTTATTTATTTATTTATTTAGAGAGCGTGCACATGAGTGGAGGGGCAGAGGGAGAAGGAGAATCCCAAGCAGTCTCCATGCCCAGCATGGAGCCCTATGTGGGGCTCGATTTCATGATCTCTGAGATCATGACCTGAGAAATCAAGAGTCAGACGCTCAACCAACTGAGCCACTCAGGCACCCCCCTACAGGCCATTTGTATATCTTCTTTAGGAAAATGTCTCTTTAAAAAATTAAAAAAAATTTTTTTTTGCTACCGAGTTGTATGAGTTCTTTATATATTTTGGACATTAAACTCCTTATCAGGGATGCCTGGGTGGCTCAGCAGTTGAGCATCTGCCTTGGGTCCAGGGCGTGATCCTGTAGTGCCAGAATCGAGTCCCACATCAAGCTCCCTGCATGCAGACTGCTTCTCTCTCTAGGTATGTCTCTGCCTCTCCCTCTGTGTCTCTCATGAATAAATACATAAAATCTTTTAAAAAAATAAAAATAAAGTCATCATATATATGATTTGCAAACATTTACTTCCATTCTGTAGGTTTAAATCATTTCTGTTAAAAGGTATGATGCTTCTTTGTAAGAATGATTCTCAAAGACTTCATAGTTTGTAAAAACAAATTTTGTTTTTACTATTCTGAAAAAAATGTACACTTTTAATATATTTCCTATTTTAACATACTTTCCATTGCTGATGTAGAGGAAAGATATTCATCTTAGGAGTATTATCTTTATTCAGCAAACTTGCTGAGCTTTCTTACTAGCACTAATAATTTGTTGATTATTTGTTTTCAGTTCTCTTTCCTTTCTGTAGCTCTCCTTTGTTCTAATTATATTGCTTTGGCTAAGCCTCCAGTACCTGTGTTGATCCACAGCAGTGATAGCAAGCACCTGTACTAGTAGGGAATGCAGTTAAACTTTCTCCATATATTATATTTGTTACAAATATTCAATAAATAGGCTTCATCAAGTTGAGAAAATATACATTTACTCTAGTTCTGTGAGATTTTTTAAAATTCAAAGGTGTTTATCAAATGCTTTAAATACATAAAATGCACAACATTTTTCTTCTTTAGTTCATTAATGGTAAAAATTACCTTAATAATTTTTCCTTTTACATTAAAGTTTCCCATATTCTAGAATAAACCTTAATCTGTCATAACTCTTTAAATACATTGTGGGATACAGTTAACTAATATTTTATTTATAATTTTTATATCTATATTCAAACATGAACTAGCCTGATAGTTTGGGGTTTTTTTTTTTACAATCCTTATCTGACTTTGTAATAAAGGTTACACCAGTCTTACGACAAAGGAGAAACTGATCTCTAGTTTCTAGAACAATTGATATATCTCATGTGATGATCTCTTCCTTAGAAGTTGGTGGAACTTTCCTGTAAAACCATCTGAGCCTAGGGCTTTTCAGGAAGAGGGGAGGTCTTTGATTGTGTCATAATTCTTAGTTGAGTACTTATAACTCAGTGTGCTCTTTATTCTTGTTCTAATTTTGGAAATCACATTTTGCCAAAATCACATCAATTTCATTGGCTCCTAAGACTTCTTGTTGTGTTTGTGGTTTCTTTCAGTGTTTATTCCATGTTTACATCTTCTCTTTTTTCCCCTCATCAATTTTGTCTTGTATTTGTATATTTTATAATCTTTTCAAAATACCAATTAGTTTAATGTCTTGTTGCTATATTCTGTTTCTCTGAGGTTTTTAAAGGACAGAGACATTTCCCTCCATCCTTCTAGCGAAATGGAGGAAGGAATGAAGAATAAAGAAAGAAAGAGCGAGAGGGAGGGAGGGGAAAGGCAGAGAAGGAAGGAAGTTGAGGAGCGTGAGGGAAGAAGAGGAGACGATTCTCTTCTTCTCTTTCTTCTTCTTCTTCTTCTTCTTCTTCTTCCTTCTTCTTCTTCTTCTTCTTCTTCTTCTTCTTCTTCTTCTTCTTCTTCTTCTTTTCTTCTTTCTTCTGTTTATTCTGGAGCTTTTTTCTAGCTTCCTTCCTGCACTAAAAGGTTAGCTCCAAATATGTTTTAAAAAGGGCTTTGGGGATAAGCTATCTGAAAGCCTTATATACCTGATACTATTTTTATTTTACTTACATTTTATTTTTATTTTTTAAAGATTTTATTTATTTATTCATGAGAGACACAGAGAGAGACAGAGGGAGAAGCAGGCTCCATGCAGGGAGCCCAATGTGGGACCCGATCCCAGGACTCCGGGATCAGGCCCTGGGCTGAAGGCAGATGCTCAACCACTGAGCCAATGGTATTTTATCTGGATATAAAATTCTAGATTTGAATTCTTTTTCCATCAACACTTTAAAATTTTACTTCATTGTCTTGTATCCAGTTCTGTTATTGAAGTTTCATGTCATTCTGGTTCTTTCTTCCTTCCTTTCTTCCTTCCTTTCTTCCTTCCTTCCTTCCTTCCTTCCTTCCTTCCTTCCTTCCTTCTTTCTTTCTTTCTTTCTTTCTTTCTTTCTTTCTTTTTTCTTTCTTTCTTTCTTTCTTCTTTCTTTCTTTCTTTCTTTCTTTCTTTCTTTCTTTCTTTCTTTCTTTCTTTCTTTCTTTCTTTCCTTTCTTCTTTCTTCTTTCTCTCTTTCCAGATTTATTTATTCACTTTGGCAGGGCAGGGGCAGAAGGAGAGGTAGAGAGAGTCCCAAGCACAGAGCTTGACTTGGGGCTTCATCTCACTACCCCAAGATCACAACCTGAGCCAAAACCAAGTATCAGATGTTTAACTAAGTGAACCATCCAGGTGCTCTGATTCTTTTTCCTTTTTAGTTGATCTACTTTTTCTTTATAGATGAGAATTTTCTGTCATGAATGTTCTTAAATTTCATTACAATGTATCTAGGTGTGTTTCTTTTTATGTATCTTGTTTAACACTATGTACTTTCAATCTGAAGTTTTATATTTTCTTTATTTCTAAGAAATTCTCAGTCATTATACCTTCAAATATATCCTATCTCCATAATTTATTTTCCCATTCTGGCTCCAAAATCTGTGATCCTAATCACTTCACTGCCCACCCTCTCTGAAAAGAGATTCAACATTTTGTTGCCCTTGTCTATTTAGGTACTACCTCCCTCCACCACACTCTGAAAGGCAATGATTTGAAGATTTTCTGTCTGTATTCCTACTGCATCAGTGCCCACTGTGTGAATGAGTGAATGAATGAACTAAAAGAATGGGGGACTGAGAAAGGCCACAGAGCCAGGGCATGTGGTGCTCTAGGGCCAGGATGGCAACCAAGATTCATGACAATACTGTGTGCCCACACCCAGAAGCACAACCTCTATCAGGGTGGCAGCCCACTCTTTGGCAGATCACTCCCTGTGGGAATAAGCACCTGGGGCAGCCAGCCTAGCCCAGCAATGCTCTTGAGATAATGCCTGCCATATCCTCAGCCAGTTTTGGCCTCTAGCTCTATTCTGACAGTAGTGGGGATTCAGAAGTGAAGCTGGCCTGACTTTTTCCTGTCCAGCTGTGTGACCTCTGACAAGTTGTCCTGCTCTTTGACCCTCAGTTTTCTCTTCAATAACTTGTGGATAATGACATTGCCTTGTTCAACTGGTAAGGGTATAAAGAGCAGCAAAAGAGATGTTTAGGGGCTCTGTAAGTGTGAAGAACTGCACATAACAAGGTGCGACTATCATCAGGGACACATCACAATGCACCTAAGAATCTCTAGCTCTTGCATCTGAGTTCTGAAGGGAGATTCCCCCATGGTGATGTGGATTCCTTGATTTAAATCCCGCCTCCTCAGAGGGAAGTCTGTGGTCAAGACACCCCACAGGACTGCGGCTCTCCAGGTAATTGGGAAGAAACTTCTGAGAGCCATAGCCAGCTTCTATCCAGAGCAGCATGTCCAGGCTGGTGATTCTGCCCATGCTTCACTCTCCCCTCCCACATGCTCAGCCAAATACTTTATACTGTATTTCCCTACTCCATCTCCCCACCCTCCTCTCCTTTGGTTTCATTGAGTTCCCATTCTGGTCTCCTCTGCTAAAAGAGGGCCCCACACTCGTAAGCATTTCCCTTCCCCTCTACCCAGCAGAACTTCCTTCACTACATCTGTACCTTATGAACTTGCTCTCTGCTAGGCCTATGCTGAGGAATTCAATCTAAGGATCTCTTAGCTGATATAGGTTTACTCCTCAATATATATACTCCTCTCTCTCTCTCTCTCTCTATATATATATATATACATATAGATAGATAGATAGATAGATATAGAGATAGATAGATAGATAGATATAGATAGATATAGATATAGATATAGATATAGATATAGATATAGATATCTTTCTCCTTATCCTCACCAATGCTGGTTGTCTTGTTGATCATGGACATTCGAACAGGTGTGAGCTGATAACTCATTGTGGTTTTGATTTTAATTGCCCTATCTAGGGATGTTGATAGGGATATCCGTATCCTTAGATGGGGATATCTAGGGATGTTGCACCTTTTCACCTACTGGCCTTTTTTTTTTTTTTTTTTGAGAGAGAGAGAGAGAGAAAGGGCACCCAGAGTCTTAACCCAAAGATGGTACCAGTGGTAAGAAATGTCAGGGGCCATGGCAGCCTGGTGGCAGGGAGGGGGAAGGACATCTTCCAAACCCTCAAATAGTCCACATAGGCAGTAATTTGAATCTTGACAAATACTCCAAGGGTATTGGAGTATACTCAATTGGAGTATTTGTATCCAGACATTTTTCTGGATAAGACTCTTTCTCCTAGACCTAGGCTATCAGCTCCTAGAAAACACCCTTTCACTTTTGGCTTCTCTTAATGGCCACTTCAAGCAACCTTTGAAACCTTTATCAATTCATGTGATTTTCTATCATCTCCTCTTTTTTTATTTTTAAAATAGTTTTGATGTCCTTTCAATATTCTTGCTTTTCTGATCTTTCATAAGTCTGACTCTGGTATAGCTTTATTTTAAAGCCTTCAAGTATGAGGTGGGAAATTGAATTGGATTATCTTGGGCACCATCCAACTCTACACTCATTGATACTGTGAAATTTATGACATAGTTAACAGTAAACTAGCACCACTGAGGATCACTAATGATTAAACCTTCAATTATGTGGATGGTGCCCTTCTATTTACTAAAAAGAGACAATGTTAACCAGCAACTTCTTTGTTCCCTGTTAAGCTTAATGAGTTACTCTGACATTGTCTAGTTGGAACATTCAAACTGGCCGTATTCCCAATGTGCTTTGGAAATCCTTAGTAAGGACAATAATAGATAACACACAGTATAGGCACTGTCCCAACTTTAAATACATTAACTTGTTTATTTCTCATAATAATATTATGAGATAATTCATATTTTTACCCCTACATTATAGAAGGGAGAACTGAGGCATAGAGATACTAAGTAATTTGCCCAAGACTAGAGTCAGTAAATGATAGAGTTAGGATTCAAACTTAGCAGTCTGGCCTTTTAACTACTACCCATGCTACCTCCTGAAGCTCAGAAAAGATTATTGTACACTCCTTCATATGTAATTATGCCATCATATCTCCTCCCCAGAGACTATGAGAACCCCTTCTTTTACCTCCTTATCATTATAATGTGTGTCTGGATTTTACCTGTTACACACTGAAAAGAGAAGAATTAGGAGACCTTTGAAATAGGTGAGTACTGGAAGTAAAGATACTGAAGCTATAATAAGAAACAGGATGTAAGCAAAGTTTGAGTCAAGGTCAGAAGGGAAGGAGAGGGGAGCAGAGAAGGAAATGAGAGTCTATTGAGGGCTACAAAATTATAAGCACATGCCATACAAAAGAATATGAATAGGAACGCTCAAAATCATAAAGTTGTCAAATTCATCAATAGAATTTTATTTGAAGTCTAACAGGGTGTTTTGTTTTGTTTTGTTTTGTTTGGAACTAGACAATCTGATTTGGAAGAAATTGATTTCTCAAAATGGATTTGGAAGAGCAAAGAGCCAAGAATAACTGAGAAGCAATTTTGAAAAAGTAGAACGTGGAAGAACTTGCCTTACCAGATATCAAGATTTATTATCAAAATATTTTGTAATGAAGACAACAGACTTTGGGCAAAAGGATAAACCTTGGAACCGAACAGAAAGCCTAGCCACTGGCCCACCCATGTTTGGAAACAATACCAGGCAGAGATGACGTTACAAATCCATGTGGGAAGGGTGGTCTATTTAATAAATGAGTCCTAGGAACAGCTTTTATCCATATGGAAAATACGAAATTAGATTTCTTACTTTGATCAACCTTATGTAGCTTAAAGAACTAAAGACAAAAAGCAGACCTTTTAAGCATAAGGTGAAAATACAGAAAAATTCTTCAAGACCTTAAGAACAATTTCTCTTCAAGAAAGCAAATGAACAAAAGAGAGAACATAAAAAATCAATAATTTTGACTTTATTGAAATTAATTTCTTCATAACAAAAGGCCATTATAACAAAGTGAAAAACAAGCCATAGCCTGAGAGAAGGCACTTGCAATGAGTGTAACATGTAAGGAAATCTCTCAAAAGAATTAGAAAGAGATAAATAGCACTTGGGAAGAAATCAGCAAAGAATATAAACTACCAATTTGTAGAAGAGGAATCCCAGAAGGTCAATAGAAATACAAAAAGATGCTTGCTTCCCCTATTAATCAAAGAAATACAAATCAAAACAATAAAATATTATTCACACCTACAAGATCACCAAAAATTTATGTCAGCCAGTGCCAAGTGTTGGCAGAGCTGTTAAATCATGGAAACTCACTCCCTGCTAGTGGGATTGTAAGTTGGTACAAGTACTTTGGAGAGCAATATGGCAATAACTAGTAAAGTTGTTAGGTGGTCATGTCCAGAAGTTCTACTCCTAGGCATCTAGACGTGTATTAAGATATTTGCTATTGCTTGGAAACAACCTAAATGTCCATCAACAAGAAAATGGATAACTAAATCTTATTATAGTTATTTAGTGGAGTGCAGGACAGCATGTGTCAACATAGATAAAAATCTCACAATTGTAATGCCAAGGGAGAAATGAATATTGCAGAAAATAAGGATATATATATATATACATACACACACATATGTAGCTTCATAGCTTTCAGGGCATAATAAGTACTACTTTTTAATGTTTATGGAAACATTTAAAAATGCAATAAAAATAGTAAAAAATATAAAAACACACATGAGGATGACTAACACTGAATTCAAAACAATGTTTAGCTCTGGGAAATGAGGGAGGAGACGGGCTGGAGAGGAGTACAGAGGGGAACTCCATTGTATCTCTAATATTTACTTTCTTTGAAGTAGACAGACCTGAAGCAAATAAGGCAATATGCTAATATTTGCTAAAGCTGATGTGGCCATCATTAGCGCTGCCCACCAACCGAGTATATCTGGCTCTCTGCCTTCCAGGCCCATGGTAGGACTGCATTTCCCATCCACTCTGAAGTTAGGGGTGGCCTTGAGACTGACTTTGGCCAATGAACTGGAGTGGAAGTGACTTCTATTTCTGGCCTCATGAACCAGTGCACAAAAATTTTGTCCAACATGGCAGCACAGAGTCAAATCTTCTCACTTCCTTGGTCCCCGAGCAGACACCATGTCTCCAAGCAGCCCATGGAGGATGGGTGGATTGGTAAGACGAACCTTTGTTGCTCTCAGCCACTGAGATTTGGGATGTTTGTTAGCACAGCACAACCAAGTCTTTTCCTGACTGATACAGCCAGGAAGTTGGTCTACGGGGGTTTCCTGTATTGTTAGTCTCTGACTTTATCTACATATTGAAAAATTACAAATAAAATCTGTAAAATTATGTAATATTTGTGAAATCTGAAACAATTACAAATAAAATTTTTCAAGTTCTTAATCTGGACTGGATGAATCATATTTCTCAGTCCATAGCACATTATCTTTACTGGTCTGTGCAAGGCCCTGCTCTTATTTTATTAATTCTTAGTTCCTTTTTCTTTTTTAAGATTTTACTTATTTATTTGAGAGAGAGAGACTGAGAAATGGAGCATGAGCAGGAGGAGGTGGCAGAGGCAGAGGGAGAAGCCAACTCCCCACAGAGCAGGGAGCCTGATGTGGGGCTCCATCCCAGCACCCTGGATCATGACCTGAACCAAAGGTAGACACTTAACCAACTGAGCCACTCAGTTGCCCCACTTGTATTTTCTTAATAAGTACCTCTGACCTGGGATGGAAGCAATGTTGATCTTCAGGAGACCTTGATAAGGGGAATGAATGATGGGTTCCCTTCCCCTTGCCTGAGTCCAGATGGCCTCCAGCGCTGTGTGCTAGCCTACAGCATCTCTCAGTGGCTTGTGGGAACCAGAGACCCAATTAGAAAATCTCAGCTCTTATCTAGAGAAGTGTAAATAAGAATTGTGATGAAAAAAAAGAATTGTGATGAATGCAGTGGCCGCCAACCGTTGCTGACCGTTTGTGTGGCTTGTAGAAAAATTGTTTCGCTCTTCATTTCCAATTCTCTGATGTGTCTGAGAGCAGCAGCCTTTGCTCCCAGGGAGTTCTTTTCCTGCCCCTTTAAGCAAGCACCTGCCCTCCATCCACACCAGCCAGCAACTGTGTCCCCAGGTGCAGGTCACCTCTGCAAGAAAGGCCAGGAAAACTCTCTCACCCACCTCTTGGCTTCTAGGTTCCTTTCCAGGGCTGCCTGCAAAACCCAAGGGTAAGTCAAAACCCCAGAGAGAGGTGTGGGGGGCAAGGGGGCAGAGAGCTTTGGAGAAGGAAGAGAAACTTCCTGGCCAGTTCTGTTCCGCACTGTGCAGCAAAACGCACACGGTGCCTGGAAGTCACCGTGAAATGCAATGCCTTTGAGAAGTTCCGTGGAAAGAATGATATCATGGCCAACCACTCCCTGCCCCCCCCCAACCTTTTTTCCAGTGGGAGTGAGAAGTAAATAGACTGACACATTTTCCAGTCAGGGAGCAATTCTGGAGAGCAAGTTTACCTTGGCACTAGCACTCAGGTGGGGCTGTGAGAAACCTTATCTGTGCTTGCCCAGTAAACAAGGAGCCCTCATCTCCCCGGAGCCTTGGCCACCGCACAGGTGACCGCAGGAGGCAGGTGAGCGGGGCAAGCGGCAGGCTGGCCAGCGCCACCACCAGCAGAGCCAGACTGGCCCAGGGGCAGCCGTGTTAGGTAAATATTGCCCAGATTTGATTGACAGACTCATTACTCTGTCGGTTGCCAGGAGAAATGCCATCAAATCCACCAGATTCAGAGGTAAAATCAAGGTCCCTTAATTCGATGATTCTCAAACTGTAATGTGCACAAAGTCACCTGGGGAGCTTGTGAAAATGCAACTTCTGACTGGGCAGGTTAGGGCAGGGCTGAGAGATTGCATTTCTAACCAGCTGCCGGGGCCTTGCTGTTGGTGCTGCTTGTCCACAGACCACACTGAGTTAACAAAGTCTCAACGTCCACATGACTGTGTGCCTTTTACGTGGTCGAAATAGTAACCATTTAAGGAGTTCTGTCTTGACTCTGCCTTGACAGGTTCTGTCACAGGTGTTTTTATCATCTGGCTCTTACCCTTCACACCAGCTCTGCAAGGTGGGTACTTTTATTGCCACCCCTCCTTGACAGGCAAGGAAATAGAGGCTTAAGAGAGGTTAATTCATACCATATACTTGTCATTTCCACTACCCTCCCCCCCACCTTCCCAGTGGTCTGAAATAACCCAAAGACAAAGGATAATAAACAGTCTGTAGTCGGGCGGGGTGATTCTGCTTGTGGCACTTTGCCCTCTTGATGCCCGGGAATGAGCAATTCCTTTTGTACAGGGCCAAGCACAGGGCCAAGCACAGGAATTTCGGAATCCTGCAATCAATATCCAGTCCAGTAAGTCCTAGCCTCAGTAGAGACAGCTCTTCAGAAAGGTGGACAAGCCTTGTGTTAAATCCCTCTGGTGCTGATGTGTTCACCCAAAGGACATGCCCTTTGAAAGTCTTAATACCTGGAGCAGATGCTTTGATGCATCAGTTTGGAAAGAATGTCTTTCAGGGCCATTCAGGGTTGCAAGAAGAAAAAAATGCCCCAGCCTGTGGAAACACCAAAGTGAAGGCAATTATAACCTGGACTGACCGACCTGGAGATATTTAAATACCTCGAAGAACTGTGATGTGCCCTTGCAAAACCCAGTCTGCCTCCAGCAATGAACTTGCATCATGTCCGGATCTTAAGGAGCAAGGCAGCTCTACTGGCTGGTCCTGGCCAGGCACCAACACACAGGGCCAAGCAGGAGCAATGAGAGACTCCCCTGCAGACTCTCGGAAGACCCGATTTTGCATGGCCACTCAAGTAGTTGGGCTCCCCCAGGACACTATTAGCATTTGAGCCTTACCTGATCTGCACTGCAGGCTGGGGAAGGGAAGAAAAAAAAGGGACCAGAAGAAAAAAGGGCCCCATGGATCTCTCAGGCCCTCCTGGAGATCCATCACAACTCCACCCTGGGAAGTTGTTACACAGAAGAAAACACTCAGAGCAGCAAGTCCCTAGACACAATGGAGGCCTCCAAAGAAGTCATATTAATATTGTTGTTTACATATAACATCATTCTAGGAAGCATTTGAGAGGACTTACAGACACCACATAAAATAGAACAAAGTTCTTAAAAATGAGAGAATATGGAGGAAAGGGAAATGAAGGGAAAAGAGGATAAAGCCTAATTGGGGTTAATACTTTCTCATATACCATAAGGTCTCATATACTTGGGCTAAGGTATCTTCGAATCAAGTTCTGACTCCCTAACCCAAAGCGTGACGGTGTAGAGGAAAGCACACCCAGCATTCACTGCACCCACCGTGTACAAATAAGAAGCAGTAGCTTCAGAGATGTGCATCCATTCCATTCCTGGTGCTGAGGCTCCCCATGGGGGCGAATCAGAAGACACAGCGGAACGTCATGAAGAGCATCGGCAACACTACTCTATGGGAAACTCCACGGGCTGTTTCCTGGGGACATCTCCTGTAACACCCCACTGCAAGCTGATGGCCATGATGGTGCCTTGTTCACAAAGAGCAGTTATGGAAGAAGACTCCAGAATGACCCCTGCTTAGCTAGCTTAATCCCAGGATAGAAAGCAGAGGTTAGGAATTGCTTTAGGCTGATTTCTAAGGACCTCTAGGCCCTGCTTCTCTGGAAATCTCAGTGCAGTCTTTTCCCTGGGTCTGGGGTCACCTTCACTCAGTGCTCTGGGGAGTGAGCCCCTCGTGCCCCCAGCAAACCTGCAGACACTGATGGGCAAGTTGGGGAGGGCACAACATGCAGCCTGTCCACAGTGGTCTTCCTGCCATGAGCCGTTGGGCACGGAGCAGGCTCCTTTCATGGGACAAGCACAGGCCAAGGAGCCAGAGGGCCTGGTCAAGTGCTGGTCCCGAGTTCACCCTTCCCTGACTGTTGGAGCTGAGGAAAGGCAACTCCTCTCTTGGGGCCTTTGTTCTGTTGCCTGCAAAATGGAGGGCATGGGCTAGCATTCAGTCTGTCCCCTCCCTGAGGATTCGCCAAGCTATAGCCCTCTGCAGTGCACGGTAAAGTGAAGAGAGGCCACAAAGTGGAGTTGCAAGCTTTGGGGTCTGTGGCAAAACTAGAAATGTGCCACCCAGATCCCCTGTCAGAGGAAGACCTGCTGCCCAGCTGTGGTGAGTGGGGTCAACAGATGGCCTCCAGCTGTCAGCTCCAGCCAAAGAGAGCCACCTCTCCCGAGACCACATCCTTCTCCGGGACAACCCACGCTGTGACCTGAGCAAGGCAAAGGAAGGCAGACCCTGGAATCTTGTCCCAACACAGGCCACTCTGACAGGTAATATTTGCTCCAAAGTTCCCTGTAGAATTGGCCGAGACTTGGGGAGCCTGCATCTCCATTAGCCTTCCTTCTGGGCCTACTCCTACTTCATCCCCTGCCTTTCCTTGGTGTTGGTCCCAAACCCTGTTTCTCCACCTGCCTCTGAAGAACCATCTGCAACAGCATCGAAGCACCCACGGCACCCAGAAAGGCCAGGCACCAACCTTCAGAACAGAAGCCGTGGCCACCACGGACCTGAGAGTGAGAGAAACGACTGGCGTGTGGACACCAGGACAGCACATGCAGCCATAGCTACAGCTCAGGACAGTCATCTCGTGGGAGCCCCACCCACCTAAAAAGCAGGACCGCCTGCTTCCCAGACCAGCCCCTTCTGCAATTAGGTTTTCCTGCAGGTGGTTTGCAGTTCCTCAAGCTCAAGAAATCCAAGCCTTGTCCAGTTCCCTTTCTCTCCTGCTCCTACATCTAAACAAGTCCTGATTTCTGAAGTCTCCACCTCGGCACTGCCTCCCGCCATCACCTGCACCTCCCCTGAGTGCCACCCCCTCCTTGGACCATCACAGCAGCCCCCTGCAGACCTCCCTCCCCAGTTCACCCCTCCTTTCTGTCAGTTGACTCTCCTCGAGCAACCTCCTATCACTGTGATGCTCGACTCTGCTCCCCGTCATTGCTCTGTAGGAGGAAGAGAATGCTGGAAATGTTGGAATCACACGGGTCCCTCACACCTGTTTCCCCCGAAGTCACTGGGAGGTGTTCGTTGCTGTTTATAAGAAAAACACAAAGGTGATAAAACAATGTGAATTGGAGAAGTTTTTGTTGCTATTTGGATTCGGGTCAGTGTTATTTCCTTCCCTTAGACCTAGAAGACAGAGCACTTGTTCAGCTGCTGAGATGTCGCTGGCACGTAAGTGCATGTGCTTGTGTGGACATGTAGAATCTCAAGAACAACCAAAGAGCTGGGTGACTTGCTAGCACTTGATACCAGGGTATTGAGAAATACTCTGTGACACAAATAGCTACATCCCCTCGTTTAGACGGGCAGGCCGTGCATGTGGGAGACAGTATACCTGCCGGCGAAGCTGGTAGCTGGTATAACCAACCTGGACTGCCACGGGAAAGCAGTGGCTCACACACCTGTATGCTTCTAGCTAGGGTGTCGGCAAGTGCAAAAGCCAGTGCAGATATTCCAAGAATGTGCTGGAAAGAGGGAGAGATGGGATAGCACCTGTTAGATTCAGCATCCTTCTCTTCTAAGAGAACTGGCTTGGCCTTTCTTTCTCAGAAACCAAGAGAGGGTTGCTGCCCTTGCTATGTTTTCCTGTTAACAAGCAACAAAATGAAGTAATTAATGTGAGTTTCACTTTCCCTTCCTTTGACTATTCATTTTCAAGCAGATCCAATGGAGGATAATTTGATACTGCACTTTTCTGCCAAGGAAGCGGAGTGCTTGCCACTCTTGCATCCTTACTGTGCAGTGAGCTGAGGACAGGGATCATGAGGCCCATTATACAGATGAGTAGTGTGAGGCCAATTGAAGAGACCTGTTCATTTTCTAGTTAAGAATATCAGACAAGGGATCCCTGGGTGGCGCAGCGGTTTGGCGCCTGCCTTTGGCCCAGGGCGCGATCCTGGAGACCCGGGATCGAATCCCACGCCGGGCTCCCGATGCATGGAGCCTGCTTCTCCCTCTGCCTGTGTCTCTGCCTCTCTCTCTCTCTCTCTCTCTCTCTGTGACTATCATAAATAAATAAAAATAAAAAAAAATAAATAAATAAAAGATTAAAAAAAAAAAAAAGAATGTCAGACAAGGGCAGCCTGGGTGGCTCAGCAGTTTAGCGCCACTTCCAGCCTAGGGCCTGATCCTGGACACCTGAGATCGAGTCCCACATCGGGCTCCCTGCGTGGAGCCTGCTTCTCCCTCTGCCTGTTTCTCTGCCCCCCACCCCTGTCTTTCATGAATAAATAAATTAAAAATCTTTAAAAAATATTTTTAAAAAGGAATCAGACAATATCATAATCTGGAGTATAATTCATTAGTCTTTATGTGTCCTTTTTTTGTGTGTGTGTCCTTCTTTTTAAAGAATATTCCCCAGGGTTATCCTTATTGCCTTCATCTGCAGGACATAATCTTCCACAATGCTTACTAAATTCTCAATTTAAAAAGAAGGGGACACTCCCTGGGGTAGAACTGGAAACAAAGTGAGTCAAAGCTCTCATTGGTTCACTCTCCAACCACTCTGAAATTCAAAAGAGCAGGTGGCTAGGAGCAAGGAACACCCACACCCTCCTCCCCTTCCACAAAGACTCCAGTGCAGATGATGCTAGCTTTTTTCAATAGTAACACCAGGACGGTAAAGCGTAAAGCTAGAAAGCAGCCTCAGGAGAATCTCCTTCCATCTTTCTGGTTTTTGGTTCCTAAGAGGAGGCCTGGATGAACAGGTAGGAGAGAGACAGGGGCCTACTCTTGGGGTAGGCAGAGAGTGCAAGGCAAGGTTCTGCAGTAGTGTAGGCTTCAGAAGTGCCCAGCCGTCCCCCTGTCCCCAGTAGCTGCGATGCTCCCACCTGAAGCCACATTGTACCACTCCATTTGCTCACTAGACCTCGAAGCCTCGTGTGGGAGCCTCTGCTACCCGGAGAGCCTCATTAAGCATGTCATCGGCTTCACTCAGGCTGGTGCAGGTTTTCTCCCCTGGTCCACACCTGGGCTGCTCAGCCTGGCCTGGGCTTGGGCAGGGGCCCTGGGTGCCTGGGGCCCACCTAGAGGAGTCGCCTTTGGTCTGAAGTTCTGCCCCTTAGCAAAAAGGGTCTGCTAAGAACCTCCCCCAGCCTCCCATTGACCAGCAGATTTAATCCACAGGAGGGCTGTTGCCAGATTACAGCTGGGGGCAAGCATTCCAATCTGATCCCTCCAGAAGGGAAGTCCATGGGTTGCACCCACCCCAGCCCTTCTGAGGGGTTCACTTGCTGCTCCGTCTTGCCATGGCATGGTTTCCCCCCCAGACTCCTGTAATCAACCTCATCGGCCTCTGTGATCACAGAGCTCTTTCCTCTCACCCACTTACCCTGCCTGAAATGCCATTGTTCGGCAGAAGCCGTGGATGTATCATGAGTGAGTGTGCCTCTCTCACCGTGTGTGTGAACCTATTTGGCAGATCAAGTGTGCTTGCCTAGCAGCTGCCTGGGATTAGGGTGCTGAAGGATGGACTCTCCCACAGAAAAGAAAAGCGTGGTTTCGCAGCTTTGCAAGGCTGTTATGAAGGGAGCACGGGTTTCTTGAGATGGGTGCACAGGTCAGAGAGAGGTGTGAAATGAGAGGGAGTGGAAAGGGCAAGTCTCAGAAGACACAGTTCACATAAACTCAATTTGACCTACTTAACACTTCTGCTTGGGCGCTGCCTCACTGGAAAAGAAATGCTGATATTCACTCCAACGATGGAGCAGTGAGGGAAACTGCATGGGTTTGGCTGATGGAGGTGACGGGATTTTTTTTTCTCCTGCGAGGAATTCTGTGCACAGTCCATTCTGCAGAGTACAGGGGCCTTTTCTAACAAATAGGTATCCCACCCAGCATGCAAACTTGGAGTTGCGGGAGGTGCCGGTGCCCACGACCAAGATCGGGATTCCTCTGCTCACCCCTAGTTCCCAGCATGCTCCTTGCATTTTCTCACCCCTAAGCCTTTGCTCTCGCTGTTCTTGTAGGATTACCATTCTCTGGCTTCTACTCAAACTTTGAGGCCAGCTCAGTGGCACCCTTTCTCTTTAGCTTTCCCTGATGCCATTCATTTGCTCATTCATTCATTCATTCATTCATTCATTCAACAAAGGTTTCTTGAGTGTCTACTATGTGCAAGGCACTCTTCCAGGCGATGAAGTCCAGCAGTAAGCAAAACATACTCAGTCCTTACCCTCACAGAGAGTATATTCTGAACAAGAGTGATCCCATGCACCACCCCCCTACCCTCATGGTCACATGTCTCTACTGCAGTGGTTATCACACTGTCTTGGAAGGGGCTGGTGTCTGGAGTTCTCCCAGTCTCCTCAATGATGGACCCCTTGCCAAGCACCAGAGGCAGCCCCTGATTTCTTTATACAGGAACTCAGTGCAGCAAATCTGTAGGAAACAGAGACAAGGGGTCTTATATGCAAACTCCGCAAAACTTGTATGCATGGTGTGTGTGCCTTTTTTACGCAGATTGTGTGAGGGATCATGAAAGCAACTTAGGGAATTTATCCTAAAGCTGTGTTGGCCTGGTAGACACACTGTTACCCCCAGGAGCGTGTTTATTTGGAATGGCTTTGGGGGGTGTGAAGGATACAGTTCCCCTAAAGCAATTCCTTGGAGCCACCCCCATCTGGCCCATAGAAGATGCCTAAGACCTGGTCAAATTGTTGTTGAAAGGGCAAGAAAGTGTAATATGGACCTAGCTATCGGATCCCAAGGCTGGGCACTGTGTGGGTGTGAAGCACACCTGGGACTCCAGCAAGCTGGTGTGAGCTCGGGTTACACTTGGCAGAGGCGGTCTGAAGGAGCTGCTCCCTGGTGCATAATTCACTGCTCACTCCTCCAAGGAGGAGGGGTGGGTATGAAGCCAGGAGGGACGCAGCTGCCCCTGGAGGAAGCAGGGCGACATCCTGTATACTTGAAAAGAAAACTGAAAGTGCCTTTCTTCACAAGAAATTATTGTGTTTTCCTCTTTTTTTCATAACCCACAGGTATGACAGGGTTTCTCTGGTCTGGAGCTGTGGGTGAAACACGGGGTTGGGGGGAGGGGGAGACAGAGGTATGAAGGGAATTTGGATTGTTCCGTGGTGCGTGTTCTTTGTCTAATTCAGGGAAGATATCAGCCTGCTGGAGCCCACCCCGAGGAGCCCCGTGCTATATGATATGGGTCCTGGTGATAGGAACCTCTCTTCTGGCTGTTAAAGTGCATTCCTGTGTAGATGTGGAAAGAGAGAAAGCATGCTGGAGCCGGAGCTAGGATAGGAATGTGAGTATTTCCTTAATTGGACATGAGGGCCTTGAACTGGTTCCAGTTTTGGTGTTTTCTTTCAAGAGCCTGGACCCTAAAGATTCCATAGAGTTTTCTTTCTGCAAAAATCCCTTTGGTTCAAAGGCCCCTTGATAGAAATAAAGAAAAGGCCAGAGCTGAATCTCTTTGATATTTGGGAAGGCAAGAGTTTGTGGGCTGCCAGATATCTGGCTTCTTTTAGGGGGTGAGTGGGTTCTGGGTGGGAAGGAAGGAGGTTCCTCCTAAGATGGCACATGGCAAGAGTACCCACAGGCGTTTACGTCGGGTCTCAGAGCCCGAATGATAGGATGCAAAGCACTTCCCTTAAGCATTTATAGAAGCAATTTCTCTTAGCCTTATTAGCCTTCCAAGAGCTGAAAAGATGCCTGTTGCCTGCTTTATCGCTTTAGGAGTCTGGGACACGGAGAAGCCATGCAACGTGCCTGAGAACTTACAGCAAAGTCAGTCGAAGGCTAGAGGATTTTGTCCGGTGGGTTCGGGTGGTTTTGTATGAAGACTAGCTTCCTGACGGCTGACGTGGGAAAGCATAAGCATGCCCACACTCAGGCCTCGGGCATTCATTGTGTGTCCAGAACCCAGCTGGACACTTGCTGTGAGGCATCAAAGACTGGTGGAACTCGCGGGGTATGAGGGGGTGATGTGGGGACACTGGCACCACAGCAGTGCCCACTGGGCAGAGCTTCACTACTTTCCTCTCATGTCTGCCCCCACCCTGCAGCGCGCTGGAAACTTCAGTCAAAGGACTCCAGGGGAAAATGGGGCGGTCCGTGGTTGAAATGAGTGAAAAACCAAAGCAGATGCAATCGACTCTGCTGAACCCCATCTTTTCCCCCAAACACCTTAAAAACAAGCCCTGCGTCTGCTCAGTGCTTTCCAGCTTACCAACTGTTTTCATAACACTATCTCATTTCATCCTCACATCAACCCACACACATTCTTGCCTTTCAGATTTCTTATGTACTCAAACGAGTTTCACTGAAAAAAATTGGCTAGAAACTCCCCTTCTTCTACTCAGTTTTTTTTAAAAACCCCAAGCCTTTGACTGATATCTTTAAGAAACTCCCAGATTCCCAGGGTGGGAAATGTATTTATACTGCCAGTCCTACCCCACTGGATGGACTCCAGTAGTCCTGGTCTTTGCTATTGGGACTAACATTTTTTAAAAGAGATTGATTTATTTATTTGAGAGAGAGAGAGAGAGCAGGGAGAGGGGCAGAGGGAGAGGGAGAGGGAGAGAAGCAGGCTCCCTACTAAGCACGGAGCCTGATGTTTGGGGGTGGGGGTGGGGGGCTCAATCTCCCAGCCCCAAGATCATGACCTGAGCCAAATCAAGAGTTGGGCACTTAACCGACTGAGCCACCCAGGTGCCCCTGGAACTAACATTTTCTATTCGGTCAGTAGTTTATCTGTTTAAACAAATAAATCCACAAGGACCAGGTTAAGTGTAATATTGTAGGGAAAACATAGGCTTTAGAAGCAACAAGGCCCAGGGTCAAATTCTGGTTCAGTCAATTCGAGAACTTTGGGCCATGGCCCAGTTACTTAACCTCTCAAGGCCTCTCTTTCTTAGTCTGACAAATGGGACAATAGTGCCTATGTCATAAAGTCATCGTGAGGCATAAACATGCTAGCAGACAAAAGTGCACATTAGCCAACAGCTACTTCATGAAGTCCCTTAGAGCTAAACAAAATACCAGCTTCACCACTACTAAGCAAATTAAATGCAATATTCTCTTTTTGCAAGGCAGGAGGTAGATAAAGCATGGGAATGTATCGCTAAGTGAATTTAGATGGAGACTTTTGTACTCAATGAATAATTTGCTACAGGGCCTACGCACTCGGAACACTGGTGCCACAGGCAACTCAGTACCTGTATTCTTTTTATAATTCTTATTTTAGGCGTGAGAGAAAAGGAGCTGGGAAACTGGATTTATGCGATGCTGGAAAGCAAGCCAGTTCTGATTACGGGTGGATTTTTATTAAAGCAGAAATTGCAGTTCAACTCTTGAGTTTCTGAAGACAAAGGTGGCAGAAGGAGGGAGTGCAGAGGGCTGTTTAGTTCACTGAGCTGCACATTGTAGGTGCTCAGTAAATGTCAGCAGTGGGCCAACTGGGTTCGGAGGGTCCAGATCATGTGTTTGACTTCTGCTGCTGACTTGGCAGAAGCATAGGATTGTGGTGGAAAGAACATTTGCCCAGTGGTCTGAAGGCCTGCGTTCAGGTTCCATCTACACCACTTAATAGCCTGGTGACCTTGGACATGCCATTTAATCTCTTCGGTGTCTTCTCACCTGTAAAATGAGGAGACCAGACTCGGTGATTTGGAAGGTCTCCCTTTCAGCTCTAGGGTTCTGGGGCTGTAAGTTAACTTCATTCACTGGTATTTCTGTTTCTTTATTCGAAGGAGGTAGGGATAGAAACCTAGCTCATAGGATGTTGGGAAGCAATGGCCAGGCTGCATGTTCAAGGACCCTGTGTCTTTACAGATATGATCAGAGCAATGTAGCAGAGTAGCTCTGTGATCTTTGGCAAGTGCCCTAATTTATTTCAGACTCGGTGTGTACCCTGTAAGCTAGGGACTGTATATTGTGCTATGGTAATCTTACTACATTCTTTTGAAAACCGAGATCATGAAAATGCTTTGAAGACCTTCAAGGCACTACATAAAGTATTATGATTGAGAAACGGCATAGTTGTTATAGTTACACCAAAGTTTAGCCCCTGTGCCTCCCATATTTTCATATGAATGAATGCGTCACCATGGTTTCAGAGAGGAAACAGTGTAGTTTTGGGGAGGTGAATTTTAGCTAAAATGGGCATTAATGCAAAGTTTCCTCAAGAGCAGGCATCAGTTTCTCATTTCTCTCCAATGTAGGGGATTTTTCAGGAGGCCAGACATCTGTTGTTGGAGATCTTACATCCTACCTTCTTCAAAATGAGGCCATTTTGACATTTTAAGGGTGTGTGTGTTGCAGGGGGTGGGGGAGGGTAGCTTTCTGAGTTTAGAAAGTTTCACAAGCGATAATAAAAAATACATAACGTGTTGATGTGTAAACGTGGTGAGTCAGCCTTTCATCCCAGGCCTTGCCAGGGATTGCTTCTGGGGACAAATGGCAGAGGACATGAGTCCTATTCTCCCAGGGCCTACCTTTCCAGTCCCTGGAAAGTCACAGTCTGGAAACTAGCTCTCCAAGCAGTGGCTTCTCCTTTGACTATGTAGATGACGAGATGTCACACCCCCTCTCCCCCCCTGTGCAAAAGGCACAAACAGCTCCCTCTGCTAGCAGCAATCCCGTACTGGAGCATCTCCCCTTATCACCTGTCCGCAGAAGCATTGATCTCCATCAGGGCGCTACCTCCAGAGGAGCAGCATGGAGGTGGTACTTGGCAGCATGAATCAATTTCTGATTTATTTTATGGAGTGGGATGGGGGTGGGGAGAAGCTCCTGAATTTCTCTGGTTGGAAGGAACACCTGGGAACTGGGGGAGCGGGGAGAGGCAGGGTGTGAGGGTTTGTCTCAAAGCTATGTTTTCAGAGGAAGTGCACTGTTTATTACCCCGGTTGTATATGTGGAATGACTAAACATAGCAAAGTTGTTTTTATTTAGTTTTCTCGTTATTTTTATTTGGGTGAGCTTGGGAGGGCTGATGAAAATTATGAGGGCCTGCCACTGTTAATAAACCCCCACCGTTAATCCTATCACCCTTCACCCGAGATAAGTGTATGTATTTCCACTTGTAAGTGTATGTATGTATATATATATAGATGGATTTAATACATTCACTACCTTTCAAAGAGCTGACTGACTTCAAAGCCCCTTTAATTTTGCCAAGTTTTTGAAGGCTCCCCCTTTCTCTCCTGCACACACGCACACTCCCTGGACCCCCCAGTACACCTATAGATCAGGGTTATAAAGCCATTTTACAGGAGTTTCTGAAGCAGAGGTGTGAAGCAACGCGCTCCAGCCACAGAGGGGCAGACTCCCATCCTGGCTCTGGGGGATGGAGCCTGACCACCTGGACAGCTCCCCCCCCCCCCCCCCCGCTGTAATTCCTGGGCATTGTGGGAGGGGTTTGGCTGAAGCTCTTTGTCTCTCCTCCTCGCAGCAGACGCGGAGCCAAGGCCAGTGCGGTGTGCTTGTGCGGTGCCCACCCGCACCCCCTGCCCCTTGCCGCCGCATGTGTGTGTGTGTGTGTGTGTGTGTGTGTAGGTGTCCAGTGGAAAAACCCTACGAAGACACCACATCCTTTCTCACACAAATAAAACCCTCCACGGATCTGCGGGCCGCGGGCCCCCATCCACCGGCGCCGGCCGCCAAGCTGCGCGCCTCCCTCCCTCCATCCCACCGCCTCCTTCCTGGCGCTGCTCCCCTTTCCAAGCAGCTCGCGGGAGACTGGAGGACGCGCCTCGGGCGCAGCGACCGAGGTGTCCGCGGGCGAGGCCTAGTGTGGGGGATGGACGCTGAAGGGGGTCGCGCGTCCCGGGCTGGGGGCGCCAGGGGTGCAAAGCAGCGAGCCGGCGCCGGGCATCCCGGGCCGCGTCGGGGGATGGCGCCCTCCCCCCGCGCGCCGTCTGGTCCGGAGCGAGCCCCCGCCCCCCGCCCCCCCGCCCCCCAGGCCCCGCTCGGCCGGAGGGCCGCGGACCCGGGCGCCGCCGAACAGCCGGTGCGCGCGTGAGTCCGGGGAGCCGGGCCGAGCGCGCCCCCGAGCCGCCGCCCGCAGGAGCCGCGAGCGCCGAAGCCATTCATGATTTTGGTGACGTTATTCCCGGAGTGGGCGAGGGGGCGGGGCCTCCGGGGCCGGGCCCCGCCCCCGCCCCTATAAGTACGGCTTCCCGGGCTCTTTGTGGGGCCGCGAGCTCGGTGGAGAAGCGGGAGCTCGGAGCGCTCCGCCGACGCGGCTGGCAGCCGGGCAGTCCCCGGAAGGCGGACCCGCGCCCCGCGCCCGCGCCCCGCGCCCTCCCTCGGGACGCTGTGACCGTCTTAGATCACACGGGCGTGGGTCAGCCTCCCCTAGGACTTCATGTCTGTATATTTCCCCCTTCACTGGTGAGTACCGCGCGCCCTCGCGGGCATCCGTCTCGCGGCCATGGCTCGGGGGCCCGCACCCACCCGCCGCCCGGCCCGGGCAGGAGGCAACGTCAAGGTTGCAAGGTGGGGGCGGGGGAGGTGGCGCCGAGAGCATCCAGACAAAGGGAGTGAACTCAAGCCTCGCTCAAGTGACGGCCGGGAGGGTGTGTTGGTGCCGGTGACGAGGTGGGGGTGGGGGACAGAATCGGGGATCACGCCCGAATCCCGCCCAGGAAACCCCCGATGCGGAGGGCTGCGGGAGGCACGCGCCCAGGCCGGCGCAGGGGGCTCCTGCTGCCCCCCGCCGCTCCCCTCCCTCCCCTCCTTTTTGTCTGCATGCAAGTCTCGGCGTCGAGGCCGGCGGCCGCGGGGCTGAGCTGGTGCAGCGGCGCTTTTGCAGAGCTTCGAGGGGTGGGGAGAGACGCTCTCCCCACGCGGAACCCGATCACAGCCGCAGGCAGCAGCACCAGCACGCTGCACCTTCTCGAGCTCATTCCTCTCCAGAACGCGTAAAACCCGATGCGCCTCTGTAGGGGCTCGGGCTGGGGGCCGGGGGCCGGGGAGCCGCCCTCGCCGGCGGTGCTGGAAGATTCCGGGACCCCGGACCCGGCGCGCAGAGAAGGCTCGCACGGACCCAGGATGCGGGCCGGGAGGGATGCGCGGCGGGCGCGGCGCTGGCTGCGGAGCGAGGCCCCCCGGCCGCGGCGGCCGCCGCTTCCTCCCTGCGCCCGGGAAGAGGGGGAGCGGCCGGGGAGCCCTCGGGTGCGGGTGAGGGTGCGGGTGCGGGTCGGCGGCCGGACCCACGGGTTCCAGCGCCGAGCGGTCGGGCTCAGCCCAGGAACCGGAAAGTTCGTGCTTCTCGCTGCAACTTCTGGGGCCCGCGCCGCAGCCCGCAGCCCGCAGCCCGCAGCCCGCAGCCCGGAGCGAGGAGCGAGGAGCGAGCGCCCTACCCCGGGCGAAGCGCCTGGCCGGAGCCCCGGGGGCGCTCTTCTGGCCCGTTTCTCTGGGGGTCGGCTGCAGCCTTTCCACGACCCGCGGTGAATCCGCCTTGGAGTCCCCCCCCCCCCACCCTTCCTGACCCTAACCATTGCCCGGAAGCCCGGCATCTTCTGTCTCTCCTCCCCCACTGTGGCTCTGTTTAGAGAAATGAACTCTCAGAACAAAGTAAAAATTCCCCTACCCGTGAGGCCTGCGTACCCCCTCCTTACACGCGCCCCTTCCCTCCCACCCCCGTGGTGTGTGAACAGCCAGGTGCCATGTGGGTGAGACTGACGGCTGGTGGAGGCTTTGTGCCCCTGGCCGCTCAGAACTGGCCAGGGGGGTGTGAGGGCCCCTTGGGGTTATAATCCCCTGAGAAATTAAGGAAGATAAAATAATTGGGAACTGTTTTATAGTTGATTAGCACTTCATAGTTTGCAATACCCGACCTCCCCCCCCACCCCTGCCAGAGATTAGCCATTTAGCATAACTGTAATAATAGGCATTATTAGCATCATGGTAAGAAACAGGGCACCTGTGGCTCAGAGAGGTTCTACTGCTTGTTCAAGATCACACAGCTCTTCAGTGGCAGAGCATGGACCAGACCTAATGCTTCTGTTTCCAAACCCAATAAATACTATTTCTACTCTGTAGTAATCCTAAGTGAAGAAGAACCTTAAGGAAACCCGTTTCCTTAGATGCAATCAGTCTAAAGCCTTGCCCACTTTGTTGTTGTTGTTGTTGTTGTTGTTGTTGCTGCTGTTGTCGTTGTTACTATGTGTAAAGACATGGTGGTGAAAATATTGGATGTTGTGTAGAGAGTACACTGACATCGGTATGTGCTATTTGGCATTATGCATTCGGGACCCTGTATGTGCCCGGGGTTTGTGTGAGGATAATGGAACATTTGTATCCTGCTTACACAGTACAAAGCACTTTCACATGTCAGCCATTGGTGGGCCAGCTTGGCCCCTCTGGAAATTTCCTTTGCAGTCAGAGTCCGGGCATCCTTAAGGCTTTTAATCCAGGGGATGTTTTTCAAGCTATGAGCTTGCAGCTGCTGTGGCCGGACTAGAGAAGGGGGTTGGATGGCAGATGTGAAGCTTGCAGAAAGCTGACCCCTTGGGGCTTTAAGTGGGACATTTTGCAAAAAGGAACACCAGAGAGAGAGAGAAATTTAGGAAGAGAGAGTTATTGGACTTGGTTTCCCTATGGTTGACCGGTTATCATTATGTAATAATAATATGCAGTTCCCCTAGAGATGGGTTGAATTGGTTTTAAAATAGACAGATGGGGATCCCTGGGTGGCGCAGCGGTTTGGCGCCTGCCTTTGGCCCAGGGCATGATCCTGGAGACCCGGGATCGAGTCCCGCGTCGGGCTCCCTGCATGGAGCCTGCTTCTCCCTCTGCCTATGTCTCTGCCCCTCTCTCTGTGACTATCATAAATAAATAAAAATTTAAAAATAAATAAATAAAATAAATAAATAAAATAAAATAAAATAGACAGATGGACTCAGCTACCTATTGTTTTGGTTTTTTTCTAGTCCTGTCACTTAAAAGAAAATCGAGTTGCGCCTTGCCAGTGGGGACTTTTAACAGGAAAGGAGGGAAGAGAGGTTTGCCAGAGAGGCTTTCAGGCAGTTTCAGGGCTCTGTTGGTGAGGCTGAGCACCCTGATGCCCTGGGCTTATAAGGGACTTCCTTAGGGTGTGAGCTTGTTTTTCTGTGATTTCTGTTTTGAACACCTCTCATCCTGCCTCCAGACAGTCCCCTGATCTAACAGCAGAAAGCACCAAGGATAGGAATGTGAAAGCGCGTGTGTTTGTTGACTTTTGGTCTGGGTTTCTTGGCAGCCCCGACTATCTGAGATCTGCCGAGATGACTGAAGTGATGATGAACACCCCATCCATGGAGGAGATTGGCCTCAACCCCCGAAAGGATGGCCTCTCTTATCAGGTGAGTTCAGTCCTGGGTTCCTCTGGTGCTTCGGAGACTGGTGACTTTTGCTGGGGTTGGAGGCAGATGTGGTTTTGCATCCCAGTGCTACTTGGAACAGCTCTGTGACCTTGGGAAAAATCCCCTCATGCCTGTAAGCCTCAGTTTCTTTCTCTGTAAAATGGGACAATAACAGTCCTTACCTCAGAGAACTGTAGTAAAGATTCAACTTGATGAGTTGGCGTGTAGAAGGCATTCATGGTGCCCGGGACACGGTAAGGGTTCAGCAAGTGTGAGCCGATGTCATTAATTAGTCATCCTGGCTACAGGGGATTCTCATGTTCACAGCAGCAAGGGGGAGACATGATTTGTACAGTCAGTTCAGACCAACGCTTCCCTTCGCGTCCCCAGGGGCAGGCTATCTCAGGAATGTGATTTCTGGCATTTAGATTCGAGATTTGGATCCTGAGTGATGGATCCAAAATACACAAGGACCTCAAAAAGTGGCCTGTCACCTTCAGATTCTTAACACAGTGCTCTTCCTCGCCTGCCATGCCCACTGCCCCCGGCTGGCTACACAGCTTCTAGATGTCTCTGGGGCAGCCAACTGTTTTCGTATTTCCAAGGAGCGTTCCGAGGTTATTACATGGGGGAGAGGAAGGACTCTAGTTTTGAGGGAAGACCTTGGAGCTAGGGAGATTGTGTACATATGGTGCTTGGCCTGGGGAAGATGAATGGGGTGTGATGAGCCCATCCAGTAGATGTTAACTGAATGTCTGCCGTGAGCCGTGCACCTTACAGACGTTACTCATTTGCTCTTGACCATTGTTTTTGACCGTAGCTCTTGGCTCTGTTTAACAGATACAGAAACAGGCTCAGACTGTAGTAGAACCAAACTCCGAAGCCTAGCTCTTCTGATATGTCTGTCATGTGTCTGTACCTCGAGCTGGTTCTTGCTGAAAATCTCGACTTGCTCTGGCTGGTCATTCTATAGAACCATTCCAGGGCATTGATTTTGTTAAGGAAGAAACCAATCGAGAACTCCAGGCATGTGATGGGGAGGGTGGGGTGAGGATTGATCAAAGAGCTGAGATGAAAGCTGATTTCAGGTAAGGTAACTCGGTAGGTGACAGCAGAGTCACCTGAGACACACTGAGAGGCTCAGGAAGGCCCCTTTGTTTTGTGTCAGGCTCTGGCCAAGCCCCTTTTGCTGGCTGGAAAGGAGTATTCATGTAGCCCAAGGAGATGAGGAAAGTGAGGGGGAATACCCTTTCCTGGTTGGTTTTGTACCCTCCACCCCCAGCGTGGGTCTGAAAGAGACCATCAAAAGCCCCACTGCCAGTGGGAGGGTAGAATTTTCCTGGCCCACCGGCTGGGCTGTTTTTGGATTCCAGTTTCCAAGCCGCTGAATCAGACCGAATCTCTTTGTGGTTATAGGTGAGATTTTCTTTCAGTTTTGGGTTTGAGAGTTCCATCACAGAACCTTTCCAAACAGTCGTCAGTACGTCTTGTGTGTGCATTTTATATTCCTTCTTGGAACGTGTCCCAGGATCAGGGGGCCGGGCCCTCCTGGGTCCTGGTCTCCACCTTCAGGCCCCTCTGCTGAAGCCTGGGGGGGCCAACACCGCTGACCGGGGCAGAACCGGCTGCAGCGCTGAGGGAGGGAGGTGGAATGGGCGTTGCAGTGGCAGGGGGGATATCAGATTGCTTCTGGGCTCCCGAGATGTCATGATGCTGTCTGAGAAAAGGGCCCTAAATCTTCCCAGTGGTGCTGGCCTATAGGATCCATTCCCATGAGTCCTCAGGAAATCTGTTCCTGCTATCTGGGTGGGGGCTACTGTCTAGTTCCAAAATCTCTTACCTGGAACTTCAAAGCACTCTTGTCACCAGATTTCAGAAAGTTCCTCTGGTGGCACAATGAAGAGAAAGAGAAGAGGTTGTAATCTTTAACCAAGCAACATGTTTACAGGGCACTTGCTGTATGCATTGTGCTATGGTGGGCACTCTAGAGGGGGGCCGGGGCTCCTATGGGAAAGTGGTATGTGCATAATACCTGGAAGGTAGGTAGTCTGGGGCAGCAGTGCAAAGCCATGGGCACTCCAGATACGGATGGCCACGAGAAGGCTTGGCCAGTCAGACAGGGGCTGGGCCTGAAAGAATATTAGGACTGGGAGAGAGCATCTCCATGTCTAATTTAATTTTGTTGTGCACCCAGATGCCCCCTCTGGCTTGCCCCTGTTTATGCCAGGTGCGGGGCTCTGCAGCCAGCTGATCTGACAATTTTCATATGACCAATATCCTCTGGGCCCACTCAGAGCCAATGTCATGCAATTAAACACATTCCCACCAGAGCTCTGGGGACGGGCCGGGACCACACTGGCCGAAGCCCATCGGCTGTGCATGCTCAGGCTGGGCTCAGATCTGGGGCGGGATATCTCAGAGCTCTGTTCTTGGCATCCTTCCTGAGGATAATAATAGTACATGGCTTTTACCAGGACCTGCTTTTCCAAGGAACTGAAAGTGGGAAGGAGACATCAATCCCTACTTGGCAGATGAAATAGAGTCTCAGGCTTGTGATCTGACCTTGAAAGAAGGTCGTAAAATAGGTAGGCACGCTGGACTTCGGCAATCATTCCCCCCACCTTCCAGACCTCCCCAAGAATGAAGCTTTCCTAATTTCTCTACCCCAGATGTGACCTCTTCCTTCGTTCAACACCTGTGGCATTTGTGCTCTGAAGTGATGCTGCCCCGGGCCTCAGGTCCCTGAGGGCAGGGGATGCCTTATTTCCCTCTAGGTGCCCATCAGCCACTCCAGACCTTCCCAGAGTAGGTGCCAAGTAAATGGTGCTGGTTTTAGTGAAGTTGAGGCTCCTGATCCCAAAGCTGGCCATTTTCACTTCTACTTTGGGTTTTTTAAAGGGCCTCATCAGCTCATGCCCACCAAGGTTTCAGATAAATATCTTTTTATCCCCTGAAAAATTGAGGTGAGCCCTGTTTGGGGGCTTATGAAGTTAGTGTCACTTTTGTGGGCATGTATAAAAATCAACAGAGCCAGTGCCTTGTTTCACCTTAACATTTATGTAGAGAGTCCGCTCAATCAGTACGTGAACTTCATGTCTGCACACCCACTCGGCATGTATTATGGCACCTTGCTGGGTGGGTGAGGACATGGTTCCTCGAAAGTCTGAGTACCTTCTGGGCAGGTTGCGGGGAGCAGCTGGTCCACTGGGGCTGAGTGGGAGGGTCCCCTTGAGGACATTTAAGGTCCCCGATGGCTGCCGCTTCCTCCCCACCCTGCGTCCATCTGTGGCCCTCCTGTTCTCAGACCCGCCCACAGCACAGGAATGTCCACCGCCTACACCTTCATACTTGCACCAAATCAAAGGAGCAGGTCAGGGGCTGCCTCGTGGGCCCCTCCATCAGCTCCAGGGGCTCTAAGTATGTGGCATTTTGGAATGCCTCTCTAACTGGGTCTCCTTTCCTGCTGTACCTGAAGCGGCCTGGGTCCTGCGTGGGGAAGGGTCTTGAGCATTGTCTGTAGACGCTGGCACTGCTCCCACCTCCAGGCTCTGGGCATCCTGGCCTTGTTGCCTGACCTGCCCCCTCACACGGTGTGCTGAGGCTTCCACACTCTTACTGCCCTCACTGAGTCCAAGACAGAGGTCTGGCTCCTTGACTTTCATTTAAAATTGCCCCTTCTCAAGCATCTGGACCAAGGAGGTGGGGAGAGCCTGGGTTTTGCACCAGAGGGAGGAGGGAGAGCAGGGGGTGGGAGGAGGACTCTTCCCACAGTCTTTGTTTCTTGCAGACCGAGAGCCTGAGTTTTAGCTCAGTGTTAAGGATGGGAGTAAAGCACTATGCTGGCTGAGAGCTTGCCCCTCCCTGGACAGGATCACTCAGTCTCTCCTCCCTGCAAAGGCCCAACAGCAGTGGGCTCCCCCAATCCCACTCCCGCTGCTTCCCATTACTGAGAGCAGCAAGTCCCGTCTCAGGGAGCGGGCTCGGGTTAACCTCCAAGTTCAGGCAGCAGTTCTGAAACCCTTTCTGTGCGGAACCTTTCTTTATGAAGACCTGCTGAGCCTGGCCCCCCCTGCGTGTTCCCACCTGTGCAAAGGCACGTGTTGAAATAAGTGATGGGCTGAGCTTCCCCCTCAGAGTCAGCCCTCAGAGAGGTTCAGAGGGTCAGCCCTCAGAGAGGTTCAAGCTCCTGGTCCCTGCCTCCGTCCCCCACCAGCCCTGCTGGGGAGGCCATTCCAAGTGTAGCTCATCCACCACCTGCCTCCTCCTCCTCATGGTTACCCCCAGTTGTGGTACCCCCACGTGTTCTCAAGAGTTTTGGAGGCCCCACTGAGTGGCCTCACGGAGTCCCATGGTCACTAGGAAATCATCTTTCACAGCACCAGACTTAAAAAGCCTCTGTTGTCCCTGGAGAGAAATAAAGCTAAAATTGCAGAGCATTTGGCAGGAGACGTCCAGCCACGGACACGACATGTTACTGGAATCACAGCAAGTTTTCTTTCTCCGCTCCCTGCCCCCTCCACTTCGCTCCCTCCTTGCTACAAAGCATAATGATATGAGGCAAGACAGGCAGTTAGGGCCACCGGCTGCACAAGCACCAGGAGCGCGCCGTTTCTGAGTGCGCTTGTGTCTACACACCTCTTGTTAAGTCAGTACCCACCTTGTTCAGATCAACTCTACTTTGCATGAGGGATCCAGCACCTTCCTTCTTAGGCCCGAAGCCTTGACACAAACATCGTGTTCACTGTTTTGGAATGCCCCCGGGGTGAGGGCCTGCAGAAGGCTGGAATCGTTCCACTGGGGGACCCCCTCCCTCACCCCCCAAACACACACCCACACTGTGGTCACAACAGTGAGTCTGTAGCATGGCCAGGGAGTGAACAAGCTTTCTTCACTTTCCTGGCCAACATGTTGCACACTAGAACCAAGCAACCCAGCTTTCTCTCAAAGGGCCTGTGTTAGGCCCGACGCCTCTCAAGTGGTGGTGTGTTCCTCACTCCCCGGAGACAGGGGCTGTGTCTTAGATGGTTCTTTGTTCCTGAGGTGCCAGCCACTGTGTCCTGCGTGGTGCTGCGTAATGAGTGCGGGCAGATCGACCTGACCCTTCTTCTCTCCCTTTACTGCGCTGAGAACTATCCCTCTACCTTGGCCATCCCATGGCATAGATTTTTATAGCATCAGCATCTTCTTGACATCAGCCCAGTCTTCCAAGTTGAATAGAAAGAAGGATTGTACCGTGAGGGGAAGGGATGAGTTTGGGTGGCAAATCTTGTGACCGGAGCCAAGAGCTATTCCTGGGTGTCTAGTGAATGTCCTGAAATAATCTTTCAGGTCCGAATCCTGAAATAATCCTCGGAGGATGTGAAAACAGGCCCTCATTCACATGGGGCTCAGAGTTGTCAGGGCTTCACTCCGTTCCAGTTCAGAGATGCTGGACCCTTCCTGCTACCTCTCACCTCACCACCTGGCCTTCCCTCGTCCCTGAGCCCACCCAAGGAGGATTCTTGATCAACAAATCAGATCCAGTGTCTGCTGCTTCATTCCTTGGCTGGGGGAGGGCCCCCTATTGCACAGATCTGTGTTAGAAAGAAATTACAATTTGCCAGAAGTTTCTCCAGATTATTATTCAGCTAGCATTTTGATTTTAAAGGAAGTTTGGGAGCCCCTTTGGCCCTCTGACTGCTAGAATTAGTTGCCTTGTACTGTCAGAAACTCCTTTTTCAGGTGAACTTTAGAGAAGAGGCACCTGAGCAGTTAGCTGAAGCAGCATTGACTACTTGCCTCTCAGCCACAAATTTTACTGGAGCCAATGGGAAGGAAGGTTCTCGATCTCTCATCCAAAGTAGAATTGGCCTGAGCACGGAGGGCATTCACAGATCTCAGTTCAGAGGTGGTTGGTTTCTAGGTCTGACCTTATCCTAACTTGAATCTCAGGCTGGCTCCCAGATAGAATTAATAGCATACTTTGAACTCACCTCCTGCCTTCACTTTGTGGAACACTTGTCCATCCTGGATTTGAGAGGCATCCTTGGCTTTCCCAAATTCCCAAATGTTTTTTCCAGACAAAGCCTTGTGTACAAGCTCTAATTTAGTAGGTCACCATTAGCCCAAAGTGTGTGGGCAGTGCTGAGCTCAGCCATTGATCTCTGGACAGAGCCTGAGATACCTGCTAAGACTCATACTCACACACACACACGCTCACTCGCAACACCCACACATGCATGCACACACACACATATATACTCACACACACTCACTTATGACCAAAGGACAGCCAGTGGAATATTAATATTAATAGTGGTTGTTTTAGATTGGAGTGTTGAGATGATAGGAAAATTTTCTCTTCCTTTTCTCCTTTCCAGTAATTTCATGTTTTTACTGATAAAGTATGTATTTTATTGCTCTCATGCTAATTTCTCAAATTTTAAAAGTAACCTCTGCCCGTGATGGAATTTTAATTTTCTTTAACCTTTTTGTTTTCTAAATCACCATAATCTCACAATGCCTAAATCATAGCTGTTCACATTTTAGCATCTTTTCTCTTCTTTTCCAGTGCACTTAATAGCCAAAATCACAGTTGTGTCCTGCTTTTTTCACTTAACAGAGTGTAAGTCATCACCATCACATCATTACAACTTATCTTAAAAATGCTTCAAAGCCAGCGTTTATAATAAGTGCACAGTATTAGATCCTAAAGTTATGACATGATTCTTTTTACCATTCTCCAGTTGTTGAAAACTTTTAGATTATATACATATAATATGTATATATTTTCCTCTTATAATAATTTATATATGACATTATATATCAGTCTTTGTCCATAGTTGACACCGTTTCCTCAGAGTAGAGTCTTAGGACAGAGTTTCTAAGTAAAAGTTGTTAAGTGTCTGAGGGTGTGTGTGTGTGTGTGTGTGTGTGTTATAATTGTAAAGGTAATAGTTATTCCTTTTAGAAATTTAGAAAAATTTAAAATTAAAAGACCCACCCATATTTCTATCAGTGAAACATCTTGATATGTTTGCTTCCAGTATTTTTGTATGCATTTGTTTAAAAAAATAAAATTGAGATAAATATGTATGCTCTAGTGAATCGTTTTTTCACTTACTATAATTTTGTGACTATGTCCATTTGCTTTTCTTTGTAAAAAAAAAGCATTTCATTTTGTTACATGCCACTTCTTTCTGCTGAATATTTAGGTAGTGGCATATTTTGCTCCTACAAAGAACACTGCTCTGAACATCATTTTACATAAATCTCTGCACAGACCTGATTTCTTTCCTTGGAATAAATTCTTGGAAGCACAGTTACTAAATCATAGAGATTCAACATCATTAAGCCTCTTGATTATATATTACCTTAAAGATAGAAAACAAATAGAGGGATCCCTGGGTGGCTCAGAGGTTTAGCGCCTGCCTTCAGCTCAGGGCATGATCCTGGAGTCCCGGGATTGAGTCCCACGTCGGGTTCCCTGCATGAAGTCTGCTTCTCCCTCTGCCTGTGTCTCTGCTTCGCTCTCTCTCTCTCTCTGTCTCTGTCTCTCATGAATAAATAAAATCTTTATATAAAAAAAAAACAAATAGAAGAGTTAGTCAAAATATAAGCTCCTGGCATGGAAAGCTCTAGCACATAGAATTTCAGGGGTGTAAACTCTATAGAGATGAGATAATGGGAGAACTCTGTGGATAGAGTCAGAAAGGTGTTTGGTTATTTCAGAGTGTTTGGGAGTTGTTGTACATCTTCTAGTTTGTTAATCGCTTATTTTGAGCAGAGATGATAACAATTAATGATGTTTAGGCAGCATTACGCCAGCATTGCAAAATAGCTGGTGATCATATTTTCATCCCATCATGGGTATAATGACATACTGGATTACAAATGCGTATGGGTGGATCATTGCCCTACTTGTCTCCTTTATCCTATTAATGACATTGGAGCACCATGTAACCTTGAGAGAAACCAGTGAATTCACCTTCACTGAAGACCCACAAAGTTTGGACTGATGTACATGTAGTCTCCTAAGCCATCTTGGTCTCCTGGGGTTCCCGGTCTGGCTCATGGAATAGTCATAGTTTAGAAATGTTGCTTCTCTGGAATCCAGAATGGACTGAGCTCTTAGAAGTAGATCTGAACATAATAGAAGTTTTGGGCTCAGAGCGCAGGGGTCTTTTACCCAACAGCTGTGCAAGCCTCAGGTTCTTTGCAACAAGTAAACAGCCCACACCAATGTTCAGTAGGGTCCACAGACTCCTGGTGTTTTTACAAAGTCAGTTGAGATGTTACACAAACTTTAGAAATGTTAGTGTCTTTTTATGGTTACTATCTATGACAAATAATGCTAGTTTTCCATCTGTGTAGTGCTATAAAGTTTCATTTTTATATGTCTTTAAAAAAATGAGTAAAGAAAAAATATAATTGAACCATACTGTGTGTGTGTATACTGTGTATTTGGACATGGAGGATTAGTTACAGTAGTGTCCAACTTCCTGAGGCTGGCATCACTATTGTTACGTGAAGGAATTTCTTTTCTTCAACTCTTGTATCCCCTTAGATGAAAGCATTCTTAAAGATCAGCTAACACTAAATCACGATTTTCATATTTCTTGGTCATTTGCCCCCTCACATGTGGCAGTTGAAGCATTAGGATCCTTCCTGGCTGTTTCCCTTGGCAGCCTAATATTAGAGATTTTCATGCCAAATTACTTCTTAATAATGCTCCATGTATATACTACTTGATGTTTTAACAAAGTGTTAAAAGCAGAAGACAGCTGCCCCTGGGGTTCACAGAAACTTTCCAAGGGATATGACAGCAGAGAACATTTTCAGAAACCTAGTTCCACATCTTCAGCTTCTCTGTATTGCTTTTTTTAAATCGCATTTCCTGAAGCCAGTCCTCACCAATTTCTTTGCCTACCTTTCCTGTCAAGCTTGCCCTCTTCCCCCTTTATAAGAGAATGACCTGCTTCTTGCTCCCCCCCCCCCACTCTTTTAAGGTGACTTTCCCCAGGGTATAGAAACCACAGGGGCATTCAACAAATGGGCCATTCAGAATGTTATTGTCTAGGAAGCTCCATAAATCCCACCTGTCTATCACACTAAGAAACCAATAAAAAGATTATATTTGGGTGTAACAATTATTTGTGGTATGTTTATTGATCAGTTACATACTAATAACTGCAATGAGCCAATCTAGATTTGTTGTTGTTGTTGTTGCTGCTACGGGCCTTAGGGCCATTGACAAAAAAATATGAACTGTCAAATTATATACATAAACACATCTCTTTATTGCAGAGAAGTATGAAAAAAAACCTAATGACTAAAAAGTTATATTAAATTGAAATTCTATAGAACAGTAGGCTGGAGATACAGTTTCAAACAGAGAAAAGAATAAGATTTTAGAACTTGTTGATGAGTTTTTTAATGGGTGATGGTTGAGGAGCACCTGGGTGGCTCAGTGGTTGAGCATCTCCCTTTGGCTCAGGTAGTGATCCCAGGGTCCTGGGATCGAGTCCCACATCGGGCACCCCACAGGGAGCCTGCTCCTCCCTCTACCTATGTCTCTGCCTCTCCCTGTGTTTCTCATGAATAAATAAATAAAATATTTTTTAAAAATGGATGATGGTTGATACCAAGTTGCTTTGGTATTTATAAGGCATTTGGTATATTTAAAAGAGTAGTATAAAAGTTTTATTTTAAAATGTTAATGTTTGTAATAGATCAGAAGTTTTCAATGTCAAGTTAAAAACACGTGGAAGGACATGGAGTTTTTCAAAATTCTTTTAAGGAGTAGACAAATGTGGAGTCAAACTGTGGCACTATAGCATCTCAGACGTGGGAGTGCACATAACAGCAGCATGGCATTGGGTCACTTAGGTGCTCTTTGGACATAACCAGTGATGTGGATTTCAGAACCACTCAGCACATGGAATTGTGGACTACAAATCTAGATAACTGGTTTCTGATCTTGGCTTTGCTCCTACCTGTGTCACCGATGGAAACTCACATCACTTCTTTTGGCCGTGATGTCCCCATCTATAGGGAAGAGAATTGATTCTATCATTTTTGTTAGAATGTTGTATAATGAGGTGAAATCCTCCATCCTGATCCTAGATCCTCCCACTGGAGTTAAAAAAAAATCTGCTTTCTTTTCTTCAAGTCAGCCTTTCAGCTGTTTAAAGGCAAATTTATGGTCTCCTCAAATCTTTTCCAGTTTTAAAACATGCCCTCCTTCTATCTTGACTTAATGTGGTCATTCCTCTGGAGGGTGTTTTTTTTTTTTTTTTTTTTCTGTAGGCCAGCAGCTCTCAAATGTTTTGATCTCAGCCCCTTTTACATTCTCAAAAATTATTTAGGACCCCCAGAGATATTTATTTATGTAGGTTACATCTTTTGATATTAAAACGGAGTGTTTAGATTTTTCATGTGTTAATTCCTTTAAAATAACAGTAAAAACATTACATGTTAATATAAATAACAGTTTTTAATAAAGATAAATATGTTTTTCAAAACCAAGTCCAAACCAAAGTTTAGTGAGAGAAAGGCATTGCTTCACATTTTTTTGCAAATCTGTTTAATATCTGGCTTAATAGAAAATGGCCAGACTCTCAAATTTGCTTCTGCATTCAATTTGTTGCAATATGTGTTGGTTGACTTAAATGAAGAAAATCTGGCCTATGAAAGATCTGTTAGGAAAGTTAAGAAAAGGAAGAAATATCTTAATAGCCTTCTTCAGATATTTTTCTTTGCTATTTCACCAAAACTCAACAAGTGGTAGCTTCTTAAAGGTTAGCAACATAGAATCTGAAACCTTATGAATGAAGTTTTTGTGCTCTTACATTCAAATCCAGCAGTCTGACTGTCTGGCACTTTGAATGAGTCTTTCACCCACATTTGGTTTTATAATGCGGTCCATTGATCATTTGGAAAATACATGTTCATTGAGTAAAATAGATCTTCCAAATATGGACGCATTGCATCATAAAACATCAGAAAGTCACATTTATTAATGTCTTTACCAGTCTCATCAGAAAGCCCTCAATAGAGGGTGGACAAGTTCATGGTGGGTGATACAATTTATGCTTATAAGTTTGATTTTTATCATTGGTAACAAATATTATTAGTCATTTTCCATAAAGCGGTGGGCTTGTTTGGTTCACGTTTGAGGACATGTCTCCCAGACACCCAAGTCAAAACAAACTTGGTTTGTTGGGTAATCATGTTTTCAAGTAAAAATGGTGTTCTACCAGAAAAGTGGTTAGTTCAGCTGGCAACTCCTTCCCACGAGTGCTTTTCTCAAGATGACCATTGTACTTTGAGATGCAGCAGAGTGCTGTCTGCTAGTTTTCCATTTTATCACGTGGAATACTAAAGCAAAATGTACTTAAAAGTTAATACTTAATAAAACTTAATTTTAACTACCTTATCAAGGATATGAAGTTTTTTTTTTTCATTGTGTGAGATGGTAAAGAATATAATGACCTCAAGTCCAGTTTGCTGCTGCTGCATTCATTAATTCCCTGCTAAGGGGCCAGCAATTTCAGCCATCAGTGCTTCTTATGCCATTAGTGCAAGTGTCAACACAGGGAGAAAGGCAAATAACATCTTAGTATTATTAAGAAAGTATTTCAACTCCATAGACACTCCTTTCATGAGAGGGCCTTGGGATTTGAGCTTTGAGAACCGCTGCTCTATACCAAACAGAAAGCAGTCTTCTCAGAGGCCAGCAGGGCCATTACCTCCCTATTGGTGTAGACTGCTTCTAGGAATTCAGCCCTGTTCATTTCAGTGTTGTAGCATCAATACTGCAGTTCTGACCTACTAAAATCTCCAGGCCTCTTTTATGGCACCTACTGTCAAGCAAGGTTTCCTGTTTGGGAGGGGAAAAATGTTTTCAACTTAAAGAAAGATGGGTCTATTAGCTGATGACCCCACTTTGGGACAAGATGAGTTGGAGATGATGGATGTCATCCAAAAGGAGACATTTCATGGAAGGTGGGAAGGTGGAAGTGCAGCTATAGATAGGGGAATCCTTCACCTGTGATCCACAGGTGAAGCCAGGAAGCTGAGTCTGAAGAAAAGCCTAGGATGACACTTAGTCTAGGGAGGGCATAGGGAAGATGAAGATAGTGGGTCAAGTGAATCGTGAATCAGGGCAGGGGTATAAGAATCAGGAGAGACCATGAAGCCTGAAATAGGCGGAATGACCTGGTAGTGTGCTGCAGAGGTGGTGGTGAGTGAAGGTTGAGCAAAGGCAATGGGGCAGGGCTGTAAGGGAATCCTCAGAGACTTGAAAGAGTTGTTTCCATGCAGGGATGTGTTTGGAAGCCACGTGGTAGGGGTTAGGAAGGTGGACTCCAGCCAAGGATGGGAAGGCTATGGGACTAGGCCAAACATTCAAGATTTGTGGCTCCAGAACAAAGAATGAGAGAATGATTGGAAATGGCAGCCGTGCCATTCTGGGCTTTCTGAGAGAGGGGAGGTGTGGCTGTGGGATGTTTGGCTAGTACCAATGGAGGAGGATGGAGAAAGGGATCTGTCATCCCCAGAGTCCCAAAGGGGATGGGCAGCATGTCTTCTTTCTAAAGGGCAATAATATAGTCCATAGGATTGGGGTATTTTAAATCATCTATGCCAGATAACTACTCTTTTTCTCATTGCCCCAGAGAACTTTAAGAAATGTTATTTAACATTCCAAAAGCTCCATCAGCATACTGGGCCCAGAGTTATCAGTAGCAATTAGTGCTAATTAATTGGAATTTGGAACTCTTGACTTGCAGGATGGGTGTGTGTTTGAGAGATGTTTATGAAGGATGGTGTTTATCTGGAGGATTTCCTTTTCTTTTAAGTTTCAGGGCTGGAGGCTTAAGCATCTTTAATCCAGAGGAAGGAGATCCAACAGTTGTTACAAAGCCTTAAATCTCTCCTCAAGTCTCCTATAGGATTAGAGACACCAGAGAAGGGTAGGAGAGGGTGAGGTGGATATTCCAGAGCCCCAGGCCAGAGGGATTTGAGTAGAGTGAGAGTGTCAGGAATGGAGAATGAGGTGACTGGCACTGGACTGAAGATGCCTCTCTTCTTCCTCCCTGAATCCAGATAGGAGTCTCTCTTCCCCTTTGCTCTAATTATTTCTATTCTTACTAGCCACATTTCACTTTGAAAAGTCAGTAAAATATAATAGCGATGATGATTGTGATGGTGATGATGATGATGATGATGATGATGATGATGATGATAAATTAGCAGGAGGCAAGTTGTTTTCTTGTGTTTTTTTTTCTTTTTTTTTTCTTTTTTTTTTTTTGAGGCAAGTATTTTTGAAGAACATATATTCCTTGCCTTCACATATTGTTAGGGGACAAAAAGCAGGATGACTTTTCATTTAGATTAGCTGCAGCTCATTCGTTCCGCCCTTGGCAGAGCAGGATGCTGGTAGAGATCTGCCCATTGTTAGAAACCAGCCCCTCCTAGGAAGGAATAAACACACAAGGCCAATCCATTGTTGTTCTGCAGGAAAAATAAGAAACCCAGACTTTGGGAAGCTGAGGGGCAGGAGGGGTCTGATTGCCCCAGTAGCAGGCCCCTGGAGTGGGCTAAGGGGTGGGGGTGGGGTGGTGCATAATGGGAAGATTGCTAGTGCAGGGGCTTCCACTGAAGACCAGAATCTGGATAAGATAGTGGCTTTCGTTCCTCCTGGCCTATCCCATGCCCTAGGAAAACAGAAACATGGGGGAGAAGTGATGAAGTCAAACCCATTTCTCCAAAGAACCTGGTCTAGAATTGTTGAGTGCAAGCCCAGGAGCGCTACTCACTTGTTCCTGTCCTAAGCCATTGGGACTTTTGACTTTTCAGTCCCTCACTCTAAATGCTCCTTGGGCACCCCAGATTTACCTAATAAGAACCATCATTAGGAATTCAAAGTTGTGTTTTTTTTAAGATTTTATTTTATTTATTCATGAGAGACAGAGAGAGAGAGAGAGGCAGAGACACAGGCAAAGGGAGAAGCAGGCTCCATGCAGGAAGCCCGACGTGGGGACTCGATCCCAGGTCTCTAGGATCACACCCCGGGATGAAGGTGGCACTAAACCACTGAGCCACCAGGGCTGCTCAGGAATTCAAAGTTTACAGAACATGTTCACACATTCCTGTGTTTGATTCTCTCTAAAGCCCTATAAAATGGGAATTAACGTTAATCCCAATCTATAGATGAAGAGAGGAGGGAAATGGGCCACCACAGTTTCAAGCCCGTTGGGTACTGTGCTGGTACTCGACATGCAGCAGCATGTAATCCTTCCAACAATTCTAAAGTATAAATCCTTTCCTAGTTTTACTCAGGAAGCAACTGAAGCTCAGAGAAGTTAAAATGACTTGACCAAAATCACAGAGATAAGACATAGGGACAAAGTAAAAGCCAAATCTTTCAGACTCCTGGTCTACCACCTGTGGGAGTGGCAAGTTTCCATTGCAGGCTTGAGGTTGATTATTCCTTCTCTGGAACAAGAGAGCGGAGAAGTAGATCCCTCTCAGTGCCTTGGGGACTGCCTGGTTATTCATCTCAGGCCCTCTGCCCTAGGTCCCCTCTCCACCTCACCCCAGCACCCCTCATCCCCCTGTTACAGCCCAGCAAAGAGGAGTGAGATGCCCACGCTCTGGAGGTCTCATCTTGCAGAGCTGGTAATTAGCCCTTTGTGTGTCCAGTTAGCCACCTTTCATCTCCTGCTCCGGGTGGTATCAGCTTTCCCTATTAGCATCTCCCAGCTCCTTGCTAAGCCCTCCACCCTCTTTGTGGCCAGCTCGAGTTGTTTGTCAGGAATGATGGCTGAGGGATGCATGCACTCAGGGGAGGGCTGCTCCAACCAGAATTGCTCACATTTTCCATCCCAGGTGCCAGACATCTCTCTTCTCTCCCCACCGCAGAGGCAGCCAGGTTTAGGTCACCTGGCTTAAAGGCAGACAGTTGATAGCTAGGCCCCCAAATTTCAGGCCTTTGGAGATCTGATATTACCTTTCAGTTCCTCTCCAAGGGTGAAATGGAAGCTGACTGACCAGCAACTCTTATACTTAAGCAAAAAGCCTTCTGACTAATCCCCCAACCCAAGACTTCTCTGCTGGGAGGCTGTCCATGTTGGTCCATCAGCCAAACCTCCTGACCGTTTTCCTGGACAGCCTGCTTACATGGTCCTCATATTTATCTATGTTTGTGCTGTCCAGTGCAGCAGCCACTAGCCACATGCAACTATTTAAAGTTATATCATATTTACATATGTCAGATAAATTTATATGAATACATGTGAGAGAAAACAATTTAGACTCATTTCAAGTGCTCATTAACCATATGTGGCCACTGGCTACTGCTTGTGCAGATAGAGAACTTTTCCACTCTCACAGAAAGTTCTAATGGACAGCTCTAATCCAGACAGCGAGAAATTCCAGTATATTGGCATCCAAAGTTCATCTCATAGACCGTTTCTTCCTCATAGAAGGTCCTCCTTGACCTTTGAAGTGAACCCATTTGAGTTCTCAACATGTCAGGGCCTGTTGGGGTTAGAAGCCACCTGGCAAAGGATGCCTCTGAAGAAGTGTCTTCTGTGAGACTCACTAGTGCCAAGTTTGCATGCCTGCTGTTCCTACACAGTGGGACACACAGGACCCAGCCGGGATGCTGTGTGTGATCTTCAAGACCTCACTCCATTTGCAAAGGAAGGAACTTGGTGTCTATTCGTGTCATCCAAGCCATCAGCCCTGGCAGCGAGTGTGGCAGTTGGATAGCTGGAGTAGAAGTCCAGTGTTGGCAGAGGGAGGGCAGGGCAAGGCTGAGAGAATCACAGCTGGGGATGGATGCTTCTAGATCTGCCCTGCCCTGGGTGGCTCTGTGGGGGTCAGGGTGAGAGATGACTATCAGAGCCTCCCATCTTCCTTTCTGGACCTCTTGGAGACGAGTCTTTGGTGCAGAGGGAAGAGAAAAGAACATTCACTCATTCATTCATTCATTCATTCATTCATTTCTGTTTCCCAGTCCAGAGAGAAGGAGCACATTGGAACAAGAGGTTTAAGCAAAAGCAGTTTCTTTTTGGAGCAGGGGCAGTTCTTTATTCCCTGCCAGCTCCTGCAGGCAAACAGCATGCCGGGCTGGCCTCCGCCCCAGCCCTACCTGTCATGTGCTTGGCAACTCTGACCCGAGTCCTTCTTTCCACTGCCCTCCCTACCCTGTCACACTGCAGTTGCAACCTCTCATTTTTCTGCTGCCTGGATGATTAAAAAGCATGACTTAGTGGAAAAATCTCAACCTCCTTAGGGTCAGCCTCTTAAGCAGCTGTTGGAGATAAGATTGTGCTCGCAGAATGCTCAGCAACACTTTGCAAGGCTGTCTGTCTGCATGTGAGGAAATGAGAAGCTGATTGGTGCTGGGTGCATCTTGTTTGTCTTTGGAGAGAGCTACAATTTTCAGAGGCATAAATTGGCATTATTTGAAAATAATATAAAATCTTTGATGGAAAGGTGAGATTATTGTGGTGATTTAAAAAAAATGCTATGAGCAGGCTTTTTTTTTTTTTTTTTTCTTTATAATGGCTCCTGCTTTGAGTGATCCAGGGAGCAAAGTTCTCTGGCAACTGAGCAGTATCAGAAGTTCAATGTGCAGACTTCTCCCCAAGGACTTAAAAGACTTAATTGTGCAGCTCCTGGTATGAAAGGCATTGTTTGGAGTTATTTTAATTACCATGTGAGTATTACCACCTCTTGCTTAGAGATTGAATACTTACTGTCATCCTATCGAAACAGCTCCAAAGAGGACGTTCCGATTTTAATTCAGCATATGTCCTCAAAGCGTTTTATCTTCTTTGTGTTTGCCAAGAACTTGTACCCATCAGTGAGACACAAAGGTCACTTTGCTTTTCAAAAGGAGAAACTGAGTCATGGGCAGTCGAGAGGACTTGATCGGGGTTATGGAGATGACGTCAAGGACGGTGAGAATATGGGGTCTGTGGCTCTACACGATGTGTTATCAGATGAACACCTCATTTGAAGTCCTACAGGTCTGAGTTCAGGTCCCCATTCTGTCACTTTCTAGCTGTGTGGCCTTGAGTAAGTCGCTTGCTTTTTCTGTGCTTCAGTCTCCCCTTCTATAGAATAGGGCTCATCCTACTACATACTTAGTAGGATTATTGTGAAGGTTGAGATTCTGAACAGCAAATCTGGCCTGGCTTCTCTTCCATTACTACCATTATCAAAAAATCAGTTTTCCCTCCTAATTTTAGTTCAAGACTTATTCCCAGCCTGAAACAAAAGTCCACTCTGACTGTCCTCCTCTGTCCTCACTGCAGCTGGCCTCACTATATCTTGTCCCTTTCACTCTTACCTGGTACGGATGATCATAATTATGGTCCAGTTGCTGGGCCATCACAGGTACGCCCCACCCTGGGAATGAGGGCAGAGGGTAGAGGCAGGGGCCCAGGTCTGCACCAAGCCAAATGTCCATTTCCTTGTGATATTTCATAGCTCTGTCTCAAGTCCTGATGATTTAGGACAACTCTCCAGACTGGGAAGCTCATTTTCTAGACCTAGCTGCCCAGAGGTCGTGTCAGGCACGTGAACTGGATGGGCTGTTGAAGCCCAAAGTCTTGCCCGCCCTCCCTGGTCAGTTTTCAGACTGTAAAATGGGCATCCATTCACTTTTCAAAAGGCATAGGCACTGGAAAGAGCAGATCTAGGTCAGAACCCTGGCCCTTACAGGTGTCCCTCAGAGCCCAGGATCTCACTGCTCCTTGGGTGTGGGAAGGCCTGAATGAGGCCATGTCTGAAAGAGGTTTGCAAACTGGAGTGTGCTTTCCACTTGCTGGGCTTCTCCTTGCTCACTCCCAAAGCCCATGCGTGGAAAGCACCTGTGTTTCACCCCCGTGGAGGGGCCCCAGCTCCACGTGAGAAGTGAGGAGGAGCCCACATAAACTCCTTGAGCCTCTCTCTCCCTGCTCAGCAACTCAGGCCTGTGCACAGAGCATGGTCCAAGGACTCCACGGGGTGGGCCACAGCAGGAAGAGAAAACCCGGAGTGGGGGTCCATTCTCCCACTGCGTCCTGTCACCCCAACTAGTCTAGCCCCTCCTCTGGCTTGTTTTCCTCCTGGCTGCCATTACGATACTTTTTATGAGCCTGTTAAGTCTTTAATGATGCCTGGTTGTGCAGCTGGCTTAAGGCTTAATCCTCAGCAATAGGGCTTTATTGGATAAATGGTTAATAATCACTTGTCTGCAGGGATTGGGGAGGTTTTGTTGAAGCCCATGATTCCCGAAAGCCCCACATGGCTTTGACGTGGCCTGTGACGTGGCCTGTGATGTGGCCTGTGACTGAGCACTCTTAAGGGCTGCGGTGCAGTCAGATTGGGCGCCCCAGAAGTAGGGAAGGCCTGAGTTTGTAGGAGAGCATTTCTTCCACCTCCCGAGAATAGAGGATACTTGCCGGCTGCTGCTGGCCTATCCTGCTCCGTGCCTGGCTCAGGCAACGCCCAGGCTCTCTCCAAATGTCTCCACCCACTCCCAATTTTGCCTTCCTTTCTCTTGCCATTAACAAGCTGTGTGACCTTGAGCAAGCCCCTCAACCCCTCTGGCCCTTGGTGTCCTCATCTACCAAATGGAGAGATTGAAAGAGGTGGCCTCTAGGTGCCATGTGGCTCTCAACATCTGTGCTCTGTGAGCCTCAGTGTCCCAGACAGAGGCTCCTTTCTCTGGCTCTTGGGTGTGTCAGCGAGGGCTGCGGATGGCAAGGGACCCATCCGATTAAGTACTTAAGCTGCCTGGCCAGGAATTAGGTCAGCTGTAGTCACAGGGCAGTGTACAGGGAATCCGCAGGGTCCCTGAGGCCCTCAATTTTATAGCCTGGTGTGGGTTTCTCCCAGGTCCGGGCAGGACACACAGTAAGCATTTTAAAAAGGAGCCTCACTGATGGGATGCTGAAAAGACTCTTGCAGGTATAGAACCATCGAGGAGCACAGAGCAGCTCACAGGTGAAAAAGGAGTCTAGAATTCTGTTTGTGGCTTGCCTGTGATTGGAGCCATGCCAGCAAATGTCCCAAATCCACCCTGATTTGGCCTTGACTTTACGGTTGCAGCAAGATCAGGACCCATCTATTTGAGGGGCAAGGTGTTATTGGGGCATGGGCATGGGGGTCAGACGGATCTGGGTTTGAATCTCATTCCACCACCACTCATTTCCAGGCTGTATGGTTTAGGCAACCTCTTCCTTCAAACCTGAGATTCTTTCAGGTAGTATTAGCAACACCTATTTTCCAGCACGACCGTACTGGTACAAAACGATATATGTGAAGCACCTGGGAGCTGACTACTAGGCACCGACCGTTGCCCTGGAAGGAATTCAGTGGTACGGGACGTATGGTGCGCTTTGGACTGCCAGGGTAAAGTGCTGGCTGCAGGCAGGTGTGGCTTACCATGAGTGATGTGACGTTAAGTTCTTTTATGTGAAAATAAAAGACAAGGAAATGTACTAACAGAGCGACACCACAATTTTGGGGGCACTGCCCTGAAAACTTGCAGCTTCAGGATTAAAGTCTGCGGAGGGACCGGTTTCCTTAGAATTTGCTCTGTGGGCTTAGGGCTTACTTAGGACTCCCTCCCGGTGTCCTGAGAGCCTCCCGGTGTCCTGAGAGCCTGGCACGGGTGCTGGCACTTGGCAGGGGCTCAGTTCTCCACGTGCAATGGAGAATGGGATTTCTCTTCTCTTGTACTGTAGGTGACCGGGGACTTGCTCTGCTTCTCTTTCAGATCTTTCCTGACCCTTCAGACTTTGACCGTTGCTGCAAGCTCAAAGACCGTCTGCCCTCCATCGTGGTGGAGCCCACGGAGGGCGAGGTGGAGAGTGGGGAGCTCCGGTGGCCCCCGGAGGAGTTCTTGGTCCAGGAGGATGAGCAGGACAACTGTGAAGAGACAGAGAAAGACAACAAGGAGCAATAGAGCCCCCCGTCGACTCCCTTGGGGGGGGCCACACCAGAAGGCATCTGTCCCTGAACTGTGTTCTTTCCCATTGTGATGGAAGAAGGGAGTGAGCCACAGTAGTTCCGAACATGTCAAATGATGGCTTCCGTTTTGCACCTGCAAATCACCGAGTTGGTTTTCTTTTCTTTTCTTTTCTTTTTTTTGAAATGTGCTGGGCAGTGGAGCCCTCTGCGACAATTTGCAAGGCCTTCTGAGAAAGGAAGCTGCTTGGAGCAGGGGTGGGGGGCGGGGAAGTGGTGCATCTTCGCAATTGGTATCTGAACCCGAGCAGGCTAGAGGCAGCGGTGGGATTCCAGTGGGCTCCGGGGGGGTGGGGGGAATGGGGGGGTGCAGCGCGAGCAAGGAACATTCGGGGTAAGAGAACAGACAGGAGACAGGAGTCGGAAGAGAGAATACGCGCTTGAAAGGAAGCATCGAGCAGAGGAGTGCAGCCAGGAAGTTGCCCGCCTGCGGCTGCTGGGGCATCAGACAGCAAGCAGCGCGTTCATCTCTCTCTCCGGTTCTGCCCACCACCTTTGCTTTTATTCAGCTGTGTGGGTCTGTTAACAGGAGGCCGGGAAAGGAGAGCAGTACAAACTGGCTGCCTGCAAAGCTGGCTGGAGGCAGGCGTGGGAAAGGACTCCCTGCTCCTCCTCCACCCTGTTCCTCCTCCACCCTCCACTCCAGCTGTGGAAGGTTCATGTACCCTCCATAATCTGGAGGTTTCTTAAGAGGCAGGGCTCTTGAGCTTCTCTCTCCTGATTTATCTTTTTACCCCTCACCCCCACCCTTTGGGAGTAGAGGGAGCACTTCCTACCCCCATGGGAGGACTGCGCAGTGGACGCTTGGACATGAAGATCCCTCCCCACTGCTCCCCCAGGCTTGCTCTGTTCTGAGCAGAGGCACAGAGCTCTGGCGCTACCAGGCCGGCCCTCCTTCTCCACAGCCCCTGGGTGGAGCAGTCAGGAGGTGCCTACTTCCACGTGGGCCCCTGGCCAGTTTTTCTGGTGGGAGCTGAGTGGAGAGAAGAGGAAGCTCTGTTTCTTGTGATGGGGACGTGAACTTTAATGGAGGTCCTAGTTCTGGGAATTATCAGAGGGGGATAACAGAGATCTCCTGCAGAAGTCTGAAGATCAAGTTTGAAACTGAAGATGTCGTGAGATCCCTGGCTTCTCCTTGTGTTCTGAGGGGTGAATGGCATGGTGAGGTGAGGGAGCACTAAGCCTCTGTCCTCATCCCTCCCCACCTCTCACCTGTCCCCTGCAAGGGCACAGTTGAGGAGAAAGCTAGCCTTGGACTTAGAGCTTCTTATAGTTAAGAACCATCTGGAGCAGCAGGTTGCAGGACACACTTTTCAAACCTTCTCTAGCTCACAGCACGTGTGTGCAGCCAAGAGATGAGCTCAAGATCCTCCTGGAGGCCAAACTGGGCCAACAGAGGCACCCTTGGAGTTCTCCAGGGGGTCTCGGTTGACCCCAGTTTGGGTCTTGTGTATAGATCTGTATTTAATACCTCAAGGTTAGTGTGGTTCTGGGGAGCTGGGGCAGGAAGATGAAGGTGCGCGGTTGACATCTCAGCAGGATTTGGTTCTGGGAAGCTGACGCTCACCTCCCTCCCCCAACTCCCTCCCCCTATGTTGTCTGCTTGTGTTCCACACACTGATGGCAATAACTTCTTCCAGCTCCCCGGGAATGGGAGAGGCCTGAAGCCTGCACTGCCAGGGCATCTCTCTTGTACCCCCGCTGGTTCTGTTCTGGCTGCAGAGAATCCTCCCTCCTTCCTTATTCCCTCGCAGCAGCATTTCTCATCCCACACCTGCCTCCCTTGGTGGATGGGGTCTTGCCTTTTAAAATCCTGTGTTTCTGTGTCCCTTTCATCTGTCTTGGTCTTGCCGTGTGATGGGAACGTGCTTGTAAACTGCATAACAAATCTACTTTGTGTATATGTGTGTTTATGGGGGTGACTTATTATTTTGCTGGTCGCTAGACACCTTTGTGCGACCCTTTGGAGTCTAGCAGGCTGGGGGCTGACCACTCAAGTCAGGACCTGCAGCGGCGAGCCTGTTGGAGGGACCCAGCCACTCTTGGACAAGTGGCTGAGCTCCTGTCTGGCCTCCTTTTTTTTTTTTTTTTTAAAGTAACTTGTGTGTATTTCTAACTGATCGTATTAAAAAAAAACAAACCCTAGTATTTCAGTAAAAATGCCTGTTGTAAGATGAACCTCCTGTAACTTCTATCTGTTCTTTTTTGAGGCTCAGGGAGAAACTAGCTTTTTTTTTTTCCGAACTACTTTTTGTCACTGTGACAGTTGTAAATAAAGTTTGAAAATGCTTTCCACCCTGGTCTGGTTTCCTTCTTCCTTCCACCTCCAGTGGAACTGGCACAGCAGAGCACCAAGATGCAACTTTCATGGAAGGCTGAGTCAGGAGTTCCAAGCAAGATTCCTGATGTATCTTGGCTGCTGGCCCTTCCAGGTGAACCCATCCATGGTTTTTCATCACCCAGCTGAGTGAAAGCAGCCTTTCCTTCTGTGCCAGTGGCTCTCAACCCTGGATGCACATCAGAATCACCACGAAAGCTTTTTTAAATTACAACTTCTTGGGTTCCACCCCCAGAAACTTGGATTTCAGTGGGCTAGGACGAGGACCAAGCACTATTTTTTTTTAGAATCATGGGGAGCTTTTAACACACAGCCACAGTTTTAAACCACCTTTCTAAGGGAAGAGAAACACCCACAATATCATGTAAGGTCATTCACAGAGACTGGGGGTGAATGGATGGGCGTGTGTACAGCTAAAAAGAACTCTGGAAGTCACTCAAAACATTTACTGAATGCCTATGATTTGTCAGGCATTGTTAAGAGTTTGGTATAAACACCATAGCAGTGGTCCCAGCCCTCACTGCACTACTTTAGTGGAAAATTAAATAGCAAGTATGATGAGTGCAACACAGGAAAACGAGATGCCTTGAGAATATCTGTTGGAAGGGCCAAGATAGACATCTGAGGAAGGGAGTGAGATAGGTGGAGAGAGTGCTTTCAGCAGATGGAAGGCTGGGAATAGTTTAGGCTGTCCTTTATCTAGTAAGGGCAGGGAAATAGTGACAGGAGGGCTGCTAATGCCTGGGTGAAGAGTTTGGACTTTATTCTACATGCAGGGTATAGAACAGTATCATTAACATTTTTACACAATCTGACCCTATGGAGATGAGATTGGAAGGGACCAGGTGGAAGGCCCAGAGATCAAGAAGGAGGCTTCAGGGAGGTGGAGGAGGATGCTTTGTGGAAGGGGTTTTCTGACATTTTCCAACGTAAGGCTGGATATTTTTTGCCTTCACTCAGTCCACATCTGTGCTCATAACCATGGTGAGTACAGATAATCAACTGATCTACACTGAGGATATTTTCCAGTATTGATGGTATATGAATCCATTTTAACATTAGCCTAAATAAAACCATTATATTTATGGACCTGCTGCCCTGAGAACAACTTGCAGCCCTCAACCATCTTCATCTTGGATTGTTTATCTATTTCCTTCCAACAACCTGAGGATGGAGTTTACTAGAACGCAGCCTTCTTGAAGATAGCCCCTAATAAATTGGTCTTTATTCACATATAATGTCATCTACATGGAAAAATCTTACTAAATACACACACACACACACACACACACACAAACCCTAACACAAAAACCTACTAAAACTTAAGTGGAGTTCAGCATGGCTGCAGGATCTAAGATTGTTATACAAAACTCAACTATAGTTCCACATACTAGGAATGAATAATTAGAAATTGACATTTAAAATATCACTTATATTAGCATTAAAGAATGCAAAGTATAGGGATAAATCTGACAAAAGATGTGCAAAACCTGTTCACTGAAACTACAAAACCCTGCTGAGAAAAATTAAATTAGACCTACATAAACAGAGAGGTATACCATGTTCATGGATCTGAAGATTCAATGTTAAGTTGGCAGTTGTCTCCAAATCGACCTATAAATTTAACAGTCAAAATCCAGCAAGTTTTTTTGGCAGAAATTAACAATCTGATGCTAAAAATGCTGTGGAAATACAAAGGATCTAGAATATCCAAAACAACTTAGAAAAAGAACAAAGTTAGAGGACCCAAATCTCAAATTCAAACCTTATTACAAATCTACAGTAATCAGAACAGTATGGTATTGGCATCAAGATAGGCAAATAGATCCATGAAACAGACGAAGGAGTCAAAAAATAGACACAAATATAGTCCATTGATTTTTGACAAAATTGCCAAGGCAACTCAGTGAAGAAAGGAGTCGTTTATACATATGGTGCTAAAACAGTTGTGTAGCCATATGCAAATACCCCTTGGGGACAGAAACAAAGTCTTCACTTCTGTTTCCCATTGTCTCCATGTAAGTTTCTAAATAGAATAATTAATCATTTAGAAAAAATTTTTTCTATACTTGGCCAATTGCTTCAATACTGTCCTCACTTTATCCCAGTTCACCTCCTCTCTCCCTAAAGGAAGAGCAACTTCACTATGTTATTCAGGCTGACTTGCATTCAAGGCCTACTCAGCCCCTCCATATGTAACTTGGGGCCAATTTCTTAATGCCAATTTCTTAATGTCCAGCATCTGCAGCATTGTTTTCCTAGTACCTCTTTTTTTTTTTAAGACTTTATTTATTTATTCATGAGAGATACACAGAGAGAGAGAGAGAGGCAGAGAAATAGGCAGAGGGAGAAGCAGGTGCCATGCAGGGAGCCCGATGCAGGACTTGATCCTAGGACCTGGGACCACTACCTGAGCCAAAGGCAGATACTCAACTGCTGAGCTACCCAGGCATCCCTTCCTAGTATCTCTTGCACAGGGATGTGAAGACTGAGTACTCAGGAGGTGCTCCATAAGTCAAGATTTATTCCCTCTTCTCCTTAAAGATCTGGCAGTTAAGAAACCAACCCTTGATTTCCTGTCCCCTGCTTTTAGCTCAGAATCACTTGTACACATAGAGTCAAGGGAAACTGCAAGGTGAAGACACCTCCTTACCTGCAGATATAACTCCTGCAGTCTGCCCCTCATCACCATGAGGGAGAGAAAGCAGGGAAAAGAAGAGAATGTTAATATCTTCTTTCCACCAAAGTATTGGAGAGAAAAGGGAGACACCTCCTACCAAGGTAGGCCTGATGCCTGGCTCATTATTAAAGAGATGATCCTTGGTCAGAAGCCTGTTTGAAGTGATGCTTGAATTTTGTGTAGACTAGGGAGAGATTCCAGGTGGGAGTGACAGCAAGTACAAAGGCCCTGTGGCAAAAATTGACTTGATTTTTCTGAGGGATGTATCAGAAAAACATGGCTGGAGTAGAGGGAAAGAGAAGTAGCTGAGGTCAGATACCACAGAGCAGAGTTTAGAATCACTATTGCCCATTGTGAGAAGCCCACTGGGGGAAGGAGGTTGACTTATCAGACATCCTACCCCCTGGAAATCCACTGGGTCAGCCCACCCAAAGCTGTCTAACCCCGTGGCAAATTGCAGTCAGTATCAATTTACCTGAGGCACTGCCACATCCTATAGGGGCAGCTGGACCATCAAGTGAGGGTTAAATTAAGTAGAGTTCTACTTGTATGTCTGTACTTCAGTTCCTAAAAAGTGTGGTTATGGCTTAAGAGAAAGGGCTGGGAGACTAGACTCCTGAATCTGTAGCTCAGCCCTGCCTCTTACTAGCTGTGTGACCTTGGGCAATTTACATTTCCTCTCTGTGCTTCACCTTCCTCTATGAAATGGATTCCTACTTTACAGGGTTGTGGTGAGACTTAAACACCTCTCTCCGAGTAACATGCTTAGAACCATACCAGGTACATAGTAGGTGCTCAAAACATTAACCATTGCGGTAGACAGAATAAAGATGTCCACGTCCTAATCTCAGGAACCTATGAATGTGCTGGTCCCATGGTAAAAGGGGTATTTAAGTAAGGTTGCAGGTGGAATGAAGGCTGCTAATCAGCTGACTGGTGTGGGAGGCCCTGGGTTATCCAGGTGAGCCCAATCTAATCACAAGGGTTCTTACCACAAAACCGGGAAGCAGAAGAGTGAGTGCCAGAGTCAGAGAGAAATTCGAAGGTGAAATGTTGCTGGCTTTGAAGATGGAGGAAGGTCTACTAACCAAGAAATGCAAGGGGCCCTAGAAACTGGGGAAGACCTGGAAATCATTCTCCCTGAAGCCTTCAGAAGGGATACAGCCCTGCCAACATCTTGATTTTAGCCCAGAGTCACCTATTCTAGACTTCTAACGAGGTAAGATAATAAGTTTAAGTATAAAACTAATACAGCTGTTATTGTAAATATGATGAGGATACAGACTCCTGCAGGATGGCAATGAACGGGAGAAGGTCCTAGCCAGGCTAAGGCCGCTGTCTGGCCCTGGAGCCCATAGAGTCCTAGGCTCAGAGTCTACTCTGGGTGTCACCAGGCAGAGGAATCTGTCAGATGGGAGGCGGGAGGCACCACTGCACCAGACCGAATAAATTTGAAGCTGTAAAGCCCTTATTTCTACGATTTTGAAAATCAGTGATTAATGTAGGAGTTATTTGTCAATATAGTCTATGAAGCAGAATTATTTACCAAAATACTCCCTTCTCTTCTGTCTGCATGGAAGGTTCCACTTTGAAATGCAATCCATTTGGAATACTTGCTTTGCCATTTCCAATTAGAAAAACATGAATTCTCTTTTGTCTGGTACTGGCTACGATTTACACAGCTCACAAGTGGGCTACAGGTTGCCTTCATTTCTTCAAATTCTCAACAGTTTTTGCAAAGTGTGGGTTTTTATAGAGCTGGGTTTGTTTTTTTTGTTTTGTTTTGTTTTGTTTTCTGTAAAAACTCCATTTAGCAGTGATGGATATTACACAAGATGGTGGAGTTTGGGATCTCATTTCAGATCCCATCACAGAGGCAAATAATTATTTGCATTTTTGTTTCCTTCCAGTCATTGTCCTTCTTACTTACCAGAATATACTCAGTGAATATAATTTTCCCCATGAAGTGGGTGTTTTTAATATTATTTACAAATAAGGAAGCTGAGGTCAGAAGGCTTAGGAATATACCGACTATGGAACCAGAAAAAGCAGAAAGAATGCCCACTATTCCCACTGTGGGAATCAACAGTGTGCTGGTAAGTAAGAGCTGGCTTTCCAAAGGGGTGGAGGGAAAGCCCTGAGTTGCAGCATTTGCCATCTCCCATGCTATAAATGTTCTCCTGTGGCTGATTCATGGGCAAGCTACTCAGGCTGGTGGAGTCTCAGCTTCCTTTTCTGCAAAATGAACAGAACTCCAAACCAGGGCAGTGCCGAGTTCAGAGGACCTCCTGAAACCCCAGTGTCCTTCACCCAGAAAAGAGAACCAGCTCCAGAAAGAGGTATCTGGTACAGTATTATTTCAAACTGAATCATGAATCCTGATTGGGTTGTGAAATGGATTTACTTGTGGATTGCAACCAGAATCTTTAAACAGGGAAAACTAGAATAGAATAGGAAAAAAAAAAAAAAAAATCAGTGTGCAGCAGACATGGCAAGATTGTTATTCTCTGAAACCTTTCATTCTGATGTAGATATGGATGTGTATACTGGGTCATTTAAAAAAAAAAAAAGAAAAGACCTTTTTCTTGCCACCAGTCACAGTCTAAGCAGTTTGAGAGCCACTGACTTGGAGAACCTGGCTTGCTAGAAAGCAGTGCTTTTATCTCCTAGAGCTGTGGGGTGTGAGAGAGGCTGCTAGAACTAGCTTTCCCTCTTCCCTGCACACGGAGTGGGGTGGAGGAGTAGGGATGAGCCCGGGAAGGTCTCAAGGCCCTTGACCGCCTCCAGGGCCAGGGGCAGGCTCCAGGAGCCCCAGTTGCCTGCTTGTGAGCACTGGCGGAAGGAGGGAACCTCACAAGAGGGAGGAGGAGGAAGCCGTACAGGAAACCGTCCCTGTGAGCTCAAGGCTGCTGGAACCCACCGCAGCAGCAGCAGCAGCAGCAGCTCAACTACCAACAATAGCACCATCAGATAAAAATAACTCGTGGGGTCTGCAGCCTTGCTGTGCAGGGCAGGGGCATGCTGTCTAGAGGGCGGAGATGTCACCGGCTACGGCTGGGGTCGTGCTGCTCGGCGTCCTGCTCTGCCTTGATTTTCTGATTGCTAATTAGAAGGCAGTTTTCCAGCTGGCGGTCACTTGGGCTGGTGCCAGGAACAGGGCTCCTTGCCCCAAGGGTCTCTGTCCCCTGCACTCTTGCATGGGGTGATATTAAAAAAAAAAAAAAATCACTCCTGCTAATCAATCCTGCTTGAGGTCTGTCTGGCTGTACCACCTCTCTCAGGTGGACTCTCACTTTACAAGAGAAGGGCTTACCTGGAGCTTGTCTTCCACAGGGGGATGTTCAGGGAATCCTAAGGGCAGAGGCTTTCCCAGCAGCCCTCAAAGCCTCTCCGTGGGCCAGGGGGTGGGCTGACCCAGGGCTGATCCCCAAAGGCCACGCTCCGGGCTGCAGAGACAGGCTCCCCGGGTCCCCCCCAGGCCACACTGCCAGCCGGCTGCCCTCCCACACACGGGAATGGAGGGAGGAGGCCAGGGTCACGCCAAATGTTATTTTTACTATCACAAAGCCTATTGAGAACCCATAGCCAGCTCTGAAATACAGAGGCCAGGCTCTCCTGCTTGCTTTGGCCTCACGGCTTAGGAGGCTCCCCTGCCCATCCCAGAAGCACCCACGTCCCTCACGGACTAAGGCCTTCACAGGCACCAGCTCTACGGTTTGTTCCTGACTTTCCTTCACTTCCGTAGTACTTTTTAACCTGAAGTATATAGGTAGAATTCAGGGGTGTGGGTGAACTCGGATTCACCCTATATCTTAGGTGTGAAAATTAGCCCTATGTCTTCATTAACTACAAAGAGGAACTTCGCATTCCCTGCTAGAGGGTGCAAGGGCCTGTGCAGGGATCCCAGGGGGGCCCACTCAGCCATGGTTGCTGCAGGCCTCGCAGTCGACCACTTGTCCTCGTGGCTACTCAACATCCCACCTGCTGCTGGATTTCGGTAGGTCAAGCGTTAATGAAAGAGGGCGTCCATGACTGGATCACGAATGCTTTCCAAGAAAACCTTTTGATAGCACTCTCTGCATGATGCATGTTCTTTCGGACTCTCCACGTCTTATTTACATGCAGAAAGCCGCCTTCTGATATGAGCATTAAAACTTCAAGCTGGGGCAGCCCAGGTGGCTCAGCGGTTTAGCGCTGCCTGCAGCCCGGGGTGTGACCCTGGAGTCCCAGGATCGAGTCCCACATCGGGCTCCCTGCATGGAGCCTGCTTCTCCCTCTGCCTGTGTCTCTGCCTCTCTATCTCCCATGAATAAATAAATAAAATCTTTTAAAAAATAAAACAAAACTTCAAGCTGAAGGATCTGTGGCACAAAAGGATCAGGAACCCCCAGAGACACTGATGCAGCCCCCACCCCCCAGCAGAGCTAGAAGAGTGTGCAAAGGCAAGGAAGCCTCACCCATACCCCCGAGGGCTCAGGGCCAAGAAAAGTACCAATAAGCAACTAAAAATTGCAAGCTAACCTGATGGGCGCTGCGAAGGTGGAGGCTGTTTAGCCCGAAGGCGGTTGGCGAAACGCGAGGACCTCGAAGGAGGTGGCCGCTACCTTCTCTCAGGCTCTCAGGGGATTCTCAGCTACTTCTGGCCTAAGAGGAGCGCACCCACCTACTTAACCTATCATGGGCTCCTCCTCGGGGGCTCTGGGTGCAGGTGGCTTCTTCCGAGGCCTGCTCCATTCCCCCAGCCAGCCCAGTGTCAGGCCTGGGAGCAGGCTGCTGCTGAGCTGTCCCCACTGCCTTGGCCCGGGATATTTCCCAGAATACTGAACTTTTGGTGGCAAAACTGGGAGTCCTGGGCAAACCGGTCACCCTACTTGGAAGCCAAACTCTACCCTTTTCTCCTAGGACTACTTCAACTGCCTGGAACTTGGGTCCGCTTCTCACAAGCACCTTCTCTGTTTGTCCACCTCGATCTGTGCCTGTCTGTCTGGGTCTCTGGCTCTCCTTCTCTCCCCCTCGACCCCATTTCTGCCTCAGCTCCCAAGCTCGCTGAGGTCCCCAGCTCCTGAGGGTCAAGTGACTTGAACTTTTCAGTCTCCTGGGGCCTGCTGCGAGCACCACTGGCTCTTTGTGTTTAATTGGGGTATAATTTACATAAAGGGCTCAATTCCCAGGTGAATAGCTCAGTGAAGGTTTATACACCCATAAAACCACCGCCCAGGTCTAGATCTTGAGTGCTATCACACCCCAGAAGGCTTCTGAGTGCCCCTTCACTGTCACTCCAATGGGTCCACTATTCTGACCCCTGCTACCTTCATGTCAAGGGAGTCGCGCACTCTGTACCCTTTAGGGGCACACCTGTCCTGAAGCTGCTGATGGTGTCAGTGCTGGGAGAGGCCCCCTTCAGCAGGACCCCAAAGCCAGGGTGAGGGGATGGGGGGGTAGGACTGAGCATGCAGGGGAAACACTAGGTCTTATGACCTGAGGGAATAAGTAGCCTCATTTTCCAGTAAGGACACCAGGAATTCGAGAGAGATGGTTCACTTAGTCCTTCATTAGGAACATAGACTTTAGAAAAGAGGCAGAATTGGGGTAAGAACCCAGAATCCCAGGGCAACTTCCTTCCTCTAAGCCACACGGCTGCCTTCAGAGGGGGAAAGCCAGGACCAACCCCTGCTGGTTAGACGGTTGTTCCCTGGGAAAGAGTGAGTGTGCATCCTCTGTTTCTGCTTCTCCCCCTGCCCAGATGCCCCTCACACCTGAACACCTCAGTCCTTGCTGCACATTAGAATCACCAGGGGAGCTTAAAAAACAAAAAAACAAAAAAACAAAACCAAAACACCTCTCAATGCCCAGGGCTCACACCCCACCCCACACCCCCACTAATGAAATCAGCGTGGCTGGGAATGAGACCCAGGTGCCAGTATTTTTAGAAAACCCTCAGGCAATTCTAATATTCTCAGCCAAGTTTGTGAGGAAGAAGCTCTTCTCAGACTTTTACCATGTGTATGAATTTTGAGGGGGCTCTTGTTAAAATGCAGATTCTGATTCAGGAGGCCTGGGGTGGCCTGAGATTCTGCATTTCTAACAAGCTGCTGAGTGAGGCCAATGTTACCAGTCCAGGGAAACGGCCTGGAGGAGCAAAATATAGAGGACCATTCTGCATCCCAATTTTTCTTCATAGAAATCTATTTCTTAGTGATTCATTTTCTAGTTTGTCTTTTAAACAAAAGCGCCCCCTCCTCCCCGCCAAAGTAAATATGTTTACCCACCTTTACCAGGGAAAGGGTGCAATGATTCCTCATGTGCCAAACATCGTCCTCAACAACTTTGAGGATAAAGAGGTGAAAAATATGAAACTATGGAGTAGAGACATATCAGAAATGGAATATCTAGTCTGCATCTAGTTGGGGCTTCGGAAGCACACAGGGAAAAAAATGAGAGGGGTACAATGTTCAAAGAAGTGGATGAGAATTTGTCATAAATGATTACGGCCTCCCATGGATTTGAGAAGGCCACTGAATTCCTCCCTCTCAAAAGAAGGAGATACACACCCAGACACAACAAATTAAAATATAGAACAACTGAGACAAAGAGGAAATCCTAAAAGCAGCCGGAAAGAAAAAGAGCATTAACTTCCAGGGATTTAATGCTAAAGTGACTCCTGAACTCCCTCCCCACACCCAAAACAAAGCCAACTCTGAGGAGTGATAGCCCACATTTTAATGAGAAAGTAGCTCTCAGTCCCATAAGATTTTTCTTTAAAGATTTTACTTATTCATGAGAGACACAGAGAGGCAGAGACACAGGCAGAGGGAGAAGCAGGCTCCCTGTAGGGAGCCTGATGTGGAACTCAATCCCAGGACCCCAGGATCATGTCCTGAGCCACCCAGGCGCCCCTCAAGTCCCATAGTATTAGTGGCAGTTTTAAATCCAAGGCACCAAGGCTCTTTTGGGTGAAGTATCTATCCCTCTCTCCCCACCCCTTTTTAAAATTGTGACTTCTAAGCTTTGAATCTAAATGAAATTGACCTTGGGGTGCAAACCTCACTCAGTCTCCAGTACAAACTGAACCAGAAAAAAGTCCATGTTAAAAATCTCACCTCCCGTCTCTTGCTCACATGCAGAGCTCTGATTCCTTGCCCTGCACAGTCAGACCTTCACCAGAACTTTCTTCCCAAACACCCCTTCCATCATTCAGCACTGTTACTGCCCTACCCCACCCCAGCCTGGCCCCACCATCACACCCGGGGAATATGGTAGGGCTTCTCACCAAAATGAGAACGGCTTTTTTTTTTTTTAGTCATGAGGGAGAAGAGAGAGAGGCAGAGACACAGGCAGAGAGAGAAGCAGGCTCTATGCAGTGAGCCTGACATGGGACTCGATCCTGGGTCTCCAGGATCAGGCCCTGGGCTGAAGGCAGCGCTAAACCGCTGAGCCACCCAGGCTGCCCAATGAGAATGGCTTTAAACAGCCCACAAAAGAACCACCCAGTCTTGCTATGTGTTTCTGTCCTTCCCCCAATACCACCAGCTAGGCTTAGGCTCTGGGATCCTGCCGCCTAAGAGAGTTTCCCCCCAGAAGTGAGGGCAATGCCATAGTGCAATGCCAATCTGAGGGTCTGTCCTCCTGTCCCCTTACCTGGAGGAAGGCAGATTTTTCCATCAGGCAGCAGTGACACCCAGCAGGCCCCTCCCCCTCCCAGCTCCTCTTGACCATTGTCATTTCCCGGCAGGAACTGGTTGACCAGTAAAGTGAATTTGCTTTGGAAGCTTGTGTCTCTACAGCTGGTGAGGTGGAAACCAGGAGCCGCTACATGTGAAATCCATGGGAAGCTCTACTCCATTGCTACAGCTGGGCATACAGGGCCACCAGGAGGATTGAGCAGTGACCCTTCCTGAAGCATCGTATCTCTCCTACCAAATGTGTGCAGCCCAATACACCTGTAAAGATTGGGTATGCATAGCACCTGGCATTCCATATGCATTCAGGTTCAAGCAGCTCTTACTGTTGTGAGGATTCCATGAAATGATATACGTGGAAGGAAGGGGACAGTTGGCTCGGCTCTGGGCCCATAGACGGAGCTCACCAAATGTTATGTTTCTTACCCGTTCTGGATGACCATTTCTCTGATGCACAATGAGCCATTTCCCTGCTCTTTCTTCATACCAGGTGGCAGAGGAGTGGAGGATGGGACGGGTGGTGGTTAGGCCTGAGCTCACAAGCTTCCAACCTCTCCATGGGACCACCCTTCCCAGACAACCCCCTATGACTATTTGTCCCTGCATCTTTGCTACAATTCCTGGGACGGAGAAGCCTCTGACCTTAGCCTTGGGTTGGTTATCTTAGCTGTTGGGGGCGGGAGAGAGAAAAATGGTGGCATGTGGAGTTGTTCACGATGACTCTAGCTTGCAGGCTGCCACGGATAATCACCGTTTATCAGCTCATTGGAAAAAATGACTACAGTTGCATTTCACACATCAACAAAAAGGAAAAATAAAAACCCCATTGGAATGTCTGAGTCACTCTTCAGAGCCTTGAAATTACCCATTCGTTATGACCCTTTTCCTTACTGGCTCCCGTGTGGGGAAGCATAGGGCCCTGCAAGCTGCCATCTGCCTGATGCTTGCCAGCCTGGCCTGAAGTCCCTGCAGATCGCCTACAACTCTATTTGGGGCTTAAAATAGACTGGGATCAGTAGGGCTTGGGGTGGGGGCGGGGCGTCATTCTTTTATGAGCTTGGTTCTCTGGGCTCAGTGGTGACTTGGGTGTGCCATTTACACGCACAGAAGCTGGGAGGAAGAGGAGGGATCACAGTCAACAAGTCGATGTGCTGTCACTTGGTGCGAGCATCAGTGCACAGATGTAAAGCTTGCTTGCTTAAAAACCAATTGCTTCACTTAAGAAGGAGGATCGAGCAGTGACCCTTCCTGAAGCATCATATCTCTCCTGCCAAATGTGTGCAGCTCAATACACAATTCGAAGCATTCTGTACACGTACTGGGAACTGGGTATAGGTCAAATACTGGTCCCTAAATTCACAGGAACAATGGTTTTAAGAGCATTTGGCCGGGGGGTAGGGGTGGGGTGGGGTTAGTTATGCACTGCTTTGAGAATCCAATGGGACCTGTAAACTTTTCCCCTACAAATACCAGCATATTGCTTGCCATTTCCAGGGAATTCACAGGCTCCCCTAAGAGACATGGGTCCCTAGAAACATGCTTGTTATCCAGGGAAACCATGTGGCAAGTTTGTCAAGTGTCCTTCTGTCCTGGTACTCCCTCATCCCACCCCTGTTGTATGTTTTGTAAGATTCATCTTGGCAAATAGGGTTTGCTCATGGAAGGAGAAGGAGCTCCCACACTGAGGCCCGTGGGCCCCCATTCCAGGCCGTTGTGCCCCCAGAGCTCTCCTTTCATACCAAAACTTTCTTTCCAAACCAGGCAACCGGATCGGGCCGAGCTCAGCACAAAGTGCCCACTGTCAGGGCCTGGTGGGTAACCCGACCTCTCACAGGTCATTCCTCGTGCCACCAACATTAAGAACATCTAAGTTCTCTCAGCCAAGCCCATAGCCCTGGTCCCCCAAAGGAAATGCTATTAGAAGGCAGGGAATGGCAGGTTTCCAGGGTGAAAGTGCACGCTCCGTGATACTCAAGGCTTTGAGAATCTTGGCTACCATCCATGCAATCTGCGGCTACCGTGGGTGGTGAGCAACAGGTCTGGGCTGGAGAGGGCTGTGTTTACAAAGCACTTTCATGCCTGCCTGCCTGCCTGTCTGTGAACTTCGGAATGCTCATCTACCGCAGCCATTGCAGTAATTGTCAGCAATGGTAATAAAACGATGTCTTACTTCTGTAGGACATTTTGCCCCATGTAAAGTGCTTATGTATATATTCTCTTATTGTGGTAGAGTCATAAAATGGGCCATTTTAACCATTTTTAAGTGTCTCGCTCAATGGCACTAATACATTCACAGTATTGTGCAACCATCACTGCCATACATTTCCGGAACTTTCTCACCATCCCACGCAAAAGCTCTGAATGACCTTCCGTCTCTACAGACTTGCCTATTCCAGGTACCTCGTATAAGGGGAGTCCTTCAATATTTGTCCTTTTTGTGTCTGGTTTATTTCACTGAGCCGGATGTTTCCAGATTCATCCCTCTGGCCCGTGTCAGCATTTCCCTCCACTTTATGGCTGAATAATATTCCATGGTGCCGCATTTTGTGTGTCCATCTGCCTCCAGATGTTGACCTGGTTTCCGCTGACGGTGCTGTGAATGTGAGCAAATAAGTATCAGTGTGAGCTGCTGCTTGCACTCCTTTGGGGTATTACCTGGGAGTGGAATTGTGGGCCACATGGTGATTTTATTGATTTTTCCTATTTATGTTGCAATAAACAACTCTTACTTGATTCTACCTATTTGAGACATGAGGCTACTGAAGCTCAGAGAAGGGGAGGAAATAAAATCACTCGAAAGAGGTTTTAACTTCAGGACTGTAAATACTCCCGTTGCCTGGGGCTGGGACTGGGGGAGGCAAGTGAGGCATCTGAGGTGCAGAATTCAGCAGGACTCGGTCTCAGGCACGCATAACCCCTCATCATGAGCAGCTTTGCCACTCAGCACTGTGCCTAGGGCCCAGGGCAGTTTTAGGGGCCATTAAAATGTTTTATTTTAAAATCAGAAGAAAAATGTGAGTAAAATCTAGTGTGGATCATAGTGGTCTTTTGGTAAACTCAGTTTGAAAATATAATTTTAATATATATATTTTAAGAACAAAGGCAAAAAAAGTGCCTAGGGCCCTGAAAGCCCTCACGGTTCCCATCCTGAGAGCTACTCTCCTATTCAGAGCACAGGATTTAAGGAGACTCTCATCTCTAGAATCCTGCAAGGACCAACCCTCCACTGTCACTGATCCCAGAGTGTATGCCTCCCGAAATTTTGTGCCCAAAGCACCTGGCTTCCCTCACCAGAAGCCTTGCCCTCCCCCTGGGTCTTGACCAAGCTGGCACTCTGGACAACAATGTCTCTGGCCAAGTTTTCCTCACTTGGTAGCACACCTGTGTTACTTAGGGTAGGATCGAAGCCAAGGGAAGCCAGGCTTAGTCATTTAAAGGCTAGATGTGTGCCCATTGGCCATCACCAGGAGGGATCGTGGTGAACCCTACACCATGACCACCTTCACTAACAGCATTTACAATACTCCCTCCATTTCATCGAGTTTGTCACATCTGTAGTTGTTTTACCTAGAAAGCTGCTGTTCGTGCTCAATCCCAAACCGTTAGCTCATTCTGCCAAATCATAAGCACTAGACAAGGAAAGCTTTCCTTCGTAAAGTTCTACTCTGGGTTCACAGTCTTGGTTTTTCATCCATTCAAGGGAGCCCATCACCCCCCGTTCACGAGACCATCATTTCACGTTCACTGGTGTGGGCAGAGGGCATTTGGGAAGACAGGATATATTTCGCTGATTAATGAGTACATTTGGCAAGTCTTCATGGAGCACCCATTCTATGCTTCAGCCCTGGGGACACAAAAGTGGACAAGACAGTAAAAACTCCCTGCCTCAGTGGCGCTCACATTGTAGGAGGAGGATAGAGACCGCAAAAAGTAAATGACAAACCTCTAATGAGCCCAGTGGTGATGTATAATGGAGGGAAATAAAGCCGGGGTAAGGAATGTGGGAAGGGGCTGGGAATGCATTGTAGATTAGGTGGTCCGGAGAGATCTCAGGGACCAGTTCCATTTCAGCAAAGACCCCGGCCGCATGAAGGACCAAGCCATATGGATACCTGGGAAGTGTGGTCCAGGGAGCAAAAACTGCAAGTGTGAAGCCCTGAGGCTGGAGCATGCCTGGTTGAGGACAGTCACTGTCGCGGCCCCACGAGTTGTTTCCTTGGTACAGCATCAAACTGGAATCCCTGCTAAGGACCCCCAGCTCATAAGGACCCCCTTTTCTAAAAGTCACGGGGCTGGCCATATCAGATCCTTTGTTCCAGGAGGTTCTGTTAGTGGTCTGGTCTGTTCTCAGGGGGAGCTGTGGCATGGCCTCAAGAGCCACGGGGTGGGCCCACTGGCACCCTCCTATACACACAAACACAGAGGCAGAGAAAACAGTTGGTGAAGAGATGGTAAAGCAGATGTGTAGGTGGGAGGAAAGGGGTAAGGCTCTGAGACAGGGGTCCCCACAGGCAGAGTGAAAGACCAGACAGAGGGACATAAGGGTAGAAAACGGGAGGCTAGGGACTGAGAGAGAGGAATAGCGACTGCCTTTCGGGGTTCTAACAGCTGTGGGGTTCTGATTCCCATACATCCTGGAGAGCACGCCCCTCCGGTTTCTACCCTTGGAATCCACCTGTTTCTCTGTAATTACTACCATCTCTTCCTCATTTCTCCTAAGTGAACCCCAGAGCCCAAACTCTGGAACCCTTCATGCTACTCTTTCACCCTGCCTTTGGCCATCAGCATCCCTACAGGGGTGGGACCTTCTGTGTGGGCTCCCCAAGGACTTTAGGCAGCACGGTGAGGCAGAGGGCTCTGGGCCTGGACTCGGCAGCCCAGCTTTGCCCTCCAGATCGGCCACGTCCTAGCTGCATCACCTTGAACAAATCATCCAAAGGCCCCAAGGCTCGTTCTCTCTCCACTCTTCGTGCAGAGACTACCCTCCCTGCCCTGCCTGCCACTCCACACTGTTGTGAAATGACAGTGGAGGCCACGTGCAAGTGTCCTGCTGGTTGGAAATGCCATGGAAGCACGTGTAGTTATGACCCTGCCTCAGGAGGCAAGGCTCCCTTAGCTGCGGGCTGTGACTTAGTGGCTTTCCTGGCCCGGTGCCTTGTCAGTCAGCTTGGTGGCTGAGCCTCCACCTCGGTCAGCCCAGCCGGGGTTCCACCCAGCAGCTCTCCTTCCTGTCTCCTCCTTCTCTTACCCTGTACGTTGTTCTCTTGAGTTGGCTACTCTGAATCAGCCCACCCTCCGCTGGCTTCTCAAAAATCTGCATTTTTCCTAAAACTCCCTTGCTCTATGAAAGTCCCCACCCTCCCTGAACGACTTGGCTCACCTACAGCCCCACCTACCCACTTGGAGGCTACCTCACCCCTGTGCACGTTCATGTCACCAAGATGTAAACAGCTAGCATCTCATGCTGGGAAGATTCCCCACTGTCCTGCCTCCCAATGTTTAAAGAACTCCTTGACTCCTCATCAGGGGCAACCCCTTGGGCCACAATCAGTTGGGCTGGCTGAGAACCACATAATATCACTCAGCTGCTCCCTGGAATCCATCTTTTCCTTCCCATAACCACTCTCCGCCTTCCGTTGAAGTCCCCATCCTCTCAGATGATTGCCACTGGCTCCTGGCTCTTCTTCCTGAACCTCTTCTATCATCCCCCCATCCTCAGAGAAGACCTTTGAAAAACTGGTCTAAACCCTTTCTGCCTCAGAACTGCCCATGACTCCAAATAGTCTGTGGGATGAAACTCTAGTTTCTTAGTCTGGCACCCACAGCCCTAAGTGACTTGACCAAAGCCCTTCCCCCAGCCTCATCCCCTGTTTGGCATGCTCCGCGCAATGTGGCAGGCGGCCTCTGAGATGGCCCCAGTCAGCCCAGTTCCTGACTTGTGTGTAATCCCCTCCTCTTGAGAGTTGCCAGCTGGGATGATTGGCTTCTACCATCAAAGTAAGGCAGAAACAATGGGGTATCAGTTCTGAGATTAAGTCACAAGAGACAATGGCTTCTATCCTGCACATCTTCCCTCTCTCTCGCCCTGAGGGAGGCCAGCTGCCATGTAGTGAGCTGCTCTCCAGAGAAACCCACAGGTTAAGAACAAAGGGAGGCTGCAGGCCCAGTGCCAGGGAGAAGCTAAGGTCCTCAGCTCAAGAGCCTGTGAAAAACGAGAATCCCCCCAGTCACTACACAAAAGAGCTTGAAAGTGGATCTTTCCCTAGTGGAGCTTTCAGAAGAGACCCCAGCCCCAGGCTGCACGCGGGCTGCAGCCGTGTGAGATGCTTCAAAGCAGAGTCGCCCAGCTGAGCTGTACTCAAATTCCTAACCCAAAACTGAGGTAGTAAAGGTTGGTTGTTCTAAAATTTGAGATAACTTGTTAAACAGTAATAAAGAATAGAATACCCTCTCACTAGGTCTCAGAAAAGCACTCTAGAACTTAATACTACCATAAATTCTTGACCAGCATTTTCCACAGAACTATCCTACAACCCCACATTCTGTTTCTCTGGCCACGTCAACCTTCATGTCTCCCCAATAAATACTGCTGATCATCCCAACTCTCTTCAGCATTCTAGGCCTCTTACCACCTACCCTTGAAGACTCCTTCCCAATAAACACACCCCTTGCTCCCAGTAGACAGCCTTGTAGAGACTTCAAGAGTTATCGGATGGGATATCTCTGCTGTTTCCACCCTAAAGGGACAAAGCTATTTACTTCAGCACCCAACCATTCATTTCTCAATCTTCTTACGATACAGGGTGACTCCCTATCACTGACCCCAATCACTCTCCTATATTTGCAATTCTCCCATCTTTCTCCTGTATCTGCAACCCCTCCTTCTCCTCCCCAATAACATTTCAGGTCACTCCGTTCTATCCCATCTTAGCAAATATCCCTTTGATCCCACAAACCCCTCCAGCAACCACCATCCTCTCCCTCTTCCTTATACAACTAAACTCTTATGGTGACCTCTCAGTTTCCTTCCTTCCCATTCTCTCCAGTCTGGTTTTTGCCCTAATTGCTCCACCAAAACGTCTCTTTCCAAAGTCACTCGTGACCCTGAGGTTGATAAATCCAATCAACATTTTCCAGATCTCATTGTCTTTGGTCTTCAGGAACATTGGACTTCTCTGGACTTCAAGACTCTCTCCAGCCTCTTATTGATAGATTCTGTTGCCACTCCTCAACCTCCAGCTGAGGACTACCTCAGCCTGGGTCACAGGCCCTCTTGTCTCCTCCCATCATACACATTTTCCTTTTGCTAGGCAATCCCAACCACATCTCAAATACTACCTCTACGTCCCTAACACTCAAATTTGCAGCCCTGCCCAGACTTCTATGAGCTCCAGGTCTATGTATCCAACTGCCTGCCGTCCACTCAGGTAGCTTCCATCCAACACATCCAAACTCGAATTTGTTATGACCCCACAGTTGGCTCTTCTCCAACTTGTTTTAGTTCTCAGAGAATTGCCCAAACCAATAATCTGGTAGGTTGTACTTCTTGGTTACTGCTCTCTATTCAGCCTCCTAAAAGCACCCATCGTTTGCTTTCCATCACCGCTGGGCCAAGCCACCATCTTCAGTCACCTGCAGTGGAGTGAGAGCTTCCTTTTCCTCCTCTTCTTCAAAGGGATATCCTCATACTGCAGGCTTCTCACCCTAGATATGCCTGCAGGACTTTAACGATCCACTAATGCCAGAAGCCTGGATGGCTCAGTCAGTCAAGCATCTGCTTTCCGCACTTCTGCCTTCTGCTCTGGTCCTGGGATTGAGTCCTGCATGGGGCTCCATCCTCAGTGAGGAGTCTGCTCCTCCCTCTCCCTCTGCCCCTCCCCCAACTCGTGCATGCTCTTACTCATGCTCTCTCTTGCAAAAATAAATAAATGAAAAATCTTTTAAAAAAAATAAAAATTCACTAATGCTAAAAACTCATCCCAGACTAGTTAAATACAAATCTTTGGTAGTAGGCCCCACACCATCCTTATTAAAAATGTCCCAGGTAACTCTAATCTACAGTTATGATTGAGACTCACTGGTTTAACTGGTTTAACCACATCCATTACTGGTCCACTCCATTTTCCATGGGGTGGTCAGGGACAGAAAAACCTCATTATGCCACCCTGCCTCCCCCTTGTTTTTAGGGTGAAGAACGAAGCCTTCTTGCCCTGTGTTCTCTCACTCTGCCTGCATCCCATAGGCCAGGATGCTTTACTGTCCAGTGTCCTATTCGGCACTACTCTCAGATATTCTGGAGACGATGCTTTTTCTACACCAGAACTGTCATGCTTGCCGTACTCTTTTCCTGGATTGTTTTGCCTGACAGCTCAACTGTGTCTTCCGCAAGGAACCCTTTCCTGATTCCCAGATGGATGGGGCTCCTCTCACTCCAATTATCCCCCTATAACTCCTCTTCTCCTTCACACTCCAATTATCCTCCTATAGCTCCTCTTCTCCCTCATATACTTCTGTGTGTGAATTTTGCTTGTTTAGTTTCTGTTTTTCCACTAGAAAGGGAGAAGGATCCTTTCTGACTTATTGTTTTTTAGACTCTTGACACTGAACCCAGTGACCTGGAACCCAATAAGTTTCAGGTAAAAAATTCACAAAAGGATAATAAATACGTGTTCCTTCATATGCCCCTAGTTTAGTACAGTTTTCTGACTCTCTGGAATGCACCAATCCTGTCCACAGCCTCCTCACTTTTTCTTCCTGACCCGGTTTAAAAAAATCCTTCTCGATAATTCCTTCCTGGTTCCCTAAGGCAGTTCGTTTCCCCTTCTCTGTAGCTAATAGCCTTTTTCCTTTGTCATAATTTAATTAACTTGCTTGTGGACCTTCTTCCTGCTGCAGCTGGACTTCACCATCACGTCCCTTGCTCTCGTGTTAATTACTCATTTGCCGGATGAATGAACAAATAAGCTAATGAGATCACATCATTTAATTGTATCTCTAAAGTGAGGAACATACATATGAATTGCTCCCCGCCATATGTGCTCAACTCTTGGGTCACATGGCGAGTTCGTGTGCTGCATCTATCTGGCAGAGCTTTCTGGATTTCCCTCTTATGCCTCTCTGGGCCGGGTCCGGAGTAATTCTTGGAAGCAGGCTACCAGGTGGGCTTCTAGAAGCAGGAGGGCCATGGGACTCTGCTGGGATGGAGAGAGGAGATACAGTCCTAGCTCTTCCCCTCTCCGCATTACGAGTGAGCTGTAATGGGAAAGCCTGGCTCTGCTTTTTGGTGCCTCTTGGAGCCATGGCTTTGCTCAAAGGCAGCAGGCCTTAGTTCCAGACTAAGAGTGATGAGGAGAGACCACAACCAGGATGGAGAGAGGAGAGAGTCTGCATCAGGATGGGGAAATGAGGAAGAGATGCTTCATGGCCAGGCTCTCACCACCTTAAAATGGGAGTTCCTAGTTTGTTCCAGTGGCTGCTCCCTCCTGCCCAAGGTGCTCAGCCTAGGAAAGAGCCTCTGCACCCGCGGAAGTGCCCCAGTGCATCCGTGGCCCCTGGCTGTGGGCAGCTGGGTAGAGGGCCTGCTGTGTTGGTTCATGTCGGCTGACCAAGTGGAGAGAAGCAGAAGCAGGGCTGGGCAGGGCCAGGGGAAGTCATCTGGAGAAAGGAAGCTGAGGGACCCCTCCCAGTAGAGCCCCGCCCTGCCCGCCCTCAGGCCCACTTTCTCTTCTCTTGTCCAGCTCCACTGCCCGAATTCCCTCTGTGATGTTGGGGAACAACCTTTATGAAAGGCCCATCGGCCACGTGTTAGGAAAACTGCCAATGGAGTGGGCAAGAAACACCTTTTCCAGGTCACAGAGTTGGAACATGGTTGATATTATGGATGATGCTAGAAATAATAGGAGCTAATTTTTCCTGAGCATTTCCAAAGTACCAGGTCGGGCAAGCATTTTACACAAATTGTTATAGTAGTTATATTGAAGCACCTACTGCTCTTCAGACGTTCTCCGAGAACCCTCTGCATGTGGTGCATACAGGACTAACATGCCCTTGAGACACCACCTTGACCCTCTCGGCCTCTTGGCTACTGCCTGTGCCCCAGCTGCTTCTGTACAACCAGCCAACTTCCAGGCGACATTACCTGCCAGCCCCTCACCTCATCTAAGCACCGTGTGCCTCTTCTGACCTTTGGGCTTCCATGTTGCTTCTGAAGCATGAGGTGCCGCTAATGGGCCTCATAAACACAACCCTGAAGCATGAGGTTGGGCAGATCTGTGGCCAGTGGAGACAGTGCAAACATCCCCCCACCCACCCCCACTGGATGGGCTGTCCTGAGACTCAGAGCTTCACACAGCCTCTTGGAAGATGGCCCCATGATACCAAACAATTGGTTTATTTCACATAAGTGAGGGCCAGCTCAGTAGTGCATTGCATCTTGGCTCCCCTGGTTTCCTGCCTCACCCCTTTTTCATTTGGTCTCGTTTCCCAAGAACTGCACACCCTAATAAAGCAGTAGCATATCTGCTTATGCCTCAAGCTCTGCTTGGTGGGGTACCCAGGCTAAGGCAAGCTAGTGGGGAAACAGATGCAAATGCACATGGGTTCTACTAAGGAAAAATAACAATTGTGGAGAATGTCAGGCTGGAGGTTGTGGATTTTGTTCTGTGATAAGAGAAGGCTGTGGTTTGCAGAAAGATAACTCTTGCAGCCAGGTGGAGGGGGAAATTGAAAAAATTTCCAGGCTCAGACAGTCTGTTTGGTGGCTGAGGCACAGGTCTTAGAAGTGCTGGGCTGACCTCAGGCAACTTTGGTGTGCTTACCTGACTGGTGGCTTGTCGGTGACCATTCTTTCTTTGGAACCCCATTATCAGTCATCTATATGGAGATGGCCAGGCTTTGTTAAGTGCAGGGCATTATAGACAAATGTCTGATTTGTGACCCTGACATTCAATTCTGGGAAAACATTGCCTGAAATGGCTAAACACTTTGGAGGTGCTGCTCTGAGACCTGAGCTCTTTGCCCCCAAGACAGAACAATCTCGGGCCCATTATTCCTCTCTGATAGAAGGATTTTCCCATGGGACCACCTATTACTCTGAGCCTGGTAGAGCTTCCTTGGTTCAACCCTGTACCACTGACCTTGACTTACTCCCTCAGGTATTTAGCTGTCCAGCTTCCCCATCTATCTGACTCTACTCAAGTGCTCATCAACAAGCACCATGGATGCTCCCTTCACAGTCATGGTGGTTTCTACTGACCCAAAGATAATCACCAGAAGCCATGGTAGGGAGTTCCAGGGAGTATATTTTGACTTTGCATGAAGAGAGAAATTGTATTGGGAAAAAAAGGCTAACTCAGTTTGAATGAAGTAGGCAGATTGCACTCCATTGGAGCTGAGCTCACCCAGGACCTGAGGATACCCCAGCATTCCTAACTTGCTAGCATCCTTCACCCAACAGTATAAAAAAGTTTGATAAGTAAAAAATAACACCAACACCCTTGTCACTTGAGACCGCCCTACCTTTTACTCAGCTCCCATGTCTGTCCCTGGCCTGGGAGCAAACCCTGGCACCTTTTCCAGTCACTCCACCCACAGCTCTTCCTGTGGGTACTTTCTAGCAGCCAGTCCTGTCTGGACACAAAGACAAAACCAGTCTCTCACCCAAATGCCTTCTCTCCACCACTTTCCCCATTGTCTGCCCACAGTGACCACTGGGGGTGACAGTGACCACTGGGGACTACTGATGCCCACCTGACAGCAGTTCATAGAGGAGGAGATTCAGCTTGCCAGCAAGGGAAGGCATGGGAGGAACAGAGCTGAGGTCTTTCTCTGTTTACCCTCTTCCCAACTCCCAGGCTTCTTACCTGCATGGTTACAGGAGAGGCTATTCTGATGCATGTGACTATGACATGTCTTCTTCTATCCTTTTTCTTTTAACCTATGTGTGTCTTTATATTTAAATTTGGTTTCTGGGGCAGCCCCCATGGTGCAGTGGTTTAGAGCTGCCTGCAGCCTGGGGTGTGATCCTGGAGACCCCGGATCGAGTCCCACGTTGGGCTCCCGGCATGGAGCCTGCTTCTCCCTCTGCCTCTGTGTGTGTATGTGTGTGTGTGTGTGTGTGTGTGTGTCTATGAATAAATAAATAAAAATCTTTTAAAAAATAAAATCAAATAAATAAATAAATTTTGTTTCTGATACATGAAATGTGATTAGAACTTGCCTTTTTAAAAATCTAGTCTGACAATTTCTGCCTTTGAAATGGAACTGTATGTATAATTTGCATTTAATGTCATTATTGTCACCATTAGTTTTAAATGTGAACGATCTTTCCTTTTATTTGCCATTTGCCCATCTGGTTTTCTCCCTGCCTTCTCTGTTTTCATTTTTAGATTAGATTATTTTTTATAATTCTATTTTATTTCTCCTATTGGCATATTACTGATACATTTTTGGTTTGGTTTTGATAGTTTCCTTAAGGCTTTTAATATATATCTTTAATTTATCACAGTTTACCTTTCAGTAATATTATTCCAGTCCACATATAACATAAGTTTACAGTATACTTCCATTTTCATACCTCTCCCCAAATTTTTGTATTGTTCTTGTCAAATAGATTACTTGTACATATAATATAAACCCTACAATACATATTTTACTTTAAACAACCAAGTGTCTTTTAAAGATCTGTTAAATATATTAAAATATCTTAAAGTCAAAATATTAAATATCTTAAATTCAAAAAAAATTTTTAATGTTTACCCACAAATTTACCATGTACCATCTCTTCATTCCTTTGTGTGGAATTAGATTTCTATTTTATTTCACTTTCCTTCTGCACAGAGGTCCTCCTTTAATTTTCTTATAGGAAAGTGATCAGTTCTTTTGGCCTGTTGGATGTCTGAAAAAAAATGTTTATTTCGCTTCAGTTTTGCAATATATTTTTGCTATATATAGCACTCTGGGTTCCCAGTGCTTTCAGTTCTTAAAAGAAGTTGCTCCACTGTCCTCAGGATGGCATCGTCTCCAACGATAGATCTGCTGTCATTCTTCTCTTTGTTCTTCATGGCTGGTCTCTGGCTGCTTTCAAAATTTTTCTCTTGGTCATGTCTTAAGCAATTTGGTTATATGGATGGGTGTCATTTTCTTTTTCTTTTCCTTTTTTTTAAATTAATTAATTAATTTATTTATGATAGTCACAGAGAGAGAGAGAGAGAGGCAGAGACACAGGCAGAGGGAGAAGCAGGCTCCATGCACCGGGAGCCTGATGTGGGATTCGATCCCGGGTCTCCAGGATCGTGCCCTGGGCCAAAGGCAGGCGCCAAACCGCTGCGCCACCCAGCGATCCCGGTGTCATTTTCTTTACGTTTCCTGTGCTTGGGGTCCATTGAGCTTCTTGGTTCCTTTTATCAAATTAGGAAAAAATTTCAGGTCTTTCTTCTCTTTATCTCTCCACTCTCCTTTTGGGGCTGCAATTATTCCTTTATTATGCACTCAAAGTTGTCCAACAGTTCATTGTCCTATATGCTCTGTTTTATCCTTCAGTTACAGTGTCTGATCTATGGTGAGTCCTATCTAGTATATTTTCCATCTTAGACATTGAGTTTTCTTATCCCTAGACATTTGATTTGGGTCTTTAAAAAATAGATATAGATATAGATATAGATATAGATATAGATATAGATATAGATAGATATAGATAGATATCTTTCATGTTTTTTCTAACATATTCATGCTTTCCTCTATCCTCTTGAACATGCAGAGTATATTTATAATAACTTTTTAATTTTTTTTTAATTTTTATTTATTTATTTATTTATGATAGTCACACATTGAGAGAGAGAGAGAGGCAGAGACACAGGCAGAGAGAGAAGCAGGCTCCATGCACCGGGAGCCTGACGTGGGATTCGATCCCGGGTCTCCGGGATCGCGCCCTGGGCCAAAGGCAGGCGCTAAACCGCTGCGCCACCCAGGGATCCCATAATAACTTTTTAAAAAATGTCTTGTCTATATATTATTTCTATCATCTGTGTCATTTCTGTATCTGTTTCTTCAATCGATTTTTCCCCATTATGGATTTTATTTTCCTGGCTCTTTTTTTAAGATTTTATTTATTTATGTGTGTGTGTGAGAGAACTGAGAGAGATTGAGAGAGAGAGAGAGAGAAAGAGAGCAGACAAGTGGTGGAGGAGGGGCAGAGGGAGAGGGAGAGGCAGACTCCTAGCTGAGCAGGAAGCCTGATACCAGGCTCAATCCCAGGACCCCGGGATCATGACCTGAGCTGAAGGCAGATGCTTAACCAGCTGAGCCACCCAGATGCCCCTATTTTCCTAGTTATTCTTTGATGCCTGATAATTTTTTTTTGATGCCTGATAATTTTTAATTGAATGAGAGACAATGTGAATTTTATATTGTTGAATGCTGGATTCTTTTTAATTTAAATATTTTTGAGCTTTTTTTCTGAGACTGAGTTAAGTTACCTGGAAGCTATTTGATCTTTAGAGATTTGCTTTCAAGCTTCTTAGGTAGAATATAAACCTCTAGTTAAGGGCCAAATTTTCCCATTACTGGGGCAGGCAGTGATTTGTAGGCAAGAGAGGGTCACAATAGGATTTGCAATTAAGGAAACCACTCTGGCAGAATGAAGAAAATAGGTTGGGAAGGCAGAGAGACACAAAACAGAACGTACTGCTTATTCAGACAAGGGAATGGAGAAGACTATTGTTCAGGCAGCAGTCAATGCAGCAGCTGGAAATAGGGTTGGAGTCAGTGGTAGTTCATGTGGGCAGAGTAAGAGGGAGAAGGAAAGTCTGAAATGATCCAAAGTTTCTCATCTGAGCTTCTGGTAGATTCAAAGGAGATGAGATCCATGTGAAGTCGTTAGTAGGGTTTTCAAAGGCCAAGAATTTCCCATCATTCCTGCTTGAATTTCTCTATCACAGCCAGAAAGCCAGTTCCAAGAAGAAGGCAGTGTTAGGACCCAAACGTCCTAGCACCCGCTCTGGGTATCTGCTGGGCTTTTTCCTCTGGTGGCTCAAAAGGATATCAGTATCCAAATCAAGATCCTAAGCATCCATGACTTCTCTGCCTATAACATCACAGACTTTCTCCTCTTTAAAGAAAAGATTTCTCTGTGTAAGTGTACCATATGGTACCTAGTAGAGCTTGGCAAATTAGAGGCTTTTATAGCACTGAATTTTTATAATGTGATATTTAAATTACATTAATATCTCTTGTGCTGCAATTATATTAGTCTAGGATTTAGTCTGCCTCTCTCTAATGAAAAAATGCTAATGAAGAATTTCATTCATAAAATGTTGAAATGGCCTCCCTGGTTCTCCCTGACTATTCAGAGAAATGTCCTCAAGGCCCACAGGTCTATGTTTAGTCCCAATCTGTGATCCATCCTCTATGCCTATTTTCAAAAACGTTCCTCCATAAGCTACATACCACATGTATAATTTCCCCCTCTTTCTTTGATGCAGCAACATGTTTTCTGGCAGGACATCTGAGAACCTTAATCAAGTGTACTGTTGGAATCATGACTTTGAGGATTAAAATGTACTTGTCCACACCAGGGCAAAGTAAGGGTTAAGTTTTAAAAAAAGTTAAGAAGTGAGACCTATTCACTTCCTCTCTCTCTCCTTCCTCCCCTGGCTATAAATTTGACCAAGAGTAAATGAAGTGTCTCTAATTAGCTTGTCCAAGTAATAAAGTACCTCCCACCCTGTGAGGGGCCCAGGAAAGCTATGAACTTGGGCTGCCTGCAAAGGCTCTTGTTTCCCCCAGGATAATCATTGTTTGGGGCCTAAACTTGACAGCCAAAGAAAACGGAAATTATAAACATAAGTATCACAGTTCATACACTTTGCAAGTTGTTGGGGCATTCTCATTTCCTCTATCTCCTGTGTTTCACACGTACATGCACACCCAAATAAGCCAGCTAAATATATTGACAAAGTCATTCAGAGTTTGTCTAGTTCTTAATTAAAGCCATTAAAAACAACAACAACAACAAAAACCAAAATGTTAACTGAAGCCATTTAAAAAACAAAAACAAAAAACACAAAACAGAAACTTAAGGTAACAGAAATCACCCTCAATATTATATCCCTTCTATTGTAAGGTGAAAAAAAAAATCTGAAATGAAGGGTTAAATTATTTGCATAGTTAATGTCATACAAATTATCTGAAAAGATGCAGGCCCCAACTCTGCCTTCCAAAGCTAAGAAAATGCTAACTATGGTCTCTGTCTCCTGGCACTAGATAGGCAGCTCTTAAATGATCCCAAATACCAAAACATGCCCAGGCTGTGTTTCTAAAGCAATGAAGTTGAAATTTCCAACATAACAAACCCCAAAAACATTTGGTTTCCAGCAGTGCCTGGATATGTTCAAGCCTGATTCTGCACAAGTCCAGGGTAAAAGAATAGAAGACTCTAGAAAGAGAAATACATGGGATGGGGTATGGAGGGGGTGTTGGGTTAATTGGTGAGGATAGAAGAGCCCTGAAGTGAAACCAAATTCAAATAATAGGCTAAAAATAGAAACAGTCTCCTAAAAGATTAGGAAGAGACAATGTGTTACCGAAAAGATAATTTTCACAAGAAGGTAAAATCATGCCTTGCACACAGATATAAAAGTGTACATGATGAGGAATTTATTTTCCTCATGATATGAGGGAACCAGGCAGATGTTTAAAGGAAAAGTCAAAGCGGGACACCTGGGTGGCTCAGCTGTTGAGTGTCTGCCTTTGGCTCTGGGCGTGATCCTGGAGTCCTGGGATTCGGTCCCACATCGGGCTCCCTGCATGGAGCCTGCTTCTCCCTCTGCCTGTGTCTCTGCCTCTCTCTGTGTCTCTCATGAATAAGCAAATAAAATCTTAAAAAAAAAAAAAAAAAAAAGGAAAAGTCAAAAGCACAAACATGTTTACTGAGTAAAGGATGTTAAGATGAACTGGAGATAAATGGAGATAAAACTGGGTTGAAGAAGTCAGTTTAATTTCTATCAGGACAGAATTTACATATCTATCAGTTATAATTTAGAGGGCATTGCAAAATTGCTCAAAGACAGTAGAATAGTAGAATCTGATAACCAGGAAGGGTGTATTCTAGACATGCATAGTTTTCCACTAAAACAAAAAATTGTTTCTATAATATTCATAGGAGTTTGTTAGGGGGAAGTTGGGTTTTTTTTTGGGGGGGGGGACACCCCTTCCCAGAGAGGACGATATCATGGAAAGGTTAAACCCATACAGAGGCAGGGCAGGGTGTTGGTGGAGACTTCTACAGCAAGGGGTGAGTCATAAAACAACAGACACAAACTAGTAATTTTATTATTTATTACATTTGGTCACTTCATACACACACACACACACACACACACACTAGCACTAGCGCTAGTGTGGAATCAGAATATGAAGGCTAGGAAAGACCTTTTTGATTTTGTTGTCTAGGCTCCACATTTCGCAAATGAGAAGCCTGAGACCCTAAGCTGAGATGTGCTTGAGGTCACTGAGCTTCTTAGTGGCTGTGAGCTTGGTTCTTAAAGTTTGTGAGCCTAGTGATCCTAACTCAGTGGCTGTGCAGTACGCAAGACCCACCCCTCACCCCATGCATGCAAAGTTTTCAAGCATCATCAAAGTGTGTTTTTCTGGGGAAGAGTTTAGAATGTTCATCCCTGGCTTTACATTATACTCAGCAAATATACGTCTAAACTTAGTTATAATAAACATAATTGAAATGTGGCTACCTTCATAGAACTTTCAAAAGGCTTTTTATTTTGGAGGAAACATTTTAATAGCCTACATCTCTTAAATTTAAAAAAAGGGCTAAGAAATTTGAACAATGTGTTCCTTTCCCCCATAATAAGTGGAAGCATTCCAAATAACTCCGTTGTTCCTTCTAAAGTTAACTGTTTCAGCATCTGAGAGTCTCAAAGTTGATAGAAGTGTTCAGCTGTGAGAATGTGAAGATGGTCTAACTCCTCAGTTTCTTGTGGGCTTTCTCTTTCTCCCTCCCCCCCCACTCCCCTCCCCTAGCACTAATGGGCCTCTATGGTAGGAGGGAAGAGAGGAGGATGGATGGGAGAAGAAGAAAGCTTCCCTTTCCCTTAGCACCCTAGCCGGGGACTTCAACAGGATCAAATGGACATGAGACTGAAAGCTGTTGTTTAGGATTCTAGCTGTCGCCAGTGCCCCTTGCCTCCCTAGTTTTTGTTCCCTCCCTGAATCCAGGGCTGGCAATGGAGACCCTGTTGTAGACGCTAAGTCAGTGAGTAGAAGAATTTGACAAGGAGAAAAATGAGAATGAATTGCGGGCATTGTGGTCAAGATGAAGGACTTGGAATATAGTCTAAGGTAACTATTCTGCATCTCAGTTCATCCCAAAACTTGTGGCAGGTGACTCTTCTATCTTGGCATTTAAGATAAGGCTTGATCTACAAACCACACAGAGTTTCCCTCAGAAAGAAGCAAGTCAGGCAACTGGGAACAACCAATCAGAGGGCAGTGGACATTCTTGGGGGCAAACATGGCAAAGCAGATGCCAAGGATGTCCTGGGTGTTCTTCACAGAGGGTCCCCCACTTTATGACTGCTAGCAGCTTTCAGAGTGAATTTCACATTAGAATGTGCACCTTGGGTCCTCTCTGAGCCTCTGGCTTGGGTGCTCAGTGGGTGCTATCATCAAGACAGTGAAGACACAAGAAAGAGCAAACTTATGGGGGGAGAGGGTGTGGCGAGGAGGTTTGGACATGGTGAATCTGAGTAGAATGGGAGACTCCCAAGTAGATATGTCTCCTAAACCATGGGACAGAAGAGTCTGGAATTCAAGGGAGCGATCAGGCTGCCAATTTGAAGTGGGAGTCATCCATTTAGAAACACATTGAGTGCCAGGCAGGGGTCAGAGTTGCCTTTCCAGCAAATGAGTGGTTGCGCCGACCCTATACCCTGCTTCCACTGATCTTCCTAAGCATTTAATGCATGGCAACTAACCGCAGTTAGGACTGGGGGATACAAAGACCTCCCCGCGACAGAAGGGCTTGCTGCTGCTGATCCCTACTTCTTGTGGAACATTGTGTTCAGAGTGGGTGAGTGGGATGCTCTGATTCATCCTGTGGAGGGTTGCAGTGTGTGCTGATGCTGTAGTCCAGTAGCTGGATTTTCTGTCCATATTAGGCTGGGAGTAGGGGTGTCCTCCGGTGCTGCGTAAACCATCAGTGGGTGATCCATTTGCACCTGTCACATCACTCACTGATGACTTCAATCAGTTACAGCAGCCAAGAGGAAAGAGGGAATGTGTGGGCAAGACACTGAATCACCCTGTGTATCTGCCCTCTGAAGACACAAAATGCCCACTCCGAGCATCCTGAGTAATTCCTTGCCAGGTTCCCAGACAAACATCCTCCTAGAGCCTCCTGTTCCTTCTTCCTTTCTCTCTCACTCAGCCCCTCCCACTCTCAGCTAATTATGTGTGCACTTAGCCTTAAAGATCCCATCATCTTCTCCCAGGGCTTAGAGTTTAAAGAAAGGGGACCAGGCTCCAGGAAGCAGTGAGACCTAATTTGTTATGAGCCCTAACTATGAGCCAGAAAACCTGAGTTCAGATCCTAGCTTGGGTTGTGATTAGATGCATGGTGTCCTTCGTCTTTCTGACCCTGTGTTCTCCCATTTGTAAAATGAAAATGTTGGAAATGATGCTATTAATTTCTAAAGATCTTTTGAAACTAAATGAGAGGATATATCTTAAGAGTCCAGCACGTACTGAGACCTGACATTTTTGAATGTTTACATTTCATCAGGAAGTCTTCTAAACACTCATTTACTAACTCATTAATCTTTCCAACCTCCTACAATGATCCTAAGGTACAACTCTCCTTATTTTATAGGTGAAGAACTGAGATACAGTTAGCTGTTCAAAGTCCAGAGCTAGAAAGTGGTGAAACCAGAATTTCCTACCACTCAAAAGTGTGTGTGGCTCAAGAGCACACAAACTCAGTGTTTATATCAATGATTCCCAAAGTGTGATCTCCAGGCCAACAATCCCAGCAACATCTGGGAACTTGTTAGGAATGCAAATTCTCAGAACCCACCCCAGAGCTACAGACTCAGAAATTCCATGGGTGGGAAGCAGCAAACTGGTTTGTCAAGCCCCCCACGTGATTCTCTGATGCTCAGTCAAGTTTGAGAATCACTAGTCTACACTATTTATTCTACCAAGGCATAGGCTGTGGAATCCCAAAGAGGAATTAGAAGCCTGGTCCAGTTGCTTTCCTAGCCATGGGACTCAGGTAAGTCACTTAATCTCCCTAGGGATCATTTACATCACCTCTTTATAGAGGAGAAGTACCTGTTTATAAGATTGTTGAGGGCTCGAGGAATTACATGTGAACAGTGACTAGAGTGCCACCTGGTATAACTCATTGTTGCTTACCCACCACTACTTTTGTTCATTTACCTACTCTTTCTTGCTCTTTACATTACTGCCCCTCAATCTACCTCTATGCATATTTGAGTTGATTTTAATCATGAGAAGAAGGGGAAACTCACAGCAGAAGTGGTGTGAACCAGAGAATGTGGGCTATGCCAAAGGGGGTCTCTTTTCTCTGTTGGAAAAGTTGGGCCTGATGCTGCCCCTATAGTAGGCAACCTGGGCCATCTGAGTACCAGATACCTGGAAATGCTGCTCTTGCCAGGTTTCTTGCTGCCTGTGCAGCATCCCAGGGCCCAGGAGTTGCCCTCACAGAGACCAGCACTTGCCCCAGGAGAGGCGACTTTTCCCCAGGGAAGGCAGAACTGAGAAGGAAGTTTACAGGTTCATAGGCAAGGTCCTCTTCAGAATCGCCAACTGGCTCTCTGAGGCCAAGACTTTGCCTGTACCTAGAAAAATGCTCATAGCAATGGCCCAAAAATAGTTCCTAAAGAATCTATCCCTCCTTTGAAAGTGCTATTGTATCCACTACTGGGTTGTTAAGAGACTCAGATGAGTTAATGATACAGAAGTGCCTTGTCACTTTTGCTTTTTATATTTTTAATTTACATACAGTTACCTGAGTTTTAACACATGCACATTCTTATACCAGTCACCACTGACAAGATAAAACAATTCCCACCCTATAAAGAATTCCCTCATGTTACCTCTTTGCACTCAGACCCTTCCTTCATCCCAAGCCCTTGGCAACCTCTGATCTGTTCTCTGTCTCTGTGGTGTTGCCTTTTCCAGAATATTGTATAATGAAATTACACAATATATAATGAAGTGTATGCCACTCCAAAATGTGCCTCTTTGGCACAAGAATTGTTTTGAGCTATTTTAAGAAAACGCGGACACAGAAGTTCTAAAAAAACAGAGTAGAAGTTACCTTTTTTGTAAGGGATATTTACATTCATAAAGGAAGTCTTCATTTGCAAAGATGTCTCCTTTTTACCAGGAAAAGAAGGGAGACTCTAAATTTCTAGAAACATGTATCAGGGGAGGAGGCACAGACCTAGATGCGCATGACACACCTTACAATGTTTACAATGTTTTTCCTGATAACTTTCCATAGTCAGCCACCCCCCATGCCCCAAACTTCTTTCCTTTGTCTTTAGCTGAAGATGGTATTTAAGGTGGTAGCTTGGACCACCTCAGAGAGTTACCCATTATTTCTGGGTATCTCCCATATATATATATGAATATACATCAGTAAACTTCTGTTCATTTTTTTTCTTGCTAATCTGTCTTTTATCATGGGGGGTGGTCTCAGCCAAGAACTCAGGAGGGTGGAGGGAAAATTATTTTTCCTTCCCTACAGTAACCTTGGAGACTGGCTTCTTTCATCTAACATCATACATGTGAGATTCAGCCAAGGTGTGTGTATTGGTGTTTGTTGCTCTTTATTACCCAGTAGTATCATATTACATTGCATGGATGTACCACAGTCTATCCATTCACCCAACGAAGGGCATTTGAATTGTTTTTAGATTTTGGCAACTGTAAATAATGCTGTTATATATATTCATGTAAGGTTTTTGTATGAACATAGATTTTCATTTCTCTAGGATAAATACCTAGGAATAGGATTGCCAATCATATGGTAAATATATGTTTACCTTCATAAGAAATAGCCACATTGCTTTCCAGAATGGTTGTACTGTTTTGCATTCCCATCAGCAATGTCTAATAAGAGTTCCAGTTGTTTAATTTGGTATTGTCAATATTTGTAGTCATTCTCATAGGTATGTCATGGTATCTCACTCTGGTTTTAATTTGCATTACCTTAATGACTAATGATGCTGGACATCTTTTCACATATTTATTTGTTACCTCTCTGTCCTACTTGGTGAAGCACCTTTTCAAATCTTTGCCCATTCAAAAACTTTGGTTGTGTCTTCTTGGATTTCAAGAGGGTGTGTGTGTGTGTATTCTGGATATAAGCCTGGTGTTTGATCAGTGATTTGCAAACATTTTCTCACAATCAGTTTGGTTTTTCCTCATTCTCTTTAAAGTATCTTTCACAAGAGTAAATGTGTTCAATTTTGATCAAATGTAGTTAACTTTTCCTCTATAGATCATATATTACTGTGTCTAATAACTCTCTGACTAACCTACAATCACAAAGAATTTCTAGTTTTCTTCCTTTTTAAAAGAGATTTTATCTATCTATTCATGAGAGACACAGAGAGAGGCAGAGACATAGGCAGAGGGAGAAGCAGGCTCCTTGTAGGGAGCCTGATGTGGGACTTGATCCCAGGACCCCAGGACCATGACCTGAGCCAATGACAGATGCTCAACCACTGAGCCACCCAGGCATCCCTCTATGTTTTCTTCTAGGGGTTTTATAGTTATATGGTTTTACATTTAGGTCTATGACCTACTTTTAGTTGATCTTTGTATGAGATATGAAGTATAGGTCAGGGTTTATTGTCTTTGTGTGAGTTGTTTACTTGTTCTGGTACCATTTGTTGAAAGGACTCTCTTTCTCCATTGAATTGCTTGCTCTTTCATCTTTTCCAGAAATCAAGTGCCCATCTTTCTATGGGCCTCCTTCCAGGTTCTTCTCACCAAAACCACACTTTCTTGATTCCTGTTGCTTTATAGCATGTCTAAATGCCAGGCACTGTGAGTCTCCAACTTTGTTCTTCTTCAAAATTGCTTTGGCTTACCCTCCTGTATAAATTTTAGAGTCCACCTATCCATATCCCCAAAGACTCCTTCTGTGGTTTTGATTGGGAAGGTATTATTTTTTTTAAGATTTTACTTATTTATTCATGAGAGACACAGAGCAAAAGAGAGGCTGAAATATAGGCAGAGGGAGAAGCAGGCTCCATGCAGGGAGCCTGATGAGGGACTCGATCTTGGGACTCCAGGATCACACCCTGGGCAGAAGGCAGGCACTCAACCACTGAGCCACCCAGGTGTCCCAATTGGGAAGGTATTAAATCTGTAGGTCAATTTGTAGAGAATTGACATACTAACTATGGTGAGTATACCAATCCATAGACATGCGTCAGTGGGGAGGCTGGAGGATGCTAAGGCCCAGCCTGGTTATGAGGAGCCTCCTAGCCCCTGACCCAGGTTTGCCAAGGTAGGTGATCTTGGGAAAGTAACTGCCTCTCTCTGGCCCTAAATTTCCTCAGCCATAAAATGGAAAGGTTGGATTAGACAAGCTGAAGATCCCCTTTTCAGCTCAGACATTCTGTGATTCCCAGTGTAATCTTGAACTGACCTTCCCGGAGCATAAGCAATGTGTTACCAGGTCTCCCTTCAGGGCCTTCTGATGAGCTGATGCAACAGTTACTGTACCTGAAAGACTAGGTCCAAAGCAGAGTTCAATGTGGGAGACCTGCTGATTCAAGAGCCCAGAGCTGAGTGTACTTTCTTATTCCTGGGATACCACAGGCCAGGTAAGAAGTCCCCTTATAATAGCCTGAGACCCCAGCATGTCTGGGACAGAGTATCAGATGTGGGTCTCTGTGACCCCTCCTCCCCCCAGTCCAGGGAAGGAGTATGAAGAGTAGGCCTTTCCAAGAATGCACAAGAGAAGAGATTCCCACCCACGTTCTACCCCCTTCTCACATCCAGGCGATGAGGAGAAAAGCCAGGTGACCTAACAGCACTATTTATAGTGTTCAAACATTGGAGGCAACCCAATTGCCCAGCCATCAGGGAATGCTTAAACAAAGTATGGGACATCGAGACCCTGGAATCCAGTGTAGCCATTAACAATGACTAGTATGTGGATTATGCATTGAAGTGTGCAATAGATAAAATAATGTCAAATAAAAAATGTTGGGAATCAAATACCACTTGCATACTATTATAGTAATGCTAACATGTTTAGAAATTACATCGACAGAATTTGGAAAGAAATGACTGGTAATGCAAACAGTCTGTGATTGATAATATGAGGATAATTGAGGAGCTGTTCAGCTGAGGCACCGCTGTAAGTGCTCTGGGAGATTCAGAGAGGCCTGTGGCCTGAGGCTTGCCCCAGGAGGACCTCACAGGAGAGTTGGGAATCCATCACCAACAGAGTGAACTCTGACTAGCTGCTTTCACAGTTACTCCACCTCAAGATTCCAAGTTAAAGCATCAAGAGTCTGGCTTGGAAGGGCTTCTACAAAACAGCTCTCCCAGGCATCCCGAGGATGCCAGAAGGACATGATTACAACAAAGCTGTGTGTTAGCCAGAACCCCACTGCGCTCTGGCCCCAGTCCAGATTCAATGGCCTTGGGCCTCCAAGGCTGAACCCCCTTCATGGTGCCTTCTTGAGTTCCCCTCAGACTCCTGCTGGGGGCTCTTTGACTTCTGGAGCTCCTGGTCCACCACCTTCAGAAGTTGGGGTATGAGGAGTGTAGACTCACACCTCTTTAGTGGGTCAGCAGCCCTGAGGGCACCAGCGAGCTAGAGGCTCCCTCTTTGGGGAGCTGCCACACGCAAGGCTGGTTGGACTCAGGGCCCTGGATTCAGACCCAGAAGCCACTTGTCTACTAGTGGTCCCAGGCAAGAGACTTAATACCCTGGAGCTAAGTTCATCCAGAGAGGGGGGCCTAGTGCATCTTTTGCATTCCCTACAATAAAAGCTTTTGTTATGTCTGTTTATTGATGAGGGACAGAAGCTCAAGGAGCCTTAGTGACAAACCCTGGGCCACAGCAGTGGGCATTTCCTAAGGGCACAGAGTGGCTGATAGCTAAGCAGTTTGTTGAGAGTCTGGTGTTCACCCTCAGGGCAGCCCCAGCTCCAGCTTAACCTCTGGAACCAAGGAAGGGAGTGGCCTTGAACACTGGCTGAGTGACCAATGCTGGGGCCTGAGGACATCCTGTTTGACTCAAGCCAGCACCTTTTGATTCTCGAGGGCACAGGGGGGTTCTCTGGGTGAGAAGCCCAGGAGCCAGGCTTTGTGTCATAACTGCCTCACCCCTTCTTGATAATTAATCAGATAATTACCGTGGAGAGGCAGAACCAGAGCAGAAATGCCAACTCTAGGTCAGAAACAGCACTTAAACCATGAGTAACTCTCATTAACTCTGATAACAGGCCTACTCTGCTGGGAACAGTGCGGGAGGGAGCTGGCCTTCCAGGAGGCCTTTGGTTCAGGGAATCTGAACACTGGCCAGTTTCTAGGGTGAGAAGACAGGAGAACAGGCCTGAGCGTCCCCCACACAGCCAACTACCACCCAACAACCACTGGGGGCTGGGGGTTGGGGTGGTGCCTAACTAGGTTAGGTGGTTTTAGACACCTGTCCTCCCCCAACCTGAGCTGAAAGAAGACCCAGCTTGCTTTCCACTTCTCTCCAGAAGGAAGTGCTGCTCTATTCTCTCCTGGCACTGGGGTGCTTCCTCACCGACCCCTTAGAGGCAAGCGATTCCATCCTCAAACTTCTTTGGGTGACCAATAGAGCTTCTTGGAGTCACAAAGAAAACTGTGAGACTGAGTAAGAATTCAATAATTTCTTTTGGTATTTAAGAAATAGTTACTTTAGAGGTGCCTGGGTGGCTCAGTCAGTTGAGAGTCCAACTCTTGGTTTTGGCTCAGGTCATGATCTCAGGGTAGTAAGATAGAGCCCTATGTCAGGCTCTGCACTCAGCAGGGAGTCAGCTTGAGTCTCTCCCTTTGCCCCTCCCCTCACTCTCTCTCTCTCAAATAAAATAAATAAATCTAAAAAAAAAAAAAATTGAAGTCTTCCCAGTAATGTTTTGAGACATGTCAGTCTGTGCCCACACTCTCCCAAATCATGGAAAGGAGCTGAATGTCTTCTGTCTCCATACTTTCCCAGTCATTGCCCCCTACTACCTCCCCCAAGGCAAAAGGCATCAGCCATGACCGTCCCTGGCAAAACTGGTCATGTGCCTAAGGACAGAGTCCAAACTGCTTTCCACAGTGCATAAGATCATTGGTGACAGGCCCCTGCTGGTGTTGCACCCTCCTGGCTCCACATTTCTTTTTCTCTCTTCCCTCTGCACCTTCACAAATGCTGTTCCCTCTGCCAGGAACCTCTCCAGCCCACCCCAACCCTATACAACTTATTCCAACTCATCATCTGGCTAACAGCTTCAACAGTACTTCTTCCTCAAAGTGTTTCACAACCCCCACTCCCATCCCTGAGTCAGGATGGGAGGTGCCTGCCTGGTGCATCCATGTTCCCCTGACCACCCCTTCACTGCACTTACCCCTCTAGTGCTAGTTCAGCATCTCAGGTCTCCACTGGGCAGTGCTCCATGAGTGCAGGGGACATGCTGTCTTGACCACCATCATTTTCCAAGATAGAGTATCTTCCCAATACAGAGTAGACACTCGTCGAATGAATCCCCTCATCAGAACTTGTGCTCAAGATTATAAATTCATTCTCACTGAGCTAAAGTATTTTCATTCAACAATGACAAAACCTCATTTAGCTTAACCCCAAATGATGACATTCTGATTATAGATTTCAAGTGCCAGCAGCCAGTTTGGAAATCACCCCCATGTAAGTGGTGGCAAATTTCACTGAGAACTGCCCCTGGTCTTGTTGAATGCTGTGGCTGGAAAACCACCCTAATATTTTTGACATGGATACACTTGAGTACACTCGTCACTATATGAAAACCCTAGTCCTTGAGAGTCCTAGGGGAACTAATATCACACTTGGAACATTTTATTTTTTTAAATATTGATCTTTTATCTCAAAAATAATAACAATCTTTTGGTGCTATTTACAGTTTGCAAAATTTTTCATGTATGTTAACTCATCTGTCTCAAAACAACCAGCAAGAAAGCAAACCCTTTTGCAGATGAAGAACCCAAGACTCAGAAAGGTTAAGACACTTGCTTGTGGCTCCTAATAGCCGAGCCTGGAACCCCTCAGGGTGGGCTAAGTCCAAACCCAGAGCTGTCTCCACCACACATCCTTGTCAGCACAGATGATGGAACCAGAGGCCGTGTTCTTCCCAACAACAAAGGAGTTGGCTGGCTGGATATTGACCATGGCTTTTACATACATATTGCTGACTGATCACCACATTTTATCTTTTCTACTTGATTATAACTCCTTATGGATAGGGTACTCATTCTTTTCATGTTTATATATTTTATATCCTTATAGTTTCACAGGCTGTTAGAATGTAAGCCCAAAGAGGTCAAGGACTTGCTTCTTGTTGACAGCCACATTCTCTGCATATGGTAAGTGCATCATAAATATTTATTGAAGGAAAGTATTTTTATATTGTGTGGGGCCTGCTATAGAGCTTTGGGCATAGCAGGTGCTCAGTCAATTCTTAGAATCCTACAAAGGTAAACACTGGCTCCTTCTTTAGAAGGGTGATTCGGTGAGGCAGATGTCCTGGAAAGAAGGTTGGCTACTGAGACCAATTAAGGAGCATCGATATATGCAAGACAGCTGTGCCTTCAGCTATATGTCCTTTCTATTGAGAGAGGGGGTGTTTATGACAGCAAATGGTAGGAAAACAAAGGAAGAAAAGCCCAGGGCTCAAGCTCAGAAGCATTTCAGATGCCACCTTCCAGAGCAGAACAATTCATTTCACACCAAGATCCCGGCTCAAAATCATCCTGCTATGAAAGGGATAGCAGGTCTTTTTGTACTTGGAGCTGGGTAGGAGAGGGCAAATCCGTGACTATGAATCAAGGATGAAAGGCACATGTGCTGACTTGAGAGTCTGAGGGGAGGGGGATCTGATCTGGGCCAGGCCCACTGTTTGCAAGATAATCTGAGATATGATACTTCCCTTCTGTAAGTCTCGGTATTCTATGATTATGTCATCTTGGCTCCATCAGAAGAAAGTGCCGAGCTGGTAGGTTAGCACAGGCACAAAGTTCCTACACATGGCTGGTTTGGAAAAGGAGGGAAGAAAGAACAACATGAACAACAAACATGCCTGAAATGTTTTTCTGCAGAGAAAGTGCCCACAGCACCTATTCCTGGGGTGCTATATGTCAATAATAGACTCTAGGCCTATAACATCGAGAAAGCAAAGTCTGGTGGCAGCCAGCAACCCTCTCTCGTGTGGCCTGTGATCATCTATTGGCAAGGAAAGAAGTCTTGGCCCTCATGACCGGGAAGTAGCCAGTTCACTCAAGTGGATCTGAGCCTGGGCCAGGCACTGGGAATCCTAGATTTCCTCTGCTTCCACAAGTGACACAGGGCTGACTCTGTCATTTGGACCTCAGATGTGAGTGAAGTAGACCTAAGTCATTCAGGGTCAAGAGTCGGTGGATTATGACCCAGGATGGAACTGGGGCCTGAGAACACCTAGTGAGGGGGATACCTGATAGAAAGCAGTGACATGTCAGTGGAATAAAGTAGGTTTACCATGAATGAGGTCCAGGAGAGGAGAGGGGGAAGAAACAGTGAGCTTACTAGAAAATTCAGGGCAATGCTACCAGTCACCCCTTCCCCTTCTATTCTGACTCCATGCTGGAAAGTTGGGCTCAGCTCATACAGTACCTAAAGTTAGAGGGACCTCAAATAGCACCTAACTCTACCCTTTCTTCTACAAAAGGTAGAAAATGAGGCCCCCTGGCATTAGGTGACTTATCCAAGGACTTGCTTCCAGGCACGTGACGAGCCCCCTGGCTCCCTAGACTGGTCTCAGGCCCCTACCTTTCCCCACTCAGACCTGCCAGGATGTTGTGTAGCCAGTGCTAAATAGAGCTGGAGGACAACCAAGTCTAGAAGGACAAGAAAAAGCATGTCAGGGGGTATCAGATGAAGTCACAAACAGACGTCAGCATCCTGGAAGATAACAAAAGATGTGGAAAGAGGGATTGAACAAGGAAGGGCAAACTCTCAGGAGTTTTTACCATCGAGGGCAAGATGAAGAAGTTGCTTGGTCTCCGACTGTAGTACTCATAGTGATACAGTTAGGAGTATTTAAGTGCTTCCCTAGCTGATAAGTTCCTGGGGGGCAAGAGGTACGTATTATTTATCTTTAGATCCTTGGTACAGTCCCTGACTCTGTAAATGGCTAGTGAATGAATGAATGAATGAATGAATGTCAGCAGAGCCTGCAGGACCTTTGGAGTTCTGTCCTCAGCTCTACCACTCACCAGCTACAAACCCAGAGCACGAAACTGAAAAGCAGGAGTACCAACAGTACTCACTTCATAGGGTAGTGTGAGGATTAAATGAGATCAAGCATCCGAAGTGCTCAATAAATATTAGCTATTTTTGTGATGACTATTTTCAGGAAGCAGAACCAAGGGGGAAGTTAAATTCCATGAGCCTGGAGAATGGGGCATAGCTCCTTGAGAATTTTAGGCATTCGTACACTGTGTATCTCCACTTCCCTTGTCATCCTCCCTTTCCTCTCCCCTCAGCACTGTCAGCTCTGGAATTCACCTGCTCTTTGTTGGAATCCACTTGATCTTATTTAGGAAGATCTTTATCTGAGGATCAGGGCCACCTTGCCTGTTTCTGGCCTATACTGTCCTACAAGTCCTTGCTTTAGAGGACAGCAGAGACAATTAGCACCCCTGCCTTTATGGTTCTGCAAATGATGGCATTCCAGACTCCATAGCACCCGGAAGGTGCAGGTCATTTGAGGCCTTGGCCTTCTCGAATCAAGTCACACAAAGGCGGTGGCCAGCCATGCCACGCACCTGCTCCTAAGGCCATCTTGAACAGGGTGACAGGATAGGCCAATGAAGATCAGTCTGGCTCTTCTGACCACCTCTCCTCCTAAACTCTGGAGAACCCTAGCTAATTCACAGGGAAGGAATATGCCCCCTTTTGGCCAGGCATAATGAGATGAGAGCAAGTCACCAGGCAGAAAGTAAGAGAGATTCGTTAGAAGTAAATCCTGCAGGGCCTCATATGCCAGGCTATAGGCTTTTAGGCTTTCTCTAACATCTTATGGGGAGTTGTTGAACATTTCAGAGAAGGGATATAACCTGATGAAAACTCTATTTCTTTTCTTTCTTTTTTTTTTTTAAACTCTATTTCTGAGAGGTGATCTGGTCGATATGGTCAGGAGAGAATGCACCTGGAGCCATAGGGGTGGGAGGGCATTGAGAACAGCAAGAAGAGCCTCCAGTGGCAGAGGACAACTGAGAAGTGGGAGGAAAATCATTGCAGAAGACGTCCCCTGCTACCTGATTGGCCTTAGAACCAGGTCACATGGCCATGCCTACCTGCAAGGGAAGCTGGGAAAGTAGCTGCTGGATTTTCTGTCTCTATCATGATAAGTGGAGTCTACTGCTGGGGAAGGGCCGTGGGTGAGGCAGCCAGTAGAATTGGCAGGACTTGGTAACTGGTGAGAGCTTAGGGAAAGGGAGGGGCCGCAGGCCATCCTGGGGGGCTTTGAGCCTGGGCAACTAGGAAAGTGTGATGTGTAAGCAGAAATGGGGAAGTCAAAGGGAAAGGGGGCCACAGGGGATAACAGGTGATGAACTCTGGGGTCATATGGAGTTTGAGGTGCCTGTGGAACATTCAGATGGAGACTTCCAGATGGAGACATGGAGCTTGGGCAGGGGGTAGGGGCTCAGGAGAAAGCCCCTATGTCACAATCTATCTGCGTAAGTGCTGAGGTCTCCAAAGAAAAGACTGGATGGGATTCTTTCAAGAGGTGAGCTGGAAAGAGAGCCTTCACACAGGAAACACCATGAAAAGGAACAAGGAGGGTCATGCAGAATGGGAAATGTATGAGCAAAGCCCAGAGAGGGACAGAGGACAGACTTGCGGTGGCCAGGGAGAACTAACCTATTACAGAGAAGAAGACAAACTTACGGATGAGGCTCGGCCAACATCGGATGGAAACGATGATGGCAAAAGGGCTTTGGACATGGAATGAGGAGCTTGGATCTCCTAAAATAAGAAAGAGAGAGTCAGTGACTTTTCTTGACCTGGAGAGGATGACAAAGTGATATCTGAGAAAAACCAACCTTGTATTTCCAGAGCCTATTGCAAAAATATATGGAGTTCCTCCCTTGGGAGAACTAGAATCTTCTCCCATTATGTTAGTCTTCAAAGTTAAAAACAAAACAAAACAAACAAACAAACAAACCCAACCTTCTCAATTCCACCACTGTCACCCTTTGGGGGAGGGTTAGAAAGATTCATCCCCATTTCGGACAAGGAAACTTAGACCCAGAGAAGTTAAAAATAACCCCCTTGATGTATGAACAGCCAGATAAGCACAGGAAAGGACACTCAACATTATTAGTCATTATGGAAATGCAACGGATAACCATAATCAGCTACCGTGACACCGCACTAAAACGCCTACAATTTAAAAGATTGACAACACCAAATGCCAATGAGGATGTTCAGCGAGTGGACCGCTCATGCTATAAATGGTGAAGTGTGAAATGATACTGTCACTTTGGAAAGGTGGGGCAGGTTTTTGTTATTTGGGCTCTTCAGATATAAAGTTAACAGGCTCTTACCAAGTGAGTCGGGAATTCTACTCCTAGGTATTCACCTATGAGAAATGAAAACATATGTCTCTACAAAAACAAATGCACATGCATTCATCACAGCTTTATTTATAATAGCCCTACAGTAGAAAAAGAAACAAATGTCCCTCAATGGGTGAGTAGATAAAAATCCTGTGGCACATGCATACGATGACATACTACTCAGTAGTGAAAAGGTGCGAAGTATGGATATTTGCAGTAACACAGATCGATCTCTAGAGAAGTGGGAGGAATGCTGAGAAAAAGAAGCCAGACCCAGAAAGGAACATGCCATTTAACTCCTTTCATATGAAATTCTAGAACACGTAAAATTAATGTATTGTGCGAGAAAGCACATCAGCAGGTTCCTGGGAGTTGGTGGGGGAAGGGCCTGGGGGGATAGAAGTGCTCTACTGACGGGGTGGTATCTGCACAGGTGCATGTACATTTCTGAGAACACCTTGCGCTGAACACTTAAAATGGGGACCCTTTTTGTATGTAACTTCTATCACCATGAAATTGATTTTAAAAGAGAAGGAAATGGGACTTGCTTGCAGTCACCCAAGTAGGGAGTGTAAGAGTCAGAAATAAAGTCCTACCAATGCTGCTCCAGGCTGGCCAGGGTGGGGGCTTTAAAGAGAGGTTTTTGGGGTGCAGAAACCAAGGTGCATCAGCGCAGGATGGGCTGACTGAAGTAAGGGAATGGTTGGTTGGGCCCTAAGCAGGAACCTCAGGATCCCCATGGGCCACAGGAGAGCAGAAAGAGGAATCAAGCAGAGAGTAACAGCCCAAGCAAGTGGCTACAGAAGGGAGCAGGGGAGAGAGGGAGGTGGGAGTTCATGGGGCAAATGGGTGATGAGTAGAGGCCCCTATCAAAGAGCTCCACAGGGAATTTGACTTCAGGGAGTACCCCTACTGAGGCAGTAGCTTGTCTTTCCAGAGGCTAAATCCAAAATGCTACCCAGTGTCCTCTAAGAAAGGTTCTGGGAGAAAGGACCTGACAGACCAAGGTCCTTGTGAAATGGATCTTTATAATGAGCTCAAGGGAAACAGAAGCATGATTTTCACCCAGGGAGGCAGGGTGAGCCAGAGGTGTCCCCTTTCTGGTCCAGCCCATGCAGGCTTGCTTGATTCCCTTAGGTTCTGGGTAGGCAGCTGATATTGGGGTGTCCCCACCTCAAAAGGGGCCTTACTAGAAGATGTCATCCTACAAGAGCTAAGCTGATTCAGTTTTGTAAAGAAGCACAACTATACAGCTTTTACACTCCTTGGTGTTTCTCAGTGTCACGATCATTACAGAGGCATCAATGTGTCCTTCCTTAGTTGAAACAGATCTTCCTTCCACTGAAATGGACGTGAATAACCTCAACCTTATTAACTTCTCTGCACGATTAGAGTTGGATCCTAGGAATGGAGGAATGCAAGACACCTTTGTGCCCCTGGATTCCTCCCACTACCTACAGTTAGCCAACCGTGCAAAAAGGTTGGTCCTTTCAATTTTTTCATTGGGCATGGTTCACTGGAGTAGGATACTAACGATCTAGAGCCACAGACTTTACGTTGTTGGAGCCACACACAGAAAGAAAAAAATACATATTTCAAATCATTTAACACAGTTTCTCACCACGCAGCCAAACTTCATAAAAAGCTCCTTTCAATGTCTCTGTTCCTTCCCCCACAGTCCTTGGCTTATTCTCATTATTGTCCCCAGAAATTCAGCTCTGGCCCTCAACTTACACACCCAACTCAACCATGGAGTTAGCCAGCCCTGCCCAACTTTGCAAACAGGTGAGTGATGATTGCACACTGTAGGCGGTGTGCCCTGGAAGTTTCACACCTACATGCACCCACAAAGTATTCACCCCACAAAGCACGATTCTTTCTAGGCAGGATGTGGCAAACATTGTTGGTGCCTATTTGGCCATCATTCCCCAGACTTCCTGGCCAAAAGAAATACCCCCAGGGCCTGGCAATGAATTGTAATTGGTCCGGGTCAGTGGTTCTTTTTTTTTGTTTTTTAAAGACTATATTTTTAGAGCAGTCTTAGGTTCAAAGCAACATTGAGTGGAAGATACAGAGATTTCCCAGATTCCCCCGCCCCCACACATGTACAGTAACTTCCCCCCGTCATTTTCTCTATCGCTCACCAGGATGGTATATATGTTACCAAGGATGAACCTAAGCTGACACATCATCACCCAGAGTCCAGAGTTTATATCAGGGTTTGCTGTTGGTGTTGTACATTCTACTCGTTTGGATGAAGGTATAATGACAAGTTTCCAGCATTAAAATGTCATAGCATTATAATATATCCTATTATATATATCATATAATATATATAATTTCACTGATCTAAAAATCCTCTGTGCTCTTATTATACATTGTTCCCTCCCCACTAACTGCTGGCAGCCACTGATCTTTTTACTGTCTTATAGTTTTACCTTTTCCAGAATGTCATATAGATGGAATCATACAATGTGCAGCATTTTCAAATTGGCTTTTTTCCCTTCATAACATGCATTTAAGTTTCCTCCATGTCTATTCATGGCTTGCTAGCTCATTTCTTTTTAATGCGAATGAAATTCCATTGTATGGATGGACCATGGTTTATCTATCCATTCACCTACTGAAGGACATCATGGTTGCTTCCAAGTTTTGGCAATTTGAGTAAAACTGCCATAAACATCCCTGTATGGGCACCTGTGTTGATCAACCTTTTTTTAAAATTATTATTTTTATCACCCTAAGGAATCTCTCTAGACATTTTTCCCCCAATTGCCTCCCATGAAATTTTAACACCATAGATATACTGAATATGTTTATATACCATATGTGTATCTGTGCATTATATGTAAAAAGAAAGATTTTTTCTCCCCAAAACCAATTTTCACCCCCTTGAGGGTGATAACACCCCCTTTGAAAATGCACTGTCTTATTAGCCAACAAAGAATTACTTTTGCCAATGACTGGTCTGGAGTGGGCATCTGACCCAATTCTGGTCAATGAAGGAATCCTGTTTGGGAAAGACTTTCCTCCTTGATTAGAGAGACGTGTGATGTGAAATGGCCTTTAGCCACTGTCCACTTCCAACTATGGTTTCTCATGTGAGAATCTGTCACTGGGAACTAGGGCTGCCATCTTGTAACCATGAGAGCAGTAGAGAGAAAGGACAGAAAAAACCTAGGCTCTGCTGAAATCATTGGACCATTAAATGGTCATAACCCCTGCCTGCTTCCAGATGTCTTATTAAATACAATAGTAGATGTCTGTATGCTTTAAGCCACTATCAATATGATATTCTGGGACTTGTAGCCTAAAACCTCCTAACTGATAAATAGGGTTTCTATTGCTATGAAAGAAGTTATTTCTCTCCATGACACATTTTTTTTTTGGAGGCAGACTTGAGCAAGAAGGAAACAAGGGAGGTTAGTTTGATGGGGTTGCAAGCAATTGGACATGAAGAAGAGGTGTGGTCTAGACATCTGAGAAGGGTACTGTGCTGAAGGGAAAGCTGTGCTGAAGAGTCAGCCACTTAGCCACATGGTGAGGTCTCCTTCAGGCCAGTGGTCCATAGGAAAGTGCTAGAATTTGTCTGAACCCTTGTTTCATATAAAACAGATGAGGGATGATGATAACTGTTTTCAATTTCAGAGTTTTCTTCTGAGAGTGCTTCCCCCAAATAAAACTGTTGTAGTTCTCGCTCTCTGAGTGTCTTACACAGTGAATCAGGCCCTGAGGCTGCATGTTCCCAGGGCAGAAAACCCCCACATTGAGCTCCCCTGACCCTGCTTCTCCCTGGCCCACCAGCTGTCCAGTGTGAGGAGAGGACCACTTCCCCTGGAGTGGGAGGGTGAGATGTGATGACAGGCTACGCTGTGTCTGCCACTATAAGCCTGGTCACAGCCTTGAACAGAGGTAGTAGGTACTCCAAGACCCACAAAACAGGAAGGTGACGCCAACCTAGAAAATGAGCACCTAGTCCCACCATATTTATAGAATAAGGAGGGATCCCTGGGTGGCGCAGCGGTTTGGCGCCTGCCTTTGGCCCAGGGCGCGATCCTGGAGACCCGGGATCGAATCCCACGTCGGGCTCCCGGTGCATGGAGCCTGCTTCTCCCTCTGCCTGTGTCTCTGCCTCTCTCTCTCTCTCTCTCTCTCTCTGTGACTATCATAAAAAAAAAAGATTTAGAATAAGGAGACTGGGGCCTGGAGGGGTAAACACAGGGAGTTAGGAGTCCAGGTCAACCACTCACTTCCCAAGAGGTCAAAATTTACTCAGGTAACAAGATGTTGGTTGTGCTAGGAGCCAAGCCCTCATCTCCTGACCCCCACCCAGTGGCCTTTCCTAGCACCC